>NC_090936.1:650499624-651749624 GCF_040938575.1 Ambystoma mexicanum
TTCGTCCAGTTACTTCACTGGTTTTCAGAATGGCGCTGGCAAAATCCACTTGACTTTCCTGAGCGATGCGCCGTAAGTATGAAAGTTCAAAGTTCAAGTGAGGCCCCCTTTATGTTGTCTTTCTAACATGTGATCTGTCCTTTATTTCATGTGCAGAATGAAGGCGATGCGTCGAGGGGTTAAACTGCTGAGGTGAGTAGTGATGAGGGCGATCCCTCTAAATGTCCTTATCATTCCCCAGAAATGTCTCTTGTCCTTTCCCCATAGGGGCCGGGGTACGGTACCTGCCAACGGGGCGGCGCCAACCCGAAATGTGGAAGAAAAGCCGGTAAGTATTATGGCTGTTAATCAGGCTTTCCTTCTGTGTTCCTTCTGCTCACCTTTTGTTTCTTCCTCTCTCCCCTAGGTGCAGAGATGTGGCGTCCGATGCTGACAGCCGCGATGAAGCCGGGAGATGTCTCGAGGACAGGTGAGTGAAGCGTGGCGCTTTTAAATGGAAGTCTTTCTTCAGGGATGCTGGCGAGAAGATTCCGGATGCAGGTAAGAAGTTTGAAATAGTCCTTGGTTTTCACCTTTCTCTTCTCTTCCTTCCTTGCAGGTCTTCCAGGTTCGAGGCGGGCGTGGCTGGAGTCCAGGAGCAGGAGCAGACACGGTGAGCGTTAAGCTGCAGGAAGCAGAACAACGCGAAGCATGAGCTGCTGTCTGGGCGTGGCTTAAATAGCCTCCAAAGAAGTCCCAGGTATGTATCCTTCCCCAACTAGGTATGTATCCTTCCCTGGCCACGCCCGAGTGAAAAAATAGTCCCTATGAAAAAATAGTCCCTTTCAGGTCTCAGGGAGGCCTGAAGCGTGCAGCATGGTCTGCATCAGGTAAGTGCACAAAACACCTCCCTCTATGAGCCTGGCGCCTATGGCGCCAGGACTGATGTCCAACATGAGCCTGGCGCCAAAGGCGCCAGGACTGAGTCCAAAGAGCCCCTATAAGGGGCCGCTGGGCTTTTACCCGAGGGCATGATGCCTGCTTCCGGGGGTGCTGGGCCTGGCCTGGTGCTCCGGGGGTAGGAATCATGACAGCACTCCCCCCCAAGGCCCCTCCCAAGGTCGTTCCTTCTGGAGGTTTCGGTTTGTTTGGGAAATTCCGATGGAACCTTTTTACCAGCCGAGGTGCATGTACGTGATCACTGGGTTCCCAAGACCTTCCCTGAGGCCCGTACCCTTTCCAATCAATTAGATAGAAAAGTTTTGATTTTGAGATCTTAGAATCCAAAATGTTCTTCACCTCGAATTCAGGCTCCCCATCTATCTGAATCGGTTCTGGTGGCTTTGTTAATCTGGTTCCTCGGTGCACTGGTTTCAAAAGTGACACATGAAAAACGGGGTGAATCCGCATGTTAGCTGGTAGATCGAGCTTGACTGCCACTGGGTTGATTATAGCTTTGATCGAGTAAGGGCCTAAATACCTTGGATTAAAAGTTCGAGGCCCCTTGAGTGATAGGTGTTTGGTAGCCAACCATACTTGATCCCCTATTTGGTATGGAGGCGCCTCTCTTCGATGCAGATCCGCATTCTTTTTGTATTTCCCTTTCGCATGTTGCAAATGTGCAGTTGCATCCTTGAAGGCTTGAGTAATCGTAGAATGCAAATGGTCCACTGCGGGCATTTCAAGGCTCAGAGGTGAGTCCAAGTCTGAAGTACGAGGGTGATGTCCATATAGGGTATAAAAGGGGCTCTGACCAGTTCCAGAGTGTATCGAGTTATTGTATGCATATTCAGCCACCCATAAAATGTCCTTCCAATTACCCTCCGATTGGTGCAACATACATCGTAGATATTGTTCAAGGGTCTGGTTCGTTCTCTCCGTCTGACCATCGGTCTGTGGGTGGTGGCTGGTCGAGAGTCTTACGTCGATTTGTGCCAGTTGACAACACTTTTTCCAAAAATGAGAAATAAACTGGCTTCCCCGATCGGAGACTAGTATGGACGGGAATCCATGAAAACGGATGATATTTTCGAGGAATTCCTTGGCAAGAACAAAGGCTGAAGGTAATCCTTTCAATGGAATAAAGTGGGCCATTTTGGAAAATAAATCCACCACGACCAGAATAGTATTGTAACCATTACAAGAGGGCAGGTCCGTGATAAAATCTAGTGACAGAGTGTGCCAAGGTGCTGGTGGAATGTCTAAGGGCTGAAGAAGACCGGCGGGTCTTGTCTTTTGACCTTTGTTTTGGGCACAAACTCCACAGGACATCACGAAAGATTTAATATCCTTTCGCCAGGAAGGCCACCAGAATTGTCGTTTAACCTTTTCCTCTGTTTTGGCAATGCCAGGATGTCCTTCCATCAGGGTATCATGATGACGGGAAATAACCAGTTCTTGCAATTCCTTTTCTGGCAAAAATAAGCGTCCTTGGAAGTAAGGTAAGCCATCCTTGACTGAAAAGTTAGACCCCCTTTTGATCCAATCCTGCAAGGCTGAAGAGTCCAGGAATTGTTTCACTCGTGCTTGAATGTCTTCAAGGGTTTATAAAGTGGTTATCCCCAAAATTCTTTGTTCGGGAATTATCAGCACAGTTTGTGTCTATTTCTTCCATTCCAATTCGGGATAGAGCGTCCGCCTTACCATTCTTATAGCCGGGGCGGTAGGTGATTACAAAATCAAACTCAGCAAAGAACAAAGCCCATCGGAGCTGTCGAGACGATTGAGCCTTGGCAGTTTTTAAATATTGTAAATTTCGGTGATCAGTGATCACGGTGATGGTATGCCGGGCGCCGAGGAGATAATGCCGCCAAGCCTTAAAGGCGGACTTAATGGCTAATAGTTCCTTATCGGTGATCGCATAATTTATCTCCGGCGGCGAGAACTTTCTGGACCAAAATGCTACGGGGTGCAGTTGGTTGGTTTCAGGGTCTCTCTGAGACAGGACAGCTCCCATTACTAAGATGGACGCGTCGGTTTCGACTATATATGGGAGATCGGGACGCGGGTGCTTCAAAATAGGTGCGGACGTGAACTTAGCTTTCAACTCCTGAAAAGCCTGTTCGGCTTCCTCGGTCCATTCAAAACGTTTATTTTTTTGCAAGAGTGCAGTGATGGGTTGCACCAAACGTGAAAACTGCGGGATAAACCTGCGATAAAAGTTGGAAAAACCAAGCATGCTTTGGACACCTTTCACCGAACTAGGTGATGGCCATTTGAGGATGGCATCCACTTTCCGTGAATCCATTCGGACCCCTTTAGGTGTCAGGATGAATCCGAGAAACTCAACCTCGGTGGTATGGAAAACACATTTTTACAGCTTGGCAAACAGTTTGTGCTGGCACAGTTTCTCTAGGACGGCCCTGACATGCTTTCTGTGATCAGATTCCAAAGAGGAGTACACAAGAATGTCATCGATATACACGACAACACAGACATCAATGAGTTCCAGAAGGACATCGTTCATGAAGAATTGGAAGGCTGCAGGTGCGTTGCACAACCCGAAAGGCATCACCTGGTATTCGAATAGTCCATATTTTGTACGGAAGGCCGTTTTCCATTCGTCGCCTTCTTTTACTCGTACCAGATGATAAGCCCCCCGGAGATCTAACTTGGTGTATACGCAAGCGTCCTTCACCTGGTCAAGGAGTTCAGGGATCAGAGGCAGAGGGTAACGATTTTTGACAGTTATCTGGTTCAATGCGCGGTAATCGATACAAGTTCTAAGGTCGCCTTCTTTTTTAGGCACGAAGAACAAAGCTGAGGATGCCGGGGACTTTGACGGGCGAATGAAACCATTGGCGAGGTATTGATCTAAATATTGTCTCAAATGCAGATTCTCTGGTTCAGTAAGGGCGTAAATCCTGCTACAAGGGGGTTGTGCACCGGGCACCAGATCGATTTGGCAATCGTACGATCTGTGGGGAGGTAACGTGTTGGCCTGTTCCTTTTGGAAGACGTCCTGAAAGTCTTGGTACTCTGGAGGTAGTTGCACGGGGACAGAGGTTACTGATGCTAGATTAATCTTTGGATTTTCTGGGTAGCAGGTTTGTGCACAATCCGGGAAGGTTATTCTCTTCGCTCGCCAATCAATTTGAGGATTATGTGTCTCTAACCAAGGGATTCCGAGAATAAGTTGAAACTGTGGAGCCTTGATTACATCAAACACAACTGCCTCCCGATGCCCATCCGGATCTACAAGTGTCACCTCAGCTGTGGAATGTGTTACCGGTCCAGAGGCAATTTCGGTTCCATCTACTGTGGTGATGACATCTTTGTTGGTTTTAGGATGCAGAGGGAGGGTTATCCTAGAGACCAATTCTCGATCCACATAGTTTCCTATAGCCCCGCTATCGATGTATGCCTTTATAGCATGCAACCGTTTAGGCTGTTCCGGATCTACGAGGACCATTGGCACAATGAAATGCGAGGTCTGAGAGTTAGTTTTCAAGCTCGGCAAGCGGACCCCTACGCTTGCCGGGCGTGGTCGTTTCCCGATACAGAGTTTCCATGGATTTTATCAGTGGCTCCTACCACCTTCTTGGGCGGCTTAACAGGGCAATCTCGTAGAAAGTGTCCAGAGGACCCACAATAAAGGCATAATTGCATCTGTCGTCTTCTTTCCCGTTCTTTTTGAGTTAGGGGTCCTTTAACCCCTCCGATTTGCATAGGCTCCGAGCCATCAGCCCCCTTGGGGTTAGCGTGGGTCTTGGCCAACACCCGGGTTTCAAACTTGGACCGATCTGCTTTTCTGTTTTGCAGCCTGTGATCCAATTGGACCACTAAGTCTATATATTCAGTGCATTCTTGGGGCGGATTTACAACTTGTGCCAGGACATCTTTAAGTTCTCCCCGTAGGCCTCGATAGAATAAAGTGATTCTTTTATCCTCTGGCCAACCAGTTTCCACAATTAGTCTATTGAAGGTTGCAATGTAGGATAGAAGGTCTTGATTGCCCTGTCGCAGAGATAGAAGTTCGTCATCCAGAGCCTGTCCCTGGGAGTGTCGAGCAAATAACCTTTCCATGCTTGTTTGAAATCCTTGAAAATCACGAAGAATCGGGTCATCTTGAGTTACCAGTGGGACTGACCAATCGGCAGCACAGCCGCTGAGATATGACAACACAAAGGCTACCTTGGTCTGATCATTAGGGAAGGCCCCAGGTCTGCATAGGAAGTGCAAACGACACTGATTCATGAATACGGCGAATCGTTTGGGGTCCCCAACAAAGCTTTCAGGTGGGGCCAGCGACATGTTTACAGGTAGATTAATCTGCACCGGGTTACTGGAAACCACAGGAGCGGCGTTCCCCCCGGAACCGGGTAAAGGAGTTTGTCCAGCTTGACCTTGCAAAAGCTGTCTAGCCAGGTCATCAGCTCTATCCTTTATTACAATCACTTCCCCCCTCAGGGCACTAGTCTCTTGATGAGCGGCGTGTACTTCGGCCCGTAATTCCCCCAGTAATTGGGCTAACTGGTCAGTTTCGGAAGTTTCCATAGCGCCTGGGTGGGAATTTGTAGGAAGTCTTCGCATTCTGTAACGCTCACCTGGTTCCCACGGGGGTGCTGGTCTAGTCTGGATTGCTGTGGCCTCTTCTAGCGTGATGCGCAGGACCCGGAACACCGATTGGACAGGACCTCCAAATCGTGCTTGCCTGACCCGTAGGAATATCCTTCTGCAGATGAGAAAGGGGATTAATAGTCTGCAGAATAGTGTGCTAGCTCCCCCCTTTCCCCCTTCGTTCCTCTCTAACTTCCTCCAAACCCCGGTTTAAGCTCACCTCATGGTTTGGAAGGATGAACTCTCCATCCTGCTTCTGGTGCAGGGGTGCGCGTTGGTCCAGTTACTTCACTGGTTTTCAGAATGGCGCTGGCAAAATCCACTTGACTTTCCTGAGCGATGCGCCGTAAGTATGAAAGTTCAAAGTTCAAGTGAGGCCCCCTTTATGTTGTCTTTCTAACATGTGATCTGTCCTTTATTTCAGGTGCAGAATGAAGGCGATGCGTCGAGGGGTTAAACTGCCGAGGTGAGTAGTGATGAGGGCGATCCCTCTAAATGTCCTTATCATTCCCCAGAAATGTCTCTTGTCCTTTCCCCATAGGGGCTGGGGTACGGTACCTGCCAACGGGGCGGCGCCAACCCGAAATGTGGAAGAAAAGCCGGTAAGTGTTATGGCTGTTAATCAGGCTTTCCTTCTGTGTTCCTTCTGCTCACCTTTTGTTTCTTCCTCTCTCCCCTAGGTGCAGAGATGTGGCGTCCGATGCTGACAGCCGCGATGGAGCCGGGAGATGTCTCGAGGACAGGTGAGTGAAGCGTGGCGCTGCAGCGAGCAACACGATGCTTTTAAATGGAAGTCTTTCTTCAGGGTTGCTGGCGAGAAGATTCCGGATGCAGGTAAGAAGTTTGAAATAGTCCTTGGTTTTCACCTTTCTCTTCTCTTCCTTCCTTGCAGGTCTTCCATGTTTGAGGCAGGCGTGGCTGGAGTCCAGGAGCAGGAGCAGACACGGTGAGCGTTAAGCTGCAGGAAGCAGAACAACGCGAAGCATGAGCTGCTGTCTGGGCGTGGCTTAAATAGCCTCCAAAGAAGTCCCAGGTATGTATCCTTCCCCTACTAGGTATGTATCCTTCCCCGGCCACGCCCGAGTGAAAAAATAGTCCCTATGACAAAATAGTCCCTTTGAGGTCTCAGGGAGGCCTGAAGCGTGCAGCATGGTCTGCATCAGGTAAGTGCACAAAACACCTCCCTCTATGAGCCTATGGCCTATGGCGCCAGGACTGATGTTCAACATGAGCCTGGAGCCAAAAGCGCCAGGACTGAGTCCAAAGAGCCCCTATAAGGGGCCGCTGGGCTTTTACCCGAGGGCATGATGCCTGCTTCCGGGGGTGCTGGGCCTGGCCTGGTGCTCCGGGGGTAGGCATCATGACAGATGTGCCCTGTCCGATGATGCCTGCACATCCTCCATCAGCCGGTCACCAGTTGTGGTGTCCACCCCTGCTGGGCTGCCGACATCCGACTGTGGCAGGGATGGGATCTCCACCAAGCTGGCTGTGTTGGGCAGGCCAGGTCCACACGGGGCCCTGGTGGAATCTGGGCCGGAAGACGGCAGGGAGAACGACTGGCGCATAGTCTCCACAGAGGAGGAGAGGTCCGCCAGAGTGCACGTCACATGTAGGAACCCACCAACTAGGGCCCCTCCCAACAGTGCCACGTCACGACGCTGCTGTTCGTGATGGCGTGCGTTCTCCGCCCAGGAAGAACGCATGTCATTACGAATGTCACGCGTGCGCAGCGCGACACCAATCATTGGACCCCTCGTCCGCAGGTAGTGGAGAGGCAGATGACATGGCACTCTCACCTACCTGCGGACGGGCCTGGGACGGGGCATACCTGCTGGTGCATGGTGGTGCAGTCACAGGGTCAAGGACAGGGACATGCACAGGCCCCTGCGTGGTGACCTGTGCTGCCTCCTGACCCTGGCCCTGGACTGCACCACTTTCACCAGTGGTACTACCCCCACCAGGCCCCATGTGCGGCTCAGTAGCGGGCTCCTCCTCCTCTGTGGGGACCACTAACCTGGATGTCTCTGTACCGTCTTCCGCCATTGCAAGCCCCTGTGGGGGCTCACCCAGCCCTTCCGCCACAGCCATAGTGGCAGACGTGGCACCAGCCCCCTCGCTCCCAGATGATGGCAAGTCCTGGGACGGTGGCTGGGCCTTGCGTCGCCGCCCATTGGAGGCATCCCCACCGCTTGGCTCCACAGCGCCGTCTCCGCCCTCTTCTTCACTTGACGCTGCGTAGAAGGAGACATAGAACACAAGCATCAGGGTACATTACAATATTCCCGTAGACAGGAAGCAAAAATACATGAGTGGCAGTGTCTAACGTCACTTCCATCCCGTCCCTCCACAACACATGGGTGAATGCATGCAACACACAGGCATAAACAGGCATGGCGCCTGCAATCAGCATCCATGTACAAGGGCCTCTATTAATCAAAATGTTGCCTTCAAACTCACATGCATCATGGCTCACACTGATCCCATGCACACACATCACCGGAGGGTCATGCATCATGCCTTGTACACCACAGACACAGTGGATAGACACAGTGCTTACAACGGTGACCGCACTGCATGAGTGAATGTACACATCATCACAGACATGTGTCATGAATCCATGGTGTATCGAAGTCACAGACACACTTCTCAGACACACACACAAGTGCACCATACATGTACATGACAGCAGCACCCATCCCTCACACCCCCACCATGTGCAAGAACAGACACTGGCATGCTTTCATGTGTGCATTTGCCATACAGTTCCCCATGTTGCATTGGAACTCATGCACCAACCATGTGGTTCACACATTACTGGTCTCACATGCATGACCATGATGTCCCTGCACACACACATCCATACATGGCCCATGTCACACATACAGGCAAGTATCAGACTACCAGCACACTGCAACATGCCCTGTCTCACACACCAATGCTTGGCCACTTACCGTTCTAGCCAGACGGGTCTTCCTCCGAAGGATCTGGGCATGGAGCGCTGGGCATACGTGTTCCAGGACCCTCATCTGGATGTCACTCATGCTGACCCGGCCCCCCTCTGCGAGGCGCCGGGCCTTGTGGAGGGTCCTGGACCTGAAGTCCTCCCAGCGCTTCTTGACGTGCTTGATGTCGCGGGTTGCCACCCCCTCCGCATTGATGGCAACCACTACGTCGTCCCAGATCCTATCCTGTCCTTCCTTGTTGGCGCGTGATGTTCCGAAGAGGGCATCATAATGCCCCAGGACATGCTCCACCAGGACACCAACTTCCTTCACACTGAAGCTGGTGGCCCTCTGCCTCCCTGGCTGGGGGTCGCCAGTGGTCTCAGATGGTGTTTGCCCCGACATGGTGATCCCTGAGGCAGGCGTGGGTGGGCAACTGGGTCCTGGGGCTGGGCTGTGGAGCGATGGTATCCCAGTCGGGAGTCTTCTGTTCCAGCAGGAGTGCACACAGCAACTGGAACCCTGGCTGACGTGCAGGCACCAAATAGCAGGGCACATGGGCAGCAGGCAGGCAGGCAGCAGCAGATGGCAGGTGGGAGTGTGCTCGGGGCTCTGGGGGGCAGTAATTCGGCCTTCTGGGCAGAAGCGTGGTCTTCCGTGTGTCATTGTGTGGCCAGCTTGATACGGAGTGATTTGGCACGTGAAAATCTTGCACGTCTGCGTGTAATTCAAGGAAAGGCCCTTAGCGCGTAAGCGCATCTGTGACGTTACGTGCGTGGGCGTTTCCCTCGTGACGTGGGCATAGTGGCTCATGGCACGTGAAAAAACTGTAATTGGAGGAAAGGGCCTTAGCGCGTACATGCGTAAGTGACGTTGTACATGTGGGCCGCTTTAAAAGGTATGTGTAGGACCCCATTTCCTTGTACGTGCTTTTCATGGAGAGCGAGTGGGTGAATTCTGTACTTCTTGTCGGTTCACACGTGATTACTTCACAGTGTTTCAAGTTCGTACTCCCTGTTACCTCTGACAGCGTTCATTTTTTTTGTTGGGCCTGTTTTCTCAAACAGCGTTCACTTCTTCTTTTGTCCTGTCTCCACAGACAGTGTACAATTCTTCTTTTGGCGGGGGTGTTGCCAACGCGCACACGCGTGTCTTTTTCACGTTCTTTTTCCAGGCAGACGGTGAGTCGCGCACATATTTACCAACTGTGCTTGCCCCGTGTGTCGCGTACCCCTTCACAGGTCATTGTAGGCTGCGTGTAACACGTGTACGCTTATTTTTGTGTTCCTGGGTGCCGCAGCGTAGTGCGGGTTAATTTTTCCACGCATGTGGTCTACGAGGGGTTGCGTGCATGTTATTTTTTGTTTTCGGGGTGCCTGTGCGTTGCGTGACCCGTCATCTTTCCCCAGGGGTCACAGACAGCCTTGCTAGAGCACTATGGTACGAATTCCATCTAGTACCCTACCCCTTTCACCCCAATTGCCCAGGACAATCGTTTACTGCTACTCCCATACTCACAACAACATTGGTGCCATGGTTGGGAGGCGACCAAGCAGTAAGGGAGGCAAAGGTGGCTGACCTCCAAAAGGTGGGCGTGGTGGGCGCAGTAGGGGACGTGGCCAGGATTTGCAGGGTGCCCCTAGACCCCCATGTGCGGAGGACCAATCAGGGACACCCATGCCCCCCCATGGTTGTGGGAAACGTAGCTGACACCATCCCAGCTCAGCCCTTGTTGGACCAGCCCATTGTGGCACCTGACCCGGCACAGGATGACTCCCAAGCTGACTTCCAGGTCAGCAAGTCTAAGCCACGTGTGGTGGTGCAAGTTGGTGTCAACAGGCCACATGGATCTGGGGCAGCGATGTCATCTGCTGCCCCAAGTAGGCAGGGTGGGGAGGCTGCAGGGGCAGCTGCAGCTCTATCCACCCTAGCTCTGAGTCTCCCAGCCAGGACAGTGTGGGTCCAGGTCCATCAAACCGACGTTGCCCCTGCCAACATCACACTTCAGCCAATGCCTGCACCAAGACCTATGGTCATCGTGCCTTCGCACACTCCTAGTACCCAGTCCACCGGCGCTTCTGCCCCTACTGACCAGAGCGGCGTAAGCCACTCAGGCTCCGCTCCACCTTTGAAAAAGAGAAAGAAGGGTGCTCTGGCACTACAGGCTGAGACCCCAGACACGGCTACACACTCCAACACGTCAAGGAAGCCTAGCTTTAATGACGCCAAACTTGATGCACTTGTGACCTATGTGTCGGCACATAGCCGCGAAATGGTGGTGACTGCAGGGTGCAAGACCACACCTGGTCAACGTAGGGCACACTGGCAGACGATCCCGGACCGCATAAGTGCCCTAGGATTTGTGAGGCGCACACCTGATGATTGCTACAAGTGGTGGAATGACCTGAAATGCAGAGCAAAGAACAAGCTGGCCTCAAATCATGCTGCTACTCTGGTGACTGGCGGTGGGTCTCCACCAGAGGACAACAAACTCACTGAACATGAGTCTGTTGCTGGGACCTTCGTCACAGAGGAACAGATCCAAGGCGTGGGAGACCTACCTGATTACGACGCATTGTCCGGTGAGTGCCCATGCATGTGTGTGTAATCCATGTGTATGTTGTTTGGGTGACGGGTTCTGATTGAGTGCCAGTGAGGGTGTGTACTCCTGAGTGTTATGGGTCACCCACGTGCTTCCTCCAATACATTCACGTGCCTTTGATTTGGGTATTACAGTATCCCTTCTGCCCACAGTAGCCATATGCTTTTTTCATCCCTAATGCCACATATGTGACATGCTTCTGTCATTGTTTACACCACACATTGTGCCACTTTAGTTACCTGGTTATGTGAATGATTAGACCATTCAGGGCGAGGGAGTATTGGCCTGCTGAAATTTATTTTTAGGGCCTGTTTGCATGTGGAACATGATAGTTGTTTCCTGTCATGTTGAAGTGACCAACCATTGATGTGTGCATCTGCCTACAATCACTGTCTTATTGTACACTGGATGTGTTGCAGTGTGTGGCACATGCATAATTTGCAACACTATTCTGCATTAATCTTCTCATCATGTCCATGTGACATGGATGTGTGACAGTACTCATTCACTGACATATCGCGGTAGTTGTCTAATTTACCATGGCTATGCTACATGACATCTGTGTGCTGGCATGTGTCATGTATGTGTATTAGACATGCCACTCACAGGCTGATGTGTGATGCCAGTGCTACACAACATTCTGCGAATGTGTTGCTTTTCCATCTTGGTGTCCTCATTGTCTGCCTTTTTGACTCCCCTTCAAACTCATTGACAGTGCATGCATGCCAGGGCTATAGTCATGTGGGACATGTGTAAACCATGTACAGGATCTCTGTCTTGTCAGGCCTATGTGTGTGCTATGGTGCTCATGCCTGTTTCCATTTCTTGTATTTCATGTTTTTGCAGGTAACGACGCACTTGATGCTGGTGAGGTTCAGGAGATGGTGCAAACCCAGGAGGATTCTCAGCCACGACCAAGCATCAGTGGGGGACGTGGTGTGGTGGTGGGTGAAAACACTTTGGTACTGCAGACCATACTGTCGAGGGGTATCTCTGGGTGCAGCTCCCCAGACCTCTATTCAGGTGCTGAGCCGGATGATGAGACTTATGTGCTGTCGCAGGTCAGTGCTTCTGGCAGGGATTCTGTTCTGTCCAACCCACCTGCACCAGGGGTAGAACCCTCTATGGGGATGTCAGTGTTGGTAGGTCCGCCTTTGGCGGTTACGGATGTAGGATCACACTCCACAGCATCTGATCCTGTTCCTGGGCCAGCAGATCAGAGGGGGAATGCAGTCCTGCAGCCTCAGGCAGTGCCAGCACAGCAAGGTGCAGATCGCCTTGCCCCGAACAGGTGTGGTGCCCGTCGATGCGGTGGCCGTGCGCCACCAGGCAATACTGTATGGGAAAACTCCATGTACGGTATGGCAACCCAACAGGCAGCATCAGTAGAAATGATGGCTCAGGCAATGGAGAGGGTGGCCACTTCCATTATCCCCCCTGAAAGGTAGATGGAGCAACAACAGCAGGCAACAGACTCCATTTGCCAATCACACAGGGAAGACATGTTGGCGTCCAACAGGCACTGGAGACTCTGCGCGAATCCATATCAATAGAGTCACAGGGCCACAGGGAAGCCCTGAGGGTAGAACTCCATAACCTCAGGCAGAGTCTGCTTGAACTTGAGGCATCCCGAAATGTTAGGGCAGAACAGCAGCTGGAGCAGCTCACACGTTCGCTCTCAGCTGAGCTGCAGGCAACACATGAGGAGATCCGGGCATCATGCGAAGCCATTCGTGCAGAAGTGCAGGCAACCCGTGAGGTGCTGCATGGGGATCTCCGCACTTTAATCCTCCAGAATCAGACCTTCCAGACCCGCATGCTTGCTGCCATGGAGGACCATACCAGGGCTTTGCGTGGGCTGCCTCCCATAGTACCACCACCTCCTGATGCAGCAGCAGAGGGTGAAGAGAGCGACATCAGTTCTCCCACAATGGCATAGCCGTGCAGGCCATGAGCCCATGGAGGTATTTATTTTTTCGCAACATCCACGCAGGTGGGTGTTGGTGTGCATGCTGTCCTCGAACCTCCTGGGTGGCCTCCCCCCCTGTCTATACATGGCCAATTTTGATTTTTTTTTTTTTTACAGTGTGTTGCCTTTTGTGGCTCCCGTGGGCATCCACTGTATTCTGGCTGGGCACATGCAGGCTTGTCCTGAGTTTGGGTTAGATGCTTGGGTTTGTGACACACACACCCCTCCTGCTTCCTGTTTCCATGGGCTTGCAAAGGGTGTGACCAAGTGACAGTGACTTACACAGTGACATTGGGCCCCCATGAGCTTTGTGGGGCAGTCTGTAGTCGATACTGTGTGGACATCCCTAGTGGGTATTGTTGTTGTACTGTACACTCCATGGTGTATTGATATGTGCTTGTGCATCCATGTCTTCCTCCTAATTTGCAGGTTCCTTCCTCATGTCTTCACAAGGCCGTCTCCTTAGCAGATGGAGTTCATGTTGTATGCAGTACACTGACACATTTGCGTGGCAGCAACACTCTACAGTTGGAAGGGGTCGATATGCTGGCTTATTCAGGTTGTAAGACTACCACTACTTTGACTTAGTACTGTCATGTTTTTGCAATGTTTCATGGTGTGTTGCTGTATTGTGTTGGTGGTAAGTATTTGTTCATGTGTGCTGTTTGTTATTGATTACTGGGAGCATATTGCCTGTGGGCAGTTTCCATTTGGGACAGTGCACTTTGTGACACTTGTGTCAGGTCTTGTGCATTGCTTTGTTTGCTTTCACATTGCATGACATGCCATGGTGTGTTGGGTGGCGGAGCTGGGGAGGGGTTGGGTGACATGGCGCTGTTTTCATGTTGTATTTTGCAAGGGGGTAATCAATTTAGCAGCATAGATGTATGTCTTATAATGACACAGCATTGGTGGTGTTTCGGTAGGTAGGGATGCACACAATGTAACACTTCCAGGTGACCAAACTCAGGCTGGTATGGTTGTGACAGTTGACTGTCCCTTATGTCATCATCATTGAGTGTCAGCTGGTATGTGCCAGGGCTGTGTGCACTCCACAAGGGTGTGATTTTAGGTGAAGTAATTAGCCACCAGGTGCGTACGGGCTGCCTCGCCACATGCCGTTTCCCCTCCCATGCACAGCGGGCGTGCATGTGGTTGGGGATGGGGGGCCACCACCATGTCCACCGGCAGGCCCTGGCGTGTTGCAACGTTGTGCAGGACACATGCTGCCACTATGATCCTACACACTACTGGGGGAGCGTATAGCACTCTGAATGTGCGCTCCACTATGCCCCGGGTTGCAATATGGGCTGTGTTGTATCTTACCTCGGGTGGTGTGGTGGGGTTCCGAATTGGCGTCATCATGTGGGTGCTTAGAGGGTATGCACTGTCCCCTGGTGAGGTGGTGATGGGTATCATTAGTGGGTTTGTGACATTACTCAGTATCTGACATGCATGCATGTGCACTGGCATTTTTACTCACCAAGCAGCCATGTATCGCCATGCCGCCCAGCTTCTAGGTCCCGGTTTAGGGTTGACATTCTGTAAATGAAACTGTCATGGGTGGACCCTGGATAGTTGGTATATACTGAGGTGATGATTCCCTTGGCATCACATACTACCTGCACGTTGATGGAATGCCAGTGCTTGCGGTTTCTATAGATGTGCTCCGTTGCCCTGGGGGGATGTAGAGCCACATGGGTGCAATCAATGGCACCTAGCACTTTGGGGAATTGTGCCACCCCATAGAAATCCTGGATGGCAGCCTGCCTTTCTGCAGGTGTTCTGGGCAGGTATATGTGCCTGCGGACTGATGGGCGTGCAGTCATGATGGCCAACACCTGGTGTAGGCAGCGTGACTGCGTGGCCTGTGACAGCCCCCCCCCACTATAGCACTTGTCTGCTGAAATGATCCAGTGGCCAAGAAGTGCAGTACATTAAGCGCCTTTTCAAGGGGGCTCAGTGCTTGGGAGCAAAGGGTGGGTGATGTAAGTTCATCCTCCCACTCACTCACCAGGTCGAGTATTATGTGAGGTGGAAACCTGTACCTTCCATACACCTGGTCATCAGGCATCCCAAAAAGGCTGGTTCTGGGTGTAAAAATTCTGGGCCTGACTATACTGCTCCTCCTCCTGCGGTATCCCACGACCACTGCTGCAAGGAACGGTATATTCATCTTAGCGTCTGAGCTTGTTTGTTGTTTGCGTGCACTTTTATGCTGCGCGGGTCCACGTACGCCTGCTTCCCGTGTTTCCGGATTAGCGCGTCTTTTTTGGCACACGCATTAGCCCCGTTCGATTCCATGAATACGTGTTGTAGGCGCGCGTGTGGGCGTTCTGCGTATTTGCCTCCTGTACTTCCCCCGTGATGCCCACATTTTCACGTGTTGTTCCCCCATTCCGCGTGTTACGCCCCGTGTTACACCTACTTTTGTTGTGTGCGCTGCGCTATGTGCGCTTTCCATGTGCGCGTAGCGCACACTGTTTGAAGACGTGTGCGTCAGCATGCGCCACGCAGGATTTTGGCGCACATCCATGGATTTACACGCGCACAGACTTCCATGAATCGCTGTGCGCAGGTTTCGCTGCGATTTTCGCACTTGTCCTGTGATTCGCACGCTAGCACGGAAATTTTCAGCGCACATTAATTCCATGAATCGGCCTTTTTATTGCTGCGTTAACATCTTTTAAAGTTTTAGCAGTAGTCAGTGAAAAGCTTTCTTTATTAACTTTATTAAACCAACTATATATAGACATCTGCAGAATATCACTTTCAAGTCTGAAATGTAAGAAGTATTTTTTTTTCTTTGTAGTTGCTAGGACACCCATGTTAGCTTCCAAGTGAAACATTTCAGGATAGAATAGCTACCTCTAGGTCACTTTTTATTAAATGAAGTACAACATTTAAACCTTAAAACTGTGTTGTTAATTCATTATTACACACTCATAGTTACTTTTGCACTCATGTATAGTATCTGCAGCATACCAATAGCCAGCCGGACAAGTTAAAAGGTCTTTTTATTCACAGGTGCTAGAACACTCCGGTTATCTACCAAGGTTGAGATTTGAAGATAGAACAGTGTAGCATAAATCCTCCGACATCGGTCAACAAGGGTCGATGTTGGGGTATGCAGAGTTAGCGAGTCAAGTTTTAAATTTTCCATGTTTTCGCGGTTTGTGACATTGCCCACCACTGTGGAGGGCTCATTGAGTTCACCAGCAGCCTTCATAAATAGATCCCATCCACTGGGGGGCTTATGCCTTGGTAAGGCATGGTTCTGTGTCAAGTCAAGCACTAAATCAAAGCAGTTAGATACATGTACAGTCTGTCCTCAGTACAGAAACATTTCTTTGTCGGTAATTTGTCAAATACAAGGAATTAGTCACTTCTCCCCAAGTGAGAGCTACCCCTTTTAGACTAGGGAGGTGAGCTTGCTATGCAAAACACTCCTTAGGAGATTGGGCAAGCGAGATCTAACTGGGGTGACTCCCCTGTTGGGGACACGGACTCCCAAGTGAGCAAATCTATAACATCTCCCTTAAGACCAATGTCCCAAATGATTGCTGAATACATGGGAACTGAGAACATCGTTACAGAAAGGGAACCTTTAAATAGGCTTGGTTTGGCTACTGACCCATCATTGAAATTGAATGATGTCCCTTGGTGTAGGGGGGAGATATACAAGGGACAGACCCTTACATGGTGTCGATGAGCTAATGCGCAATGAGTAGACCACTAGGATCGAGCCAGCCAGAGAGAGGCCACACAGAGAGGACAGTGCATACATGGTAGGCGGAGAGCCAGCGGAATGCTGCAGAGCCTAGGAAAGTTGGAAGCCTGAAGCTCCAAGGTCTCTGGAGGAGAGAGACCGACCCATGACAAACACTGAAGACCGGCGTGCCCGAATCACGGGGCCAGGAGGAAGGAGAAGAGAACAGATGACCGGTGAAGCCTGGTTCCGCAGCAGAAGGAGCAAATGCCTCCCCCAATGAAGGCCACTATGGGAAAGCAGGCTTGCGGTTCTCAGCAAGGAGAGGTAGGAGGGGACTTTGTTCATGCTCACCCTGGCGTACGTAGGGCAGATACTTCTGTCGGATAGTTCTATAAAGAGTCAGCTTCTCACATTCAGGCACTTCCTGGCGGATGAGGATAGCCATCATCTCAGTATATAAAACAATGCCTAGCAGTTCTACGAATGTCACAATCATCTTCAGGGGTTAAACGCCGTAGATATTCTAGCTGATGTCTGCGAACCAGGTACCACTTCTCTACATGCTCCATTAATGGATTGTTAACAGACCCGTGATTCGTAGAATAGCTATACCCAGCAGGCTACCTATTTCTTGTTAGATTTAAGAGATGTTCTTTTGTTACTGTTTTTTTAAAATGTATTTATTACCTCTCTTTTCCTTTTCAAAGTCTGTAACTGTTTGAAGGATAGAGGAACATTGCCTTAAGGATAATCAGGGTGACCTCAGCATTGGAGTACACCAAGTCATCAGAGGAGAGCTTTTCCCTACTGTGGAGAAGCTGTAGCCTAGGTTTCTCTGTAGAAGTCCGACATGTTAGGAAAGCGAAAGCATCACTCATGAATGATACATTGGTGTGTGGAGGTTTCTGTTTTTATAGCCAATGCCTCGTTTCTTCAATATGTGTACTAGAGGAATGTCGGAAAGGTAGAGCCCCCTTTCCAGCCTATAATTCTCTATAGTGTTTGCTTTTAAATCAACTAAAAGATTGCCACTAAAATGCCTAATGGCTTTCTCAAAAGCTTCTAAAAATAAAATGTGACGTTTGGAGGGCTGCGTCTGCCTACGCAGTACACTGAGCTGCAATTTATCGTGCGGGTTCTTAAATAATATGATATAAAAGGCATTCAAGTTCATTGATCTACTACAGCAGTGTCCCTTCTGGAATATATTTTGCGATACATAGCACATGGACATATTTCTATGTGTGAACAACTTTTCACCTTCAGTGTTATCACAGGCCTCTCCCATCAGGTCATCCACTATCACTAAGCTCACAAGGTCTGGGGCAAAAGACGGTCATCATTAAAAGCGGTGGCATTCGCATTCCCTCCACAAACTTAATATGTGGCATTTTAATCAGTAATTCGTTTTACATCTTCTGCCAACATGAGTGTATCCAAACAATGTTAGTTTTAGAGTGGGACAGTTTGTGTCACACCGCGGAGACCGTGGAAGCTATGGGCAAGATGGAGGCGCTATTAGGTCCCAATGATCTGTCGGTGAACGGTCTAGTCTTTTTTCGCCGCTGCATTTAAAGAAGCCACGCCCCCCCCTGCGAGTTGCGTTGCAACTCGCTCTGCTGACTTTCGAACCTGTGCCTACGATAGCTCCTGACCTTTCGAGCTCATCTTTGCCTTCTCGGATACACTCCGCGGCCCATCGCCTTCCCGCCAGGCGACGGCCGTTCTCTTTTGCCTTCTCGGATTCACTCCGCGGCCCATCGCCTTCTCGCCAGGCGACGGCCGTTCCTTTTTTGCCTTCCCTTATTCCTTCGGTCTTACCTTCCCTCGCCTTTCCCCTCTTTCCTCCGTATACTCTTGCATCCACTCTACTTCGCATTCGCGCACTCTCACAATCACTCGCTCTCTCATTCATGCTCTCTTATATTCACTTCTCCTTCATTCGCGCACCCCTAGCATTCACTCGCTCTATCTCATTCAGGCTCACTAGCATTCACTCGCTCTATCTCATTCAGGCTCACTAGCATTCACTCGATCTCTCTCATTCTGACTCCCTAGCCTTTCGCTCGCTCTCTTTTCTGTCTCTCTTGCATTCATTCTCTCTCACTCTCACTGACTCGGTATTGCTCTCCTTCACTCACGCGTTTCTCTCTCTCTCCAAACCAACTTACCTCCGTCAGCAGTCTTCGGAGCCTTTGCTTGATCCCTCGGAAGTCTACAAGTCATCCTTCGTGGTCCCACTCTCCATTGCCTCCTCCGAGACGCTCTCATCCCTGCCAAGAAATCACTGTCCTCCATCTGTTATACTTTGGAGCTCTCAACTGGACATTAGTCTCAAGACTCTTAAAGCATCTGGATCCGCTATTCTTCCTATCCATCCTCGCCAGCAGCCTCACAGGGTTTTTTCTGCCTTACGGGCTTTTTCCCTGATTTGGGAGGGGCGGACTCCCCAGGGTTCACCTGACGGTTTATTCTGTTAACGGTCAAGGTGGCCTCCGGAGGAGACCGTCCCTATCTCTTCGAACGCAAGAAGAGTAAAGGACTCCTTAAGAAGGATATTGAAGAGGAGAAAACCCCGAAAGACCGGAGGAGAAGACAGAAGGCCACCTGTCAGAGTGAAGACCAAGGTGAGGAGACTCCAGGGGACGGAACTTTGGGAAGTGGTTTTGACAGTTTGCAACGCCAAACAAATACGGTGGCCTCCTTGGAACAATACCAGGAGATGGTAACAGCGATTCAGGGTCTCCAGGCGGAGGTTCAGAGCCTTCGAACAGAGAACATCGACTTACGTCAGCAGGTGGCAGCTCGAGACGATTTTCGAGGCGACCTGCCTCCCCTGACGTTTTCCTTCGGGAAGTATGATGGCAGTCCACAACTCCTGAAAGAATTTTTGGATGCCTGTATGATTTACTATACCTTTCGACCTAAGGCCTACCAACTTGATAGGGCCAAGGTTGGGTTTTTGGTCTCCAACCTAGTGGGTAATGCTTTGGCGTGGGCTACTCCATTGATAGCGCAAACAAATCCTGCGGTTAATGATTACGCACAGTTCATTCAATTGATGCGGAACAGATTTGAACGACCAGAGGTCCAATATTCTTCGTATGAAGCCCTTCTGGATCTCCGTCAAGGGAATCAGGGGGTACAGACATACGCCTCCGCATTTATGAAGTTGGCGACGGAAGCAGGATGGCCAGATTCAGCCCAGCAGACCCTCTTCCGACGAGGATTACATGATGAACTTAAGGACGAACTTGCCCGGATGACACGTCCTGCTTCCTTCCCAGAGTTGGTTACGCTGTCCCTGCAATTGGAGTATAGATTGCAAGAGCGAAAATTAGAAAGGAGGAGGTTCAGACCTCACCAGACCATCGGAGTACCCGCCTCAACTCCCTCTACTCGATCGCCATCTGAGGAACCTATGCAAATAGGATCAACTAGGGGCCCGTTGACTCCCGAGGAACGAAAGAGACGCAGAGAACAAGGTCTCTGCATGTACTGTGGATCCTCTAAGCATCTGCTTAGGAGTTGTCCCGAAGTTCCCCCGAGACGGTCGGGAAACGCGTCTCCCCGGTCTTAAGCAGGGAAAGGAACCGGGCGGAATCGATTAATCCCTGTAATTCCAGGCAGCAGGATAAGCCGAAGGAGGACCATAGACTCATGGTATTTACAGTCCATCTAACTTTCGGATATCTTGCTTCACTAGAAACCTTGGCTATGCTGGATTGCGGGGCGGCTGGAAATTTTATTGATATTCAGTGGGTTCAAGAACAAGCCATTCCCCTAATTCAGAAAGACTGTCCTTTACCGGTAGAGGGTGTAGACGGGGCTCCTCTCTCTTCTGGACCTATCATGCAAGAGACTTCTCCAGCTTTCTCCAGCTACTATGACTTTGTTCCAACACCAGGAACAAATTACCTTTGATGTCATCAGAGCTGCCCATTTTCCCGTCATCCTGGGCATACCCTGGTTGCGCAAGCATAACCCCAGGATAGACTGGGCTACGAATACTGTACGTTTTCAGTCCTCATATTGTTCCACTTCGTGTCTTCCCCAGGTATCTCCTTTCAGGGGGAAGGGAGCCGCTATTTCAACCTCCTCGACAGTGGTTCAAACGATCCCTCCTTGTTACCAGCAGTATGCCGAGTTATTTGAGGACAAACTACCCCGTACTTTACCTCCTCATCGAGCTGAGGATTGTGCTATCAATCTGAAACCTGAAGCATCGGTACCGTTTGGACGCATGTATCCGATGTCCCTACCAGAAAGAAGGGCATTGAAGGAGTATCTGGATGCAAATCTACAGAATGGCCTGATCCAGGAATCTCACTCCCCAGCAGGGGCTTCAATGTTCTTCATCCCAAAGAAGGGCTCTACTGAACTCAGGCCGTGCATAGATTACCGGGGATTGAACAGCTTGACTATTCGGGACAGATACCCTATGCCTCTCATAAAAGAGGTACTCGAAGCAGTAGAAGGAGCTTCTATATTCACCAAATTAGACCTTCGGGGAGCCTACCATCTGCTAAGAATAAGGAAAGGGGATGAGTGGAAGACGGCCTTTAGAACCCCTCTGGGACACTTCGAATACAGAGTCATGCCCTTTGGTCTGGTGAACGCCCCGGCCGTGTTCCAGCGCTTTGTTGACAAGATTTTTTCTGACTTGCTGTATGCCTCAGTGGTGGTCTATTTAGACGATATTTTGGTCTTTTCCTCCTCCCTCTCGGAACACCGAAGACATGTCTCCCTGGTCCTCCAAAGATTAAGGGAAAATCAGCTTCTGGTCAAGCCAGAAAAGTGCATATTTGAGGCTGTCTCAGTGTCATACTTAGGTTTTATCGTCTCAAAGGAAGGGGTACAGATGGATCCGGAGAAGGTAAGGGCAGTCCTTAGGTGGTCTGTTCCGAAGAGTCCTAAGGATATACAGAGGTTTTTGGGTCTTTCCAACTTCTACAGAAGATTCATCCCAAACTTCTCTGACATAGTCTTACCCATCACTCGTCTTCTAAAAAAGGGCCAGAGGTTTGAATGGGATAAGGATGCCGTCCAAGCCTTTTTGGTACTCAAGAAAGCCTTTACTACTGCCCCCATTCTGGTGCAACCCAACCAATCTCTCCCCTTTGTGGTAGAAACAGATGCCTCTGGAGGGGCTATTGGAGCTGCTCTTCTACAAGCCGGCAAAGATGGAGTGGAACATCCGGTGGCTTATTACTCCAGAACACTTACACCTAGTGAAAGGAATTACTCGGTTTTGGAACGAGAGTTACTGGCGATCCGACAGGCCTGTATCGAATGGAGACATTTGTTACAGGGAGCGGCCCATCCCTTTCTGGTTCGCACTGACCACCGGAATCTGAAGATATTGCAGCAAATGGAGTGTCGCAATTCCAGACACGCTCGATGGGCTTATTTCGTCTCCCAATATGACTTTGAAATCACATATCTTCCTGGAAAGGAAAACGCCTTAGAGGACGCTCTCTCTCGGAGCCTGGAGTACCAAGAGGAAGAGAAACAGGGCCAGGATGGGATACTTGCTGGCAAGAGAATCCTGGGGTTGGTCAGCTCTTTCCTACAAGAAGTAGAGCTTGCCACTAACCATATCGAGGTGTCTCCAGAGTACCAACCGCTTCTGGTGAAGAAGGGTGGATTGTACTTTCATCAAGGCGCCCTATATCTACCGTCTAAGGAGTCGCAAACACAAGCCTTATATTGGTGTCACGACCTTCCGGCTGCGGGTCACAAGGGGCAGAGGGCAACCCTATGCCTGGCGTCTAGATATTTCTGGTGGCCGACAATGACAAGGGACACTAAGACATACGTGATGAGTTGTCCAGTATGTGCTGCCAACAAGAATACCACTCAAAGACCTTTGGGTCTGCTCCAACAAGAGCCTCTACCATCCCAGCCGTGGATACATGTATCTACCGATTTTATTGTAGATCTTCCCCCTTCGGGGGGTTATACAGCAATTATGGTGACGATTGACTCCCTGAGCAAGATGGCACACTTCTCTCCCTTACATGGCTTGCCTTCCGCTCCTGTGACTGCTGAGGTGTTCCTGAGAGACGTAGTGAGACTACATGGCTTGCCTCGGACCATAGTGTCGGATAGGGGTACCCAATTTACCTCCCGTTTTTGGTCAGCGCTATGCAACTCTCTGGGGATTCAGAGGGCACTGTCGTCTGGTTACCATCCCCAGACTAACGGCCAGACCGAACGCCTCAATGCCACCATCGAACAATATCTACGTTGTTTCTGCAATCAGGAGCAGGATAAGTGGCAGTCCTATCTAGCACTGGCAGAGTTTACATATAACAATACCCAACATTCTGCTACAGGCATCAGTCCCTTCTTTTTTACCTATGGGTACCATCCGAGACATATACCTCTTTTCGGGATTCCTACTACTACTGTGCCCTCAGTGGATCAACATCTTTATGATCTCCGTATCATCCAAAAGGAAGCTGTACATAAGTTGGAGGCAAGCCGGAGACGTTACAAGAAGTATGCGGATAAGAAGCGGTCCCCTAACCCTAACTGGGTTGTAGGAACCAAGGTGTGGTTATCAACCAAATATCTCCCACGTTGGGTTCACCCAGGTAAATTCTCGGCCCGCTTCATAGGTCCATTCACCATTCTGTCCCAAGTAAATCCTGTGGCCTTTCGGTTACAATTACCACCCAAGATGAAGAAGATTCATCCTGTTTTTCATACGTCTCTCCTAAAAGCTTATATTCCCGATCCTGCGAGTCATCGGAGACCCTCTTCTTTAAGGATCGAGGACCCGGACCCTGACGAGTATGAGGTGGAGAGGCTGGTGGATTCCCATTACAGACATGGTACCGTACAATACCTGGTCCATTGGAAAGGATACTCCGCTGCAGAACGATCTTGGGAGCCCAGACACAACATCCATGCCCCACGCCTTCTCAGATCGTTCCATCGCCTTCACCCAGGGAAGCCTGGGGGAGAAGGGATAAGGAGAGGGCATACTGTCACACCGCGGAGACCGTGGAAGCTATGGGCAAGATGGAGGCGCTATTAGGTCCCAATGATCTGTCGGTGAACGGTCTAGTCTTTTTTCGCCGCTGCATTTAAAGAAGCCACGCCCCCCCCTGCGAGTTGCGTTGCAACTCGCTCTGCTGACTTTCGAACCTGTGCCTACGATAGCTCCTGACCTTTCGAGCTCATCTTTGCCTTCTCGGATACACTCCGCGGCCCATCGCCTTCCCGCCAGGCGACGGCCGTTCTCTTTTGCCTTCTCGGATTCACTCCGCGGCCCATCGCCTTCTCGCCAGGCGACGGCCGTTCCTTTTTTGCCTTCCCTTATTCCTTCGGTCTTACCTTCCCTCGCCTTTCCCCTCTTTCCTCCGTATACTCTTGCATCCACTCTACTTCGCATTCGCGCACTCTCACAATCACTCGCTCTCTCATTCATGCTCTCTTATATTCACTTCTCCTTCATTCGCGCACCCCTAGCATTCACTCGCTCTATCTCATTCAGGCTCACTAGCATTCACTCGCTCTATCTCATTCAGGCTCACTAGCATTCACTCGATCTCTCTCATTCTGACTCCCTAGCCTTTCGCTCGCTCTCTTTTCTGTCTCTCTTGCATTCATTCTCTCTCACTCTCACTGACTCGGTATTGCTCTCCTTCACTCACGCGTTTCTCTCTCTCTCCAAACCAACTTACCTCCGTCAGCAGTCTTCGGAGCCTTTGCTTGATCCCTCGGAAGTCTACAAGTCATCCTTCGTGGTCCCACTCTCCATTGCCTCCTCCGAGACGCTCTCATCCCTGCCAAGAAATCACTGTCCTCCATCTGTTATACTTTGGAGCTCTCAACTGGACATTAGTCTCAAGACTCTTAAAGCATCTGGATCCGCTATTCTTCCTATCCATCCTCGCCAGCAGCCTCACAGGGTTTTTTCTGCCTTACGGGCTTTTTCCCTGATTTGGGAGGGGCGGACTCCCCAGGGTTCACCTGACGGTTTATTCTGTTAACGGTCAAGGTGGCCTCCGGAGGAGACTGTCCCTATCTCTTCGAACGCAAGAAGAGTAAAGGACTCCTTAAGAAGGATATTGAAGAGGAGAAAACCCCGAAAGACCGGAGGAGAAGACAGAAGGCCACCTGTCAGAGTGAAGACCAAGGTGAGGAGACTCCAGGGGAAGGAACTTTGGGAAGTGGTTTTGACAGTTTGCAGCATTTTCTTAAATATGGTTGATGGCATTCTATGTTAAGAGGACCAAGATCTGTTCCATGCTAAAACTTTTCATATCCACAAGGGAGTGTTGGAGTTCACAACATGTAATGTCTTATGCAATAGTTCTGTACTAATCTTCCATTGTTTCTTAACTCTAAGTTAGAGTTTTGAATAACTTTGGAATTTGTAAGATCAGAGGCACCTGATCCTGTGTATTGATGGACCATTTGTTTTAAGCTATTAAGGATTACCTTAAAGCTGTGTGACGGACATTTAAAGTGATCCCTTTAATCTTCATACAAGTCTTCCCCAGGGCCCACAGAGACAAAATGAACAATGTGCTCAATGGGGGATAGCTCGTTTGTCAAATTCCACAGATAGTTGCCTAAATGACATATAGAGTCGCAGCCACACACACACACACACACACACAAATCAGAGTCTGTATCGTGATTGTAGGCAATGGTTCTGCAGTTGACCCATAACATCATAAAGTTCCGAGTATGCATATGTGGAGCCTGCTATGAACAGGTTAACATTGTTGGTTGGTCTTCCTTTAGAATATTTCCCAACATACACAAACTGTCTCAACATCTAGGATATTGCAGCTACATATGTCATAGTACGAATCATACAGGTACTTGTACAAAACCTTTGGCTCAGTAATAATTGTAGTGTTTAGCAAGTTACTTCCTTGAGCAAATTTTCCCCATAAAAATGAAGGCACAGTTTGGCGAGCATACGATTAACGGGGTTCCATTGTATCTTTTCCAGCTTAGAAGTACTACTACTTTTCATAGTATGTTTGAATGTACATAGCTTTTGTGGCGTCGTCCACCCACCAATCTGGATACCCTAAGACTTCTTGCTTGGCGCTGAGGTGCAACATTATATATATTTACAAGAATTCCAAAGAAATGTAATCAAAATGCCAAATGTTACCAATCGTATAGTTTGTAGCCTTGCTTTAGAGCTACATGCAGCTCAGTCATGCATCGCATACCACTGAGAGCCCCATCAGTATGTCTACAAAGACTGGTTTATTTGCTTTCACTACATATACAGCACAACGGGAAAAGTAATTTGCCATCAGGCCGCACAAGGTAGAAAATCCATCTTGGATGAAACCTCAAAATTTATTAAACCAAAGTACTGATTGATCTATGTCTTTTTAAATTCTTGTAAATGATATGAGGATGACTTATAGATTGTATTATTTCATCAACAAAACACAGAGGTAGAGTTGTGATGTCATAGTAGTGTTTCTTTTCAACTGGTCACGTTTTGTGGTATAGTTTGACGGTGTTGGGGAGCCCACAATACAAGGTGCCTCACTGTTAGGAAAGATATACTGCACCTTTCCTTCCATTTTGATGGACCCCAAACTTTTAGCTTTTATTTTAGATAATGACCTGTACTTTTTACAGTTCAGGGAAGCCTTAAGCTTCACTACACTGTATTTTGCTCATCAGTTATGGGGAAACTGACATGTCCTTCAGGCTGTCAGTACTGGGAAACATTGTTTCCCTTAGTCTTGTGACTTAGTTTCCACTTTTAGTAAATTGTTTATCACTTGTGGTAACTTTTATTATTGTACAATGCATTTTAAAATGCAGTACAATGGGTACACTTTTGTTTTTGCCCTAGACTAACACTCAAAATATTTTTGGTTACTTTAGGTGTGTTAAACGGACAAGCAGCAGTGACTTTTTACAATTTTTTGGTGTTTTCCATTTTAGCCTTACTGCGTTTACCGCGTTTGGCTACTAACTGTGGCAAGTGTCCAAACATGGCGGTGACACATGGTTTTTCGCTTGTCCTTTGGCCATCTTGTCTTTTAGCCTTCTTCCTGGCCTGTGAGGCCAGGAAAATCCTTATATGGGCCTTCAGTGCCTAGGAAAGCAGAAGCTTTTGGCAGGCTACTGAAGGGCTACGTGTGTTTATTGGCAGGATGTGGGCTGGGACTGTCTGGTCCCAATCCAAAAACTGGTTTCAGTGTGTCTGAGTGTTATGCATGAGTGTTGCCACCAGTGGTCCTGATTGGACCACTTCTGAGGTGTGTGTGTGTGGCTAGTTCTGCTATTGGCTAGTGGGAATTTTGGCTCTTACCTGGCTTTAAGGATAAGAAGAGGACACCTGCACCCACTCTTCAGAGCTCATGGAAAAACCTGAAGGAGCCAAGATTCCTGTCCAGTTGTGAGACCTGTGTAGAGACCAGAGACCCATCTGAAGGAGGCATGGCGACACACATCTGCTGATGTCCTCGAGGAGCCCTGTTTTGCTATTGATCTTCAGCAGTCCTGCGAATGAGCTGCGAACCTGGGAGTGGAGGGAACATCCATTCCTGATGTCTGCTCAGTACCCTGCGAAGAAGAGCTGTCGGAAGTGTCCCAGGACCATCCTGTGGCTGACCGGCTCTGAGTTTGGACAACCGTGCTGCCGATGTTGCCATTCCGAGTTGAGCCCTGGAACTTGGGGGATCCTCCCATTGTCCTACAAGACTTACCCCAGTCCTGAAAGGGGTCCTGCATTGTGTTTTTCTGCATTCTTCATCCGAGAGTCCTTGCACCAGCGAAAGACACCAACCAGAAATCAGCTCGAAACCTTCAACCCCTGCGAATCAAGGACTAAGGCTGACGGCGGAAAAAGCAGCCGCTGACCTTCTTCCATTGACCTGCCAAGCCCTGGGAAGAATCAGAGTACAGGAGATAAGTTACAGTGGTTCTTACCTGCCCCTAAACTCCCTGTAAAAGTTTGACTAACTTTTATAAAACTTTTACTATACTTTGGCTTTGCCATTGATTGCTCACGCAAGCCTTCCGAAAGTTGGGGACACTTCTATTAGTTAGAATACACAGTCCTCTAACCCTTGGAAATGTTCACTGGTGCCCAGAGACCCTACATTTTATCCTGCATCACAAACTGTGTCAGAACATTACTGAACTTGTGGGCAGAAGGGCCCAGACAACTTAGGGAAGGACTTTTGAAGTTAGGGTAAATTCTCTGTGGATATGTAGTACATAAAACTAATCTGCACTTTGTTTTACGGAGTCTGATTTGTGTTACGCCCTACTGTAGTGGCTGTATATGTATGTAATCTATTACTAGTATTGTGAGCTGCGTCTACCTGTTAGTAGTCATTTTTCATAGTGATATTTGGCCATAAATAAATAACTGTATTTTTATACATACTGTCTAAGTGTAATTTTGTGATTCCCATTGTGTGTACTCATTGTGGACCCTTTACAAGCTCACCACCTCTTAAGCCTTAGCCCAGACCTCTCATCACTTCTGCCTTGAACTGGTTTGGCTAGGGCTCTCAGTGTTGTCCCTGTCACAATATAGGTTTGCCTTCTATACATCTATCCACCAGGCGAGAGTATAGAAAATCTGTCCT
The DNA here is from genome assembly GCF_040938575.1 of Ambystoma mexicanum. Lineage (NCBI taxonomy): Eukaryota > Metazoa > Chordata > Amphibia > Caudata > Ambystomatidae > Ambystoma > Ambystoma mexicanum. The sequence goes on from NC_090936.1 coordinate 650,527,988, forward strand.
AACACTCACGTCTCTTGAGGCTGTAGAAAGGGATGCTGCTCTATGTACTCTAGCTCCATAGAATTTCAACATGGAAGCCCAATCAGGTTCCCATAAAGTGTAAACATTAATGCCTAGGCTTCAAAGATAACTCTATTTTATCAAACAACTGCTTTACAGATATCCATGTGTTGTTTTTGTCAGTATGTTTAAATAATTGGGTACTTGTTTCACACGATGAAAATGCACCACAAATGTTAGGTTTTCAAACAAACTTGTATTTGCAAATTATATACTCATATGGTTGCCCTAAAACATTGTTGACACGTGTTTCAGCTTTAGATGTAGGGGCTGATTCATGGAACAAATGTGCGCTGAAATTTGTGGCGCAAGCTGGCGCAAGAGTGAAAAAGCAAGCGCACATGTGCGATTCATGGAAGGTCCTGCGCGTGTTTTCCCCGGGATGTGCGCCAAATCCGTGGGTGGCACACACGGGCGCACACGTCACTTCAACATCCCGAACGCCGTGCGCGATGCGCACAGCGAAAGCGCTCAACATGTAGCGCACACACCAAAAAGGGGGGCGGAACACGCGGAATGGGGAACAACGTGTGAAAATGAAGGCGTAACTGGGGAAGTACTGCTGGGAAATACACGGAACGCTCACACGTGCGCGAACAACACGTATTCATGGAATCGAATACGGGAAACCCGTGCACGCCACAAGACACGCACAGGCATAAACACGTCCGCCACAAGAAGGCAGGCGGAAGCGTCCCCGCCCAGTATAAAAGTGCGCGCAAACAACAAACACGTATATACAGCTACGATGAATGTCCCATTTCTCACAGCACTGATCGTGGGACACCGCAGGAGGAGGAGAATAGCCAGGCCCCGCATTTTCTTGCCCAGGACCAGCCTTTTTGGGATGCCTGATGACCAGGTTTATGGCAGGTATAGGTTTCCACCTCGTATCATCCTAGAGCTGGTCACTGAGTGGGAGGATGACCTCACATCACCCACCTTGTACTCCCAAGCACTGAGCCCCTTGGAAAAGGTGCTCATCTCCTGCATTTCTTGGCCGCTGGGTCATTTCAGCGGACAACTGCCATAGTTGGGGGCGTCTCACAGGCCACGCAGTCACGCTGCCTACACCAGGTGTTGGCAATTAGGACTGTGCGCCCCTCAGCCCGCGGGCACATATACATGCCCAGAACACCCGCAGAAAGGCAGGCCATGGTCCAGGACTTTTACAGGGTGACACACTTCCCCAAAGGGCTTGGTGCCATAAATTGCACCCATGTGGCCCTACGTCCACTTAGGGCCACTGAGCACATCTATCGAAACCACAAGCACTGGCATTCCATCAACGTACAGGTTGTATGCGATGCCCATGGAATCATCACCTCTGTCTATTCAAACTATCCTGGGTCTACCCATGACAGTTTCATATACTGTCATGCCCGCGCCGCTGGCACACGCATTGGCAACCATCATGGACTACTTGGTACTCATTTATCCTCCTAATACTCCTTGAACAACTCCTTTTCACGCTTTGGTCTTTTATTTCCATTTGCTCAACTTTGGTTTTTTCTTATTTTATTCAATTAACTACATTTACCATAATGCACCTGGCTACAGTCCTCAATTCCTGGCTATTCTCATTCATCGTTATTGGGACCACAATCCCCAGAAGCCCTAGCGGCCAGTGCTGCTTCCACCTGCTCAGGACCAGAGAGGGAGGAGGCAGATTGTCATCAGGTGTGCTGCCCCAGGTGCTGTCAATTAGCCTGCCTCAGAACAGGGCAGGGCTGTATATAAGCAGCTGCCTGCAGGAGCACAGTGTCTTGCATCTTGAGATCTCCCCGCTCCTGTTTGCCTTGACCCGCTACTCTGTATGCTTTTCCTGTTGCTGCATTATCCTGTTTTGATCCAGTGCCCTTTCTGGGCTCCCTGCCCTACAGTCTGCAACCCTCTACAGCCAGCAGCCCTGCTCCTCTGGGCTCACTCCTTGCTGCCCTGCTCTTCTGGGCTCCTTGCCTTGCAGCCTGCCTCACTCCGGCTGCCTACAGTCCTTGTCCTCTGGGCTCCCTGTCCTTGCAGCCTGCACCTCTTTGCTGCCTACAGCCCTTGTCCTCTGGGCTCCTTCCTTGCAGCCTGCTCCCTCCGCTGCCTACAGCCCGTGTCCTCTGGACTCCCTGCCTTGCGGCTTGCTACACTCCTCTGCAGTACAGCCTGTTTTACACTTAGCTGCCTACAGCCCTGCTTCTCTGGGCTCCCTACCTCGCGACCCTATTCTTTTGGGCTCTCTGTCTGTCGCCTCCTACTAATCTCTCTCTGTCCTGTTCTTCTGGACTCCCTGCCTTGCAGCCTACTACAGTCCTCCGCAGTCCACTACAGTTTGCCTGCACCTAGTCCCACTCTTGACTGCAGACCTGCTTCCTACTTTGCATCCCTTCTGTTTTCCTGACTGCTGCTCCCTTGTTCTCTTCCTTGAGTCCTCTGTACTCCACCTTAGGTTATCTACTTTAGTCTAACTGCCTTTCCTTCATTTCCTTCTGCTAGATAGCTCATTGACTTCCTTTTCGCTGGATATATCTGTTCTTGTCTTCTCATGTGTCTTATGTAATCCCTTTATACAGAGCTTGCCTGTTGGTTTCCGGCAGGCAACCTCTGCCCCTTCCCTTGTCACGTTTTCAGTGTTACAGACACCCACTGCTGTTGTTCCCAGCCATGAGCATACAGTGTGGGCCTCTGTTATAGCAATCTGTGCAGAAGGCTGGAGTTTCCTAAGGTTCGTGGAACACTCTTTCCCATTTCAGCATACACCCCAAGAGGGAATCCAGTTTGTTTGTACCTTTGTATCTTTTGCCCCTTTTGGCTCACAGCTACAGTTTCCTACTCTTCTTTCCTGTTTAACTCCCTGCTGTGTGTGCTTATCTGCTACCTTACTTCGGCACAGCCACCCAAAATCTACCTGGGTACCCTGTGCCACTCTTGACAGAGTGCCATTCCTGACAGAATGCAAGACCAAAAAGATTCTTGTTCCATAAGCAGGAAAGGCACACACAGACCAAAGATGCCTTCTTTTCGGTTCAAGAAACCTCTACAAAAATCTAAAGTTTTCCCAAGGACAGCAAACAAAAACCCTAGTTTAAAGGACAGACTCGCCCTAGTAAACAAAGGTTTACAAGCACAGTACTACACTCACTGGGTCTCTGACCCTTCTATGTATAACTACTATGACATTTGCAACTATGATCCACAGTCTCTATCTGTAGAAGAACTAGAGCAAGATAACGAATTCTTGCAGATTTTGTTAGCCCAACCAGTGGATAACACTCATGCGCTTTCTGGCATTACTTTTGACACTGCTTCAACTAAAGATGTTGCACTCATTGTGGCAAACTCTCAACCAGAGTACGTTATTGCCAAAGTGACATCCTCAAGATCAGCTTGGCAAGCTATACAACCTCCCCAGACTACCGATACCACTCATTTAATAGGACAAGACATTCAGTATCCTGAAGTTAGAGCAGCTGGTCCTGGGTACAAAGGACCAATACTGACCCTTGGTTGTCTTAATGCTTCCCCAATAACTACTAACCATGATAACTCTAAGGTCAGTCTGCCTATTGCAACACCCGAATTTTCTGCGACACCAGATTCTGAAGCTGTAGAACAGGCTAATGGAACATACCTGTTACAAGAACAACTCTTAAGCCTTAAAAGACAAAACGAAGACCTCTATGGTGAATTTGTCTATCTGTATTATAAGAATCTAGCTAAGGGACACAATCTACCAGACCATCTGACACTATGTCCAACACCCGACATTCTGTCTTTAGAGTTTAACAGATTAAGGCCTGTACTGGTAACACAGAAGAGGATACAGACTTATACAGAGCAGTTGGAAGACCTGAACTTGGCATATACATACCAGTTAAAGCTTGACACCGCTCATTCACTTACTAGCCACAGTAACACAGGCTGTCGTTCAGATAGTGAAGAATGGACTCCTCCAGTGGGCCAGATCGCTCACACGGCCATTATACCAAAGATCAAGTGTAATCATCTGACTGGACATTCCGCGGAGTCAAAGGATTGTTCCATTCTTGCCCTTGATGTCAGTCCTTTACTCCCACTTACAGCCTCTACTGAAGTGACCAGATCTGAGATGTACTCTGCTTCTATGAACATTGGCACTCCTGACCATGAGTCAGATCCTGAAACATACCCAGTACCTGTCTGGAATCCAACTTTGCCTACTGTCAATACCCCAGATCCATGTATCAACTTGGGCACACAAGACTTTGCAGGCCAGCCTTCGGAAGGCTTACCCTTTCCTGGTCCTACATCCACCATGCTACTTGTTACAAGATCTGCTAGCCCAATCTCTGCTGCTCCCCCTGCTAGTACTCCTGAATCTGCTACTGATGCCTCATCTCAGATCACTCCCACTGCAGTCGAAGCACCCCCTTCCTCTCTGCCTGCAAGGACAGTACCTGTTGCAAAGCCAGTTAAAAGTTCTCCTATTAAGGCAACAGCTCCGGTAGATCCTGTTGGTGCCTCTGCAGCACCTAAACTACCAGTCACGATGCCATCAGTCCCAGTTGTGTCCCTGTCGGCTGGTGCTCCTGTGACACCTATACTTCCTCCAGCTGTTACAGCATCTGAACTTCCTACTGCCATTCCTGATCTTCCTGCAACTCATGGTGTTCCTGCAACTTTTGCTACTCCTGAAGTCTCTGTCGCAAATCTTCATGTTGCCATTGCTGCTTCTGACAATTTGGACGACCGTCCTAGAGCAACCAATTCAGCTGAATCTCTGGTTCCACCTTTCAGCACTGTACCATTGCCAGTCCTAAGGAAGACCACTTCTTTCAAAGCAATACATGCCATGGAGCCTGCAGCACATCTCCACAGTTCCTCAGTTCATGAACGCACTGTTGGATTTTGGGTCCCTAAGAAGTTGTCTTTTCTGAATTCCACCTCAAAGGTTCGAAACATTGGTAATGTCTCCTCCCTTCAAGACTCTCACCTTGCAGCATTAAACAGTTTTTGGTGCTTCGTGATGTGCCTTTTCGGTATAAGACTCTCTCGCGGTGTGACAGGCCTTGGACATGCTCTTCTTGTTGGTCAGTCTTCAGGGGGCCTGGAGAGGGGCATGGAGAGAGGCATACTGTCATGCCCGCGCCGCTGGCACACGCATTGGCAACCATCATGGACTACTTGGTACTCATTTATCCTCCTAATACTCCTTGAACAACTCCTTTTCACGCCTTGGTCTTTTATTTCCATTTGCTCAACTTTGGTTCTTTCTTATTTTATTCAATTAACTACATTTACCATAATGCACCAAGCTACAGTCCTCAATTCCTGGCTATTCTCATTCATCGTTATTGGGACCACAATCCCCACAAGCCCTAGCGGCCAGTGCTGCTTCCACCTGCTCAGGACCAGAGAGGGAGGAGGCAGATTGTCATCAGGTGTGCTGCCCCAGGTGCTGTCAATTAGCCTGCCTCAGAACAGGGCAGGGCTGCATATAAGCAGCTGCCTGCAGGAGCACAGTGTCTTGCATCTTGAGATCTCCCTGCTCCTGTTTGCCTTGACCCGCTACTTTGTATGCTGTGCCTGTTGCTGCATTATTCTGTTTTGATCCAGTGCCCTTTCTGGGCTCCCTGCCCTACAGTCTGCAACCCTCTACAGCCAGCGGCCCTGCTCCTCTGGGCTCACTCCTTGCTGCCCTGCTCTTCTGGGCTCCTTGCCTTGCAGCCTGCCTCACTCCGGCTGCCTACAGTCCTTGTCCTCTGGGCTCTCTGTCCTTGCAGCCTGCACCTCTTTGCTGCCTACAGCCCTTGTCCTCTGGGCTCCTTCCTTGCAGCCTGCTCCCTCCGCTGCCTACAGCCCGTGTCCTCTGGACTCCCTGCCTTGCGGCTTGCTACACTCCTCTGCAGTACAGCCTGTTTTACACTTAGCTGCCTACAGCCCTGCTCCTCTGGGCTCCCTACCTCGCGGCCCTATTCTTTTGTGCTCTCTGTCTGTCGCCTCCTACTAATCTCTCTCTGTCCTGTTCTTCTGGACTCCCTGCCTTGCAGCCTACTACAGTCCTCCGCAGTCCACTACAGTTTGCCTGCACCTAGTCCCACTCTTGACTGCAGACCTGCTTCCTACTTTGCAGCCCTTCTGTTTTCCTGACTGCTGCTCCCTTGTTCTCTTCCTTGAGTCCTCTGTACTCCACCTTAGGTTATCTACTTCAGTCTAACTGCCTTTCCTTCATTTCCTTCTGCTAGATTGCTCATTGACTTCCTTTTCGCTGGATATATCTGTTCTTGTCTTCTCATGTGTCTTATGTAATCCCTTTGTACAGAGCTTGCCTGTTGGTTTCCGGCAGGCAACCTCTGCCCCTTCCCTTGTCGCGTTTTCAGTGTTACAGACACCCACTGCTGTTGTTCCCAGCCATGAGCATACAGCGTGGGTCTCTGTTATAGCAATCTGTGCAGAAGGCTGGAGTTTCCTAAGGTTCGTGGAACACTCTTTCCCATTTCAGCATACACCCCAAGAGGGAATCCAGTTTGTTTGTACCTTTGTATCTTTTGCCCCTTTTGGCTCACAGCTACAGTTTCCTACTCTTCTTTCTTGTTTAACTCCCTGCTGTGTGTGCTTATCTGCTACCTTACTTCGGCACAGCCACCCAAAATCTACCTGGGTACCCTGTGCCACTCTTGACAGAGTGCCATTCCTGACATATACAGAATGTCAGCCCTGAGCCGGGACCTGGAAGCTGGGACGCATGGCGATACATGGCTCATTGGTAAGTACAAATGTCTGTGCACATGCATGCATGTCACACACAGACAAATACACAAACCCAACTAATGATAACCATCCTCACCTCCCCAGGGGACAGTGCCTACCCTCTGAGCAACCACATGATGACGCCAATAGGGAACCCCACCACACCACACAGGTAAGATACAACGCAGCCCATATTGCAACAAGGGGCATAGTGGAGCGCACATTCGGAGTGCTCAAGTCACGCTTCCGCTCCCTTGACCGCTCTGACGGGCAGCTACTATATGCACCCACAGTAGTGGGCAGGATCATTGTGGCAGCATGTGTCCTGCACAATTTTGCAAAACGGCAGGGCATACCGGTGGACATGGTGGTGCACCCACATCCCCAACCACAGGCTCTGCCCATGGGAGGGTAAAGGGCACGTGGCGAGGCAGCCCGGACCCAGCTTGTGGCCACATTTTTCACCTAAACTCCCAACCCTGCGGAGTGCACACAGGCCTGGCACATACCAGGTGACAATCGATGATGACAGAGAGACAGCCAACTGTCACAACCTTACCACCCTGAGAATGTTGCCACGGAAGTGCTACATTGTGTTCATCCCTAGCTACTTAAACATAACCAATCCTGTGTGACCAAAAGGAACACATGCAAGGTGTATATCACACCACCCCCCTGCAAAACAGGCCATGACAATCACTGGTATGTCACCCAAACTCTCCCAACCCACATCACCCTTGTCTGCCACACCATGATATGGCATGCAACAGCAAAAGAGCAAACCAAAAGCCCAACACATGACCAATTAGATACAAAGTGACACGTGATAAATGGAAAGAGGCTTGAGACAATCACACCTGACATGGAATCAGATGAAATGACTGACCAACAACCTCCCACACATACAAAGTCCTACACAAATGCATGCCACCAGCGGTACCATCAACAAAAGACAGAATGCCTATTGGCATGCACATTGGCCAAGCCAAATCCGCAAATCCCTAACCCGTGTGCTGTGTGTGTCTCCTGCAACACAATGCTCAGCACACAGCACAGTGAGCAGCCACTGTGTTGGGGATACACCTTGAGCATCATATAAAAAGGACAATCAACAAAATGTACCTATTGACCCATGTACACGATCCCCAAATGGTAAGTGATCATGCCCTGCAGGGACAAAGCATGCCAGAGAAGGCAATCTGTGTGCACGTGTGGACATGGAAGGGTGGTTGTATGTGTGGTGGAGCATTGTGTAAGTGTGTGTGTCAGTAGGGACATGCACTCAATACATGCATGTGAAATCAAGTGAACCTCAGTGTCCTGTACACATCACATGTGAACATTGCCCATGTGTACACCCCAGTATGTCAAACCACAACAATACCCTGACATCTGAAATGGACCAGCCATTGACCAGCTGAACACATCATGTACATAGTACCCCACAATGAGAATGTCAGAGAGTGCCCCAACACTGTAGCCCAAGCGTACTGTCTGACAACAAAAGGCCCTTCCTCATTTACTCATCACCATGACCTTCAGAAGAACCGTGTCTGGGGTCTGTTGCCTTCTTCCTTCTAGTCTACCTGGCTTCAGCATCTCCCTACCCCTTGGTTTCCTTGTTCTACCTTGCGTGTCAATAGGGTCCAGCCCCCTCAGAGGCCACCTTGACTGGTAAAAATACCAAATCGCAGAGAACCCCCCAACCAGGGTAAAAGCCTGTAGCCACCAAAAAACCCTGGAAGAGTCTCCAGTAGATGACTTGAAGTCGCTCAATATGGCCAAGCACATGTCCAAGCAGAATGATAGGAGAACTACCAAGGTAGTACAGTTGAACAATGGTTGGATAGGATGGGTAGTATTTTCAGTACACAATAATCAATGAGGATGCAACAACTGATAGGTAGTGTCACAGCTCCGGTCTCCAGGTGCAGGAGTGGCACGAACCAACCACCCCCTCCGCGGTCTGGGCGCCTGCAAGGTAAAACTTACACAGGCCTCCGAGACCCTGGCGGGCAAAGAGGGTTAGAGATCTGTTGTTTGGATAGGCATCGGTATTCAGGATAACCGGAAAGAGGGTCAGGAGAGGGGAGGTGGATGGGCAAGGGAAAGTAGGCAAAAGACAAAATACAACTATTGACAATTACACATACTCAATCAGAGAAACCATGTTCTTCATGCCCATTGTAAAAAATGTCTCAAAGAACAGCCAAAGAGAGACTTATCTCTGGTGTGAGTGCTGGCCTCCTGCCTGCAGGAGCAGTTCAATGCTGCAAGAGAGCGTGAGTTACTATTCTGTGTGTGTTTTCCCCACAAACACATAACACCATTCATGCCTCAAACTCAGTGACTCCTCCCCAAACAAGCACTCTTGTCTGCTGCTTCGTTCGTATACTTTTGCTTGCCCCCATGATGGTTCATACACTGTTAATGCGGTAAGGCAGCCGCACGTTGCCCCGCGGTAAATGGAAGACCATGTGTCAAAAATCATACATGATAGAATGGTCCTTGGGTGAGCTGCTAGACGCGTGTGGCGAGGTGCGACTTCAGTACAAGTCGCGTTCTGCCAGCCGCAGATTTCTATAGGTAGCGCACGTCGCAATTTGCATATGCTAATGATATGCACTGCACTCGAGTTTGTGCGTCGCTGTGTGCCCCCCCTTGCGCTGTATTATTTTGTGGCTAGGAATGCTACTGCGCTAATAAATTAGCTTCTATGAAGCAGGGTGGACTCGAGGATATGGGCGACACCCCCTGCGTGTGCCCCTGACAACTTGGAAAGCTTCTTTGCATTTGGTCCTCAGCACGGCTTAGCTGTACTATATGCATCTTCCCCAAAGCCTGGCCAAGCTCCCCAGCACTGGCGCTACTTAGCTTGCATGTGTGAGGGGCCTGGAGGAAGGTCAGCTGGGGCATGGCCCCTCATTCTGCTCACCTTGCTAGGAGCTCCTGGAAACAGGTCTACTTCTTTCAGATGTCTGAGCACAAGCCCGTGCTTCTGCTTGCGCGCGCATGCACACGTGCGCCCCACCCAACATGGCAAGGGTTTAGTAGTTCTTGGCCCAGTGTCTGCTGGGAAAGGTAGTCTAGAGGCTCCTTGTCCTGCAGAAAGGGCATAAAAGGCTTTACTAAGGCTGGAAAGTTTTCTGTGTGTGTCTTCATGCTGCTTGTTACTTGGCCATGTCTGAGACCTACATCTGACCTCCTCCCACACAACCCCAGGTTCTGTACCCTGACAGGTAGAGCTGGAACGTGAGCAGAAAATAACCAAGCAGGCTGACACAACTGGATGGTTGAGCTGAAACACAATAAATCCTTGATAGCGTGAACTAAGAAAGGCAGAGAGAGCACAAGTCTGGAAAGGCACAGAGAAAGCAAGATAGCCGTAAACAGCTGACAGCAAGTTAAGAGCCACAAAAGTTGAATAGCATTGGCAAAAGGCAACACTCAACATAAAAGCATGGATGTAATATATGAAAGACAGGAGAAGCGACAGAGAGATGCATTTGAACAGAAGTGTACTAAGGCAAATCAAGGCAGTGTAAGAGTACATGGAAATAACTGACCGAGAGACGGGCGGACAGATCTGCAACAAGGACAGTGGCAGGAAGAAGAACAGGGACTAAATGCACCAGAGTGTGAAAAACAAGGAAAAAAGCCGTAGTCCAGTAGGAAAACTGCGCCGTCAGGCAGCATCAAAGTCGTAGAGGGAAGACAGACACAACATGCCATCCAAACCGAACAGAGCATAGTAGTAGTATAGGCGGACATCTCAGATGAGGACTGGACCATGAGTTGTGCCTCTTGGGTCACATCCCTAATGCATCCTTCTTTGCCACAATCCCCAGGGGCTGTACTCAACATGCACCAACTTGACATTGTCACCACCTGGCCCCCTCCCACCATCATTGTGAGTTTGACAGCTAAAGGGTGCAGGCTACCGTCTACAGCATGAAGTGCATCAAGCACGTATACAGGCAAGAAATTAACATACATCCCAATCAACATCAATAAATGGACAGTTCAATAATGTACTCAACAAAATTGATTGTAGACATGCCGTGGAGAAAACATCCATAATCCCCACTAGGGGTGTTAACACAAGTGGTACAGCAGCAGACAGGCCACAGATATGACAGTCCAATGCCCTTGTGTAAATGGTTGTAACACCGAACTATCCTTGCGAGCCCATGGATAGGGGAAGCAAGAGTGGCATATGTGAGTCAGGACCCCAAGCTGCAAACACATACACGAGACAAGCTTGAATGGTCCCAGCTGGAACAGACAGTGGATGTTTTCAAAAGCCACAAAGCACCACACCGTCACATGAATGCACAATAGACAAACCATTTTAAACTATATTAACTAAACTAACTATAAAAATAAAAAATGCCCACAACGAACCGGGAGGTGGGGGGGTGGCACCCAGGAGGGGGGAGGTACAGGGTGCACCTCAACACCCACATGCGATGATGTTGATTTTTTTTTTAAAAAACTCCATGGGCTCAACGCCTGGACGGCCCGACCTGTGTGGGAGATAACTCGTCGTCCTGCTCACCCTCTGACTCAAAAGGTGGACGTGGCACAGTACACTGACCATGCCTATGTGCAGCTTGCCCCTCACAGGCAGTAAGTCTGCGGGACTGGTAAGCCTGGTCCTGTGTGGCGATGACACGTAGGTCAGCATGCAGCACCTCACGTGATACGTGTGCTTCCTCTTGCAAGGTAGCACGTGTAACACAGAGTTCTTCCTGCATGGCCTGGCATGACATCTGGAGCACCTCCCGGCAAGCACGTAGCTCAGCCGAGATGGTATTCTCAAGCTGCTCCAACCTCTCCTCTGTCTGCTGCCTCTGGGTCATGTTGAGCACACCCAGAGTAGATCTGAGGGATTCATGGTCATCCCTCAGGGCCTCCCTGTGTGCCTCTGCGTGAGCAGCAAGTGCTTGACGCAGAGACACCATTTCAGCCCGGCGTGCCCTGTCTGAGGCTGCCATGCCCAGCCTGAGCGAGCGGGCCGTGGACTGTGCTGCCTGCTGCTGGAGATCCACCTGCCTAGCAGGGGGGAGCACGGATTGGGCCACACGTTCCATGCTCTGAGTGATCTTATCAATTGCTGCCCCCTGTTGTTCTGAATTGGCAACCATGGCTTGCTCTTACTCAGTATACCCCGGTGGCGCACGGCCACCGCGTTTTTGGGCTTGACACCCGCAGGGCCCAAGGAGCCGCGGTCCTCGTTGGGTTGGCACCGCCCGCGGCTGCAGGACTATATCCCTCCATTGACGTGATTACCCAGGCACATTAGCAACTGGTGTGGAGTGTGACCGTGCGTCCCGATCCACCACAGGCAGAGGTTCGAACACCATCTGGCCCCTCAGTGCAGGTGTCACATCAGAATCACTCACCATCGATGAATGGACATGACACGCATCTAACTCGACATTGTTGTCAGAGTGATCATCCGAGCTAGACCCATTGCCAGCCCTGGACACGATGGTCTGCAGCACAAGTGGGTTCTTGTGGCCTACCACCCACGACCCCCACTTGTGCCGGCTTGCTGATGTGATAGCAACCCTGTGTCTTGATTGACATCACCATCCTCTGGCTCCATTGCGTCATCATCTGTAATGTGGAAAAAACAAACATGAGTACACATGTCAGAAGCACATAACCCACACACACATAGACATCACATCGACAGCCAACGCATTAAGCAGGCATGTCACACACTAATAAAATTCCGGCATGCATCCAGTGGCATTGATATGCAAACACATCCCAAAAGCAGAAATGGATGTGTGTAAATAGCAAAGCCTACAAATGTACAGAATGTAGTATATCACCTCCATCACACACCACCTCTGTCAGGCACATGTCACAGGCAGAAATGACAGATGGCAACAAAGAGATGGCACATACCATAAGCATGTCTGAACTGCAAAATGGCCACAGCTGCAAGTGAATCCAAACACACCATGACACACGGAATATGCATGTACACATGCATCACTAAACCATCATCACCAATATAGCTTCATCCATCTGCAGCTCGTCCCGTACCAGGCTTCATGGGCCATGTAGACATAGTGAATGTCCTGAGCAAAGTGAGGGCCTGCAAACAGGCATGAGGGACCATAACGCCCAGTACGGTCCGAGCTGCCGGCCATGAAGCCTCCAGAACACCCCTCAGGGCCATTGTGCATTGATAGTGCCCTAAAACATTATTCAGTGTGTCAAATCATCACAGCCAGCCCCCACCAGATTAGTTAAGTGGGCCTGGGTGAACACATGCCGCACCACATTGCACCTTCAGGATTGTGCCAGTTGAACATAACGGGCGCAATGCTGAAATCGCAGCCGCATTAACGTGAATCAACTACATTTTAGTCATACAACAAAAAAGCTGCAGAAGACATTTGTAAATGAACACTTTCACACACACATAAGTGAGTAGCCACAATGTTGCACTGCACAATGTTGAAGCTGCTTGCATATGTAGATGTGAAAGTGTTCAAAACACCTGTCTCACTATACACCTGTATTGTGAACATGAACATCAACCAATAAAGCAAAGCAAGCAGCTACAACGCTGCTTGCTTTGATGTATGTGAAAGTGTACACAACCCGATTGGCAGGCTACAGTCAATCTGCGGCCTATACCGGTTAGTATAGGCCGCAGATTGACCTATCAACTTTGCTAAACACCCACTAGGGTGTTTCAATACTGAGTACATGTGTCACAGGATGCACCTGTGCCTGTGCCTTTCATGACAGTGAAGGGATGACAATCTGACATACAAGCCAGGTCACTTTGACATTGCATCAGTGAGTAGGCATGTAGAGCGGTGTAACATGGCTCAGAACTGGGTTGGTGCAGTGCAGAGCATGTGCACGTTACCGATTATCTACATCAACAAGTACATTATGATGTCAAACAATAAACAAGAAGGTAGTGTAAGTGCAAGGTCAGGCATCACGTGCAATGTGCATGCAATGGGTTGCATGGATACAGGTACCCCCCACCCCCTTGGTGAACATGCAGGGAGGCATTGCATGACTGTGAAAGGTTGACCAGAGAACTGTGTATTGGCAGACAGTGCTGAGTAACGTCAATTGCATCATCTGAGTCAACTGACAACACAGCCGATGAGAATGGGACAGTGAGCAGGACACATGATGAACCCTCTTTACTACACCCATTTGTGCAGAAGGCACTACACCAGTTTGACAGAGTCAGGGGGCCTGAGACAGGGGGAGGCCTGTGCCTCACACAGACTATGACACCCTAAACATGTGCGTGATGCCGGACTGAGCCACAGTGAGCATGGAATGGATGATGAAATGCCATTAAATGCATGTCATCCTGGACACGTACTACAATGATCATCCTGCAAAGGACACATAGGGCCATGCATGTAATGCACATGGAGCATGAATGGGCACTCATGTCCCTGCGGAGCATCTGCCATCTGCACAGTCCGAGTGAAACACCCTGCATCAAGGACATAGAATGTACCCCACAGTATGTGTCTGGCAGGTTGGCAGGGGGAAGTGTGCATGTACACAGGAGGGTTGAACAAGCCATTGCAGTAGTCCAACATGTTACCCACCAGTGCAATGGTGTAATAGTGGTGCAGGGGGTTGGAGGGGCAATGGAGCATGCCTACGTGGAGTACCAGCATGTAGGCAGAAGAGAGATGCATGTCAGTCATGCGATGACATAGTCCGAGTGCTGAGTGGAAAGACACCCCAGGCTACATGTAGAAGGGCCAGTGAGCTGGAACATGGACCGGAGGGGCAGTCGGGTGACTAGCATGTGAGTAGGGTGCAAGTGTGGTGATGAGGACAGTCCCTGTCTGCACTACATGTCCAGCATGCTGCACAGCAGGCACGCATTAGTGAAGCATTGCATGACTCGCACATGAGAACCATGTACACATAGCATGTATTGGCAGTCAAGCACAACACATCGTACAAGTAAACCACACATGGCCTGGACAAGCACGCAGAAACACTCACTGGACGGGGTGTCAAAATCCAGCATCTTCGTACAATTCTGCCGGTATGAACTCTGCAGCGATCAACTCATGCAGAGTGAGTTCTTCCTCCTGAGGTGGTGGCCCACTGCTAGTCACCCCAGTCATGGCATAATTGGAGGCACGCTTTAGCTTAGCACATCATCGGAGGTCATCCCAATGCTTTTTGCACTCCTGAGCTGTGCGCACCTCATGTCCGAATGCACTAACACTCTCCGCAACACACTTCCAGTGGTCCCAACGCTTGGCAGCCGTAGTGTGACAATTTGGGCCCACTAACATATCATGGTTGTGGTCCGACACGTAACCCACAAGGAAGTCCAGTTCCTGCTTGCAGAAAGGCTTCTTCCTTGATGTGCCAGAGGCCGGAGCCATGTGTGGGGTCCCAGCCTCTTGTGCAGGTGCAACCTTCCTCCTCTTGGGCAGTGATCCGGACCCTGACTGGCAAATGCCGCACTGATCAGTAGGGGCAGTGGCGATGGTGGATTGAACCGAGGGAGTGGCAGGTGGAACAAGGACGGAAGTCCTGACTTGCGTCAGTTGCATGCTGGGTGCCCTTGACTGGACCCTGCGCATCAACATCCACTGTGCCAAGGTCATTGACCAGGACTGTCCTTGATGGTAGAGTTACAGCCGGGGTGGTGTTGGCTGCATCTGGATACGTGCTTGATCCGCTGTGAAGTAGTGATGGCGCGTAAAACAACCAGAAGTAGCAACACACGCATCGGTCTCCACGAAAGGCACGTACAGTGAACTGCTGGCCCCGCTCACCTTTAACCCGTGCCGAGGGAAACGCACACGCGCGTCATGTTGCTTATGCGCTTAATATAAGTGCCCAAATTCCAAATTCCAAATATAAGTTGGGCACTTATATGTTGGGCACTTATAGTTGGGCACTTATATTTGGAATAAATCATCTTTGAAAAAGAACAAAAAGACTTTGTGAATAGTGTACTCAGGGTCATATCTGACCGATAGACCCTTAAAGAAGACAGTGACTTTAATTGTAATATTTACCTTTACTAAATACCTACTTCTACTATTCTAAAATTACTGGGCTACTCTAGCCATTGATAGTGTGCAGGGGACGGGAGTTCCCCAACTGGGAACTCACTTGTGTTCTATTGTATTGACAACCCATATGCCAGGGCTGTTTCTTTTCTCCTCTGCACCTCAAACCAGTCTTACATTGATCTAAATTCATTTTTACCAAAATAACATCACACATTTGGAGTGCATGGTGTCCAAATTCGATAGTTCAAGCTGGCCACGTGACAACACACCAAAAACCACGCTCCTGCCCAGAAGGCCATTTTCCTGCCCCCAGAACCCCGAGCCAACTCCCACCAGCCCTTTGCTGCTGCCTGCCAGCCACGTGCCCTGCTATTTGGTGCCTGCACGTCAGCCATCTGCAGAGGTCCAGTTGCTGTGACCACCCCTGCTGGAACAGAAGACTCCCGACTGAAGTTCCATCGCTCCACAGCCCAGCACAAGGACCCTGTTGCCCACCCACACCTGCCTCAGGGGTTGCCATGTTGGGGGAACACCATCAGACACCACTGGCAACCCCCAGCCAGAGAGGCAGGGGGCTGCCAGCTTCACAGCAGGAGAGGTTGGCATCGTGGTGGAGCAAGTCCTGGTGCATTATGATGCCCTCTACGGAAGAAGACACGCCGACAAGGATGGACGGGAGAGGATCTGGCTGGACATCGTGGGTGCCATCAACGTGGAGGGGTTGGCAACCCGCGACCTAAAACACGTCCGTAAGCGCTGGGAGGACTACAGGTCCAGGACCCTCAGGAAGGCCGAGCACCTCTTGGAAGCAGCGGATGCAGTGAGGCGCCGGGTCCAGCTTACCACAGACGACATGAGGGTCCTGGAACGCATTAACCCAGCGCTTCACCGCCAGGTCCTCGAGAGGGAGACCGGTCCGGAGTCGAGCGGTAAGTGTCCATGCGTATTTATTGGACGCAGTGCATGTTGAGGTGAGCCAGGTGTTTGCAGCTTGGACATATGTCTGAAAAGGGCCATGTATGGATGTGTATGTGCAGGGACATGACCGTGCTGCATGTGAGTCCTGTCATGTGTGATGCACATCAATGGGGTATGTGTTCCAAAGCATGATGCACAACTGCATGTGGAGAGGCACACATGTCAGTATTTCTGTGTATGTACTATGGCATGGTTGGGGTGTGACACATGGATGCTGGTTCCACCTTCATGTACGTGCACGGCATACATGTGCATGTGTGTGTGTGTTTGACATGCGTGCAACTGTGATACACCATGGATGCATGTGACACAGACATGTAGGAACCCGATTGGCAGATGTGACATAGTTGCCGATGATTGCACTCTGACAGGTGGTGGAGATGTACAGATGCATGTCTGTCTGGTGGGGTGTGTGCATGTGTTTGGCACTCAGGAAGGCCCAGCACCTCTTGGAAGCAGCGGATGCAGTGAGGCGCCGGGTCCAGCTTACCACAGACGACATGAGGGTCCTGGAACGCATTAACCCAGCGCTTCACCGCCAGGTCCTCGAGAGGGAGACCGGTCCGGAGTCGAGCGGTAAGTGTCCATGCGTATTTATTAGACGCAGTGCATGTTGAGGTGAGCCAGGTGTTTGCAGCTTGGACATATGTCTGAAAAGGGCCATGTATGGATGTGTATGTGCAGGGACATGACCGTGCTGCATGTGAGTCCTGTCATGTGTGATGCACATCAATGGGGTATGTGTTCCAAAGCATGATGCACAACTGCATGTGGAGAGGCACACATGTCAGTATTTCTGTGTATGTACTATGGCATGGTTGGGGTGTGACACATGGATGCTGGTTCCACCTTCATGTACGTGCACGGCATACATGTGCATGTGTGTGTGTGTTTGACATGTGTGCAACTGTGATACACCATGGATGCATGTGACACAGACATGTAGGAACCCGATTGGAAGATGTGACATAGTTGCCGATGATTGCACTCTGACAGGTGGTGGAGATGTACAGATGCATGTCTGTCTGGTGGGGTGTGTGCATGTGTTTGGCACTCCCCGTGTTGCTTGTGACGTCTGGCTGACCTTTGGATGTTCATGCTGTTGTGTGTGTATGGATGCTGCTGCCTGATGCAGTGTGGGTTCAAATGATATGAGTGTTGGGGATTGTGATGCCATCTGTGAAGTTTGACACTGGCACTCATGTGCAACTGTCATGTGTGCATCCGACCATTGTACAGTGCCCTGATGCCTGTGTTCTGTCTCTCCCTGTCTGCAGCGTCGACTGATGAAGAGGGCGGAGACGGTGCTGTGGAGCACAGCGGCAGGGATCCCACCGCCAGCCGGAGACGCAAGGCCCAGCTCTCCTCCCACGTAGTCATCTCTTCCGGGAGTGAGGAGTCTGGTGCCGCGTCCATGGCCGCAGCTGCCGAGGGAAGGTCCAAGAGGCGGAGGATGGAGGTGGACTCCTTGGCAGCAGTAGGGGCAGCTGAGCCCCCACAGGGGCCTATGGAGGAAGATGGCACAGAGTCATCCAGGTTGGTGGGAGGTTCAGTTGAGGAGGAGGCCGTGGAAGGCCCAAGCATGGGGCCTGGAGGGGGGATTCCACTGGTGCTAGTGGTGCAGTCCAGGGGCAGGGACAGGAGGCAGCACAGGTCGCCGCGGAGGTTGCCTGTGTGTAATCCTGTCCCCAATCCTGTAACTGCATCATTCCACACCAGCAGGGATGCCTTCGTCCAGACCCGTTTTCAGGGAGGGGATGCGCGAACAACAACTGGCCTTCCTCTCCCTGCGGACATGGCAATCCGTGACTGGATTGAGCCTGTCCTAGCTGGGGTGGCGTTGCGCCAACCTGGTATTTGGGATGACGTGGAGAGTTCTCGTGTGGACAATGCTCGTCATTTCGAATACCTCATTGACCGCGTCAGCCTACTAGGACAGGTAACCGGTGCTGGGTTCCTCCGTGTGCTGGATCTTCTAGCGACCCCTTCCTCAACTGAACCCCCTATGCGCCAGTCGTCCTCTGTGCCATCTTCCTGCCCAAGTATCACCTGGGTACCCTGTGGAGCTGCCCCTGAGCCAGCAGCCAGGCTCGTGGAGGACACATCCCTGCCACTGTCGGGAAAAACTGCATGCAACAACACTGGTTGAGTATTATAAATCGCAGAAAATACCCCGAGGACTAAGAGTGTATCTACGCCCCACCCTATGCAGCGAAAGTAAATCCTTCGTAGAAAAATGGGATCAAATCCTAAATAAATGTTCGCTGGATCCCATACTATTGACCATTGAAGAACTGTCTAAATCCCTCACATCCATTGACACAGAAATCACCACCTTGAAAACTCAGCTAAGTGAATTCAAATCAGCTGAAGAACTTTCTACCCTACTTGTTGATATCAATTCAAAACTTACAGGCTATAAACAGGACATTGAACAAAGGAAACTCAGGAAATTTAAAAGAGATACCTTCGACTATCTTAACGACATTTTCTACACATGGCAAGAATTCTACCACCACCTTGATCAACAACGGAAATCTCGTTTCCAGAATAAAGTAAACTCTGGCAGTGACAGCAGTACCAGCAGCATTGGGGACCCAATTCAACCTGAAGAAGGAGGACGCTCCTCTAGCAAAGAAACGGCTTTTCCCGACACAGATCCTACAGAAAGACCAACCACTAATCCAACAACCCCAGTGACACCACCCAGCCCTGGAGCATTGAGTGGTGTTTTTTTAGGACTAAGAGACAAACAAAAAGAAAAACGAGGAGAGGCAAAGGGTCAAAACAAAAGAAAAAACAAATGACCGAAAATCTAGTTGTGAATCTGTCCTGTAAAAACCTCACCAGTGGACAATTGGACATGCTTAACCGAGGACTATCGTTTGTGCCTACTAGCAACACTACACTCTTTGAAGAAAAAGTATGCTTTCATAGGTTATTGCGTAAACTGAGGCTCAAATTGTTTTTTAACTCTGACATGGATGAGGATACACCGCCACCGGATAATAACACCCTTGAATTCCGTCCTAAGAGTTACTTTGACCCGTTCACACAAAATTCTATGCTTAATCTATTTGAAAAAACGGTTTTGAAGGATCTTGCAAGAATTAAATACCAAAAGAATGCACCCAGCAATGCGAAACGGTGTCAACTGGAACATATTGAAACACTGGCCAAGGATGAAGAACTTACTATCAAACCCGCCGATAAAGGTGGTGCAATTGTCATAATGGACACCAAAGATTACACGACTAAATGCCTCACACTGCTAGATGATACTAACACCTACTCCAAGTTGGATGGTGACCCTATCAACACAATTAAGATTCTCATCAAAAAGATCATTGAAGAAGCATTAGATCAAGTCATGATCGATGTTAAGACAAGTGAGTTTTTACTTAATGTACATCCAATCACTCCCGTATTCTACGGCCTTCCTAAAATTCATAAGAACCCTACCAACCCTCCACTGCGACCGATAGTAGCTGGCACTGACAGCATTTTTGAACCTCTAGCTATCTATGTGGACAAATCCCTTCAGAAATTGGTACAGGAGACCCCTACCTACCTTAGAGACACAACAGACTTCCTGAATTGTATCAATGACATTACAGCTCTAAGCACAGAGTGCATTATCTTCAGTATGGATGTGTGTAGTTTATATACCTCCATCCCCCACACCGAAGGCCTCGAAGCAGTTCAATGGCTCATCTCTAATGGCAACAACAGCATGTCCAATAACAATCTGGTTCTGAAATTCCTTGAAACCATACTCTTTAACAGTTATTTCAGATTTAAAGGGAAATACTACCTTCAGACTACTGGTACCTCCATGGGCTCATCCATGGCCCCAGTCTACGCAAACGCATTTATGTACAGGTTTGAACATCAGCATGTACTGGACCACCCAGAATGGTCCTACAAGATACTAATGTGGAAACGTTATATAGATGACATATTTGGCATCTGGTGTGGGACACGCAAAGAACTGGACGCTTTCCTCACCTACATGAACTCCATTCACAACACCATAAAATTCACCATGGAAATCGGTGAACCTCGTCTACACTTTTTGGATGTAGACATGGAAATAAAAGAACATCGGATTTGGACCACGGTCTACCATAAACCCACTAATGCAAATAACTTATTACACTTTACAAGTCATCATCCCAAATCCATGCTTAAGAGTCTACCATACAGCCAAGTCTTGAGATTAAAACGGATAATTTCGGACCCAGCAGGTCTGGACACAGAGAGCAACACCCTATTGGAAACATTTTCAGCCAGAGGCTATCCTAACACCATCCTAGAAGAAGCCAAAGAAAGATCTGTACTCATCGACAAAGAACAACTACTGGTACCCAAAAACAAATCAAAGGATACACCATTACTTCACATCAGCAAGTACTCAAGACAGAGCTTCCAGATAAGTAAATCCATCAGGAAACACTGGAGCATTCTCCACAACGACCAGACACTGAAAGAACTCTTCCCTAAAGCACCTATGATGGCCTTCAGACGGGGTAGGAATCTGAGGGACACTCTGGTCAGAGCAGAAATACCACCTAAAGACAAACAGATGGTCCTACAAACTAGAAAAATTGGCACTTTCACGTGTCTCTGCTGTACTCACTGTAACAACGTCATAAAAGGTGACAAAATTGTTCACCCATACACTGGGAAGAACATTAAACTACGCCACTATGCCACCTGCATGTCATCCGGGGTTATTTATGCGATCAAATGCCCTTGTGGCAAACTGTATGTGGGTCAAACCACAAGACCGGTCAAAGAACGCCTGACGGAGCACAAATCCAATATTAGATGCAAAAACATCAAATCCCCCCTCTCCAGACATTTCATGGAGAATAATCACACAATTGCACAATTAAAATTTCAAATCCTTGAAGTTGTCAAAAAACCCTACAGGGGAGGTGATTATGCATCGATGCTCTCAGGTAGAGAAAAATATTGGATACATACACTGAACACACTACTACCGAAGGGGCTTAATGATGAATTTTCTTTAAAATGTTTTATCTGACTTGTTGCCCTAATGTCTCTCTCTATACGCTAGCTCTGCCTGCACTCAACAGATCTATGTATATTGTGTTTTTATAACATAATTGTCACCCTAAGAAAGATGTTTTTTCATATATCATTATATGACCATATCCTCTTGGGCCATTTTTTGATCTCTCTCCAATTTAAAACTGCTACTAGTAGTGAACTTTTGTGCCACCTTAAGAACCATTGTCTGTTTCTCACACAATGTAAATCCAGAGCCACCATATCGTAATTTAGATGGCCAATTACTTTTTTGCTTGATTACAGTCTTTTCTGTATGCAAACTTTTGCAAGCAGCTCGCACATTCTATTTGAATCTATTCATTTTTTCACCTTCTAAGATGGCCGCCGCTTTCGAGCGAGTGCCCAATACCCTAATTTGCATTTATCCCTATAGTCCTTTGTTTATTACTACGCATGCCTACCTTGCTTCAGGGACCTACGCCGCAGCGAGGGGCTTATGGAGCTGCACTAGCGTCCCGCGCATAGCAACAGTCTCTGGGGACATCCTCCCCGCTGGATGGGCTTACACGAGCTCCGTCGATTCCGAAGCTCACGTTCCATCAGCCGATGCTACAATTATCACAAATTCAAGTAAGTTTTAAGCTACATGAGGCGTTTTTCGCTGTGCCTCTTCAGTCTCACATATATAGATGTCACTTTGACACTAAAGGGGCCGCTGTTTTTCTTTATAGACCCAGCGAGCCCCGTGTGGACTATTTGAGAATCCTTAGACTGCGTGCTAAACTAGTACCACACTGATGTAATAGCTGGTGCTATCCAGAACACATTGGGCACCCCTCAGTGGTGAGTAGTTGCCCTTTCATTGTTTTATCTACCGATACTGTTGCCTTTGGCATTTTACACCTATAGTTACACGCACTATTTTTCTTTTAGTGCACAATCCTCCGCTGTTCTCTGCTGGGTGAACTGTGCTGGAACTCAACTTATAATTTCTTTCCCGCCCATATCGAGCGGTTTCCATATGCACTGAATTACAGGTGTAAAGAGAAAATTGGTAAGCCATTCATCCACATCTATTCGGAAGTTGCCCTATTCCTAAGTAACTTATAATGCATTTCCAATCTACCATTAGCAAAATGGCCATTCTTTTGTCCCGATAGCTTATGGCTCTGGATTCTATTTACAGGTGCTGGTCATGATGACCCATTCTTTGTATTCCACCCTTGCTTCCCTGAACAATGTATGACGAAGCCTTTAATGTTGTCTGGTTCAATTTATTGGTGCCTGGTAACACGTTATATGTTTAACGCAGAACGCTAAATACATGTAGCAGTGATGTGGAGAGTTCACAAATAGCTGATTGTACATATTTCTTTATTTTCAGTGTTTAATTCATTATTCTGGGCTCTTGATGAAGAGAATGAACTTCTCAAAACGCGTCAGCCACAATCAAATGAATTGAATCCTTCCTGTTTCACGCGTTTGGAATAAAGAATCTTCTTTTACATTGGATGTCATTTAAAACTGTATTTTCCTTTGAAATTCACTGGAATATATATCTAATTTATTGTGATAAAAGTCAATTTCAAGGCGTCATATTGGCGCAAACCTAAGGTGTGCAAGGGACGGGAGGGTTCCGATTTTGGATCCTATTTTCTCTCCTTTTTGTACCTTTAGTAACCCTGTGCCAGGGCTACATTTCCTCCCCTGCACCCCAAAAATCCTTAACTACTGACAAACTGCCATATGAATCAGTATTTCTAGAAATTTAGTGTGTGCTCCTTCCACCCTCCTTTTCGGGAGTCGGAGGTCTAGCAGGGGTGGCCACCCAACCAACTGGACCCCAGAAAGGGGAGGACGTGCAGGCATCGACAGGCAGGGCACATGCACGGCAGCAGCAGGCTCAGGGTGGGAGCGATGATGGTTCGGGGCCATCAACATCACAGGGGCAGGCATCGGTCGGAGGGCAGGAGGACCCTGGATTGGGAGTGTCTTCCGTGTGGCAGTGGTTGGGCCAGCAGATAGATGCGGAGCGGTGGTGGGCGGAGGAGGCACGGCTCACTTTGGTCAGGGCGGAGAACTCCATGTGCAGGGCATTGAGGCGGGCTGAGTGCCTCGAGGCAACTCGCAGGGAGTTGGAGGAGGCCATGGATGCATCCTTGCAAGACCTCGAGGCCAGGGAAGAGGCCCGCCTCTGGAACATCGACGTGGAGTTCGATGATGCCCTGGCCCGGAACATCAAAAAGTGAGCCGTAGGACTTGGCCGCCACCTTTGTACATAGTTCTTTAGGGTTAGGTTTCCTTTGTTTTCTCTTTTTTTTTGGCGTTCATGGACTTTGCGCCACTTTATGTATATCGTTTTTTATTCATAGGACTTTTTTGTAGGTTTCCTTTTGCTTGGGTATCATGGACCGTTTGGACTTCCGTTGTATATAGTTCTGGACTTGTACATACTTTCATTCTTTGGACATCCCATGTATCAATGTTTTTTTTAAAAAAAAAATTGTACTTTACATTGGCAATAGACCACGTCTCTTTTTTCCTGTTGTGGATTTTTGTTTTACATTGGATTTTTCTATTTTTATTTTTTTTGCTTTCATTATTTCTTAATTTGCAAGTTTGAATTTTCATTATGTTTTTTCATTACGTTTTTGAATACATTTCATATATCTTCATTATTGGTGTTGTGTAATCTCATTGGTTTTGTGCATGTCTCTATGAGCATTGCCTCAGTCATGTGTTGCCACTGTGTGGCTCTGTTGTACATTTATGCATGGCCTTGGTGGTTCTTTTAAGACTCTCATGGCATGGGTAATTTGGGAGTGGTGCAGTGGATGGTTGCGTGCTTGTACTGGGGCTCAGGGGGGATTTGGGTTGGCATTAGGGCCATGGGTCTGTTTTGTTAGGACATGTTGTTTGGTGGGCCATGTGTCGTGGCCTGCTGGCAGGTGCCCGTCAATGGTGGGTGGGTGGTTGGGGTGGGGGACATAAGTCGGGGCCTGCTGGCAGGTGCCCATCAATGGTGGGTGGGGTGGGGGACATGAGTCGGGGTCTGCTGGCAGGTGCCCATCAATGGGGGTTGGGGGACATGAGTCGGGGCCTGCTGGCAGGTGCCCGTCAGTGGTGGGTGGGTTGGGGGACATGAGTCTGGGCCTGCTGGCAGGTGCCCGTCAGTGGTGGGTGGGGTGGGGGACATGAGTCGTGGCCCACTAACAGGTTCCCATCAATGGTGGGTGGGGGACATGAGTCGGGGCCTGCTGGCAGGTACCCATCAATGGGGGTGGGGACATGAGTCAGGGCCTGCTGGCAGGTGCCCGTCAATGGTGGGTGGGTGGGGTGGGGGACATGAGTCGGGGCTCCAAAGTACATGGTGTCATGTGGCCTGCCTGCGGTGCATGGTATGGGGTGATGAGCGGCCTGCGGGGCATGGCCAGAGGTGTGGGGTGGTCGCCTGTGGTGTGGGCTGCCTGCGGGGCATGCCCAGGGGTGATGGGCTGCCTGCGGGGCATGGTATGGGGTGATGGGCTGCCTGCGGGGCATGGCCAGGGGTGTGGGGTGGTCCCCTGTGGTGTGGGCTGCCTGCGGGGCATGCCCAGGGGTGATGGGCTGTCTGCGGGGCATGGTATGGGGTGATGGGCTGCCTGCGGGGCATTCCCAGGGGTGATGGGCTGCCTGAGGGGCATGGTATGGGGTGATGGGCAGAGCATGGCCAGGGGTGTGGGGTGATCCCCTGTGGTGTGGGCCCCTGCAGGGCATGGGGAGGTGGACCACACCCGGGAGAGCACACACTGCCAAATCGCGTGTGAAACTCCCTGTGCACCCCTCCGAATAAGCGTACCCCGCTCGCGCCAGGCCAATCGCATGTGAAACTCTCTGTGCACCCCATCGAATATGCGTACCCCACACGCGCTAGCGTAATCACGTGTAAAAGTCCCTGCGCACCCCCGGAATACATGTATCCCGCTCGCGCTAGCAAAATCGCATGTGAAACTCGCAGCGCACCCCCGGAATACACGTACCCCGCTGGCGCTAGCAAAATCGCGTGTAAAACTCCCCGCGCACCCCCAGAATATACGTACCACGCTCGTGCCAGGCCAATGGCGTGTGAAAGTCCACGAGCACCCCCGAAATACGCGCAGGCAGCCCATCCACCCTCCCCATGCCCCGCAGGCAGCCCATCACCCCAGTCCATGCCGCGCAGGCAGCCCATCAACCCTGGGCATGCCCCGCAGGCAGCCCACTACCCCAGTCCATGGCCCGCAGGCAGACCATCACCCCAGTCCATGGCCCGCAGGCAGACCATCACCCCTGGGCATGCCCCGCAGGCAGCCCATCACCCCAGTCCATGCCCTGCAGGCAGCCCATCACCCCAGTCCATGGCCTGCAGGCAGTCCATCACCCCAGTCCATGCCCCACAGGCAGCCAATCACCCCTGGGCATGCCCCACAGGCAGCCCATCACCCCAGTCCATGGCCCCAAGACAGCCCATTACCCCAGTTCATGCAACGCAGGCAGCCCATCACCCCAGTCCATGCCCCGCAGGCAGCCCAGCACCCCAGTCCATGGCCCGCAGGCAGCCCATCACCACAGTCCATGCCCACAGGCAGCCCATCACCCCTGGGCATGCCCCGCAGGCAGCCCATCATCCCAGTCCATGGCCTGCAGGCAGCCCATCACCCCAGTCCATGGCCCGCAGGCAGCCCATCACCCCAGTCCATGACCTGCAGGCAGCCCATCCACCCTCCCCATGCCCCACAGACAGCCCACACCACAGGGGGGACTTTTTCCACGCACTTTACCTGACGCAGCGGGGTACACGGATACGGAGGGGTGCGCAGGGAGTTTTACACGCGATTTCGCTGGCGCAAGTGGAGTATGCGTATTTCGAAGGGTGCGCAGGGAGTTTTACACGTGATTTCGCTGGCGCAAGCGAGGTACGCATATTCCGAGGGGTGCGCTGGCAATTGTACATGTGATTTCACTGGTGCGAGCGGGGTATGCATATTCCGAGGGGTGAGCGGTGCGCAGGGAGTTCTACACGCGAGTTCGCTGGCACGAGTGGGGTAAGCGTATTCCGAGTGGTGCGCAGGGATTTTTCCACACGTTTTCGTGGTTGGGGCGCTGTATGCTGATCCACTGGCCTTTGCGCCATGTATTGGATTTGGGCGATGTTTTTGGTGCACGGGGCGGGGTTGGGGCGTAACTGGCGCTGCTGCAGGGTTGCTGTGCCACTCTGCGCCACGGCTGGTTATGGATGTAAGTATCCATGAATACGCTGTGTGCTAAAATGTGTTTTGGCGCAAACGGCTGGCGCAGACTTCCGCACGCGCACTCTGTGCACCAGCCGCGTGCGCCACTTGTGCGCTAAATTCTATGAATTACCGCCTTAGCCTTTTTCAAAACAAAAGGGCATATATTACTTCATCCCCATGTGTCTCAAAAAAAAAAATCAACATGTACAAGAAATTTGATGATATATGTTCATCAGTTATGTAATAGACAAATATTTTTAAGACAGAGAAATAAGGGCGGGAAAGGGTTGGATCAGATGGGTTATAAATAAAAGAAAAAAGAAGAAGAAAATGTTTAGAAAAATTCAAAATGAGAAAAGTGCATTGGTTAATACCTCCTAGTTCTATGTAGTCATTTAGATCTCGATACCATGTGCGCTTAGGTTAGAAAAATAACACCTTGTTTACATTTCTCTACATATTGGTGGACCCCTATATAATCTTTCAGGACTCCATACCAGATGGCGTTATGTTCATTTCTTAGCCGTGATCTTGTCTTGTCCAAGATAGTTTCATTTAGGGGACTACACAGGTTTGGGGTTAAATCCCTCCTGCAATATATTAATTACGAGTTTGCGATGCGTTTGCTTTTTATACATATATACACCAATCTCACATTTGTATCGTGCACCTCCCATGGTTTTATTATCGAGTAATTACTCCCCTCTCATTCAATTTTGAATCAGTAGTTTTGTTGTGCGTAATTTCATTAAAATGTCATCTTCTTATCATTAAAACATCAGCCGTACACTGCTGATGCCGTAAATCTAGACTATGACTCAAGCGATTATTGCTCATGGTTTCGGTTTTAGTACATTTCATATATATAGAATACAATTCAGTTGTTTTTCATCAGTGACTCGGCTGTCTCGTTTTAGCCGTATACGTTTCGTTATGTCCTACTGTGCATATATTAGAGAATATCTTAATTGGTTTAGTACAGCCCGCTACCGAGCGCAAGGGACTCTCAAAATGTGTTAATCTCATCTCGATCCGTAGCTCTAATGGAGTCACACGCGTCAGCCTCACTTCTTCACTAACTGCGAGCGCGAGGCAAAGCTTCAGTGTATACTCTTGTGTTACCGTGGTAACGCGTATAGTCCTTTCTCTATTACCTACTTCCTACATGTGGATTAGCAGCTCGCCATCTTGGAAAGGTGCATTTATGTATATTTATAATTCAATAAAAAAAAACTTTGTTAACGGGACGTTATGGTTCCAAGTAAAACCGGAAAACCCTTGAAATTCGCCAGTTATGGTAAGCTAAGCAACCATAACTCGTGCCACCACTGTGCACTGCTAAAACTAACACCCAGGACATCAAAGATGACATCACAAATGTCATTGATGACATCACTGATGACATCACATATGCATTTACTTTTCATGAAAACTCTGTAGAAGGGATTTGTATTATAATGTTGACCAAAAAGTGTCAAGGATCATTGGAATACATATCAAGTGCTAATTAGTGCATTAAGCAATGCATTGATATAAATAGCACTCTATTATGAAATTCTATCCAGTATTCTAAGTTACTCATGTAGAAACGTAGGTATTGTGTGCAGCATACATGATGGAGGTGCAATATTCATAATCTTGCCATGTTGAATAGTGAAATGATAACTGTTTTATTATTAGAGTTTCGCGTACTGTCAAACGTGATAAGTAGGTAATAAAACCCACTTACTACATAATTGCATTATTATTGACAAAACACAAAGAGACAACAACACATACAAATATGAGTATATACCAGGAAATTGAAGTAAGGAAAAAAGCAGCAGTAGGAGCAGAATGTGTTCATAACCTAACTGATTACCTTTATGCAGAGAAATGATTTCTCTGTTACAAAGCTGCTACTTACCCTATCCATATGTATCACATGATTTGACAGGACCCTAAGGGAATTACTGTTAGAACATACTTGAAGGATAAGTCTACAAATATAGTACCTTTTCAATTTTTAATTCCTGACTGTTACTGAAGAAAACCATGTGGCCTAGATATGTCAGTAAAGGAAAAAAGGGGAAACAAGACATGTGATGCCATCAGTGATGTCATCAATGACATTTGTGATGTCATCTTTGATGCCCTCTGTGTTAGTCTTAGCAGTGCACAGTGGTGGCACAAGTTATGGTTGTTTAGCTTACCATAACTGGCGAATTTCAAGGGTTTTTCGGTTTTACTTGGAACCACAACGTCCCGTTAACAAAGTTTTATTTTGTGAATTTCAAAGGTTTTTAGTAGCGCAACTTAACCATAATGTCCCTTTAACAAAGTTTTTTTTACTGAATTTGATAGGTTTTTAGTAGCGCAACTTAACCATAACGTCCCTTTAACAAAGTTTTTTTACTGAAGCTCATAGGTTTCTAGTAGTGGCACGTAACCATAATGTAAACAAACATCTGACTTCATTGCACACCTTCCGGAGAATGCCACATGACCATATGCTGGCGCACAGCATGGTGACGTGTCCGAGAACCCGTACACACTTAAGAATAAGATCTATGCCTCGTGGACAGTGAGGAACTACATGTTTTACTGATATAGGAATTGCAAATTCAACATTTCCCTTGCACAGCTCCAACACCTATTCGTACTCGGCCATTAACAATCTAGTACACAGTACATATTTTTAGCAAAAGTACTATTTATCTGAAAAAGACATGAGCTAAGGCCATCCCTCCTCCCCAAGAAACAGCACCACTGCTGTAATGAAGGAGCATGAGAAACACTGCCCCTACCTTACAAATAACACACGCACAACATTTTCCCCCGTCCACTACCCCTCCATATTACTGTTTGGTGCCTCTTTGCTCATTTCCGTCTGCAACTTTCGTTCTTAGCTGTCCTCCCAAAAAAAGCCATCCGTAAACAAAATAAATGTTTCTTTAAGAACCACCTTTCACAGTTAAAAAATATATAACAAAAAAAATAAAAAATCGCATGGACTCCATCTCCTTTATATTTCTCAGTAAAGTACATAGACGCAATCAGATTTTCCAACATTTCCATTTGCAGTTTGTGTTATGCTAATGGGAATATTGTAGCGTTCATCCTCCGTTCCAGGGACGGTGAATAAAGGGCCAGCAGGCCAAGTTATCAGCCCAATCGAAGCAAGAGTGCATAACAAGATCTCTGGATCACTACCCCCCCTTCCACCCCTAAAATGGGGGATGAATGCCATTAACAATCTAGATTTCCAAAGCAGTAACCCGTGCTACTAAAAAAGAGGATTTTCCGTCCTAAACCGGGATGCCTGTGGCGTCCCGGTTTAGGAAAGAAAATAATTTTCCAAGATGCCACCATAGAAAGGGAAGGCGGGTGTTCCATACAGGGCCCCTCTTCGCTTTCCATGCCAGCCTGCAAAAAGCAAAAGGAAACCCTGTTAACATATTACCACAAGCACTTTTTTCTTCCCTTTCAAATGTACCCTAATGTCGAACAACTGTACCACAAAGCCAGGCCCCTTTAATCCTTTTCTCCCTTCTGTTCATGCCCAGTAGCCACATTGTGCGGATTATGACCTTATACCATGACCCCGACATTCTGCCCACTCTCCATGGCTACAGCCTACCCCTCAATCCGAAAAGGTATACCGCTATTTTTTTTAACTACATTATGTCAAATACGAAAACACTCCCACATCTCCAACACCATGCTTTTCGGTCGTTGCCAATCAGCCTTACGCAAATGTACTGTAAATCCACATATGGAACTGTCAAAAGAATACACAAATAATTTGTCATATTAGGTGTGCACAAAATTCCTACAAACTTTGTAAAATCATTCGCAATCACTAGTCTTGTCCATTGCTGCATCTGCCCAACATAAATTGCCCTGACGTCACTAAATCATATGGGCCGACCCTGACCGCTAGATAACCAACCCTAATGATATTCTACACCTTTTTTGGATGACGTTCCTCTCCAGCATAGCCAAATGCGCCAATAAGCACCTACGTGCCGTGACGCAGAACCTGAAAATGACCACACAGCGACTTGCAACGTAGCACGTCACATTTTGAAATGATAAACTGGTTTTTAAAAGAAAACATTAACACTTTACAATTTGTAAAGTACTTTTATTTCACAATAAACTGTCCGAGACCATCGGACTATTCCCATGTTCAATCAAATTGTAACTTTGTTTCTTCGGTCGTCATTGAAAATGTTAATCGTGAGGCACACGTTGTTCTTTTCCCATACACAAAGTATTTGTTTTCGATAAAGCACTGCTTCGGTCGCACAGTGAATTCCAGAACGTCGGCATGAACTTGGGCCTAGACCACCATAAAAGATGCTATGTTACTCCTAATGGCCACTGCAGCGTACAGACAAATGGGTCCTGTGCGATCGTCCCACAAAACAGTCACGGTTAGGCAGCCGGTCACGAGTATGTGCATCTGGCGTGCGAAAAATCCATCGCTTGGCATCTGGAATCCATGGCAATCGCAGTAAGGCAGTATGTAGCTATTTGGAAAACAAAACAGAAAATACGTATCAATACCCAACCTTTAGCAAACAATTTCAAAAAAGACAAAAAGAACGTGGAAAGTGATACACAAATCGATGTGGTCATACATGGCATTTTAAAGAAATATTAGCGTTGAACATGGGTGAATCTAGTGATAGCCTACAAACGCCGAGAATCTGCACTCTCCATAACTAAAAAAAAATGACAACTACACAGAAAGATAATACTTCAGTTACATTGCCAAAATTAATGTTCAGGTAATAAAAAATGTAATCTTATTCCGGTGTACAGTCGTCAAAAGCAAACTTACACGATACTGACCGTCTCCATTGTCTTTGTGAAACTCAGACAGCAATATGCTTACATGTGCCTTACAAACGTTTTGAATGCATAACCTTATCAAATGGTCTTTTTTGAAAACTTTCACTCCCTGCATTCTTACTGAATTTTCCCTTTCGCTCAAGGTAAAAAATAAATTGACCCTTATGGGTTCAGTCGGATGCATGGGCCTACTGAGCTCGCAACCAAAAAAGCAAAGCAAGTGACCTTCACTCAGAATCCAAATACATTCTGACTTTGCAACAACATGTCTCAATGCATTCATGAGAACTGGTACTCCCATACACTTGAAGACCCGCTGCTCCCATCAAACACTGCAGGTGGCTGCCTCAGATTTCAAACTCTAGGGCGCCAGTCTGACTGCAATATTATGTTAAATACCTTGTAACACAGACACAGTAATTCTTCACCTGTACTTTACAGACATTATATTGAGCAACAACTTCCAATTTACCGTATGACTTTGGTGACAAAAAACACCACCGTTTGTCTTCCTGCTGCCACATCCCATCCCAGCCTCATTAACCTTCACCTTCCGAGACAGTATTTCATAGGATTAACAAGTGCAATGTTGTGTTGTTTTATATGTTTTAGCGGCGATGGCCGCGTACACCAAAACACAAATGAAAGATGGCTGGGGCATCGAAACAATCTGACGAACTTCATGCTCTTCAACATCCAATCAGTGAACGCGTCACATGTCCGCAGACATGACGCTATGGATTAGCCAATCGGTATCTTGTCCGCGGAGCGAACAGGGAAGTGTGACCGCAGAGCGGATATGGATATCACTAATTTTTTTAGACATATTTTTGGGTCGTTTTAAAGAAAACTACTGGATGGATTCTCACCAAATTTACAAAAGCACGATTTCGGGACTAAGCTCCTGTGGCAAATTTGGTGAAAATCCGTCCAGCGGTTTGGGCTATAGGCGTGCGCATACTTTTCCCCCAATTCAGTCTATGGGAAAAAAAGACGTTTTGGGTCCCCCCCTATAAGTTCCCCCCCTGCACCAAACCTCACCAAACTTTGCAAAAACATTCAGAGTGGGCCATATACTTTTTTTGCAAAGTTTGGTGAGGATTCGTCCAGGGGGAGCGGAGTTATAAGCCGCCCAAAAAGTGCTCTTCCTATGGAAACAGCAACTTAATCATAACTACACAGCCACGTTGTCATTTCAAAGCGTTTACGTCTAATATTGGTATTCCACAGTTCATAATATATATCAAATAAATGTAATGCTATTATTAGCAAATCTTGAGTGGTACATTTGCCGGCATTCTCCTCTTGAAGTACACGTGTTGCTTTATTTTATACATTGTACATGTTACAATCCTTTCTCCCATTAGCGCACATTTCTATGCTGTTACTAACCTTTGTCTCTACTATATTCTCTACTATATTCTATCTCTTGTTGGCAATTCTATCGTAGTGATAATAGATGCATTAAGACCTGCTGGCCCATACTTCCCAAAACCTAAGTAGTTTGCATTTAAAAATATATGGAGTCGCTATTTTATGCTTCCTTTTCCTTTGAGGCTGTGATAATATTAGTGTAAGCTCAGTAATACTCTCCTTTTTTAACAATGCACCTTTAAGCATTCCGACATCAAGTGATTCTTTGCACAAATAGTTCTACAGGTGAAATTTTGCAACTGGTTTACACAATTACAATAATGCCGCATATATAGTTTTTGCTACTAATTTAATTCCTCCGATCATATCACACATTTTTTGCGACACATGTATAACGGAATGAAAAATTCGGTGAGCATAATAAATTGTATCACAATACATAACAAGTATCCCAAAAACTAGATGTTGAAGGAGAAAAACCACTCCATTCTTAAAGGTAAGATGCTTGAACAAAACAGAATACTACTTCCTTTAGAAATCTAGACAACAGTCTGGAAACTAACTATGCCTAGTAAATGATACCATCCACCGTTACTTTGTAGGAACTCAATCAAACCATTGAGAACTTTAAAGACAATACGGCACATAATAGCCTTGAAACATAACCAAGTCCGTCCAACATCTCCACATGTATGAGAAGTAAGTAATAGACAATTACTTTGGCAAACTCTGGACCTAATACCAGAACTATGACTGCACATCAGTTCAGCATTTTCAAATAACTATTTTGCGTTACGGTTAGTTCAACATAGTCATATATTTTTTTCAGATTGAATGTCGGAGCAATTACTAAATCCTCCTGAAGAACCGCTGTTATTTACAAGTGAGGAAAACGTGTCGAGGATAATGTATGAAATTTGGGAACGTACCTTTATGATATATAAATAGAGGTCAATAGTACAAAGGAAAACATATTATTTATGGGAACAAATCTCTATGACACACAAATAGAGGATATCATCCCAGAATCCAAAGAGGATAATATATCAGATTTGGGAACGTACCTTTATGATGATCTAATAGAGGTCAACAATCCAAAGGATATTTTTATTTTTGTTGGGACTATACCTCTATGATATTCAATTAGAGGACTATAACCCAGAATCCAAACGTCCAATTGAACAATTTATGTTAAGGACCTTTCCTATACTACACATCGCTCAGGCAACCAAGCCCATTCAGAAAATCAAGAGCACAAAGAGTATATTTGAAAATTTTCACAAATTAATTAACTGTTTTAACAAACAAGAGCACAAGGTGTGTATTTTAAAATGTCAACAAACTAATGAACTGTGGTAACAAATTAAAAACAAAAGTGGCGCAACCTATCTAATCTCAATAGTTCAATTACAATTTATCTGCATACAGTACAGCCTCAGTGTACAGAGATCGGAGTGCGGCATATTTTTGAAATTATTTTCTACAATAATCTAAATATTCTGTCAGGAAGGAATCACTCTAACTTGCCAATAGGCTGAAGTTTGTATCACATTATCTGTCTAAAAATGTTGATATCCTGTTGACAATAGGAGGATAGTTCTTCTTGAAAATAAAACAATATTGGTGGGCGGATTCATACCATTCGAGGAAATCAGATTTCATGCCTGACATTATAGCATCAGGGCCATAAAAGTACATATCTGGCAATGCCCCTACATAGTCCTAGTTCTTTTTAAAAAGTTGGGGGAAGTACCCTTTGGCCCCCTAAAAACCTAAAGCCGTGGCAGTTTACTCAAACTCACTGGCAAAATGTTTGAATAATCAATAAACCTGATTTTTCAAGGGAATACCATTAACATATTGATCTTGCAACCTTGCCTTAAAGAGGATATCTCAATTCTCTCCTTAATCAATTGATTCATAATAAAGTACCTGTCATAGACTTTCGAATTGTGTGCTGTGAAAGTATAGCCATGAAATAGAGTGTAAATGAAGGTGATGATGAAATCATTTATGCAACGTCATCTGAAAACTCCCCACTCGAGACATTTGACAGATGCTTGGCATATATATTGATAGTTGGGAAAATGTACACCCATTTCCTTCCTCACAGCATTCATTGTCGCAGACAATGTAGGAATTTGTTTAGGGGGCGTTTTACACTGGTGATGTAACACTTGTGTGTTGCTGAAATAATAACATATACACGGTAAATAATACATATCCTTTCTTTGCACTTATGTTCAGGCAACACATAGTGCCAAAATCATCAGCACTCTAAGTGGGGCGCGCAACGCACGCAAACACACACACAACACACACACACATACACACACTGATAGATGCATTTTGAATGTGTCCATCAAAACACGTTATAGAATTGCAGAAAATGCTGTATGACTGACATGTAACTCTTTTTGTCACCATTTCACATGTTTGTACTATATCACTATTTAACATGTAGGTACTCTTTGCGTTATCTATTTCTGCGCGTGTTAAGAGTGCAATCATGTTGTGCATGTAAAGTTACATCACCTACGGGTAGGCTTTCTAAAGTGCTCTGTGGTTCATAACCTGGGGGTATGCTCTCCGATTGATCCACAGGGTCATCACAGTGATTGGGAGTAGTCGGTGAGAGGGGTGTGGGTTGTATGTATTCATCCGAGCCATGTAACGAGGATTCAGGCTATGCAATGAATGAACCTTCTTCACTTTCAGACACAGACATAGCCTCACGTCTCCACAGGCAGTTAGTATTGCACACGAATGAAGTTGTCCCCTTCTGTGATATATGCTTTTTCTGATCAGCTAAAGCTACAAGGTTTCCCTCAGACTGTGGCCAAACCACTAGCTGTCCTTTTGCTAGTCAAATCAATAAACGATATCAGCGGTGCCTACTGCTTTTGTACATGTGGTTGTGGTGGTTTTGCAGAATTACAAGCAGCATTGCGGGGATACATAGCAACGCATTTTACACTAGCCTCATCATTATACCCATTCTCGCATGGAGCATAACAGCCATGTTCATTGCGTACACTTAAAGTGATGGAGCATGTCCAGAAATGCGTTGTAACACAAGAGCCTATACCTGGAGTACTTGGTAAAATAGTAGGGGCTCTATCAGTATATGCGGGTGCGATATTACCTTTTACCATATGAACGACCACATGTTGGTGGATGCTGTAAGCGTGACACCTTGGGTCTTTCAGATTTGTTTACACTTCCTTATACCTGTAAATGAGCAGAGAGAAAACAAAAATGTTACAATTAACCTTATAAAGATGAAACATCTGCATCAGACTCCCTTTTAGAGGGAGAAACTATTTTATTATTCTATGAGGGCTGGCTGCTTAAGGGGTTACTGCTAATCTTTAGGTGTATCTTCTGTGTTATGTGACGAGTGTGATGACATGGTCGAATAGAAGGGTCTCAGACTTTGGGTCTTCTTAAAGAAAATACTTATTAAGCAGGTGTAACCAAAACAGGGTTGAAAGAATAAAGCAAGGTGTTCAAACGTAAATGATTTACAAGTCATCCCTGTGTGAATAACGCAAACTGAGGGATGTCCACAATGAACAGACATTGAGACTCTTGAATAATCTTGAACGAAAGGTTGTAGTGAACCCGACTGAGGGAGGCCAACGTTGCAAAAGGATCAGAGCCCAGTTGTGGTGGATCCATGGGTGAAGGGAAATCACCTGACGGGAAGATAACTGAAAGGAACCTTTTGTTTGTTGTTTACAGTGCATCAGGCCCTCTGAGGCAAGAGACTTGGTGTAAAGGAGACTTGGCCTTGATAATTTGGAAACAAAATGTAAGCTTGTCCTGAAGAAGCCCAGGAGTGTGCTGTGCTTAAGAGTCTGCCTTGTCCCGTGCTAAAACGTGGGGAAGGGAGACCCCAGTTATACTATCCTGACTTATCATTTTGTGAACACTTCCTTTCTTTTCTGATAAACACTATCGCACACTATTTTGTAAGTTAGCGGTAAGTATTGGCAATAGGTTTTTTTGTATAGGCCCTTTTTATTTGACAAGACGACACTAGGACTTCTTTATTATTATTTGATGGTCGTAGCTTGCTCCCATCTTAAATTTAGGTTTAGATTAGGTGTTTTTCTCACCCATTTATACAGCTTAGTAAACACCCTTGAACTGTGATCAGTTGTGTCTGTCTTTACTGTTGCCACCATGAGTTTCTTACAGGACACACCGGCCTGGCCCCATGGGAGAGGTCTCCACCTAGGGGACAAGGGACGACATCCTCAGATTCGTCACAGTTTCTGAGAACGCAATTTGTCAGAATAGCTAAATAACAAAAGTCCAACAAGAGGTTTTCTTTTACAGTTTCCTCAGATAGACAAACAACAGGGCAGCTTAAGGGAAGCAATCAAACTGGGACCTGCAGTTGCCTTCCAGGTGCAGCACTTCGTAGGCGTGGGATCAGCTTGGTTCTGTGCTTTTGTTCTCCATCTCCGTCCTTTGAGTGGTTTATCCCTCTGTCGCTCTATTTCTATCTCAGGGTGACTCCTCTTTCCTTCATGAGTCTAATCTTCTTTACCATCTTTCTTTCTTCCTTCTTTTGCCCTTCATGTCCTTCGGGTGCTTGGATTGTTGCCCGTCTGCTCTTCAGGGTATCTTTGCTTTAGTTGCTAGTCTGCTCAGGGGTCCTGCTTCTGTCCTGGTCTCCCTCTACCAGGATCTTAGCAATGTTTTTCCTTAGTCTCTTCCCAGGCTTCTCAGGTGAGTCAGCTCTTTCACCTTTCCACTATAGGGGTACTCTCATTCTTCTCCCTGGGTTAATCAGTTTCCTTGGCCTCTTCTCAGGCTCCCCATGCAGGTAAGCTCTTTCACCCTTTTGGCGTAGGTGGGCTGCAGGGGTACTCTCCTTAACTGTGGGTCAGCTAGTCTCCTTAGCCTTTTCTTAGGCAGGTCAGCTCTTCCAAACGTTTTGCTTAGATGGGCTGCAGTGGTACTCTCCTTCGCCTGGGCCAATCAGTTTCCTCCAGGCTCTTCAGGCAGCTTCCGGGCAAGCAGTGCTCCATGGTAGTCCACGCTCCTCTAAAAGGATACAGCTCCTCTTCATGCAGCAGTGTCTGGAGAGAAGACAGGGAACCTGTCCCTGACTGAGACAAGTTCAGAATGAGCTGGCTCTGCTTTTACAGGTAGACTCCTACTCAGCTTGTACGCTGATGATTTGAGGAAAGCCCTACTTACAGGGATGGCTGGCAGGGTGTTTCCACTCTGGTTCTCCTGTGTTAGGCTTTCTTTATATTGGCCAATTTGGCTTCTATTACTTTAACTCTAGATTCAGTTTCTTTATTTGCTTTTTATATTCTTGTGTTATCCTTTTTAATTTATTTGTCCGATCCTTGGGGCTCAGGTTTTTATTTTTTTAATTTAAGTACCTCTTATATTACCCAGGATTTCTGAGGATTTGAAACAGCGTAGGATTACTCGCGAGACCGAGCAACGCCGAGATTTCACGAGATCTGCATGCAAGAGGCGCGGAACGCTGGAGGAAGAGGCATCCACATTTACGAGGCTAAAGAGCCACGGAGCAGCAGAAGCACCTGGTGCTCCTTCTGCATGGGGAGTTAGAGACTCACCACAGCCCTAAAGACTAGGATGAAGCCCAGAGGCTTGGACACCACCTGCAGTGAATACAACTGTAGTTTACTATTACTTTTATTTATGCTGCCCCTGGTACTTACCAATAAACCTAAAGTTACAACTTCACTGAGGGTCTGAACCATTATTATACAACATAATTGGTGACTAGGAGTGGACGGAGACCCCGTGACTCAACCCCCGCCTTTTCTGCAAACTCCAGGTAGGCCCACCATTCCATGGCCAAAATGGGAACCGTTATATACAACATATGTTCATGCAGTGGGAGGTGCGGAATACACAGCTGTGAGGCGTAGGGCGATGATCCTAAATGCATTAGGAGTAGAAGGACAAAGAGTGTTTGCCAGTCTCACACCAGAAGCGGTAGCAGGGGATGATGATAATGTGTACAAGGAAGCTGTGAGGAGAATCGTAAGACAATTCGCTAGCAAAGAAAATACAATATTGTACAGATTTCGATTCTGTGGTCACAAACAAGAGGCTTCTGAACCTGTGGATTACTAGGTCACAAACCTACACGAGTTGGCGGCCCTGTGCAACTTTGGGAATAATTCAGAAAGTATGATTTGCAAAAAGTTGACAGTACACACAAATAGCAGGAAGGTGCAGGACAAGTTCATCATGGAGAAGGAACTCCAGCTGGACAAAGCCGTTGAGATCGCTAGAGCCATCGAAGAAACGGCGGGAAGGCGTAAGGAGTTCCCTGGTAACTCAGGTGCTACCGAAGTACAGGCCCTAACGTTTAGAGGGAAGAAAGAGAAACAATCAGCTAAACACAGAGAAGGAAGGTGGGGGAGGAAGGAACCCCTGCAAGGGACAAATAATGTGTCTGCAAAAGGATTGGGCATTCAGCGATTGCATGCAGGTGATGCAATACGAAAGTGAACACTGTACAGGTGGAAGAAGGCGAGGAATGAGACACGTCGTACGAAGAGGTAGGAAGACCCACTGTCATAATGGTGAACAGTTTGAGGGCCAGAAGAGAAAAACCTCAATGTATTATCAGGGTGGGTAGGATGGAAACAGAAGTAATGGCAGACTCAGGTTCCGACTTAACAATACTTCCCATACACACATATTTATTTTTATTTTATTTTATTCGGATTTATTTAAAGCACACGTCAGCCCGGGGGCATCGTGGCGCTGTTACATGAATACATACATAGTCTGGTTACAATGGAAGGAAGATGGTTACAAAGCAATTTTCATTACAGCAAGCATTTCGTGTCGAACACTTTTCGTATCAGATGCGTGCGAGCTGAAATGGGTGTAGGGAAGGAGGAGTTAGTTGAATAGCGTGGTTTTGAGGGATTTGCGAAAGAGATACAGCGATGGTTCTGCTCTGAGCGAGTTGGGGAGGGCATTCCAGAGCTTAGGTGCTATGTGAGGGAAGCCAATGCCGCCGGCTTTGGCTCTTTTTACAGTGGGTACTTGGAGTTGGTTGGCGTGATGACTTCTTCTGGGGCGGATGGAGGAGTTCTTGGTTATAGTTTCAGATAGGTAGGGGGGTGCTGTGTGGTTGATGCATTTGTGTGTGAGGGTGAGGATTTTAAAGTTGATCCTTTCCTTGACTGGGAGCCAGTGGACGCGTCTTCTGGCCTGTGAGATATGGTCGGTTTTGGGAATGTGTAGTGCAGCACGGAGGGCATTGTTTTGCACTATTTGGAGCCTGTTTAGGTTTTTTGACGAAGTGCCTGCCAGGAGGGCGTTACAGTAGTCTAATCTGGCTCCTATCGTAGCTCTGGCTATGGAGAGGCAGTTGGGCGTGGTGAGGTAGGGTTTTATGGCGTAGATGAGTTTGGTAGTCAGAGCAGAAGCTGAGGCAATGGCGCTGGTTTGTCTTGTCATTGAGAGTGTCGCGTCAATGTAGACTCCTAAGGTCTTGACGGCAGAGGAGACAGGTATGCTAATACTGTCGATGTTCATGTGCGAATAATCGGGGCTGAGTTTGGTTAGAGTTTCGTTAGGGGCTAGGATGATGATTTCGGTTTTGTCTCCGTTTAGGCAGAGACCATGGATAGCCATCCATGTTTGGATAGTCGAGTAGATTTTGAGGAGGGCTTCTGAGTCAAGGTCGTAGTCTCCAGAGAGGGGGAGGAGGACCTGCGTGTCATCAGCGTAGTTGGTATACGCTATGTTGAGGGAGTCCAGTAAGTCAAAGAGGGGTTTGGTGAATAGGTTGTAGAGGGTCGGTGCGGTGCAGGACCCTTGTGGGACTCCACAATTGATAGTGGTGGGGGGGGCGCTATCCTGGTCAGAGTACACTTTCATGGCCCTGCCTTCAAGGAAGGATGTGATCCACGTGGTAGCCTTGTGAGAGAAGTGTGCAGCATTGGAGAGGTGCGATGTGAGAATGCTGTGGTCGACCAGATCGAATGCTGCTGAAAGGTCGAGTAGGAGGAGGAGGGCAGGTTTGCCTGTGTCCATTATTTTAGTAATTTGATTTTTTAAATCTAGAAGAGCAGATTCAGTCCCATGGCCTTTGCGGAAACCTGACTGTCTTTTTCCTAGGATGGTGTTGGTTTCCAGGTAGTGTTGGATTTGATTGTGTGCGGCTTTGTCTAGGATTTTAAGGAGAAAGGGGACGGTGGTGATGGGGCGATAGTTGTTAGGGGAGGAAGGATCGAGAGAGGGTTTTTTTAGGAGTGGGCGGACCCAGGCTTCTTTTAGGCATTGTGGTACACTTCCAGACGCGAAAGAGGCATTGATAAAAGCCGTGATGATGGGGGTGAGGTATTCTGCGCACTCTTTGATTACGGAGGGTGGGCAGATATCCCCTTTGCATGTGGAGGGTTTGATTTTTTTAAGGAGGTCCTTGACTTCCGTCTCTGAGACTTCTCTGAAGGCAAAGAGGGGTGTTTGTGAAGGAGAGTTGTAGGTGAGAGGTATGGGCGGGCAGGTGGGGGTGTTGAGAGCTTTGCATTGGGAGGCTATTTTGTCTTGGAGTAATTTAACTTTGTTGAGGAGAGCAGCCTGGATGCCTGTACACCATGCTTCATCCTTGATGATTTCGTCTGGGCTGGAGGCTGGTGTGGTGAGTTCTTTGAATATGGAGAAAATTTCTCTTGATTTGGAACTGGCATTAGTGATTCTCTGGTTGTAGGATTCGGATTTAGCAAGGAATATGGCTTTTTTGTAGGTCAGAGAGATCTCTTTAAAGTCATTAAGCGAGGATTGGTTAGGCGCTGCTTGCCACCTGGATAGGGCTTTGCGTTTCTTAGTGCGTAGGACGGATAGTTCTTCAGTGAACCAGGAATTGCAGTGAATTGATTTTTTCCCTTTTTTTTCTTCTAGCGGGGCAATGAAATCGATGGCTTGAGTGAGTGTGCTGGAGTAGATGTTGGCTAGAGATGTGGGGTCAAGGGGGAAAGGATGCTTGAGTTGCGGGGTATCAAGGAGAGGGGCGAGGTTGGCAGCAGTGAGTTTTTTGGAGCTTCTTACTTTAGCGGGTGGGGCATGAGTTAAGGTTTTATGAGTGGGCGTGGTAGGAATGGTGAATTGGATGAGGTGATGGTCCGTCCATGGAAGGGCTGAGATGGAGGTAATTGCAGATGAGCAGTTGTGATCAGCTAGCCAGTCAATGGATCTGCCTTTGCTGTGAGTGGGTGCAGTAATTTTGTGTTCGAACCCCATGTTAGATAATTCTTTGGCTAAATTTGCGGCTGCTTTGTCCTTCGGGTCAGCTAAGCCAAGATTAATGTCCCCTAGAAGGATGCTTTTGGTGGTGCTTTTGAGGTTGTTGCCTATGTTTTGGAGGAGCTGCTTTTGGTAGTCAAGGGGAGATCCTGGTGGTCTGTAGGTGATAAAGAAGTTTATGGTGCAATTAGGTGAAAGGGCTAGTTTGGCAGTGAGGAGATCGGCGTTATTGTCCCATTGTTGATTACACATTCTTATGGAGAGGGTGTCCTTAAAGATGAGGGCCACGCCGCCACCAATTTTTAAGTTTTTACGGTCCTGTTTAAGGATGGTATAGTTTTCAGGGAGAGCGAGGTGAATGGAAGGACTGGAGGCTTCATGGAGCCAGGTTTCGGAAATGGCAAGTATGTCGAGATTGTGGGTGGTGATAAGGTCATTGATTTCAATGGCATGGGCATGGACAGAGCGCGCGTTGATGAGAGCGCATCTTAAATTTGGATGTAGAGTGTGTGTGTTGGTGGTGCTGGGGGTGGGCGGTGTGAATTTGGGTGTGTGAGGCTTGGGCGTGGCACATGCAGCGTGATGAGAGCTAAGGTAGTGAGCGTGGTCAGGGAAGGAAGTCTGGGCGGCTGAAGTATGGGTGCGAGAGCTGAGTCTGTAGTTCCTAAGGAGTGTGGAGTGTGGAGTACTGCGGAGAGTAAGGAGGTGTTTGGTGCGAGTTCTTAGTCTACAGAGCCTGAGGTGGAGTGGGTGGTGTCCGACCGGATCGGTAAGGAAGTTGAGTGTGGGATGGAGTGCATATGGTGGTGTGTTGTGTATGAGATCAGATTGTGGGGTAGGGCAAAGGTGGGCATGTTGGTTTGGGTGCGCATGCAGCATGTTGCAGGTGGCCAAAAAGGAGAGGGATGTGAGAAAGATGGAAAAAGTGGAAGGGATGTATGTAGGCGCATTGGGGTGTGGGCTAGGGGGCTGCATTGGTAAACAAGAGATGTACAGGTAGGTGGGCAAAAACGCTGTAGCTCAGATCACAAAGTAAATCAGGGCAGTTTGGGGCAGTCAGTATCACAAAAAAGCATTTTGACCAAGGGGCACACACTACTGAAATGTGGTCTGTGGGTGACCATAGGGCAC
The DNA here is from genome assembly GCF_040938575.1 of Ambystoma mexicanum. Taxonomy (NCBI): domain Eukaryota; kingdom Metazoa; phylum Chordata; class Amphibia; order Caudata; family Ambystomatidae; genus Ambystoma; species Ambystoma mexicanum. The sequence goes on from NC_090936.1 coordinate 650,571,690, forward strand.
AATACAATTCTAAATTGGTCTGTAGGCAACCATGGGGCACAACACGACTGAAGTGTGGTCTGTGGGTGACCATAGGGCACAATACAATTCTACACTGGTCTGTAGGTGACCATGGGGCACAATACAATTCTAAACTGGTCTGTGGGCGACCATAGGGCACAATACAATAATACATACATATGGAGATGATGCAAAGCGATAAAGTAGAAATACTCAGTACCAAACGCAAACCCACAGTGTTTGGAGGCACCACAGTAAGTTTGCTCGGTTACATTAACAACGTCATCGAGTTCAAAGGAAGGGAGACCAGGACCAGAGTGTATTTGGCCAGGAAAGGCCCAGCGGTTTTTGGGTGCGACGATCAAGCCAGACTAAAGATTACGTTGGATCCCAGCATGGAGGATCAAGTATTGCCAGTCAATGCAGGAGGAGTGCCGGTGCCGAAAGAAGACTTCCCCAAACTATTTTCGGAAGGGTCAGAAAGAATGAAGCAGTATGTAGATAAGCCAATGCTCAAATCCAATGCAGTCCTGGTGAAGCACAAAGTACGTCCCATGCCCGCGACAGCCAGAAACATACTGAAAGTGAAACTGGAAAAAATGGTGAAAGAAGGCACCATCGAAGAAGTGGAAGCTAATAAAAAAACAGAACTCTGCAGCCTAAACCTAGAGGTCATTATGACAGCTTTTCCCCCCCGAGCATAAACAAACTCATACTAATGATGAAGGAGGCCAAAGTATTCCCAAAGCTGGATATGAGGGATGCTTATCACCAGATACACTTACATAAGGAATCCAGGCCCCTAACTGCGTTCATCACCCAGTTTGGCACCTATCAGTTCACCAAGATGACGTTCAGCCTATCATCAGCAACCTCTGCCTTTCAGTGGATGATGGATTCGCTGCTGCAGGACGTGGGTAATGTCTCGTATTTTCAAGACCACATATTGGTCTACGCTGAAGATGAGCACACGCACGACAAAATACTAAGAGAGGTCCTCAACAAGCTACAAGAAGCTGGCGTCAAGCTCAAGTACGACAAGAATGTGCTGAGGGCCAAGGAAGTTGAATACCTAGGATATAAGATATCCAGTCAGGGGCTCAGTCCCAAGCGAAACCTGGTGCAGGCTATTGTAAAAGCTCCTGAACGTGCAAACAAGGACAAGCTAAGATCCTTTAGAGTATTATACCAAGTTCATTCACAACTTTTTGGAGGTCACTGCGCCGTTAAGAGATCTACTCAAAAAAAGGAGCCACATTTACATGGTCCCAGGCACAGAAGGAGGCAGTGGAAACCATTAAGGAAAGGTTTATGAAAACCCCGTACTTACAGCTGTTCAATCTCAAATGGGATACGATCATCACCACCAATGCCAGTATGTATAGGTTGGGAGCTGAGCTGACTCAGAAGAGAAGAGATGCAGAACACTTAGTGGCGTTTGTATCCAAAGCATTATCCAAAGCCGAAAGAAATTACTCGACAGTGGAAAAGGAGATGTTAGCCTGCGCATGGGCAGTGGAGGACTTCAGAACTTACATTTGGGGTACGAAATTCAAACTGGTCACTGATCATAAACCATTGATCCACTTGTTAAGCCCCAGAGGGACAAGAGGATCTGTGCCACGGCTACCGTGCATTGCAGCAAAACCTCAGGAGTACACTTTTGATATAGTGGACATTGCAGCGTGGAAGCACACCCAAGCACACTGCCTGTCCATGCTACCAAGAAACGGTGAGAAGGAAACCACGTTCTTAGAAGATGAATGCGTGGTAGCATCCTTTCAGGATCTGAGAAGTGCTGAATTTCTGGAAATGAGCAAGGGCCATTGGAATGAGGAAGCCTGCAAATACCTCACGATGGCGAGACTCAGAGAATGGGTCAGGAAAGGTTGGCCCAAGCAAAGAGGTATCCCAGAAGGCATGAGGCTGTGTTGGAAAGTAGCAAATATTTGAAGCGGAAGGACTGATCATCAAGGGTGACTAGGTGATTCCGCCAGTGGACATGAGGAAAGTTATCCTGTGTAGGGCCCACTCAGTACATTTAGGTAACACCACGACACGACGTTGAGTAAGAGAGGCCTACTGGTGGCCGGCCATGGATCAGGACATCGCATGATGAGCGAGAGATGTCACAAGTGCTTAAACAGAGATAAGAGGGTAAAGGGGAGACAGGCACCACTCATACCCACAGAAGTCCCAGAAGGAGTGCGGCATAAAGTAGGACTAGACTTCATTGGCCGCCAGGAGGCAATGCCGGCCGAGCACCGTTATGGAATAGTCATGGTCGACTACTTGTCAAAGTGGGTGGCAGCCAAATTCATGTTAAATATCGCCACATCAACCAACATAGAAGTACTGACAAATGTGTTCCAGAGAGAGGGGCTACCCAAGGACATTGTCACTGACAACAGAGTCCAACTAGTCTCACGAGAAATTGAGACTTTCTTGAAGAAGAGCAACATACAGTAAATTTAAAGCAGTGCTGTGCGTTAAAGCAGGCCAATGGGCTGGTGGAAAGATCGAATCGGTTCATCAAGGGAGAAATACAGCTGGCCACGGCATCAGGAATGGACCCCCTAAAATGGTCAAATAAGCCGTAGCAGCTCACTGCTTGACCACCAACGGTGTCCCCCTTCCACTGCTGAGGGGCATGAGAGCTGCGTCCACATTGGTATCCTCATTGTTGGCTAGCGTGAGGGAAGACGAAGAAGTGAACATGGAGGACCTGGTATGGAGCATAAGGAACAGCAATACCCAAATGAAGAAATGGAATGATGGGTGGAGAGCGACCCAAAGTCGTGCAGTCAGAGAAGGGGACTGGATCAAGATTCGCCTACCACTCAAAAATCATTTGCCTACCACTCAAGTTCAGTCGGCCCATCAAGGTGGTGCACAGAGGCACCAATCACGTCCGCACCCAAGACGGCCGCATGTGGAACATGGAACGGGTGTCACTGTTTGAGAGGCATCAACCAGAGGAGAGGCCGAACGAAGAGTCAAGCAGTCGAGAGCACCCCGACTGGGAAGCAGCAGGGGAGCTGGAGGCACAGATAGCACCCTGCAGGGAGAGTGAAACAGAGAACAAACTTCTGGAGATGACCAACGAAGAATTCCACATGCCGATCAGTGAGTGTGAGAGGGAGGATCGCCCATGGAGAAAGCGCAGAAGACCGGTGAAGTATAACGACTATGTTATGAATCAAATCCTTTGTTGTGTTACCTTGTGAGACACGGCAAGGCAGATATCTTCCGAGATCTGCACGCAATAGGTGCAGAACGCTGGAGGAAGAGGCATCCACATTTATGAGGCTAGAGAGACATGGAGCAGCAGCAGCTCCTGGCTCCTGGAGTTAGAGACTCACCACAGCCCTAAAGACTAGGATAAAGCCCAGAGACTTGGACACCACCTGCAGTGAATACAACTGTACTATTACCTTTATTTATGCTGCCCCTGGTACTTACCAATAAACCTAAAGTTACAACTTCACTGAGGGTCTGACCCGTTATTATACAACAACCCAGGTCCTCCCAGAGGCTCTATGGAGTTCCAAAATCTGATTTCCTGCAGTGTTTCTCTACCATCCTCCCTCGTCGACTTTCATCCCTCTGAGTGGATGACGCTGCTGTCTTGGCTCCTGGTGTTCCAGCACAGGCATGCTAAGGGGTCTACATTTTGGGAGCTGCGCTACTGCTTTTGCTGTCCTCCTCCAGTGGGCAGCACCAACAGGTTGTCCTGGGTAAGCCTCTTGTGGGGATTGCGGCACCACGATTCACCACAGTTAGCAGTTACAGCTTTACACAGAATCTACAAAAGCTAGCTATCTGGGCAACTTATTCCGTAGACAAGTTAAATCATTTATTTTCAATACGTTAAGATGGGACCACATAAATTTTGCTCTATAACTCGCATCTGGAAACTTCACCAAATATGGCTCTACTGTGCCTGCTCTTTTGTTCCCCACCGTAAGATGTGAATATAGAGCATACTTTCCCAATGACTTGCCAGTTTCAATCCAGTTCTTGCATACCACAGCTAATTTCACCCTTGAGTGATTATGTATCAAGATTTAATTTGTCAAATCTAAATCCTGAATCAAATTACTACAGTTAATAATAAAAGCAGAGATAATTTTGCTTGAGGATTTACTAGCCGTAGGTTGCAACTCCACATATAAAGAGTTTGGTGGGTGACATAAAATGTTCCTATAAAATTACATCTGCTTCCAAACCTACCTACTTTTGACAGATTGCATCCCCAATTCGTATCAAATGACCACGAATGGGACGAATTTAGGTAAGAACAATAGGGTCTTCCCCCATATGGGGGCCTCATAATGGTCAAGTTGATCCAGAATCTAATCAGAGATGACTTCTAGACCAGAAATTAATTTGGGAATAACCTTACAAATGTAAAACTTGAGGACTGGGATCAAAGAATATCTACCACATGTTTTGTTAACTTTCATCATTTGTGCAGCCAACATGGACACTTTTCTTTTTAAATCCTCCCTATGATAGTTCTTATTAGGGCAAGCAGTGATAGGAAGACCCAGGTACACAAGATGTTCCATAATCTCCAGTCTTACACTATCAGTTCTCCATAAAGATTTACAGAATGTTTTCCTTTTGGAAAATCAGGACTTTTGTCTACGATGGGTTAATTTTCAAAATAGTTGTACCCATGTTCAGAACCAATGCATTTATCAAACACTGCAGTCCAATAGGCGTATTGTCAAAGAGGGTAAAGTCGTCAGCATAAACCAACCATGAATTTCACAGGTCACCAATTTTAGAAGAAACAGAGGCGGCATCATCAAGATGCTGTCACAGGTTTCCCCCCTTCTCACCCGTCTATGTTGCCTGATGTCCTCCTTGGGTGGAGTCTTCTTTCGTATGGTTCGGGACTTAAATAAGCCTGCTCGGCCGTCCTCGGCTTCCAGATTACGTTCAGCTTCGATGTCCAGGATCACGGGAAACTCCAGGAGATGAAGGTGTTGGGGGCGTGCGGAAGCGGCACAGAGATTCCGGGAAGTAGAAAAGAGGGAAGAAGTCGAAAGAAGGGAATCCAGGAGCCAGGAAATAGCAAGTAGCGCTAGAGAAGTTTGGAACACACGTCCGATCACAGCTAGTAGCATCGTTGAGACGCGTGGGGCCGCGGGGGTGTGGCTTCTTTATAGAGGACGCTGCGTAGAACGTGAAGACTGCCGAGCAGCGTGCTGAGCTTGCCGCCATGTTGGTAGTATTATGGAGTGTAAGGTCTGACGTGACAGGGACCAGGAAGCCCAGAAGGGGCGAGTTTGATGGTTCATGACAGCATGCCTCCTCCGGAAACTCGTTCCACCGGGTTTGTCCGGGTGTATGAGATGGAACATTCTGAGTAGTCTGGGGGTATTTAGATTTGAGATAGGTTCCCAAGTGCGTTCACTAGGGGGTTATCCATTCCACTCCACTAGGTACTGGAGTTTGCCATGTCTATATCTAGAATCGCAAATCCTGGAGACCTCATACTCTAGTTGGTCATTGATGATTACTGGTTTGGGCCGAAGGTTAGTTCGAGAGGTCTGAACATATGGCTTTATTAAGGACGTGTGAAAGACTGGGTGGATTTTCTTCCAGGAGTCTGGAAGCTTGAGTCGGTAGGCCACAGGGTTGATGATTTCCTTTATAAGGAATGCCCCATAATATAGAGGAGCCAATTTATTTGGTCGCAAATGCCGTGGTAATAGTTTCGAGGACAGCCAAACCTTATCCCCTATTGTGTAGGAGGGGCTTGGTCTTCGTTTGGAATCCGCATACAGTTTGGTCTGGGTCCTGGCCTTTTCTAATTGTTCTTTGGCTTCTCTTTGGACATTAATGAGCATTTCAATCCAGGAATCGACTGTTGGAACTGGTGTAGGATGAGGAAGGATGGAGGGTAGAACTGAAGGGTGGAATCCTTGCTACAGAAAAAAGGACTGGTTTTAATAGCAGAGTGACCCGAATTATTATAGGCGAATTCTCCCGCTGGTATTAAGAGAGACCAATCGTCCTGGAGCTTGGTAGCGAAGCAACGGAGGTATTGTTCCAAGGTTTGGTTTACGCGCTCTGTGGCTCCGTTGGTTTGGGGATGATATCCTGAGTAAAGAGCGCGTTGGATTCCTAGTATTTGGCAAAGATGTTTCCAGAACTGGGAAATGTATTGGGGCCCTCTGTCTGATATGATCTTGGAAGGGAGTCCATGCTGTCGGAAAATGTGTTCCAGGAAAATTCCAGCAAGTTCTGACGAGGATGGTAGTTTAAACAGAGGTGTAAAATGGGCCACATGGGTGAACAAATCAATGGTGACCATGATGGTTGTGTATCCCCTGGAAGGTGGTAATTCCACAATGAAGTCTGTTGCTATGAATTCCCAAGGCCTTGTTGGAAGTGGAGGTTGTTGCAATAAACCCGCTGGTCTCTTATTGTCATGTTTGTTTTGATTACAGACAGAGCATGCCTGGATATACCTTTGTACATCAGTTTTCACTCCAGGCCACCAAAATTGCCTTTGTATTAATCGGAGGGAATTGGTAATACCACGGTGCCCGGAGGAAAGAGTATTATTATCCTTTGCTGTAGTTTTTGTGTTGCGATGACCAAGGCATTGTCTTTGAACAAGTATCCATCTTTGGTCTTCAGTTTCCACTGGTTCCTGTCCGAGATACCTTTCCAGAGTTCCGAGGATTGAGTCTGACTGCGGACTTCATCTATGAGGCTGGTCGCCTGGGCTACAACTATTGTGTGGGGAAACATCTTGGGAAATGCTCGGTCATCAGGAGGTTCATAGTCAGGGTGCCGAGACAAGGCGTCAGCAATTACGTTTTGTGTTCCCGGAACATGGTGAATTTGGAACTGGTATTGAGCAAAGAAGAACGCCCAACGGGCCCGACGGCTGTTCCTGCATTCCAGGGCCTGTAACACTTGGAGATTTCGGTGGTCCATCCGAACCTGGACAGGATGTTTAGCTCCTAGAAGTAAATGACGCCACTCGGTGAAGGCTTGGCGGATGGCTAGAAGTTCGTTTTCTAAGACTGAGTTTATGAGTTTCACTGGAGGTCAATGTCCGTGAAAGATAGGCAATAGGATGTTCCAGCCCGTCATCTAGTTCTTGTTTCAGAACTGCTCCAATGGCATAGTTAGAGGCATCTGTTTCCACTAAGAATGGTCGATTTATATCAGGTTGAACCAGGATGGGGGCTTGTGTAAATTCTGTTTTTAGGCGTTGGAAAGCCTTCTCCTGGGCTGGGGTCCATCGATAGGGAGTATCTTTTTTCAACAAGGAGATGATCGGTTGAACAATCTCAGAGAAGGATGGTATGAACTTCCGATAGAAATTGGCCAAGCCCAGGAAATATTGGATCTGTTTTACGGAGGTCGGAGTTGGCCAGGATAGTATGGCTTTAACCTTGGATTGATCCATGCCTATGCCATCTGGACTAAGGACAAATCCTAGATAGTGAACAGTGGAAATATGAAAAAGGCATTTCTCGGGTTTTGCTAGAAGCTTGTGTTCGCGTAGCCGTTGTAACACTGATTTAACATGTTCTTCATGCTTGAGAGGATCCTTAGAGAATATCAAAATATCGTCCAAGTAGACGATGATGAAAAGAAATAGCATATCCGAAAACACCCGGTCCATGAAGCGTTGGAAGATTGCCGGAGCATTAGAGAGTCCAAAGGGCATGACCAAGTATTCGTAATGACCGAAGGATGGTCTGAAGGCTGTCTTCCATTCGTCACTTCTCTAATACGAATCAAGTGATAAGCATCCCTAAGATCCAATTTGGTGAATATTACGGCTCCTCTTACGGCTTCCAGGATACCCGAGATCAAGGGTAATGGATAACGATCCTTAAGGGTGCACTGATTAAGACCTCGATAATCAAGACAAGGTCTGAGTTCCTTGGTGTCTTTTTTTGGAACAAAGAATAATGAAGCTCCAACCGGAGACTTGGATGGGCGTATGGTGCCATTTTTTAGGTTAGCATCTAGGTATTCACGAAGGGCCTTTTTCTCTGGTTCAGACAGGATGAACATCCTTCCAAAGGGAATCACGGCTGACGGTTCAGTCTCAATAGCACAGTCCTCAGGCCTATGGGGTGGCAGGGCTTGGACAATAGCAGAAGAGAACACATCGGCGTATTCCTGGTAGGTTTTAGGAACCTGGATGATGTTGGAGACCATAAGAGGATCTTGCTGAGTTGTTGAATGTTCTTCTGATGTAGTCGGTGAAGGATCCTGGAGCAGACAATGGGACATACAAAACTCGGAACCTAAGAACAGGGAACCAGCTGTCCAATTGATGTATGGGTTGTGTTTCTGCAGCCAGGGCATTCCCAAAACCATTGGGTAATGGGCAGATTTTATGATGTCAAACTTTATCCTTTCTCGATGATGGTTTATAGCAAGCTCGGTTTCCTTAGTCTGAAGGGTTATGGGTCCAGAAGAAAGAGGTCTTCCATCAATTGCTTCCACTGGTTGCTGGACGTTCCGGGATTCGTAAGGAATATGGTGTTTAAGGACCCATTCCTGATCTATGAATATTCCCATGGCCCCACAGTCCACTAGTGCCAGAATGGGGTAGGATTCCTTCTCAGATGACGATAGAAAAGCCTGTAAGACTACCAGGGAGTTTTGTCCAGGAGAGTTCAAGGATGGTATAGATGTGGAGCCTGCATCTCTCTCCCAAAACTGAGCTCCATCTAGGATCGGGAGCTGGCATTTCCCGAACGCCGTGGATGGGCTAAGGGACATTCTCTGACTAAATGCTTGTCCGAGGCACAGTACATGCATAAGCCAGTATGGATCCTTCTCAGCCTTTCTTGGGGGGATATGGGTCCACGGAAGGCCCCTAGCTGCATGGGTTCAGATTCATTTGTAGGAGCAGGAGAATCTTCGGATTTTTAAGTGCTTGCAAGAGGATTCTTTTGGATGGTTGACTTGGTCTTCCTTTTCTCTGCCTTTCTTTCCTGGATTCAGAAATCAATTTGTAGAGCAAGATCCATAAGTGCCTGGTAAGAACTAGGACGTGCTACCCTGGCTAATTCGTCCTTAACATCTTCATTTAGCCCTCTTCGAAAGAGGGTGAAGCAAGCTTCAGATGGCCAATCTGCTTCTTTAGCCAATTGCTTGAAACGAGTTACGTAGGTGAGCATGTCCCGAGAGCCTTGCTGGAAATCGAGTAAACGTTCTTGAGCACTAAAGACCTGTTCTGGGCGGTCAAACATAGTTTTTAGTGCTTGAATGAATCCATCATAATCATCCAAAAGGGAATCTCCGGTGTTAACTAATGGTGTGGCCCAGGCTAAGGCATTCCCGGAGAGGTGAGAAATAATAAAGCCTACTTTAGCCCTGGGGGTGGAAAAATAATAAGGTTTGAAGGTGAAGTGGACCAAACAAGAATCCAGGAATCCTCGGAGGGTTTTTGCACGGCCGTCATATTTGTCAACAATGCCGCCCAATAGCACGCTGTCCCTTGAGGCAGAGTCGCGTGAGAGTACCAATTGTTTCAGCGTGGCGTTCTCTGCTTTCAAGTTCTCTACTTCGGTCGATAGTTCTTGCATGCCACGCATAAGATCCTGTATGGCCGCCTCCATGTCTGTATCGACTTCGGTCAGGTGGCGTCTCAATCTGTCACAGGTTTCCCCCCTTCTCACCTGTCTATGTTGCCTGCTGTCCTCCTTGGGTGGAATCTTCTTTCGTATGGTTCGGGACTTAAATAAGCCTGCTCGGCCGTCCTCGGCTTCCAGATTACGTTCAGCTTCGATGTCCAGGATCACGGGAAACTCCAGGAGATGAAGGTGTTGGGGGCGCGTGGAAGCGGCACAGAGATTCCGGCAAGTAGAAAAGAGGGAAGAAGTCGAAAGAAGGGAATCCAGGAGCCAGGAAATAGCAAGTAGCGCTAGAGAAGTTTGGAACACATGTCCAATCACAGCTAGTAGCAGCGTTGAGACGCGCAGGGCCGCGGGGGTGTGGCTTCTTTATAGAGGACGCTGCGTAGAACGTGAAGACTGGCGAGCAGCGTGCTGAGCTTGCCGCCATGTTGGTAGTATTATGGAGTGTAAGGTCCGACGTGACCGGGACCAGGAAGCCCAGAAGGGGCGAGTTCGATGGTTCATGAAAAGATGCTCTCCAATGTCAAAGACATATAGATTAAAAAGGCAGTGCGCCAAAACACACCCTTGCCTTAATCCCAGATGGGTATGAACTTTTCAAAAGGCACACAAGTGACTCAACCTCACCTTGATGAAAGTTTCTGTATGTAAATAAATCAAGATATTTAAGAGTCCAGAAGGGAAGCCCCAATTACACAGCTTTTCCCATAAAAGATTTCGGTCAACCAGATTGAATGCTGAGGAAAGATCCAAAAACAACATATATATGGCAGTTGCATCTTTCCTTCAAGCCAATTCCTGGAGGCAATGCAACAAAAATCCATTATAAATCGGTTCTGACATTTCTGCAAACACCCGTTTGCTCTCTCTTTAAATGGCCATGGCTAACTACCCACATTTGAACATTTTTTAATATTAGCGACACAAAGATCATGCTACCCGCATCACGAAGCGTGATGGGATAATAATTCTTTGGATCAGATTTGTTGCCTTTTTTATATATCTGAATCACTAAATACTTTTTACAGGACTGCAGGTTTTTATCTTGTCCTATGATTTGTCTATATGGAATATAGAGGATATGAGCCCACATCTCAGGGGCCTGTTTAAAGAACTTGTTGGACAAATGATTCGGACCTCCAGCTCTGGAATTACTTGAATTGCTTATAAGTATTTCTACATCTTCAACTGAGAAGTTCGAACTCCAGGTTAACTCTAATTCCTACCCGGGAAAGGCAGATTGACCAATCACAAACTGGCTTTCCCAGGTACAATTGTGCCTTTAAAGCCTGTTGCGGTTGAAGAAAAAAAATGTAAACAAAAATGGCCACCGTAAAAATAGGAAAGGCCCTAGGTCTATTTTCAGATGACGATGGCCATTTTTTAACATGTTTTCTATGGCCACCATCATCCTAGTCCCTATTCCATTTCTATGGCGGTAGATATTTTTTTAACTTTTTTTTTATTCTGGCAGAAGATGTGCTCACGCGGAGCTTCTCTCCTGACAGATTTTAAAAAAAACGAAATCCTGGGGTGTGGATAGCTTTTACAGCCCGGCGCTGGGGCGGACATGGGGTTTAATGATCCGCACCCCAAGCTGAGACCCTTGCTTTGATCTGGCCTACCAAAGCTCGGGCTGGTGGGACGTTAAACGCTATGTCCGCCCTGGCGGACGTGAAAGCTATAATTTTGCCCAATATGCCAAGTATTCACACTTTCTATCCCATACAGACCAACAAAAAAACCTCACTATGTCCTCTATAACAGGAATTGTTTGGCAAACGGGCTGTTGATCTCTAAAACATGAATGGACTGTCCAGAAATTAGTTTCCTATTTCCCAGCTAAAATCGCCTATATAGCTTCCCCATCACTTTGAAGAAGTATAGGACGATTAGATGTACACCAGTTCTTATGTCTTTGTTTCTCTTTCTTCAAGCTTTCGATAGTGATTATATCCCAACCGTACATCGGAGTTTCCTGATCTCTTTCCGAAAATGTTTTTGGCTCCTGAACACCATCCTTATCAAAAACATGCTCATAGTTCATCATATTATAACTCTTTAGGGACTTATTAAAAGGGTTAAGAGTGTCTTGAATCAACGGATGAAAGTGGTCTGAGGTGAATCTATCAAGTTTCCACTCCAATGTTCTATTATCATTCAACTTTGACGTATTGTTCCCACAGTTTATAGAAAGGGACCTAGGCCCCGTCAACTCGGGAGTTTCATGAAGTTGGCTAAAAGTCACCACTAACATATTGTGGTCACTCAAGTCAGTATCCCTAATAAGGAAACCAACACACGTCATAAAAACCCTGAAAGACAAACATATAATCCAAGACAGAGGTCAATTCCCCCTGTGCCATGTATGGTTCTTTTGTCCATCCTCAGTGGTATTATCATTGAACATGTGTAAACCCCATTCTTCTAGTGTCCTCTGCAACGACCTGCCATACCAAAGTTTTGGCGGCAAAACAAAGGGTTCACCACACTGCTCCAGTTCATGTTGAGAGGATGTATGTAAGTACTAAGTAGAGTTCAAGTCACCAGCCAAGATTACATAGCCACTATGAACATTAATATACCACTCCTCAAATAGCATGGATCATTTTTTTTAATATACTAAGTTCTGTGTGGCTTTGTTGCCAGTATACATTCACTACTAGATAATAATTCTGTACTTTATCCATTTACTGAGACAGAGTGACCGCCAGGACACCCCTTCCTAGTTCACATTATTTGATAACTTTGACGTCAACTTCATTCCTAAAATCTGTAATAATACCTCCAGATTGACGGTCCGTCCGTCCTTTAATTGCGGGTTGAATGACTACATTGACACCATCAAGAGAGGGACCGGTTGTAAGCCAAACTTCCTGGAGCAATATATGTGTTTGAAGTAATGTTCATAATTCTATTTTGTTCAATAGGTGCTTAAAGCCATGCACATTCCAGGAAATAATCGTAAATTGTTCTTTTTTGCTAAAGTTGTTGTTTAAGACCCTTTAGCTGCACAAAACAATCCCTCAATACCGCTGCAAGCCATCACCAGTTACGGTAGTAGGGTAATCCCGTGTGGAGACTATCGTCTGTCCAACACCATTACCACTACTCCCCTTATTTATGGACAACTCACATCCCCCTCCTCTAAAGGCTCATTTTGAAACCAACCCATTACGATCAACCACATTGTTAGTTTTAGCAGGTACAAAGGGAGTAAGTCATAGCCGAACTGTCTCAAGGGTATTAGCCTGATTAATCAATACATCGGATACAATTTTTGATGGAATATCCAAAGCGACTTGATCATCTCTACTGGGACCAAAACATTCAACAAGCTCAAGATCCCTAGACGTAATCAGACAAAGGTTCGAAAATGTCATGAAAATAAGGCTAGGACAATGGTTCTATTTAAGATTATGGGGCACTTTGTTACAAAAAGATATTCTAATAATCTTGGCAGCCTGGACTGAACACACTTATTTAATAAAGTCTCCCCCTAAAAAGTGATCAGTGTAAGATTTAACAGAGCTGTTGATAGGTGACTTAGGTAAAGGTAAGGAAGTATTGCAATCAAAATCAACTTCTGCAAATCAGTTCTCTCATTACATTTGGAAGAGGTAAAACAGTTTGAGTCGAAACAGTAGCAGGCATACTAAACATATCTCGTGGCAGTGAGCCATTCCAAGCTCCACATTTGGAGATGTTCTTTTCAGGGTAGCTCATACTTTCTACCCTTACGCGTGACTTTACTGAACAAGGGAAATGATTGACTTGCTCCAATTCTTCAGAATCATCTGTGTTGGTGAAAGCTTCAACTGAGAGTATAGATAGGTCCGTGCTGACTATTGGTTCTCTATCTGGAGACTTTCTCACTCCCCCTCTAACTGTTTTGCTTTCTTTTATGTTTTCTTCTCTGCCTTTGTTTTATTACCAGGCGACACAGCCACATTCAAAGCTTTATCGTTTGAGCCCAAATTATGCAGAACCTTTCTAGATGACTCCTTACAGAATCTTCATTTTTTTGATAATTTACTTTTTTTTTGGACTCAGGGGACAGTGGGTTTTCCCTTATTAGTGGGGGATACAGAGGGCTCCGATTCTATGATGGATACAGCTGTATGTACATTTTCCACCACACTAGGTGGCCCAGGGTTAGAATAGTTTGTGTGAGCCACCGAGCCACATAGCTTCTTACTGTTAGTTATAGAGGCCTCTGTAGTTAGTTGAAAGGGGCCCAAGCTCCCACTATTGGCCTCACCCCACTTGTCCAGGTGAAACAAAATAGTATTTAATAGTGGGGTTGCAATGGTACTACTCTTTTATGGCAGGTCTTAATGGAAGGGAATGATGTAAACGTTATGTAAGGAGATTGTCCTCGACTTATCACAGGGGATGGAATGCTTGTCATCCCACTGTGAATTTATACTGATGTTATTTATTGGCTTTCATGCATGGTTTAAAAGAAATATTGATTTTATTGTGCGATGAAGTGTTTGTGATGTGTATATACAAAGCCGATTTGGGCTGTAAGTATAAACAAATAAAATAAAAAGTGAAGTATAGGCTTTACCTTCTTCACGAATGTTATCATATAATTTAACAAACAAAGCTAGCAACAAATGCATTGCCTTCAACGAAGAGGGTCCATTATCCTCTGCCTTATCTATTTGGTTTACTCCCCCACTGTTAGAGGCATTTATGGTAGGGTTCATTGTTGAAGGTTCTGATGCACTAGAATCATTATCAGTAAAGATTGGGTTGGGGGGGGGGTTCTAGGAAGGGATGAGTCCAATGGTGCCAAGTCAATATTATCATGTACTAACTCCCTCCTTTGCTCCCCAGTGAGAAACCTCAGGATATCTCAGTTAGTACACCCAGAGTCGTTACTGGTTTGTTCCAAATCATTGTTCTCCGATGAACTTGGAGACCTCACAAGAAATCACCCTTCTGCTCTCCCCTCAGGCTGGTGGATAGCTTGGGAATGAAGATTACCGCCACTATTGCGCAGGGAGTCTTGATTCTATTAAAGACAAAGAGGCGAGTATTATGCTTTTAACTCTTTAATGCTACTCTTCACTGCAGCTTCTTTAAATCTTCACTTTGTTGTACACTCTTTGAAAAAAAATTCAAACAGTAAAACACCCAGGTCAACAAAGCTTCCTTCACAAAGGACTACAAATCCCCAGAAGTCCACAGTGTCCCGTAGTTTTTAGTCCAACTCATTAAACCAATCACAAACCAGCACACTCCTTATCTCATGTCCCGTTTAAAACTCCTCCTCTTTCTTTCATGATCCAAAACCAATCATTCAACTGGAAAAAACTCCACTTCTAACATTCCCAACTCGGGCTCTGAACTAAAAACCGAAACCCGCTCCTGGTCCCCGAACGCTAACTCCAGTCACTCCTGCTACGCTCCGACAAAGCTCCTCGCTTAGGTGCTCTTAGCATAATCACAGAGGAAGCAAAACATCTCATTGGGGCGGGGGAATACGCAGCCAAACCAAACAATCAATTTACACCATCATCAGTACATATGTTGCTAGTAGCTGTACCCCACAAGCACCTACCCAGCATACGTTGAGCAGGATAATGCTCGCCTCTGTGTCTTTAATAGAATCAAGACTCCCTGCGTAATAACTGGGGTAATCTTCATTCTATGTTGAGACCAGCGGCAAGCATTATGCTTGTTTAAAGCTTATCTACAACTACTGTGGCTACAGTAGACACAGCCTGAAATAAAAGGTCTCAAACGTTGCTTCTGTGAACCAGTAAGCAGACTTCAAAATAGTATGCATCTGTTTGGAAAATGTTCTGCACCTGGCACATCCAATAATACGACGTTGATAGCACACCTTGATATGCCATGGGACGAAGTGGTTTAGATAGCACTAGCCTGCATACAGGTTGTGTTTGCGGGTCGTCGATGAATGATCGTCACAATATGCTCCAGCTAACAACCCATAACAATGTAAGCAAGCAATACCAGTCAGAAAATGAAACCTTTACTCGTTTGTCTTTAAACTCGTCTTTAAACTGAATAGTTCAACTTACATTATATTTGGTAGTTCCATTCTCTTGGCGTAATGCAGAGTGTGTCACAGGTTTCCTTTTTTCCTCACCTGTTTTTTGCTGCCTTGCGGGATCCTTCACCAGGGTTTTCTTCTTCTTCTGTGCTGTTCGGGTCTTGTATAAGCCCGCTTGGCCGTCGTCGGATTCCAGGATTCGTTCAGCTTCTTCGTCCGGGACCACGGAACTCCAGGAAGGAAGGCCGCACACGAGAGCGCTCTGCGCGGAACGCGGATGGAATACAGGTACAAGGGGGAGGAAGGAGAAGGAGAAGGAAAGGGTCCGGGAATTCGAGTAGCAGCTCAGTTCCAGGAGCACGAACTGCGACGCACGTCTAGCCTCGGCTAATGATAGCTTTGAGACGCGCAGAGCCGCAGGGGCGTGGTTGCTTTATGGAACGTGCTACATGGACATAAAGGTCGATAGACCGCGTTCTGTGAATTCGGCCATGTTGGGTGTACTACAGCGTGTAACCCCCGACGTGCCAGGGACCTGGAGGACCAAAAGGGGCGTGATCGATGGATCATGACAGCATGCCCCCTTCTAAAACTCGTTCCACCGGGTTTGCCTGGATTTATTAGATGGAACCTTCTGAGTAATCTCAGGGAGTTCAGGTTTGAGACGGGTTCCCAGGTACGTTCACTGGGTGGATAGCCCTTCCATTCCACCAGGTATTGAAGTTGTCCTCGCCTATATCTGGAGTCACATATTCGAGAAACTTCATATTCTAACTGGTCATTGACAATCACAGGACTGGGTCTAAGGTTAGTCCGGGTGGTTTGGATGTAAGGCTTCAATAGAGATTTGTGAAAAACTGGATGGATTTTCTTCCAGGAGTCTGGTAGTTTAAGTCGAAAGGCCACAGGGTTAATGACTTATTTTATAGGAAAAGGGCCATAATATCGAGGAGCCAACTTATTCGGTCTGAGATGTCGGGGCAGTAGCTTCGAGGATAACCATACTTTATCCCCAATGGTGTAAGAAGGCCCTGGTCTTCTCCTCGAATCTGCATAGTGCTTAGTTTGGATCTGTGCCCTTTCTAGATGTTCCTTGGCTTCTCTCTGTATATTGATGAGTGTTCCAGGAGTCGACTGTTGGAACTGGAGTAGGATGCGGAAGGACTGAAGGTAATACCGCAGGGTGGAATCCATGGCTGCAAAAAAAAGGGCTGGTTTTAACAGCCGAATGATCTGAATTGTTGTAGGCCAATTCTGCCACTGGTATTAGAAGCGACCAATCCTCCTGGACCTTAGTAGAGAAACAACAAAGGTATTGTTCAAGGGTTTGAATTACTCGTTCTGTGACTCCATTGGTTTGGGGATGATATCCTGAGGAGAGGGCTCGTTGGTGGAGTAGGCTGTAATAAGAGTCCTGCTGGTTTCTGGTTGTCATGTTTGTTTTGATTACAGACGGAACAAGATTGAACGTACAGTTGAACGTCAGCCTTCATTCTGGGCCACCAGAATTGTCTTTGTATTAGACGGAGGGTGTTGGAAATGCCACGATGACCGGAGTGAAGGGTATCATGGCAGAGATTTATAATCTTTTGTTGTAGTTTCTGTGTGGGAATGACCCGGTTGTTATTCTTAAACAAGTATCCGTCCTTGGTTCTCAGATCCCATTGATTCCTTTTTGAAAGACCCATCCAGAGTTCCGAAGTCTGAGTTTGTATGCGAATGTCTTCCAGGAGATTGTTTGCTTGAGCTATAAATATTGTGTGACGAAACATCTTGGGATATGCCCGATCTCCCGGAGGTTCGTAGTCTGGACGTCGAGAGAGGGCGTCAGCTATTAGATTTTGTGTTCCGGAAACGTGGTGAATTTGGAACTGATATTGGGCAAAGAAGAAGGCCCACCGAGCTTGACGGCTATTCCTACATTCCAAGGCCTTCATTACTTGTAGGTTTCGATGGTCCGTGCGGACCTGGACAGGATGTTTTTCTCCGAGGAGTAGATGACGCCACTCGGTGAAGGCTTGACGGATGGCTACCGTTCCTTTTCCAAGACTGAGTAATGGGTTTCACTGGGAGTTAATGTCCGTGAAAGGTAAGCGATGGGGTGCTCCATCCTGTCCCCGAATAGCTGTTTGAGAACGGCTCCAATAGTGTAGCTGGAGGCATCTGTCTCCATTATGAATGGTTGGTTGACATCAGGGTGAGCCAGGATGGGGGCTTGTGTAAACTCAGCCTTCAACCGTTGGAAGGCTTCCTCTTGAGCTGTGGTCCAAAGGAAGGGAATGTCTTTCTTTAACAGGGCAATGATTGGTTGGACTATCTCGGAAAAGGAAGGTATGAATTTCCTGTAGAAATTAGCCAAGCCCAGGAAAGACTGGATTTGTTTCACAGAGGTGGGACGTGGCCAGGATAATATAGCCTTAACCTTGGATTGATCCATTCCGATGCCTTTTGGACTAAGGACAAATCCTAGGTAGTGTATAGTAGAAGCATGGAAGATGCATTTCTCGGGCTTTGCCAGGAGTTTGTTTTCGCGTAGTCGCTGTAACACTGCCTTTGCATGTTCTTCGTGCTTGGAAATGTCCTTCGAAAATATTAGGATGTTGTCCAAATAGCCAATCACAAAAAGAAACAGCATGTCTGAGAACACCCTATCCATGAAGCGTTGGATTACCGCCGGGGCATTAGCAAGTCCAAAGAGCATGACCAAATATTCATAATGACCGAAGGGTGTTCTAAAGGCTGTTTTCCACTTGTCTCCTGCCCTAATACGAATCAGGTGGTAGGCACCCCTGAGATCCAACTTGGTGAAAACAACTGCGCCCCTTACTGCCTCCAGTATGTCCGAGATCAAGGGTAAAGGATAGCGATCCTTAAGGGTGTATTGATTTAGACCTCGATAATCCAGACACGGTCTGAGTTCCTTGGTATCTTTCTTGGGAATAAAAACCAGTGAGGCCCCTGCTGGGGATTTAGAGGGTCGTATGGTGCCATTTGCAAGATTAGTATCCAGGTATTCTCGAAGGGCTTTCTTTTCAGGTTCGGACAAGATGAACATCCTTCCAAAGGGAATCACAGCGGTAGGGTCTGTTTCTATAGCACAGTCTTCTGGTCTATGGGGAGGTAACGCCTGGACAATGGCAGAAGAGAAAACATCAGAATATTCCTGGTATATCTCCGGGACCCGGATAATGTTGAGACTGAGATTGTACCTTGGTGATTCGTAGGAGGTCCTTCTGATGGTGTCGGAGCGAGGTCTGACATTATGCAGTGGGACATACAAAATTCTGAGCCCAGGAACAAGGAACCCGCTGTCCAATTGATGTACGGACTGTGTTTTTGAAGCCAGGGTTCCCCATACCATTGGGTAATGGGCCGACTTGATGATGTCAAATTTTATCCTTTCTCGATGGTGGTTTATGGCAAGTCCGACGTCCTTGGTCTGAAGGGTTATGGGTCCTGAAGAAAGGGGCCTTCCATCAATTGCTTCTACAGGTTGCATAATAGTCCGGGATTCGTAAGGAATATGGTGTTTAAGAACCCATTCTTGGTCTATGAAAATCCCCATAGCTCCACAGTCCACCAGTGCCAGGATGGGATACGTTTCCTTCTTGGATGGCGATAAACAGTCCTGTAAGATCACCAAAGAATTTTGTCCAGGAGAGTTCAAGGATGGAGTTGATGTGGAGCAGGCATCTCTCTCCCGAACCTGTGCTCCATCTAGGATCGGGAGCTGGCATTTCCCGAGCGCCGTGGGGGGCTATTGGGCACTCTCTTACTAAATGTTTGTCTGATGAACAATACATACACAATCCTACGCATTCTTTCTTGGGAGGATATGGGTCCACGGAATTCCCCTAGCTGCATAGGTTCAGGCTCGTTACTCGAAGTGGAAACACCTTCAGGGCTCAAGGATATTCCAATGGGGTTCTTCTGGAGTGGTAGCTTGCTTTTCTTTTTCTCTGCCTTTCTCTCCTGAATGCGAAAGTCAATCTGCAGAGCAAGATCCATCAGGGCCTGTTAAGAACTTGGGCATGCCACGCTGGCTAGTTCATCCTTGATGCCTTCGTTTAGCCCCCTTCGAAATAGGGTAAAACAAGCTTCAGAGGACCAATCCGCTTCTTTAGCCAACTGTTTGAAGGGTGTGACATACATGAGCATATCCTGGGAACCTTGTTGAAAGTCGAGTAGACGTTCCTGGGCACTGTAGACCTGCTCTGGGCGGTCAAACATGGTCTTAAGAGCCTGTATGAAGCCATCGTAATCATCCAGGAGAGAATCCCCAGAGTTAACCAGTGGGGTGGCCCAGGTCAAGGCATTGCCGGAAAGATGCAAAATAATAAAGCCCACCTTAGCCCTGGGCGTAGAAAAATAATAAGGCTTGAAAGTAAAGTGGACCAAACATGAGTCAAGGAATTCACGAAGGCTCTTTGCGGAACCATCATATTTATCAACAACGCCGCCCAGGATTACACTCTCTTTTGTAGCAGATTCACGGGACAATACCAATTGCTTTAAGGCGGCGTTCTCTGCCTTTAAATTTTGCACTTCGCTCGTCAACTAACTCTTGCATGCCGCGCATAAGGTCCTGGATGGCCGCTTCCATGTCTGTGTCGAATTCAATCAGGTGGCGTCTCAATCTGTCACAGGTTTCCTTTTTTCTCACCTGTTTTTGCTGCCTTGCGGGAATCCTTCGCCAGGGTTTTCATCCGTGCTGTTCGGGTCTTGTATAAGCCCGCTCGGCCATCGTCGGATTCCAGGATTCGTTCAGCTTCTTCGTCCGGGACCAAGGAACTCCAGGAAGACCAGGAAGGAAGGCCGCACACGAGAGCGGTCTGTGCGGAACGCGGATGGAATACAGGTACAAGGGGGAGGAAGGAGAAGAAGAAGGAAAGGGTCTGGGAATTCGAGTAGCAACTCAGTTCCAGGAGCACGAACTGCGACGCACGTCTAGCCTCGGCTAACGATAGCGTTGAGACGCGCAGAGCCGCAGGGGCGTGGTTCCTTTATGGAACGTGCTGCATGGACGTAAAGGTCGATAGACCGCGCTCTGTGAATTCGGCCATGTTGGGTGTACTACAGCGTGTAACCCCCGACGTGCTACGGACCATGAGGACCAAAAGGGGCGTGATCGATGGATCATGACAGAGTGTCCGTACAGAACAACGGTTTGCATAGACTGAAAGTAAATGTTCCAATGTCAAGTTTCAAAATAGTGAATATTATCATTTTTGCGGGTATTCAACACCTTCTGTCCTTCAAGCCATAGCGAATCCTCCCCTTCGTTAAGGTCGAATAACAATTGAACCTTGTTTAGAGCGTGTATGCCTGGTAGCTTTGGTATTTGTGAATGGAAGCCACAAATCTAAAACATACCATACATGACGCGTCGGTGTGAACTCCCCACAAGCAACATCACACAAAGTGACCTTCACTCCATGGGAGCGATGAGCCTGGCCGACCAACATGGAATTTGAAATATGTGCGAAAAATAAACCAATTGTTTACTGGCATCCGCAAATGCTGCGCGATCATGAATACTGTTTTACTCATCAATCGTGCTAGTGATTTAGTTATTTTTGGACAACAGTTACACTGGAGGTAAGTAAAACAGATAATACAAGACACTGGAAGCCTGGTGTAACCTAAGATTCCATTTGTGTCTGTCTGAAACAGACCTGTATATCATATGATGATAGGATACTGGATTTATAGCACGCCAATGCACAAGTGCTTCGAGGAGCGACGAGGCAATGAAGGGGGAACAGAGGGAAGACAGAGACAACGATCTTACTAGTGTTGGGAAGTAGACCATCCTTGCCCCCCACCTCGTTCGTCATTCTCGAAACATAACATATGTAATAACCAAGGGGGGAGGCGTAGCCAACCCCTGCGACATTCCATTACACCACACCCCATCGCAAATAACACAAACACTATAGTTTCAAGCCCTGCATTAGGAAACCATTTTGAAATAGCCTGAATGACATCTTTCTACTAGGCTCAAAAATCCATCTCTCTGTACAAATGCAGCTCTCCCATCCCCAGCCCCTCACTCAGCCAGCCCACACCATCTCCCCCCATTGTCACGTCTATGTGCACCCTGTTCTCGTGGAGGAATGTGCTGTGCGGATAACGTGAGACACTGACAAGTCATAAATCCAAATGCCCATTCATCTCCACTGAACTTCCTGTGCTCTAGCAACCTCCACCCCACCAGGAGGGAGCCCACCCGCTCAACCCTGCAGTTGCTTTTATGCTGATATCCATCTGACCCTCCCATGCCCTGATCAGTCAATGACACAAATCACAACCCTTATCCCATGTAGTAATATATTCTCCCAAAAAGAAACACAAGTCTACCTATATCCTGAGGACCCAAGCAGGGCAGATGATCACGCAAGTCCAGTTGAGGGGGAAAGGGGAAAAGAGTGGGGCAAAAAGATGACAGAGGATACATTTGAAAAGACAATATAGGCCAGCAACTCCAGATCCATGGACTGCATGTGTGGATGTGTTTTGGGTCTAGCAGAGGGATTTACAGGCACCTAGCAACCACAGCCATGTATGTTATCATTCGAGCACCAGTAATATAAAATAAGGGAAGGCAAAAGATAACAATTAATGAATCATAAACCGGATTAAATCTGCATAAACACTTCTTAATACTTTTTATAGCATTGAAATTCGAGTTTAATAGCATTCCATTGTTGGTCTGCGATGTAGAAACATTGAGGAACATATCCTAAAAGTTATAGTAAGCACATTAAGAACACCGCTGCAAATCATTTATACCGGGAAGTCAACTGTTCAACAAGTTCAGCTTTAGGTGGACAGGGCTCGTTTACAATGTTTTGTGGCATTGTATGTGTCCTCGGAACAAAATCAGGATCCATTCCATGAGTATGCATTGCCAACACAGTCAAAGGGAGATCTTTCACGAAGTCAAATTACATTTCCTGGTATATTGGCTTTGCCACCCTTTTTTTGCTTTGTTTTGCAAAAGCCAAGGTGTAACGAAGCATCCCAAAGTTTCCGGCAGTTCTCAATTGTTCTCTACCTAAGTTCTCGTTATGCGCTAATACGGCTAGTAATGCTTCAGGCTTGCATACTGTCTTACTGAAATTTACTTTAGGCACATATTGTGGAACACCTCCAAATCTCTGGTGTGACAGAATTCTGAGTCCCTTTAGGTCGCTTGAAAGAGTTTTGTCATACACAATCTTCTCAAGAGCTTTGTGTGAAGGTGAATATGGCACCAACCACTTCTTCTTGCATTCCTGCTCCTCCAATAACGGTCCTTGTGCACATTCGTGAAAATGTTGTTTTTCTGTCCATGAGTGAACGTTGGAACAGTGGTGCATCAATGAGCACCATTTTTCAAGTAGAATTTCCACAGACCCATCACAAGTTTTGAAGCTCCACCAAAGATTGCTGCTGAAAAACAGACCACTGTAAAATATTTTCTGAAGCCTTTTTTTTTTTTTTAGCAGCAGCTGTGATTTTTTTTATTCACTGATTTGGCAACGTGCCATACATCAAATTGATGATAAATGTTTGGAAGCTGTCTTGCATGGCCTTGACTAATGAAACATGTCTGTCAGTGGCTATGAGGTCTGTTTGCATTGCCCTTGATTGAAGATGTTCGAGGGATATTATGAAACCATGTTTCTCCATGGCCACTGAGGATTTACATTGGGACACCTGCACGATCTCCGAACTCACCATTTTATTAGTTTCCATGTCTTGAAAGTGGTATGTGCAGCACTTTGCTGAAAATCCGGGGCTGTCACATTGTCTGTCGCCAGCTAGTCAGAACCGTTTGCCAGATAATGTGCTTTCAATTAACGTCTGTTCAATTTTCCAGGCTAGACTAATAGCAGGAAATAAGAATTCCCTTTGATATTTGTGGTGCTGGTTTTAGAAAGGTACTGAACTCCCATAAATTGACAGAAACTGGACATCTTACTGAAAGTCGAGCCACTGAAAAGTAAAGCTGCTGAACATAGTAGATTTCCAGCTTGCACTTTGCTAAGCATCGGTTGGGCGGACCATGAATATGTATGATGAAGGCTGACACAGCTGGCTTTGATTTTCAGGTTAGTGCCTTGTAATACACGAGACACATGCACCAATGGCTGCCTGGTATTTTCCCCCTGAATGTATAGACACATTTCAGCATCAGTATAATGTCTACCAGGCAGCTGTCGAATACAATGTATTTTTGCTCCTTTATTAGACAATCGTCCTGCATGAATGTGGTTTGTGACTCAAATGTGGTGGACAAATCGCCCAAACTGAAGTCGAGATCTTTGGCAAGTTATCGGTCAATTGCGTTGAGGCTTCAGTCTCTGTTAGTTCAGCTTGTGTCATTTGCACACGAATTGGAGAAACCGTCAAATTAGAATGTTTATTGGGTGGACTTTGGTCTAGATTGTGTCAAGTGGTCTGCGAGGAATTCCAATGCATCTTCATTATATTCAGTTTCATCTTGTCGAGTTCTCAAATTGTAGCAATGGTACAAGAACACTTTGCTGGCTTCGCCGGTCACATTCAATTCATTTTCAAGCCATTGGACAGAAGCCTCACAAGTCTGCTTATTGAATGGACCATGCTGCGCCTCAAATAGTAGTTGCTCCATGGTGAAATCTGTTTGGCAAGCAACATCTTTGGTTTCATTTGTTGTCTATGGGCCTCATTACGACCCAGGCGGTAAGTTACCGCCTGGGCCGTGACTTTACCACCATGGCGTAAACTACGTTTACGCCATGGTGGTTGGCGGACTTACCGCCCCATTCCGACCTTGGCGGGGCGGTAAGTCCCCAATCCCCATTTACCCTTCCCCATTCCCATTTTTGCCCCATAGGGCATAATGGGAGTGGGGAAGGCGTTAATTACGCCACCGTAAATTACGGTGGCGTAATTAACTCCATGGTCCCTTAGCGCCATGGATTTTAACACCTGCTAAAAGCAGGTGTTAAATCCGCCATGGCGCTAAGGGACCTCGTACTCAGGCGGTAAGGGTCGGCGCTGTTTACGCTGCCGTAAACCCCTTACCGCCTGGGTCGTAATGAGGCCCTATGTCTTTATACTTCTTTTCCTTCTGGGCCTTTAGGAGATGTGTTGTAAAAACATGTTCAATGTATAGCACACATACAGCAGATAGCACTATAAATACAAAAACATGTTATGAAGAAAACAACAGCCCAAAACACTTCTAGAAAACAAAATTGTTAGTTGCCCTTGTTTTCTTGATTCTCTGTGAAAACGTGGTCTTCTCTGGAACGTCCACACCAGCAAGCTGATCCACCACCTCTGATCCATGTGCCTCCACTTCTAATTCCACACCTTGTGTACATTCCTTGATTAGAATATTCATTAAAAAAACAAAAGTCAATTGTGTTGGCAATTCAAATCTTTCATCGCACACAGCGCTTACACACATACCCTTGCAAACAGTTTACGTCATTTAGTCAAAATACACATTTCAAATTTCACCTGATTGATGGCAAGTGTACTTGATCAGAGATCACCGTGCAAAACATACTTATTGTAATGTTGCCCTCAAGGATTTTGCAATGTATTCTGCATTAGGGACGAAGTGTAGCGTTAGAACTGAAATCCTAACAGTTTGAAACACTGCACGTTTATATGAATGTCACTGTCAAATAGTATCCTATGTAGGATTTGCTTTCTTTCATTCAAGGGAACTGTAAGTAAGCATACCTCATACTCTGGACCCGCTGCAAAGGATGATGTAATTGCAGTCGAAGTACCAGCATCCCCCTGTAACACAGTACTTGTTTTAGTACGGATGAAAGCAGCGAAATGGAACAGAGACAAGGGGATGCAGACAATGGTACATATAAAGAGAAACCCATAAATGACACCTAGTGTAAACAACCGACAGGATACATAAACAATCTATATTATCTGAAATTCCAAGCAGAACACATTCTCGTAATTGAAAAGTGAAATAAAATTACCAGATAGGCGCTTGAAGTTGTTGTTGACTCCGGAAAATAAATGGATGCAGAATCTTGCCCCTTCATTTTCAGTGCATTGTCATGAAGTGGTAAAAGGGAAAATTAGATTTCCATTACATATGTGGAAAGGTCCATCTGTCGAGAATATGAACTTCTGCAAGTATGTAGGGCTCACCATTGGTATACTGGAGGTGTCGGTTGTTTTATCACTTGCGAGGGTCTGTGCTTCCGTCAGTATGCTTACCTAAAATAATTGACATGTCAAGCAATCGATTACGAAAACATTATGCTACTTTTAAAGTGCACTATGGCATTGTTTTCTATGGTTATAATTACTTAATTTGAGGCTCCATAAACCAGGGACAGATGAATAGTAAAATGTGGTATAGTGAAAATGTAATACAATCTGGTAAATATGCAATCTTTAGTAAGACACATTTACACCGAAAGCACCAATCCGTTCATGAAGTTACCTTTTCAGTACCCCACCGCCTACAGCTAATCCATCAGCCAGTACTCACCTGAAGCAGCGTGTGCATCAATACAGTTGGAATTGCATTTGGAAGCCATTTCCGAAACATTCTGGATCGACACTTATTTGTGTACTTTGATTGGTCGTACATATCCGCGGTAAAGTGCAGGCTGCAGAATCGATTGGCCCTCAAGTCTCCCAAGACAGCCTGGGCTCTACTTTCAATCTCGTCCACTGCAAAACCACAATATCGAACCCATCTTCTTATTAAATCAATATCCTTCAGGAATGTATGCAGGATTGTGTCCTGACTTTTGACATGGCTCCTAGAACGGCAACCCAAAACCATAGAAGCAGGATTTCTTGAAAAATCTATAAGATCTTTATTAAAAAAGTATAAATAATTTACAAAAAAAATGTACTGTATGCATGAGAATCATGGAATTATATCACAGCTTTCTATGCAATGTTTGTTTTGGTCGAAGAAGCAAAATCTGTGTAGCGTAGTTGAATATACGCTGGGGATACTTTCATACAGAATTGATTGATAGGACGCAAATCGTAATGTGTTACTCGTCTGTTGAATGTACTTTCATGCATCAAAAGGAAACATGCTTATAGACATGGTCCGAGAAAGATGCAATTCTATTACAGTGGACACTGATGAAATGTGCTATATATCGAGATCAGAACATTTGAAACATTAGACAATGGTAAAGTCATTGAGATGAATGAACATTACACTACTGGGTACATTCGGTCAAAATAGATAGAACATTTGAGATCAGAAAGAGATGAATATAGTGAAGTTAATAGGTGACCTGCCCGTACCTTGACTAAAAAACAATTAGATTCAGCAACCAGAGGAGCGAGTAGCAAGAGAACAAGTAGCACAATAAAGGGTTGCCTTCCAGTGCTCATAGATGTTCTCTGGATAAATATCAAGGGGTTTATAAAGGATTTGAAAAGTGGGTGTGTATGTGAATGTGTGATAGGTTTCTGGTGGTGTCTGCCAGAGAGGGGAGCCTGGAGACACTGGGTATGGAGAGGCCATGTGAACAATGGCCCCTGTGCGGAATATACCTTTGAAATGTACATGGTGTTTGGCACCTTGATCCTTCCCACCCTGCCAGCCCCCTTGGGAGCTCACATCGACAGGTGAAAACTGCCATTGATAGTGGAGGGGGGATGGATGGGCATGAGGCGTGTAGAAAAGGCCTGGAACACTGCTGAAGGGAAAGACACACTTATGTGGATTGCATGGGTGGGGTCTGCAAGTGAGGGGAGCCTGGAGACACTGGGTCTGGGGAGGCCATGTGAACAATGGCCCCAGTGCGGAAGATACCTTTGTGTACATGGGGTTTGGCACCTTTGCCGTTTATAATGGAGGGGGGATGGATTGTTGACGGAGGTGAGCGTAAAAAGGGCACCAACCATTCTTTCATTTCTCTCAGACAATTGAGCGTGTCCTTGATTCACTGAAAAATTCAAACAACTATTCATAAAAGCTCTTTTGTATTTTATTTTGTCTATGGCACAAATATACTACAAATTATATACTTCGGGTGGCAGCACAGTCTGGGAAAATCCCCGGTACTGTCCGCTGTCACTGGGGAATTTGGCGTGAATGGCTCCAATGACACAGGCGGGTTTTACTCGTCGAATGCGGAATCCAAACTTCCCATAAAGCCACCATGTAAATGAACAGTGGGCCACCAGCCTGTACCACCTGCGGAAGAGAAACACACATACTGTATTTAAACGAACCTGATAAGTGTACAAACCTTACTTGAAAATGCATGCTGTATCCTATGGCATAGTTGTCCGTACAAATGTCACTTCATGCATCAATAAACTTGGGCCTTGAAGTGTAGACACATTACAAACACCCATGCAATCCATAACGTTTGGGGCACAGAGAAATATTGTTTCTTAGTTGAACGTAAAAGACACATAAGATGAACACTGATTTCCCCAAAGCGCGAGAAATATATTCAATTGGCAAACTACATTTATTTGGCAGTGATAGATCAAAGTTAATACAATATAGGAGACAAACATGAAATGTTAGTGGCCTCAGTGGTCAAAATGACATCACATCTAGAGTACACTTACTCGTTACTTGGATTGTGAAGGCGAACTACTGTTGAGCGAAGTTCGTGCATAAGCACCATCACAATCCTCAACACAGACCTTGTGAGGCAGGCTGCCCTGAAGTCATGTAGTTCGGTAACACATAGCAGTGGTGTGTCTTCTTCTGATATGTAGGCCAAGCACCCAGAGTTTTCCCAGCAGCAGCAGTTCTCCTCCTTGGTTGGCATGACCTTGCACAGATTTCAGGTACACCAGGTGGAAACATCTTCCATGCGACTAGGCTCTGGCTCGGGATCCATTGATTCCTCTTTCCAAGTGTCGTCCGATGCCCCATCGTTTCCGCATCATTCTCTATCAAGTAATTCCGCCTCAGAATACTGCGGTTTGTACTGGTAGGGCTGTATTGTTGCCATAATACAACAAAATTGAAATCAATAGTAATGCTAATATAAGTATCTGTTCGCAGGTGCTCCGTGCAACGAAGATAGTTGAAGACACTGCAGAAACGAGTCACGGGCTAAACAAAAAAAAAACAGTGAAACGGTTGAAAAAGCAACTCTGATGTTGTCTGGTGAGAAACGGTCTGCTTATACTTATTGTGGAAAGAGGCATTCTGCCATTTCCATGGAGACACGTCATTAGCTGGCGCACAGAGAATGTTGACACGAGATGTGCGTTTGCGTTGTGAAATGGGCCTTATGTGTCTAGTGATGTCAGCTTCAGGGGCTGGTGATATGATTTAGTGCTGCAGGAGCACTTGAATTTGGGGGGATCGATCCACAGATAAGATTAGCATAAGATGGCCGAGCCCCCCTCTTTGATTTCGCATGTGTAAAAGTACGAAAAACTAAAGTAAGGTGCATAGGAAATGTTTTTACGATCGATCACAGTTTGCTTAAAACCACATGCCCGAACGCTCGGGATAATCACATTTTTGAGCGCACAATTCCTTTAATGCAACGAGCTACACACAACTTCAGTTCCTCTGGAAAAGAAGGATACGAGATGATCGAAGAACCACTCTTAGTTCTCCTGGCAATCTGAAATGCCACTCCATCGGGTTAGAAAACTTTCCTGTTCACTTCCAGCGCCTTGACATCGGATACTCTCCTACATTGCCAGTTTACTGGATAGCCGCTGTATAGATAATTGATCATTGGCCGGCCATTCCTTAAAGACCTGGAAGAGCACTCCTACGTCCCAGAGCACTGAGTACTTGGCCGCTGGGGCCACTTGCGCAATTTCACCCCGCAGAAGAGTCTAACCACCGGCGGGTGTTCCCCGATCGGCAGGCCATCACATTTCACGTGACCCGCAGAGATAGCTGATCTGTAAACTCCTAAGGTGCGAAAAACACGTCCATCGTGTGCCATTTCCGCCAAAAAGTTTAGGAGCTGCACTACAGGTACAGAAACTGGATGAACGCATTGCCTCTTGCACTACTCTTACCACTTGGCCCAAGCAGCGTCATAGCTCCTAAGGGTGGACGGTGCCCAGGAGTCTCTGATGCAATCCGCAGTGACTCTCGAAAGACCTGGAAAATCCCATTGCTGCCTGAAATTCTGCATGCCAATAGCTGTAGCGTTCCCGCCTGCACTAGGGGGTGTTCCTGACCTTCCGGGCGGCTCAACAGATTGACATGAAATCACTGTCAGAAAATCTGAGGAAAGCTCCATCAGAATCGGAAACCACTCCTGTGACTTACACAGTGGCACTATTATCACTGCTTCCGCCTACTCCCTGCAGACCTTCGCTAGCGTCCTCGCTAACATGACGAACGGGGGAAAAGCATAATGCAGAGCCCCTTTCCAACTCTGAAGGAACGCATCTGTTCCCAGCGTCCATGGATCCAGCCTCCCGCTGAAATACCTGGGCATCTGAGCTTTCAACCTGGAGGCGAAAAGATCTATGTCAAACAGCCCCCAGAGATCTTGTAACTGTAAGAACACTAGTCTGTGCAACCTCCAGTCGCTGGTGTCCTCCAGGTATCCGCAGTTGCAGTCTGCAATCACGTTCTGCCTCCCGGAAGGCATTCTGCTGCTACCACTAACTTTGTCTCTAGGCAATAATGCCAGAAGTCCTTTGCCATTTCTACCAGCACCTTTGATCGAGTTCCCACTAGCTTGCTTATGTAAAGTACTGCCGAGATATTGTCCATCTTCAACAGAATGCAACAGTTTGCCCTTTCATTGGCAAAGGCTCTCACTGCGAACAAATCTGCTAGCAGCTGTAAACGATGTATGTGAAGCTTAAAAACTCTTCTGCGGACCACTTTCCTCCTGTCTGCAAATAACCACACCTGTCACCCCATCCGGACCAGCTCGCATCCGACTCTATCGCTAGTTCTGGTAAGTTCCCGAAGATGACTCTGCCATTCCAGGTGTCCATGTTGTGCAACCACCAGCTCAATTCTGCTCACCCGTCCTCGTCTAACAGGACATATTGGTGATACCTCACTCCCCCTTGCAAATACTTGATCTTTAGCCTCTGCAGGGCTCTATAGTGTAGGCGCCCGGGGAATATGGCCTGAATCAAGGCTGATAAAAGCCCCCAAATCCTTCCTAGATTCCAAAGTGAAATACATGTCTTCTGAATCGCTATTCTTAGTTCCTTCTATACGCCTTTCATCTTCTGCTGCAGCAATTCCAAGGTGGCCTTCCTGGTATCTATCTCAAATCCCAAGAACTCCATCTGTTGCCTTGGGACAGCTCCGATTTCTCCTGGTTAATTAGAACTCTGAAGGAGGTCAGCAGAGCGCTCATACATTGCACCTGGCTCACCAGTGTTGTCTTGTCCTGAGCTAGGATCAGGATGTCGTCCAAATAGACTATAATCATGATCACTCTGTCTCTGATGGCTTCTGCCACTGGTCTCATTACTTTGGTAAACGCCCAGGGCGTCGGGGCTAGGCCGAAGGGGAGATAAGCAAACTCCCAACTCTGCCCTTTGCACTACTGAAATTGTCAAATACTTGTCTTTTAAGTCGAGCCTTGTCAGCCAATCCGCTTTCCGCAGAAAGTCCCTGAGGTGGTGAATACCCTCCATCTTGAAGTGTTGGTACACTAGCCAGCTGTTGACCACCTTTAAATTGATGACTGGTCTCAACTTCCCTTTCCTGCGCACCAGGAACATATTACTGTAAAACCCTGCCTGACTGTCCGGGCACAGTTCTATCGCTCCCTTCTGCAAGAGGCTGCCTAGCTCCACATCGAGGAGCCTCTCCTCCTCTCTCGTTATCCTGAGCCACGCCGGTACACTTTGCTGTCACGGCCAGCCTATGAACTCCAACCTGAAGCACGCTTCTGCCTGCAATACCCAAGCATCGCCCGATAGCGCTCGCCATTTGGCCATAGACAGCAACGTCCGCACCCCAACCCTGGGGTAATGCATACTTTGAGCACTTACCGCCGGCTGCCCCTTGCTGTCTGCAGTATTCGTGTCCTCTGCGACCACGAGGAGGGGATAAAAGGGGTTGTGTTGTCTACTCTCCCAGTATTGTGCCCTTGGTCCTTGGGGCCCCCTGATGGAATTAAATCGACTGGCCGAATGGCCCCTGTATATGCTGGTCCCGGCAAAAACCTGTTTTACGGATGGAGGACTGCGCCTTCTCCAGGACCGTATATGTCCCTACAAATCGGGACATTTCCTTAGCGAAGTTTTCCCCATAGAGCATACCTTGTGCGTACTCACTTGCCTCATAATTGGTCAAATCTCCCAGCTTGCCGTCTATCTTTAGCAAGAGGCTGTGCCAGGGACGTCATTTCACCAAAATGCCAGGGGTAGCGGAAGTGACATCACATGACCCTTGATCTCTGATGACATCACAGGAAGTGATGTCATTTGACCCCACCCTGAAGTGAGAGCACATGAAGTAATGGAATACGACCTTTCACCCCATGACAAAACAGAAAGTGGCATCACATAGCATTTCTGAGTACACTACGAAAAACATGGTTACGATATCCCTGAAAGTGATATACATTTCATACAGGAATGAATCACCATATGTATCATTAAAATCAGTGCGTATAGGCCCATTTTAGCAAATCACTGTGAATGCAAGCAGATGTCCAAGGCCAAACGATAATAATGTGTTATTATACAGCACTTACGCTTAAGCACTTCATAAAGAACAAACATGCATACAATATCACCCAACCTGTGTTGGTACTCATTTATCAACCTCAGCAGGATGAAAGGCTGAGTTGACCTTGCTGGGGGGTTGAACCTGCAACCTGCAGATCAGACACACATTGCAGCAGCCAGCGCTCAACCCACCGAACTATCTTACCGGCTATAGCCATCAGAAAATCAGCCACTCCAGAAACAGTCACATGCTGCTGGTCACAGCCCATGAGCTTCAATGTAAAAGAAAAAAAAGATTTTGTAACCTTTTTTTTTTCTTTAGGGGTAGCAAGGGAGACCACAGGGGTAGCAAGGGAGACCTCAGGGGTCACAGTTGCAACCACTGGCAACCCCTAAATGACATCCATGGGCTGCGCTGTCTCTCCAAGGAGAGGGCGCAACCAGCGTTACCCAAGAAGCATGCCGCCCTCTGCGCCTAGCTAGCTAGGGTGTCAGCTTCCACGGTTTCGCCGGTGTCTTTTGCCCTTTCTGCCAAGTCCATTATGTTTGCCAGTGGGCCTGCTATGTCCAGGACCTTGTCTTGGCAACTCCTCCAGCCACGGTCAACTTCTTGCCTGATGTCTTTCGTGGCTTTAGCGACAAAGGTGACGATCCTTGCGTCAAGCTCTGGCGTTTCCATTATTTTGCCTGGCAGGTCAGGCCTGGGGCATTCCACCCTCATCCTGAACGGCACCTCCTTCTCCAAAGGTTTTCTTATGCGGTGTGCCATATACTGTGCCACTCTCGGGGATGGCAACCACTCAGTTGAGTTCTGATGCCTAATGCTGTCTGGGTTGAACATGTCCAACGGGTCGTCCCCCTCCTTCTGGCAAACTTTCGTTGAGGAGGTCTTCTTAGACACCTGGGCGACCTTGCTACTGATCGTGCTGCTATCGTCTACTCCATCTTCAGATTGAAGATCGTCATCCTCCACCTCATCATCGGGGGTGTCATTGCCATCTTTGGCTACCCCTATTTTTTCACCATTGGGGCAAGGCGTACAAGGTTCAGCAATGCTGACTTTCCCAAGAAGGCATTTTTCAGCTTTGCAAAGGGATCGGCTACCTCCTGGGGCATATGTTGGATGCCAATAACTGTGCCCGTAGAAGAATAGGGGCTCTTCCGGGCATTCTCCTCCACCTTAGATGCAACCTTCTTTTTGATTTCTTACTGGAGGTGCCCTCACCAGGGCTTAGCTCTCTATTTCTCTATTCAGATGTCAATATCTTGCAGCCAGGAGAGACTCTAGGGCCTGGAGGCGCTCTTGGATGGGCTGCACTCCCTATGACACAGCCACTACTGAGTCCCCTGGTAAAAAGCTTAGTGACAGGTCCGTGTCAATCTCCGGCTCTTTTTCCCTATAGTCTGGTGAACTACTTTCTGGCTCCAATGTAAATGTAGCAAATACCACTTTGTGACAATGGCCATCTCAGTGCCTGAACATTGCAGGCTGCTTGTTTTTAAGAGAGCTGTCCTCACGCTCGTGCCAAGCAAATATCCCCATGGACTGCAGCTTTGCCAAACGAAATGTGTAGCGAAACCTCCAACTTCAATCGCTCTGAAAATCCGATTGAAAATGATGACCGTAGCATGCACTGCGTGCCGGCTCCCCAAAGTCCTTTCCTCTAGCAGACTACTCGGAGCCAGAAAGGACCTTGCGTTCACTGTGGTGTATTAAGGTTAAGGCTCGGGAGAGCGCCCTGGTCATCCAGCGCTAGCGAGATTACTTGCTGTCCTGGTGTGCTCCCGGGAAACCACCTTTGCTATGGGTCTTAGTCGCGGCCTCCTCCGCTGCCCGTAATAAGGCTGTAAATCAGTCCACGCCAGCTGAAACAAAGGAAACTACTGGCGCTTGTGACACGCGATGTATGGCCACCGACCCCCAAGTGTTAAGGGCACTAAAAAGGTATTTGTGAGATTACTCACACCCAAATGCTTCAAATAACCAATACCACCAAAGTAACCAATATATATATATATATAATAGAGTAAAGGCAGTAAGACTTATCTGCTTGAAGAGCAGCAAAGAAAGAGGAGGAGTTTTGAACAGGACATGAGATGAGGAGTGTGCTGGTTTGCGATTGGTTTAAGGAGTTGGACTCAAAACTACAGGACACTACAGACTTCTGGGGATTTGTAGTCCCTTGTGGAGAAGTTTTGTTGAACTGATAGTTTTACTGTTTTGAAGAAAAAAAAATTAAACTGTAAAACAAAGTGAAGATTTAAAGAAGCTGCGGGGAAGAGTAGCATTAAATAGTTAAAAGCATAATGCTCGCCTCTGGTCTTGACATAGAATTGGAAAAAAAATGATCCTTGATCTTAGATTTAGAGCTTTTCCCCTGCGTCCCTGTCTTAGTCTTAGTGCAACTTATAACAAGGGAAGAAGATGGAGGCAGGGGAGTAGCCATAGCCAAACTTAGAAAGTCCTTTCCCCTATAAGGACCCATAGGTGCAGCTATTGTAAAAGTATTATTATGATACGGCGGTGCTACGCAAGTTGAACATTTACTATACTGTAGACTGTACAAAAATCTTCAGCATTCCTACCTGGAGACACTGGCTCCCTCCGCCAACCAACTGTAAAATCTGCAGGCCCATGCGACACACTCCGATGCTCCTCTTAGCAGGGACTTGTGTTGAACTTCCTGCAGCTCTCTGGAAACCAGTCCTCAAAGTAAACCTTGCCGCTCCCACAACACTGGCACTCCATGACACGCTAGTGCGCTGAAAAGCAGGGGAATCCCACACTCTGGACCAGGGAATTACCACAACAATATACACTGAAAGAATATCTAGAGGACTGAATTTAATAGATCTGTATCAAAAATATTTAAACTGATACAATAATTATGAATGACGATTAATCATGACTAAATCATCACTAAGAACAACAATTAGGTAGCAGATAAAAATCACATCTAAAACAGTATAGATAGCATTAATCATTTCTACACAACACAATCCATTCATTCAACAACCATACAAACATAGACATACAATAATACTTTCCCATACATTTTGGATAATATTCAATGACAACATGAATAAATACATAGATGTTATATATGTCGTCATAATTTGTAGTGGATCTTAATGATGGTTATAATTTGTATGATAATATCACTAACTAGTTTCCGTTTCCAACCGGTTTCGACGTGTTGGTTTATTTTGACAACGTCTTCATCAGGGTGTCCAAATTATACTACAAAGAAGTATACACAAATGTACATTACTAACATCAAAATAAAAACTACAAAAATACAAATCAATGAAAATTCATGCACGTGAACAAAATAATCAATAAGAATCTCACATGCCAGGATACACCCATTGAGATTAATGCAGTACCCTGAATGTCTGGGTGCCTACAGGTTAGCGAAACCAAGAAGGCGCCTGTGCACTTTGGTGGTGGAATACTAACACTGGGGTGGCCAACCCAACCCTACACCATATGTGTTGCTAGAAATCCACATATATCTATATGTGTTGAGAGAACACCAGAACTTAGAAATTACACCAGAATTTAGAAATTACCTAATTATCCAACCACTAGCTCCATGGACCAGAAGAGCTGTGGCTGCAATGTAGTTTCTGCAACCGTTAACCTAAACATCAATCAAAAGAGGAAGGAATAGTTACAGGCTACACGCTCCAATACCGCTCTCACAAAACGGATATTCGAGATTACTACATGAATGATGCCTGTACAGACTAACAGTTTATATGAATTGTAGAGCAACAAAGTGCACTGTTACCAACATATCTTAATGTCTTGTGTAAACCACTGGTTGTGGATGACGCATGCGGGACCAAAGGAGAGCAGTGAACCATGTTCCTATCCACACCTGGTACAAATCTTGGAACATGCAAGCACGCACATTGCTTACTGTAGTGACTAGTCAACTGTATTTTGCTGATTATTGTTATGGGGGCCAGCTATTTGCATCGAGCAGGCCCCATTTGTGGTAGGTATGGACACCAGCACCTTATTTGGAGGCCCAGTGCATCGGGGGTTTGCCAGGGAATACCTGGTCTTATGTGGGGACAGGGCAGACCATAACCAACCCGTGGAGACCCTGGCCACCATACTGGCAAGAGGGCCCCATGGCACCACGGCCTGCAGGCCCGTGCTCACACGCTGTAGGCCTGCAGGCCTAAATGAGACACAGACTCAGTCGTTCCATTCTTGGAGTCTGCAGCCATTCTGAGGCACATGCATGCAGGGGCTCCTTTTATTAGCTCGGGCCATGAGACAGTCATGGCCCATCTTCAAAGGGCAATACACTTGGGAGGGACCCACACATAACAATTCTTTTCATAACAAACTAGGACAAATGTTAATACAATATAAACTGCCCCCCAGTCACAGAACGACAATACTTAGATCACTTGGGAATTGTGGGGTAGACAAGTCATAGGATAAATCAATGATTCAGACATGCAGACATATAACACTTATCAAACACTCTACACATATTCAGCGGGTGAGAGACACAGTTGGCAAACTGCTGGTGGGATGCTGGCAGTTCTCCCACATTTTTAACAGACCCTTTATTAGCCTGGGGTGAGTGGAACTTCAACCACTGAATGACGCCATTGTTAACTGCTGGCACCATATAGAGCATGCCTACAAACTGCGGGATCACAGCTTCGCATCCCTTTTAACTGGGACCACTTCAAGCATATAATTTACATGCAGGCTCACAACATTTAAACACATGTTTACTGAGTCCTTTTTAAGCATTTGCAGGGCTGCAGGAGACCAGTTCACTTTGCATCAGTGTCCAATCAGGATATTCACTCTCACGGGTCAAGGGCAGTTCATGGGGCAGTTCGGAGATTGGGAAAAGCTGGACCTGGGAGCACCAGGGGCCACATCGGCTTAGTCACTTGATGTTGGGGAAGGCAGTGCGACATGGATAGCATAGCGGCTAGGCTGCGCCACATTTAGGCTCCCCCAGGTGGGAATCCCTCAGAATGATGATAGGGCTCCACCAGGCAGGAATTTCACTTTACTGTAGTGTTACAGGAGGGCGCACAAGCACTCATGCAGAGCTACAGCCCTCACTTCTCGTTACACCTCTTCTTGGTGGCAGGCAATGTGAAGCCGCACATTACCCTCCCCCAGTCAGAGGTTGTTGGCAAGTACCACCAGCCGTAGGGGGCACACAGGCCCTTGTGTGAGCTGCAACCTCTTTCCTTTCTCCTTTCCATTTTCCCCTTTTTCTTGACAGCCACCGCCGACGGCTCGGGGTGCAGGGGTAGCACCAGTATGGTAGATGCAGGCAGACATGTTTATCAGCGGGGGTCGGCAGCATACTCTGGTGGCATGGTGTATCAGCCACTGCTTCTTACAACCATTTTTGAGGCAGGCACTGTTGGCACAAAAAGGTGCATTAACACTTGTGCGGCTGCAACCCTCCTTGGCTATTCCCTTTTTCCATAACCGCTTGCATGATGTAGGCACAAACGAACACAATAGAACTTTCCTCCTCGCCACCACAAGCAGGAGCTCCACCATGTGGGGACATCCATAGCTGGTGAATCGGCTGGTGTTCTCCGACTGTCCATCAGTGTTGTGGACATCACATTGCCGTCTGACTCGCTGGACAATGTCCTTTCAAAGTAGTCACTTGTTGCATTTTTTTTCTTCACTACGCCCGTCAATCCCCTTGTGGTCTATCAGCATAAGGAGCACATAGGCCAGAGCAGCACTAACCACCCGAGAAAGCCCATCCCACCAGCCGGTGGATAATAGATGTGTCACCTGGATATGGATTGGCTGTCAGTGGAAAAATGCCAAACATGCTGGGAAGAGTTTGAACTCTTGGTCCATGACACATGTGAAATGTCCACTTACACTGTTTGCTGAGCAGTTACTTGGCTTGTCTTCACTAGAGGAGCCAACTGTTGGGGAAAACAGGAACACTACTCTGCTAACTCGTTTTCTGACATCTCTGCCGGCATGGCAGAGTGTGTGCATGCACTTCCCCCACTCACGGGCGACCTCTATTACTTGCCAGGTGAACCAACATAAAGGCAACCAGCCTCCCATAGCTGATATTAGCCTGTTCCTGACAGCAGCATGAAGGGCAGCAGTGTCTGTACGTTGCAGAGTTAAAACTGATGGCCTCTGTGTACTACGCCACACCGAAGAGCGTTCTTCCCATCCCTTTTTTGTTGTTTCTTACCATCTCCTGTTGTCAGCTCTGATCATGGAGGTCTACATTGGATCACTGCCTGCTTGGCCATGAAACTCAGTGAAGGGCCCTGTATGGTATGATCTGTTTATAAAGCACTGACATGGAGCACCTCCTTTGATTTGCCAATGCGGTAGCAGCGTTGCTTTCTGTAACTCTTCATTGGCAGCCACCACTGCGAGGGCTGGAGATGAAGGGGTAGCCCCAGCATGGTAGGTGCCAACACATATGGTCACTGGCATGGTGCTCGCTCCTGTACGGTGATCATGGGCTACCATGCACTTTATTGTGCATTTTGGAGAGCTATGACCTTGGAATATGGAAATGACGTCACTCCCGATGGGCCTGGGATCTTTTGGGGGCCATTGGTATTTGTCTTGTGACAATATGGAGCGATGCACATTTCAGCACTGGAAGGGGCACGTGGACAGCATCATAATCAGTATTTTATTACTCCGACATGGAGCGCCTTATCTTTCGCCGCTGGGTGGCAGCTTACTTCTCCTTCGGGCGGGAGCACGCCATTCAGCATCCGGTCTCGGTCACTGCACCTCCTTCTTGACAGCTCCGCATGGAGCAAATCGATCTTCACCACCAGCTGGTCCGGGATCACTGTGAGGGCTGCTGAATTTTCCTTGCGCCGTACTTGGCATGGGGCATTCCCATTGTTCCGGCCTCATGGCAAATTGCAATGTGGCACTGCCCCAAGTGGGGGATGGCAGCCAGGCACTCATTGACTCCTCATCACTTGCTCCGATGACAGGAGCATATGGTAGACATTGCCAGATGGCCCGGGATCTCTCTCTAGGCCTGCCGGGAAACAACTGGATACAGGCTGGGGAACTATCCACAAAAGTGTAGCAGACAATGTCATGCTGCAGTCCTTGATCTACTAGGGCAACGTTGGGAGGGCGAGACTCTCGGAAGAACCCAGACCGGACTGGGACCCTCGGGACCATCACTGGCAGGGCCGCTCTGCACACCCTTGCAAAATGGTCCATCACCCCGCACCGTCCACATAGCCTCCCTGCGGCTGGGCATTCCCCGGGGTGGGGCAGGTCGTACCTTCAGTTGTGACATGCCTTGCTTTCCGCCCCTGTCACGGAAGTTCCCAGGCGG
Organism: Ambystoma mexicanum; assembly: GCF_040938575.1. Lineage (NCBI taxonomy): Eukaryota > Metazoa > Chordata > Amphibia > Caudata > Ambystomatidae > Ambystoma > Ambystoma mexicanum. The sequence continues at coordinate 650,611,343 of NC_090936.1, forward strand.
TCTTTGGGCACCTCTGCCACCCCGACCCACCGCACACACTTCTTCTGACTCGGTTGCGCGGGACCCCGCCTCCATCCGTGACGCACGTACCTCTGAAACCTCCTGGCAGAGGCCCAGCTCCAGGATGGGGGGAATGGTGATGCCAGGTTCCCTTAGCACCTGTCTCCTCAGCTTTCCAGAGGAGCACCTTTGAATCAGTTGATTCCTGATCATGTCATCGGCGTTGTCCCTTGCGCAGGCCACAGAAAGTATCCTGAGGCGACCATGAAAGGTGTCAAGGGTCTCGTCCTCTTTCTACTTGGTGGAGAGCATTATAAACCTCTCGTAATCCACATTGGCCAAAGGAAGGAAGTAGTTCTGCAGGGCTACTTTAGCTGCCGCATATGTGTTGTCCGTTGGCTGAAGAGAATCAAAGATCTCATGAACCGCTGGGCCAGCGGCATACAGTAGCGTGGCCCGCTTGCTGTCAGCGCTGGGTTCCATAGTGGCCTGAAAGTACATGTCCAGGCGATCAACCCATCTCCTCCACATGGGCCCCAGGCTGGATGGGGGGCCAGACACATCAAACTCGGGAATGGGTGGTAGCGCCGCCGGAGCCCTCATCTGGGCCATTGCTGGAGGTTGGGGTGCTGGGTTTGCTTGTCCATGGGGAACAGCCGGGGCCCCGTCCTAATTGGCCTGGTCATTCATGGGTTAGAGTGCACAGGCACCCCTTCTTCATGCACAGAGGCCGCAACTCACCCAGCCAGCTTGATCTTCACCTTCCCCACCAGGATCATGGGCCTCCAGGCCACCTTGATCTTCAAAACCCCCACCAGTCTTCCACCAGTGCGCACACACACTTATCAGCCTCCAGCCGTAGTGATGGTACAGTAGCCAGCTGTTAGTGTCCAGTGAATGAGGATTGTCCAAAAATTGAGTTCGTGAAAAGCCTAGGTCAGGAGACACAGAATAGCAGGCTTTCCTCCCAGGGCTTACACTTCACTCAGTGAAAAGTGTCCAAAAATCACAAAAAGATGCAACATTTTGGCATATCCATGTAAGGATAGCAGTCAGCTATCCAATGTTACAAAAATTGTGCCTGGATGGCACTCACAGGCCCCGCCAGAGCTCTGAGAAGTTCCCAGTATCAGGGGACAAAATGGCCGCCGCCGCTGCATGGGCTGCCCTTCCCCCTGCATGTAGAACAAGAGATTTTCTCCCTCGTTCTGTGAAAAAATGTGCATAAATGAAATCACCGCCGGGACCGGGCGTAGCATACTCCTCGTCGCCACTGTTGTGCGTCAGTGGGGGAATCCCTGGCCCCAACTGTGGCGCTCTGTAAGCCCCGGGCCCCCTCCGCCTCAAGAACTGACTCGGAGACGAGGTACACTGCTCGGGCTTCCCGGTCGCGAATGCCGCGGCCGGGAACGCCCCCTTTATTAATAGTGCATGCGGTGGGTGCAATGTCACGCCATCGCGTGCGTTCCCTTAAGGGGGACAGCACCACACAGTCTTCCCTCATTTTTTAAATTTGTTTTACTTTCTTTGAGAAAAACTACATTGTCCAGCAGGCAGTCGGGCGGCCGCACCTCACTCTAGGGATTCACACTCTTCTCACAGAGGGTTGGATTTTGCTTCTGTGTTGCGGTTGTGGCCATGGCCGTGGCCTGCCGCTTCCTCTTTGGAGCTCTGATGGCGGACCTGGGCCCTTTCTCCCGATGGCAGGAGCAACTGGTTATCTGATGCCAGATGACGCAGAGGGCTGCGGGCTGACCCTCACCTCAGCTACACAAGTGTATGCCGGCAGGGCGCTGGGCGTCCCCTCCGCCTTTTCTATGGCAGTGGATGCCGTCCACTCTTCTTTCCCCTTGGCGGGGGCGGGGGGGTGTTTCACCCACCTTCTCTCATACACGGCCGTGGCCGCTCAGGTACTTTCTCTTTCAGGCAGCGGATGCTGCTACATCTCCTCTGCGGCAGGCCGACAGCCCGTGGGAGGGTCTCCTTGTCGCCATTGTTATGGGGCCAGTTATTGGCATCGAGCGGGCCCCATTGATGCTATGCATGTCAGCACCTTATTTGGAGGCCCGGTGCCTTTGCAGGGAAACAACCGGTCTTATATGGGGACAGGGCAGACCATGCCCAACCCATGTGGACCGTGGCCACCACAGTGGCAAGAGGGCCCCACAGCCCCATGGCGTGCAGGCCCGTGCTCACACGGTGTGTGCCTGCAGGCCTAAATGAGACACAGACTCAGTCGTTCCATCCTTGGAGTCTGCAGCCGTTCTGAGGCACCTGCATGAAGGGGCTCCTTTTATTAGCTGGGGCCATGACACAGTCATTGCCCATCTTAAAAGGGCAATACACTGGGGAGGGTCACACATAACACTTGCCATCTTCAAAGGGCAATACACTTGGGAGGCACCTAATATGACAATTATAGGTTTTGTTTTTTTAAATGACAGATAAAGGTTTAAAAAAAGACAATGAAGCGATGATTCATTTACTTAATTTGATGTATAGTAGGGCAACTGCATAAGCACTCCATTCAGAAAACTTGCAATATCCTACCACTTGACTTTTGTCATTTTAAAAGGTATTTCTGAAACGGAGCCCGAGTTCTCTGGTTAGCAGTTGCAGAATTATATTTTTAACACATTTGGAACCTTGGTATTTTCAGATAGACAGATTGTGGGAAGCACCGTTCTCCATGAATACAGAGTGCTTTTACCTGGGAGCTTTTCCGTATTTCCTGCTGTCAAAACAAAGTTATTCAAACTCAGTTGTTGGGACAATGTACTCAAAGCCAATTATTGTTCCTGAGATGCTTTAGTTTGTTTCACTATCCCTTCCATGTGTCAAATGCAGCCTCTGGTTTGCTGAGGACTACCTGCAGCCCCACAGGTGCACCCTATTTGTTGAAATGGAAAAATATTACAGCAGTGAAGAAGGGAAAGGCACTATCCCGGCACCCCTCACTTAGAATTCTGGCAGTCTTCATTTGCCTTTGGTATTCTCCTACAGTAAACAATCTTCATCACACTTCAAAGAAGCAGCACAGTTTTCCTGAATCCATTAGCTTTAGGGAAACAGATTTAAGTTGCATTTATCTTCACAGCCTGGCACCGACACACCTCTAAACATATCCACCAGAGTAGCACCACATCCTCACCTGCTGGAGCAGTCACAAAGGAATGCAGAGCACGGATTGGGTTTGGCCCACTGCAAGCTGGGTCCCCTGCTCCACCAACACCTCCCCACCCTGGAAGCCCTCATGTAACTTCTCGGACAACGCCGACAGAGTAGGGCTTTAGGCCTACCCAACTTACCTCAGGCACACAGGGGTAGCAGGCAAGCCAGCCCAACCTGGTAACGTGTATGATGAGGGCAGAACTGAAACCATAAGCCATGTGAACCCCATGTCCCCAGAGCTGTGCAGTGTGTGAAACCCGAACCGAGCATGTCTCCTGTTGGTGAAAGCTGGGCCTCAAAAGCAAGTACTGGGACGAGGAAGGGGAACGTGGGGGTAATGTCCACATGCATGTTTAGACGTTTTATTGTGTGTTGCTGTCTTTTAAAATAGTAATGATTTTATAAAAAGATACTCGTTCTGGTCTTGACACACGCCCCCTTTTTATATAAATCTTATGAGGAGTGCTGCAAACAGATTTAAACGGGCAGCTTTCTTGTCACGCACACCTACAGCATGCATTCACTCACTGCATTCCTACTCAATAAATGTCTGCACTCTGCAGAGTTGTTGAGCCAGTTGTGGTCGTATTGGGATACATGTTTTATCTCCTTACAATTAGCGCCATGACTTCTGCTCGCCCTTCCTATAACTTGAGACTGAAAGTAGGGTAGGGCGACACGAGGCGTGGCGGGTCGCCCCGCTTGCTTCCTCGGAGTGAGTCTAGGAAATGCCCAGGTGCAGTCAATTGAAATTCAAACATGCCGACGGTGAAGGTGTTTAGAAACTTCCTTGGATACTGCGGTCCCGAGCTTGTGTTTGGTTCCTCCCTTGACAGCATGTCCCGTGCCCTGTAGCACGGCTCCCTGCCAAAGAGTCATTGAGCTGCGTTTGGGGAGAGTGCGCCGGCACACACTGTGGCAGAGGGAGCACAGGGGAAAATGCGCAACCTTTACGTGCTGGTTCTTCTGCTGGGAGACCTATCTGGTAAGAAAGGGGTGTGCGTCTCTTGTTTTGAAGCCCCCCGAAAAGGAGGCTTGTCTACTGGAACAAATCAGCACGACTTCAGACCTGGTCACAACTTTACAAAGCCACTCTGCGTGTCACCTGAAATACCGTCCCAATAAGCTAGTCTTTGGTTCCAACCGCGCCCTGCATGCTGGGACTTGTAGGCCCATGCTTTTAAATAAATGGCAAAATCAAGGTGGGGGTCGAGTGCAGGCAATTAACAATATGCCTAGGGGGGGGGGCACAAATAAGTTTCAATACCTCTGCCCTAGATTCTGTTCCAGGTGTACGGACCTCGCAAAAACCGGTTCCATCACAGATTTGTTTACGCCTTTTTAAAATATGTTTGAACGACCTAAAGCAGTCACGCCTCAAAACTCGTATGATACAGCAATCTTCTAAAATACCGTTATTTGTAACTGCACTGGCCCTGGGCGTAGTCAACTCGTTGCAGCGGCGATGCTCCAAACGAGTGTAACTTGAACGCTATAAACGTGGTGTGGTATTTAGAATATCAGGCTTAAAGAAGGGCCGAGTCGGGCATGCAGGGATCGAACTCTCTCTATTTGCGGAATATTTTATTAACTTAATGGCCGCACAGACTGCCCCACTTCTAGAGTCAAGTGGAATTTCCTATCCTCTGGTCAATTTGTTCTTAAATCACTAGTTATCAAAAAAGTTTAACACATAAAGATGTGTACTTCGAAGTTACTGTCCGGACAGGATGCCCACCTCCAACACAACTAGGCATAGTGGCCAGGGCAGGCGGGCAGCTCTCCCTGTACAATGAATCCGTGCCCAGAATGCCAATCTCCCACGCATCTAGCCATAGCAGCCAGGGTAGACTGGCAGCTCTCCCTATACAATGTATCAGTGCCCAGAATGCCCATCTCTCACACAACTAGGCATAGTGGCCAGGGCAGGCTGGCAGCTCTCCCTGCATATTGTATCCGTGCACAGAATGCCACCCCCACACATCTAGTCATAGTGGCCAGGGCAGACTGGCAGCTCTCCCTGTACAATGAATCTGTGCCCATAATGCCCATCTCCCACACATCTAGGCGTAGTGCCCATGCTCACCCCCACACATCTAGGCATAGTGGCCAGGGCAGGCTTGCAGTCCCCTCCCCCACCGCCTCTAATCTTTCTTCCTGATATTTTATCCAAGCACCACAAGACTACAATGGTGGTACACTCTGCACTCCACACATTCGGAAAATAAGAATGCCAAAGAACACGCACATGAAACTGTTTTATGTGTATAAAATGAGCTGGCAAAATAAAATCCGCTGACCACAGCCCTTCAACATAACCTTCAGTGCCGCCATTCCGGGAGAGGCGAGAACGTGCTGTTCAAGGGACTTGAATTAAATCAGGTCATATGCATTGGGTCTGAACCTGAAAACATATTCCAGGAGTAACATTGATTTATCCTCGGAGAAAGTAGTACGTCCTTATGGGCATGTTTGTATGAATACTATGAGTTATTCAGAACAGGATTTACGACTTGTAAATTTTGCGCACTATAACTGTATTTGTAACTTAATTTAAGTCCCTCAGAAGGTGGTGCTGGGGGTGTGTTTGGAGTGATGGCTGTGTCAAGAGGGTGACTCAATGTGGAAGAAGTCAACCCCTACAAAAGTGCAATTTAAAAAGTATTCTTTTTTTTTGTTTATTATTTTGGTTGGCTAATTAAATTAACCTTTCAAAACAACATTATTTTTACAAAACATATACAAAAAAAGAAATTTTTTAACAATAAAATAGAATCAAACTTAAGCAACTTGACTTAAATATATTACATGAAAGCAGATAAAAACATCATACTATATCAACTTATGATTAATATAACTACTCATCCAAATCAAAATCAAAGGCAACACATCGAAACCAAATATGAACACACTGTATACTGGTAGGTATCAAAGCGTTAAAAAGCGTTAAAAGTAGTAAGAGAGCCATAATTTGCATTCATTCTCCCGTTCACCAGACATCAAGTTACTCACTAAATTACAGTGAGCACAGTATCTTATTTAAGAATTGGATAGTGGCTATTTTTACTGTGATCTTTGATGTCGCAAATAGCTCATGCCATAGTTCATCATTGGAGCGTCTTGTACAATGGTGCCTTGTTAATTTGCTAATAATGTCTTTTCTCTGCATTTTTAAAGCAACACATTCTATTAGTAAATGTTTCAGATTTTCTTTAGCTGTTCCATCATTGCAGAAACGACATAATGAAGAATCTGGCTTAATAATCCCCCTCCTTAACAGGACTTGTTTTGTTGGCCATAAATTTAGGCGAAACCTCAATATTTGATTTCTAAGAGTATGTGAGGGACATTTTAATAGATAATCAGCCGTATGTCGAAATTTTTTATGCCCAAACAGAGCTCTGTCAAAGTCCTTTAATTTGAGACAGTTCTGTTCAGTTAAGTTCCAATCCAATTGATATAATTTAGTTTTGGCTTTAGTAGGATTGGATAGTAAAAGATCTAAAGAGATGTTCGCTTCCGCCAAATCTAACAACACAGCCTCTCTCCAATTTGATGGGAATAAATGGTCAGATCGTAGTAAATAGTCTGCCAGAATCTTAAGTACACTATTACTAGATAGACCAAGAACGCATTTCCGAAATAAACAGCATCTCTTCCAAGATGCTTGTATGTTCACTGAAAGAATTCCCAATTCAAAACGAAGCAGTGCCATTGGGCTAGAGTTCGGAAGATTCAAAGTTTTCTTCCAAAACCTTGCCTCTAATTTGTTCCAATAACAGGCCCTTAAGGGTGACCATGCCTCGGACCCATAAGTAACAATAGGAATTACCTTTTGCTGATAAAAGATAAGCATGTGCTTGCACGAGAACTTGCCATACTTATGTTGTAAAATCCTCGACTGTGATATCAAGGTTGACAGTTTACCCTTTATACTGTCTCTTTGAGGCATGTTTGTAGGACAGTTACTGAATATAACACCTAAGTATTTATACTCATTAACTACATTCAACTTTTGCTTATTCAAAAACCAACAATACTGTTTCCTTACTCTTGACTTATATCTCCCCAATTCCATTACTTGTGTTTTCTCCAGGTTTAGTGTTAAATTATTCTTTATGACATACTGACTCAGTTTATCAAGCATGTTCTGCAGGCCACTCGGCGTCTGCGAGATAAGAACTAAATCATCTGCATACAGAAGCCAAGCAATTCTCTGGTTCCCAAGTTTAGGAGCATCATTCAATACATTACTAAATTCGCTACCCAGGTCAAGTATAAACAAATTGAACAGTGTGGAGGCAAGAATGCAGCCTTGTTTCAGGCCGCGCTTGGTGAGAATCTCTTCAGATAACAGCCCTTCCAAATTCATTTTAACCTTCATTGAGGTGTTAGTGTGAAGTAAATATATTAAGCTTACAAGCGAGGATGGACAACTAAATTTCAACAATTTTTCAATTAGCAGGCTCCGGTCTACAGAATCAAAGGCTACTCGAAAATCAACATACGCCAGATAAATTGGTTGATTTCTTATAGCACACAACTCTTTAATTGCATTAAGAGCCGTTATGTTAATGCTGGTTCCAAGGCCTGCAACAAATCCCGTTTGAAATGGATCTCGCCAATTCTCTTCCGACGCCCAAATGTTAAGATCTCTCAAGATAATTCTACTGAAGATCTTACCAGGTGCGTCAAGAAGTGAAATTGGACGATAACTGGCAGGATCCGCTCGATCACCCTTCTTATAGATAGGCACCGTAATGGCCTTGCACCATGATGAGGGAACTGCTTGTTTAATTTGCACAGCTAGGAAGACTTCGTAAAGAATGGATGGCCATAATTCCGGATTTTGTTTTAGAACAAAATTTGACAAACCGTCTGGCCCAGGAGCTCTAGATGCGCTAGCTTTATTTATGTAAAATAACACATCTTCTCGATCAAAATTAATCTGAAAAGATGGGTTAATGGATTCCAGATTTAATTGTGAGATATTATTGTTTGGAAGATCATAAATGCCAGAAAAATAAGTAACCCACCTTTTTTCCGACACACCATTAAGTTGAGCTGTTAATTGGGAGCCAACTGCTCCATTATTTATTAACTTCCAAATTTCCGATGTATTTTTAGTTTTAGCCACCTGTAACCACTTTTCACCATCATGCTGAAACATAATTGCCTTATGGCATCGGACCCAATTCTTGTAATTAGTCTTCAATTTGCGTAAGGCAAGCTCTCGATAATGTACCGGTAAATAAGCTATTTGTCTTTTCTGTTTTCGATACTGCGTCTTTCTCTCTCTGATGCCTTGATCAAATATATGGGTGTGACACTTGATGCTTTTTTTAGTACCTGAAGTTGAGGCGGAAGCAAAAAGATGCATCTTTTCATGATAATCCGCTGAGTCCATACCTCTCAGCAGTCGTAGGTGGTCATCTGTTACACTGCACGCAAAGGCGTGCAGTGCGTCGCCTGACCATTGTAATCTGTTCCGTTGTGAGTTTATAACTAGATTACTCAGTTGATGCTGACAGGATCGTGGTTCATCCTTAGCCTGAATTGAAAACTCAGCCCTCAGCATCCAGTGATCACTCGCTGTGGTTGGAATAACCTTAAACTCGGATATTTTCTCAAACAATCTTCTATCAACATACATATAATCAATTGTAGCATTTTGGGCTCCACAGGTCCAAGCATGAGATGGAGGATTGTCAGTCTGCACTGCTCCATTTAGCATAATTAGATCCCACGTATTAATAAATGCCTTCCAATATGAGACTCGATCCATATTTCTTTTCTTCGTTGATGCCAGGAGGTGTATATTTAAATCCCCAGCTAATATTACATGTGCAATATCTGTGATGGTTAGAGTGTCTTCCATTAGTGCATTCAGTTCATTAAAAAAGGTAGAGGTTAGCATTGCAATTGGGTTCCAATAAATATTTATAACTAAGAATTTCAATTTTTGGAACATTATTATTGAGCCTTGCAAATAAGAATTTGGATTGGGCCCGTCTGAAATAATTCTTGTCGTGGACACATTGGAAATAATTGCCAAACCAGACATTGGTCTACCTTTTTGTCCCTTAATGGCTGGTACTAAGAGGACATAGTGGTTGTCCCACGATAGTGGGACGGTTAGCCAAGTTTCCTGCATAAGAACTAGATCACATTCTTTTAGACAGCAATTATCATTGTTTAGCAGATGTTTGTGTCCCCTAGTGTTCCAGCTCATAACTACCAATTTCTGAGCTCGAGCATCGAGATCATCTGTTCTTAGTTACGTTTTCCCACAATTGCATCCTTTAACTGAAGTGCAGTCACCATCAGTTCCCTGACTAGCCAATTTGGAAACAACCTCAGCCGTTATGGTTTCTTTTGTGGTTGGTATTAAATTAAAACCCAAATCAAAAAGGTCAGATTTAGCAGACCAAATGATGTTAAAAATGATGCGAGATTTTATCCACAGACAGGACACTGTTGGATCGTTATCATCGGGGAACTCTACTTGTATCACATCACTAGAGGAGATATCCTCCAAAGCAGGAATATCTGAGAATATTTGCATGATGCTGCCTCTGTTCATGGTATACTTTGGGAAGGAACCCCCCCGACAACTAAGAAACAAGGAGAACAAATGGGAGGGTTTTTTACTCTTAGATGTTACTCTTGAATCCGGACCTCTCTGCTTATTGGATGTTTCTATATGCACGCTGCATTTTGTCTCCTCTACCGGGGATTTAAATGAAACACTCCTGAGAGAGCCTCTTTCATCAGAAGCTTTTACCACATCAGATTGACTACTAATCACTGCTTTCAGGGATGATTTAAGAATTTTTTTGTTCTGAAGTCAGAGCAACTAGACAGTCTTTGATTGTGCTTAAGATATTATTTTGCAGATTGTCTTGAGCATCTGATGTTAATTCTGTTACTGATGAATCATTCCTGGAAGACTTTACTTCTTGATTAGAGAAGGCCCTCCCAGCATTTGTGTTCTTATCATACTCTTGTTCAGGTTTTTTTATGATTGGAGTAGAAATCCGAGTTAAAGGCTGAGTCAGAGACGGCTTCGGATGAAATTGACTCATATATTCGTCTACTGCTTTCCTAAGATCCTGAGTGTTAACTATTGCATTAGATACTTGGTCATCCTTTACTTGCTTCTTCTTTAAGGCAGATAAAACTTGAGTCTGTGTTGTCACATTTCTAGATCCGCTTTCTAGCTTCTCCGCAATTTGCACCAACTCATCTAGAGGTGCATGAGAAGGAATCACATGATGTGGGATCATACCCTTGTTCATCATTCTTTGTCTTTCTTGTGATAAGTTCTGATATTTTTTTGTGATCGCATTGGAGGCTAACATTGAGCACCTATCTGGTTTAGACAACGAATTGTTTTGTTTGCCCACTTGGAGCCATTATTCTGGACTTTTGATTTTTTGATTTCTTTGCATTTGCCTTCGATTGGTTAGTCAACCCTTTGGAATTTTTAGCAAATATCGCGTACGCCCCTTTTAGCGGCTTCGCGTTGTTTGTTTCTAATTCGTCAGCATTGGGGACTCCTACCTCCTCTTCACTTGACACTAACTGGTCGGATGGGAGAGCCATTACTGTTATCTTCATAGGATTTTCCCCCCCTCTCCCCCTCAACAGCGGGTTTAACTGTTGCTGTTATTGGACCCGTCTGCAATACCAAAGGTGCATTCTCAGTCTTCGATGCTATTGTTTCTCTTATAATACCCTCGACAAAAGGCACAGCAGTCTTATAGCTTTGTATGTTTTTTCCAGCTATAAGTAGACTCAGTTTTCTATCTAACTGGACATCTATATTTTTACATATTGACAACAACAGTCCCAGTTGTTTTGAGAAGAGGACTGCCTGTTCGGCATCAGACTCATGTTTTTGGGCCAAGGACAAACTAGATTCCTTCTGTAATCTCATAATGTTTTCAACATTATCTTGAATGAAATTAACCTTGGAGTCTAATGCTTCAAATAATTTGGCAAGGGACATCATGGCCATATTCATAGTTTCTAAAGTCATAGGAGTTACTTTTTTTGTCGCGAGGTCCAGGTTAACAACTGAACTGTTTCTGTTTGGTCTCCTGGGGGTCGGCGGAATAAATGAAATGGAGCTTTCAGATTCTGATATATTTCCAGTTTTAAATAATGCTGGAGACTTAGACAGATCAAAATCGTCCTCCTTGGCCACAAAACAAGAGTCCGATGACTCCAGCTCTATAATTGCATCATCTTCAGCTTCATCATCATCAACAACATAATTTTCCTTAGTCAGGGGCTTTGAATTGACAACCCCAGACCGAGCATTCTGCAGCATCATTGAATCAGTCAGAGATATATTACATGGCTGCTCCATCAACTCATTACCAGCATTGGTGACCTGTGCCAACTGTGGGCTCAAAACGGGTTGCTGAACAGGAACAACCTCCTGTTCGTTACAAAGTGGCAGCGCCTAAACATTTGATACACTTAGGTTATTAACTTCAGTCATTCGTGCCAAAGGGCGTGGCGAGTGTCTTACAGCAAATCCAAAGTCTCTCAAGTCCCCCACGACGAAATCAAGTCGTGATCTTTTCTTCTTTACTCGTCTATCCCAAGGCGCACTTTTTACAGAAGGACGCACCATTTTTGGAGTGAACGTTGGACTGTCTTTTGAAGTCGACTCCAATAAGGCACGCACTCGTTCTGTGCATGGCATGCCAGTTCGAAGAGTAAACATGTTGATCAGCTTTTTTACTTCACTGTGGTACTTCTTCCTGAGCACCACCAAGTTTACAAAATATTAAACTTAAATCTCCCGCGCTAACCGCGAAGCGGCAAAGCGGGACTTAACGGGGCTTTACACGGGTGCGCGCGCGCGGTGCGCGAGCCCTGAGCTTATATAGCTCCGGCCAGCCCTTAATGCAGTGAAGCCTAAACAAGAGAGAAATATATTAAAATCTATTTCATAAATAGTATAGCTCTTATTTCTACAAAAGTTAGTAGTTCTTTCTTTTCTCTCTTCACCTGCTGGGGCTTGTAGTTGATGCAGATAAATTCACAGATCCACAGGAAAGCGCTGAAGCAGGGTCCGCGGCAAAGCGGGACTTAACGGGGCTTTACACGGGTGCGCGCGCGCGGTGCGCGCGCCCCTGAGCTTATATAGCTCCGCCCAGCCCTTAATGCAGTGAAGCCTGCTGGGGCTTGTAGTTGATGCAGATAAATTCACAGATCCACAGGAAAGCGCTGAAGTAAAAAGTATTCATAACACTTCACAATTGTCCCCAAAACTCCCGTGAATTCCCTTGAAATTGACACCGGAAAGTCCCAGGTCTGAGGTTTGAAAGTCTAAGTAAATGTGCGGAATGGGAAGCGATGTGTGGTGGAAACGTCTATCCGAGTGACAACAAGCTTGTGTAGTTGTAATTTACGCCTGTGCTAATTTTTTCCAGAAAACGGGCTTTCTAGTTTTTCTCCCGCGTTTCCGTTTGCAACGCAGATAACCGCTGTCTAGGTGATCAAACGGCATTAGGGGTTTGCATGCATCGAGTGACGCAGTTAATGCATACGATACACGCACCCCTACTGTTTTATGTCAAGTGCACTACATTTTTTTCATAACATAATGTATCCATAGACTATTAAATACTATTCACGTTGTAAGAACATTAGTGCTACTAGACAAGAATACAGAGGAGGAGCAGTGTCAATGAAACAAGAGGCCGGACATCTTTTCGGAACACCTCTGTCTCGCCTCCCAGCCTCCTGCGATACATGTGCCACGTTCCTGCTGGCAAGTATATTTCCCCTCTCTACCCACCCACCTGCTTAAAGAACAGTGATGGGGTTCCAGCGTTGTGGCATCTTCTTTCCCCCCACGTGGTGGGCCTTGTGAACGAGGCGTTAAATAACGGGTACAATGTACTTATAACCTGGGCATTTGTCCATTAGCTATGCCATATGCATCACCCATTACTCATTCTTGCCAGCCCCTTTCCTTTCCCCTCCAGTAAGGTGCTGAATGAGACATTTTCCTTTGGTATGGCATAACAAGGCCGCAGATTTATTTTCACACATATATATATAACCACAGCAAACAGATATTGAAAATAGTTTCAAAGATGCGGCGACTGCTCCTCGTCCTGCTTCCCCCTTTTTATCCATGTCCATTGCAGGCCCAACTCCCCCAAGACCTTCGAGTCTGAGAACTGCCTGCCCCTGCAGGTATTTGCGGACTGGGGGAGCGCCGTTTGTTTGGGGGAAGCTGAGCCCCAATTGCTACCGCCAGACACCCCCGCCGTTTAGGCTTCCAGGAGGCGCTGTCCAGAATGGGCGAAGCCCCTTCCGGTTTAACAATGGCTCATTCAGAGTCTTTCTGTTCTCATTGGTCGCCACAACACCGCCTGGTCCTCCTGCGACAACGACGTCCAGGCTCTGCCTCAGCTGTAGGGTGGGCGGTTGGGAAACGAAAATCCTCTCCTGCTTGGCAGGCGCCCGGCTGCTGGAAGAGCTGCAAGTGCTCCTGTGCCGGGCACCCGCCGCTTATGAATCCCAAGCTCCTCCCCTTTCTTTTGTTGCCCTTCGCTGGCTTTTGCAGCACTTGGCGCTCTTTTTCTGCCTCTTGCCACCCTCTCCCCAACCCCCGCGGGGGGGAGGGACGAGAGAACGGAAGGAGGAAGGCCCCTGCCCCGGTTATCGGGGTGCCTCCTCCATTTCCCTTCGGGTCTCCGTTCATCACCTGCAGGTATTTGCGGACTGGGGGAGCGCCGTTTGTTGGGGGGGGAAGCTGAGCCCCAATTGCTACCGCCAGACACCCCCGCCGTTTAGGCTCCCAGGAGGCGCTGTCCAGAATGGGCAAAGCCCCTTCCGGTTTAGCAATGGCTCATTCAGAGTCTTTCTGTTCTCATTGGTCGCCACAACACCGCCACGCCAAAGGTCGGTTACTGCCCACCGTGGCTCCCCCTTTTCCTAGTTTGTAGCTCTAGAAGTTCTGTGTACACCTTGCTGCCCGGTGCCAGTCCTTCTATCCTTCTTTGACCAGGGATGTCACCTTTGCCAGTTGTGCCTGATCCTGGGGTACCTCAGTCCCCCCCCACCTTTCCATCCTCCTTGACTTGCTCTCGCACCACCGGCTCCTGGTTCTACCACTGCTTTGAAGCCAACTGCCTCCTTATCTACCAACCATCTCCTTAGTAGGCACAACTCTCCCAACACTCCGTGCCTGATACCTCCCTGCCCTTGCAGGTGTTTTCGGGCTGAGAGAAAGCCATTTGTTCGAGGAAGCAGAGCCCTCGTTGCCACCAACAGACGCCCCTGCCGTTTTTAGGCTCCCAAGAGGCACTGGTCCGACTCCGTTCCTTGCATTATCCAACCATCTCCTTCGTAGACACAACTCTCTCAACCCTCTGTGCCTGATACCTCTCTGCCCTTGCAGGTGTTTTCGGGCTGAGAGAAAGCCATTTGTTCGAGGAAGCAGAGCCCTCATTGCCACCAACAGACGCCCCTGCCGTGTTAGGCTCCCAAGAGGCGCTGGTCCGACTCCCATGTAGTGGAGTCTATACACGAAGCTACTGTACATACTGACTTGGCTTTTGGCTCAAAACTTATCCCACCTTTTGCCACATACTACTGGTGTTATATTGATTCCACCGAACTGACCCATGTGCGCAAGCCCAATAAATTGCGTTGTGTATTAGTAACTTTCATGGCCACTTCTGGAGCCCAATGGATAGCCTGAGCCCTCTCCCCCTCATCAATGCCCTTGCAACTACCAGGCCCTGCAGTGATAAGGTACCCCACCATGACCCAACCTGGACAACCTGTTTTGTAGGGTATGCCCTCCTGTGCATTGACCTCGGTGGATCAGCCACTGACCTGAGTGCCCCAGCAACCTTCACCCCCTGGCCAATTCAGATATGTCCCATCCCATGCCCACTAGAATCTGCCCAGATATGGTTGCCTACAAGGGTATCCATCTACCTCCGTGCCCTTATTGCCTCCCCGGCCTACTCTCCCATCCTCTCCTAACCTGCTTTATATATTTGGAACGTTGGTAGGAGGATAGCTTTTTTCTTTTTTTTTTTATTTTTTTTTTAACAACTTTATTTAACGTTGCACGAGGTAAGCACATACAAATCATACAGCATATTTAGCACATTACATGCACACATATCATAGTACCACAATTTCGGTATTTTCACTCTCCGCCTTGTCTGTTAAATATTGCTTGTACCTAGCCCATATATTCCTCGGTTTTGAGGAGGGCAGCACCGAATCAATATACAGTTCTTCTGTATCATTAGTCCATAGCATGTCGTTGTCCCAATCTGCCTTCGTCGGGGGGTTTGCACTTTTCCACCTCATAAGTATCACTCTCTTTGCTATCAATAAGCCAAGGTTTAGCAGCTTCCGCCAGGTTGGGTCCATTTTCCCTGTCGCGCCCAATAAACATAACCGTGGTAACCATTCTACTGGTTGATCTGCCATTTCATCTAGAGCTGCACACACCTCCTTCCAGTATTCGCCCAATTTTATACATGCCCATAGCATATGATGAATGTTTGCGTCTTCAGCCCCGCATCTTGGGCATTCCCCCGACAGGGCGGGGTAAATTAATCTGAGCTTAGCTGGGGTGTAGTGGGTGCGGTGTACTATTTTGTAGTGTATTAGCCTATACCTGGCGTTGCAGGATATTTGTTTAGTGAGTTCACAGATCTTAGCCCACTCATGATCATCGATTTGCTGTTCGAGATCCTGTTCCCATTTGGCTCTAGATGCGCTTTCAGGGATCGGGCGTGTTTGCATTATAACTTTGTACAGTGCTGAGGCTGTGATTTTCTGTGTCCCCCCTGTGAACATATACCCTAATCCCATATTAATCTCTGGTTCATTGGGAAAGGTGGGGAGTAATTTTTTCATCGTTGCTTTCACTCTCATATATTGCATTTTATAACAATTGGACCTTCCCACCATTTCCTGGATGTCTTCCCATTTTACAAAGAGCTTTCCTGAGAATAGTTGTCCCCACTGGGATATACCTTTGGAAGACCAGTGTATAGCCACTTCCCCGTCTAGAGTAAATGGTGTCCGAGGATCTCCCCAAATCGGCATACTCGGATGATATAGCCTGTCTTTACCATATATGTCTGCCAGCTTAACCCAGGCCGTAACCGTCACCTTCGTGGGATCTATGGAGTTATGATGTGTGTGTGATGCTGTGGTCATTTGGTGAAGTGCGGTAATTGCCTCTTGTTCAGTTGTGCCTAGCGATGGGGTACCTGGATCGATGAAGACAGCGGCCCATTGCGCTGCGTAGTGTGCCTGTGCTGATAAGTAATATAGCTCTAGGTCAGGTGCTGTTAGCCCCCCTCTAGTGTATGTGTTTGTTAACAACCTCCAGCTCAGCCTGGGATGTCCCCCCCATACAAAGGAGATACACGCACTACTCATCCTAGTAAACAGGGCTCGGCCCGGCCAAACCGGCACAGTGCTAAACAAATAGAACAGTTTTGGTAACACTATCATCTTAATAAGGGCTATTCTTCCCATCATCGAGATTGGTAGAGCGTCCCAACGCTTTATCTTAATACATAATGCGTCCACTAGCGCGCTATAGTTCAAGGCCCGTGATAATTGTGATGTTCTGGCTATGTGTGCCCCCAGATATTTGATATGCACAGGGCTCCAAATGAGGCCATGTAGGTCATTAGGTACCACGGTATTTTTTGTAAGCGGGAAGATCTCCGATTTGGATCGGTTAAGACGCAGGCCCGAGAAGTCTCCAAATTTATTAACTTCAGCGAGAATTTTGGCGAGCGTACGATCTGGATCCCGTAAGTACAACAAAATGTCGTCAGCATAAAGATTGATGATATGGAGTCTACCCTCTACCCTCAGTCCAAATGTGCTGTAGCGTGACCTCAGTATATCCGCTAGGGGCTCTATCACCAGGGCAAACAGCAGTGGCGATAGAGGGCATCCCTGCCTGGTTCCACCGAATAATTCTAATATCTCCGTCAGCGTGCCGTTGACTCTAATCTTGGCGTAGGGATGCGCATATAGTACCCGTATCCATTTCATGATATAAGGGCCAAACCCATAATTTCTAATAACCCCAAATAGAAAGGGCCAGTAAACTGTATCAAATGCTTTATGCATATCAAGAGACACTGCCACTCCCTGTGTTTCGGGGGCTAGTTTGGCCAATATATTGTAACATCTCCTAATATTCGTTGCCGTGGATCTGCCCAGGATAAACCCCGCTTGGTCTTGGTGGACCATATGGGGCATAAGTGGTGATAATCGGGTTGCCAGTATTTTCGCAAAAATCTTAGCATCCATATTAATTAATGATAGGGGTCTATACGAGCCGCATTCCTCTGGTGGTTTACCTGGTTTGAGTAATAGTGTAATCACCGCTTCCCTGGTGGTCTCAGGTAATTCCCCTTTGTCTAAGGCCTCTACCCAGACGGCGTGTAGCCTAGGAACCAAGATAGTACTGAATTCCTTGTAAAATTCTGCTCCAAGGCCATCCGTCCCTGGGGCCTTCCGTTAGGCAAGGCTTTTATAGCTTCTGCTATCTCTGCCTCCGTTATCGGATTCTCAAGTGATTCTCTAGTAACATCTGCTAATAATGTTGTTGGTATGCGGGAGAGATATTCATCAATCTCCTCTTCAGTTGCATTACATTGAGGGGAGTACAATGCCTTATAGTATTCATAGAACACCTCCTGTACTCTAGCATTGTCGGTGGTAACTGTGCTGTCCTTTAGCGTTATGCATGGTATTGTTGCATGGCCCCCCTCGCCCCTTATTGTTCTGGCTAATAGTCTATCTGGGCGCTCGCTTTCCCCGTATCTACGAGCAGTTCTTGGTCTGTCGAAATATCGGATCTCACGGTCCGCCCCTTCCTTGTATTCATCTAATTTCAGCTTAATCTCTAAGCTCAGTTGTGCGGATGATGTGTGTGCATATAACGATTGAAGAGAGGCTATGTGCGTTTCCAGGCGCGCCAATCTTCCCCTGATATCTTTGAGGACTCCCGCCTCTGTGGAGATTGAGTTACCACGAATACAGACTTTAAACGCCTGCCACAATATGGCCTGGCTAGCTACTGAATTCTCATTTATGTCAAAATAGTCCTGTATGTATTTTGTCAGTGCAGTTTTGTACACCAGGTCCTGTAGGGCCGCCGGTTTGAATTTCCATGGTGCTTTCCACACTTTAGCGTCTGGAATGCACAGCGTTAACTGTATCGGGGAGTGATCAGAATATGTTCTGGGATAGATATGTACGTTCTCAGTCCATGTTAACACCTCATCATCTACCAGCCATAAATCAATTCGAGAATGCATGTCATGTACAGTGGAGTAATATGTATATTCCCTTTTCAGCGGATTTAACACCCTCCATACATCCTTCACATTCAGGTCAGTCATGTGGGTGAGTATATTCTGCGCCGCTCTCGACAATGTCCTCTGTTGTGTTGAGGTACGATCTAGATGTGTGTCAAGAATCGTGTTAAAATCCCCCCCGATTATCAATCTGGCAGTGGGATAAGATGCAAGTTTTCCAAATAATGTTGTATAGAACTCTGCATCGTCTATATTGGGGCCATATACATTTAATAGGACCACCTCTTTGTCGCCTAGGGTGCCATGAAGTAGTACGTATCTCCCTTCAGGGTCACAATCGGCGGTGCTGCAAGTAAACGGGAGGGCTTTGTGAATTAAAATGGCCACCCCTCTAGCCCTTTTGGAATATTTAGTGTAGTACTGATGCGTTCCCCAATGCGCAACCAATGGACCCGCGTACTCAGGCCCTATATGTGTTTCCTGTAGGAAGATAATTTTAGGGTTCTGTCTGTTGACATAGGCAAATATTTTCCTCCTCTTGACTCGAGCCCCCAATCCTCTAACATTCCAGCTCAGCATTTTAATAGTGCCTGTGTCGTGTTCAGCCATTATCTATAACACAGGTGTGGTCATGTGTTTGATGGTGCATGTGTAGTGCGTGCTCTAGAACCAAAGTGCCTTGAACCAACGTGCTTTTTGTTCTTAAACTTCCCGATACAGAACCAATTCCCGCAAAACCGTTCCTCACCCTCCCCCCTCCCTCATAGTTCCCCGAACTCCAACTATGTACTTCAATTTTCCCCCACCCCCTCCCATCCCTCGTATTGTGCACCTGCTACAGGGGGAACTGTGGCGAGTGCAAGTGCCCATGCCTTTTCGTTTCGTTAAATCAGTCCAGGTTCTTCATGTTGCTCTCACTGATGATGACACATGCGGGACTTTCTCCGATCTTCGTGATTTGCAATGGCCGATATTTCTTCCCTATTACTTCCGGCTCCCTTGGAGGGGGCCCTACTTTTACATGAGTCTAGTGTTCTCCATTGACGTGCTTGTTGTCGGATAACCCTTTAGTTCAGGGGACATTTCCATTCGGCTTCTGTGCAGTTGGCACGGGTATATGAGTTTCAATGAAATTTGCCGCCTCATCCGGGAACGTGAAGAAATATACTTTGTTTTGATGCTGGATTTTCAATCTTGCCGGGTAGAGCATTGCATATTGTACCTGACGGGCCCGGAGTAGTTTCTTGACCTCTATGAACTGCTTTCTCTCCTGCTGAACCGCCAGCGTGAAGTCTGGGAAGATACGGATGACGTTGGTTTCCCATCTCAATTCTTGCTTTTCTCTAGCAGCCTTCAAAATTAAGTCTCTGTCACGATAATTTATCAGTCTCGCTATTATAGGCCTAGGGTATGCACCCGGTTTCGGTTTTGGGGCGAGCGATCTGTGTGCACGTTCTACAATGAACATTGCCGACCATCCAGGGTCCCCCAGAAGATTGCGAAGAAGGTCCTCCACTGCCTTTTCCATGGATCCTTTTATTGCTTCCTCCGGTATTCCGATAATGCGGATATTATTTCGCCGGGATCTAGCCTCCAAATCCTCGCATTTAGCTTTTACTGTTCCCAGTTCGATTGCCATCGTGGAAACTGTGGTCTTCAAGGTCTCAAGTGCATCTTCCGCGCCAGATATCCTCGTCTCTGCTTCGGTCATTCGTGATGTAGTTTTATCTAGCTGTGATCTGATAGTGGCAACGTTCGCTGTTATTCCATCAAGTTTTTCGTTTAGGGAGGAAAAGCCCTGTTGCATAGCTAAAAAGACCGCCTGGGGGTCCATCATCGGCGGTGGAGGAGCCATTTGTTCCAAGGGGGAAACCTCCTCTGTTAATGCCCGCTCGGACTCCTTCCGCATTGTCGTTGTATATCTGTCAATGGCTCCTGTTCCCTTCTTTGGGCCAAAACCTTTGGGCATCGTTGTTATTTCCTCCCTGTCAGAAGCCCCGGGTCAGCGAACTCCAACAAATAATCGCCTTGGGAATTGCACTGTGGTCAGAGGGTGCCCTATGTTTCCCGGAGGGGTGGCGAGAGCAATGTCTAATCTTTCCTCGGCTCAGTACTCAGTATTTCGGGAGCCCTTTACTGATGGTGGTATCCCTCAGTCAATGCACTAACTATACAGTTCTTCGCGGACAATATTGCCGTAGGCCTCGCACATGGGATGAATCAGGAAGTGTTTTATATCATGAGACCTCAGCCGTTTCAATGCGTTTTCCTAAGCCCCCTCCTGACTGTTCGCGAAGACTGCTATTCCCATGTCTCAGGATCGGGGCACAGTTCAATGTTCCTTCAGTTCCTGCCCATATGGCCTTGCTCAGGTTAATGTGTAGTTTGGGAGGACTCAGTCCAGCGCGGGGCCCAAGGACCAGCCACGGGGCTGTGACCTTCACTATCTCCCAGCGCCTCGGTGCGCCCACCGGAGTGGCTGTCGCCCGATGGGGTTCCCGCCAGGGGGGGCCCGGCTTCCTACAATTGTCCGCCTACCTTGCAAGTTCTCCAGGCAGCTGCTGCAGGGCTCCGAGATGTCCGCCTGGTTCCGACAGGCTCGAGAACGTCCTCGGTCCCCCTCCGTGGGAGCGTGTGCACCTTGCTCGGGTTCGCTGTTCCCCAGTGCGGGTGCTAGAATGTCAGCCCCGCAGCAGCGCCCGCGGTCCTCTTCTCTTGTCTATCTGGGCGCAGCCGATGGCATCAGGAGGGGTTCTCCACCACTCCTCGTCTTCCGGATCATACGCGGCGCGTCTGCAGTATGGCCCTGTCGGCTGTTTCCCGGCCGCTGCTCGCGTAGATTGGGGCCAGGCTCCTCCCAGCTTTCCGGGCCGCGCCTCAGGCTCCTCCCTCCTTCGGCGCGTGTGTCAGCGGTGTGGCTGCCGCTTCGGCCCCACACCAACCCGGGTCCTGAAACCCCGCCGGGCGGTTCTGCACACCCTGCCACACGTCTCTGGCGTTTGCCGTGAAGAACCGGACTATATCGACGGATATCTCGGCATTACGGCCCTGTCTTCGCCAGAGCTTACACACGAGCGGCCATTTCCAGTCGTGCGCAACAGCGCCCCCAGGAAAGGTTTTTTCTAATGCGCTTAATACCCCCGAGGTTTCTAAGCGCTAGCATGGGATCAAACTTTTGTTGCTCTGTGTCATCTTGCTTCCAGGTCCAGCCTGCTCCCCCTGAGCTATCCTCACCTCTACGCTTTGTACATCCCCTGATTAGCCCTATGCACTTAGGTACATTCACTCTTATGTCCTCCAGATTTGCAATGCCTTGCCACTCCTGTCAAATCGTGTGACCCTGCGTGATCCCGACCAACCACCTTTGCGTGGTGGAAATTCCCTTAAAAGCCTGCTGCACTGAAAAATTGTCTACCGCAACGTCTCTTCACGGGCCACCAAGTGAGTTCCGTAATAGTCCCTCACTGCAAACCCCTACCAGTTACTTGCAAATTCAGCTGACCCATTTGAACACTCTGTAGCCCCTGTGTCACCTCTGTAGCTGCTACCACAAAACACAAACAAATGCCGTCAACCCACGTGGCTGATAACTAATCCACTGTTGCTGTGCCATAACTACAATTAGCTAAACTACTCCTAATCGTTTTT
Source organism: Ambystoma mexicanum (assembly GCF_040938575.1). Taxonomy (NCBI): domain Eukaryota; kingdom Metazoa; phylum Chordata; class Amphibia; order Caudata; family Ambystomatidae; genus Ambystoma; species Ambystoma mexicanum. Next base: position 650,633,512 of record NC_090936.1, read on the forward strand.
CACCTCCAGCCACCCGAGCAGCAACTGCAGTACCAAATAACAGCGCAATGTGATATCATGTCCCCACCAAGGACTTAAACCATGTTCGTCCCCTTTTCCTACATTGTGTGTCCGAGCGCTTTTACATACGCCATAATTCCAGATACTTTTGCTAACTTTACATTGACCGCCATTGGGGCGTCTTGTCCTTCCAACCGCCCCAACCCGTACCACTAGCTGCTTTACTGGGGCTCTTCTGTAGCCTTCCATACTTTCCCTGGCCGCACACCATTACCTCGCTGCTAGTGGGTCGCTCAGCTTGGCCAAAATAAAAGCGACACATAAGACAAGTTGAAACCTGGCTGTAAAAAAAAATGGAATATTCCCTTGATGACACATGCAAGCCCACTGCACTGCTCACCCATCCCAACTGACGGTAGTTCGCCCTCATTTCCGATGTTCATGGGCGCCAATGCCCTGCCTATGCCCCACAAGGCAAACCTTGGAAACAGACATTATACTTGAACAATATTACCAGGATTTTTTCTGTTGGATTTCACCCTTCCAGACCTCTAGACTGGGAACATTTAGGATACATCCCCTGACTAGAGCAGCACAACAAAAGGTTGTTTCTCTGGGATTTGTCCCCAAGAGCGTCGTAGGACAGGCAGACGCACCCAGGCCCTACTACTCTGCTGCCAACACTAAACCGCATTTTCGGTTATATTCTCTTTTTCAGCCTATCACTTTTTTACTCCTTTCTTTTCTGCATACCTGTCGTTCTTTGGACACCACCGCTTTGACATGAATGCATCTTTTTCTGTGATGAAATAACAGATTAAGTTCAGGTGTGTGTCACACTACACTAATTTGCTCTATATGCTTTGAGACTCATATGTTTCTGTTGTTGTTTTTTCACTGTTTTTTCATTTTTTCCTTGTTGATTCATCACTTGTTGATTGTTTTACATATATTAAAAATGCTTGTTACGTGATACTTGCCTCCTTTTGGTATCTTATATAATGTGTCAAGAGGATTTATTTTCTCCAAATAATGTACTATAGCATTCATTGCTTAAAACTTTGAGCTAATTAGGGGAGCCTTGGGAATCACATGACCCCCGTTTCAGCTCTTAACCCTGGGCACAGCGACACTTCCCTTTTTCCATGATTTATACTTATGCCCCATGAGGAGACACTCAATGTCACCCATACTGAACATGCGGGCGCCTCGCAACCTTCCCTGCAATGCGCAACATAACCCATGTGTGGCGCCTAATCCATAGTAAACACCTCCCTACCTCTGACGGTGTTACCCAGTAATCAACAGGGACCTCCACTACTATAAGTCCCAGACTGCCAAAAGAAAACCGGGCCTTGACCGGTTTCCCCCCCCAAAAGGCAATGGCCAACGAACACGGTATCTCCCGCTTGTCGCTTTGCCTCTGACTTGCTACCCTGCCCTCCACCGCTCTCGTGTGCAACGTAATGCACTTTCCCCTCCAAACGGTAATTTCCTTAATGCTGGAGGACATATTGGCCGGAAAATCGCATACCAGCTGTACGTTCAGCTCGTCGCATCTAGGAAATATAAAGAGTTGCTTCTAAAACCCCATCCCCTATATAGACCACTTTTGAAAAGGTGTTGCCATGGGGTCCGTGGTAAGGCATATGAAACTGCCTTCCTTTGTTGTGCTTGGATCCCTTCCCACACAATACACCCACTGCCAACCATATTATACACGGCCACACGCCCCTCTTAATGGATGTTCTCCTGCGATCCCAAACAAATGTGGTGACCATGCGCATTTAAAAACAGCCGCGCACCTTCTCTTCACCACCACAAACTCCCAATATACAACAGTGCAGGTCCACTTTGATAAGACAAGCCATGCCCTACCTTCCTAGCCTCAACGTGCCACCGTGTTTTTCGAAAACATATGAACTGTTTTACAATAGCAGTGCCCCCGCTGATGAGCCCCTTTCCTTTCTCCCTTTGCTCAGCCGAGACACAATCCCCATAACCGTAACAAACCCTCCCCCTAGGAACATAAGTTACCTCCCCTTTGACTTGTGTGCCACTAAATCCTTCAGTATAAGCGTGTTTAAACGGCATGTTTGTCTCGTAACGTGCAGTGTAACATCAAACCAGCCTCATCCCCTGCTTTGCCAATTGCGCCCTTTGTTACTGTGTATGAAAACCATCCACAACGCCAATACCATACTTGTGCGCGCCTCGCGCCCTGTTGCCTTACGCATGTCAGCAACCGCAAATGGCCGCCTACTTTCCATTTGCCACTTAATCCCCTTTGTGCTGAACCGTTTCCTTTCTGCCTTCCTGCCCCCGGCGCAACCAAGCCTTAGCTTCCCTCCCTTTTCTATCGTCCTTTATCTGCGGCATTTGATTAAGGAAGCTCCCCCTCGATCGCAAGTGGATTGACATGGAAGCGCTCGGGGCGCCGGATGCACAACACACCTTTACCTATTCCGGCAGTTGCTATGCGGAGCCCCTACCAAAATCTACTGCTTTCATCTCTATGTCGTGCCTACCGCATGTCTTATGGCATAAAAACGCTTCGCCTGTAGCACAATAATACCGTTTTAAAACTTACTGAACTACTTATCCCTGCACTTCCGTGTTTGAACCCAGCTTAACTCGCTGGCCGAGGCCAAATTTCAATCCATGCTAAACACAGCGTCTTGCAATGAAGCCGCAGAGGTTCTGCAGGACTGGTTTACAAGCGCTTGATTTCAGAATGGGAGTCCTCGCTGGAAAACGTTCTTGGCCTTCCGGCCCTTTGTCTCCAAACACACGACGACTTGTTTTACGGCTCTCAGCAATGCCGGGCCTGAGGCCGCCGGCTGCCCGTAAAGCTCAACGGTGGGGTATTGGGCCACTGAGGTATCCTGCCGCGTCTGATTACAAACAAATGGCCATCCCCGTGCTTACCCTTTCCTGCCCTTGTTTACCCCTATATTCTCTTGACATCGGGCGATTCCCAACCTTAAGCCCTACTCCTCAGACAAAGGCACCACGCGGTGCAGGACCCGCATTGTGCTCCTGGACCATGGCTCCCTGGAACAACTCTGTTTTACAAACTCCACCCCAGCCAAGCTCGACCATTAAGCCTCCCATGATGCATAGTCCCTATTAACCTTTTTGGTAGCCCGCAGCTGCTTCTGAAGCGGCGCCTGCTGCCCAGCTGCGCCTGTTTAGGCCATGAGTCATACACGTTCATCCCCGTTTTAACTGCGACAACGGTTGCTACCTTCATCCCTCAGCTATATTAACACGCAATTGCTCTCGCCCGTGATACATGCCGACAGCTGCCTCCTTATGCATTTCATATTGTTTAAGATGCGCTCGTAGCTCAATCCCCCATTCCAGCTACTCCGGCACAGTGTCCCCTGCTCCTTACCCGACGCCCCGCCCTGAAGCGACGACATACCTCCTCCGCTGCACCCGAAACCGGCACACTTTGTCGTTGTTAGTCAGGAAACCTGTTTCTCCTCAATACCTAGCCGTCTGCTCGAACGTTCCATCCGGACCGACATCCCCCTCTGTTCACACCAATTGCTGGCTGCCGTTCGTCTGGCTACCACGTGACAGATTGCACCGGAGTTCCTTCTTCTCCATCCCTGTAACTGTTCTTTCTTCACTCCGGCACCTCCTTCGCTCCATACACCAGCCCCACTGTTCATTGCTCCATCAGGTGTTCCCGAACTCCTCGGCTGGCATCTGAAGAAAACGAAATCCTTCCTTTGGTACGGCGAGTCTGCAGGGTCCCAACGAAAATCCTCTCCTGCTTGGCGGGCGCCCGGCTGCTGGAAGAGCTGCAAGTGCTCCTGTGCCGGGTGCCCGCCGCTTATGAATCCCAAGCTCCTCCCCTTTCTTTTGTTGCCCTTTGCGGGCTTTTGCAGCGCTTGGCGCTCTTTTTCTGCCTCTTGCCGCCCTCTCCCCTGCCCCCGTGGGGGGGAGGGACGAGAGCGCGGAGGGAGGAAGGCCCCTGCCCCGGTTATCGGGGTGCCTCCTCCATTTCCCTTCGGGTCTCCGTTCTTCACCTTCATACTACTTTGGAAGTTTACGTACTGCGCGATATTCGTAGATTTGCTTGTGGGGCACCGGTAGTAATTTCCCAGTCTGTCCCGCCCCCTCCATCTGCTCTGTTTTTTTTAATTAAAATGCCGGCGGGGTGCTTGTTGTTAAATTGAATTGTAGTTCAGGCAGATTTGATAGAGTCCATATAAATGCGGTGTGCAATTGCAATTTGACACAGAGTCCAGCTGTTCTGTGGCCATGGTAATTTAGGAATGCCACAGCACCACCATAGCTAGAGCGCAATGGAGAGCTGTACATTTGTAGCTGGATCGGTTTCCGAGGAGCTATGTGGCGCCCAGTGTTGCTCTTTTGATAACTTGCTAATAGATCATAGGGTGCTCAAGGAAGGCTCCCTGGGGTTTGGGTTGGGGAGGGGGGGCACATCCGCTAACTTGCGCATTAAATGCACACCACCAGGATAAGGAACCCTTTCTTACAATTAACACAGCAGCGCGGCAATTCGACATTTCGACATTTTCCCTAAAATGAGCAGTTGTTGGGTAGTTAAACCATCTTTTTAAAATTAACCTGCATGCCAGTAATGCAGAACCTTTCCTCATTACAAAACGTGTTTTAAACAGTAAGCATGTATCCACTGCCCAATAAGTCATGCAGGGATTGTTGTGTTCCGCCCTGCGTCCCGCTACGCGGTGACGCAGGGCGTCCTTAATAAAAGCCCCGCCCCCGCGTTCGGGGAGCAGTTCCGGGCAAACGACGATCCAGCGTGGGTGTGAGTTATTCAGAGCTCCCGCTGGAGCTGCGCCACGGGCCGCGCGGCCTACACGCGCGATGCCAGCCCCCGCGCGTAGGCCGCGAACCTGAAATGCAACAATGGCGACGAGGAGAGACGAGCTCCACAATAAGCTCGGTGCCCTGAAGGCACCACAACGACGCACAGCCATCGCGGCTTAATTTTTGGACACCCGGTGGGGGTGCCATCACACACGTGACCCCCCACCCCAAAAAAAAAAAAAAAAAAAAAAAAAAAAAATTTTTTTTTTTTTTTCGTTTTCTCTCAAATACCAATGAGCTCTGCCTCCAAGACCACAGATCTTCCCATCCACCACAGGAGAGCAGCACCACAGAGTGTGGGGAGTGCCTGGGCACAGCGGCACCTCCAAGGCAGGTAGACGTCGCAGCACAGAATCGGTGGCTGTAGGAGGCACCCACGACAACACGGATCAGGTACACGCCAGCATGGCGGCCGGCACATCCACGCCTGGGCCCTCCACGCCGTCCAGAATGGCGGCAAACCTGTCCATGACGCCGCCTCCACCTCGAACCCAAGGCACTTCGTCGACACTGGTCCAACCGTTTGACCCATTCACGGATCCGTCGTCATGCGGACCCAGATGGCAGCTATGGATCCAGAAGTTCGAGATGGCGATGGAGTGCAAAGAGATCACTGCGCCCAGGAAACTGAAGGCACACCTGCTACTCAGTGTGGGTGATGAGGTACTGCGCATTTTCAATTCGCTGAACGTTGATGATGGCCTAGATGGATACCGAAGCGCAAAAGACGCCCTCACCGATCACTTTCTCCCTCAATTGAACCCGGACTATGAGACGTTTCTCTTCTGCACCACATTACAGACAGCGGAGGAAACCCTTGATGCGTACCACACCCGCCTGAGGAAGTTAGCCATGTCCTGTGAATTTACAAATGTGGAGAAGGAAATCAGGAGGCAGATCATCAACGGGATTTATTCGGAAAAACTGAGGCGCCTGATACTCAGCGAGAAGGGTATCCCCCTACAGCGTATCCTTGAACTAGGACGCCAGAGGGAACTGGCACACACTAGAGCGGCCAACATGGAGGCCACGCTACACAGGCTGCAACCTGCTCTCAACACGGCTATGGTGGCCCGCATCGCCACCAAACAACCCTCGAGAGACGACAACAGTGGCGGATACGGACAAAACAGGTGGCAACCGCGTATTCCAGGACCCACTGAGTGTGGTTGGTGCGGTGGCCCACGACATGGCCGTCGCAACTGTCCTGCGCAAGGCACCACGTGTGGGGCATGTGGCCGGAAGGACCATTACGCGAAAGTATGCCGATCAACGGACACCCCCATACAGCCTCAGCAAAACCAGCCGGAGAAGATCGCGACCAAGAAAAAGAAGCAAGCCAGTGCCAGAAGGGTCGCAGTGGCCAGCTCTTCTACGGAGGATGAAGGGGACGATGTCTCGGCAATGCTGCAGGCCCCCTCCAAGGACACAGACAGGAAAGGAAGGAAGGTATACCTAGTGTCTGCACTATGCCAGGACCGTGGACCTCGAGGAAAAGCCACCCGAAGGCGCAAATGCATGGTCACCATCCAAAATCAGTGCGTTCAGATGACCATCGACACGGGCGCTTCGGTGAACGTAATGCCTGAGAGCATCTTCCTGACTCTAAGCCCTCCACCAGAGCTGAAAAGCACCGACACTCTGCTCTATGCATACGGCTGTCGAAAGCCCCTGCCGGTGATTGGCAGGTTCCGCACCACACTGGAACATGGGGAGAACAGACTATGGTCCAAAGTCTATGTTGTGAAGGCAGGTGTTGAGAGCCTCCTGAGTGGGGACGCTGCGGAGGACTTGGGAGTGGTTCAATTCGTCTGCCATATCAACGAAGAAATGGAGATCGAGCAGATGCTTAACCAATACCCGGACTTGCAAGAAGGCATAGGCTGCCTAAGAGGCAAAACCATCAAACTGCATATTGATGAGACTGTGCAGCCGAAAGCCGTCCGGCACAGGAGAACGCCGTTCCACATGAGGGAACAAGTGGAGCAGGAACTCAAGGCACTGGAGGAAGCGGGCATCATTGAGGAGGTCACAGGGCCCACACCGTGGGTCTCCCCAATGGTAGTCACACGGAAGCCCAAGCAACCTGGAAAGGTGCGGATCTGCATAGACATGCGTCTCCCTAACACTGCCATAAAAAGGGAACGCCACATAACCCCAACAATTGACGAGATTGTGGCTGACCTCACAGGGTCGAAGATATTTTCAAAGATTGACCTAAAGGCGGGATACCATCAACTCAAGCTCCACAGAGACTCTCGATACATAACAACGTTCTCTACACATCTGGGGCTGCGGAGGTATAAACGCCTAAGCTTTGGAATATCATCAGCTGCGGAGGTGTTCCAGCAGACCATCCAGGAGGTCATCCGAGGCATCCCTGGTGTCCTCAACGTGAGCGATGACATTCTGATTCACGCCCCCGACAAAGAGACACACATCAAGAGGCTTCACGCCCTCCTGGGCCGACTACAAGAGGTTGGGCTCACAATACATCGGGAAAAGTGCGAGTTCCTCAAAACGGAGATCACGTTTTTCGGATACAAGTTTGGCAGCACAGGCATCTCCCCGGACCCGCAGAAGGTCGCAGACATCCAGGCGGCTAGCCCTCCGATGACACCCACGGAAGTGCGCAGCTTTCTAGGCATGGCCACCTACTGCGGGAGGTTCATCCGAAACCTGGCCACACTATCTGAGCCACTGCGGGAACTTACGAAAGCCAACGTCAAGTGGGAATGGGGGCCAACATGCCAGGACTCGTTCGAAAACATCAAGGACTCCCTCTCAGCTGACACCAAGATGGCCTACTACAACACTGAACTGCCTACAGAACTATTCGTAGATGCCAGCCCCGTGGGGCTCGGTGCCATCCTAATGCAAGTCACGAGGGAAGGGGAGAAAAGAACGATCGCGTATGCATCGAGAGCCCTCACCGAGACCGAACAACGGTACTCGCACATCGAAAAGGAGGCCATCGCCGTGCTGTGGGGGTGCCGGCATTTTCACCTCTACCTATATGGACGTCACTTCACAACGATCACGGACCACAAGCCCCTCCTACCAATATTCATGGGAACCTCAGCACACCCTCCGGCACGAATAACCAAGTGGTTATTGCACCTCCAGCAATATGACTTCGACCTCGTTTACCAACCAGGCAGCGGGAACCCAGCGGATTTTCTATCCAGGCATCCGCGAGAGGCCACTCAACAAGAGATCCAAGTAGCGACAGAAACAGAGGAACACATATGCCAAGTGGTGCGAGCAATGAAGCCCAAAGCGGTGAGCATCGAGGAAATCGAGGCGGAAACACACCAAGACCCGTGTTGCGACTTGGTGAAAGATGCCATCCTGTCCGGTGACTGGAAGACTTTCATGAGACATACACACAACAGAACAGCGGAAGCAAAAGGGTTTTTGTCAGGCATATTCACAGTCCGGCAAGACTTGTCAGTCACGGAAGGTGGAATGTTACTTCGAGGAAACCGCATCGTAATCCCTCTCAAACTACAGGACAGGATAGTGGCCCTAGCACATGAGGGGCACCAAGGACTGGTAAGGACGAAAGCCCGCATTCGGCACCGAGTATGGTTTCCCCAGATCGAGGAGCGGGTCGAGACACTCATCACAACGTGCCTAGCCTGTCAGATAACAGGGGGGCCGCCAGACCCGGAACCCATCATATCGGCAGAACGGGGCCGCTCTCGCTGGGAGGCCATCAGCATTGACTTTTGCAAGCTCCGGGAAGGCCTCCACTTGCTGGTGGCCGTCGATGACCACTCCCGCTACCCGGAGGTTGAGATAGTAGAGTCCACAGCAGCTGAAGTGGTCATTCCGGCCCTAGAGAAAATGTTCGCAACCCATGGACTACCCATCTCGATCAAAAGCGACAATGGCCCGCCGTTTACGGGAGAGGACTTCAAAAGGTACCTACAGGACCTCAATGTGAAATATCACCACATCACTCCAAGACACCCCCAGGCAAATGGGGACGTAGAACGATTCATGCGAACTATCAATAAAGTACTCCGAGTGTCTAAGGCCAACGCCAGCCCCTGGAAGGTTGATCTCTTCCGATTCCTCCGAAATTACCGGGTCACGCCTCACAGTACCACCGGCATACCGCCGGCGGACCTCATGTTCGGCACCGTAATCAGATCCTCGATCCCGCATCACCCAAGCAGAACCCCGGACACGGTGAACGAAGAACGCACCGAGAGAAGGAGGAGGGATGCCAACGAACACATGAGTGGCAAGCGGAGAGCGAGGCCGTCCCATCATCAAGTGGGTGACCAGGTTATCATGCTACGTAACCCTTCCAAGTCAAAACTTGCCACAAGGTACGAGGAACTGCCATGGACCGTCAGCAACCGGCATGGAACCATGGTCACTGTGACACGAGGAAACCGCCAAGTGACGAGAAATGCGTCATGGTTCAAAGCCATACCCCGTACACTATGGACTGAAAAGGAATGCCCTCGGGAAGGCATGGACAATCCACCCTGCGAAGAAGAGCCGGAGGCCATCCCTGAGGAGGATGGAGCGCGGGATGGAAGCTGGGAACCGGCGGATGAACCTGGCCTCGAGGACCCGAACAGCGACGATGGAACCGAGTCTGGAGCAAGGGGGAAGGACCCCCGCGAAGGACGATACCGACTGAGAACCACGACGAGACCGCCAGCCAAGCTAAGTGACTATGTGTGGTAGCTGGTGCAATAGTGCCATGAACCCCGATGGCAAGGTGGCGGAGTATTGAAGACTGAGCGTTTATGCTGGATTTGGCCGTTGGTCGGCTGTTTGAGTTGTGTGTGTTTTGTTTTGTTTTATAATAAAGGAGGAATGTTGTGTTCCGCCCTGCGTCCCGCTACGCGGTGACGCAGGGCGTCCTTAATAAAAGCCCCGCCCCCGCGTTCGGGGAGCAGTTCCGGGCAAACGACGATCCAGCGTGGGTGTGAGTTATTCAGAGCTCCCGCTGGAGCTGCGCCACGGGCCGCGCGGCCTACACGCGCGATGCCAGCCCCCGCGCGTAGGCCGCGAACCTGAAATGCAACAGGGATCATGTCGCCCCATTTCCGCACCGCGTGCAGATTATTAAACGATTCAAAGCATCCATTTTATGGCGCGTGCCATAATCCGATAGGCATCCTAACTGAGGTGCCTAATAGCCACACAGAGCACGTGAATATATGCGCCTTGCACGCATGGGCACTTTATGTTAGTTTTTCTAACATTTTCTTGAGCTGGTTTGCATGTTATTCCTTTTTGTATGTATGCATGGCACTTTGTGCCCTTTATGTATAGCTTCATGCGAAATGCACAAATAAGCGCATTACTTGCCCCTCCTCCCCCCTTACCGGTGGTCATTGTGGATCTCCCCGTTAATGGCGAGGAGAACACTTATTTAATTCGTTTGTCACAAAGTGAAATTCTGGCAGCATATAGGGGCGGATCCATATTTGCTTCTTAGATTTACACCTGTGACAAGCCGAATCCTAACTGCCACCGGCCATGCCCGCGAATTATTGAGCTGTTATTATCCATGTAATATTTAACAAGACAGCTGGGTTTGCGCTCGATAAATACCCTTAGAATAATAACTAGCCTAGTGGCCTTCATCCAGGCCATTTTAAAAGCATACTTCCATATCTGAATTGTTGTCATGTTGTTTAGTCTGAATAGCAATTAAACGGTGAACTTGGATTTAGCCGTCATTTGGTTGTTTTTAACATTGCCATGCTCTGCAATGCTAATCTTACTGTACCAGTCTGTGAGAGGGCATATGGTGCTGGGAGCTGCTGGGAATCTCAGCAGAAATGGGCAAGAACAGACTGGGCGTTCAATCGCCGTACCAACACCTGTGCCTGCTTTCCTCCTCATTGGCATAAAGGCGTAGAGAAGGTTGAAGGGTTTTTATTCCTCTTTTTGTGGGGCCAAGGTCTTTCCATTTCTACCCTCTTCATTTGACCCTCCTCCCTATCCCAAGCATGCGTAACCCAGTGTTAGCGCTATTGAATGTTGACCCCTACGGTCTAAACCATTTTTGTGATGGCCTAATTGCAGACTATCCAAACTCCCTCACAGACTTCCTCACTGTTCATTTTCTGGTTCGTGTTCTAATGGGACTTTGGGACTGTGCCTTGCAATCATCCTGGTGGATTCAGGTTAGTTCCAAAAGGCCCACTCTCACATCTGTCTTTCCACACTCTACACCACCCCTCCTCCTGGCTTTATGATGCGTCTCGCCTCCTAGTTCTCGCCTCCACCCGTTGATAGTAATTATACTCCATCCTTCAAAGGACTACTCCTTCCTCTAGACTACTACTACTCCTCTACAAACCACTGCTACGTTCTCCTCTCTCCAAACCACTACTCATTCACCCTGATTCCACTCAGTATCATTCGGTCCACAATCACTACTTCACCTACACGCTTACCAGACACACATGCACCCTCAAACTGCAGAACAACATTCACTCCTAAGCCAATACCTCACCCGCTCCACAGGGCGCTGCTCCTTTCTTCCCCCTGCGGTTCTCTTGGTTGTCCTCCATCCTCATCTTTGACATAATCCGAAAAAATACACACTTCCTGCTTCGTATTCCCAGTTTATATACCACCTTCTCTGCCAGGATTGGATAGCTGCTCTCCCTGACCAATCTGGCCTGTCTTCCCCACCCAGGGCATGTGTGTGTATCGGAAAGCCCCACCCATTTTCTTTGTGCTGGTTTGCCACATAAGGTTGATGTTGGCCCCAAGAGGCCAATCTTTATGTTCATGTGCCAGAACCCATATTTGTGGAGTCTTGTGGTAAGTTCATCTGCGGAGGGTGGATCAGTCTCCCTTATGGCCCCCAGTAGTCTATGGATTTTCTATGTTGGTGTGCAAGCTTGCTGGCCCTGCTTGGCAGCTCTATCATGTTTGCTGTGATGCAGCGTATGGACACAGGTTATCGTTCCCTCTGTAGAGTGGCGCCGGTGTCTCTAGTATGTTCTGCCTGCTTTTTTCTTTTCCCTTCTGTGGGGCTCTCTCTTTTTGGCGGTGATGGTGATAATTTGGTATCTCGGTTCTCTCTGCTGCTCATGGTTTTACGTTTGGTACTGGAGCTCTGAAATTAAGAGAGACGCTGGCAGGCATTTGATGACGGAGGCAAGGCTAGAGATAACAATGGTCTGGCAAAAAGGCTCATTCTGGTACAAAGGGGGTGGATGGGACTTTGGGGTTTCTTTTCCAGTGCCACCAGATGTAGAACTGGCCCTGGAATTCAGCGTATGCCTCTAGCAAATGGGGGGGCTGTCAATTCCTCTTGATGAGGCTAGGGTATTGGTTTTGTCACGCGTGAAAGTAGGAAATAATGTGACGTCAGAATCTTGAGAGCCAATCGGAATTCTTAATTTATGGGGAATTTTCTCTGGTGTCATCATGGTTTTTGTTTTAGTTTTTTAAATGTTTTTTTATTTTTCTTCGCATCCCCTATTTGCTTGGGCTTTTAGCTTCTGCTGTAGTTCACTTAGATGGGCTTTATGGTAAAAATGACCTACTGAAATGTGTGGATCTGGAAAGAACTGACATTATGCATAGTTGAAAGTGAAATCAAGAACGACCAAGTGTCCTCGATTTGGGAGCAGGGATAAGATACTAATTAACTAAGCATCCCCCACCAGTTACTTAATGGGATTGTCAGCCCCCTTGCGATGCTCTGCATACATTTAAAGGCAATTTGAAGCTCACTACACATCATGAGATCTGAGCATTTTACAAACTGTATAGTCTTGTTGTATGCTTAGTGTAGTAATGCAGACGCACAACCAACATTCACATTTGAATTGTATTAATGTAATATGCATAAATGAGCCATTGTCATCTTCCATGCAAGTCTGGGTTTCAAGTCAAGTTATCGTTTGTTTATGGTACACAGAAGAACACTGTAAACATAGGTTCTGGGTTGGGATCCAGTGGCTGTTTTGGTTCTGTAAATAGTACCCAATGTTCTGTAAGGGTACAGAAGTAGGAGACTCGCACATGGGTGGCATGTGGTTGGTTATAGACTTTTACATAAAACCAAAACAAAGGAAAACACAAACTATTTCTAAGTGGATTTCCCTGCCTCACATAAACTAGGGATTCAGCCAGGAGGTCTTGTCTAAAGTAAATGGTCCACTGTTGTATCAGAAACCTCTTTCCTCCCCTTACATGCTAAATCAACTAAAGGCAAAAGGATGATGATCTTGGTTCAGAATAATGTCTCTCCCAGGACGACCACCCCCTCTGCTGTCAGGGTTCAAAAGGAGGTGGTTTATTGTCATCCATCGGTTAATATAGCTGAGACAGGCTTCAAGTTCGGGATGTCTGACTTGGGAATTCTTAGGATAATTTGTGTATTGTCAGCGAAGTTGTAGCAGGAGATGTTGTGCATGCGGATGATTCCTGTTAGAGTGGTCATATAGAGGTTGGGCAGATAGGCATGCACCTTCGGGAACTCCGGTGTTCACCAAGCGAGCAGTTGAGACAAAAGGGGAGAGGAGGGTTATTTGTTTCCTGTTGCTGAGGAAGGAGGCGATCCATTTGAGAGCAGTGCCACGGATTCCTAGGGACTGAAGGCGGTCATGAGGATTGAGTGGTTAACCATGTCAAAGGCTGCAGAGAGATCGAGGAGAATCAGTGCTGCACAGTCTTTGGTGTCTGTAGTGAATTTGAGATAATCCCAGATTGAGATCAGAGTGGTTTCTGTTCCATGTCGCAGTCTGAAGCCTGATTGCACAGGGTCGAGGAGACAGTTGGATTCTACAAACGAGTTGAGCGGGGAATATGCTGTTCGGTCAATGAGTTTCGCAAGAAATCTGATATCCCTTTGTCCCAAACACAAACTTGGTTTACTTGCCTGGCAAGTGCTGTTTGTCTTTGTATTACTCTCTCACTTCTCTTTAGTCTCTTGATTTCACATGCAGACGTGGTTTACTCTCCTGCCAAGTACTGCATTCGTATGTCTTATTCTCACAGTTCTCTTCACCTTCTCCTTCTTATTTGACAGCCCGGGGCCCCCTTCGCTCCAAATACTGTCAAGAGGATGATTGGTTATTCTTGTTACTTGATATGATCTTTTCTTGTGAGCATCCCAGACCCTACTCCTCTTGTTACAGTATAGTGGCAATGTTCCTCTTAGTGTCCTGTAGGGGTTATTCTCTTTCCCCCACTTTCCATACACTATTCGTTTAAGGGTTTTCTCTACCCTCTGTGGACACCAACCGTAGGCTCAGCCACCCAAACACTTTTAGGGTCTTGGCTGCAGCCCTCCGGTCCGTCATAGGCTTCCCCAAGTCTTTCTGTGCTTCACCGGCGCTTTGGGGCTCCTCTTGGCTTGCCACAGTGGCTCTGCAGGTTCTGACCCTGTTCAGCACTTCTTTCCAGCCGGATCGCATTGTCCTGTAGTGCTGCTTTGCCGGTGCTTTTTCCAGTCTGCCTCTTCATTCGCTCAGCGTGTCCGGTGGATACCACTGCTTAAGCGTCTCTGCGCCTGGGTGTGCTCCTGCTGCTTTCCTCGCTAAGCACCGGACCCTTTTGGGTTCCTCTCTGGAGCATCTGACATTAGGGTGAGTCCGTCGTCAGTTTTTTTAAATATATGTATAAGCTGAAGTCTGTGGCTGAAGACTAGACCATTCAGATGGGTTTATCTGAGTGACCCCATGCGGATCTTCCCCATCGCTGTCCTTTTAACTTCTTTCATACTATAGAAGTATATGGGATAGGAGGGTAGGGGTGAAGGACAGGTGTAGGTCTTAGATGGATGACACATTGGGTTTCCCCTCCCATGAGATTCACCTGCTGAGGATGACCCTAGGGGTACTATTGGGTAGCAGCCTCACTGCAATGGCCTCATGGGATGGGGGTCTTCCCCCTACAGAATAAGTGATGACATCCTGAGATTCATCATAACCTCCTCTGGCAATGTCTAGCTGTTGCTTTCCTTGTTGATGACACAACTTGTTCGCCTACATTGGAATGCAGGTAAACTCCTCCTTCTCCTTTACCATGGTGGCTGTGGCTTCCCGTGCCTATTGTCTTCTAGGGTCTCGGCCTGCATAGTGGTTAGGTGCACCCTCGTCTTCCCTGCTCTCATGGTGTCTCTGCTGTGCCTAGTGCCGCTACACTGCCCAGTGCCATGGTGGAAATGGCAGGGACAGCCTCCTGCTACCAGGCCGAGGATTGCAGGGAGCCTCTTTGTTGTGGCTGCTGGCTCTGTTGTGGCTTCTGGCTGTGTCTTTGGTCCCGCTTTCAGCCACAGCTGCAGTATGGTCTCCTGTAGTCAAAGAATGTGACGGTCCTGGGTGGTCTGTCTCCGGTGTCAGCGGTGCCCATGGCACGGCGCGGGCAAGGCCAGTCTCAGCGATGATGGGGTACGTCTTCCCGGCCCTATGGTAATTCTCAATGCCATATCCCCATAAATAATAAACAATGTTCTGATGCACTCCATGCTACCAGATATAGCATGCCATGGATTCCTTCTGGGCGAATACGTTTGCAGCATATGTTTTGCTATTGTTGAGGGCATTGTTTTGATTTTCTCTGAGAATATGCATAAACGAACCAAGAGCTATATAAGCAGGGATGAAGCAGGGCTGTTCGAGTTCATCACTGGGTGCTTTCGGAGTGAAGCACCGCTGAGGATCCAAGCAAGCTTAATATATTTCTCCATTCTGGCTTATGGAGGAAGGAGGGGCTTATTGCTCCTTTTTCCTGACCTGGGATTTTCACAGCACTAAATTGGATTTTGATGAGAGGCTTCTCCTTTTTTGTTTTTGAGAGAACTATACTTTTTTCATTGAACTGCATTGGGAAGCACCAAGCCCTTAACTACAACAGCTCAAACCCGTTGGACTATCCTATTCTAATATGCCTTATGTTTGTATCATTGTCAATTCCATTGGCACTAAATCTCTTTTTAGGGCTTTGTTATAGCCATTAGAGACCATGATGAATTTTTAGCAGTTTTTTCTTATGGATTTGATATTTTGAGTATTTGCACATTTTGGATTGCACAACTGAATCCTCCCTCCAGCTTCAGGGACAGTCAGCTTGCAGCTCTCCATCACAAATGATTGGTGTGAGTATGAGAGGTGATTTTTACCCGTTTTAATATCGCATTAAGGAAGGAGAGAGGTATCAAAAGACCTCCAATTTACTGAGAACTAATTTGCATTAAAATTGCCTTTCAGAAGCTATTGTGGGGCTTGGTTGGTTGATTCATTATAAGTGGAGATATAGGCTAGAAAATGATAGTATTCTCATTAATAACCTTTCGTTTTATGCGTGTGGATTGTAAAATAACAATGATAGTTGCTCTGATTTTCTGTTAGGTCTTTCTTTTTATTAAAAGAAATGCACTTTGAAATAGAGAGTGAGAGCATTAATCGAGTGTTTTTGACTGAGAATCAATTTATGAACATTTGTGCATGTGTATTAAGTGTGGGGCATCTATGTAAGTTGCTGTATATTTTCTTACGCTATATTGTGCATTTTTCAATAATGAATGGGCTAATAGGACGTTTAACAGTAACCGCTCTATAAATTAAATTACATTAGTTAATTAGTCCTGTGTGGCTGAGTGAGCGTTGCTAACTCACTGCAAGGGTTTTATTATCCACTCTCTCTTTGATAAACCGTGATGGGTATTTGCTTTTCCCTGGCCCTATTCTTACCACAACCCCTAATGGTGTTAGTGTCTAGCACCACTCCATTTGGGGTGGAGGAAAGGCTCTGGTTGCAAAGGTAATTAAAATCACATCAATAGGGAGGGTGCTTGTTTTTGACTTTCACTGTATGTGTTGGTAGCTTTCCGACTCGTGGTGTGTGAGCATTTAATGTATAATTTAGAGAAATCGTGTTACGGTGTTGAGGTATGGCATTTGTGGTAAGGGAATACACCTTTGTAGTTATTAAGAACTCAGAATAAAAAGATGAACAGTGCATTGAACAGCAACAGAATGAAGCAGGAGCGCTTTTCTAGTTTCTTTATTGTATTTTATTTTTAGTGATCTACGTTTTTTTAATGTGTAACTTTGGTGGATGGAATAAATCACGAACAGAGGCTATGCAGGATATGAAATTTCAAAACGTAGTCAGTTTACCCTTCATAATTCCAACAGTGAAGCAGAATGTGGGGTTGGAAGACTATTTTCGTGGAAGAACTCGGGGAGCCCGTTGCTGCTCTGGTTTATTCTAGCTCTGTTTTTATATTTTTCAATGGCATCTGTGTTAATGTCGTTGGTTGTCTGCCTTGTGTCAAGCTTCTGGCGAGTGAGCTCACGCCAGAAGTCCTGAGAGGACTTTCTGCTATCTCAGAGATGTTAACTAAAGACATGTGTAAGAAGATGTACCAGTCTGGGATTCTTGCCCACCAAAGGAATTCTCGTGCAGCCAAGTCTTTCAGAGGTCCTACGCATGCAGAAGTTTATGCCCGAGTATGACGCATTCTGGAGCAGATCTACAGAGAAGTTGCATACAATGCAATCTAGGAAACCAAGCTGTTCTGGGGTCACCTTTATTTTGAGGGTCATTATCTGTTGCTCTGAACAGGATGGCATTACTGGTATAAAAAGTGGCTTGCATGGTAACTGTGAGATTGCTATACATTAATTATATTCAGTTAAGACTCGCACTGTTTCAAGTTGTCTAATTCATTCAAATGTTCCAATTACTCTACGTTCACAAATGGCACTTCTGAATTGATATACTGGGACTCGGAAGCGTCAATGTGGAATTTGTCTATGTAGCCCGTTCTATATTTCCTCTGCATCTAATTAGGTAGTTTAGTTACTTTACTTTTATAGATTTATACTGCCCAGGCCATACACCCATGGGCTTAAGGGAGCAACAGAACATAAATAACTATACCAGACATGGGCAGCTCGAAATAGGAGTCAGAATACAGCAACAGATCTCTTTATGCAAACAATAAAGTCTTCAATTTTCTTTTAAAAACATCAGACAACTCGATGCGATCTCCCATAGATTCTTTTGACTAATAGATCCTGAAGGTAAGCAGGCATTTTCCCCTGCCAACATTTATGTGTTATTACGAGTAGGCAAAACCGGATCCTTGACTCAACCGGGAGCCAATGTAATGCCCGTCTTGCCACTGATACATGATCTCTCCGGGCAAGACCCATGACCACTCGCACTGCTCTATTCTGGGTAACCTGTAGCTTATTGCAAACTGAGCAGGCTGGAGCAATAATCAATTTTCGCCCCCCCACAATAGCAATTGTCTCTGCATTCGCTTGGGTAATGAGAGGTCTAAAGTGGGTATAGTTTGTAAATATCACCACCTCTTGTGATAAGAGGGCAAACAACTGAGCAGTGAAGATATTGTACAAACAGGGTGAAGTACATGAGCCCTGCGGTACCCCAAAACTTAAGGTGATGGGCGTTGCTTCTGCCTCCTTAAAGAATTCTCTGCTTTCACGATTGGAAAGACAAGATGAGATCCACTTGGCTGCTATCTGTGAGAAATTTACGACCTCCCTTGACCTGGTGACCAGGATGGACTGGTCCACCAGGTCGAAGGCTGGTGACAAATCCAGCAGCATCGGCATGGATGCTTTATTCCTATCCATGCGGTCTACAAGGCTCGATTTTTAATTCAAGCAGAGCCGTTTCTGTTCCAAACCCTGGTCTAAAACCAGACTGATGGTCATTCAAGATAGGGAATTTTTTTAAATGCTCGGCAATTTACATATAAGCCACCCGATCTAAGATTTTTAAAAGGAAAGGGGTATTACTGATCGGCCTGTAATTATTCTAAATATCAGCTGGTAGTCCTGACTTTTTGAGGATTGGCGTAATCCAGGCACTTTTCACATCCTGTGGAACTGATCCGCCAGCAAAAGATAGGTCAACGAACTTGCTTATAGCTTCAAGCAATGTTGGAGGGCAGGGCTTTATGATAGCCACACAGGGATCACTTTTGCAATTAGTAGCCTTCAATTGGTCCACTATAGTGGCCAATTTGGCTATAGGGATAGCAGTCAAGCTAAATTGCGGTATGGAGGGGCATCTAACGTAAGCCTCGCCAGAATTTCCTCCAACTGCTCAGAGTAGGCTCTTATTTTAAGGAAATGTCAGCCAGAATATTGTTTAACTTGCCCAACATAGCATTCTGAATCTCTGCACACTAGGCAGCATCTTTAACCAGCGATCCTGAGTCTGTAAAATGTGTGGATTCTTGTTCTTTGAGAGTTTTAAAAAGCTCCCTGGCATCCGAGTGCGCATTCCTAATTCTAGCTTTAAAGAAATTCTCTTTGGCCGCAATTATCGCTAGTCTGTACTCTTTGGCAGCTCCTTTGAAGGCTACCAAGGCTGACTGGATGTAATTTTGTTTCCATCTATAAAAGAGTTTGAGAATTGTATATTTTATTTTTTGTTTTTTAAAATTTTTTAGCCTTCCTTATGCAGTTTCATTTTATGAGGTGCTTAAGTATTTGTGATGATATCAATGGTAGATAAAAGCAAACTTCACAATTCATCAGAGGATGTGAGACTCGGGGATATTAGCCAGAGGGCTTAAGTGGTTCTATTCTTTCTATCGTAATATTCCTAAACTTTCTGGTCAATACACCTAGCGTCTATCCATCCTTCACTTTCCTAGGGAATTCAACCTGCACAGTGAACTCCACAAAGAAGTGATCAGACCAGGGGCGGGGTGACACCAGAACATCCTTGTAACAACCTTATGAGTGGCAACCCAATCTAATGTATGCCCCAGTGAGTGGGGGAGTGGATTCTTTGATCAAAGCCTAACTCTGACAAAGCTACCTGGAGCTCTAACGCTGCATCATCTTCCTCATGTGCCAGCCAGAAATTGAAGTCCCCCGTAACAAGGAAGCTAGCATTGGGTTTCACTAAGGGAAGAAGGAAGCTAGAAAACCCTGAGACAAAGTCCTCCGCCATAGAAAGTGCCTATAAATCAAAAGTACATTATTAGTTGCTTCTGCATTTAATCCTATTTTAACATATAGAGATTCAATCCCATCCACAAAGTGCCCGTTAGTTTCCCATACTGTAAGTGATCATCTAAAGATTAGTGCAACCCCACTCCCACTTCCCTCCTTCCTATCATCTTATCATACCATAACCATTGGAATTGCCAAATTCAATGACTGGGCTGAAACACTATGGCCCCAAGTTTCTGTGATTACACAGACATCAATGCTGTTTTCTTCTATATGGGTCGCAACTTCAACTGCGTGTTTCACTAGTCATCGCGTGTTAAGCATCAACAACCTTATATTCGTTACTGGCATGATCCTATTCCTACAACCAATAGGACCCACCCCTTTCTCCCTCTGAGGGAGGTTCCCTGAAACCACTGTTATGTCCTTCAGAGGAAGCGCAATAGTCTCGGCCCCTGCAACAACATCCTTATCAAGAGCCAGATTTATAATAGGCTTCATACAATCATCTGGAGTCGCACATGTGGTATCTTTAGCGATCGCCACAGGAGCAAGCAGCATAATGTTGGGGATTACGCCACCACCTACCGAACGCTCAACTTCAAGAGCCCTCTGCGTTATTACATTTTCACTTGCACAAGCATTTTCAACATTCCCTGTCTCCAGATTCCCCAGCGAAAAGGGGAGAATTGTTCGTTCACCATGATCAAAGATTCTTCTGGCTGCAGAAATAGCAGCAAGACCTCAGTAATACCCATATCCAAAGAATGCGACAAGGAGGCAGCCCTTCCTCCCTTTCCTGTACGGACCGGCACAGACCGCCTGGGCTTGTTCGCGCCTGGGTTGCACTTAAGTATTCCTTAGAACTACAATTCTGCAGGGAATTGTAGTTCCAATGGCTAATGGGTGCGTACAGAGCAAAATAGGCTCTGATTCAACTCTCACACCTGTGTATCAGATCGAATAGCGACCTGACAAGCACCAGAAAGACTTAGGAATCAAATAGTAAATATAAAACTAATAAAAATGGATAACCTATTAAAAAATAAAAACGAGAGAATAAGCAAAGCAAGCAGAAGGGTTTAAAAGCGATCTGAGGCAATGGGGATAAAAAGCCCTTTTATACCGGAACAGACTAGCTGGGCTAGTTCGCGCCTGGGTTGCACTTAAGTATTCCTTAGAACTACAATTCTGCAGGGAATTGTAGTTCTAATAGCTAATATCAGATAAAACAGCGACCCTTTATATGTAAAACCATTGCATGGTTTAAACAGGGGAAGTAAGAGGGCAGTTTGGTTCAGTTCGTGTTAATTGTCAGGGCTGGGAAACCTGTGTTACTGGATGGATCAATTGTCCATATCCATGTCAATGAGAACACTGCGATGAAGATTTTGCGGCTTTAGGGGGCATCCTAGTTAGATCCTTGGGATACATTATTTAGCCAGAGAAGCATACCCAAGTAAACCCAGTTTTAGATAGAGGGTCTGCCTCTTCCATAAACGCCCAATAGTTATGGACATTCTACAGTATTTCTGCCTGATGCCAGACTAAGGTTTCCGATAAGGAGCTTACCATGGACAACCCCACACCTTTGCAACCCCCTTTGCAGGAACTTTTTTGGGTCCCCCCTCGCTGTAGCTCATCGGGAGGTCCCCAAATATCCTACTTTCCCAATGGTAAATCTAAGGACAGAGTCACATGGACATGTGTATGTGCCTCCCAAGAGGGTGACCGGGAGTCCTTTCTGGATTGTAGAGCCTAGGAGTCTTAAGGATTCACAGAGAAGACAAAAGGGGTCCTTTTCTCTTTCACCCCACTCAAAACGATGGGTAGGTCCCATAAGCCTTTCTGAACTATTGCAGAAACGTCTGTGGTTCTGTGACCCAGGTTGTACTGATAGTGAGATCAAGTCTCCTAAAAAAGGATTAGAAATGCCCTTATAAAGTTAATAACTCAGTCTCCAAAACAAACATCATAAATGTTCTTCTACGTTTACAGGAATCCCGATCATCCATAAGAGCACCCAACTGCTGCTTTATCACCAAAAGGTGCAAATAAAAACACCTGAGCTCAGTCTAAAGAGGTCTGAGAGTGCAAAAGAGCAGTGTGACAAATCTGGGCTATTTGTCCCTTCTCCCCAGAGGGGAGCCATCCCCTTTGAGGCTAGGGAGGCGAGCCTGCTAAGCAGCGCCCTCCCTAGGGATCTTGGCTTCTCCTGTACAGACTATATTCAACAAAGATACTTCTCTGCCTCTATTGGCGTCCAGTAATGTTGAATACTGTCAAGGAAGACTGACCCAATTCTTGTTACAATGACGTGTACAAAGGGAGCAAATTGGGAATCGAGGAGACTCCCACGGAGGCCGAAGATACGCAGAGGCAAGCCTCTATAGCAATGCTGTCCTGGATGGACAGAGCTACGTCAAGCCAGTGGTGGAGTGTACCGAGAGAGACCCGCTAGCTGGAGGCCGGACGGTGGGTACCTTGCAGAGCAAGAGGCTCAGGTCAGGGAACAAGACTTGACGGGAAGACGACCGTCTTCTCTGGTGGGCCCGGGGCCCTGCGATGGACACCGAGACCAGAGACTGAAGAGGAGCCAAGATAGCTGAGCTCTGCCCGACAAGCGCCTTTTCTGTTGGAAGCAGCACCGTCTTGAACACAGCCGCTGCTGAAGTGAGGACGCCATGAAGTGCTGAAACGGTTGGTTTCGCTGAGTACCAAAACCTACGCAAGTACGGGAAACGGAGGGAAAACATTCCGAGCATTGCATGTAATGGCAGAAAGGGCCGCCAAGAGTTTAAGCAAGTTTACTTGGCTCTTGCCTCATGAAAAATCAGAAAACGTTACGAACATTGCACGGAAGAGCCACAAAGACTATCGTGCCTATGTGGCCCTGAAAACAGTGAAAGAGAGAGAAAATTGTATGCCAAGGCAGGAATAACCGATCAAGCTTGTGAATTGAATATTGGAATTGTTAAATAAAGAGGACCACAGATGCGTGTGGGGGAATCCCAATACCTGAAGGTGGGAAACTGAGAGTTGTCTTGCCAGTTGATCCTGAAGGGATATGAGCATGTGAAATAGAATCTGAGAAAAGTACAAAGATGGTGGGAGACTCGGTTTCCTTGCCCAGTGACCCTGAAGGGATGTGTGCATTTGAAAATAAACCTGAGAAGGATTTCGGAAGAAAACATTTTTCTTTACCAAGGAGGAACGTGAAACCCATTACAAAAGATAATGATGATTTCTACTAAAATACTCTAGATGAAGATTGTGAGGACTCTGAAGATTGTTAGAAATATAGTGTTGCACACTAAAGAGACTGTGAGCAAATCTACTATCAGTGGGCCATGCAGACGTCTACACTGTTAGGAAAGATTGTAAGCAGTACCCTTTGCGTGCACTACATCAACCCTGACCTCCTGGCAATAGGAACCCAACCTTTGGTATAAGTCTGTACTACACAGGTTGGTGGTGTGGCTGAGCAGCCAGGCTTATCTCAAGAGGGGTCAATGTGAGCTGTAGGGGAGTTACACAGAGATTCACAGTGACAAGTAACCAAATAAACACTTACCCACAAGGTTTCTTGAATAAACAATTATTAATCTATTAGTCAGTTAGAGTAAGCCTTCTTCAGAAGGGAGCAATATAAAAGTAACACTCAAATACACTTCAAAACACACACTCTTAATATTCTAAAATCAGTGAAGACCCTTTTGGGATGGCCCACAGTCACAACACCCTCAGGTGACTTCAATAGCTAGGGTGCTGGGGACATTAATATCTTACTGTTGAATTTAGAATACTTTTAGAAATTGGTTAAAGGAAAAGGTTATTATAACAAGTTAAGCCAAAGTCAATGGGCAAACGTCTTATATGGGTTGAAGCACTTCTGGTAGGTAAGTAGGAAAAGTCTTTGCACAATGTTTTAGAAGTCTTTGAAGAAAAGAAGGATCAATGTAGGGCCACAAGCTGTTTAAAATTGCGAGTAGTAGAAGATGTAAGCAACTCCACAACAAGAGGTAAGTACTCTCAGACTTTACAGTATCTTTTGTATTGAAGAAAAAGTGCAGCAGATCTCTCTGTTCCTGGGCCTCAGTCATGGGGACAAGAGGGAGGACTTCTGGGGACTCCTGCACTGCAATGGGACGGTCACCGCTCGCAACCGGAAATCTTTCAAAGTGTTTCAGCTTGTCGCGACAACTGCAAATAGCAACACTGCGGTTCCTGGCTGCCGAGATGGACTTTCCTCGCTTCTGGGGTCCCGCACTCTGTTGAGTGGGCTCAGGCTCCGGTCAGTCCTGATTCCTGGGAGTCCGGAGGATCGCCCTGGAGCTCTTGGCCAACTTAAAAGCAACACACACAATCTGGTGTTCCTCTCCCTGACTATTCAGTTTCCGGCAGCAACTCTGTGGAAAGGCAACCAGCTCTGAGAGAATGTCCAGGTTGCTTACTTTGGAGTTGATTGGTCCCACCAACTCAAGAGGAGAAGTCTTCCTTGCAGGGGCTTCTCTGTCGATACGAATTTGGAGTTTCAGCCCAGCAGCAGGGCTTCACCGGGCAAACCAACGCTCCAGGAGTTGCAGCAGGCGTCCTCTTCAAGTTCTCCTTCGGTTCCTTCGTCCAGTGGTCGACTCTGCCTTCCAAACCAAACGCCTCTCATTTTATTCAGTTGGCTCCTATTCATTCCAGCCTAGCTGTCAGTCACCCAGCAGGGTGGATGTCCTTGCCGGACAGTCAGCCGGCTAATCACTACAGAGTGCATTTGCGTCTCCTAGGAGATTAAGCACAGGGAGTTTCAGGCACCTCCCTCACTTCCTGCCCACCCCAGACACCCTGGAGCCAGAGGCGGGCTTCACTCGTGAATCCTGCCAAAGGAAAAGCGAACAAATGGACCAAACCTGGTTTGGCGCGCAATCTCAAGAAGGACCTTTTCACAAAGAAATGCTGAAAAAAGAAGACCGGGGCCATTTTGACAAAAATGGCACCCATGGGTGCTTTACTGTAGCTGCGAACGCAGCCCGCGGTAAATGCACACCACAGTAGTTAAAATCAAACCACTGCCACCAGCCATTCATTGAGGAAAGAGTAACATAAAAATATTACATGAGTAGCTAGACAAAAGGGGATACTAGGTAACCCCACCAGCACCCTGTGGTAAGATAGTGTGTGCTGGGTCTTGAAAGTTACAAATGTAATTAGTCAATTTCACTTTACTGCTCTGGGAAACAGTAGTTTATCCCAGAGAAGGTATTTAAACCTTTGGGAAATCTGAAGGACTTCCCGGGGCCACTGCACTGAAGGTGCCGTGTGACACAATGTAAAAGATGATGCCTATGGAGTTTGTCAGGCTCCACAACCGAAAGAAACCCAAAGTTCAGAAATCTCATTAACATACATGAGAGAGTGGGAAAAAGGGTCTCACTCTCTCCAGGTCCTCAAAATCCAGCAAAGTTGCTGAGGGTCTCTAAAATGGAGGGAATTAGCACATTTCTGAGAATTCTCCCTAACGCACAGCAAGGCTGTTCTGCTAGATTTCCTTTTTCCTTTTAGTTATGTATTTTCAAAAGTGGTAGTGCAAGTTTGTGATTGGATTTTGGACTGAAGACTTTTACTTTGGACTTGACATGCACCCTTAGTTATTGATTTGCTAGGCAGGGAGCTTCCCTCGTAGTGATGTGGCTAGTAAGGCGTTTTTCTTTTAATTTGAAAAAAAATCCCTTGAACGTGACAATAACTTGTCTGACTCCTTCTTGTGGTTTCTTCACATTTTGCACTACGATTCGTGAGGCTCAGCTTTACGCTCCTGAGGTCCAACACAGCATGTGTTTGCTGTTGCTGTTGGTACTTTAGTTCACAGGAGAATTGCCCTGCATTTCAATGCTAGACTGTCCTTGTGGGCTGGACCGGACTGATCTGAAAATTGATCTTGCTCCTTTGTGAAGGGTACAGTGGGCCAAAATGTGATTGTAGACCTTAACGAGTGAGCACCATTACAGAGACCCGGTTATTTGACCCCATTCATTCTCAATTGAGGGGCTCCAATATTTTTGAATGTTTTGCTGGATGCTATCATCACTGAGAACCCTCTAGTTGAGGCCAAAACATACAAATGATGCACCATAATCCGTTACGTATTTGTAGGATCCTAGAGTATCAAGGCTCTGCCACCTCTTCAATTCCCTTTGATGGTATTCAGAAGTACACTGACCTAAAATGCTTCTATTGTAGCTACTAAAAATAAGCTGTCAGTTTCTATGCAAAACGGGAAGAGTTTGGTGCCTTTGTTGCATGCAATAAAAAAGAAATGGCTTCTTCCTTTACCCTCTGTTGCAAGGATGTAGCCCTACGTGTGGGGTCACTGACGCATGCAAACACCATGGAGAAAACCTGCAGGAAAGAGAGGGGGCACGTTGCCCTTATTAACTCTATGGGGATATCGTTCTCTGGGAGTGGAATGAAATGGTACTCGCTGACCTCCTCTATGGCTGAAGGGCTTCTTAGTTAGATCTTTGTATCAAGATGATGCAATCCTACAGTCTTCTCATTAATTAAAAGGCACCCTAATGGATACTTTGCAATATTGTCGATTGGCAGTTTTATGCCCACATGTAAGGCTTACCTTTTATTGAGTTGGTTTCATAAATCAATGAGCCATGTTGCACTGTATTTTTTGAGCAGTGCAGAACTATTAACTTGCAGGTCGCATCTGTGAATTACACACGTAGCCTCCCATTAATGGCAGTACCTGACTGGTCGTGAACAGGGTCGGACTGGGACAAGAAATAGGCCCGGACAACCAAAAAAAAGTGGCCCACCCCTCGCCTCAAAAAAGTGGCCCACCCCTCGCCTCAAAAAAAGTGGCCCCTTTCGGGATACCAATGCCCCTATGCCCTCGACAAAGACACTGTGGTGTGCTTCCAAACTGCACACAGTCAGCAACAAAGGCTAGCTATCATCCGGGGTCAGACTGGGCCATGCAATTATCTCAGGCACCAAAGATAAAGTGGCCCGCAGTTGCAAATGGCTTTTCATTCCTTTTGTGATACTGTTTGAATAGTACCCAGGCGGAGCTTTTTGATAAAGTGACATGCAAATTGTATATTTTAAAGAATATTTATTCAGCAAGCAACACTGGTCAAAACTACTAGTCGCAGTGTGAATTAACTCATCAAACTGGCCCACATGGGCCAACAAGGGTCCCACTTTGGCCAATAAAACGGACCCACACCAGCATTTTGTGTTTTTGGTTGGCCCTGGGCCTATAGTCCTACAGGCCAGTCCGAGGCTGCTCCCAGCTCAACTGACTTTTCAGTACTGACACTTTTTCCCTCATCTTTTCCCCCAGTTGCAACCCCTACCCACAGAAAAAAAAGTCATGTTTTACCATGGGCAGGGCCACAATCCATCTCTATCAAGGAAGCCTAAATGCTTTGAGAGCAATGTAGCAGCATGCAATACTCTTTACCTAACTATTCATGCCAATGAACAGGTACAGCCAGCTTCCAAAACGGATACGGTTACATTTCGCTCATTCCCACATTGCCCAACAAATACAACCAGCTCTGGAGCCGTACAGCATAACTGGTACAGCCTGCTCCCAGCTATGGTAAAGCTAGTTCAAACACAATCGGCTCCTGATCATTCTCTGTGAACGTTGCTGCACCCATTTAGTAACAGGTAGAGGAGCAAATTCCCACATATGTCAGGCAATAGATAGCGCAAGGTAACACCATTTCCATTAACAGGGACAGCGAGCTACTGCTCACGTCCAGTAGCTTTTACAACCCAAACTCCTCGCACTCATCACCGGAACTGGTACAGCTATAGCCTTCAACATGCCCAGCCCCACCCCACCCCCCTTAGCTCACAATGTCCATACTATAGGCTCCGTTTCGAAAGGCATGTAACACTGGAAACTGATGCGGAAAGGTAGGGAGACTAAGCATGAAAGCATGGCAGTAGGGCAATACATTGGCCCATGGCTGTGCCACCTAATTCTGACTGCTGCCCTCACCAAGAACAGCTGAGCTCAGTCTTGCAATAGACCAGTGAAAAAATTATGACATACTTGTCGGATGGTGGAAAAATAAAGCTTGTAACTGGATCAGCCCCAGACAGGTCCCCAGAGGCATAGGCCCCTCTGGAGTGTTCCCAAGTTCCTTATGGGCCAGTCTGCCACTGTCGGCCTCACTATAAGTATGGTGGTAACAGGTGGCATTCCAGAGTAGCGCCTATCTTGCCGAAACACACAATAATGGCCTTTGCAGCCCATGCATATGCTGCCTGCTTGTTGCCTCATCTTCAATGGAGGTCTTGCCCCATGCAGTATTACCACATGTCCCCAATGCAGTTCAATTGGCCTCAAAAGCGGGCAATAACTTGTACTGCACCAACCCTAAATCAGTTGTAGTATTATCGTAGCCGCATGCAGTAAGAGGATTTCAGTTGAGCGGTATTACCATAGTTGATACCGCCAAACTTACAATGTGGCGCAGAATTACAGAAACAGCTTGTCACATGATGGAAACAGAGTGTAAACATAGCAGAGTCCATGCTGGACACACACAAACATACACAACATTTGAGGTGCACAGAGATGGAGCCTGCCCTGGGGCACGAGAGAGACCAACAAGGGCAGGAGGAGAGATGGAGCCTGGGGAGTTGGGCTGGGGCAAGGCAGGCCAATAAGGGCAGAACCTGAGATGCAGCCTAGGGAGGAGGGTAAGTTCTAGATGGGCAAACAAGTGCAAAAAGAGCGATTGATGGGCCCTGGTGGGGGCTGGGGAAGAACACAGGTATGCTTTTGGTACTCAGGCAGGAGGCAAAAAGAGAGTGGGTGTATGCAGGCAGAGGAAGTGTACAGTAAGGGTGGGGTCTAAAGAAAAATAAGTTTGGACTATGGAGTAGGGATATACACAATGAAAGGAAAATGAAATCAGAAACGAACACTTGGTGACTTAGCAGGGTAGGAAAATAGTTTGAAATTGATAAATATTAACACAAAAGAGAAGGTAAAATTCGAAAAATAAACGGAAACAGAAGTTTGCAAGATAGCTTAAGGACAAAAAAAGGTGAGTCTGAAGAGAGAGAAATTAAAAGACGATGGAAACTATAAAAGGTAGGTGTGCAGAGGAAACTGAGTAACATTTGATGAGAGAAAAGGAAGAATATTGAACATTTTAAAACAAATGGACAGAAAGCCTTTGGTCAAAGAAGAAGGAAAGATGGAAAGACTTGAGCTGGAATTGGGACCAGGACTGGGGAATTACCCGACTCGGGAAGATTCGACTCGTTTGTTCGGTGAGAGGGTAATAGAGAGAGAGGGGGCCGGGAACAAGGAGGAAAGGGGGGCTCCGGTGTCGGGGAGAGCCCCTGGGGCAGAGGTACCACCCTGTGTCAGGCTGCAGGGGTCTACTGTCTACAGAAGGTATACACGCGTGAACCGAGGGAAGGAAAGGGTTTGAGAAAGGGGGCTCAGAGTATGGGGCGAGCCCAAGTGTCTGGGGAGCCCCATCCGGCACTTCAGGTAACGTCATGCACCATTGAAAGGAATGCGCTGCTTACGCCTACACATATAATGGAATGGTGACTAAAGAAAGGTTTGCGAATCCCAGGCTAAATATTAAGCTATAGATCTGAGCGTTATGCGTTGCAATGTGTTTGAAAAACAAGTTGCTTGGAGCTGGCACCCAGCAAGCAGATGCAGCGCACGACCACACCACACTGGGGCAGTACGAGCTGCTCAAGCGGGGGTGCATCACATCATTCCTGCATTTGGGATTCATAAGCCAATCAGAAACCTGTGTTATGTCTTGTTCTACTGAGTTAATGGGATCCATGTGATCGCATGATAACGTTTGCCTTTGGTGCCACAGAGAGGTTAGTTGCCTTTCTGCAGAGGGCTTCACTGTCTGTCATAATGCACATCAGTATCTAATAATTATTAAACAGCGTAGATGCACATCTTTTAGGGAGTGCTAGTGGCCTACTAGAGTGCCATTTTGCCAGGGATTGGCAACTGACCATTGACCAACATGTTGGAAGTCATGAATTGGTTCTCCAATTGCTTTGATTCTCTGTGTCCAAACCGGAGGCCGCTATTATGCATTAATCTCCGTGGCACGAGAGTAATGAAGAGGGATGGGTCTGCGGGATGTGCGAGTGCCGAGTGTGTGTGCGCATCACTGGCACAGCAGACCTGCACGGTAAACCCAGGATCAGAGGATCAGAGGCAGCAAGTGGGCAGCAGCAGTGCCTCTCACCTTAGCAGGGAGGTGTCCGGCATGAAGTGCTATGTAATAATACACATCATTGCCCTGGTCAACGGCACAACCAAACTCTATTTGTATTATGGAGGACACTGGAATTAAACATTGTGCAAAATAAAATATAATATAGCTAAACCGAACGTGAGGCGTCAGCCGACACAATTATGTATCTCACTGCACATATAGTGACCATTGCATACACATTTTATGAAACGCGTATTTGTAAATCAAACCACATCTGGCAGGGATGTCAACTCATGTAGGGGTTGCCAGGGGTCTGCCTGGTGACCCCTGAAGCCTCCCTTGCTACCCCTGTGGTCTCCCTTGCTACCCCTAATTTAAAATTGGGGCTCCTGGGCTGTGGTCAGCACCATGTGGCTGAGAGTCCCTGATTTCTTCATTATAAACCCAGGACTAAAAGACCCAAAATTCAAAGTTAACTTAACCACTGGACTAGCATCTCCGCCTGGAACGGGGCACATCGGCATGCATTTGTAATCGGGTCGCAGCCCGTTGGCACGTCAGCGGCTGCATATCACATGCTTCTTTCTGTTTATTTGGCCCAGGTCATGTGACACCCTATACATTCCAATGTTTCAGACAGGCTACAATCTCGATCCGTCTATAGCTGGTGGATGTACTTGCAAACTCTGCCCGCAAAGCCTCAACCAGAATGGCAGACTAACGGGTGGCAGAAAACGTACTGCTTTACAGATTAACTGGTTGCACGCTGCTGTGCCCTTAACAGTGCCTAATGAGGCGCCAGTCAGCGGCCATAGCTACTAAATTCAACCGCTAGGCTAAATGAATGTCGTTGAGTGCTTGCACTTAAATTGCACCCCTGCCTATCCGGTGCTCGCAGAGTCAATGCTAAACAACTGCAAGCCATCAGCAAGGCGCTCTGTCCTCCATGCCCCCCTCATTAAAATGAGATTAGTGGTCAGGCACTTAGCTCTTCAGTATTTAGGCTCTGAGAAACGTTTTGAAGAAACAAAGTAGAGCAGTGATATCCCCTTGAAGCATCGCGGTTCTGCACCAATAATTGAGCAGTTGCCAGGGTCATTAACGGCGTGGCTCTGTGTTTCTTAAGTGGCTAGTTTTCTGATGGCTATAGCCGGTAAAATAACTCACTGGGTTCAGCGCTCACTGCTGCAATGTGCGTGTGCTCTGCAGGTTGCAGGTTCAGCTACCAGAGAGAGAGGTCAGGTCAACTCAGCCTTTTATCCTGCTGAGGTTAATTAAGTGAGTACCAACACAGGTTGGGTGACTTTGTAGGTATATTTGGTCTATATGAAGCTCTTACAAGTAAGTGCTATATAATAACACAACATTATCATTTGGCTTTGGACATCTGCTTGCATTCACAGTAATTTGGTAAATTGGCCCATATGCGCTGATATTAATGATACATATGGTGATCCATTCTTGTATGAAATGTATATCACTTCACAGCAGACCTGCATGCACCCCCCACCCCCACCCCAGGCACACTCACATGGCATGGCATGGCAGGGAAAGCCCCTGAAAAGGGACGGTGTGGCTGAGACACACAGGCACTTGTTAGACTCTGCCCTAATGTTTACGTTGCTCAATGCTCACAGTAGTCCCACTCCAGTCCAGTCCTTACCTCAGTTGGCTGGCTGTTGGCTGGGCTGCTGCCTGCTGTCTGTGTGGCCGGCACTGGCACTGGGCACTCCACTGTCTGTCTGCTGGCCGGCCGCCTCAGTGCTGCTGTGGTCCTCCTGTCCTGTGTGGGCTGTGGCTGTGGGCACTGGCACTGTCGGTCTCGAGGTCCACTGCAGACGGTGTGTGCTTGTGGGGCACTGGGGCTCATATAGCAGCAGCCCAGCCAGTAGCATAATGTATGCATTGACGATTTCGCCGATTTGGCGGCAAATTGGGTGGGCAGGCACTGCCTGCCCAGCCGAATTTTCATTGGGTCAATGGGTCCGATCCGTCCACGGCGCCGGCGGCCGGGGGCCCAGGCCAGCCAGCCCCCAGGCGCACAATTTGAAGACCGTTGCTTTCAACTTTGCAAAGAAGTGTTACTTACTTCCTGCAGCAAAGTTGAAAGCAAGTGTGAAATGTGTCACTGTGTTTTACAGTGCCAGGCTCGGCCCCAGCTCAGCGGAGCCCTCAGTCAGCCTGCAGGCAGGCTGCACCCCCCAGGGTCAGGAGGACTCGGAGGGGAGGAGGGAGGCAGGTGTTACAATTGCTTTGTGTTTGCAATTGCTTCAGCCTGCCTCCCTCCGGCTCCCTAGTCCCACCACAGATTAAACAACTAAACAAGTTGTTCTCTCTCTGGCCGCGCCCGCCGCAGCCGCAGGCCAGAGGCTCGTGAGCTGACGGCAGGCGCACCGGCCCCCTGCAGTGGCACTGGGCGGGCGGCGGCATGCCGCCGGCCTGGCCAGGCCCCAGGCCCACCGGCCTGTGAATTATGCACATGCATTTGCATCTGCATGCATCATAAATTATGATGCATGCATGATGCAGATGCACTCATCAAAGCAAGGTAACTGACTAGTGTTACCTTGCTATGATGATTGTGCAGAGCATAGCAGACTCTCACTCCCCCTCCTGGCTCCCGCCTCCCGCCCTCCACTGACTGGCTGGCTCGCCCAGCCCAGGGCAGGCGAGGCGACTCACTCCTCCAGCACCGGCCCCCCCCATCCGGCCATCCCCTGATTTGGCCGCAGGCCGCGAATACTCGCGATGCCGCGGCTCGGCACACTGCAGCGCACACACACACACACTAGGCCGGGCCCGGGGGCCGCTGGCCCGGCCTGCCAATAAAAAAAAAGACATTTTTTTTTTTAAAAACGGCCCAGAGGTGGCTGCCGGAAAACCGGCCCCAGGGGACCCCAAAGTCGTTCGGCCACGGGCCGAAAGACCGAAAGGGCCAGTCCGACCCTGGTCGTGAAGGCCCATCATTACATGAATATGGAACTCCTAAAGCCTAATTTGTTACTCTTGACAATCTCCATCAGTAGAACTGCTACAGGGGTCTGATATCCTGCAAGGCCCGTGTCCATGCTGCAGAAGCAAGGGATGCACGGAAAGTGACCAATAGATAAACCTGAGGTTAGTGCCCAATGGGAGTCCTTTTTAGTTGTTCCTATTAGGCCGTGGTTAAATGGGAATAAGGCAGATTGCATGTGAGTAGAGACACACACACACACACACACACACACACCTGTGGATGTTGGTTTGGTTATGTGTCTTCCCACCACAGACATCATAACCTTGCCAAGGCCTGTGTGACCTCCCTCTTCATAGGTGTCCTCCTCCAAACAAACCACGTTCATTGCAGATTTATTCCATGATGTCAATCAGCTGCATGTCTCGTGGGTTCATTAGCAAGCATGTGACGTGCATCTGATTGTCACTGAGGGAAACAGGAAACGAAAGCATGACCTCATGGGGGTCAATCGCAGACTCTTCTCTGTGAGAACCCTGCACATTTTGGTAAACTGGCACTGGCAGGAGACTCTAGTCCGGTGTTTTCTTTTTGATTCAGTCCATTTGCTTCGTTTTGTGGAAATAGTTTTAGGCTTTTTTTTCTGAACTAATACAGCTTTATATTTTAGCATGTCTGGGGACTGTGTACTGCTGATAAAAGGCAATATCGGCCGTGAGCTGCAGCTGCTTCGTGTATAGTCTCCCCACAAGCAGGGGTGCACCTAGGCTAGGGTGACCAGAAGCCCTGGTTTTGCCACGACTATTCCAGATTAGGCCCTCTGTCCCGCTCTTTTTTTTAATTTTATTTAAAAGAATGTATAAGTAATTTATGGAACAATTCCAAACTAAATTATCGTTATTATAGTTAAGTAGTTTTATATTAAGCTCTCCTGCAGCAGTCTGGAATTCCCAACCTTTTCGTTAGCAGCAACGTGTATTGATTGATCGTGCCACAGAGACTGCTGATGTATGTAAGGGCTTCATAGCAAAACCTTAAATAGCAATCGGAGCAAAAGTTGCTTTGTTTTGAACATGCTTACAAGTCACAACCAAATCTACACAATTTATATCCAGGAGAATGACTGGACGGTCTGCCCGTATAGGTAACAAAGCTGTGCCTTGGTTGCTTTACCCAGAAGACATGGTCTGCATTGTCCTTACTACTATTGGCCTATAGCGGTCTATTACTGCCCTCACCTCCTTTGCCGTGTAGAACCACCTAACTATAAATAAAGTTACATCTAAAGTGCTGATTATTGGGAATCAGCGCAAGCCCTTTGGTGGGTTTGTGTGGAAAATGGATCAGCACTTACTGGAGGTGGTTGAAAACTAGGTTTATCTAGGGTTTCCCATAACTTACTGCCCAAGAATATATTTTATGATGAACATATTACAGCAAAAATCTGGAAGAGATGGCCTGTAATTTTTTTTAATTTTTTTTATTCAAACCGTTGTTTATTAGTTTGATCAACAAACTTTTACAACTTTTATACTTAAATAATTTCTTCGTATTGTGCATTTGATATTTTCAGATAGAGTTTTTCTTCCTGCTAGTCTATTCCCTTTACCTACGTTATACAATTTAATATAAATTATATAATAAACACTTAAAAGTTCATTCATTTGCTGTTCACCATATAGCCGGTGTTTTGACATCTTCATATATAGGTATATATATATATTGAAAAAAATAAGGGTGGTATAATGCACTATTGTTGGTACTTCATTTTTGAATTTAAATCTAATTATACAATTTGAAAAAGCTACCGGATAGCATTGGCATAGCCCAACCTCTATGTGAGAGCATGCAAGAAGGGAAACGACACTTGCAGCACCCAATCACCTAACGGCTATAGCAATAGACAAGTGGCATTTGCTAAAGCAAAAGCAATACAAATAAAGTGTTAGTTACATCAGCAGATGCTCTATCCCTTGAATCTTTTGAAACATATTCTCAAGTTCATGATTTATGATTGTTAAGAGTCCACACAAAGACAACATAAAACTCGTTCTAGTCCCCCACATGCAGGCTAACCAAAGCCATTCCCTGGTAGCCTCAGAGAGTGCGCCATCTGTTGCAATTGTTAATAAACCTGTTGTCTCAAAGTGGGGACAGAATATAACTAGATGTTTCAGCATTTCTTTAATAGAGGCGTCATTACAGAACCTGCACCCCAAAACCCCATCTGCTTTCAGGTGAGGGCTCCAACTGCCAATTCTTTCTAAAGTTAGGGATTGGTTAATTTTGAAACGAAAATAAATTTCCCTGGCTTTAGTACAGGGAAATTGAATTACATACGGTTTGTGTGGACGTCTAGGGGAGCAGAAGAGGGCTGCTTCCTTGTATCCTTTAAGTTCAGCTATTCGATTTAACGGTTTGCACCAGTCATGCTCAATAATGCGCAACTTTACGTGATTTGGTCTAAATTCCAAGTCTGCTGGTTCAAGTGCAATTTCGTCCAGTAGATGGACCATTTGTGAGTAATAGTGCGTGATGGAGGATCGTTCAGAGGCGACCATTAGTTGTCCTAAATCTTCATACAAACAATTATCTGGTGGGTATAACATTCTGGCGAAGTTGGACAATAGGCGCCAGTTCTGGCATGCGGACAAAGCAGTAAGACCAAATTCTTGCCTTATTATCACATTTGGAATGGATTTGGCCAACCGCAATGCCCCCTTCCATATGCGTCCTTGTAGCTCGTCAAGATAGCTGTTGATGTTCACAAGGCACATATCCAAAGCGAAAAAGAGCACAGATTCCACTTTCAATATGTAGAATTGCAGTAGTGGCAACAATGAGAATTTACAGAACTTAACGTAAACCATCCGCATTTGGGTGGAAAGGGTAGCCGCTTTCTTATGTAATACCTCTTTCCACATTGCCAAGGAATGGGAATCAGTTATTGTGTAACCAAGATAGCGGATGGCAGGCACTATGGTTATAGGAAAGTTTTTCAATTCTCCAATTGCGGGTGATGTTTTTCCTCTTAAAATTCCTAAATATCACAATGTGAGATTCTTACATTGCATTTTAAGTTGTGGGTCTGACAATAAGAGGCAAATAAGTCTAATTTAATTTGCAGGCCTTTAGGAGTACGATCAAAGATTACAATATCATCGGCGAAGGCTAACCATTGAATTTCTAAATGACCAAGCCTTGCCGGATAAGAGATCTGATTGTTCCAAATGTCGTTAATGCCACATAAGTAGAGATTGAAGAGCGTGGCCGCTAGGTTGCATCCTTGCTTTACACCAACATCGATCTTTATCAGATGCGTTGTTGCACCTTCATTGTTGACTCTTACCAAATAAGTGGTATTTGTGTGAAGCTTGGATATCAACTGTATAATGTACTCGGGTATATTCATGGCAACCATTTTTTTCCAGAGTGGTGCACGTATGACAGAATCAAAGGCGGAGGTAAGGTCTATTGATGCCATGTAAAGTGGACCAGAATCCCGTATTTTGGTTTTCGCTAGCAGATGCGCCATAATTGTTGCATTAAGGGGATTACCCATCCTTGCCCGGAAGCCAATTTGATACCTGGACAGAATCCTAAGCTGCCCAATGACCGCTTGTAATTCCCCCAGGAGCAAGCTAGCAAACACTTTCACAGCAGTATTAATTAGCGCAATTGTTCGAAAATTGCCGGGCTCAGACCTTACTCCTTTTTTATATATTGGCACGATGATGGAATTTAGCCAGGAAGGGGGGGTGTCAGCGCTTGATAGAATGTTATCAAAAAGTTTCTTGAAGAACTGGGCCCACATAGCTGGATGTCGTTTGAGCACACAAGGTGGAATCCCATCAGGGCCCGCTGCTTTTGAGTATTTTAATGTGATTATCGTGGTCTCTATACTAGACATTTCCCATGGCGAAAAAAACGCAATGGCTAAGCTAGTCCATTTATACTCGATTTTTACAAAGGCTGCTGGGAGGGCACATTTTTTTTATGAAAAACTCTTCCAGACCTGTGCAGAGATCATAGAAGACTGACCAGTGGGTAGTACAGTAGTACCCGCCCTGAGCAAGGCCCATGTGGATCGTCTATCCCTGTGGCAGAGTGTGCCAAACATTTTCTGATTTGGCAGATTGTGAATGTAATGCTTATGATCTCTGCATTTGTTTCGATAGATGTTCAAAACCCTTTTTTTGCATCAGGAAATCCCCCCACGTGGGAGGGGTTCTAAGAATTTCCCGGAGAGCCGCATTCTTTGATCTCTTGGCTTCGAGAATAATGTTGGAATTTAGAATGGTGGATCCTGCGAGAGGATGTGGAATATTTGACCGCAGAGAGTTTATTACACCAATTATTATTCTAGATAAACCATCAAGTTCTAAATTTGGGAACGTTCGATGATGGTAAGAGCTGTAATAGAATATGAGGCGTGCAGAGATCATATCATTTACCTTATCACAAAGTTTGGTGGCCCATCGAATTGACAGTCCAGGTCGATCCCCTTCTAGCAACCCTTGCTGATGGTCCTTGACTAATAATGCCACATCTAACTGCAGGTTCAAATGAATCATGTAGTGGTCACTATAGCCAGGATCATGTATTTTGATGTTATTGGAGAGCGACTGCAAGCCCCGAGATGTCAAAATAGTCAATACAAGTAGAGCTGCCACCTCTCTTCCAAGTATAACACCCATCGCTAGTCTCAAAAGGGAGAATGTCGAGTTCCCAAGATTCCAAGTACTCTTTCCACAATCGACCTCAGTATACCGCTTGCTGAGTAGCCCCACAATTGACAAGGTTGGAATTAGTATTCAAACAATACGCATTAAAATCCCCTCCTAAAACAATGTCACAGGTAGGATGTACCGTTAAAACTTCGTCAAATAAAGTATCCAGCTCTTGGAAAGCAAATGGTAGGTTGAGAGTTGCTGAATTATGGTATAGGCATACAATAAGAAATGGAGTGGACTGTTTACCCTTAAGCAGGATCAGTACGGCCAACATTGCAATTGCATTGTAGACATCTAACACAAGTGCATTTAGGTTGGTGTTTAAAC
This sequence comes from Ambystoma mexicanum, assembly GCF_040938575.1. NCBI lineage: Eukaryota > Metazoa > Chordata > Amphibia > Caudata > Ambystomatidae > Ambystoma > Ambystoma mexicanum. The sequence continues at coordinate 650,671,574 of NC_090936.1, forward strand.
ATATTGCTAGTCCACCGTATGGCCTACCACATGTGCCTCGTTTCGCTTTTGTTTGATGTAAGGTGTATCCAGGCAACAGGAGTTCGTGGTCGCACATAGTTTCCTGGCATAACATAATATCACATTCCATACCTATGTGTGCATTGTTAAACCATGATTTTAAATTACTAAAACCACACGAGTTCCAAGACAAAATGGATAAGGAAGATGGCTGGTTAGTGGGGAGTGTTATTCATAGCTGGGTTTAGAGTGTTGTTTAAAGCGGCTAACCATGACCAGTCCTTACTAGTATTGGATAAGGCTACTAGTTGGGCAATAACTTCTGCATTTACCCTGTCTGTGTAACACCAGAGACTAAATTTGGTAGCTGCACAGGAGTATGCACCAAAGGAGTTTCATTAAATGAAATGGCGTCATCTATAGAATCGAAGGGGTACGGCATCAGGCCGATAAAACGCAACTCTTCCGTATATTGTAAGAGGAGGTTGGTAATAATGGCCGATTGCACCTTACACACCATACGATGGTTCTGAATTGGCGGCAAAGTAATCCACTCAATGTCAGTCGTGTGCAGAGTGCGAAGACCAGGAATTCGACTAAAGGCCTGCAGCAGTGCAGATCGATTAAGTAGCTTTATGCCATCTTGTCCGAGATGATTTCCCATCCTATGATCGTAGTGGACTGTTTGGTCATTTCCTCCATCACTTCAAAGTCCCCCCCACAATGTACTGGAGATGAGTCCCGCTGCCTTTGGTTTTCACCCACGCCCTTTGAGTCCTGCGAGAGTGGAAGCTTCTTGCCAGACTCGCTGTATTTCCCAGGGTAGTGAGGCTGGTGTCGCTCATCATTTGCTGAGACAGCCCCAGAAGCTGGCTCCTTGTCCAGCTCCATTTCGCTATTAAGGCATGGTGTCTCTACTACCTTTCCTATTCGAGTGATTTTGTTGTCAATAGATTTGAAAAAGTTAGGTAGTTGAGTCTGAGACGACGAGTGCACCTTCTCATCAGTAAAGGCATTCGTCTTTAGAGGCTGGAATTTTTTGGAGTTTTTATTGGAGAGAGTTTCCCCAGGGTCCAAGACATTTTCAGTGATTTTTCGATACTTCTGGAGCGAGCGATGGTGCAGGTACGTTGTTCTTTGCAATTTTTTTTTTTTTTTTTAGTTTTTTCATTTAGTTTTACTTGGGCAACAGGTTCTTCTTGAGAATTTTGGGTCGCTTTTTTTCGATCTACTTTCCTTTTCAAGGCGCGGAAAAAGAGTCTTTTTTTTTCCTTCCTTGAAATAAAGGAACGCTCTGCATGAGGGGGGGGACTTTCCACAACAGCAGGTGGAATGCTATCAGGAGCAGAGCCAATTTGGTCATTGTTCTGAAATAGTTTAGTTAGTGCTGAGGGGATGTCAGGATGGAATGCCTGACCACCCTCCGTACAGCCAGAAGAGATCCCCAATTTCTCTTCCCCAGGGCCAGGTTGCAAAAAGAATAGCACCTGTTCCAGCTTCTCAGCATGTAAAGCAACTTCCATACATAGTTGAGCATGCGTGAGAATGTGGCAGGAGGTGTCAGTTCTTGGGGCAAGCACAGTTTGCGCAAATGATTGGGGGGAATGAATAAGTAACACAGGGGACATTCGTGATTTTGGATCCATACAGAGGGTCAGCTGGATCATCTGTTTGCGTAGTCACAGAGATATTGTGAGGTGCTTCCATTTTTAACGGTTACTGCACCTCTGGTACCTGTCTAAGACTGTCAGCAAATATAAAACCCTCCAATTTATTAATTTTTAATAGGATTTCTGTCAACGCTGATTTACAGTCCCTTAATTCATAATGCGTGTACTCGTGGCCACGATCCAATAAATTAAGTATTCTTGTTAATACGGGGTAAGATGCTTCAAGGGATTGCATGTCCTCCGTGGGTTCCAAGATGTCAAAACCCAATGGGTGATTCGACAGCTTTTTGGCAGGCGAGTACGAGGGGTCTATTCCAGATTTTATAATTCCACTTGGTGCTCGGGTTGGGGAGGAGGGCCAAGAGTTAGAAGCAGGAAAGTTGGAAGGCTTGGTTTCATGAAGAGGAGGTGCTGGTGAGATGTTTATGTCCTCCATGTGAACCACATCTTTACAATGAATGTGCACATCAGCTCTTTTGCAACTAGGATAGGTGACTGGCGTGGAAGGACCAACCGATAGCCGCACCCGTTTTTCAAGAGCAGCGAGTACGACCGGGGCTAGTATGGAGTTGTCAAAGGGTGAGGAGGGAATGTCATCAATAGACTGTTCCGGGCCAGGAGCTGCAATATCCATACGCATGCTAAGAAAACTTTTGCGGGGTGGTTTGGGAGAAGGCTTACTTGGTGGAGGATCAGCGCCAAAGAAGGGAGACCCATTTGTTGCAGCTGCGAGTGCCTGGGCACGCGCATAGGAGAATGCCACCTCATGCTTTATTAGGTCCTGGTCAGTGACAGGACCCCAATGCGCTGCCAGGCCGGTGCCTTCACTCGGCACAGGAGCGTCGCTCCTCACGAAGTCCTTTTATAGTAACATTTGTTTGTTTTTCCGGCTTTTTTTTGTGTTTGCAGGTTTGGCAGGAGACAATTGTAAAGGGCGACCACTACGCAAACATGAAACCATTTAAGCCTAACGTGCTACGTTCTGGGAAGACCAAGCTCAAAGCCCCACAGAATACACCACTTAGACCAGGAAATTCTAAGAATGTGAATCACCCAAAAGGGCCCGTGCTCACTGCCTCACCGCCTAACAGCCCAACAGCCACTTGGAGCCCACTTCGATGCGCGCGCGCAATGCGCGTGCGCACGGGCTAAATAGGAAGTTGGAGCTGGCAGGGGGCCGTGCGAGGAGGAAGGGGGGCGGAGCCAGTCAGGGAGTGACTGCAAAAAAGAAGAAAAAGAAGGAAGTTACCCTTTAGAACACCAGAAGAGCACAAGCATGGAAAACCTATTGAAGAAGCCGCGGCAAAGCCGCGGCGACAATTTTCAAACTAAAGCAGAAAAAGCTGTTCATTAAGAAAAAATAATAGTCCATTACTTGGTGAAATGTCCAATGCAGAGTTTCGCCGTCAGAAAACCTCCTCTTGCGTACGGCGCTTGAAAAGGAAGCAATATGGTGCTAGACGAAAGTCCACTGGAAGGCAGCAAGTCCAGCAGCAAGTCCGGCCAGCCCAACAGCCACTTGGAGCCCACTTCGATGCGTGCGCGAGGGCTAAATAGGAAGTTGGAGCTGGCAGGGGGCCGTGCTAGGAGGAAGGGGGCGGAGCCAGTCAGGGAGTGATTGGTGAAATGTCCAATGCGGCGTTTCGCCGTCAGAAAACTTCCTCTTGCGCACGGCGCTTGAAAAGGAAGTAATAGGGCGCTAGACGAAAGTCCACTGGAAGGCAGCAAGTCCCGGCAGCCCAACAGCCACTTGGAGCCCACTTCGATGGCCTGTAATTAAAAAATGTATTTCGAAAATGGGTTAACAACATTGAGGCCCTACTATCTATATATGGCAGCAGTATCGTCCCTGGCCTTTTGTACGGCCTTGAGATCCTGTCGGAGAGACATGTTCAGTGGTTGGAACAGGTAGAGGGAAACCTTTTACATTCCATTTTGGAAATATCTAAATCCGTCCAGGTAGAGGCAGCCAGAAGCGAGCTGGGAGTAATGTTGATTCGATCCCCGCTGGCTTATACAGCGGTGCAAGCTTTTTGGGCATTTGTCTCTACTTTCCCAGAGGATCGAGCATTAGTGGGCCTTTCGGCCGGGTGCTTAGTGGAACAGCTTTCTCACAGGATTGAGGAAATCTTCAATGTCTCAACTTCTGAGAACACTGTCTTCTATTGTGACCAATTGCTGTCTCTCCCCAATGCCTGGATGATATTGAGAAAATAAATCGCTGCATTGGGATGCGGTTGAGAATGCATCCAAACTCAAGGGTAAAAAGCGCTATATATGAATATAGACTACAGAGTTTTCAGCTGGGAATTCCATTCTTGTACTTTACCAACGGAAAGCTGAGAAGGTTTGTAACTCTGCTCCTACTTAATATTGTACTAACTCGTGAGTATACATTCAGATTGTTCAAAACTGATAACGGAACAGCAAAGCTGTAGACTTTGTAACTGTGTCTAGGAAACCATTCACCACATTTTAACAGCGTGCCCTGCATTACAAACCATCTATGCGAAAGGATATCCAGACATTCTAACCAATATTGTCTTTGTCACTTCTGATACCTTTTGGAGTTCCATTTAGTCTGTCTCATCTTTGGTTATCACAACTGTGGCTATTGACATATGGCGTGAGTTCTTGGTTTTACCCATGGTATATTAACGGTGCATTTATGAAATCTGTATTAAAAAACAAATGGTGTTTTTGGTATATTTGCCTCATGACTATTTTTCATTGAAGATTTTAATGTAATTTTTAACATCACTATATAATTATGATGTATGTATTGTAGGAATGTCTTTGTTTTTTTGTTGTGCTAAGGTGGTGATTAACCAGAGCACTGAAATAATTTAAAAATAATTGGACTATTATGCCAGCACCTAACTTGGGGTAAGTTTGCCCTTGACCTTTGCCCTTGCAACCCTCAACCCCCATTAAACTGTATTTTGTTTTTTAAGTGTGTGCTCCAGCACCACATCCTCCCCTTGCTGCTTCCTGGTGTGCCTTTGCCCCCTCCTTCCTTCCTGCCCACCACCCTCTGATTGTCCTCAGAGGCCCCTTTAAGACACATTTCCTGGGAAGCCTGCCTGGGCAGCCCTCTGCAAAGTACCACAAGGCAAAGGGCAGCTTCTGAAGAAGCAGCTCCACTCTGCGTTTGCCCGTGTTTGCCTGGGAAACCTGCCGCAGTCAACCAGCAGCGACTGATAAGGTAAGTGTGGTCTGGATGGGTAGTGCAGCCGTTACTGCACTCAAGTAAAACCCTGCCATTCTTTATCTTATGCCTACTTGCATTTGGTCTACTTATAAAGATTAGCTTTAGCTTGCATGTAACTGCTTTGTGTAAACTACCCATATGTGCACTTAACCTGTTTGGCTAGATTAACCAGGTTCTGCGTCTGGTCTAACTGAATGGGCTAGCCCTATGCTCCCTGCAACGCCATGAGATGGGCATGGTGTAACGTATGTATCGTGTGGGGGCCCGCCCCACCAAGATGGAGTGCTGGGAAGGGGAGATGTACCACACTTGGAAGGATTGTTGGGGGTGGGAGGTGTGCCACACTTGGAAGGATTGTTGGGATGGGGGTGGACCACACTTAAATGGATTGCTGGGAATAATATAACACACTTAGATGGACTGTTGGGGGTGGGAAATGTAACACACTTGGATGGATGGATGGATGGATGGATGGATGGATGGATGGATGGATGGATGGATGGAAGAATGGTTGGGAGTTGAAGGTGCGCCACACTAATATGGATTGTTGGGAATATTAAATATACCGCACTTAGATGGATTGTTAAGTGTGGGAGGTGTACCACTCTTGGAGTGTTGAAACCATGAATGTGTCACCAGTAGATGGATTGTTGGGGACAGGAAATGTATTGTCAACATAGCCCAACATTTCGTGGGGAGGGGGGCCCTACACCCTGAGCTGCCTAATGATCGGTGTGCCGCTCCCCACAAGGCACTCGAGAAGGGAGGTCACAGGGAAAGTCTATACACAGGGCATGTTTCATGCGTGGCTTATTTCGTATTCCTATCTGCTTAACGAATGCAATACAAAGTTCTTACTTATGCAAGTAATATGAGAATTAAAATATGAGAATGAAACACATTCTTCCTGTGAACACATACTCTGCCACCCGCACACAACACACTTCACAACCCACACACAGAGTGCTCCCTACACAGCTCCCTTCAGATATACACTTCAGCCCACACACTGACTGCCTCCACTGTTAACATGCGTTGCTTAAAGAGACACACACTGCCCCTCCTCACGAGCCCTGCCCCTATAAACACTGCCTCCCCACACATACTGCTACACACACACACAGACAGACACACACTTCCCACACACCACCCTGCCCCCACGCACACTGTCCCCATACATACACATGTTCTTGCCTCGCACGCACACAGACCTCTGAAACATGCCCATGCACTTTATACACACACGTCCTCCAAACCAATCCACTGCCCACAAATACTACCCTCCCCCCCCACACACTTTTCTCCCACACAAATAGCCCAGCCCATACACACCTTGGCCATAATCGCACACAATTACTGCTCCTCCATATACATGACCCTGCCCCCACAAGGAGACCCCCATGCACAATCTGCCCCACACAAACTGGCCGGAATAATTTTTCTCAGACACACCATGCCCCTGACAGTTCTAACCACACTCACCCAACACTCGCATTCCACCACGCACACCCATCCCCAAACAAACCGTCCTCCCGTCACAAATCCATCCTCCCCACGCACACCAACCCCCCCCACACACAGAGCATGTCTCCTCACACCTGCTGACCCCACACACTCTCCATGCACACACACTGACCACGAAACACTCCACAGACTAATACTTCCATCACACATTCACACCTTGCCAACTCGCACACAATGCCCCCTCATGCTAATGCTCACACTCCCTGCCACATACATTCCCCCATGTGCACACGCGCACTCTCTCTGTCCCCCACCCCCCACACACAGTGATACTTAACTATGTTGTGAGTACTTGGGCATTGCACGGCAATTCATGCCGATGGTTTGTGTTCCAGGGCATTTGATGCTCATCCATGGTGATGAGGCAAGTACTTGATATGTGACCAATATCTGCCAACAGGTGCGAATAGCTAAGCATATCGGACACATGCTTATCTATTGGCTTTGTCAATGTTTGTTTTTTCTGTGTTTGATGAAAAGCCTCACAAAATTGGATGCCATCTTGGAGTCACTCAAGTCAAGCAGTTGTTTGTAGCAGAACCACATTGTAGAACTCTGTATTTAAACTAAGTCATATGATTTTGAAATCTTTTCAGTTATTTGAACAGATTATGCAACTGAATTTAAAATAAAAATGCTATAGATGTATGAATAGGTGCCGCTACTTTTGGATGAGTTAACAGCACACACCATATACATCATATAATCAATCACAGTTGTACAACCAGCCAACATTATTATTATTTTAACAGATTGCAACCGCTTGTTTATTCGGTTGCATAGAATCGGCAAGAGCGAGCCCTATACAATTGGTACAACATACATCTCGCTTTACAAGCTAACCCCAACAGGATTAACCATCAGTCTTGCCTTGAGAAAGACCTAGGTATAGGTTGAAACACGTGTCGGCAGACTGGCTTGAGATAGTTGTAAAGAAACAGAATACAAGATTTTATCTTAACCCTTTATTTGCTTCAGCCATCTTATTATCAGCAGCAATATTGCTCAACAAATGGGTGCCGTCTCTAATTTCTACACAAGCAGCACATCAAAATAGTGGAACTATATTCAAATCATACAGGGGTAAAGTGTGACCTTCATAAGAATGCTACACACATGCTGGACTCTGGCCAGCATGAGCCCGGTAATGTTTTGTCAGGTAAAAGAAAACGAAGTCTCTGTGCAGTGATGAAATCATGGGGAAACCTCGTTTATGGCCCATCCTTGTGCTTTGGACACCATGACGAAGGCTCTTGGCAGGCCAGTTTTGTTCGTTTTTGTTTTAATCCTGATCAGTTCCCCTGCACGACCAACGATATGGAAATGACCATGAAGCCGCGGTTTCTCGGCCTCCGCATGAATTGAATATTTGGGCGTGTCACCATTTGAACCTTATTATCTTACTCCAACTGGGGAATTCTCGATGGGTTGTGGTCCTTGATTGCGACCGTTTTGATTCCTAGATACAGACCCACGTTCTTTCCCTGCCCCAATATTGCATAGTTTCCCTTCGAACCAGAGTAGCCTCTGGTTTAACATGGAAAAGTAGAGAGACGCCCTCCCCCAAATACACACTTCTTCCTTGGAATCGTTGATATTTACCTAATTCATCCAGGGATTGTTCTTCCGTTGGCTGGAGTGAGAGGTTTCAACAGTTTTCGTACAGCCAGAAATGAGACTCCCATGTTAAGACCCACGTGTGCAGATCTGCACCCTATATAATATTATTGTAACTGGTGCCACCTCAATTACGTTCTTTAACAATTGTTACTTTTTCTTTCTGTGATGGTGTAGCTGTCAGTAGACCGTCTATTCATTTAGTCTGCCATATTATTCAAAGTACTAAGAATGTTGAGCAATCCAGTTTGGAAGGGAGCCTTTAGTGACAGGATATAGAAGCTACATTGGAATGTAGCGACAGGCTTGATGGGTTTTTCAGTCATGTGGTGTAATGTCTTTTACAGCGAGTTGCAGTGTTAACCCTCAACGGATGCTATTGCGAGTAGGAATTGTTGTCAGGAACGCACCTATTTAGGGGTTTTATAGTGCACCTTACAACCACTTCCTAGTTCATGTGACTCTTGTAACATTGAGTCCCTGAAGAACATTGTTAGTCACGTCAGCCTCTCTGAGGTTTGATGTGTGTTAGGGTTTTCCTGTTTGCAAGGGTGCATTGCCACGCGCTCCCTTTTGTAATGGGGGTGTTGGGGGTCTGATGTTGGTATGGTGGGGGTCTGATGTTGGTATGGTGGACTCCGAAAGATTAATTGACTTTGTCAGTCCTCAGGGCTTTCTTTAAAGCTGGCGAAGCGTTCTCAGTTGTGGGTTTGGCTTGCTCTAGTTTTGGGGCCCAAGCTCTTGGCGCGCGTTGCGTCTTTCCTTTAAACTTGGGCAGAGCTAAGAGATTTGAGCAGCCTGATATTTGATAGCGCCTGCTTCCTAATGTGTTCCAGGACCTGGATCCACCACGGCTTTGTAGATCAGCCAGTAAATCTGTGCTGGTGGCAGCAATGATGCATCCTATCTTTTCAGTTGATCACAATACGATTTCTATGCTGCTGACAAAGTACATGTCGCGTGGCCACTAGGTGAGGTGGAAGAAACGCTGCTATAGATCTTCAACTGCATCCCTAGGCCGTGAACTTCTGTGCCCCACTTCGAAACCTGCTTGTGCCTTCACACTACTGATGGCGGTATGTAGTGGTTTTTTGGGAGCCAAATAGAGAGTTTGTAAGGTTCCCCCTATACAGCCACGTCTTTGCTACCATCTTGGGGTGTGCTTTGTGCTCTAGGAAGTCTATGCCTAGTCAAAAAAGAATACATTTCTGCCGTGTTTTAACGAAATGTATATTTTTTTTAATGATGGGGTTGTTTGATCGCCTTCCATGCAGGGCTCTAGCGCGGGGCCGGGATTCGAACCCCTGTTGTCCGGCGCTGTCTTGCTTCCATGACCAGCGCGTTGGCCCGTAGCTAACCTTACCGGCCATACAATAACGAGATTAAAAATGCAGACCTGTTTACGCAGGCGAATAGAGTCTGGTGGCAGATTGTAGGTATTCTGCCCTGTGTCCAGGAGCTCGTTTGGCGATCGGCTAAATAATAGAATTGCGATACGTGGGTACAGTCCTGTGTGCAGACTCCTTGCACCACTCTGGGGTGCACCTGTAGATGTGTTTGTAGTGTATGCTTGGTTACAGCAGGTGCTGTTTAGCAGGCACGTCGGCAGGAATCCTGCACCATGGCCCCGCAGACACACATTATTTCACTTAGATGATCAACAACAATGATGGCTGTCAAGCAAGTGACACTAGGTGACCTGCTTTGAACACGCCGGCTGTAAAACACTAAGTGTAGGGCACTTGATCCGATTGTAATTATGGTGGTAATGTACCAGCGTAGGAATGTTAAATGTAGAGTGTATGTGGATAGTGGGAGTGAGGAGAGATGAAAGGACTTCCTTGGCATATGGCACTAGTTTAACTGGTTCCCCAGCAGACATGAGAGGAAGTCCTGCAATGGGTGACTGCAGGACGTTAGGTCCACTCCATTTGTGCTATATCCACTCCACTCTCCCATGCATTTTTGCAGTCTAATTTATGCCGCCCATTTTGAACATAGTGAGACGTTTGCCATTTAACAGATGCATAATGTCCCGAGAGTTAAATCAAGTCCGTCATTTCATGCTCAATTGCAGGTCTGCGACCACATTAGGGTCCTCCTAGGTAGCCGCCTATGGTGTCACCAGCTGTGGTGAATTATTGCAAAGCAAAAACAAAGAGGTGATGGCTGGAAGGTTTAGAATTAATCTTAACCACTGTCAATGATCTGGGCAACCCTCCAGATCACCTTTCTTCCCCTACCAAGCCATTACAGAAGGGGAAAGACCATATGCAAATCGGGCTTGGCCCCACCCCAAAAGGGGCAGTCCAGCCCGAACTGCTAGGCCACATCCCTTCTGCACAAGACCACAAGCATCCCCAAACATGTTTCGCCCTTGTTGGTGCTCATCAGTGAGGAGTAGCTTGGGTCTCTAGGCCCAGCAGGCACGGGACCCACGTCTGGGCATACCCGTCCCAATTGCGTGAATTATTGCAAAACAAATGCTGGCTTATACCAAACATATGCATTGTAGCGATGTGACCACATTTACTTCGCCAATGCTGTCTGCTGTAAAAGCCTATCCCCTAGTCACAGACCAATCGATCCCCTTGGGAAAAACAAATCAGAAAAAAAATGGTTTACGAAAATTTCCCCAGTGAACAAATCCAAAACCCGAACTGGAGCCAAGGAGTTGAATTTTGGACCCAAGAGGGATGGAAATACAGGCGACCCAGTCAAGCCACCTAGGCCAGGAAGAAGGCAGGAAGGCACACCCCTGGACCTGATGGCCCAAACTAGCTTATCTAACAAGAAATGGACTACATATCCCATAATCCCCTGTTCCTTACAGAAGAAATCCCAGATTGGTTCAGCAAAACTCACTTACAGATTTGGACTTTGGAAAATAATTGGGGGAAGACCAAGGTAGCCCACATAATTGTTTTATGCCTCCTTAAAGGTAGTAGTCATGGGGGAATATCCCCCGACCCCATTTGATATCCAGAGTGGAAGTAGGAAGGCTAGTCCTCACCAAGAATGGAGTGCACGAACCATAGAGGAGGGGAAGACGAGACCAGAGGAGATTGAAGGCTGGAGACCAGAAATGCAGAAAGGAAGGAGATTGAAGTGGAGACCAAACGGCAGGTGAATAGAGAGATGGTCACAGCCCTAACAAAAAGGCAGTGGAAGAAAAGGTGGAGGCCTATACTAAGAAGGTGAAGACTAAGGTTCTGGCAAAGGGGCAGGCGAGACTAAAAAGAGAAGTTGATAAGAGCAGATTAAGAAAGTAAAAGTCCCCTGGGAACTAACTGGGGAAAGTTGAACATAACAGCAACACTATAACAAACCCCAGCCGTCCTGAGACCTTAAATAAAAAAGCAGCAACTTTCCTTGTTGCGTCATATGTTCCAACTTGTGACAGCATGCATATTCTTTCTTCATCATGTCAGGATTCAAGGCGTCTGGTCTGCGGCTCATCATCTCTGTCTAGAATGAGTGGTATAAAATGCACTATCAGACACATGTGTATGCAATTTGCTGTGGTTCAGATACTTTATCCAACCGTCCGTCTCTGGTATTTGTCAGTGTTGAACAATTCTTTGAGGCGCCCTCCACAGGAGGGGGGAAAAAGAAGCACAAACAGAATGTGCTTATATGCATTCAGCAGTCCCAGGACCTTTGTGTACTAGAAGGCAGACACCAGCTTTCGTGATCCAACGTAGCAGGAAACTGCCTATAAACGGTGGCACAAACCCGCGTCACCAGCACCTTCGACTTCTGGTTCATGCAGATGGTTATGGTCTGCCGACTTGGAAGGGGTTGGTTCATAGTCGTGGGCCTGACAAATTGGCCTTGAAACCATCAATCGTTTCCCCATTATAAGGGACGCAGCAAGCACTAAAAGGACACTTGGCCTTGGTCAGCCTGCAGAACTGCCTTTACTGTTACCCTGTTACAACAAGATCCAAGGGGCGTTTGAATAACCACCGAAAATTGGGAATGTTCCCATGGTTGGCATTCTGCATGCTGTTTATTTATTTGGCCAGGTTTTAATATTTTAGTGAAGATCAAGAAATGTCAATTTCGCTTACAAAGGAGGAGCTCATTGCTTGGGATTGGGGAGGCCCGCCATCAACATCTCATGGAAGAACTGGTCATTTCTGATATTTTGGGAATATTTTGGTGAGTGAATGTCTGCTTCTATGGTAGTAGTTAAAGATGCTCGGTAGTCGCAGCTCTCCAATCAAATTGCAATTCACTGCTGACCGTCATCATTTTTGAGGTTCCCATACCCGCTTTTGATGGCGTTTCTTCACTTTGCACTTTTTGTTACACGCGGGTTTGATTTATGTGGTACATGACAGAGTGGGCAAAAAATAGACCACTCCTCGTCCACGCCCCACCAAATCCCCAACACGCTTCAGCGTGGAGTACTTGTGTGAGTGCACATCAGTTAATACCCAGGATGCGTAGTCTTTGAGGGCAGAAGGATTCCCTAAAGTCATCATTGGCGAAAGGATAGTACTGTTTCCCAATCCATAGAAAACCTGGGTTGGTCTCCCTGTAGCGAATGTGTAACCTATTCAAGGGAGTTAACATTCCAAACCTTAGCGAACCATTCTTGCTTCTGCGGGGGCTCCTTAGTGCGATGACCAATAGATACTCTAGAATCAAAATGGTGTATGCTTTTCGCCTGTGCTTTGGCCAAGACCAGCTGTTCGGACGCACATGCCCAACAGACATTCTCTGATTCCTCTACTGGTTTGAGTGCCTAAGATAGTCTGAATACTGTCATTGACAGACCCCCAGTACCCTGTCAGTTTTGGGCAGCTCTACCAGATATGTGTCCAGTTGCCTATTCCCGGCAGCAGCTTTGGGACACCTTGGTACTCATCAGGTGTAAGCGCACAGGTGTATAGTGCAATTGGGTCATAACTGTATACCAACATTTCCTGATTTGTATGGTGCGCGTGAGTTTCGGGATGTCCTCCCATAACTGCTCCCACTCCTCCCATGCTATGGTCTCCCCCAGAACCTTTTCCATTTGTGCATATAAATGTAGTGCGTGTTGGGGACATTGTCCACTATTTGCTTGTACACGCTGGACATAAGCTGTTTATCGCCTGGATAACAGAGGAGGAACCTTTTCTAATTGCGTCAGGGCTCTAGTAGCAGCCGATCCGATCTATTGAATGGGGCCATCAGCCAGTGCCAAAATGAAGATACTGCAATCTGTCCTCTTCCCCCAACCCCAACTTTGCCTTGCATTGGTCAAACGGTTTGATCTCAGAACATGTCCCTCATCTTGACGCATCCCGCAGCTTTCCAGCTGGGAAAGTGCCCCTCACATGCCCAGCAGTGAATTGCATGTTGCGAAATAGCAGGGTGAAGGGGGAGGGGAAGGAAGTAGTTCCGTGTTGTGTTGCTACCTTGCCCCACGTATCCTCCACTAGCTTTGTGATCATGCCTTTATGCATGTTTTGTGGTCTATCGGGTCTGCCAAGCCAGAGGATCTCTCCCAGCAGGGCCTCCATTACCGCCTTATCAATTTGTGTCTGTTTCCCAGATTCCCCAGTGAACCAATCTTTGATGACTCATAGTTGGGCCGCTATGTATTAACTTTGAAAATTTGGGAGGCCAAGCCACCCCTTTATGTGTGGGCGCCATCAATGTTTTTAGCGCTGTCCCTGGAACTTTGTTGTTCCATATAAAGGAAGAAATCATTTTATTAAGTGTCCGGAAAAACTGCTGCGGGATAGCGATTGAGAGTGCCTGAAAATAATAAAGAATTTTGGGCAAGACAACCATCTTAACTGTGTTTCTTCGCTCAAGCCACGAGAACGACGACAGAGGGCCCCATTTGCACAGTTGCAGCTTAATTGTTTACAGCAAAGGCTGGTAACTTGCTGTGTACAGTCTCCCCAGTGTTTTCGTTATGGTAGCCCCCAACAGTCTTATCCTCTCAGGGACCGACTTAAATTGAATAGCACCCTTGACCTGCGCCAAGCCTTCCCCCTCGACTAATAGGTTCAGGATTTCGGATTTGGTGATGCTAACCTTCAGCCCCGCTACGGCCCCAAATGCTTCAACTTCTCGGTTAACCTCCGGCATTGACTGCTCCGGCTCAACGCGAGAAGCATATCGGCTGTGTATGCCATCCCTTTGTGATCTTCCTCCACCAAAGGGAATACCCCTAATGGACCCTACCGTACGAATCCTATTGAGGAAGAGCTCGAGGTGTAACGCATGTAGGAGAGGGGTGAGGGGGCTGCACTGTTTGTTGCCTCTCCACAGCAGCATTGTCTGGGAAAGTTGCCAGTTTATTAGGAGTCAGACCACTGGATTGCTATAGTTTGCGCAGATCTTGTTCAGAAACTCCGACCCAAACCGCATCATTTCCACGGTGCAGAACAGGAAGGACCATTCGGCCCTGTCAAGCGCTTTTTCTGCATCTAATGAGAGGAGGACCGCCAGCACCTTTCTCAGGGATATTTTTTCTATGAGATGGCATGCCATCTGAATATTGTCATACGTTTGACGTCACTTTATGAACCCTGACTGATCCGGGTGGACTAACTTCGGAAGAATGGCCTCCAGTCTATTTATTAAGACTTTTGTGTAGATTTTGGCATCCGTATTTATAATGCCAATTGCCCTATAGGATCCACACAAGTTTGGATCTTTAGCAGGTTTAAGAAAGAGGACCAGCTCCGCTTCCTCCATCGTTGGTGTGATGTGGCCACACTTACCGAAGAGTTATGTAAGTGGGTCAGTTTAGGAGCTAACGGCGATTGAAAAGGCTTGTAGAATATGGCTGGGAACCCATCCATGGGATTTATTTTGTGGGAGGCTTCTAAACGCGTCCTAGACTTCTTCTGTGGTGATGTCAGCCTCAAGTAATTCCCACTCCACTGGGGCAATCTTGGGAAGCGGAGCAAGTCGAGTTTTCCTGTGTTCCTATGCGCTTTGCTTAGTTTGACCCCAGAGTCAGTCTCCATCTTCAGCATGACCTCCTGAAATTCCTGCTCTAGTTCTGCTTGTAGGGCTCTTGTTTGCTTTCGCCACAGTGCCCTAATCGCAATGAAATCCCCCCTACATGTCACCTTGAAGGCATCCTTTAAGGTGCCATCCGACACCTCTGGGGAAGAGTTAGGCTCAGAGTAAGACTCAAAATAATCCTTGATTTTGTTTTCCAACTCCATGCTCAGCACCACGTCTGGAGTTGGGTGTTCCCACAGGAACTGCTTGCAGAGCCCCCGCCTCTCATGCGGCAGGTCATTCGTTAGTAATTGGGGAGTGATCTGATAGTGTTCTGCTGTGCATCTCCACCCCCGTGATTCTACCCAGCAGTGTTATTGATGACTATATGTAGTTAATTCGGGAGAAGGATTTATGCACATGCGAGTAATATGTATAGCCCTTCTCCTTCCCCCGAAGCGAGGTCCAACTGTCTTTCAGGGCTAGATTTTCAATCTTCACTTTGAGAGCTTGTGAGGGGGGTGGCTGACCATAGCATGCAGTGGTGCTTCTATCCCTCTGCGGGTCCCATACCAGGTTGAAGTCCCCCCATCACGAGGATCTCCCTCTTTCTGAACGACTCAGAGTAAGTGAGGGTTGTCCTTCAGAAGCCATCTTGGCTGGAATTTGGGGCATTTATGGCCGCCACTGAGAGCGTGACCTCCCCTGTTTGGATTCTGAGGAACAGATGTCTTCCCCTCCTTGTCTGCTGGCGAGTTGGTATGGTATAGTAATGTTTGTTTATAAAGCGCCTATACACTGGAAGTGTTTTTAAATGTTAAGGAATCGGGCGGACACGCCCGCCCATAGTGCGATGAGAACCCCTGCTACCTTCCCCATGGCATTCGCCTGGAATATTTGGGGGTAATGCTTCAGCCTGAACTTGTGCCTGTCTTGTTTTCGTATATGAGTTTCTTGTAAGGCTATCAAATCTGGCTGCACACGAGGGAGAAACTGGTCGACTTTTAACATAGGAGTTTAACCCCGCACATTAAGCGTCAAGCACTCGAAGACCAGTAGCTATAATCTGTTGGAGCACTTCCCTGACTGCCCTTTTCCTGCATCTTGGTAATTCCACTGCCCCAGCTGGTTGCACGCATTTCCCACCCTCAACGCCCCCATGGCCCCCGGTGTGAGCCAAAGTTTCGAGCGATCCCTCGGCTACACCACCCTCAACTTTAGCTCACCAAGATTTCTGGGGAAAACCTGTGGGGTATCCTAAAGCCCCTTGCATGATTCCAAGTGGATTCCGCAGTGGCACTCCTCTGCTCCAAAGGACCCTGCAAGACATCCTTTAGTGGCACGGGCATCCGCTGCTTTTCCTTTGCCCGTGCTGTCAATTTGAAGTGGCTATCAGTATTCCAGCGGGGTACCTATCCTGCAAGCCGGCACCCAAGTGTCGGATCCTTCTGCGTGACTGTGTCGCCTCTGACCATTACATGATTTCATCTTAGGGGGAACACCCGCCCCACCAGTTGACTCACGTTGCATGTCCTTGTCGCTGAGCTGCAGAATATGGATTCCTTCGTCCCATGTTGTTCTGTGCTGCCGACCCGCCAAGTGAATATAAGACCGAAGACCAAAGGGGAAGGTCCACCTATATTTCATCTGCCTAGATTGTAGGGCTATCACCACTGACACCACTGAACCCATTTCCCTTTGCTTCTGTAGGGTGGATTGTGCCAAATAATTTTCCACCCCATTGTAAGTAATTGGCTCTGCTTGTCGGGCTGCATGTAGGATGACCTTTTTGAGGGTAGCATGCTAGTGCCACTAGGGTATCTCTAGGCCGAATGCCCGGTTCTTGTCTTTTGGGTCCAGTCCTATGCACTCTGTCGATGGGGATTTCTTCTACCTTTCTGTCGCCCAGAAGATCTGCAGAGATTCGTTGAACTGTCTTTTAGCTCCGAGTCTCCCACATCCTCCGGCAGACTCCGAATGCAGATATTGGATCTCTGGGATCTGTTTTACAAATCTTTACACTGAATCTCTCCATTGTGGGGGATCCTAGCCAGGTCTTACAGCGTCTCATTCATTTTCCGGTTGTCCTCCACGATCTCCTGAAACGCCCTCTTTGTGGTGTCCGTCCGCTCCTCGAGCGTTGCAACTTCTCTCCAAGTCTCTGATTGCCCGCTTTACCCCAGAGGTGAATGTCGCAAATTGTGTTTGAAAAGATGCAGTGAGTCTCTTTTGGAAGTCATTAAAACAGGCATACAAATCCTCTTTGGACACAGCCATGGTGGTTGTGGCGCTGCTCACCGTTGCTGCCTGGGTCTGTTGGCTTGAGGCCTGGTGAGGATGGGCGTCAGGATCTTTGGCCCAACAGTGTTGGAGGGTGCTGTTGCATAGCGCTGCAGGTGGGTGCCGCTTACAAGGGGCACCCTTCCCCTAGGCCCCCAGCATTGGCCTTGGATGTTGGCTGTTTCTGTGACCAAGGATACGCAGGAGTCACTATGGATGGGGGCCTCCCCACTGAGTTCCCTTTTATTGCAATAACCTCCTGGGGGCCAGCATCTTCAGAGCACTTAAGATTTGCTCCCTCTGCCTCCAAAGCACATGCCGAGAGCAGCAGGTGCCCTTTGAGCTCTGGTGTCTGACAAATGGAGGGCAGCAAAGAAGGCAACCGTGATGGGGCTGTGCTTGTCAGCCCATAGCAGATTTGAGGGCTGAGCCTAAAAAATGTAGTCACTGACCCTTTATATGTTTGGTGCTCCTGCGCTAATCCGCTCCCTCGGTGTTATACGTGACTTATCACTGGCCCACCCCCAGAGCTCTTCTACACTCCAGATATCGTCCTGGAACACCCACGTGAGTTGCTCTCCCCCCACTGAGGGTTGCGACACAGCTCCTGAGTCTGCAGTGATGTCTAGGGATCTATGGCGTTGCGGGTGCACCCATACCAAATCTGCCGATCTGCCACTGCAGCAGACAGCGCAGTCTCCTGCTTGTGCCCCGCAGAGGCAGACCAATGCCAATCCCTCTTCCATGGGTTGGCCCCCCTCCTGCGGGCCAGCTGCAACTTTGTGTCCCCAGCAGTGTGCTCGGGCTGGCCGGTGAACTGGGGTTGCAGTAACTGCTGGACCCATATGCATGCAAGTTCCATATCCGACCCACCCTCCCTGGAAAAAGAGAGTTGGATTTTATTGTCACAGATCTGGTTATGAAAACAATAACAATAATCACATATCTATCTGATATCATACTTTTGGGCACCGGGTCCAGAGGTAGCCCCCTCTGGCCTGTGCTGCCTTTCTTGTCCCACGACTTGTTGTGGTCACCATACAGTGCCCTGTTCCTCTCTTCCTTTGTTCTTCTCCCTTCTTTTCTAGGGTGGGAGAGTTTTGTGGAAAAGGAGGAAAAGTGGAGGACACTGAGTTAACAGTGAACCTCCTGCCTGTTTGCGTCCCCGTTCAGGGGTCTTTGAAGTGTGTCTGTTGGGGGCTGTGACCCAGCCCCCAGGCCGGCAGTGGCCGACTGTCTGGCCCCCAGGAAGGGGGTTGGTGTGTTATTGCTCTCCCTGCCTGCCTGTTAGTTTCCTCTGGGTGCTTAGCACCTTGCTTCTTTGTGGAAGGGTGAGGTGATTTTCTCACATCAACCTTCCCTTGCTTTCTGATGGGCGAGACTGCTGTCTCCAGCCTAAGTGGCGGAGAGGAGCCAGTTTTGGAGGAGGGGAACTGGCCCTCCCATTAGTGTGTGCTGTTTCCTGATGTCTGGTGTAGGCGTCCCGGGCAGCTGCCGTTAAACAGACCAAGCCCCTGTTTTCTTGAATGCAGGCTGCCTCTGGAGCAGAATGGATGCCTCCCAGGTTCTAGACTTTGGTAGCGGGCGCCAAAGGACGACTGCCGCGGCCCACCTCACACTCTCCCTACCACTTCTACCCAGTTTGCGCTCCCCGCGTTGACCAGGAACCACCTCCAGAACAAAATTGCAATTTGTGCTGCAAAATGCAATTTAGCAGTGTCCACCTGCGGCCACCAGTGCCTTGCCTTGTGTAAGGCCCTTGTCGGAGACGGAGCTCATTGAGCTCACGGACTCACTAGCCGTCACCATCTTGTAATTTAGAAATACTTTTTGAGGGGACTGGGAGCTAAAGGAGTTCCTGCAATATTCATGCAATCCACAATATTGGATTTGTTGTTGTGCTGCAAGGATTTCGATCTTGTGCCTTGTCTCTTAATACGCTTTAACAACCCCACCCACATAGCACTGTAGCAATTAAATTTGATACAAATAACAACTTTCCCTATAGTCCTCCTCATCCTTTGCCAGGAAAGGTTGGATCCTCTAGAGAAGGTTTAGGTAATCGTGACTGGATCGATGGCTATGCCAGCCTAGTCTTTCATGGATATGACTGCTGAAAAAGTATCCACGTATTTATTCTGTCACTTTGGTGCTATTTTTTACTTGCCAAACGTACAGAATACAGTAAAAACAATCTTCTGTTCTAGAACACTTCCAATTTCAAGACTTTTTTTTTTCAAACCGAGTGTCCTGTAATATGTACATATCTGTGCAGTTCTGCAGAGGTTCACCCGTTGCACATACAATGTTACACATAACTGATGTTCTGTGCGTTACTTCTACCACCTTATACTCCCGGATTGCCCTAGGTAGCTTTGGCAGTGGAAAGAGAAGTCGCAGCAGAAGCCCCAAGATGAGAAAGGTTATTTGGGCACAGCATGTTCTTTCTTCTTTGGTCCTTTTGATGTGCCACCAAAGAAAGACAAGTGGGTGCCGGGGTCCTCCTTCCACAGAGCAATGTTCTTATGTTTTGATCTATTTTACAGGAATTTGCTAGGCATCAAAGGGGGTGGGGGATCTGGGTACAAACGGAGTTGCAACACCTATTTTTGAGTGCTCATGTCCTAATAATGTGAACTTTTTATTGTAAAAATCTTTCTCACCCTGTCCCTCTTCAAAAGTGATTTGTGTTTGAAAGAAACCATTGTCGGAATGCATCTGGGTCTAAAAATAGGAACTAAACTGCAGCAATAAGGATCATTTTTTGAATTTTTATTTTCAGGTGTCGGAAGTCTGCAGTTTGTTGGATTGCCCGGTGCAGTCAATGTTTCAGAGAATGCTGCAGCCGGCTCTCGAGTTTTTACCTTTACTGTGACGCCGGCCTCGTCTGTGTTACAGTATGGATTTCCCTACATCATCAACTCTGATCCGCTCACAAAGGCCTTCAGGATTGATGCATCGTCAGGCGTGTACACAGTAAGTCCACAACTCTGTGCTTTCTACAATTCCAAAGTCAGAAAATTGGTATTGCATTTTAGCTGTATGGTGTGCAGGAGTGAGGAGGCAAAGACAGAGGTGGCACTTCAAAGTAATTTTATTCAAAGGAAGAAGAAAACACCTGCCTTTCTCTGTTTCCAAAGGGTAATCCTTACCTACCCAATGAGTAACTGAGGTGTTAGTTGTCAGGGTAGAAGTCCAAACTAATATCCGTCCTCCATCCAAAATTCTCCTTTACTATAGCCCTACCACTAAGTAACAGAAAAGAAACCTAAATCGTACCAGGAGAATGACTCCCTACTCCTAGTTCTACAGGGATCTGTCCTATAGGCAATGATCTAGAGTCTCTGCTTTTACTCCAATCTTCTTCTAGAAGAGAATGTGCCAAGAAAATGACTCCCTTCTCCTGGCTTCACAAGTCCATCAGACTTTTACAACCTTTTGGCTTTAGCTTCTGATTCAAAAAATACAATCCAGGAGAATGACTCCCTTCTCCTGGTTCCTCAAAGTGCTCTTCTATCTGTTCTTCACAATAGTTTTTATGAGCCCTTCTAGTTCCATCCAGGCTTCTCTGAAAGCTCCTTTGAATGTACTGCACTCTTTTATCTCTGACTTTGACAATCTTGTTCCACTTACTGAGACGAGGGATACTACTCCCGAGGCTCTATACACTTTGATTACTGTTGGAACAGTTGCTGGAAATAAGAAGATTCCTCCCAACTGTTTTCATCCTCCTTGCAATTACTGGGGCAAGGGAGATCACTCCCAAGGTTTCCTTCGCAATTCTTATTCGTAATATAATTACAGGAGATCACACCTGAGGTTTGCTTCAAAGTTCTGATTCTCAACGTGAGTTCTGAGACGAGGGAGATCACTCCAGAGGATTGCTTCCCATGGTACCACTGCTCTACTGGGTCTCCCGTAGCTCCCCATTACCTTTACTGTGGTCGGGGCACATCATTGGTTCTTCCTGGGGTGTCTGGCTTCTTTGTTCCCAGCCAATACTTGTTTGGCTTTGCACTTCTATCTCTGCGTTCCCTGTGCATCTCTGTGGGCATTCTTTCCAGGCATATCAGTATAGTTGCAGGACGACTTGGTCCACCTCCATGAGGTCACTCCACATCTCCCGGATTCCAGCTTCCAGCTTGGCTTGCTCTTGCTTGGCCATAGAGGGACTCTTCTGGTCTGCGGACAGTGTTTGAGTTGCTCCTGTGGTGTTTCGTCCTCTCTCCGGGTCTGAATCTCCTGGGCTGACAAGGCTTTGGACCGGTTTTGCTTTTTAGTGAGCCCCTCTTTGCTTTTTATCCTATTTGGCTGGGACCTCCCCAGTGGTATGCCATAGTCCATCGTCAGGCTTACTTGTGTCCTCATCTTTTCTCCTTGGAGAAACCTCGTCCCAATATCTTTTATTTGAGTATTCTGTATGACTACATGGGTTTTATTCTGCTCAGACTGAACAGGAGTGTTTTGTATGACTCTGAATGTTTTCTTCTCAGTATTTCTGTAGCACACATCCTGCTTAGACTACACATGCGTAGTCATATTAAAGGTATCTAATCTTACAGGAATAAGAGGAGTATTACAATAGTATCAGGATTCAAAGTAGAGGGGAGCTGGGAGCTATTTAACTCTGCTTGTAGCCCAGAAGAGTCTGTTAGCTTCACAACATCTACCATGAGCTACTTTTGGCTAGCTATGCCAACTGATGGTGAACAAACACACCTATGTGAATTTAACTCTTTGCGTTTGCGACAACTTATAAACAAGAGAATCTATATGATATTTCAAGCATAAGTGGTCCTAAATAGTGGACAAAAGGATAGGTTTGCATCTTCTATGGAAGGTAGATTTGCAAAGCACTATATATACAATAGCTCATCGTTCTCCAGTGGCCGCTCCTGGTCACTGGTTAATGCTGGATAACCAGGAGCTGCTTTTTGCCTGCTTATCCAATCTGAAGTTCGATCCCTGTAGTATACAGTAGTACTGTCTGCCTGTACGTTCGACAGGTCTGAAGGGTTTTATAGTTTGTAGAGAAGGATGATACGGGAGTCCTTGTCCCCATGGGGGGGGGGGAATCTTTCCCGGTGAGGTACTCCCTCTTTATACCACTCCTACGGGGACTATCCGGTATCACCCTCATCTTTCCCCACCCCCTCCCCAAGCCTCACAGGGAAGGGCTCCCCCTTGGGGAGAAGTGACGTTAACCCATGAATCGTCACAGCTGCCAACATTTTTGTTATACAGGATACATTTTGCTTAACTTCAATTTGCCGAAAATACATTTTCTAATGTTGACCATGAGCTCTCGTTCTACAAAAGTAGAAGATCTATTAGGATCTGGGGAAACGACTGTTCATGTAAGAAATTCTGAAATGGAAGGAAAGCCACATCTAAAGAGGTATATTTAACACCCTACCTGCACAACTGTACATCATGTGTACATATGAAAACATTATTATCGAAGTGTAGGGAACAATATGGCAGTTATTGACTGGTGGTGGAGTTTTAGGGCCACAAGAAGAAGCAAAAGGCTTTGCTTTCCACCCCCTTTCCACTCTTCCCCCAGTGAGTGCCCCCCTCCTCCCGGATAATATACTGTTGTGAATTACACCGGTCGTATGTGGGTTGGCAGCACAACCTTGATTTAAATAAATAAATGAGGCAATTGTGTTGGCTACCCATATGACGACGGAGGGGCTTGCAGACAGCTTATACACCTTTTTGAACTGCATTTGTTGACCCAAGGATTCGTTAATTTGGCTCCAAAAAGAGTGAACAATATGCCACTGGCCAAAATTTGTGGGATGTCCACATGGTTCATGTTGAAAGTGTTTGCCATCTTGGCAACTGAACTTTTCTGTCCGTGCAGGGTTTTTAGGTCCACTATGTACAGTTTCATATGTGACTGGAGATTGACAAGTTGAAGGCCCTTTCACATTCTCTACAAACCTTTCGGCTAGTTATTGACCACATGTTAACCAGTGGCGGCTGGGGAATTTTTGAACTGGTGGGGCTTAAATGCATGTGCCTAATATGTGTGAGCAACCGAGTGTAGTGCGGGAGCCAGGCTGTCTCTCTCCCCAAGAATTTCTTTTGAAAAATAATGTGTTAAAATGCTGCATTTTAAAGCACTTTCTGTGAAAAATTTGATAGACAGCCATTTATATATTTATTTGTATTGTGCTGATAGCTCGCAAGCTTCGGGGTGCAGAGACAAGAACACGAAGGACAGAAAAATAGGCAGAACATATAACGCAGGACATTAAAATAATAAAAAGAGCAGAAAAGGATTGTATTCTTGGCTTTACTTTAAGAGGTGTGTTTTCAATCGTTTGTGAAAACGTTGATAGTTTGATTCCAATCTTAGCTGAACTGGGAGGTTGTTCCACATGCCAGCCACTGATACGGGGAAGGATTTACCTGCACCGTTTTCATGTCTGAAAGAGGCCACAGCAATCGAGCCTTGATCCGCCGATCTTAGCTTTTTGATGGGCGCGTATGGAATGAGTTTGGATTTAAGGTATGCGGGGGCTTTACCAAAAATGCATCTGTGTGTCAGTGTAAGAGATTTAAACTGGACCCTTTCCTCACCAATGCAGTTCTTTTCTCGCTTCGCTGATATGCTAGTTTCTGGTTTTCTGTTTTATGATTCTTACTGCATTGTTTTGTAAGACTTGGTAGCTATGATAGCATTGTTTGTTGGAACCTAGGATGAGCTTGTTGCCGTAGTCAAGGCGAGATAAGATGGTGGATCTTGCGATTGTTGCGCTATTTTCTTCTGATAGGTAAGGTTTTATGGCTTTTAGTAGGCGAAGATGGTATGAGCAGGTTTTTTTGATGTATTGGGTTTGGGCTTCTGATCCCAGAGATGCTCCTAACATCATCCCAAGGGTTTTGACCTTGTTTAAAACTTGAATTTGGGTATCTTTTATTGTGAAGGCGCTGTATGAGGGATGGAGCTTTGTTCTGGCTAGGTTAGTGTCAAAAACCATAAGCTCTGTTTTATTGCCATTAAGGCACATCCAATTTGTGTCCATCCACTGCTCTACTGCATTGTATACCAAGGATAGTTTCTTGTGGTCTTTCTGATGGTCTCCGCTTAATTCAGTTACCAGCTGAGTGTCATCAGCATAGTTGGTAAAGAATGTATCAATGTTCTCCAGAACTGTACAGAGAAACCTTAGGTATAGATTGAAGAGGAGCGGGGACATAGTAGCACCCTGTGGAACTCCGCAGGTGATTTCCTTTTCCAGTGAGAACAGGCTTCCCCAGTGAACTCTAGAAGTTCTATTTTGTAGGAAGGACATAATCCATCCTATTGCTTCGTCTGAGCAATTTGCTGTTTTCTTTAGTGCTGTCTTGCCATACAGGTTGCCATCAATTTTGCATGATGGCACATGAAAAAAACCAAAAGATGCAAGTCACCAACCGTGCCAGGACCATTTCCCAATGCATTTTCATCATGACTTTGCCCACAGCATATGGCTGTGTCTATAATTGTCCAAGCATGCTGCACCACTATGCTCGTATTACCATACAAGGTCTCCCACCCAGTAAGGAAGTGCCATGCCACAGAAAGAAAGTATATCCAGCTGGTTAGACTGGCCTTTATTGGATGTAGGCCAGTGACAACACTTCATGTTTGCTTTACCCTTGATGCACAGTTAAGATACAAAGTAAAGTCAAGTGTTATTATGTGGGTAGACTGGCCTGTATTAAATGTAGGACAGTCTAGCCAAGTAACAACCAGAGCTTCCAATGTACCCACGACTTGTGGGTTTGACCTGCAAAGAGAAAAAACATTAAGGCCGCAGCAAACATGTCCGAAAACCTGCGAGCAGGCTGGGCTGAGAAAAACGGTCATCATTTGTGACAACCCTTTTACATGCAAAGCGAGCCTTTCATCTCTGTGTGGGGTCTTCTTCTGTCAGTTACAGAGCTTTGACCACCTGTGATCTCCTAAAATTGGCAGATTTCACAGCCCAGAAAGTGTATAACCTTGCCATCAATTCTCCCCCCGACCCCCAAAAAAAGATTTAAGGGCTTTGGAGTCGGGCACACAAGTTATTATTGGATCTGGGTTGGGAAACAAAATGCTACATTCTGAAAGTAAATCATGCACTGATATACAGGTGTTTACAATTGGGTCAATTGTAAGTCCAGATAATTGTGATTGCCCCATCACTACATATAGTCATTATTGATGTTTCAATTTGTCAAAGTCACTGCTAGTAAATGCACATTGCCAGAAGTTTTGCCAACGATCACTAATGCAGATAATTGGAGGGTACCTGTTTCTTGAAAAACCATATACTGTTAGATGGCATTACCGTGGCATATTTCTGTTAAAAAAAAAAGGGTAAATCAGTGGAACGCTCTATAATCGCACGTCATTGATATGGAGCAGGACACACAATACATTGTAATCCGCTATAAGGTAATATATACCTGTAAAGCACACAAACAACCTACAACACAATAGACAAGACGACGAAATAGCTGGTGAGAACCGTACAAGTAGCAAAACATCATAAAGGCGAAATAAACCCAGTTAACCGCTAATCAGGACTTACAAAATAGAGAATGTGAGCGCTGGCTGCTCAGGATGAGCGAGAACTGCAACGCAGGTTGTCGGGGGAAATGAAAGACACTGCTTCTTTCTTGCTTGCTGACCGATTTTATCCATCAGCAGTGAATATTGGATACTCGAGGCTTGAGCACTCCATCCCCTTTGGGTTGAGTGTGTAGTCGTGGGTTGGAGTTCTTCATGATCTGTGTGGACTTGTCACAGTAAGGCTGGTTTCACAGGATCTTTAGCGTGATGGGATGAAGGACCATGAGTTTAGAGGAAGGCCCACAGTACGTGGGAGCAAAGTGAGTCCAACCAATTAGGAAAGCTATGAGTCCACAACAAGCTATGGAAGTGCAGATCGGTCTTTCGAAAGCCATAGATGATGTCGACAATGGCAAGTATATAGAAAAAGACACACAAACAGCAGCGACAAATGGGCTGAGGATTATCTAAGGGCTGCAGAAAGCATGTAAAGATGCTAGAGCAGACCGAGAAACGGCCCCAGGAGGCAGAAAGGCGGGCGTAAAAAGGACACGCTAGACAAGCAACCCGCAGTAGAAGCTCTAGAATATCCTATGGAAGCCCAGGTAGACTATCTAGATGGGAGGCGACAAAAATGGTACTAATTGATACGGTAATAAGGGGAGTGGAGAGCCCCATACAGCAGAAGCGAGATATAATCCTGGTGAAACAGGCCAAAGGGACAGAATGACGAGAAAGCATGCCATAAATGAGGGGGGCAGGAAACATATTTGCTAAATAAAACCATAGCTGGATGCTAGAAAACACAACATAAATTACAGACAGGAAGGTGCCGAAACCTAGAATTCTTATGTTCCCAAAATACGAATTGCTTTTATGCCAAATTACAGGTTTGGCCTTGGCCCAGCCCTCTTTCCACCCCCAGCACCCGAAATCTGAGCCCAGAGTGTTAGTTTCTGGCAGTGGCACTCTATTTCAGTGAAACCCTCACCTCTCCAAAACAGGAGTAGGGAGCTTTTCACTGAAATATGGTGTCGACACCACACCAACTCGGGGGGAGCCTTTCAAGGGCTGCCCCATTTTGGCATGGGAGCAGCACCCTTTCCAAATGAAAATCTCCCCAGTCCTGTGCTGGAGTGCTCGGCGCCAGCACGATAGAGGGGCACTTTCCTTTAAATAGTTTACCCTCAAAACGCCAGCTTGTGATAGCCCTTGAAAGTTTCCCCCGAGATGGTGTGGCAGCAGTGCCCTTTATAGTAGAAAAGCTGCCCCCCCTCCTCCATGCTGGTGCGGCAGTGGTACCCAAAGTAAGTGAAAAGCTCCTCCGACGGGGGTGGGGGGTTCACCTACATAGGTCACCACCGGAGCGCCAACATGGGGAAGCCTTTTATTTTACATAGGGTTCTGCGGTCACACCAGCAAAAAGGACCCTTTTTTAAAGGCTCCTCCATGTTAGTTAGGCACCCTGGGTGACCACCCTGGTCTCCCACGCCTAAGGCCGGCCCCAAATGTAGGCCAGTCTAGCCGAATCAGATCTGCTTTACCCTGTAATGGACAGTAACTGCATCGGTACTAGCATACTTGATGGAAAAACATTTTACTGATTTTTTTTTTTTTTTATTATTGTTTTTTCAGTTAAATTGAATAAATAAATATATAGGGGGTAAGGGAATAGGTTAAGGTGGGGGAATTGAGCTGGATTTTTGGGGCCATCTCCTCCCGCATTTTCAACCAATAAAACAATCAGAAAAGGTGAAAGATTTCCGACCAAGTAGACCTAAACCAACTACATCATGGGTATAGCAAAGATAAAATCATTTGAATAGATTGGCCTACATTCAATGTTGGCCAGCTTATAGTAACACTTCATTTGCCATTTTTGCTTTACCCTGGATTCACAGTAGTGCATTTGAAGGCTCTCCAGGATAATTCGAGATCATTGGTGTTATTGTGAAGTAAGACTGTGAGGATTTCCATTTAAAAAGTGTCTTGTCCATTCCCCTTTTGTTGGTGAGGTCTCCCTTTTCCACTGTGTTGCTAGACATGCTCTCCTTGGCAGTAAGATTAACCGCACCATGCGTGAGGCATGCCTTTTCTCCTCCTCCACTCCTTGTAGACCAAAGAGCACAAATATAGGGTCTAGTTCTCGCAGTATTCCATCTTTGTACCTGATCCACCCCAGTATTACTTTGGAGTAGGCCTGGGCCTTTACGCATTCCCACCACATATGCCAGGAAGATCAAGGTTTACCGCGCATTCTGCAACAAAGTGGGCTCGATATGGGGAGCATTTTGGACAGTCTTGCAGAATCATCGTTTTCCCATCTATGCAATAATTGCATTCATTCAGTTTATTTTGGCTACAGAGCAAGGATGTCTGATCATCCAACTGTACCATCTGGAGGTCAGTCTCGCAAGCGCGTATGTGAGCGCCATGTTAAGGATACCGGACCCTCTGCAGACAGGTTGCACGCTGGCCAACCTGGAATTAATGCCAGAACATCATGCAGGGCTGAATGCACTTTTACAAAACCAAGGGGACATTACTAAATCCACATGTAAATACAACATGCTGGGGCAATGTTCAAAAATTGCATTTATCCAGACTAAATCAGTGCAAAATGTACGCTCAAGAAATGATTCTTCACTGGCCTTCTTAGGGAAACATTGGGCCGAGGTTTTGTACTGGTGAGTCTTGTTAAAAAAATACATTATTCCTTACGTGTGACACGTATTATGGCAGACTTGGGTCAATGCATGTAGGCCCCAAATATGGGAATACTGTCAGTGTAGCTCACTCCTCTCTCTCATTCAGACCTTTTCTCACGGAGACTGTTAGCCATATCCAGTAGGCTTCTCTCATTTTTAGCAGGTTCTCCCCTTCAGCGGGACAAAGTGAGTTTTTCAATGGTTGTCCAACACAGGTCAATAAATGTGTGTCCATGCTGGGTAAAATTCTCCGTTAATCTGTTGGAGGCTGAATTAGTCCTGACACGTGAGCGGTGTTCTGACAGTCCAACATAGATTTTCCTGGTTGTCTGTCCAATGTAAATCTTGTTACATGGGCTGAATAATGCAGAAATTGCATTACTTGAATTGCAGTTTGAAAGGAATCTCCATTCCCACTGTTACCATGTATGAAATGCTTGGTCACATTTGTCAAATCACAAGCGGAACAATTCCCACGTGTGTAATGTCCCCAAATCTGTGGGAACCCCCAGAGTTCCGGTAAAGTTAGATCTCGGGGCTCCAAATAAGTCTTGGGCAGTTTCTCTCAAGATTACTCCCTCTTTCGAAGGCAAAGAGAACCGTACGTGTTTTTTTTTTAAATGTTTTTTTTTTAAATAAATGAGCCAGTTCTTTCTTGCAGCTTGTCTCAGCAAGCCACTGTAGTCGCACATGTGATCTTGTCAGTTTCTGCCGTTCTTTCTCGTTTTGATAAAAGCCTGGTCATGTGGCCATGGATTCCCTTGTTGATAGATTTTATTTTCTGTGAGGAACCAGCTTGTTGGCCAGTGTGCATTGCTTCCTTGACTGTATATAGGAATTTGCATTTTCTCAGGAATCCAGGCAATTGATGCAATGTTGTTGGGAAGATGTGATTGCATTGAAGGGACGTCTAGTGGGCACCTATGTGAAGGCAACTCCTCTAGTTGAGATGGGTGGGCGAATGCAGGATCTTGCACAACTGTCAATGTTCTTGGAGTAAAGCAGCAGTTTATTTTAATTGACAACATTAATCAACACGTGAGACAATCCCACATACAGGGACGTAATTTCACCAACATGCCAGTGGTAGCGGTAGTGACATCACACGGCCCTTGACCGCTGATGACAGCACAGGAAGTGATGTAATTTGACCCCACCCCAGTGACGTCATGGGAAGCGATGGAACATTACCTTTCACCCCTTGACAAAACAGGAAGTGGCATCACATAGCATTGTTCTTAAGGACACTACCAAAAATATGGTTACAATATCACTATAAGGCCAAATGATAATGTGTTCTCATATAACACTTGCACTTAAGCTCTTTTTTTATAGAACAAATATGCACACAATATCAACCAACCTATGTTGGTACTCATTTATCAACCTCGGAAGGATGAAAGGCGAGTTGGGGAGTTTAAGAACAGACTAAATCATTGACGCCCCCCCCCCCAAGTGTGCTTGAAATAAACCTTTGATGAGTCTAGCAATTATTGCATTGAATTCCAGAAAGACAAATAATTTGTTATGCCTATTCTTTCTTATTTAGGGTCACTGCTCGAAGTGTTGCACTTGTGGAACCCGTTTTTTTTAAGGGGCCTAAACAAGAAAGCCAGCCACTCCAGAGACTTAGAGCCACATGCCACTGGCCACAGCCCAGGAGCTTACATGTCCACGCCCAAGTGACGTGCCTGCCCACATAATGTAATCTGAAGGCATGAAATCAGGTTCTCGAATGAAGGTGGAACAATTAATTTGCAATAACAACAATTATCTTGGACATATATTATTCAGGTACAAAAAAAGCCAATGTAAAGGAAAATCTAGAAAATGGAGGTGCTCTCCATTTTATAGGTTACAGGTTTGTATATTCAACTGGTAGGGCACACCATCCGACATTCCTTACAGGCCATTTACACATGAATGGCATGTATTCCTGCATGCCTTCCGGCTATATGTCTTACTTAGATACTGGACCTTTTTTCTTTCTTCTGGGATAACCTCTAAAGCCTAATCCACAAGATGGGATTTTTGAAATCCTGCCAACCTGTCACATTCATGACTTTACTCTTCAAAGTGAGCCCTCGGGACATGCTTGGCTAATTATTTAGGGTGTGATCCTCTCCAACAACAGGACAGTCGATCGATGTCTGATCCCTAGGAGTTGGTGTTGGTTGCCCCTGCTGACATGGCTCCGAGTGATCCCCTTTGTGTCATACTTTTAATGAGCGATGGAAGAAAATCAGGTCATTTATAAAATGTTGTTAGAGATAGCCACAACTACACACCACCTCCCGGGGCAATTCAGGAGTTTTTATTTTCAATTCAGCACAGGAGCCTAATGGCCGTCCCTCTCTCTAACCTAGGAAGGGGCAGTCCTACCCTAACCCAGGCGACTCTCCACCCCAGACTGATACTAGAGGTCGGTAACCCCAATTATGAAATGTTCACCCTCTCTGGTCGTTGCACACTCTGATATTCCTTTCCCTAAATCTCTCTACCACTCTCCCCTCCTACTCAGCCACTGTCTCACATTTCACTCGCACTCCCTCTCCTGTCCTTCCAGTGGTACTCTCCCCCTTTCTCGCCATCCTGGTTACTTCCACCCACTGATCTTAATTCTAACTGCTCTTACCCACCCCACTCTTCTACTTGCCTTTCCATACTAATACTACTCTCACCCTCTCCACACTATTACTGTTACTCTTCCCTCTCCACACTATCACACCATTCTGCAAACCACTACTATGCCCCTCCCCGCCTCTCTCTTTCTCCCTCAATTACTCCCCGTCATCTTCTAACTCCCCCATCTCTCCTACCACTCCACTCACACTCGCAAATTCACCTCCAGTACCACTTCCTCTTTGCAACCAATACCTCATCTTTCATACAGCCTGAATATTTCTCCTCCATGCTCCTCTACACCGCCCCTCCTCTATCTGGTCCCTTGGACTGCCTCCATCACCGCCGACCTCACCTGAACAGTCCACAATTTCCTGCCTTGTAGGTCTCTCTTTATCCTGCTCCTTTTCTCCACATTGGCTAACCATCCCCACTGATTTCCCCAGCCCAATATTTCCCTGTTTTCCTCTTCCGGCAGGCGGCACAATCATCAAAAGACCTAATGGGGGACAGGGGAGGGTCCAGTCCCCATCCCATTCTCTTGTGTGGGTCCACATGGGTTTTGCATTCGTAGTCCGTGGTGGTGAGTCAAAGTCAAGTCCCAGTTCATCTGAGGGCCTGTCAGCCTGTTAGTTTTGCTCGGGAGCTGTTCTGTGGCTCTCACAGGTGAGCATAATTATTTGGCGCGTTCCCTGTATGCATATGCATATGCCTTTGCTGATGACTGTAGCTCTATGTTGGGCAGCAGATTGTGTTTTTTTTTTTTCTCAGCAGATTTTCCGGTTTAGGCTTCCAAGTGCCAGGTCAGGTCACTCATTGGAGCTTTGATTCAACTGGTCGCTTGCTTCTTTCTGCCTGTGTATGCTGGTTTATGTAGGTTTCTGAAAGAGGAGAAAAACCTGCCAGCATCATGTGAGATAGGTATGGGGTGATTGATAGTGGCACTGTATGCAAGTAAACTGGCACTATAAGAGGGATTGGGAACCTCCCAACTGCCACCTTCCACCCTGTGGAGTAGGACTTGCTCAGGATTCCAACCAGGTCTCCCACCCCCGGATGGGAAGCGCCCCTATCCCATCTTCACAGTGTCGGCTTATTGACATTGCTGTACATGCCCTCCTAGTTTATCAATCTTAGCAGCTCCGTTCCTTCCACCATGGGGTGCATATACTGATCCGACAAGACTACTTATGCACCACTTTCAGCTCCACATGCATCACCACTAACCCAACTTTACGCAGCTACCAATTGGACCAGATCACCAAACTTCAGTTGCTCCTTTTTCAAAGCAGAACTCTTCCTCATAAATATTTTCCACTAATATGTCCTAGTATAGGGGGGTTGCACACACATGCATCTCATATGCATACCATATGCATCTCAATCAATCAACATCCTCTAGGCCAGGTTGCTTTTGCACAGTGCTGTGCTCAGAATTGGCAGCACAATTTTCTGTATAGAGCGAGAACAGAAGGGACGGCATGACATCAAAGCCGACTTGGAGAAGGTTGCTGAAAATCAGAAATGGAGTAGCACATTCTAGCTGTCAACAGGGGGTCAGATAAAGGCGGCAGTACATTAACAGAAGTTATGGGCCACAGGTATTTGGGCAGTAGTGATAACTACAGGTAGGTAGGTGGGTGTGAGGAACCTGAGGGTGTCCTCAGCTTTTCCTCCCCGGTTCCTTCTCTCAGGTGGCCAGGGAAAGGTCATCGCTTTTGGATCCTGACCCTGGGGGTGGATATGTGAGGGATTATCACCTGGGCGGAGGGAACTTGGTGAGTGGGGAGAGGACGTCCTTGGGTGAGACATGGTATCACCCATTCCCTTTGCAGAATAAACCCTTTATCCCTCAAGCCTTTGTAGGCTATTGTCAGCCTTTTCATTCTTCCACCCAAAATGTCCCCCAGAAACACCACCTCCACACTGGGACGAGGAGGAGATTACACTTTATGCACACTTCCTTTATTAAAACAAACTTTCCCAAACGCCCTTTTTGTTCTGGGACGAAGAAGAGAGTCAATGCAGACTACATGTGACTTTTTTCAAGGTGAGCGGACTAGCTGTAATGATCCCAAGCCTCAGCACAGCATATTTAAAGAGCTTAATGGAGATCAACTGAGTAGCAGGAGAGGAAGGCAGAGTATGAAAAGCAACTTCCTTC
The DNA here is from genome assembly GCF_040938575.1 of Ambystoma mexicanum. Lineage (NCBI taxonomy): Eukaryota > Metazoa > Chordata > Amphibia > Caudata > Ambystomatidae > Ambystoma > Ambystoma mexicanum. The sequence continues at coordinate 650,704,884 of NC_090936.1, forward strand.
ATCGGAGAGAGAGCATCGGGGCACGAGAATCGCTGGAGAACCAAGACTGGTTGCAGTGGGAAAGCAGTGGAAAGTGAGGCTGCTGGAAGGCAAACATCTGGGGTGAACTGCGAGGAAGAGCAGTCACCAGCTGGTGGACTCACGTCGGGAAGCCGAACCCACTGACAGCATGCAGAATGTGGGAACGAAGTCGCAGAACGCTGCTGCATTGCTACAGCGAGACGCCCAGCGGCAAAGCAAGACTGTGGCTGCCTGGGACCTTGCAGAAGTGCCGTGAAAAACATCCAGTTAGGCTTTCAGGAAAAGGGTGCCAGGATATGGCAAGAGGGTGTTTTTGTTCATATATGCAATATATTCATGAAACCTTTGAACGGGGACTGTAAGAAAGGCAATTGTGAATGCCAAAACAAGTACTTAGAATACCGAAGAAACTGAAAGACTTTAAAGGCACTTTTGAATACCACCCAGAGCAAAAGCAAGTTGTGAGCACTCGTGAGTGGAGTGAAAGAAAGGTGGTACATGTGGCAGATACCACACAATGTGTTGTTTGAGACCCAAGCAGGGGCAAAAGTCAAGAGAATGCCAAGAAGGGTAAGAGATGAGAAAACAAGTATTGGACAAAGCTAAAAGAGTTCAATGAACTGCAGGTTATGAGGAAACCTGTATTGGCAAGAGCCAGAGGAATACAGAACAAGGGTAGCAAAGTGCATGGAACAGTGTTAGAAGAGTGTGACACTGATGAAAGAACCAATCGTCACTATCAAAGGAAGACAATGGCCAATTGTTGGTGGAAACCATTTAAGAAGGGGTATCAGTTGCGTGACCTGTAATGGGTGGATTGTGTAGTCCAACAACTGCGCCTAGACTGAGTACCCCCTATATGGAGAAGCTAAGGAAAGTATGCATAAAGAAGCTGGTGTTTTGTAACTTCCGCTTATGTGATTTGAACATTAAGATAACTATTTGTGTAAGCCAGTGGAAAGTACTGATGTCAAAAGAGCTGAGAAGTGTCCCAAGGAATTGTGGTGTTTTGTTCAAAGCTGGAGGATTTGAACTCTTGGGGAAGGAAACCCCTTTTTGTTTGTTGAAAGCTAGATGATTTGAACTCTTGAGAAAGGGAACCCCCATTTTGTATCTACTTTAAACTTGGGGAAGGGGAAGCTGATTACAAGCCAAGAGCTGGAACAACTTTATTTTGAACACTATTCATTTTGATGCTGACATCTTTACACCTTGTTTACAATTAATTGTCAGGGCATGTATAGGATATGGACAGAGACATTTTAGTTGGACTGCCTGATGCAGACTATCCTTAGTTTTCATTAGGTGGGGAAATCCCACCTTAGAACAGGGCAAGATAGGCATTACTCATCCCTGTCTTTTAAAGGTAATAAGAGATGTGTTAACTAACTTGAACCTGTTGTCTGTCTTACTCATGATGCCTTCACAAAGGACACAACTTGATGTGTAATGAGGGTTTGAATGCAGACCACTTTGTATAGAGGTATTCCTGCACTGGGAGCACCCTCTGGCAAGCCAAAAGAAGGATCCAGACCAGCAGACATGGTGTTAAGAAGCTTTATTTAACTTAAAAAGAAAGCTGATTTCTAACCCTATTGTTAAAGGGAAGTTCCCTTCCTATCAAAACTATAACTAAGGTGTTCATCAATAGTAAAAACAAAATCGTCCTTGGTTCAAACCTATATGATAAACTAGGCCTACAACTTCGAAAAATATAAAAGAAAATCGAGGCAGAATGCCCTGCACTCAGAGTGGTTTCACCCGATCTCTCCTGGGCATCCAAGGAGCCTCTCCTGGTTCTAGATTCAAGAAGTGTCCGTAGAAAAACAATCCTCACTACTTTTTAACACGTCGTGGCAGTCTCTCAAAGTTCCAAAGTTTCAAAACGTTTCTTAAAGGATGTCTCAAGTCCCTGAAAAAAATGTACCCCAATTTCTTTAGGTGGAGGGATATTTCCCTGATCCCTCTCCACAACTTGTCGTGAATTCTATCCACTAGTTTCATGGCTTGGGTGGTCTCTATGCACCCCTAGTATTCAGACTTTACTGATTTTATTGGACCTCTCTAGCCCCTTGAGTTCCTCTCTCTCAATATCTCTCTGGAGTATTGGTAACCCCTCTTGGTATGTGGCTCTTTCAGCTTCTTGAGGGGGTTTCTGTGAGTCGTCGGGCGGTTTACAATACTCCAGTTTCTTGAACTCGCTTGGGTTACTCTTTCTCAGTGTTTTGCATATCTCTTTGGGGTATAGGAAATGTCATGATGCCCGCTCCCAGGGAGCCGGTTCAAGCCCTGCGTCCCCGAAAGCGGACATCCAGTCCCCAACGAAGGACCCAGCAACCCCATATAGGGGCCCTTTGGACAGTGTCCTGGCGCCTATGGCGCCTTACTCATAAAAGACATCAGTCCTGGCGCCATAGGCGCCAGGCTCATTATGGGAGTGCTTGGGTACACTTACCTGATGCAGACCATGCTGCAGGATCCCGGCCTCCTTGAGGCCTGAAAGGAACTACTTTACCTGTGGGACTAATTTACCATCCGGGCGTGGTCGGGGAAGGATACATACCTGATTGGAGGAAGGATACATACCTGGAACTTCTTCTAAGGCTATTTAAACCCCACCCGAACAGCCACACGTGGTTCGCGTTGTTCTGCATCTAGCAGCTGGACGCTCACTGTGTCTGCTCCTGCATCCTGACTTCTGCCACACCTGCCAGCATCCTGGATCACCTGCAAAGGAAGAGAAGAAGAGAACAGAAGAAGGAAAAGTCCTTACCTGCTAAATCCGCATCCCGGAGACATCTCGCCGACAATCCTGAAAAGGAAGACTTTTACTTAAAAGCTCATCGCGTCGATCGCTGCAGCTCTGCATTCCACTCACCTTTTCAGGGCGCCTCCATGTTCAGCAGCGATCATCCGGATTCGCAGTCACGCCCCAGCGCCTAGGGAGAAAAAGACCAGAACAAAAAGTGAGGGAGAGAGAAGGGAATAAGGAAAGCTAAATCTCCATGTTAAGACTTACCAGTTGATTCATTCCCTCTTCATTTCGGGTCCGCGCCGAATCCTGGCATTTCCAGACCCCGGCCCCTAAGGGGGAAAAAAAAGACATCAGCGTTAATGAGCGAATGAAAAGACATTACCAAAAAACGCTCATTAAAGACTTACCTGATTTCTACAAGGATTCCACTTCTCATCTCGGGTCGGTGCCTGTTCCCCGGCATTCCGTACCCCGGCCCCTATGGGGAAAAAGACACTAGCATTAGTACATTAATGCACGGACACAAGGGGAACCTCTTATCAAAAAACTTACCTGGAAGCCAAGCAAGTTTGGTTCTCACCAATCCGAAAATCCAGTGAAGTAACTCGATACCAACGTGCCCCTGCATCAGAAGCAGGATGGAGAGCTCGTCCTTCCAGACCCTAAGGTGAGACGCTACGAGGAATCACAGAAGGGTTTCGAGGAGGGTGAGAGGGGAAAGTGGGAGGCCGATTGCATTACCCCGCAGACAGTTAATCCCCTATTTTCGCCTACAGAAGGATACTTCTGCGAGCCAGACAAGCCAGATTTGGGGGCCCGGTCCAGTCCGTCTTCCGTACCCTGCGCATCACCTTAGAAGAGGTCACAGCAGCGCGAACCAGGCCAGCGCCTCCGTGGGAGTCAGGCGAGCGTTACAGGAAACCACTCTTGTTATGTGGATCTTTTAGCTCTTGGGAGTTTCCCAGAGCTGTCTTATAGATTGCAATCCTCAGGTTTCATGGGCTCCAGTAACCCCTCTCATTCTCTTGTTCTCTCTTGCTGTGTCTCTCTGAACCTCGCAGGGGCTTGGGGCAATCCTTCCTTCCTCCCGTTTCATTGTTTCCTCTCTCTGTCTCCCTCTGCCCTGGAAAACACAGGTACCTTCTGTTCCGTTGGGTTGGTGTCTCTTCAATAGTGATGCCATTCCCCATGCCTTGCAGGTTTTCCAGTCTGGACATGAGCAGACTTTCTGTTCGCCTCACTTCAGCATCGCTCCGCTCTTGATCTCCCTTGATGAGAGCTGAGGATTTGCTCCTCCCTCGATCCCTGTTTTTCGCAGCGGTTTGCAGACACCAGGCCCACCAGGTCGTCTTCATGGTTGCCCCCTCCAGGTCAGGCTTGTCTTGAGCTGCCTTTGCCTCTCCGATTCTGCACTCTCGTGTGTCGTTTCTACAGCGTCTTGCTTCCGCGTTGGTCTCTTCCGGTGCCACAGTTGGTTCTGCTGTGCAGCGTGGCTCCTCACCTTGATGACGTTTTCACTTCGGAGGCTCGCCTCTGTGTTGCGCTTCTCTCTCTCTCCATTCAAGGGCGGTCGTCCCTTTATTTCCGCTCTGCGACTTCAGTGGGGCGTATTGTTTATCGTCCACTGTTCAGTTCATGGGGAATCCAGCATTGTTTTGAGGCAAACACATAGAGGTAAAGTTACTGTTTTGAGTCCCATATATGGATGCAACTTCAGCTTCTCTTAATCCCATGTATGCATATAAGGATCTAAGTGATTACTGCACTGAGTGTACTGTGACAGACTTGTGCCACCCCCCTACCCTTTTCACTGCATATATATGCAGGGGGAGACCACCCACAGTCATTCCTACTCCCTCCCTCCCACATTCATTATTTACTGTACCCACCCCACACACACACACACCCACATGTATATTGACCTGGGGATGTAGAAAAAGTCCTTGTCCCCTTGAGGGGAGTCGCTTCCAGTGACGTTCTGCTTTTCCACACCCCTAGGGAGGGTTTTGATGAGTGGGCTCAACTCCCTAGCCTCAAAGGGCTCCGCTTAGGGAAGAGGGGTTGAAGCCTCCAGATTCGTTACTACCCCTTCATGTTTTCGAAACGATTGTGATAAATCGGGAACAAACAAGAATGCACTGCACCATTGCCCAGGAGAACTCTGTCCTGAAGTTTGTGTGTGATGCTGGCACCATTTACTTGGAGTCTAACTCGCTTTTGCCAAATGGCAGCTTTGCCGCATTTTATTGTCTTTTTATTTTTTACCACAAATAGGTATATGGGAATTTGAGGTAAAGTATATAATGGGGGAGGGGTGCGTAGGATGGGGAGTGGAAGAGGGTGTGCACGCCCCCCCCCCACCCCCTCACCCACTGCTGTTTGTTGTAAGAAGCAGCAAACTTGCCATTCGGTAAAAATAATGAGGCAAAGGTTAATAGAAACGTTTTTATTTCCCATATGCATAATGCTAGAAATCAGCAGAGCTGAGATTTCTTGTTCAGACGGGTGTTGGTAGAGGTATGAATGCCACGTGGGACTCTCTGTGAAATCCTCCTTTAAAAGCATGGGATGCAAATGGATCCATGTAGGGCCCTATGGACCGTGCTTTGGGCAGCAGTAAGCTACAGTGTTGTTGTTTTAGGTGCATGAGGCTTTTCATAAGGTCTTATCTGTGCCCTGGTGAAACACGCTTGTGCTGTTTTGGAGAGGTGCGTTTGGAGGAGAGACGTCTGTCGTGGTGCTGGCTGCAGACCCCTATGGGGCTACTTGTCAGAGTCCTAGTTTTGTAGATCCCTGATACTGGATGTGACATTAGGTGGACGTCTCCTGGTACTATGAGCTGTGAGTGCAGCTTGCAATACCATAGATCATCATTTTCCCAACTAGCCAGACTAGCTCAACAACCCAAAATGGGACACTCCTGCCAAGTAGAGGGGTCAAGGATTCCCTCTACTTGGCCCACTTTATCATATTAACAAACAATATATCCACATGCTTCTCAAACGCCATGGTCATGAGGCTCCTCTGGCGCAACCGCTTGTAAAAGCAACTTCTGTTACTTGGCTCCAAATAACACTCTGGCCCTTTCACTTTACTCACTCGTACCTCGATCCCATGAGAAGTCAACAAAGAGTAGCAAAGACAAAAACCATTGGGTCACTCTTTACTCTTCCGTGAAATACCATACCTAATTGAATTAGTTATTGGTGCCCTCACCACTCCACCTGTCTCCTCCAGTGTTTGATTCCCTTCTCCCTACCCCAAGGAAAAAAAAGCAGAGGGGTGCATCAAAAAACATTTAGCTATATTACACCAAGACCCTTTATTATCTATTTGCCAGCATCCTGAGTATTCAATTGACCATCCTATCCAAAAGACTGCAGGTAGTGTGGCAGCTGTGACTTAACTTTGGCACATGATCATCGTCGCTGGGAACGCCTCCCGTCCTTAGCTCCTTGTGATGGCCTGAATCCCTCTTGAGACTGTGCTTCACCCACACGTGCAACCAGGCCACACCAACCATCGACCACAAAACACTATTTCCCTGGATTCTCCCTTCACTCAACCAACAATTCCAGAATGTATCTAGCACAAAAAGGTGGATGACTTTTTGCAGTTCATTGACTCAGACTCCATAATTCCCTCTTCATTGCCCTTTACCCTTGTGCTATTCAGCAGATGTCAAAGTTTAAAACGACAGCTCATTTGATGATCTGATGTGAAGTGCCTACTTGTAGTGCTTGTGGACTTGCACTTAAGTCGTCTCACTTGCTGACACTGTTGAAACTGCTTTTGTTCAGCCGTTGAACATTTCTGATGGTCTGCTTGAGTGGGAGCTCTAGTGTTTTAATCTTTCGTGCCCTGCGGTGTCACTTCACTTGAGGAAGGATGGACTTCTTCACTATAAAATCTTAGTTAGATACTGAACCTGAGGATGGGATTGTAAAGGGTGCCAAAGAAGTTGGTATGATGTCTGTGAGATGTCAATCCTGAAGTGATACCTGAAGGCCCTTGGAGATTTAGGTTGGTGGGTGCTTTTTGATATGCTTGAGAGCAACCTTCAACAATTATGTGAGGTGGTTTTTAGGGATAGCTGCTCTGGTCCCAAAGCATTTCACTACAGTGAGACATTGCAGTGATTGGATTATTGTTCTTTATCTTGGTTATCAGAGAAGATTTCTAAATTGCAATCTTTGAAGCATTGTTTTGTTACATTTTTCTTATCTTTCTTTTTTAAAAATCCGAGTAGTTTTAGGATGTAAAGATGTGATAACAGCAGTCAGTCAAAAATAGCACTTCATCTAAACTTGAAATCAATTTGTATTCACTATGTGTATTTTGGTTTCCCTTCATGCTGTTTCTCACCCGTCAGCCATCACTATTCCTGACGAACTGCTGGGGTGCAGCCATAGGCGTTTCTGGAGCTGATTACAAGGAAAGTCAGAAAGCTCCTTCCCGACAATTGATGTTACTGTTCACATATAGGACAACCAATGACCGGCTCTGTGAGTGGAATCCCTTGAAGGTAGTATATAAAGCAACTTTAAGACCATACTCACAAGGACAAGAAACGCCACCTGGACTGCCAGCAATTCACAATCAAGCAGTGACCCCTAAAGGCTACAACAGCAACGTGAGGATCACTTAATACATAAGACTCTTGTCCAGGGACAAGTGATTAATCAGATAGGGAGGAAAACATAGGCATTGACAAAGATGTAGGAAAAAGTAGGCCATTACACATAACAATCAATAGGAAGCCAAGGGAGGGGTGTAGACGAAAACCAAGAACTTACTCCAAGAGGGAGCCCAGCAACAGGATCAGGGAAAATTCAATTATAATCCCAAAATTTCACATGTTTCTTTCCTACCTTAACAAAAATGGATTTCTCTCAAAGCGGTTGTCTAATTGTGACAGATTGCCATCAGTTGAGGGTGTGAAAGCCTGATCTTTTTTTTTATAAAATAATAAAATAATGCAGGTAATTCTGTGTTGGAAAGGGTGGTCTGCTATTCAAACTCCCCTTTCATTAAGCACAATACCAAAGCCATAGTGTGAACATGCGCCCCACTGCATCAGGGACCTTCTGCAGCTGGGACACCATGTCTCTGCAGACACTGCATTTAACTTTTGCATCTTTAATCCAAAACACATCATAACTGTGCCCATATCAGTCTGGTGACAGGGAAAACCCTAAGAATAAGACATTCCAGGTTTTGGTATGGTGGCTGGGAAGTGCACACAATTATTACAGCCACTTCAATTTGGTATCGCACACATGTGAACCCTGTGAGACCAGATGAGCTTTGCGATGGTTATGTGGATTCCTGGCTAGCCTGCCTGTCTCCAGTTCAGCAAGTGATACAATGGGCAGGTAGCTGCTCTTTTGATTCTCTGGGAGGCAGGGAAACACCTCCCCTCAGTACAGGATCACTCACCAGGAAATTTCACAGGAACCATATTTCAAGGAATCACAAACATAACATAAAAGCCTGTCTTTGACAATGCATGCTTGAGAAGGGGTCCGGATTAAAAAAGCTGGAGAATGCAGAAGGGAACTGAGGAGAGTTTCACCATATTTCTTTTCTTTGGGACTCTTTTCATCCTGTCCGGTCAATTTCCAGTGGAACAATGCACCCTGGGTATGAAGTAAGCAGGCTAAATTCGATTGTCACAGCAACAATGATTGTCATGATCTCTGCTTCCAAAAGGTCCGGGTTTTCCCAACTCCCTTGGAAGCAGATCCATAACCCAGGTTCCGAGTGCCAACCAGTCCCAATTGGGACCTTTTGGACCCAGTCCTGGCGCCAGTGGCACCAGGCTCATAAATATGCCCAGTCCCAGCGCTGGAAGCGCCGGGCTCATAATGCTTGGGTGGACTTACCTGCAGCAGACCATGCTGCTTACTTGCCTGCCAGTTGAGCCTCTGATCCTCTTCTGTTTGGGACTACTTTTCCTGTTGGGTGGGGCAGGAGCCACTCCCTAGATTCAGAACACTGGAACTCTTCTGGAAAGCAGGAACTCTTTTCTTACCTAGGCGTGGCTGTGGAAGGAGACACCTAAGCACTACAGGAGGCTATTTAAACCACACCCGATGGATGAATCTTGCTTTGCGTTATTCTGCATCCTCTGCAGCAGAACGCTCATCGTGTCTTCTGCATCTGATCCTGGGCCTAAGGAAAAAGGCTTACCATCCTGAATCCAGTCTTCAGCAACACCTATAAAGACAAGAAAGAACAGGTTAGCATTACGGTCTTCAGTGACAGCTCTTCACTTACCTGGTCCATCGGCTGTCACCAACGCCTCGCGCTGCATTCCGGCATCTGAAAGACAAAGGCTTACCTACTCTTCGTGCGCTCCGGAGGTCTTCACACTGCATTCCGGCATCTGAAAGACAAAAGCTTACCAACTCTTTGCACGCTCCGGAGGCCTTTGGCGCTGCATCCCGCATCTGAAAGACAAAACAAGGTGCGTTTAAAGACATTGGGGAACTTTAATACTCACGTGCCATTACTCCTTTCCACATCTAACCCAGTGGGTATTTCGGCACCCTGCAGCTGCTCCGAACTTGTACCTGCAAAATAAAAAGACAGTTAGAGCGCATCGTGAAGCAGGTAACAAGCGCTTACTTACGTGCTTCCAGGCGCTTCTATTCATCACACAGGCTCCATCTTCAACTCACTTCAGCCCGTCATCCGCCATCGCCGGAACCCTGCAAAACAAGAGACATCATTACTAAAGACTTTAAAGACATTAGGATTACTCGAAACTTACCGTTCGTGCAGTAAACGACTGACAGCAGTCCTCTGAAGTCAAGAGGCCTGCTCCCCTTATCCAGTGAAGAAACTGGTTACAGCACCCTGCCCCGAGGCAGATGGAGAGCACGGCGTTCACTTACCTAAGGTGAGAGCGTTAACCTTTGGGGTTCTACAGGAGAAGAGAAAGGGAAGAAGAGAGAGACATTCAATAACCCAGTTCCTTAATCCCATATTTTCTATCTGCAGACATCTTACCCTTCGAGTCAGACATACAGTGCACAGAGGTCCAGCCCAAAGAGCCAGCCGTGTGTTACACATCACCTTTGAAGATACGGTATACGCCCAGTCAAGACCGGCGCCTCTACGGGAATCAGGTGAGCGTTACAGAACGCAAAGCCTACCACAAAACTCCCGTCCAGGCGCTATGGAAACCTCGGATACCGACCAGCTAGCCCAGTTACTTGGGGAACTAAGGGCAGAAGTGCATGCAGCCCGTCAGGAAACGAACGCTCTAAGAAGGGAACTGATTATTTCCAAGGAGCGAACAGATGATCTTGCTAGACAATTGCTACAGTCACAAGCCGGACAGACCCCGTTACCCGCATCTGGGGGAAATCTTCCTTCTACATCCTCTATGAATCCAGTGCAGATCAACCTACCTGGGAATGTACCTCTGGCTCCGCCCGAACGATTTTCTGGTGACCCAAAGAGGTTTGCAGTATTTATCAATCAGTGCCGGTTGCATTTCTTATGCCGGACAGCAGCCTTTCCAACTGATCAAGCTAAAGTAGCTTTCGTGCTTTCCTACCTTAGTGGCAATGCGGCAGACTGGTCGATCCCTCTAGTAAATCAAGATGATCCGGTCCTCCATGATTTTCAAGCTTTTCAGCTCAGTATGGAAAAACTGTTCGCAAGACATTCACAGGGGCAGGCCTTGGACAATGAGCTTCTTTCGTTGCGACAAGGTAATCAAGACCTTTTGGCTTATATTGCGTCTTTCAACAGACTGATAGTGGAAACTCAATGGCCTGAGGACAAAAGGATTACGCTGTTTTATAGAGGTCTACGTGGAGAGCTCAAAGATGTGTTAGCCCAAGTAGTGAATCCCCCACAAGATTGTTCGGACTATATAGACTTAGTCGTTCAAATAGATCACAGACTGCAGAACAGGAAGGCCGATCGTTCCAAGTTTGATGCTCGAGTATTTTCCAAACCGCCAACTCCTTCCAAAGGAGTAGACTCCGGGGAACCCATGCAAATAGGGGGTCTGAAAGGTCCTCTAACACAAAAGGAGCGGGAAAGGAGAAAACAGTTGCAATTATGCCTCTATTGCGGAAACTCAGGGCACTTTCTTCGAGACTGTCCGGTGAAACCTGCCAAGAAGGCAGTAGGAGCTGCAGTTACCAAAGTTACAAACTCTGAGCAGGGAAACGACCTCGCCCGACAAGAATAGAGGTCCTCTTGCCGAGCGTGAAAACCAGTTCCGTGACCTCGCATTTCGTGATACCTATGGTCCTCATTAGCCCTGATAATCCGGATCGATTACATGCAATTGAAGCTTACGTCGACAGCGGTGCCATCGGCAATTATGTGGATCATGAAATGGTTTTGAGGATGAATCTAACTCTTTGTCCCAAGGCTGTAAAGGACGTCATTACTACGGTGGATGGTACGGAGATAGCCTCCGGGCCAGTAACGCATACCACTCAAGAGGTGACGCTAGTAAGTCAAGATGGACACCATGAGAAGATCGTGTTCGATGTGATCAAGGCCCCTCAGTTTCAGATTATTCTAGGAATACCTTGGTTAGAGAAACACAATCCTCTGATCGATTGGCGAGCAAGAACGGTCCAGTTTCCAGAATGTGTCTCTACTTGTCACCCTCCACCTGGTGTTGCACTGGCAGCAATTTCTTCAGAGACTCCCCAGTTACCTCCCGAATACCTAGAATACCAAGATGTTTTCCGGAAGGATCAGGCTAACTCTCTACCTCCTCATAGGTCTTATGACTGCCAGATAGACCTGATACCTGGATCTACTCCTCCTTGTAGTAGAATTTATGCCCTCACCGAGCCTGAGAACCTTCACCTTCGACAATACCTGGATCAATACCTGGCAAATGGGTTTATTCGTCCTTCCAAGTCCCCTGCTTCTTCAGCTTTGTTCTTCGTTCCAAAAAAGGAAGGAGACCTTAGAACTTGTATAGATTATCGCTCCCTGAACCAGATCACCGTTAAGAATAGATATCCGTTACCTTTGAACCCTGAACTCCTGGACCAAGTCAGAAAAGCATGCATATATACAAAGCTGGATCTTAGAGGAGCTTACCACTTGGTACGAGTAAAAGAGGGCGATGAATGGAAGACGGCCTTCCGCACCAAGTATGGGCTATTTGAATATCAGGTCATGCCCTTCGGACTTTGCAATGCCCCGGCCGCCTTTCAATATTTTATGAACGATGTCCTCAGAGAGCTCATAGATGTGTGTGTTGTTGTTTACATTGACGACATCCTCGTTTATTCTTCATCGGAATCTGAACATCGGAAACACGTGAAAATGGTCCTCGAAAGATTGCGTCAACACAAACTTTTCGCTAAGTTGGAAAAATGTGTTTTCAACGTGACTGAAGTTGAATTATTGGGATTCATATTATCACCTGGCGGAGTGCGTATGAATTCAAAGAAGGTCGATGCAGTTCTCAAATGGCCATCACCATCCTCCGTAAAAGGTGTGCAAAGCATGTTAGGCTTCGCTAACTTTTACCGCAGGTTTATCCCCGAATTCTCTCGAATAGTCCAGCCCATCACTGCCTTGTTAAAGAAAAACAAACCTTTTGAATGGTCTACCAAGGCGGAACAAGCTTTCCAGGACCCCCCAGCACCCCAGCCCAGCGGCGAAACCACGAGACGACGAGGAGCACGGACAGGGCCTGCCTGACCCTGTCCCCACACGCCGCCTGACCCACGCATGCCGGGCGCAGCGCGGCCTGAAACCGAGGCTGAGCCTCGCTAAAATCAGCTGTAACCGCCGGCAGGCGGATCACGCCGGCGGCCAGCGCAAAGGCCACTCTAAGGCCTGTTGAGGCCTGCTTACCCCCTCACTCACTCTTCCACACCGTGGGGCGAGGGCAGGAGCCCCCCCAGCACCCCAGCCCAGCGGCGAAACCACGAGACGACGAGGAGCACGGACAGGGCCTGCCTGACCCTGTCCCCACACGCCGCCTGACCCACGCATGCCGGGCGCAGCGCGGCCTGAAACCGAGGCTGAGCCTCGCTAAAATCAGCTGTAACCGCCGGCAGGCGGATCACGCCGGCGGCCAGCGCAAAGGCCACTCTAAGGCCTGCTGAGGCCTGCTTACCCCCTCACTCACTCTTCCACACCGTGGGGCGAGGGCAGGAGCCCCCCCAGCACCCCAGCCCAGCGGCGAAACCACGAGACGACGAGGAGCACGGACAGGGCCTGCCTGACCCTGTCCCCACACGCCGCCTGACCCACGCATGCCGGGCGCAGCGCGGCCTGAAACCGAGGCTGAGCCTCGCTAAAATCAGCTGTAACCGCCGGCAGGCGGATCACGCCGGCGGCCAGCGCAAAGGCCACTCTAAGGCCTGTTGAGGGCCTGTTTGGAGCATCAGGAGCCAGGGGCCACAAACTCTGCCCGTGCTGCTCCAGGTGGAGTGCATAGTCGAGCTTAGAGCCAGGACCCCTTGCCGTCCACCTACAGGGTAAGCATACTGCCCCCCTCCTCCACTATCCACTCCCGACCCTCGAGCTAGAGCCCTGACCTAGCACCTCCTAACATTGCTACGCCCAAGGTCCCACATGCACCGTTGTGCTTCTGAACTGCAACAAAATACTTAATGCACAATCCATAGCCAACCAACCATGCTCTTGCCTTGCTCTGCAATATGCTGCCATCTGACAATAGCACCGTTACCACGGTCGCCCAGCGACCACTGTAATACTGTGTAGTCTCTGTGTTGTGCCCGATGGTCATATCTAGACCACACTACTGTGTTGTGCCTTATGGTCGCATAGTGACCACACTACTGTGTTGTGCCTTATGGTCGTATCTAGACCACACTACTGTGTTGTGCCTTATGGTCGTATCTAGACCACACTACTGTGTTGTGCCTTATGGTCGCATAGTGACCACACTACTGTGTTGTGCCTTATGGTCGCATAGTGACCACACTACTGTGTTGTGCCTTATGGTCGCATAGTGACCACACTACTGTGTTGTGCCTTATGGTCGTATCTAGACCACACTATTGTGTTGTGCCTTATGGTCGTATCTAGACCACACTACTGTGTTGTGCCTTATGGTCGCATAGTGACCACACTACTGTGTTGTGCCTTATGGTCGCATAGTGACCACACTACTGTGTTGTGCCTTATGGTCGTATCTAGACCACACTATTGTGTTGTGCCTTATGGTCGTATCTAGACCACACTACTGTGTTGTGCCTTATGGTCGCATAGTGACCACACTACTGTGTTGTGCCTTATGGTCGTATCTAGACCACACTACTGTGTTGTGCCTTATGGTCGTATCTAGACCACACTACTGTGTTGTGCCTTATGGTCGTATCTAGACCACACTATTGTGTTGTGCCTTATGGTCGTATCTAGACCACACTACTGTGTTGTGCCTTATGGTCGTATCTAGACCACACTACTGTGTTGTGCCTTATGGTCGTATCTAGACCACACTACTGTGTTGTGCCTTATGGTCGCATAGTGACCACACTACTGTGTTGTGCCTTATGGTCGTATCTAGACCACACTACTGTGTTGTGCCTTATGGTCGTATCTAGACCACACTATTGTGTTGTGCCTTATGGTCGTATCTAGACCACACTACTGTGTTGTGCCTTATGGTCGTATCTAGACCACACTATTGTGTTGTGCCTTATGGTCGTATCTAGACCACACTACTGTGTTGTGCCTTATGGTCGTATCTAGACCACACTACTGTGTTGTGCCTTATGGTCGTATCTAGACCACACTACTGTGTTGTGCCTTATGGTCGCATAGTGACCACACTACTGTGTTGTGCCTTATGGTCGTATCTAGACCACACTACTGTGTTGTGCCTTATGGTCGTATCTAGACCACACTACTGTGTTGTGCCTTATGGTCGCATAGTGACCACACTACTGTGTTGTGCCTTATGGTCATATCTAGACCACACTATTGTGTTGTGCCTTATGGTCGTATCTAGACCACACTATTGTGTTGTGCCTTATGGTCGCATACTGTGCCCTGATTTTGCTGCCCACATTGCATTCTGTTTCTAGTTGTGCCATGTTGAACGATACCCTCGCCATGCCTCAACAATCCACCAGCTCACCAGCTGCCCCACTGGCATTCCTCTCCAACATTCCTCCCACCTACTTCCTACCATCATTCTTCACTGAAAGCATCCCCACAGCACGTCATCCTCCACCCAGCATAACTTCCTACACCAGACCCATCCACACCAGGAACCAACTCCTAGGTCTCCGTTCTAGATACCCCAGACTCACCCACCAAGCACCTCCCACCACTCTTAACACGCCTAACACGCCATCCCTTACAGTCAAAACACCCTTACCTAAACCCACCATGCCGCACCCCATCCCGGCGACACCACTCAACACCACCCCTACCTCGGCCCAACACACACACAACCTACAGTGTGCCCTCATAAACGCCAGATCCATCCCTGCCCATGCCATTGAAATTCACGAACTCCTAATTAGCTTGGACCTCGACATCTTAGCCATCACCGAGACATGGCTGCACAGCGCTGCAGGGCCAGCCCTCAACCTTACTATCCCACAGGGGTACGCCATTATCCGGCAAGACCGCCTCTCCTCAGTAGGTGGTGGGGTAGCATTCATCCTGAAAGATCACCTCGAGGCCAGACAAATCACCTCCAATCTAGGTGACAACATAGACTCTCTAGCTATAAAAATTGCCCTCTCCCCTAACTCCACCATCACCTTCAACCTAGTCTACCGCCCGCCCGGCCCCCTAACAGAGTTCCATGAGAACCTTGTACACCGCCTAACAGAAAACCTAAAACTCACCTCCAAAAGCATCCTTCTAGGTGACCTTAACCTGGGGTATAACGATAAAAAGGACAAGCCTGCTAAATCTCTTGCACTAGCCTTAAAAGAACTAGGCTTCGACCAAAAAATAACCTCACCCACACACAACAAAGGCCGTATCCTGGACTGGATAGCTGACCACAACTGTCACGTCGACATTAGCTCCATCACCCCGACTCCTTGGTCAGATCACCACCTCATTCACTTCTTTATTCCCGCTGTATCTAACACAAACAAACCTAACCCCATCCCCCCAGCACTGGCAAGATGTGTAAAAAATCTCACTAAAGATAAAATTACACCCCACCTTCACATCCTCTCCACAGACCTCAAGTCATCTGACCCGTCAGAATTAGCAGATATCTACAAGAGCACCATAAGCACCGCCATTGACGCCATTGCCCCCTTGCAGACCAAAAAAGCCAAAACTATCAAACACTCAAATACCTGGTTCTCCACTGAACTCAAAGAACTCCGCTCACAGAAAAGAAAAGCTCTAAACTCCTGGCAGAAATCGCCTTCCCCAGCCACCCTATCCTCCTACAAAAAAATCACTGCCCAATACAAAAAAGCCATAATCACAGCTAAATCAGTCTCTTATAATGATAGAATTGCTAATGCAAGCTCCGAATCCAAAGAACTCTTCGCCATTTTCAACGAACTCACCACACCGGCCACCAAATCACAAGACATTGTTAAAGACCAAATCTGGTGCAACTCCATACAATCTGCCTTGTTAAATAAAATTGAACTCCTACAAACAAAAATTAAGGAGCACCACAAAAACCTATCACTGCACCTCAAATCTCCCACCACCACGAGCCACATGCCCACCCCTAGTTCGGGAACCACATCCACCAAAGCCCCCACTACCCCGTTCAAATTCAGGGAAGTCACAGAACACGAAGTTATTGAGATAATGAACAAGATCAAACCATCCAATTGTAAAGGAGACCCCTGCCCCGCCAGCCTGATCAAAGACTGCACTGAAACACTCGCCCCTTTCCTTAAATCATTCATTAATGCCTCTTTCAAAACCAACACTGTCCCTGACAGTCTAAAAGAAGCCTGGGTGCGCCCGCTTCTAAAAAAAACCACCCTCGACCCTGAAGTAGCTACCAACTACAGGCCCATCACCACTGTGCCTTTCCTGCTCAAGATACTGGATAAAATGGCCTACACACAAATCCAGGATTATCTCGAAACCAACCATATCCTAGGAAAAAGACAGTCAGGCTTCCGACCAGGTCACGGAACTGAGTCAGCCCTACTTGATCTGAAAATACAGCTTGCTGACACTATGGATAAAGGCAAACCGGCACTCCTTCTCCTACTGGATCTATCTGCCGCCTTTGACCTTGTCAACCACGATATCCTAGGCATGCACCTAAAAAATGAAGCACACTTCTCCCCGGAAGCCATTGCATGGGTGGCCTCATTCCCAAATGGCAGACTCATGAAAGTCTTCTCAGACACTGCCTCGGCAACCCCTACCACCATCCACTGCGGCGTCCCACAAGGCTCCTGCACCGCCCCCACTCTCTACAATATATTCACCCTTCCTCTCTTCAATGACCTCGACTGTCGTAACATAGCGTATACCAACTACGCAGACGATACGCAGGTACTACTCCCTCTAACTGGGACCTACGAAGAAGATGCGACAGCATTAACCAAAATCTACACAGCCATCCAAACCTGGATGGCGGCCAACGGCCTCTGCCTAAACGGGGACAAAACCGAAATCCTCATAGTAGGGACCAATGAAATTCTCAACAAACTCCCCCCCCAATACAAATCCTTCAACATCGACAACTCCACCATCTCAGTCTCCAAGACTGTTAAAACCTTAGGCGTTCACCTAGATGCCTCACTATCTATGTCTCGCCAGGTCAACGCCATAGCCTCTTCCTCGGCACTTACCACCAAGATGATAAATGCTGTCAAGCCTTTTCTCTCCGCCAAAAATTGCCTGTCCATCGCCAGAGCCACTATAGGTACAAAACTAGACTACTGTAATGCCCTGTTCCTAGGCACCTCCGCCCACAACCTAAAAAAACTCCAAATCACGCAAAACAATGCGCTCCGGGCAGCACTGTCCATTCCAAAAAGAGAACACATCTCGCAAGCAAGGAAAGATGCCCACTGGCTACCCGTGAAGGAACGCATACTTTTCAAAGCCATGACCATCACACATAGATGCCTATCCCTGGATGCCCCACCCTATCTCGCAGAAAGAATCACACCGAAAGCCTCCATCAGACCCACCAGAGCTCACCGCACCAACATGATTGATGTCCCCACGTTTCAAAGATCCAGGGCGGGAGGAACCAGCTTCCAACACCTCGCACCTAAAAACTGGAACTCCTTACCTACCTCACTAAGGAACGAAAAATCATACCATACCTTCCGTAAAAACCTCAAAACCCTCCTATTCCGCTAAAGTCTTCCACATGCACTCTCATGCTTGCATTGTAACCACAGCATAGCATAACCTCTAAGCTCAATGTTTATTACCAATGTGAAATGTACTCGGTAACTCGGTTTACATCTGTAAACACATTCCTATGCTTGTGTTCATGACTAAGTCTGCTGTAACAGCGCCACGATGCCCCAGGGCAGTTCTGTGCGCTTTATAAATGCAAATAAATAAATAAATAAATAAAAGAAGACTAAATTTATCTCTGCACCAATCTTAAAACACCCTCACCCCGAACTCCCCTACATCGTGGAAACTGATGCTTCAAGCCTTGCCATGGGGGCAGTTCTATCACAAAAGGACCCGGTAACCAATCAGTTGCATCCCGTGGCATTTTGGTCCCGCAAATTCTCGCCTCCTGAAATCAATTACACGATTACTGACAAGGAACTTCTGGCTATCAAGTCTGCCTTTAAGGCTTGGCGACATTATCTGCTGGGGGCCCGACACACCGTTACTGTGATTACGGATCACCGAAACCTGCAATATTTGAAAACCGCAAAAGCCCAATCCTCTAGACAACTCCGTTGGGCATTATTCTTTGCCGAGTTTGACTTCATAATTACCTATCGACCTGGTACAAAGAACGTTAAAGCTGATGCCCTTTCTCGGATGGGAGTGGAAGAACACTTGATCAACCCTAAACCTGTACCAATCATTCCCGAACAAAGAATTCTGGGTGTAATCGCCACAGAATCCATAGAGGAAGTTAAGGATAAAGCCAGGCAACTTGTAACTCCAGCAGACATACAGAATTGGCATCTGCAGGGAAAGGACTTTGCAGTAAAGGACAACTTATTGTATTTCCAAGAACGATTATACCTACCCAGCACAGATTTACAGAAAAAAGTAATCTCTTGTTATCACGATTCTTTAATGGAAGGACATCCCGGTATGGCCAAGACCTCAGAAAAGATCAAGCGCTACTTCTGGTGGCCGTCTTGGAAAAAAGATATCAGAGACTTTATAATGTCCTGTGGAGTATGCGCCCAAAACAAGAGACAAAAGGAAAGACCAGCGGGCCTCTTACGCCCTATTGACATCCCACCTCGCCCTTGGCATACGCTTTCTATGGACTTCATCACCGATCTACCTCCATGCTCCGGATACAATACGATTCTAGTAATCGTGGACTTATTCTCCAAGATGGCGCATTTCATTCCGCTCAAAGGCTTGCCAACAGCAGCAACTCTGGCCCTAGAATTTCTCGAAAACATCGTCCGACTGCACGGTTTTCCTTCGGTTCTAATTTCGGATCGAGGTAGTCAATTTATTTCTCATTTTTGGCGAAGTTGCTGTCGGTCGGCTCAAATTGATGTGAGACTATCGACCAGTCACCACCCTCAGACCGACGGACAAACCGAGAGGACCAATCAAACTCTGGAACAGTATTTACGCTGCATGCTGCAACAAACGGAAGAAACTTGGAAAGACATCCTTTGGATAGCCGAATATGCCTACAATAACTCTGTCCATTCGGGAACTGGGAAAACCCCGTTTTTTCTTTTTTACGGCAGTCACCCTCGAACCTCGGAGTTGGATCCCCTCCAAGATCTTGAAACACCAGCAGTAGACTACCTGCATTCTACAATCACCCAAGCCTTTAAGGAAGCTGTTTCTCACCTTCAAAGGGCTAAAGAACAATACAAGAAAGGAGCAGATCAACATCGGAAGGAAGCCCCTCAATATCAAGTAGGAGATCAAGTCTGGTTATCCACCAAATATCTACCTCTAAAAGGGCCACGCACATTCAACCCAAGATACCTTGGTCCCTATTCCATCACTACCATAGTAAACACAGTAGCGGTCAAGTTGGACTTGCCCCCGCACATGAAGATACATCCGGTCTTCCACGTCTCTCTATTAAAACCCGTGCAACCTCAAACCCGACTAACTAAATCTCCAAAACCTATCCTAGTTGATGGAGAACTCGAGTTTGAAGTCAAAAGCATTCTGGACTCCAAGATCTCCAAATCTAAACTATTTTACCTAATTGACTGGAAAGGCTACAGCCCCCAAGAGAGATCCTGGGAACCTGCTGGATATGTCCACGCTCCTCGCCTAATCAAAAGATTTCACCGAACATTTCCTGACAAGCCAAAACCCCCGGAGAAGCCCGGTTTGGGAGGGGCCTTGAGGGGGGGTACTGTCATGGTCTCTGCTTCCAAAAGGTCAGGGTTTTCCCAACTCCCTTGGAAGCAGATCCATAACCCAGGTTCCGAGTGCCAACCAGTCCCAATTGGGACCTTTTGGACCCAGTCCTGGCGCCAGTGGCACCAGGCTCATAAATGTGCCCAGTCCCAGCGCTGGAAGCGCCGGGCTCATAATGCTTGGGTGGACTTACCTGCAGCAGACCATGCTGCTTACTTGCCTGCCAGTTGAGCCTCTGATCCTCTTCTGTTTGGGACTACTTTTCCTGTTGGGTGGGGCAGGAGCCACTCCCTAGATTCAGAACACTGGAACTCTTCTGGAAAGCAGGAACTCTTTTCTTACCTAGGCGTGGCTGTGGAAGGAGACACCGAAGCACTACAGGAGGCTATTTAAACCACACCCGATGGCTGAATCTTGCTTTGCGTTATTCTGCATCCTCTGCAGCAGAACGCTCATCGTGTCTTCTGCATCTGATCCTGGGCCTAAGGAAAAAGGCTTACCATCCTGAATCCAGTCTTCAGCAACACCTATAAAGACAAGAAAGAACAGGTTAGCATTACGGTCTTCAGTGACAGTTCTTCACTTACCTGGTCCATCGGCTGTCACCAACGCCTCGCGCTGCATTCCGGCATCTGAAAGACAAAGGCTTACCTACTCTTCGTGCGCTCCGGAGGTCTTCACACTGCATTCCGGCATCTGAAAGACAAAAGCTTACCAACTCTTCGCACGCTCCGGAGGCCTTCGGCGCTGCATCCCGCATCTGAAAGACAAAACAAGGTGCGTTTAAAGACATTGGGGAACTTTAATACTCACGTGCCATTACTCCTTTCCACATCTAACCCAGTGGGTATTTCGGCACCCTGCAGCCGCTCCGAACTTGTACCTGCAAAATAAAAAGACAGTTAGAGCGCATCGTGAAGCAGGCAACAAGCGCTTACTTACGTGCTTCCAGGCGCTTCTATTCATCACACGGGCTCCATCTTCAACTCACTTCAGCCCGTCATCCGCCATCGCCGGAACCCTGCAAAACGAGAGACATCATTACTAAAGACTTTAAAGACATTAGGATTACTCGAAACTTACCGTTCGTGCAGTAAACGACGGACAGCAGTCCTCTGAAGTCAAGAGGCCTGCTCCCCTTATCCAGTGAAGAAACTGGTTACAGCACCCTGCCCCGAGGCAGATGAAGAGCACGGCGTTCACTTACCTAAGGTGAGAGCGTTAACCTTTGGGGTTCTACAGGAGAAGAGAAAGGGAAGAAGAGAGAGACATTCAATAACCCAGTTCCTTAATCCCATATTTTCTATCTGCAGACATCTTACCCTTCGAGTCAGACATACAGTGCACAGAGGTCCAGCCCAAAGAGCCAGCCGTGTGTTACACATCACCTTTGAAGATACGGTATACGCCCAGTCAAGACCGGCGCCTCTACGGGAATCAGGTGAGCGTTACAATGATTTGACCTATTGCATCAAGCTTGCTGTTGTCTAAACCCTTGTACCTTTTAATAGATAAAGGATGCACCTGTCCAAGGACGCACTTGTGCCCACTTATGGCAAATGACTTTGCAATGGACTGCGCTCCCAACAATGTCCAACACACCTCAGCACCTATTGTGAAACTCGATAGGAAGTCTACGGTACCCTGTTCTCTACTTTCAATGTTCCACCAAGCAGCAATATGATATGATAACACGCCCGTAGACAAGTGTTTCTAGGCATAACAAGGGAGGGAAGACGGAGGGAGGAAAAAGACAAACGATCTTACTAGGCCTTGTGTCATTCCGATCGTGCAAATGTGACAACATGAAGTGCAGGGGGAAGGGAGGAGGGCGAAGTGCCAGGGAGAGGGAAAGGGAAAGCAATTGGGGCAGCAATGCTCTGAGTAAGTGCAGCGAGGGCAGCGTGGCTCTGTGTAAGAGCAAGGAGACAGGGAGCTGTGGGGGTTACAGATACAGCCCCTAAGTGCGCGGTAGGCCCGGAGGCAGTGAAGGAGAGACTGATCAAGGAGGAGCCTGGTACCCAGTGAGACTCTGAGGGTAGTCAAGCAACAAGTTGGTGCAGCAGACCGGTAGGTCAGCAGGGGAGAGGGTGAGAGAAAGCAGAGGAGACAAGGAAGGCATTGAGCTGCTTCTGGAACTTCAAAGGTGGTCCGGCTCAAGTTTGAGGGGCAGGGAGGCCTTTTCAGAGGGAGGCACCTGCAGAGGAGAGGTGTCTACCCCAAACTCTGCCTGGAGAAGCGTCTGACCCTCAGAGTGTGAGGTAGCTGAGCAAAGGGCTCAAGAAGGAAGGTATTTTGGAAGACAGTTGGATATAGTGCAGACCCTGGCACCAGAAAGCGTTGTGGATGATATGATATGGCATATATAACGCGTCTATAAACAAGTGTTTCAAGGTGTGAGGAGAGGATGGAGAGGGTCTTGAACTTGATCCTTGCAGCCACCGGGAGCCAGTGGATAGATTTCAGGTCTGGAGATATGCGGTACCTGGGCTTGAGGCCAAGGACAAGTCTTTCAGTCCTGTTCAATAGGGCTGAAGGTCCAAGAACCAGCACATGATCCATGCATTGGGTGTTTTACAGAGGCTTATCCATGTGAATTAAGTGATTAAGTGGAATATCACATCCGGGCAATTAGATAGAACTTAAGATATTATGCTACCCATTTTATTGTCAAGACCACCAACACAATAGTGGCATAGATATTCTCCTGGGGAAATGGCTTTCTACTAATGTAAATAATGGTATGTTCTATAGCATCATGGTTTTGGGAGAGAACTGCCCCTAACCCAACATGTAACAAATCTGTTTGAAGAATACATTCCCAGTTGAAATCAGTTTGTCAAAACAAAGTTGGTCTTCCTCCCTCCACTTTATTTTTTGGGGTTCAGCATTTTTATGCTTGTCTGTGAGACACGATGTAATGGATGAATAATTGGCAATGCATATATAATATCCCACTAAGCCCAAAAAAGGCCCTTAGATCTTTCTTGGTTTTAGGAATTACAGTTTATTTGACTGACTTCACCTTTTCATCCCGGGGTTGTACAAGCCCATTGCCAACAGAGATTCCAAGGTACTTCACTGCTGACAGTACCAAGTGAAATTTCTTTGGATTTGCTGGGAGTCTGCCTTTTCTCAATGCTCTGGTGACTAAATAAAAATGCCCTTTCCAGGTTTTACTGTGGATAGAAGGAAGGGTAAGGTCGGAGGACTTGGTCTATCAACCTTTGAAAGGTGGCTGGGGCCCCATGTAGTCAAAAAGGTAATATTTGAAAAGGAATCCAATGGGGGTGAAAAACGTGGTTTTCTCATTGTCCTCTGGATTAACAGGGTCTTGCCAGTACCCCTTTGTCAGATCAGTCGTGGAGAGGTAAACTGCATCTCCCAATCGATCAATTAAGTCATTTACCCTTGCCATGGGATAGCTATCAAATTGGGAGATTGTGTTTACCTTCCTGAAATCAATGCAGAATCTCCACGATTGATCTGGCTTGGGAACAAGTAAAATCGGAGAGGACCAAGGGTTTTGGGATGGCTCAACAATCTTAGTTCTTAACATATTTTCCACCTCCTCTATAATTAACTCCTTTCTGGACTCGGGTATTCGGTTTGGTTTTAAATGGACCACCTTCCCTTGGGGTATATGGATGTAATGGAACATCCCCTTGACCCTTCCTAGTTTAGCTTCGAAAACATCGGGAAATTGCCCCCAGCAAATTGAATAGGTCATCTTTTTTTGGTTTTGAGGCATGGTTTGATTCTTCAGCCATTAGACTCGTTGGTAAAACTGTCGTATTCTCAGCTGGGTCTTCTCTCCATTCCTTGAGATGTATATGGTAAATGTGTGTTTTGATTCTTCGGTCAGGTTGGGATACTCGATAATCTTTAGGCCAAGTTTGTTCTATCGCTTCATAAGGACCATACCATTTACATAACATTTTATATTCTGAAGATGGAAGGAGTACTGTGAAGACATCATGAAGTAGACACAGACAACTGAATAGAATTCGGGCTATGCACATTTATTAGTTAAAAAGGGGAGTTGGATAAAGACCTAACTTGTATGCTAAGGTCCTAGGAGAACCATCGGGACATACATGCATTCTATACAGTGATCCAGCTTTAAGAAAGACAAATTTCCCCTTTACTCTCTTACCTCCTCTTTGTGTAATACCTGGAGAAAAGCTTCTGCTAGTAAGGGATCATTTCTCTGGGAAAAAGCTAGGTCTGGATCTATCTCCGGTTCGGTTCTTTCCCCAGTGCTTTGGGTTGGTAGTATTTCAGTTGGTTCTGGGATCTCTAGGTCTGCCTCCCCAAAGCCTTTGCTTCCTCTTTCTGTTTTGTCAGAAGGTTTCATTTATTTCACTTTCTATGATTCCCAGGGCTATTCCTTCCCCTGCTATGACCTGTTCGTAAATTTTCCCATTGTTTTTTTCCAATATTTTTATATTGCCCCTATAATCTGGATCTGACGCCTGCTAAGACATCTAACCCATGACGCCATGCAAGACCGGATTTAGAGGCGAATCTGCTATAAGTTCCTGGTGAGGGTATTGGGACCAAGTCCTAATTTCCCCTGCTACTGGATAGGTCCAAGCCAACGGGGTGTTCTCTGTCTATTGAGGGATCTGAGGCTGTGTTGCTTGATGGTTCACCATTTTGTCTCGACTGAGCCCGATCCCACCGCCAACACCATATGTGAAGGGTCAGTGTCGTGGTTCGTGCTCAAAAACCCCTGGATCCGATGGGCCCACCCCAGTCACTGACTCCCATAAGGGCTTATCAAGCCCCAAGGGAGTTTTCCAGAACCTCCTGGACTCGTTGGCGCCAGGCTCATAAAATGGGTTAAATGGCATGGAACTACTTACTCAGTCTAGTGAGGCTGAGCCTTTCTGCTTACATAGGGTGTGGCTGAGGGACTACTTTACCTGAAAGGCAGGGTGTGGTAAAGGGACTACTTTACCTGGAACTACTTGCAAGGCTATTTAAGCCACGCCCTGCAGTCAGAACACGCTTCATGTTATTCTGCACCTCTGCAGCGTAACTCTTACCATGTCTGTCCTGTCCTCGAACTGCTACAGCCACGCCCGTCTAGAAATCCATCCATCGGTACCTGGAAGAAGAAAGACAAAGTCAGTACAACAGCAAAGGCCTTACCTGCAGCATTCCATCCATCGGTTGCTCCTTCAGCCGTTCCCCGGACCTCCGCACTGGCTGAAGGGAAGGTATCCGCTGAGGCATATAATACTCACCCGGCGGTCAGCATTTTTCCGGAACATCCTCTGAG
This sequence comes from Ambystoma mexicanum, assembly GCF_040938575.1. Classification (NCBI taxonomy): domain Eukaryota; kingdom Metazoa; phylum Chordata; class Amphibia; order Caudata; family Ambystomatidae; genus Ambystoma; species Ambystoma mexicanum. The sequence goes on from NC_090936.1 coordinate 650,730,428, forward strand.
CGGTTCTTCCATTCTTCATTCCGGAGCCGTACCGCTTCTGCAAAGAAGGAAAAGAAACAGCAGGTTAGTCGCGCACGGAAGGGAAAACCGTTATTCAGACATTCAGCGCCACACTCTTGCGCTTCTACTCACCTGAAGGAATTCTTCTCAGCATTTTAGGAAGAGTTGATCCTCCATTCAAAATCCGCTCGAGACCGTGCCTGAAAGAAAAGACAAAAACACAGATCAAAAAAGGACTTGGGGAATAAAGACTTCAAACACCTATAACAAGCAACCATTGGTATGGAGACTTACTTGTTTTACCCAGATCTCCAAGACTCGGCAACCGCTCACTGGATCAGTGAAGTAACTCGATCCAGGGAAAGACTGTGTTAATTGCGCCCCTGCTAGATTGCAGGACGGAGAGCCTACCTTACAAAACTCTAAGGTGAGATCAAAGAGGAGTAGGGCATCGGGTGATTGAGGAGGTGGGTCCAATCCCACTCAGTAGCTAATATCTTATTCCGATCTTACAGACAAACGCCACATGGGGGTGATGATAAGGGAGAAGTCGCAGCAAGCATCATAAACTGTGCAGTACCACGCCAGTGCAGACATCATTCATGCAGCCACGTGCTACGCCCCCGTGGAGACCAGGTGAGCGTGACAGACAGGAATGAAAGTCAGACACAGTTTATACATGGATTCGGCTAAAGACTTTTATTGTTGAAAATAAAGGGGTTGGGGAAAGGCCTTGCTGTCCCTGTGCTAGACATGTTTCCCTACCTAAATCAAAAATTAAGGATCTGTCAGTGTCGGGGTGTCCGGTGTCCAAAACACTATTCTGACACTCACATTCTAATGAAATAAATCTTAAGGCACAAAGGGCGCAAAGGGTAATGGTGTTGGCCTCCAGTGTTTCGAAAGTGTTCCAAAAAGAAATAATGAACTCTCGACATATAGTTCCTTAATCTGGACGGTGCCGACCTTCCCCTGGATTCTTCTTCACGATTTCCAGACAATAGTAACTCTTACCTTTTTCCTCTTGTTCAATATCAAAGACACTTCAGTGTATATATTTGACCTTTAGATTGTCAAGATGCATGCTATATTCTCCTGCCTGAGTTTTCTCTCTTTCTCTGGTGTCACACACATGCAACTGCCTGGTATACTCTCCTGCTAGGACGTATTGTAATTGTCTGTTTCTGTGAATCCACCTTTAGATAGTTTATCACATTAACTATCCTGACTAATTCCTTTGTGTCATACTCTATTCCCTTATTGGTATTTTGCTCACACTTCCAGTTATTCACCACCTTAGCATTGTGGGATACTGTGCACTGTCCATTAAAGATTCTCTCGTGAGGCAAACCTGCTTTTAACTTCTTACTTTCAGTATCAAGAAATAATTTTCTCTCTTTAACGGACTTGCATTGTTCAATGTTTAACATACTGCGTGTTTCCCAATACGTCCCAGTGCTCTCCGTTCTGCCTGTGCTCACCAAGGACAGCTGCTGGATGGATTCTCTCTTCTTCACGCAGCTGGGCTTCCCCTATCCTTGCAGCTTCCCGGTAAACTTCCTTTTGTGTTCTTCCATGTGAGATTCATCCTGTTGGGGGGGAAAGGGGTATAACCATGTCTCATCCGTGGACATCACCACTCCCCGCCCCCCCCCAACCCCCCCAGGTCATCTCCCTCCATGTGATCCTCCCTAATGTAGTAGCCGCCCTAAGAGTCAGGATCAGGTAGCGGCTGCTATCCCCTGGCCACATGGGGAGGTCACCACCGAAAAGGGAGTAATGACACCATCGTATTCATCAGAATAATCCATTTCCATCCTCAAAATGAGGATGGAAATGGGACTGGAAAATAACAACAAAAGGGAATAACGCTGGCATAACTTCAGTGAATGACCCCTATTAATGCCATTATAGTGGTGTAGTTTTTGTAAAGTTGCTGAAGATTTCACACTGTGACTGCGCCACACATATTCAGAAATATTGAGGATTTTGAACCACAGAAATGATAAGCAAAAGCCAGTTGCATGTCACATATCTCCCGTGAGAGGCCCTTTTTATTAACGCGTGTTTCGGCTCATACCAAGCCTTTCTCAAAACAGGGCATATCTTGTGGTCATTCTAACACTGTTTCAATACATATATTTGACAGAGATTAGGGAGGGGCGAATGGTGGGATGGTTAGGAAAAGAAAAAAACAAAGAAAAATCCCAAACCTCAGATTAGTTGCATGTTCATTGTCACATGCTAATATTGTAGGTGACATTGCATGTGCATACATTAATGTTGTGACTCATTAACAGCCTGCTAGACAGATCATTTTAGTGTGATATGCCGTATTTGGTTACACAAAAACATGAATAGCTTCTTTTGCAAAGTATATTTCACCTTAATTATTGTTGCGTAAGCAAGATTCTTACCATCACTGCAATGATTCAAGTGTATTCAATTACAGAAAAACATGAGTGACTTCTTTTATCAAGTACATTTTGTTAGGGAGAATTCTCATCTATGGCTAATTTCCCTCACCTAGTGAGTCCCCCAGCAGCTTTGCTGGACTTCTGGAGTTTATTTTTTTCCACTTGGTAAGAGTGAGAGCTTTTCCCCCGCTCTTACCTGTGTTTTGCTATGTGTTTCTATCTCTTTTTGTGATTGTGGACTCTGAAGTACACCACTTCAGTAGCCCCCTTCTTTTTGTGTGTCACACAGCACCTTCAGTGACCTGGCACAGGGTTGTCTTTGAGACTTCCCTCGACTCTATTTCTGAGGCGACTACCGTCCCCCAGAAAAGGGTAAAGTTACTGTCATGATTCCTGCCCCTCATGTCCCCAGCCCTCCAAGATGTCAGGCTGGAGCCAGGCCACGATCACCTACATGGCCCTCAAGGGCCTCTTCATCCCTCCAAAGACCCACTTGGAGTCAGACTTGGCGCTTGTGGTACCAGACTCACTCACTCCCATAGGATAACATTGGGGATTGGACTTGTAGTGCATTTATGGGGACAAGATGGATGCCCCCACATATTTCGGTTCCCAGAACTGCATGCGTGGTCTAGTCTTTTGGGTGCGGTTCAGCCCAGAGACACCTGGGATATCCAGAGACTATTTAAGCCACACCGAGGCTGAGAAACATGCTTTGCGTTTTCTGCACCTGCAGCGTGACACTCACCGTGTTCGGATCGGTCTCCAGTAGGCCTGCATCTTTCTTCTGCGCTCAGCTCCTGCAAGAACACCATTTGGAACAGCCTTACCTTGCGGCGCTTCTGCCCATCATTCATCGCTCCTTCTGTTCTGTGGGCATCTTCGGCGGTGTCATCCCATCCCGGAACGCTGCTTCCTGAGGAAAAGGGAAAAGAACAGAAAAAAGGCATTAGTAAGCATTCTGCAAATCTTTGCTTATTTTTAAATACTGTACGAGCTTCAAACGCTTACCTGAATCCCAGCCGCTCTGGGGGAACTCTGTCTCCGGAACTTCTCATCCATCTGCAAGAGGGAAAAGACACTCCAGGTTAGCGAGGAAACATCTAGAGGCGCCACATACCGTGCTTACCCACCGCATTGGTTCTTCATAACCGGCGACCACGCTAAAAACGTTGTGGCACCTAAAAGACAAAGAAAAAGAACTCGGTTCAATGCAAATACGAAAGGGGTGCATCGTGCATCGCGCTCTCACTCACCTTCGGTGGACCTGTCGGACTCTTGCCAGTGAAGTAACTAGGCAGCAACGAGCCCGCATCAATCAACGCGCCCCTGCGCTGAAAGCAGGACGGAGAACACACTAGCCAAGAAAACAAGGTGAGCTGTGGATCAAAGGGAAGGGTTGGACCCCCGGGAAGAAGGGGTTCAAGCACACAGATACAATAGGGAGTTAAACTCTACCAATCCTGTGTTTCAGGCCCAGTCTCCAGTCGAATAGCCTCCAGGGAAGGGTTTGAGGTCGTAAGAGGTCAGAACAGACTGAGTGACGTCCCCGTGGATACTAGGTGAGCGTTACAGTTACCATTAACTTTACTTAGTCAATCCACCTCAGATCCAGTACGCCCCATCTTCCATGGAGTACTGGAAAGGGTTAATTCGTATCCCTTTTTATCTGTACCTCCTAGAGCATTGTTTCGCTCTTTTAACATTTAGACTTGGCTGGTGGCAGTGGTATCTACCCTAACTTTTCTACCGCGATTATATTAGATAAACGTGGTACTGTTCTTGGCTATTATATTAGCCTCGAACATAAACCCGTCTGACCAAATCGTCTTTCGTTTGGCTCCTGTTGGGTTTATTCGCCATTTCTTTCTGTTAAAGTCCTTCTTGTGTTTTACTTTGCGCGGCAAACTAGGTTCGCCTTCTTTGTTCACTGTCTTTTGGCGGGCTTCTGCTCAGAAGCCCTTCTCAAGGCACCTGGGTGTCTAGGTGGGCTGAATGTGTGGGAGGGGTGTCGTCACCCCCTGCAGAGGGTATCCTAGGAAACCCAAGTCACACTTTGTCATGATTGGCCAGGGTAGTTGTCCGGGCTGGACAACCCCCCCTGCTGGGTGATTGACAGCCAGGCTGTGTGAATGGGGTTTTTTCACATGAAAGGCAGGTCTCTTGGGCTAGAAGTTAGATAGTCGCCACTGGAACTACAAGGAACCGAAGAGAAGCGGAGAGAACAATGGCTGCTGCAACTACCCCATCCCGGTGAAGCCCTGCTGCAGTCCTGAGCTATCTGCCCTTCAACGACTCAGAGAAGATCCAGTCCGGGGTCTTCTTCCCTTGAGCTTGGTGGGAATAACCAGCTCATCTTCTACAGCCAGAGGATCCTCTTCCTTGGTCGAAATCGCTGCACGCTGCTGTAGTGGTCCGGATAGCCACCTGAAGAGCCTCTCCTGTTTTTAAGGAGCACACCACCTTTTTCCTTGTCGCTGCTGCCGGCTTCATCCCTGTGTGGTGCAGACCCCCTTCAGACGTCTTCCTTCACAACGAAGCTCCAGGAATCGTAGGTCTGCGGGAAACCAACAGGAACTACTGCTAGGGCACCAGCTACACCATTGGAACAAGGTACTGTGTTCTGCTGAGGAAAATGGGTGAATCCCTTTTTCTTCATTTCCAAGACTTGCCCTCGTCTTCCCTCCTTCTTATAACTTTTGCTTTCGAACATTGACAATATCGAAGTACTTTTGGCTACGTTGAATCGTGAACTGTCTGACTGTGTGATCTTTGGCAACAGGCCCCGGTGTTCTTACCATCGCTGTAATAAGCAAGAATAGTAATCTTGTGTTAAAGTCCCTGGGTTAGAAACCCACCTGAAAAAGTGTGTTAAAGTAAAAATCAAGTTGCCCAATGGATCCGAGAGTTCATAACAAACCCTGAATCCTAAGGTATTCCCTCACTATTTCTCTGAGTTTAGTTTAAGCAAATTTGGAATGCGCTGGTTGCGATTGGCCATTCATAGTAAAGTCCAATTTTACTTGTGTTTTGTGCTCACTGGTACTGCATATAGTATTCTCGTGCATTAGCTAAGGGCATCTAGATGTTCAGCATTTGGGTTTATGGTGTCGTCCATGCGTGCAGTCATGGTATGCATTCCAAACATATCCTTTTTGATTTAACTCACGATCTAACTGTGTGCGCTTGAGATGCGTTCTAAACAGTTTCCTTTGGATTTCTATAAATCCTCTGTGGCGAGGACTACTAATGATTGTGGCATAATATGCCGTACACAATGTCTCACACGTTTTAATTTACTCGTGACCGTACATAAATTCTATCTTTGTGCACTATTTCAGTCAAACATAAATTGCCTGCTCAAGGATGGCACTAGGGATTGTGCTGTCCAGCCTCCTAAGGGCTTACCTGCAAAGTGCAGCGACCCCTTTCCACGCGTCGGCTGATTTATTCACGAAACGCTGAGTCAATGGCTGATTTGTTTATATGAGTATCCATGACTGTAGAGTGAATCCCTCTTTAGTGTTTATGTCTAACTCCAGACACCGCCGCCATATTTTGGGCTTACTGGTGGAAATGTGCGTGTTCTAATGGTGTGTGTTCCAAGCACAATAGAAATTGAAAGGAAATCCTAAATAATATTGCGGTCCATGAGAAATTAAATGAGATATCTTGCAAAAAGAAAATAAGAATATCTAATGTTGTCAAAAGGAGTAATTCTGTACAATTATATCCCAAGCAAAGTAGAATGAAAAATTGGTCTGTGATCGTCTAAATGTTAATGAGGTCCATATGATGCAAAATTGAGAATCTAATCTTCCCGCAATAGGGCTTTTAGAAATGTGGGCTGTGCAGGCAAAAATGCCTGATGCGCATGCGGTTAGCAGATGTTGATGGCAAGTACATGACCTTATAACCGTCAAGGCCGTGTTGGCCGTGAATATAATGATGTGCATAATTATTTATTCACACAAAAAGAATTTTTGCGATGCGAAGTTCATTAACATCTCGAAGGGTAAATAACCGCTCCATGTTCCAGTAGGTCGCTAAAGCGAGGAGGTTAGAGATCTACTCCCACATAGTGTGTTGGGACATACTCAATAGTTGTTATTAAGTTACAAAAAATGTACTTAAAGTTCATGTGTGTAAGGTAGTGCATCCCTCGGTGCATTCTTATAGGCTCAAGTTCAACAGAATTAATACATGGTGCAAAACAAGGGTGATGAAACTACTTGGTCTCATATATTTCATTGGTTAAATATATAGGCAGCTATGGAACGATCTGCCTCATCACAATGTTGAGGCTGTAATGGTTCTACTTCACAAAAAATGTACCAGTTCATTGTCCTGATTTAACCCAAATTCAACTGATCTAAATTTACATATGAGGCGTGCTTCCGCTTGTCTTAGTAAAGTCTCGATATTGCCTACTCTCCTTCCAACTTTCACCTTCTGAATTCCAATGAATCTCAGATTGTTTCATGTCCATTTGGTGCATTTGTTGCCAATGTGAGGCTAACGGCAGTGCTTCATCTTGGCTGCCTATGGCTGAGATGTGTTCACAAATTCTTGTTCTCATTTCCCCGAATGGTGCCTCCAATGTATATGCGCTGGCATACACATACTAGCGCATATACCGCATACTTAGATCTGCAATTGATGCAATCTTGTATTTTTACTTTTGTTCCTCTTCCATCTTGAAATTCTTTAGTACTCTTCTGCGCATATATATACATGGTGCATGATCCGCATTTTCGAAAACCCACCTGTTCCTTTTGTAGCCAAGTTTCTGTGACGTTTGTTGGTATTTCTGGAAGTAGTGAAGGGCTAAAGTTCATTTTGATAGTTCTGGCTTTTCTGAAGATTAACCTAGGCTGCTCTTCAGTGAACTTGGTTAAATGGGGGTCCAATTTTAGCAGATGCCAGTTTCGTTTCAAAATTGAGGTAAGTTGTTGGTTGTCCATGCAATATGTTGTAATAAACCTGATTTTTATGCAGGTTGGGATTTGTTCTTTTGTCTTTTGGTGTCAGTGTTTGGTCTCTGCTCATTTTTAGGGCTTTTTGGCAGGGCTTGAGGTTGCAGCTGCATGAATAACCTCTGTCCTTGAATCTCCTTGTCAGTAAATCACATTCTTGGGTCAAAACTTTCAGATCCTTAGTTTCTTCTGATCCTTATGAATTCGCATGTTGGTATGTTCCACTTGACGGATCTCTGATGGCTGCTTGGGGCATGTAGCGTTACATTCACCTCAGTTTCTTTTCTGTAAGTTTGTGTGTAAAGTGCTCCGTCCTTGACCTAGATTGTTAGATCCAAAAAGTTAATTGTTGACGTGCTATTTTGTCCTGTAAATTCCACACCCAATGTGTTCATTCTGTTCCTGAAATTTTCTAATTCCTCTGCTGAACCATTCCAAATCAAAAAGACGTCATCAATGTATCTCGCCCATAGGGCTACTTGTTCATTGAATGATGGATCTTTATACACCATTTGATCTTGGTACATGCCCATAAAAAGATTGGCTAAAGCTGGGGCATATTTGGTCCCCATAGCGACACCTTTGCATTGATGATATTTGTTGTCAAACATGAAAATATTATGTTCCAAAGTGACCATTAACATTTCCTTAATATTTGTACGAAATGGTAATGTGAGGCAGTCATTTCTGCATGCATAGTCAATTGTTTGTATTGCCGCGTCATGTTCGATGAATGTATAGAGGGCTCGTACATCCCACATAGCTAAGAGATATGATATGATAAGAGATATGATGATTGCCATAGTTTTTGTAAAGAGTGCGTTTTCAGGGTTGTTAACCAGCTGCAACAGTAATTGCCACCAGCCGGAATCCACAGTGAAAAACCAAACTGGCTGGAATGAGGACTGAATTGTACTCTTTTTTTTTTTTTATTTTATTGACTGCGTAAGGATGAAAGGCAGAATCTGGGCATATGCATGCAAGACGCACAAAGATCTCTGGAGATCTGCCTGACCCCAAGAGATGCTCCCACTTGGTTGACAGAGATCCATGTTTTGCCATCTGTCGTACTATATGTAAATGGAAAAAAGAATGGCAAGTATAAAATAAATGAAGCTAGTACCTTAGACCAACACATGGCCATTTTTCTCAGCAATCTGCGTAGTTCACACTTTTGTTTCTTGACATTGTGTGTTTTTTGTACAGATAAAATAGAGGACTAAAAATACACTTTGATGTGAGCCTAAAAGTCAGAACTGGTTGATTATTTTACACCCTATTTAGGACAACCCGAGATGCTGTCTCCCCGGTTGTTTGTATTACCTGCAGGACTTCTATACACTCTAGCAACGTCTATGTGATTAGTGGAGAAAGGATGGAAGGAAGAAATGGCCGATGGTTGCCATTACTATGTAACAGGGATTCATTAACTTATTAAGTGACCAAATGTGAGATATCTTGCACCGGAAACGGAGACGCACGGATGGAGCCCTTGGGACATGCTTAAGGAATGCCAAGGTAGTAAAGTGGGAGAGTGTAATGAATCTTACAGACGCCTCGTTAATTCCCTGCCTAAAGTCTCTTCTCAGGTGGCCAGGGAAAGGCAGACACTTTCTGACTTTGGGAGTGGTGTTCTGCGGGAGGATCACCTTGGAAGAGAAAAGGCTCAGGGGAATGAGAGGACTCCATGGGATGAAATGCAGTATTTGTCTTCCTCAATGGAGGGTGATTGTGTAATACCAAAGTGTTTAATGCTTATTGTACAAACTATCTTGCAGTGTCACAAAATACACATGTAAGTAGGGGTAAAACACACACATGAACGTCTAAGCCTTAGAAGAAATAAAAGCCCTGTCAAAGCCCCAGAGACGTGTAAAACTAAAAACCTCTGTTCCAACCAAAGGTACAGTGAAAGCGAAGTTATGGATAATAATGACCTAAAAGAATTGCTTTTCCCTCTTCAATCAGATTTATCGACTAATCCTTATGACCGTTCTTTAAAAAGTGTTATGAAGAACAAATCTAGGTCTAGAGGTGAAATTGAAATAAAACCTAACTTTGTCATTAGGGACTTCAAGTCCCATACTCATCTAAGTACTGGGACGAGGAAGATGGCTGAAGAGGTGCACTGTTAAAGGAGTGGTCAGATCATTAAGGCAGATGACCCACACCTGAGGGAGACTGAGAAGCTTAAAAGGCCCCCTCAGGTGCAGGCCATAGGAAAAGGAGAGAAGCGCAGCAAGAAGCAGTGTGGTTTGTGCAGGCAGCACAAGCAGAAGCTGGAGGAGAGAGAAGACACTGGGACCATTGCGTGGCAGGGAGCAACTGCTGGTCCTAAGAAGGTCTGTGCCTCTCGAATCCTGAAGTCGAGAAGTCACGCAGCAGGAAGCATTCAAGAGGGAAACCTGTCCTCTGGTAACCTAATCTGCAGAGGCTGCACAGCAGGAAGCAAAGACGAGGGACGTGTTCCCTTCCCGGAGGCAGTCTCTTGTGGCTGGCGTGTACCAGAGAACCTCAGGAGCGGCGAGGGCTCCATTTGCAAGCTGCACGGGTGGCGGTGAAAAGAAAGAAAAGGTTTGCCGAGTCGGGAGAAGCCACAAGAAGAGAAATCCTGCAAGCGGCGAAAGGAAGAGAAGAGCACATTTTACCTGGTGAGTGCACAGCTGGTTTGTGCAACACTCCTTACCCACTTGTGTATGCAAGGCAGGCATTCGGCGAGTGAGGAACACTTGCGTGTGAATGAAAGACTTGAAAATAATTTTTGAATCTTGCTCTACTGAAACACAGCAGAAGCAGCACTTGCAAGCGAGATGGGAGTCCCAAAGCAAACTTGAATACTGAAATAATGAAAAGCAGCAAAACCCCATTATAACAAAGCCAAAAGACTGTAATTTTACAAGTGAGTTTTTTGAAACCTCAACAATCTAAAGAGGCAACATTGTTAAAAGTTAACACCTACAAACATTGCCCAAGCCAAGAGATGGTAAAAGCAAGGAAGTTACAATTTAGTAGACATTGCCACCAACGGCAAGGGGCTATTGGAAGATTCATGAGTAGAGAAACCTGTTGGCCACTGGTATAAACTCACAGTACCTAAGCCAAGGGAAGAGATGTAAAATACCCTTTTGCTATCAGTCATTTGTTACTTGTGTAGTGGGGAAATGAGAGTGGCAAAGGCTGCCCTTCTGCGAAAAGAAATCCAGAAGGAGAGGAGCATTATTTTATGAGGATTATCAAAGAGCACCAATGTAAATCTTGAGTTATTGGGAGTTTTGAAGCTGCAATTTGTTGAATACTAAGAAGTGGTGGTGAAACTTTTTCTCAGTTGATATTAACCTCAAAAGCACTGGCTGTTGTAAAACATTATTTGGGCAGGGAAGTATTCCGGGACGGCAAACTGTTGGAGGAGTGGCCCTGAAATGGAAGTATACCAGCTGGAAGGTGAAGAAGTGCTTAAAAGGGCTACTGGCAGAGGCGATCTATGTTGATTGTAGTGCTAAAGGCAAATCTTCCTGACCAAGAAAATTATTGTTGCGATTGATGAACTGAAAACCTGTTCAAGGTAGGGAAAGAACCTTCTACGTACTAAATTGGAACTTTCTGTTGACAAGTTGAAGTGGAAGAGTACTGTGGTTGAACATTGTTGCAAATGAGGATTTCCTTGTTTTCTTTTTCTCAACTGTAAAACAGAATCCCGTTTGAACCTGGGGAAGGGGAATTCATCCAGGTTACAAAGAAAGACTGTGGTGACATTACAAATTCAATCATTATTGTTTGTTTGGAATTGGCATGTGTTTCCTTGTTTCTTTGTTGCATGCATAAGTGTTGGGGACAATAATACTTTGTTAGATTGTTTCCTTTGGTTTGTTTTGGACAGGAAAATCCTCCTCGGAGTAAGGTTAGTGAGGCGTTCATCCAACCTTATTTTATAATAAAATAGCATTTGTTGAGAAATCTTTACAAAGTTGTCCACCTCACATTTCTGACCCCTCACAGAGAGAAAGCGAAAAGTTGAAGGAAAAAGGTAAGGAAACGAAATTGCATGATGGAGACAATAAAAGAGGGAGGGAATTGAGCAGAGAACTCACAGGGCAACACGACAGAGTTAAATGGAAACTGCAATAATAAGAAGGTATGTAGTGAAAGGGTGGCAATTGGCATTTGAAGTGTAAATATGAGACGGAAAGAAGGAGCAGAGAGGAGGGATAGGTGTGACTTGCACAAGGTGAAGGGGAAATGAAGAGTGAGAAGTCGCCCCCTGCATCAGTCCTGCCGTGAAATATAAAAGAAAACAGAGAGGCTCTGTAAGTGCTAAAAAGGAGCTCATCAACTCACATCGACCTTGCAACCCCACAATGATCCATGACAACAGGCTGAAGGGGAAGATGGTTCCTGGGGAAGTGTGGGTTGGTCTTGCACCTCCGGCCACACTCTTGTCAATGCCATTAATACCGATTTTTAGTAGCCTTGTTTTTTATTTTATTTTAAGTGAAATGTTACAAGCAATAGAATATACAGTTTTACCTAACATTTCAGCCTAAAAGTGGGAAGTAATGTTTCCATCTATAATTCCTTCTACAAAACATTCCTTTTCACGAGAGGAAAGCAGTACTTAATCTGAAGTCCAGCCCTTCACCTTCGGCAAAGTCTTACTTTTCTAGACCCTTCGCACCATCTTCTTCATAACTCCCTAACCTCTCACTGACTCGACTCCCAAATTCGCACTCCACAATAATATCATGATTAAGGTAGTCCGCACTATTCATTATCCTACTAAGGTATCCAGAATCAAACTTCTATCCAGCCAGAACTGCAACTTGTTACTACAATCCTAGAATAGATGCTGTGGGCACAGCCATGTTACAACTCCAACACTTACCATTGCTCATTAGACCACACCCAATCAGGCCAGTGCCCAGAATTCTTTGAAAAGGGCCTTTATTAACAGCAGCTACAGTCCACATTTATCTGGGTCCACTTTTAGGTGTACTGAGATAAATGCTAGGCTACTTTAAAAAATATTAAGATTATTTCTTTTTCCAGCCTATTGGAACTCTTTTCCAATTACTAGCTATGACTTCAGTCTGTCCCATTAATTCATGACATTGCTTACATTTTTTTTTATCACAAATCATTTTACCCTTTTTATTAGAAATTCTATGTAGCCTTAGTTGAACCTCCAAAAATGTCTCTTTGTAGTGAGAAAACTAGATCAAATTAACCTTCCAGGAACATTAGCGCTTTTTAAAATCTGTTTTGCTCCAAACGTCTTCAACAATCTCACTTAAGACACCCAAGTAACAGTTTGTTTTGTTAGTCAAAACGAATACATCTTTAAAATCATATAGCTTTTTGTCACTTTCCATTTACACCATAAATATTCCAGGTAACTACCAGAGGATATCCTCTGTGTAAGTGTATATTATTTGATTGGGGCAATTCTTTGCCAGTAGGGGTTGAAACTCCTGGTAGGTGAGGCCTGCTTGTAGTTCACTGCCCCGACAGGAGTGTGCCGGTCTGGGAAAAATGGCAGCTCCGGCATTACTAGCTGTTTTACCTACATATTTCCAGGACCGGCACACTCCTAATGAGGGCCTATGTACAATTTCATTGCTGCAACATATGCCAGGAATGGCAGACATTATTTCTGGCATGCCAGCAAAATAATATCGACTTTTGCAAACAGTCATTCTGCATCTGGCCACACTGTCTTGCAAACATTGCAGTCGCTTCACTGCCCTTCCAGATGTATGGCCTCTCCTTAGACCAATGGTGGTGAGTAGCATAGCAAACTGGCTTAGCAAGTCTAATTGTAGTTCCGCAGTTCTGGTCACTAAGCTCCACAATTCATCAGATTTACCCAGCTGTTGCTTCTCAGAAGTACCAACAGGTACCGATTGCCACCCACCTAAATCCCAGGGAGTATTCTGGAATCCACAGTCCACATTAAGATCTCCCACAACCAGAATTCTGCCATTCAGATACTGCCCAGACCACTCTTCTATAACATTGCACACATTATCAACAAAAAGATCTATCAATGAAATACCTTTTATATATTGAGGATCAAAATCTTCACAGTCCATCCCCGGTAAGATACACCCCAAGTGCTCCAAAGGGTACATTTTCAAGAATTAACCCACTGAAACCCAGAGTATTTTCTACCACAACAAGCATACCACCCTGATGGTCTCCCTTCAGCACTCTCTTTTCCCAATTGGGTAAAGATTTTATAGCCATCTAAAATAGGACTTAAGGTCAGCTATGTCTCTTGTAAACAAATACAATTGTCCTCTCTTAGATTAGTCAAACAAACTGGATTAGTAAAGAGATGTGGACCATTTTTTGACTTGGGAGTCTACTGCATTATGGGTCTGCAAATCATCTCAAAAGCAGTTATGGATCTGACAGTCTTGTAGTTAGAGTTTGGGCATATGTAACAAACACCAGTAAAGTTATAAAGTTATGGTAGGTTTAAAAAGCCTTGAAAAAAATCCTTCCACCTGAAATGTGAATTTAGAATATTCCATTTGAGCCAAGCCACACATGCCACAGCGCCACCACTGGACGTTCAGAGCCACATCTGCAAGGCATTGTGGAGCAAAGGGATTACATTTGAGCTAATTCGCATACACACAGTGCAAGACATAGATTAATCCAGACTTCTCATTCATCCCACATTTAAACTTCCATCATATTCCATGAGCTGCAGTATAGGGCTAAATGGTGCTGTAATATGTGTTTTGAATTTTGCAATGTATATTTACCTGTTTTTGTCTTGTACTGAAAATAAGTGTGCGTTCAATGAATCTTTTTACTACTACTATTACAAAAGAAAATCTCACTTCCAATGTCACATATTGAGAAAAATAGTTCCCTAGCTAGAGATCACAAAAAGAATACACCCCACCGATCTTAGCCTTTACATAGGCTTATACAAATCAACAAATTGCCAAATGGAACTAATCCAGAACTGAGCACTGAGATTGATCCTGGGCCTGAAAGCGTATGCGTCAATTTCATGTAGGCTGAGGACCCTCAGCTGGGTATCCATAGATGCAAGGATTTGTTTTTAAATTGAATAGCAACATTTGCTAATTTAAATTTTCTTGATTAGCAAACAAACTTATTTAATTAGCAATTTTGTACTAATATTTTAAATGTCACCAGAGGTTGTTTGTACCCAAGTCATAAAAATAGCAAAAATAGAAGCATTTTTGTGTACTGCTAAAGTAAGACCTTCTTGGGTGGAGTATCTGCAAAATGTAAAAACGGGGTGAATGAATGGACACAGATAGATGATAAAAAGGCACTGGGCAGCTGGGTGCAGTTAGTGTTGCACAGGGAAGTGTCGCATGTATTGTATGCTTGATTCGTCATTTGCTATGTAAGGAGAAGTTCAGAAGTTTCATAAAACCCAAAAGTTCACAATGTTGAAAGAAAGCCATAGTCTGAGACCAAGTACGTAGTGTAGTTTTGTGGCAGGTAGGATAATTGTCAACTTCAGGTGTCCAACAAGCGATATTTATCACTATTAGCACTCTGAGCTGCCATTTACGGGTTTTGATAATTTTGTGTTTGTTATTAAGGGAATCAATTTGAGCAATTCATGCTTCCCTTTACAAAGAAAGTACCCATAGGTCCTCTATTGGAAAGAAGTATTTCCAGGACCTGAATCCGAGCATGGTTGTGTGCAGGTCAGTGGGCAGAGGGGTCGAGGTGAGGTACTCCAGTGGAGACTTGGCCTGGGGCACCGCATCCACGGACAGGGTGAATGATGGGAACAGACGCAGTGGGCCGGCACGAAATGTGGGAGGCTACTTGCAGATTCTACATGCCTTCCCAGTCACTGGATTCCCCAGCTCTCTCCCGCAGGTGCTAATATATAATGCAATCATAATCATAGAGCAAAGCAAGTTCTGGAGGCTAACTAGTCTGTGGTATTGCAGTAGATCTATAGATGTAGAGACTGGATGGAACTATTTATCACTTGCGTAAACCTCTATCTACTTATGTTTGTGTATTCATTATGTAAAAATAAAGTAAGTGACTAAGCAGAGTGTATGGTGTAACGGGCAGAGTGAGCAAATAGGTGGATTATTGTAGTTTTGCAGCCATCACGTTTTTTTTGGGAGCTGGTATAAAGCAACAGGGTGATAAGATGTCAAGGAGTTTAGGATCAGCTCATGCATTGAGCACCAGTTGCATAGAACTATGGAACTAGCAGGTCACAGAACTAGATTTGCCATAAAAATATGGCCGTGTGATCATGTACATTTTCAAAAAAGTGTTAATTCGTGAAAATGAACTTTCCCTGAAATTTAAATCTAGTTTATACTATGAGATTTAGATACAAAACAATGCAGTGTTTCACAGTAGCAATACCGTAATTGTACATTTTGTAGCACCATACATTTTTAGGAAGAACATTGCAGGACTGTCTAAAACATAAAGTTAACCCATACTGGTCCTGGTCTTTGCCAAACAGGATATTGTTAGCTTTATAAAAGTTTAATGTTCTGGTTTGCAATTATTTTAAAAAGAGAACATGTTTCTTGCCTAGCACTCCCACACAGGCACTATCTCCCATTAGCCTCTTTGAACTTGCAGGGAATGGAGAAAAGAGGGTGGATGGAGTCCCGAGTGGAAGGGAGGAATGTCGGGTGAGCTGTGCTTTCATTTAACAAGGTCATTTAAATAGCTAGCTGTGCTACACAAGTGGCACTTTAATTAGCAAACATACATAATTGCATAGCAAATTGCCATGCAACACTGCTTATTTTATGCCTTGCTGATGTGGCTCTGAACTGGAGGTGAACTTCCATTGATGGTTACTAGATGGTGGTGTGACATGTGTGACTTGACTCAAATTGAATATTCTACTTGTATCCTGTGAGGGTTCTTCTCCTCCTTCCCTTTCTCATCTGATGTTCCTTCTCCACATTCGCATTCCTCCCCGTCTCGCTGTGCTACACTTTTCTTATTTTATGCCTTGCTGATGTGGCTCTGAACTGGAGGTGAACTTCCATTGATGGTTACTAGATGGTGGTGTGACATGTGTGACTTGACTCAAATTGAATATTCTACTTGTATCCTGTGAGGGTTCTTCTCCTCCTTCCCTTTCTCATCTGATGTTCCTTCTCCACATTCGCATTCCTCCCCGTCTCGCTGTGCTACACTTTTCTTCTTCTCCTTACTCTTCCCCCTACACGGGGCTACTCCTTGACTCCTTCCTCTCTCTTTCTATTTCTCCTTTCCTCCACTCAAACCTTTTCCTTCACTCTCCTTCACCCTTCACTCTGCTTCCCCTCGACTTGTAACTCCCATGCTTCTGCTCGGACTTGCTCTGTTCATATATTCTAACAAGTTTTGGATTTGGCACATTAAATGCGAGATGCACAGCATGGATTAGGAGCGGCTAGGTGATTGGGGCAGACTGCAATTATTCCCAGGTGGGCTTGCCTTGCACATTGGACCGCCCTATGGATCAATGGAACGAGTTTAGATTTCTGGCAGACGCTATCATGGAATTAAACGGCGCTTCAGTCCCAGCTGCTCAGCTCCCTGATCCCTTTGCAATAGTTTGCTATGCAATGAGTCCTAAGGTAGGAAGTTCCACCTTTCATGAGCGACAGCTGCCTCATGTGGTCTGATGTAGGCTGGATGCACAGCATTTCCTGTGAGCTGTGCTCACAAACCTCCTTCTCACAATTAATGGGCACTCACTACAGAAAACAGACTCTCTAGTCCTGTGAACAGGACGGTCTGAATTCTTTAGACTGTTTTTCAAAGGCCCAGCTACATTCTTTGGTGCCTGGCAAGAGACTTGATACACAAGGCCAATGTTAGGATGGGGAACCTGGGGAATTTCTCTTTATATTGCCTCAGGAGCCAGCATTCTCATGTGGACCGGGGTCGCCAGCCCCCAGGCTTCATCAATACCTACCCACTAGCCTCCGCTTATGTTCCTGCCACAATATACATTTGTTACAGTGTTACAGATTTTCTATTCCTGCTAAAAGTATCCATGAGATGACGCGTGAACTGCTGGTCTGTCATAGATGCTTTTTATAAACTGTGAATTTCCACTGCTGTTGAAAGGAGGGAAATGTGCACCCTTTCCAACTCCCGTGAGTTAAATATTTGTTGGTCCTATTGCTCACCCACCTTGTGCTAGTAAGTCAATTGGCAAAGGCATAACCTTTCAAGCCCAGACACTCAGTTGCAATGCTGATCTACTCTGTTTCACCCTTGCTGCAGCGGTCAGGGCTACTCTTCAGGTGGTGGATGGTCTTATCCAGACAAGGCATGAGGGAGGCTTCAGTCTGTCTGTGCTTTTGATTGTTTGCTGCTTTCAGCATAGTCGATCGTGGCCATGCAATGCTTTCTCTTCTTTCACATAGAAACCATTTGTTTGCTTACTTTCATGTGCTTGCTGTGTGCCCCAGGGTTTGGTTTTCTTTCCCTTGATTTATCTTATTGACACGAAACCACTGTGGCATCCGGTCATTGAGGGAGCCATCCCCCTTAATGAATTTGACAGCAAAATCCCATCACTAGAAGACTGAATAGTTGTTTCAATTACTGGGGCAAGAGTACCAGATCTTCATCTAAAATGAACCCACAATAAGCCTGATTTCCTATCGTTTTCCTCAGGCTTAGCTTTCACAGACACCTAACTTTGGGCTTCAGCTTTGGTTGTTGGTGAGATCATTCCTACTTGTGCCCTGTCTACTAAGTTCTACTAAGTTATCTTGGTTTCTATTGTTTGTGTTCTCATTTAGAGCCCACATATCTACATGGGCCAAACCCCACACCTCCAACCTTCTGTCTTGTGAAAAGCCTTGCCCATGTTAATATGCAAGGCTTTTTCTTTCAGTAGCTGAATTTGGGTTTGGTGCTCCCCAAAACCAAACGTAGCCACACTCCAGTGGACTGGTTATTCATTGCACCCATGTGGTTCAGCTGGTCTATACCACCTAAAAGTTCCAAAGCTACTGAAAACTTCATATATGTATGATAAACTTGGTGTCCAGCTCTACTAGCCCCAAAATATTTGCTCAGTAAAAACCTATTGAACAAAAAATCTAAGACCCCTTAACAGTCTTTCTCTGATGCTGCTGTTTGGTGGTTTTAAAATCGTTCTATGTAAGCAAATGGAATATCTATCTGCTTTTAAAATCTAGAAACCTTATGGTTCAATAGTATCTCGTTTTTAGAAGGTCTTCTATATATTTGTATATTACTGATGTTCTATGATTTCATGTGTTGCTGCATTCCATATTGTTTGTGTCCTGCAGTCGCAGAACATGCTTCACGATTCAAGAAAATGCTTAATAAAACAAACTTGTAGGAGATCTCCTGACTTTTCAGAGATTATATGGCATAGACGAAGAGCAAACCGTGTGATGTTTTCTCATTCTCTGGGGTGCTGTGTTGCAGCTTTGATCGGATGTGCTAATGTATTTAGGCATGGCTTACGAGGTAGGTTTTGGTAGCATATTTGTTGTTACTTGTGAAGAAAATGGACTTGTGTAGGTTTTGTAATAGTTGCATTGTGTGTGGATCGCTTGCATGTGCTGCGGTATGCATTCATTTCATATATGATAATCTTGTCTTTCGGGATCCTGTTTGTAAAATATGAAGTTTGTGGTATTGCCAAATTTTGCTGTGACTCCATTGAATAACTTAGTCCTGGAACTGTTCAGTGGAGCTAGAGCCCGGAGTAGCTGGTGCTGCTGTCCCCCCAGAAGACCTTGCAAGAGAGGATGAAGCCTCTGCATGCCGTATCCTCAGTGCCACCAGTGGGAAAGTGTGGAAGGGTATAGGTGTGCTAAAGGCCATGCAATGTGACATTCCAGCAGCATGCCCCCTGTCAGCAATCTGCAGGTGAGTTACTAAAGTAAATCTGGTCATGCAAACCTTTATGTGTGGTCACATGTTAAAACACATTCCTAAAAACCTCCACATATACATATCCTCAAAGCCACCTCTCAGGAAAAGCACTACTACAAATACACAGACCGGAGCAAAAACATGCCGGCAACAACTGCGTGGCGAAGTGAGGGAAATGTAGGTGCATCATATCCGTAAGCAAGAGCAGGACGGCATCTTAGCTTTGGGGGGTGTGGGAGTGCTGGCCATAGCACAAGCAGCTAGCCCGGCAGAACGGGAACGGAAGGGCGATATTTGGGAAACGGGGGACTACCCCATAAAGAGAACAAGATTTGGCACAATCTTAAAGGGCGAGACACATGAATGAAGACTTTCAGAAACTGAATTCCTGCAACCACCAAGTTGTGGAAACCATGCAACCAATGGAGAACCAGTGGTTTCATCGAAAATTACAGCTGAGCGATGTTTTTGGCGGAAGCAAGAAGTGTTTTCACCTAGAGCCTTTCATGTGGAAAGGTTCACTTTTTTGCTCTTTGAGAACGCCAGTGTTTTGTTCACTTGTGTGTGCACAGGACACACACAAGTGGGTATTACATTTTCGCAAATCTGGCCTTGAGTTTGAGGACAAATCATTAACCACAAGCCAAAAGTAAATTAAAAGTAATCTGTCAAACTGGATACATGGACCATGACACACACTTGCATCCCTAAACCCGACCTCTTACACCAACAACATCCTCTCGACAACAACCATCCTTAAACATACCACTCCTACTCTTACTGCTCTGTATAGGATAGCCAGTGCCTCCCTCAGTAAGGGTAAAGTTCCAGATATCCTAAAAAGAGGGCTTATACACTGATAAATCAAAGGCATTCGTCCCTTTCCTCCCTGGAGGTGAGCAACCCCCTGTGAGGCTAGGAAGATGAGCATTCCTTAGGAGTCTGGGCAAGTGGGTCCTCGCTAGGAGTGACTACCCGCTAGGGGACAAGGACTCTTTCCCACAAGGAACGCTCTAGACCACCCACCGGTTCTTCATATATGGGACTGGCTTGCATAAAGAATATCACTTTTAGAAGAGATCTGTATATAGCTGGGTTGAGTGGATCACAAGAGGAGAGAGAGTACGGTACACGGGAAGCCCCCTGACATAATCGCGCCTTGGAGAGGCAGACCAGTAGGAAGCTGTGCAACCGGCAGCTGTTCAAAAAGAAAAGGACGCCAGAGGCCCGTCAAAGCAGACGCGGAGGAAGCCGTTGTGAGGACAGGGAGAGAAAACATGTCTGCTGTGGTGGTATCACCATCCTCTGGTGAGCCATACACCCGTCTAACAATGCTGAGACCATTGCAGTGGGGAATGCTGACCGCTCCCACCCGCCCGCGTCCCTCGACCACAGCACATGCCAGACCCCAGAAACAGAACTCTGGAGAAACCCAGAGACCGAGAACGCAAAGCAGGTAACCCGAGTGAGCACTGAGCCCTTCGACATCACCCTGGACAAATGATGGTACAGGGGAGGCCGCTGGGACAATCTATTGTAAGGAGTGGAACGAGCGAAAGGCCTGTGGGCGACATTCAGACAGTTAACTAGAATAAGTCAATCAACGAGGAACAAATAAAGAGCTTGACAAACAAGGCAGAGTGGGAAACAAATGAAAGGTGGAAACTAATACCCTGGGAGGAGGGCTGGGGAAGACACTTCATATACAAGTATAATAAGTATTGTAATTTGAGACTGCCAACCAAATTAAATAACCAGTAGAGAAAACCCAGTAGAGGGGGATTCTTAACACAGATAAACTCGTACAAAACCTCAAGGGCGTGAGAAACCGGAAAGCAAAGTAAAAAACTGTGAGACCGTATCTTCAGGAGATGAGCATAAAACTAAAGAGAGTAAAAGATGAATGAACAGCTGGGATGAGCTATAAGAGCTCATGAAAGAAACTAGAGTGTCAGAGGAGATCAGCATAAGCAACGTCTTTCTGTGTCATGAACCGCCATTTGCGCCCCTTGTGGACTTCCTGCTCCATGATGCACCGTACCACTGGGGCTGTGTTCCTCTCAACATGGCTGACACATCAGTCATGCTGCGCTCTAGTGTTTACGCCGGAGCAATGGATTCCTAGAGAAAGGGCACGCACCCGCGGCGCTCTGCTTCTCAACGCTCCTTTTCAAGTTCGCAGCTAGTGTGCCCACCGTTCCTTTCCTCGTATCGCTGTTCCGATACATCCATCCTCACTCTTCTTCATTCCTGGATTACTGAGCGGCTTCTCTTCTCCCAGGCCGTCCGCTCATTCCTTCCTGGGTCCCCTTCCATGCTCCGTGCTCGCAACTCCATTGCAATACTTGTGAGTAGTGCCTCTCTTCCTGGTTCCGCGCTTACTCCTGGACGTTGTCTGCTCTTTACTTCCGGGAATCCTGAACTCTTCCTCTGAGTCTACTTACGTTCCATGCTGGATACGGAGGACCACCGGCCTTACCTGTTCAAGTCCCGGACATCCTGGAGATCAGAGAAACCTACAAAGAAGAAAGCGGAAAAGGACAAACGGGTAAGACCGAGGGTTGAGTGTGACAGTTTGAGACGCCCAGAACTTGATACAGTGCTCAATATGGAGGCGGCAGTCCAGGACCTAATGAGAGGAATTAACAGAGGTTCAAAACCTCAAAGCCGAAAAATGCAGCCTTAAAACAACTTGTGCTTTCCGGGATTCAGCGCTACAGGAAAGTCCTCTGGTCGAGGGCATAGTGGACAAGTATGATGGTTCCAGCAAATCACTGCGGTCCTTCCTTGATTCCTATTTGGTGCATTTCACATTTAAACCCTACTATTTTTCCACACCCCGAGCTAAGGTGGGGTTTATAATTTCTCATCTCTCAGGCAATGCCTTAGCGACTCCTTTGGTCAATGCTGCAGATCCACTCCTGGATAATTATGACGGGTTTGTAGAAGCCTTCAAAACCATGTTCGATCGTCCTGAACAGCTATACAGTGCTCAGGAAAGGCTCCTAGAATTCCAACAAGGGAGTCAAGACATGCTTTCCTATGTAACCCACTTTAAGCAGTTGGCTAAAGAGTCAGATTGGTCTCAGGAAGCGAGTTTTACCCTGTTTCGTAGGGGGTTAATCGACGAAATTAAGGACGAACTTGCTAGAGTAGCCCGTCCAAGTTCCTTCCAAGCCCTGATAGACTTGTCTCTCCAAATTGACTTTCGAATCCAGGAAAGAAAAGCAGAAAAGAAAAAGACCAAAACAGTTTCTCCAAAGGTTTCCATGGAATATCCTAGCCCTAAGGAAGCGACCACATCGCACTCTCCTGAGCCTATGCAACTGGGCTCCATATGGGGTCCAATATCCGCTCAAGAAAGGATGCGTAGGATCAACCCAGGGCGCTGTATGTATTGTGCCTTGGATAAACATCTTGTACGGAATTGCCCTATCGCTCCACCCAGGCGTTCGGGAAACGCCAGCTCCCGGTCTTGAGCAGAGCCCAGCTTCGGGAGAATGGTGGCTTCTCCGCCTCTGCTTCTTCCTTAAATTACCCCCGATTGAATACCTTGGTGGTCCTGCAAACATCCTTATCTACCGCCAATAAGGAGACTCATTCCCTTCTGGCCCTAGCAGACTGTGGTGCAATGGGAATCTTCTTGGACCATGAATGGGCCTTGAAACACAACATTCCCCAGGAAACTTGGGGACCAATTCAAGCTGTTGAAGGAATTGATGGAAAACCACTATCTTCGGGATCCATAACCCAGCAAACCACGGAACTGTTACTCTCAATCAACAATCATCAGGAGATGCTTTGTTTTGACATCATCAAGGCAGCACATTACCCTATGGTTCTGGGAATGCCCTTGATACAAAAACACAACCCGTACATCAATTGGGCGGCCGGATCCTTATTTCTAGGATCTGAATTCTGTCTGTCCCATTGTTTACCCCAAAACATGGTACAGAACGTGGCTATGGAACCCCAGATCCCCCAACAACCATCCATCTGTGTCTCCAATATTTCCCAAGTACCGGAGATTTACCATCAATACTCGGATATGTTTTCAACAGCTATTGTTCAATCACTACCACCACATCGACCAGAAGATTGCGCTATCGACACAGAAGATTCTGCAGTGATACCATTTGGAAGAATGTTTATCCTTTCCGAGCCGAAAAAAAGGGCTTTGCAGGAGTATCTGGACATCAATCTTGCCAATGGAACCATTCGACCTTCCAAATCTCCAGCCGGTGCCTCTTTGTTTTTTGTGCCCAAGAAAGACACTAAGGAACTTCGACCCTGCCTGGACTATCGGGGACTTAACCAATGCACCCTCAAGGATCGTTACCCTCTACCGCTCATATCCAACATATTGGAAGCAGTCAGGGGAGCTGTAATCTTTACTAAACTTGACCTAAGAGGCGCCTACCATCTCATCCGGATAAGGGAAGGCGATGAATGGAAGACCGCATTCCGGACCCCCTTTGGACATTTTGAATACCTGGTAATGCCATTTGGTCTTGCAAACGCCCCTGCGGTCTTTCAACAATTTATGGATAGTCTTTTCGGATATGTTGTTCCTCTTTGTCATAGTTTATTTGGACTACATCTTGATTTATTCCAAGGATTCTCAGCTACATCAGAAACATGTGTCATCGGTATTACAACATCTATGAGAGAACAAACTCCTGGTTAAACCAGAGAAATGCATATTCCACGCCCAAACAGTCCATTACCTCGGGTTTGTTCTGAGTGCAAAGGGAATCGAAATGGATCCTACCAAGGTTGAGTCTATCCTATCTTGGCCAGCCCCTACAACAGTAAAACAGATTCAATCCTTCCTGGGGCTCGCCAACTTTTACCGGAAATTCATTCCCACCTTCTCTGACGTTGTACAGCCAATAGTCGCATTGTTGAAAGACATTCCCTTTATTTGTTCTGAAGCTCAAGAAGCGGCCTTCCAGGAGTTAAATCGGAGATTTACTCAAGGTCCCATCCTGGCTCAACCGGATATCAACAGACCCTTCCTGGTGGAATCTGATGCCTCAGATCATGCAATAGGAGCTGTCGTAAAACAAGAATTCGAGGACAAAGCGGAGCATCCCATCGCCTACCTATCTCGAACTTTAAGTCCCAGTGAGACCCACTATTCAGTGCTGGAGAAAGAATTGCTTGCCATCCGGCAAGCCTTTACTGACTGACGCCATTTACTCCTGGGTGCCAAATTTCCTGTCCAAGTGCGAACTGATCATAGAAATCTACAGATACTACAATCCCTGGAATGCAGAAACAGTCATCAAGCTCGTTGGGCTTATTTTTTGCCCAGTATCAGTTTCGCATACATCACTTCCCAGGAACTCGCAACGTAATTGCCGATGCCTTATCCAGGCGCCCTGATTACAAGCCAGTGGAGGCCCGTGCCTTTCCAAAAATGTTCCCTGACAGTGTTTGTGGCCCAAGCCAACTCCTTACTGGAAAGGTTCCGAGCTGAAACAGCATCTTCTGATCTGTGGAAGGACTATGTCGGGAAAAACCAATGGTCCTTAGTCACAAAAGATGGTTATATCTTCAAAGATAACAGGCTGGCAGTACCCATGAACAAGTTGAGAACCAAGATCATAAACCTCTGTCGTGACACCTTCCATTCCGGGCATCGAGGTGTTACTGCTACCCTTTGCCATATTCAGAGGCAATTCTGGTGGCCTAACATGAATGATGGAGTAAAGGCGTATGTCCAAGCCTGCCCAGTCTGCATCAGAATAAGTCAGATAATAGGAAACCTGCTGGTCTTCTCCATCAACCTACGTTGCCAGATCGTCCTTGGGAAGTAATCGCCACCGATTTCATCGTAGAGCTGCCCCCTTCCAAAGGATTTACCACCATAATGGTTACCATCGACCTGTTCACCCACATGGCTCTCTTTACCCCATTGCACAAGTTGCCTTCAGCCCAGGAAAGGGCAGGTATATTTCTGAAGCACATCTTCAGATTACATGGCCTACCTTCCAAGATCATTTCAGACCGTGGTCCTCCATACATCTCACAATTCTGGAAACATCTATGCCACATGCTGGCCATCCAACGTGCCTTGTCTTCTGGATACCACCCCCAAACTAATGGGATTACAGAGCGAGTAAATCAGACCTTAGAACAATATTTGCGCTGTTTTTCAGACAAGGTCCAGGATGATTGGTCGATCGTAATTCCAGTAGCAGAATTTGCCCATAACAATTCTGATCATTCAGCTATTAAGACAAGCCCCTTCTTCTGTAGTCAAGGTTTCCATCCATCAGTTCTGCCAACGATCCTACCTCATACCACCCGGTTCCATCGGTCGATTCCTGGATTGAAAGACTGGTCATGACACACAGGGATGCTAAGGAACATTTAAAAAAGGCCAGACTGGATGTCAAAAGACATGCTGATGCTAAACGGAGACCTCCTCCTATCTATGGGATTGGTGACAAGGTCTGGTTGTCTTCTAAACTACTGCCTCAACATCTACATCCTAATAAATTGGCCCTCAAATTCTATGGGCCATTTCTTGTCAAAGAAGTCATCAATCAAGTGTCGTATTGCTCCAGTTACTAGACTGCTGGAAGGCGATTAATCCTGTTTTTTACACTTCCCTGCTCAACCTTATCTTGCATCCACTAGGTCAGCTCACTGACTCAACCCAGTGCTAGTCAACGATCAGACTGAGTTTGAGGTCTCCAGGATCTGCGACTCTAGATTTAAAAGAGGTCAGCTACAGTACCTAGTACAATGGAAAGGATATCCTCCCAGCGAACGAACATGGGAACCTGTCTCCAACATGAATGCCCTGCGCTTAGTGCGGAAGTTCCATCTGACTCATCCGGGCAAGCCCGGTGGATCGGGTTTTAGGAGGGGGCATGCTGTCATGAACCGCCATTTGCGCCCCTTCTGGACTTCCTGGTCCATGATGCATTGTACCACTGGGGCTGTGTTCCTCTCAACATGGCCGACGCATCAGTCATGCTGCGCTCTAGCGTTTACGCCGGAGCAATGGTTTCCTAGAAAAAGGGCACTCCCCGCAGCGCTCTGCGTCTCAACGCTCCTTTTCGAGTTTGCAGCTAGTGTGCCCACTGTTCCTTTCCTCGTATCGCTGTTCCGATACATCCATCCTAACTCTTCTTCATTCCTGGAACACTGAGCGGCTTCTCCTCTCCCAGGCCGTCCGCTCATTCCTTCCTGGGTCCCCTTCCATGCTCCGTGCTCGCAACTCCATTGCAATACTTGTGAGTAGTGCCTCCCTTCCTGGTTCCGTGCTTACTCCTGGACGTTGTCTGCTCTTTACTTCCTGGAATCCTGAACTCTTCCTCTCAGTCTACTTACGTTCCACGCTGGATACGGAGGACCACAGGCCTTACCTGTTCAAGTCCGGGACATCCCAGAGATCAGAGAAACCTACAAAGAAGAAAGCGGCAAAGGACAAACAGGTAAGACCAGGGGTTGAGTGTGACATTCTGAAGCAGAGGCATTTTGTTCATTGACAAAGAAGGAGTCGAGATAAATAAATAACTTTTGCGAGAAAGCTGCAGCCAAGAAAGCATAAAGGGAAATTGACCAGGAGATGAGAGACATTCCTTTGGCTGACTTTAGTTGTTTGTATTGGTGGCAGGGGGGTCAGGTAGAGTTAGGTTTAGGACTAAGGACATTTACTTTGGACTTCCTGATGACAGACAAGCACCTTTAGTTACTTTAGTAAGGCAGGAAAACCCCTCTAGCAATAAGGAGAGATGGGCCTTTTCTTTACAATTTAATTATAAAGAAGGTCAACATGTCCAGAGTGTGTCAGACTCATTCTTCTGACCCACTGTAACACACACTTGTGAAAAAACAACTCTCGACCCAGAAGATCTAGCAAACTACCGGTTGAGTTCGAGCCTCCCGTTTATTAGCAAAGCCATCAATAAGGTAGTTGCTAATCAACTACTTACAAAAATTGAGAAACTCCGTCCGTGATTACCAATCCAGGCAACATTGAAATGGCCACCATCCAGGTGGTAGACTCCCTTCAGATTATCGACAAAAAGGGGATTCTGGCCTGATATTTCTCCTGGACCTCTAGGCTGCCTTCAACAAATTCGAGCACCACGCACTACTCACTTTCCTTGCACATGGTATGGCTTCTCTAGCACCAACCTGAAATGGGTCACATCCTACCTAACTGGCAGACACCAGGCTGTCAAGATGGCCTCCCTCATGTCTGAACACCTTGGTATTGGATCTCTCTACTCTAAATGATCAAGCCCTTCCTCCCGCCCCAGGACTACAAAACATTGGTACATGCCCTAGACGTCTCACATTTTGATAAGAGTAATACCCTCCGTCCAGGGCTCTCTGGTGTTCACCTGGCCCCCTTCAAAGCAGCCCTTCACACCGCAGCTCACCTAATTACAGGCTCTAGGATATTTGACCACTTCAGGCCCACTTTATGTGAATTACACTGGCTCCCCAACCCAGATGGGATCTGGATCAAAATGTCGCACCTCTCCTAGAGGGGAACCATCACTGGTTTTCTGGCCTACCTACTAGTCCAGTTAAAAACCTGGGTGGAATATTGGTCATCTCACAGTAAAACCATCACTAGACTGCCTTGCAAGGAGAAAACTGTCATCATGCTATGCTCTTGTCCTCTGGAACGCCACCCTGGTGGCAATCTGGACTGGACCAAGTCTTCAGTTTAGGAAAGTACACTTTGGTGAATACTAGATTCCGTCTATTTTATCCACCACCCCCATTCGTATATTTTACTGTGATAATTATTACCAATTTTACCTGATGACCTGTTAAATTGTCGCTAACAATGTTTTGCTCTATGATGTGTACAGCACTCTGTTGTTGCTGAGCTACGTTTGCCTCTGACTTGTGGTCCAGATTTAGACAAAACGAACATCCTCAAAATATGCTAGAGGCTGATTTTAATGTGAAAATCAATGTAGCAATTACTAAATTACTAACTATATTCAAATAAGACATTTTCTGAACAATTGCAAACCCTGGGATTCCAAATGGGATCCATATCAATGGGAAATAACTCCTTTCGCTATTGTACAATTTGTTTAACCACTGTAATGGTGAAAGGGTCGGTAAAGGACAAGAACAGTGTTTTTGAGTTGTCAATAGACTGAGAAACAAAACACAGTAAACGGGAAGCAATTTAGAAGACCGGGTGAGAGCTAAACTTATTTATTAATATAGAATACATTTTAGCCATTGCAGAACACTAAGTTTAAAACTATGTCATTTATTTAGTCAGTGTAACTACACTTTGGATAATGAAGGTGAGGAGACATATTTTGGGGGCAAAAGTCAAAAGTATGCATTTTATTTTAAAGTGTTTAATTTGCTAGTATTATTAGATATATCACCTCTCCCTAATATCCCTTGTTTAGATGGTTTATCAGCTTACCGTAGCAGTAGTACAAGTCTCCACATTAATTAAATTAACTAATATTATAATTTGTCTTAACTACTGTAGTATGTTAGCATTAAGGTACCTCTATGCAACTTGGAGTCCAAGGCTATACCGTCCTGTCTTTGCCCAACTATGTTTAACACCATGTAGACAGAACCAATTTATTGAACAAGTTATTCCTATGGTCTGAATCCCTGCAACTAACTAGATATCCCTGTATTCACTAACTAGCCCTTCCTCCAGGTGTGCACTTACCCTGTGGTAGCGCTGATGTATCGCCTGTCAAAGGAGGGTTGAGTACAATTGGGATCTTTCCCTGTCCTCGTTCACTACTTTCCTACTGCTAAAAAGTTGCACACTTCATCTCGGTCGATGAATCATTTTATTCTCATCGCCTCGACTCTGTGTGCCTTATCACTCATTAAACCTTGATTCCGCGATCAAGGAAGTACTAAAAATATTTGACAGCTGTAATTTCTGTGTAGCTGTCAGTATTCAATAAAATTGATGCTATATCTCAACCGCGTCCATCACTCTGTTCTTCTGGATCACGGGGTTTAGGTCTTCACTCCTGAACCTTAAGTATCGAAATAGTGTCGATGAAGTTAAAGCTCATACACTACAATTAGCAAACATGAAATATAATGCAGAATTGGTCAAGGAAGATGTCCAAATGCTTTCCCAGCAAATTATGAATGTCAGGAGTTGCGCCAGAGAGGAAGGTAAAGCCAAATCTCTCCTTCTGGCGGAGATGAAAAGCAATGTAAAACTAGCTTGGGATGAAGTAAAAAAGTATACCCCAAATCTAGTGGATATAAAAAGCAAAAGTCCACTAAGGACAATGATGAGCCCACCAGGTAGGAGGCTTGCACTAGTAATTATCTGCAGTCTATTATCGACCAAACCGTCCCCGAGCACAGGTTATCATTCGAGCCATTAAATCAAGATAGTCCATTGTTTCAAGCGGATCCAGTGACCAATTGGTATTTTGACTCACTGCCCTCTCAAGAATATTTAGAAGAACTCCCAAGAATGGGAACAATTTGGTGCTGTGAGAAAAATCAGTTCACCCCAATCAGCATTAACTCAGGATGCAAGCGTAAGGGGAAAAATAAAAGTCGTAATAAAGGGGTGGCTCGTCAGATAAAAAAAAAAAGACTATAAAAACAGTAAGAAGAATAAAAAGACCATTGCAATTTCTACGTCAATTAAGGCATCATGAAGAAGAAAAGGAGACAAGTAAGCCGAGCGAGGTGCAAGAAGGTCACCTGGATGGGATTGCTCCTATATTCAAGGTAGCGGCTCTGGCTAAGACCAAGAAGGGAGTACAGCTTCAACCCATGGTGTCGGAGGAGCAGCCAAGCATGGATTTTGACCAGGAAAGGCCAACACAGAATGACCAGGAGCAGAATATAGTGACTTTTGCCTTCGAGATAATGACCAAGAAGTGATGGACGGTGTGTCTATAATAAAAAATAAGGCTCGCGATGGGTGGCAGAGAGGAACAGGGGAAGTTCAGAGGGAGAAATGTAGAGAGCAAGATACAGACCTTACCCAGTGATTCCCTGGTTACCCCCGACTCAAAATCTTAATATCACCAATCATGACTTGGGTGGAAATCGCTTGACAAATTGTCAAATGCCGTTGTATTGTAATACATCTGTGGATTTGAAACGGCCCATTACTTTTGAGACTAAAACCAAACAAAATGTTTCTATTCAGTGTGGGGATTGTATGTTAACATGGGCAGAATTGATGGGGTTGGGAAAAGGGTGGGGGAGGTTATGGAGAATAATTATGGAGGGAGCAGTCGTAAACAGAGGGATAGCAAGGTGGTGGAAGACGAGGAAGTGACACAAGAATCCAGTTAAGATCCAGTGAGGGTGTTGAGGGTGAATAAACCGACTTGGTGTACCCCAATTGGTGAGAGGCTTTGGAATCCTGAGCGAGGTCTTCTAGAAAGGGGGGAGAGATGTCATGAGAGAGCTCTAGTTGGGCCCCATAGGTTTGTTTGTTGTATGTTCAACCCACAAAATCATTAGATGAAAGTTGCATCACATTAAAGTCCCTATTTCCCAAGGAGGAACAAATTGTGATAACGCGACAAACTATTCTAGCACTACTTTATGACGTTGTCACTAAGTATTATAACCACAAGTGACATAACACGCGTTAAGTTAGCATATGATGATCGACTCAACTATTCAATTTTAGATATACCATCACTCTTGGTGGGGAAGAGTCTCTTGGCATCAAAGGATGAGTCTAGATAGCAGAGATTTTACGTAAAATGGTTTGAAGGATATGGCTCCAGCCCATTAGCAAAGTCTGAAAAAAATCCAATTGCAAAGTTGTTGGTTTCCTGTACTTTGGGAAAGGAGACTACTAGAAGTGTGGTTGTTTATAGACCGAGAGGGCAGCAAGATTACTCAGTAATGGAGGATTGGCCCTGGGTAAGGTCAGGTCTTATAAATGAAAAGAAAAGGGTTGGTGTAAAGAGACTGGCTTTTTAGCTTACTAACGTGGAATACCCAGGACTTTCACCACCATACCCAGCTAGATAATCCTATCTATTGGGTTGGAGGTGCTGAAGTTCTTATACCACAGGAAACTTTCCTCAAAAAGACAGAGTTTTTTAGATGGCTTATTTATATGTCGACAAAAAGCAACTTGGGTAGACCCCGGCGAGGGCGCCTGGTGGCAGTTAGTACATTTAAGGCCCATGGGGCAGACATTTTGCATTTCCACCCACCGTGCTTGCTGATTGTGCATATACAGACGAAGGTGAACAGCAGGGATATTTTGACTGTAAATGTATATGATAGTTACCATGAAGTCCTGGTGGAGCAGATACAACAGGAAACGGAAGATGTTTTGTTGGAGTGGTATATTTCCTATGCAAATTCGTATGTAGTTGTTGCAGGGGACTTTAATGTGCATTGGCTACTATACTGTGAAGCGTTGCAAAGAAAGAAGGGTTTTGAGGATGGGAAAAAGGTGGGCGCTTTTTTTCCTGAAATAGTATATTTTGCCCCTGAATGGAAATGTGAGTGGGGACTATGGAAGAGAGGTGCACAGAATTCGAGGATAGATTTTATTTTCATCACTGAAAATTTGTATTAAAAGTGTGAGCTCTTCTCTATAGATGATGGGGTCCCTAGTGACCGTGATATGTTAATCGCACGATTTTAGAAACATACCAGTTATGGAGAACATGATACCGCGAGTTATAGGTCGGAATAGATTAGTGTGGTCCCATAGGGTGGTAGAAAAGGTAATGCAAGCATTTAAAAGCAAACTTCAGTGTAGCCAAAGAAGGGATAAATGTGATGTTGATCTAGTTGGCACTTTTTATACAACTGTAGAGAACTATTTAATTTTCACCCTTTTTAGTATAGAAGAAAGCCGTTCAGGCCAAGGGTACATGTGGAGTCAATTTAGGAATTAAAAAGAAATATGAGAAAGAATATTCAAATTATTGGTAGGTTAAGCTGTGACCAGAATGAGAAGCAGGAACTCCTACTTTGGGAAAATAAAATAAAATAAATCCAATATTAAACACTGAGGAGTGGGAGGGTGGGCTCTGCTGAGCAGCTAAAAAGATGGCAGCTTGAGTTGGAACCCCGGTCCTATAAGATCCTGTTTTGGCATAAATCCTGTTCCACACCACCAAATTACCTCCGGATGATCCCATCACACAGTGGACGGAACAGGGATCCTGTGGCTCAAAGACCATACAAAACCGCACTGTGCGGGCTAAGTTATGCACCACGGAAGAACGTGGTGGTAAGAGAAAGAGCCACGGATGATCAGCACTAGGTGCGCTGAATTGGCAGCTGTGCAACCTGGCTGTGGGAGTTGGCTGAACACCTGACGGTCAAGACTGTAAACTGGACAGGGCGACGGAGCCCACACTGCTATACACTAGCAGCTCATCGTCATTTGGGCACAGCGTAGTAAGCTTGCAGGACTCTTACACGCCTGCACCTACCGTACGGTGTACGTATAGCTGAATACGCATGGCTGGCACTTCATGACACAGAGCTGCTAAGGGGAAACCGTCATGCTAGACCCAAACGCCGCAACACCACGACGGCCTGATTACGGGTCTGATGCCTGTAGTACATGCACATGTACATAGAATGCACTGCTAAACACCCAGCAGACCCATATGAAACGAGGCTCATCGCTGGAAAGCAGCCTTTAGAGAACACAGAGCTTCCACCTCCATTTAATACTGCCTCGAGACGCACCCACTGGGGTACACACTGGGGAACACATGCTGTCATGCACAGACTGGATAAACAACTTCAGGAGGGCGGACTACTAAGTATACCTACCCAGGGCCGATTATGCTTGATGCTGACAATGCCCCAGGTGGTGTGATGGCCAGATCCAGGCGCCTGCGACATTGACGCGTGTAACACACTGTCTGGAGTGCGGCACACCTATGGGGAAGCGGCCTGCGCTGTGAGACGTTGTGGACTACAGTGTAGACCTCTGAGGCAGTTGGACAGCTGCTGATTTGTTCCACATAGCTGCTGCTACCCCGGGCCATACTCTTAGCCCTACTGAGATACACATGCATACGATAAATGCGACTAGATGACTCGGGTCACCCCCTGGAAACAAGTTCACATTCGCAGCATCTTCCAAGAGCAGGACACAATCTACATGGGGTCGATATCTGGAAACGGACTCTCCGGACCAGAGCGCAGATGCCACAATCACGCTCAATCTTTTCTGGCCGCGGTAGGTGTTTTCCTGGATCCTCAGCTTTGAAACCTGCAGTGGTGGTCTGGGGTGGGAGTGCATAATCGGTGCATTAGACAACTATCCCAATTGCAGACCCGTAGCACAGCTATCCACCCATTTCGGACACCTCTGAAGACCGGATACATGATCTACTTGGCAAGCGAGACACCAGGGCGCCAACTACAACAATAAAAGAGGAAAACATGGCAAAAGGGGCTGGAGGGAAAAAGAAGGGGCCTATGGACTCATTCACCAACACTCCCGCCAAGCCCTCAGGATCTGCAAATCCAGTAATTAAGGACAAACCTGCCTCAACCTTCGGAGATACTAGCAAAGACCACCTACTAGCAGCAATGCAAAGCGGCTTTATGGCAGTGAATATGAACCTAGACAACATTGTCTCCACCATAGGCTCACTAAAATCCAAACTGAAGAAAGAAAGCGGCTACATAATTGAGGCAGAAACCAGGATTGGCGAAACGGAAGGCAAGATCGAAAGACATGACCGTGATATAACAAAATGGAAGCTGGAGGTCAACAAAATCTGCAACAAGTCTGATGACCAGGAGTCACGCTTGAGGCAAAATAATGTTTGTATAATCGGAATACTGGAGGTGGTATGCAAAGGATCTATGGAAACATTTATCAAATACTTGATGAAAAAAACACTGTTCGATCGCACAAAGTTTTCCCCACAATTCTTGGTGGAACGTGCTTATCGTGCAATGGCTCGTGTCCCTAAATCAGGGGCTCCTCCCAGAACCATTATAGCAAGATTGCTTAATTACCAGGACGCAGATCTCATATTGTGAATGTCCAGGGAGCAAGGCACGCTCCGCTATGAGGCTCACGATATTCATATTTACCCAGACTTTGCAGCTAATGTGCAGGTCCCACGAAAATCATATGACCCAGTCAAGAAGCTATTACGAATCAGACAGGTTCTATATGCCGTACTGTTCCCTGCCAAGCTAAGTATCCAACATGGAGGCCGTGCGCACTTCTTTGAGAATCCAACAGAGGCCACAGCATATGTGGAAGCATCAATCCCTCTCCCGAGATGAGACTGTGATTGGAACCGCAGACCTCCACCACACAACAATAAGGTGGGTGCTGTAGACGATGGCTGACAATGACCTGAGTCCACCTGCCACATGTATACACATTGGTGTGCAATACTGCTATAATTGGGACCGGTTGCTCACACTGCAAACGGCTGTACGATTACAACCACTGTCCGCAGCGCACCCCAGAAAGTTTCCACAGCTCTTTTTGGGCTACATCAAGTTGTGGGTGCTGATGAGGGAGGGGGAGACTATGTCCATCAAGTTGGGGATGATGATGAATATGGTTATCAAACATTGTGGGAGTTGAAAGGGTAAGAAGTATCGAAAATATGTTTTTAAAAGTGCAGATGTGTTGCCTAGTTAACATTGAAATCGAATCCCTGCAATATATACATGTGAGATGTGTTCATACTGTAGGTGAGGAGATCCCCTTACTAACATGGAATGTCCGTGGTCTGAACAACCCTGTTAAGGCAAGGAAAGTGCTAGCATATATAAACCGGCATGGCCCTAAGGTAGTAATGCTACAGGAAACCCACGCCCAAGGGGCACTCAACAAGGGATTTGCATCCGGTTGAGGGAATCAACAGGGCTATATTGACTACTCATCTCAGACCAGGGGGGTGATGACTCTGATACATCATTCTTTGTGCTTTCAGAAAGCCAGACAATGTATAGACCCACAGGGGAGATATGTGATTTTATGGGGGAAGATCTCCGGTGTAGATCTGCTGTTAGTCAACACATACAGCCCCAATCTCCAATCTCGATGACCCCAAGTTCTACTTGGGGGATGCCAATCTGCGATTATCATGTGTTCTGGACCGATCGAGAGATACCCAGCGTAACCTAACAAATATGTGTCACGTGGTAAGGCAAATTATGCTGCAAATGGAATTGGTGGATGTATGGAGAGACCATAAACCTGATGCACGTGAATATACTTATTATTCGTCAGTCCATGATGCACAATCCAGGATTGATTACTGGTTGGTCTCTGCGGCACTGATGCTGTGAGTACGAGAGTGCAAGATATATCCTAGAACCTTTTCTGATCACTCGCAAGTATCATTGAAACAATGGGATGGTCCCGGTGCCCCCCTGCCCGCTCTGGAGAATGCCACCCTTATGCTTACTCGATGCAAACTTCCTGGAGACACTACGGGATAGAATAGAGGACTTTCCCAAAGAAACAAGGGATCTGTAGCCCATTATTCTACTGCCTGGGAAACATTCAAGGTATGACAAGGGGAGAAATGATTTTAATGACTCTCGGAAATTTGAAAGAACCGAGAAGAGAATTGGGAATGCTAGAAATAGACTTGAGGTAACTTGAAAATGAATATGGCACTACACATAATAGAGCACTGCTGGAACTTATTAAAGGGAACTTACTGAAATTCAGAGGTACACCTGATGAATCAGCCCACCCAGCCAAGGCGATACGAGGAAGAAGATAGACCGGGCCGCTTCTTGGTTGGTGTGATCCGGGGAGAAAAAGGGACACAACACATCACTGGGATTAAAGGGCAGACAGGCAACATACTAACTACACATGAAGAGAATCCACACATACTATGAAACCCTATCCACTAATGCTGATGAATTTGCCAACATTGACCTGTCATGTTATTTAGACGAGATTTCTCTCCCATTCCTCACTCCTGAGTCAAAATCAACACTCAATCAGCTTTTCACACTTGAAGAAATTACAGATGCAATAATGGCCTTTTCCTCCAGGCCCTGATCGGATAGGAATCAAACTGTATAAGGAAGTTTGACAAATCATGGCACCTAAATTACTGAAGGTCTGGGAAGAGTCCCTGCAGATCGGTCAACTACCACCTACATTCTCTGAGGCTGTAATTACGGTACTACTAAAACCTAACAGACCAGCGTCTGAAATGGCCTCTTATAGACTGTTATCACTGATTAATACAGACACAACAATGTTCGCAAACAATTTATCCACCCATATCCTGCCTACATGTCAACGTTGGTGCATCCAGATGGGCATCCAGACCAATCTGGTTTTATCTCCGGGCGCTCTACAGCACTTAATCTACGTAGACTTTTTCTGTATTATGGCCCAAATAAACCCCAAGGCCAGAGCTGTGACAGTCTCACTTGCTGCAAAAAAAACTTTTGACTGTTTCTTGGCAGTTTCTCTTCGCAGTCATGTGCCAGATGCAACTGGGGGATCATTTAATAGAATTCATATGGCTATTGTACATTAAACCACCCGCTAGAGTCCGTACCAACGGCATGTTCTCACCCACCTTCTATATGGGACGCAGAACAAGGCAGGGCTGCCCATTGTCCCCATTGCTTTTTGCGTTGACGTTTGAACCTCTTGCCCGAATAATGTGGGATAAACACAGACATAGGGGTCTTCATATGTGGGGCCACCACAGATTATATCCCTATACGCTGATGATACACTTTTATATATCCGCAACCCGGAACAGAATATGGCCCCAGTGATGGAGGAGGTTTGTAAATTTACAACACATTCCGGCTATCCAATTAATGAAGAAAAATCAGAACTATTCCAGCTGACCAACACACCACATATCCTGACAGACTTGATGGGATTTAGATGGGTCCCACATAAATTCAAATACCTGGGCATATTGGTCTCCCGTTCACACCGCTCCCTGCTCGCCAACAACCATGAAATGTATTTAGACATACTGGCAACCAAATTACAACTACGGGCAAAGTTCCCAATGTCATTACATGGTAGGCTCTCTTATTTAAAATGGTAGTGGTTCCAAGTTACTATATTATTTCTGCAATGTACCTGTGTGACCAGGACGAGCATTCTTTGATGAAATGTGCTCGCTGGCAATTAAATATACATGGGGTACGGGTGTTCCACGATTGAAATGGGAGGGAATGTCTGAATCGTCCCGCAAGCACAAAACGCAGGCCATTGGTACTCCACCAATGATACCCCAATACACCAAGCCCTGGAGTCATATAGTGCTTCACCTTCGAATTTAAAGTCAATAATTCTAGCTGACCACCATGAGGATTCATGCTCGTTTGACCCAGTCTGCACAACGGTAAACAACTGTTTAAGAGACTAGGGGCCTCATTACAACCCAGACGGTAAGTTCCCTACTTTACCACCATGGTGTAAACTCTGTTTACACCATGGTGGATGGCGGATTTACTGCCCCA
Organism: Ambystoma mexicanum; assembly: GCF_040938575.1. NCBI lineage: Eukaryota > Metazoa > Chordata > Amphibia > Caudata > Ambystomatidae > Ambystoma > Ambystoma mexicanum. Next base: position 650,768,157 of record NC_090936.1, read on the forward strand.
TTCCAAGGTGAGTGGGGCGGTAAATCCCCATTCCCCATTTACCCTTCCCCATTCCCATTTTTGCCCCATAGGGCATAATGGGAGTGGGGAAGGCGCTAATTACGGCACCGTAGATTACGGTGCCGTAATTAGCACCAAGTCGGGTTAGCGCCTTGCATTTTAACGCCTGCTAAAAGCAGGCGTTAAAATGGTAATCAGGCGTTAAGGGTTAACGGCGCCGACGGCGCCGTTAAACCCTTAACGCCTGGGTTGTAATGAGGGCCTAGGTGTGGCGGCACCATACTGCGATCACTTTCTTTTATGGGACTGGCCAGGACTCCGCCAGACATACGACGATGACATCAAAAATATTTGTGATGTTAGGGAAGAGATGGCTTTACATGGCCTGTTCCCTGACTGGACATTTGTCACACTCTAGGAATTTGTGGCCAAGCTGGGCAACAACCCAATCAGATAATTTCAATATTTCAGAATAAGGATGGCGGTCCATCGCCGGTGGCCCTCGTTCCCCCAAGATCCAAATATTTGTGAGCCCGAAGAAACTTTAGTAGGCAGCAGAGACCCCATGAGACATGTTTATAGACTGTATAAAGCATGTCAAACCAGATATCTATCAGTGTAGCCAAAGGGAAAGGGGTCTGGGCATAACATTACAAGATGAGCAATGACTACACTGGTGTCGCCTGACAAAAGCGGTCTCCCTAAATGTAAGATTCAGACTAATACAATTTAAAATACTTAACCAATTACACTACACACCTGCACGTATTTTGCACCAGATGTCAGTGATGAGTGCATGCAAAGTGGTGCGGCTGCAAGTATTTCAATCGGGCGATACATCCTGGTCTCAGCCTAGTATGCAGCGCACAACCAAAATGCTTATTATGTTACATATGTAGGTTCAATATTTGAGAGAGACACTACTCATATCACACCCCTTTTCAAATACCCCGGGTCACGATGGATCAGGTTGGTTGGTAAAGGTCATATTTATTTAAAATTCATATCAAACATATACTTTTAATATGGAGCAGCAATCACCTATGTGGTGATAATAACTGGAATGTATGTAATGCACTTAAATTCACTCTTTAGCAACACAAAATAGAAAACACCAGAGAAATAGAAACACTTTGAATTTTTGGAAAGGTAGCACTCAAGTTAGAATTTCCCCCTGCAATATTCCTCAGCCCACAAATAAGCAATTCTAAATAGATATAAGGAAGCAGCAGGTAATCCGGAATGAGGAATAATAAACAGAACTTGAATCAAACCTTCCCTCCCCAAACAAGAGAGAAAAAAGATTTGAAACCTTACAATGTGAACATGACACTCGAAAATGGCTGAATAAAACACTGAAAGTGTGCAAAAATCCCTAAATCTGTACACATCTGTATGGGAGCACCATTGGAAAGATAATGGCAGTCATAAGCAATAGTTTGAGCAAAAGCAAACAATTCAAATTTGAATGGAAGGTTGAAAATAATTTAGAATAAAAATAGCACTTGTAAAACTTTGAAAAATGTTGATTCCCACCTAAAATTAACAAAATGGTTTTCAATGAAAACGGGTGCAATACACTGATTTTGAGTGTGGTTTTTGGGTTGGGGTGTAGCTGTAGGTCTTAGGTATAATCAATTTAATTGAATATGAGGTCTCTAGCTATTAAACTGAGGGAGATATTTTATGTAGAATGAGAGGCATTTTTAGAAAAATCAGGTAGTGAAAACGGAAAAGAAACTCATTTTGGACAAGAACATATTTACTATAGTTTTACTCTATACTAGAGCATCCAGGCTAGAATACTAAAGAGGGATACTGTAAGCTCTAGAGTTGATTCATGACTTCAACCCCGGATCCCCAGCGCCCGCCCTGGCGGAACCAATCCGATCACTCGAAATAGGATTGATAGTTTAGTTTAGGATTTACACAAGATAAAAATGACTAAAGAAATGGCGCTAAGCAAGATAAATCGAGGACAGGATTGCAATAAGGATTCTGACAATGTTCCAAGTTAATAAGGCAAGGATGGGATGGTTTAGAGATTGGGATAAGACAAGGCAAGGTATGCTATGGTGTTCTATGATTCCTATCAGTACTTATAGTGCACTTTAATTTGGGATTTTGGACTGTCAAGGGTTCTGGTCACCACACGGATCTGGTCTAACAAAGGACAGCTGGACAAATCTGGTGAGACAGGATCAGCTGGGCCGTTCTGGTCACTGGACTGGCACTTCTGGTCACTGGATACTACAGATCAGCAGGGTGGCAAGTTTGCAGCAGGCATGCATTTAGTAGCAGCAAGTCAGGCTGGATCAGGATGCTTCCCTTGAGTTTTTGGGATTTTTTTTTAGAATTTGAGGCCTAACTGAAAATGGGGACAGCAATGCATAGGCCTTGGGTTTGCAATGAAAATCTGGAATCAGGATCAAACAGGATGAAGAAATCAGGATCCGGGCGCCACGCAGGAATTCGGGAAGAAATTCGGAATCGGCGTGTACCCTGTGTGCTGTCAGGGGCCCTTATTTATCATGCCAGATGACATCACTACAGTATATGGCAGGGGCAGGATTCACTACCCACGCCCCTAACAATAGGATTGGGCCAGAGCATCGTTTCTGCCTTCCCCACAGCTGATTGGATCACAGAAAAAGGATGTCATGTTTATGGGGTGATTTTTTACAGTGTTTAAAAACCTCCCCTAGCTACTGGAACCAAAATGTAATTTTGACACAAACACATATTTATGCAGTTGCAACCTTTGAGAAAATCAAATACACAGGTTACATATTTTGTGTGTCATATTTCAATCCAAACCCCAAGTCTGTGGGACCTGGTTTCACCTTGCTGACACATTTTGGCAATTTTTAAACATGAAACATTTGGCCTAAAATTCGTCAAATTCGTACACAGATGAGCATTCACCCCAGGGGTGTATGTACAAAATGTTATGTTCCCAACATCAATACTTTCCCCGTAATCTGTCATTTCTTATAACTTCTGTTTCTTATGCAGTAATGAGCTCTACCAAGTTTTCAAAGAAAGAGCATCAAATTAGATTTAGAACTACAAACTTTTCATATTTTTTCTAATTCTTGCTGCAAAGTTAAGTGTCTTTAAAGTTCAGTTGCAAACTAGCCTTTAAAACCAAAAGGAAGTCCATTGTCACTTGATCAGTTTTGTTTTCTTTCCTCCAACTGCTCTCAATTGTAATTTCCTTTGAAGCAGGATGAGGGGCTTCTCTCTTGACTGAAGGTTTTATTGCCCCTCACACTTGACAGGTGAGAGTCTCAGCCTGCTATTGTCCCAGCCTGGAGCAAAGACTAATGCCTGATGAGCTTGTGAAGTTTCTTTGTCCTGGTGCATTCCAAGTCTTCCAAGCTGGCAATTAGTGCCTTCTTGTCCCAAATATTTATGAGGTGTCACCCTTTCTCAAGGCTAGCAACTGGCAGAGCAAGTTTTTTTTATATAGCTTGCCAACTTAGCCTATGAGTTTTAGCTTTTATTTTCTCATTTTACATCTTGACATAAACCTGTAGAATCAAAACAGTTTATAGGTGTACTTTTACCAGCAACAAATCCTTTTACGTTGCTAAGTAAGCAGGCCTTCACACAACACTTTACTTTTAAATAGGTGATTTTCTCTCTTCAGTCAGAAAAAGCACATTTTACTATTTCTTTAAATTCGGGTTTCATCTCCAGCAAATACACACTTTATGCAGCTATAGTTCTTTTCTTGAGTGCTGGAGTTGTTTTGCAGCATGGATACATATAAACAGGCATCTATTTAGAGTCTTTCTCTGACAGCTGATTTTTAGATACTTTTGAAAGCAAATGGACACATTTCCGGTGTAAAATTAAAACAAAGCCTGTGGTTGATTTTTCAAAGATACTTTTGACAGAAGCTGTCATTCAAGAATTTGGCCCGTTCTGCTGAGACACAATGGATGATCCTGGACATTGCAGGGCCTTTTTAATCAGTGGTTTATAAGGACTGTATGAGTTTAGCCCAAAGCAGCACTTTTAAAGGTTGAAAAATGTGTCATTTTAAAGAGGCATTTTGGGTTTTCCGCAAAGTAATGCTGCCGCTTTCACTTCACGCCATGTTAAATGTTGCAGAGTACACTGGCACGTTCCTGCAGTGAGTACTCTGTTCCACCCCACCTGAAATGTGTGTGGCAGGGTGGTGCAGCCATTTTCTGGTTGTTGCAAAAATGCAGTTTAGAGATCCGGGCAGGCATAGGAGTCAGCGCAGCCATTTTGCTGTTTCTTGCACCACTGCAGCAAAGTGATGTAGTAAAGCACAGCTGAGTGGGTTAATTTATCCCATACTGCGGATTCCCTCCACATGTACTGGAACTGCCCGCAGATTACCCGTTTCTGGTTAGAAGTAGCAGATGTCCCATTCAACATCACTGAAATACCCCCATACATTTACCCCCTAAATAACTGCTGGGAGATATTGGGAAGCTAACAGTAAAAATCTGTCGACTCTTTAATCTGGGATGCTTGATCACCAGAAAATGTATACTGAAATATTGGAAATCCAGAACGATCCCCTATGTAACTGAATGGCTTAGAGAATTAACTTATGCTAACGAGAGGGATGAAGGCTATATTTCAATGATTGTGCCCAGATGCAAACCAAAGGGGCCTGTTTTGAGATTACCTACTGAGAACAAACGGGGAACAGTAAAATATGTGACGATGTATACTAATCAATACTGTGTTATTTGACTTTTGAAACTGCTACAGAAAACTGATGCTTACGTGATGCACTGTTGTAATTCACTTGTCTAGAAGATGTGTTTGAGGTAACCTGCCTGCTACTGTGTTAAATAACGTTTAAAAAAAAGTAAATGTAAACACTGCTGCAAATTGGGATTTTGATTTTGATGGAGAGGATATAGTAGGTATAATAAAGAAGTGCAGCGGCTGTAGAGCCTCAGGATCCAATTGGTTCTAGTTTTGAAAGTGGATAAAGTGTTCTGGTTAGATGTGTTATTTGTATTATTTAGAACAGTTGTCAGGGAATCCTCAAACCATATCAAATGGGATTTTGAGAAAACCTGGGTACAGCTACTACAGTGTATATAGTACAACAAATTGCTTGCCATAGAAAATCACCTGCACTCTACGCGGTAAGCTTCTACTTATCTTTCGCGTTCGATAAAGTCAATCAGATTTCGCTTTGGATTATGCTGCAGAATTGGGGTATACCTAGTTGTTTGTAGAACATTTTGGTAGCTATTCATAGCAATACTTCATTACGGGTAAGGTTGAGTCAGAAGGCAAATACTACCCGGGAAATTAAAACATCTGATGGTCTCTGACATGGGTGCATTATTGCACCATATTTGTTTAATTTATACCTAGCAGACTTAATAGATTTTCTTGCAAGATCTACTTTCATTTCCCCTATGGTTTATGCACAAAAGATATATTGGCTAACCTATGCTGGCGACATTCTGATCTTTGATACCTCTATAGTGGGAATGAATCGGCTAATAAGATTGTTTGAACAATATACAATGATTAACGATCTTACTATTAATGCATCAGAATCGAAGGTGCTAGTATTTAAAGCCGGGAGCAAATTGGGAAAATCGAATTGGAAGCTAAATGAGGAAACATCAGAGGAGGTCATGGAAATAAAGTATTTAGGCTTCCATATTCTTAAAAGAATGAATAAGAAGTTACTCTTAGGGACATCTTTCATAATAAGGTAGTAAATGTTTTTGCTACTACAGCTAGTGCCTGTAGTTTTAGGAGGCCAAAATTATCCCCATGTTGACCTGTGGTTTAGAGGTATGTCATCTTGTGGGCGGTTTTGATTTTGATGTCTTTAAAGGTATATTGTGGAGGAGTGTATTGGGACTCCCAAAGGCCACGCCGGTGGCCTGTCTAAAATATGAACTTGGATTGGTATCTCTAGATGCCAAATTGCTTTGGAAACATATAAAGCTGAGTGATACATTAGTAAACCCCTGGATGATGTTGATATTTGAATTGTTAGACAAAAAAAATGTAAAATGTTGCACAGCCAATAGACAAGATTGTGAAGAACAGTGGCCGAGTATGGGCACCAGTGTAGATGGGCCCTTTGGGGACACATTTAGTTGCAAGCAGAAAATGGAAAGTAAGAAATTATAAAACATATATAAACGTAAACAAACTTGATGAAGTGCTTTCGATCTCGGGTTCCCCATCACATTTTTTGACAATATTCCCTTTCTGGAAATTCACAATTATTATAATGAGCTTTCGTCTGGATATGCTACCTACGGCGGTAAAACTTTGACATTGAAAGTCCTAAGTGTCGGCATTGTAATGTATAATTTTCTTATAGTTATGAACTTGGGATTGTATTAAATGATGGATTTTAGTATCAAGTTCGTTTTATAAATATAGACATTGTATGTCTTGGTGTTTTGTAGTGAAGTTGTAAAGTGCTAATTATTTATGTAATGTTTTAATATCTTGTATTATGAATTTTGTGATGTGTGTTAAGGTTTGTTGCTACAAACCATTTGACATGTAAAAAATGTAAAATGTTTACAGTCTTTCTTTAAAATAAACTGTCACAGATGGCCAAAAGAATTCACCAACTCCCAGAGATTGTTCAGGGGTCTTATTGAAGTCTTGGACAGGGCTCTAATGGCGGTCCCTGGATCTTATCTAATTTAAGAGGCTGCCACCCTATCCCAGGTGTCCTGACTTCCCTGGTTAGTATGTGGCGCCTATTAACCTTTTAATATCTAAATACTACCTGGCAGATGGTTCTTAAGGATTTGTAGGGATGTGCCTTACAGACACCTGGGCCCCACTTTGACCTCATCATCTCATACCCTGATGTTCCTCTCCCAATGTGTCTCTCTTCTCCTCCCATCTTCTGTTCACTTTATTCCCTCCAATTCCACTCCTTCATCTTCCTGCTCTTTCCCTGCAATAACTCCCTCTCTTTCTACAACCTACCTCTATCCTCTGATGTTACCTCCTCCTACCACTCTCCTCTTCATGTGAGAACAATCATTTAGTTGAGTTGTAGCATTTTTCTCTGATAATGCTGTTCAAATAGCAAAATAACTGTGGCAAATTGCTTTTCAGGTCGTTACCACTGGAAATCCAACTCTCGATTATGAAACTGCACCCAACAGTTTTAACTTGCAGATCTATGCAAAGGATACCAACGGCTTTACAGATCTTAAGATACTGTCGATTCAGCTTCTCGATGTTAATGAACCTCCAATATTTCTGGATAACATGCAGACCCAAGGTACGTTTGAGGCCAATCAACAAACCAGCGAAAACCTAACAGAAGAGGGAGTTGGAGATTTGGGTTCTCACTGTAAAACAAGTCGAGGACGATTTTGCATGCTTGCAAACCTTGCTTAGGGTAGACCTGCACGCATTATTTCAGCAGTTGCTGTTTCTATCATGAGCAAGGTATCTCCCGTCTAGATATCAGCCATTTAATCGGTTGCGATCTTCATGTCTGTTTTTCAGCTTTGTGAAAGTCTCCTTTTCCCAAAAACGTTTTTCTTTTCATGATATAACTCGTATCACAGTTACTAATAACAGTTTCTACCATTTCTCTTTAAAACTATCCACAGATGTAGTCATTTATATCAATGAAGGAACTGCTGTTGGAATGGTGTACCAAATTCAGGCCTCGGATCCTGAAAGCACAAAAAGTACACTCAGGGTATGTTTGAATGACATGACAATACTAAATGCCATCTTTTATGCAGTTTTGTTTCAGTTAAGAAGAATTCTGAGACTGCGGTTGTCAAGGAATTTGGCCAAGAGGGCCCCATCCCCTTACAGTTCAGTAACACCCCTTGTATCTAAAAGACAAAATATCCAGAAAACATGGCAGTAATGTCCTAAAATTGTAAGCAGGGTGAGCAAACCGAATGTGTGATCTCAGGAAGAAGCAGGCATTGGTACTGGTGGAAGAAATGTAGCGGCGGGACACATTGATCAAACATAGTGAGACATACATCCAGAATTTCCCCTATAATATCAATTTATACAATTCAAGTTAAAACGTACATCCACACATTCAAGCGTATTGTGAAAGACAAATAATAACACTTAAGAAAACAGACATGCAGCTTGACATAAAGTTCAAAAACAAAATGAGATAAACTTAAATAGAACAGAAACATACAAAAGTAAATTTGTATGGTCTTCCTTGGGACCAGAGAATGTCAAATGTAAACCATACTTCAGTTGTTAATGCCTGTGCAATATCTTGTGAACACAGGTGATTATCTTCCTGTCATTTCAACAATGGATTTCAGACGATTATGCATTTCACCAATGGATTTCAGCTGAATAAATAATAAAATACATTCCTAAGTTATCTCTGGACTATTGGTAGAGTGAGGGAGAGTTCTGCCAATGGGTTGGCTACTTCATCATTACACATTTGGGTATCTTGGGTCAGCTCCCGGTCTGAACTTCTATGAAATCGACTAAAATGTGGGACCTACAGGAATACATGGTTGCTGGTCCTGTTCGTCTCCCAAACATTTACAGCTACCATGTTTTCTTGTAAGTTCCACATCTTTTTTTATTTGAATTGTACATACTCGCAGCAATGGGGCACATTTATTTACCTTGGTTGCATTCATTGTAGTCGACTTGTAGAGAAGTTCACACCAACACTAACCGAAGATACATAGATGAGTAAGGAGTTGGAATAAATCGAATGCTAGATGGCCGACCCACAATTCCATAAACAGTAAAAGATCCAAATACAAAAATCAGCAGTATACAAGCCAGATCTCCGTTTTATGTATACACCTTCTCCACACACCAGTTTACCCCTTCAAAATTTTCCCACCTCCTAAAGACTCATCATCCCTCGTCATAAACAGTTAAAATCCTGAAGATGTGTGTAGCGACACTGGCGCGCAGCAGGCCTGCGGTGTCGCAGGAATGAAAAGGCAGACACGGAGCTCTCAACAAACGTCCACTTTATTTCCCTCTTCATACAGAACTCCCGGGGGCGTCACTTCCCTTGCCTTCCCTCCGCCCGCCCCCCATCGTCACGAAGACGTCAATGTGACAATGTGGCATGAAGATATTCAAACCTGCGATGCCGCGCTTTCCCGTTTTGCAGCCTTCTGTTTGCTGCTGGAAGTGGAGGGGAGGTGCAAGAGTTTGAAAGAGCATAACATTAAACATGCAGTGCGCTTACTTGTTCTACCACCCAGCTTTTCCCCAATAGCATTATTTTTTCGGTCCCTAAATCGTTTTGTTTGTTGCTCAGAATTCATCATGCTGTTGGTTTCAAAGTGTTACTACTTAAATGTCCGAAAATGGAAGTCTATCACTAATTAGGTCAGTTACTTACAATCACTGTGCTGCAAATAAAATGTTTAGAAATTATGGCAGTATCCCGCTACCGCGTGAGGGTTGCCATTCTTGAAAGAGACAACATGACAATTACAGTACAATTAAAATAGAAAAGCATATTCAACTAATGGTGCAAATAGGTTATTGAATCTCTGGCGAATAGGGAATGTGCTGATCTATAAATAATTAAGAGAACTATAAATAATTAAGAGAAACTGTGCACATAAAGAGCTAATCGTCCATGTGGCTAGCTCACAAGTTGAGTGCTTTCTTCATTAAGTACCACGTCTGCACTTCCCAAGTTAGAATCATAAGGCAGAGACAGCACAGCACGGTGTCCAGTTAAAGTTTCGAATGCAAACGCTCGAATGCCAAAAGGATCGAGTCAATAGGCCCGAAAACAAAAGGGTTGAATATTTTTTTTACATGTATTTTTTTTTTGGGGGCTTTTGTATAGATAAAAAGTGTTTTTTACAAGAAAAACGGTGGTTTGGCGGGGGGAACGCCCCCCCCCAAAAATCGACCCTTTTTTTCGGTGCAATTGACTCGATCCTTTTGGCATTCGACCATTTCCATTCGAAACTTTGACCTATAACCGCACAGCACTATATCCCGCCGAGGTCAATAAATTGAATACCATTAAATGTGTAATAAACAACTTGCTATTACAACACTTCCAAGTGGGAGAAATATCGCATTTAGCGCTATACTAGAACTCTTCTTATTAATGTATAGAATGTGTCAGTGATTTGCATGTGTTAATTTGCACAGTTTGTAGTGGACCTTTTGTTTTTCAATTGGCAACACGTTGGAACGTTTCCTTAAACCAAATACTGCCCATCACTAGTTCTATAAAGGTCACGTGATTTTACAACACCTTACATGTGCATTTGTTTTCTTTCAGTACTCCCTGGCCCCTGCTTCAGCCCCATTCTCTGTATCCACAACTGGTTCCGTTTCCCCGACTAAGGTGCTTAATTATGAAACTGATCCACACAGGTAAGATGTATACTTAAATATTTGTTGCAACCCATTCTGTCCATAAAACTCACAACATGCTGTATTAATTGCCCTTTCATTATTTTCCATAGCTATACATTAAATATCGGAGTGTCAGACCCCCAGGGATTGTTTGTCAATGGAACCTTGATTATCAATATCAACAATATCAATGATGAATTTCCATACTTTACCACGTAAGTGAACAATAAAAAGTAGCGTCTTAAAAAAAAAATTGGCCCTGTAAGATTTGTTATTCTTGCATATCTCAAAGATCGAGCTAACTACATGAGAGCAAATGTGTATTGTCAACAGATCATACATTTACCGTATACAATATTTGCAGGTCACATCGCGCTCCGATATCCACTTACAAATGTGTGGTAAAATTATAGGTCCTTGCAGGTATTATCCGCCAAACGTAGTAATCGAGCATATTCAATTGTGGGCTGGCTCGTTGAAGATGCAAAGTACTATTTCTAGCTCTAGCTTGACCCCTTTAGAAATAATATCTTTTTTTTGCGCAGCATTTCTTCTATATTTGGCATTTTGCAATAAGTGCTAGATATAGGGCCGCGTCACGAGTTTGGCGGTAACCCTTAAATCCGGCGGTAGCGCTGTTACCGCTGGATTGAAGGGTCCGCCAAATCAGGGCTTCGGCGGATTTCTCCCCAGCTCTGAGCTGGTGGGAAATCCGCCGAAAAGTTGTGCTCATACTGCCGGCGGGAAATCCGCCGGCCGTATGAGCACGAAATTTCCCCATTGAGCCCAATGGGGAATGGGGCATTCCCGAATGGGCTCAATGGGGAATTGGAATCCGCCAAACCCGTGACCCGGCGCTAATAGCGCCGGTGGATTTGGCGGTAGGGCAGATAGCGCCAGCGCTATTAGCGCCGGCGTTACCGCCCAACTCTTGATGAGGCCCATAATGTTACATTTTAAGAGGTCCTGTACTGCGCACTGTTACCACTTGCATGGTGTCTTGGCGCTCTGGCGCGTCTGCGATGGAAGTGGGTTGAGGATGTTTCTTAGTGGGGTTGAGGGAGAGAAGAGCAAGAGAGCTTTGATGTGCTGTTGGCAGCTTCAGTTCGGAGAAACCAGTCACTGAACATTGGTTCGTTTTCAGTTGTTAGCCGTCATGTGTTGAGCTATGATTGTGTATGGTTTGGTTTTATTTTGGGTTTGGTGTTGTGAAGTGTGCGCAGTTTGTGGTGCGGTAGAGGTATGGTTGTGTTTAGTTCACAGTTTGAGGGTGAGTATGCAGAATGGTGATTTTCTTTTAAAAAATTTATTTTTTAGTATGGTTGGTTAGTTAGCAGTACATTTACCATCCCAACAGTACAATACATTTCCCACCCCAACAATCCATCTGAGTGCAACACATTTTTACCCCCAGAAATCCATCTCTGGGAGCAGAACCCAACACGATACAGATATTACACAATGCCTACCACAGGGCGCAGCAGGGAGCATAAGGCCGAGCTATACGATTAGACCATATGCAGAATATGGCTACCCCGCAGTAATAGCCTAATTTCAAATATAGCTAAATACATTGACGATATGCAAGATAAGGCTAACCTATACAAGTAGGTACATGATATTGGGTGATTAGAGTGTGGGGTTTTACCAGAGTACAGGAACGGCTGTACTCCCTGCCCACACCACACTTAACTCATCAGGTGAAATACTGCACGTTCTCATGGTCTGCCGATCATGCACGTGTGATTTCCAGGTCTGGCTAGAACGCTCACGAAATAGAAGAAACCCTCTTGCTAATGCGCCTCTCTCCATGCTAGAAAGAGGTGAGTGGCCCCAGACAAGAGATATTGTATAAAATCCCAGATCTATTCTGGGGCGGTTATCAAACCGATGTATGAATAGAAAAAGAACCTAAAGCTCTAGTACAGGTCTTATTGTTTCATTAAGAGATGCCCTGGTGATTATTTCGTTGCAGAGACCTGCAGGGCACTGCGTACATTCCTCCCCTATGGGTCCCTCATAGATGAATGTTCATAACTCAACCGCCAGAAATGTCTCTGGTTCGGTCATATTCCACCTGAAAATTCGGGTGATTCCACTTTTTAATGAGTTAGGTTAGAATGAGTAGCTGCTTGCTTTGTGAAATCTTTTGTCAGTATATTTTAGGAGATGGGATATTGTGTATGGATTTTAAAAGGTTGCAGGTAAATTACTTCTGTTCCTAATTTTTGTAGATTATTTCTGCGTATGTTTCCATGCACTCCATAGAATTTGGTTATGCATGCATTGTACCTTTTTAATTTCCCACATGTCTAGCACTCCCCTGTGAGCTCAATCATTCATTGACCCAATCATCCATCTGATTATCCATTCACTCCATATCCATCCATCTCAGTTTACCCATCCACATCACTCATCTATCCACTCTATCGTCCTCCCACCCACTCTTACCCATCCACATCACTCATCTATCCACTCTATCGTCCTCCCACCCACTCTTAACACTTATCCATTCTGCTTACTTATTTAACAACCAACATATCCTTCAATGCATCCACTCACTCATCCATCCTCTCAAATCTGCCTACTCACCCATTCTTCCCTTCACTCACTTTCCACTGCTTCACACAACTCAACCACCCACTCAAACAGCTATCCACCTATCTACTTACTCAACCTTCCATTCCTTGATTCGCCACTCACTCATCTGTCCATTCAGACAACCCCCTATCATCCCCTCACGTACACATTCGGCCAATATTCCATCTCTCCTGTCCATCGACTCACCCATCTGTCCCTTGGTCCACACTCCTTTTCATCTGCTCACTCCCCTAACCATTCATTTGGTCATCCATCCACTGACTCTATACGTTAACCCATTGTTTTACTCACAAACTCAACCATTCATCAATGTCATGGTGGGCACGCCCCATTCCTCATACACCCAGTTCACTATAGTTGGAGCCACAAACTATCTGTTCTTTCTCTATCATGGGGGTAGTGGGACCTGGGAAGGGAGTTGCCCCTTCACCCAAAAACCCCGTCACTGTTGTGACTGTCAAGCCACTGTCGCCACCCCCATACTCTCCTGCAAATGTTTTGGTTGCAGCACAGAAGGAGCACGGTCTGTTTATACAGATATCGCCATGCCTGATGTGAATTGTACATTGCAAGCTTCCTTGTGCAACCACTTGAATCCATTTTGTAACATGATGAAGGGATGCAAAGACATGTCCAGGTGGGGCACCCTTCCTTTCAGTAATCCACTCACCCAGGCACTAATCGTCCATCCACCCAAACATCAGTCCCCTCATTTGCCCAATCATACCAATCCGCAGAACCCCCCACTTCAGCCATCCATCTATGAATTATTTTCTCCACTCACTTGTCCACTCGCCAACTATTCCACTCTCATAGCCATACATCCACCCACACATAGGCAACCCACTATTTCATCAACCTATCTGCTCAATCAAACTCCTCCCTATCCACCCAATTTCCCATCCACTTGCCTTCTGGCCATTCATTCACTTGCTCTTCCAACTTCTCCATCCATTCAGCTATTTATCCATCTGTCCACCGACTCACCATCCATTTGCTGATTCACACAATCCATCCATAATCGCCCACATGCTCATCTAGCCATCCATCCATAATCAAACACCCACCCAATTACTCCTTCCGTCATTGTTTAACTCGAATCAATATATGCACCCTGTGCAAAACTGGCAAAATCTTTATTCTTTAGTGGGTTAAGTATGGTTATTGATGCAATTATTCTTTCATAGGTGTTCTCTAATTGGAGCATCACACTGGGTTTAGGTCACTTTCCCAAAGCTTCTTTTCTAATGTCCAATCCAGTTAATGGTTTATTCTCACTTTGATCACTTGCAATGAAATTAAAATTGTGTTGTACTTACTGAACTTAAAGGCCCATAAGAAAACAATGTCACCAGACCAGCATTGATCCACATAGCTAAGTCACAGGAAAGTTCCTGATGACTGCATCATGACCATTGTGTTCTACTGAGAGTTCTAGTAATATTTCCTATGATTTTTATCATCTGCATATATTTACAGCAGACGGTTGGGGCTGCAACTTGGCTCTACTTCATAGTAATGAGAGGCCTTTGTTTTGGCCATCTGTGAAGTTCTAAAGTTACATTTCGGCTAACACATAAACTCACATTCAAAATTGATGAAAACTGCAAATAAATGAGTGAACTTGATTTGTTGAAAGTAATTTTGTATATTTTATGAACATTTGGATTATTCTGCATATGTCGCCAAAAAGTATACCTAATTCTTACCAGAGGTATACATTGCTAATTCATTTTTTGTTCCATTCTGGGTTTTAGAACACAAACTGTTTACAACATTCCAGAAGAACAGAACCCAGGAACTATTGTTGCAAATGTGACCGCCCAGGATCCAGATTCTGTTGGCTTTTTAGGCAGCCTGGTCTACAGCATAAAAACTCCAAATGTGTACTTCACCATAAATCCGAGTAAGACCAATTGAATCCATCCCATTCTATGTTGGTGTCCTCGCAGGTTGCATATGATTTTGCATTTAAAAAAAATGTTGCATGTTATTTAAGGAGGGATCCTACACTAATCCCATACTTCAAAACAAATTGAATTGTTTGCTACCATCCTTTTCTGGTGATAATATGCCAAGATTAAGCTATTTTGTTTTCTCATTTACCTTTACCATTTCCTCTGGTTCCATTCCTTCTGCTTCCTTGATCAATCATTTTCAGTCCTCCATTGACTCCCTTTCCTTGTTAATATTATTAATTACTGTTTTAATATAAAAGCAAGCAGCAATTCCAAGATCATATTGAGCCATGCACAGAGCTTACTGCTTTCAAATTCGAGATCTGCATACTCTTTCTAAATTGCGGCCTTATTTCACCACATTTCATATATACACATATTTGAAACCAATGCTCTCTCTGAACATGCAAGACATGTGTGTTTCAAACAGATGCTCCTGTTAAAAGATTTGACAATCAAAGGGACAAGCCGATTGTGAACTATGCAACAAAGACAAGCTAGGAATATTTTTAACTTGAGCACTGTGGTGCAAAATGGGAAATACATTAAAGTTAAATGTTATCTATAGTTTACAATTGACTGCACCCACTATGACTTCACGGCCCTGAACCCCTTAGGTTTTCTTTTTGCTGATTTGTTAATACCCCTTCCTCTGTAGGCTTTACTGCTGCTTGTTCTTTCCATGGATCTTTTGGCATGTACATTTTAAAAAATTAAAACTGTTCAGCAGCCGCCACCCATGGGATCGCCTAGAGTGGCTGGTACTGGTAAGGACAATAGGCTGCTCATAAACATGATCAAGCAGTCCTGGTTAGAGGGGTGTCTGTACCCCTAAGCAGGAATTGATGCAGCAGGAAGTCATCCTATGACACATTTACTGGAAGTTGATACTGTAAAGGGACTAAGGATTTATATTTGTGCCAGAAGGCCTTGTGCTTGTTTTTAGAATGTTCTTAGGTTTTGAATTTGTCAGGTGCTCAGTGACCTATAGGTGTGAGGGGCATGAAGGGCAGGTAGGGCTAGACTGTTAGTTCCCGATGGACATCCATTATTTTGGGGAGAAAATGGTCCTTCTTTAGTTTCCAATACTCGTGTAAAAAAGATGGCCAAACTATTTTGACAAGGAACAGGGTTTT
This sequence comes from Ambystoma mexicanum, assembly GCF_040938575.1. NCBI lineage: Eukaryota > Metazoa > Chordata > Amphibia > Caudata > Ambystomatidae > Ambystoma > Ambystoma mexicanum. Next base: position 650,784,199 of record NC_090936.1, read on the forward strand.
TCTGTTTCTGATAATCTGATAATCAAGTATACAATGATTGTTTAGTGTAACTTCTTAGTTAGGCTTGCAAAAACTGTACTAAAATGGAGTGTGCGTGTGTGTGTCACTTTATTGAAGGTAACCTTTGCCATACTGCATTTTGTCTCTATTTATTTGCACCCAGCACCTTTAATTCAGGGAATTCACTGCTATACCGCAACTCATTTGAACTTGTGATCGGCAATGGCAGCTTTCCGATTACATGCAATAAGCATTGTGCATGAGGTAAAAGCGTAGCCTTTTGCGAGTCGGATAATTTGCTTAACGGCATTAGCGCTATACACACGTTAAGCCTGTTTAAGCATTTCAGTAATGCTTGCCTTTTGCCACATAACGTTGCTTCACCTCAATTTAAGAGTGAGTGCAAAGAAAGTACTGAATTTCATATTTGCGACAATCGTAGTCAACATCTTTCAGTAGCTGTATAGTTTACATTCATTATCATAGTTTGTTTGCACCACAGAATGCATGTAATGCTGTAGTGGCATCCATTACAAAATGGCCAGCATATTTCCCCAGTTTCGAACTAATGCATTGGGACCCGTATGAGTAAAAAGAGTAAAAAAAGAGAAAGGACAAGAAGACAAGAGAACCATAGAGACTGTAATTGTGTGTATATACATTGGTACTGTCTGACAAACTTTTCTTGTACATGAACAAGCAGCGGGAGCGCTGCAAAACGCATTGTACCGTGCTTTTCTCGGAAAGCTGATGCCATAAAAAACTGGGCATTTGAAGAATTTCACGTCTTTTTCTTTGGTGATTGGATTTGAAGAAGTTATCTACTGGCGTCTGACTTTTGTGTGTGCCATCCTCTCCTGGAGAGACTAAACGAATGGCACACACTGGAAGAAGAAACTCAAAAATAAAGTTGCCAGACTCCAAAATCACCCATAAGATCTTCAGTTTTAATCAGACATGCAGTCAAACAAAAGAAAGAAACATGGTACAACGATTTTGTAGTGCACCTGCTACTTGATCAAGTACATTTTAAAATGTACACAGTAATGCATAAAATACTTCTGGTACACAGTAATGCATAAAATACTCCATGGTTTCCTTTTCCTGTTGTCCTTCTTTCCGTTTTTGTTTTTTTGTGCTTTAGCCCTTCTTGATGTTTTTGCCCATAGCTGATTGAATGAGGGCTGTGTACTCTATTATATATACAGTCGAATGCAGACGCCATTTTGGAAATGTTTCTGTGGTGGAAGAAGAATGCAAGAATAGAATGTAGCATTCATATTAATTGAATTGTCACACTGATAGGGATACAATATTCCATCATATATCGACAAAAAACACATATGCCCCCTCATATTTTGAGCTATGATTTTATCCCTCACTAATGCTCAATGCTTTGTAGGTAATAAATATCTATCGTTCCGGGATTTTGAGATGTTTAGGCAAAATGCCTAAAATAAATCAAGATAAAGTATAAGCATGATGATGTCATGTAATTTAAACCCAAATTGTGTAGCCTGTTGAGCAACATATTGTTTTTGCAGGGAATAACATCTAATAAAGTATCAAATGCTCTGAAATGAAGTGCATGGTGCAATTCCTTAAAGCAGCATTACGGTTAAACGATCAATGTTGAACAGTTAATTTTAAACAGTCACAGCTTGTTGTAAAGTTCCTGGTGCTCTCAATAGAGTGCATAGTGCATACATGTTCCAGCTCATTTGGGCATTATATCCAGGCATCTTCCAATAGGTTACCAACATGAGGACAACATACAATCGCAACCTCTGTTGTGTGCTGATGTGAACATCGTGTTGCATTTGCCATTTGCACACGATATTTAATAAAGTGTGCTCTGGGATAGAGTGCAGAATGCAACACCTTAGACTAACAATGCAGTTAATCTTTCAATATTAGACACTATATACAGAGCAACATAGCATACATTTTCAACAATCACAAATAATTGTGAAAATTCTGATGCTCCCAATAAAGTGCACAGTGTGTATTTGTTCCGGTTAATCGGAACACCAACCCCACTTACAGACGAAAGCGCCTAAAGCCTTTGTGTTTGTTTTATGGCCATATTTGTATTAAGGGCAAAATGCATTCCACTAAAACGCTAATTTGATAAAGAGATTCACTCATCATTAGGCAATAAAGTACATATATGCACACACAAAGAGACAGGAGGAGAACATTTGCTAATTACAAGGGGGGGGCATCCCCTGAAAAACCGAATCAAACCACACAACATAATTGACTTTTAAAGTGGGGAATAGTGTACCATTAGGTGTAGGAAATTCAACCATATGATGCATATCATTTTAATATTATGACTGTACTCTTTATAGTGACAGGAGTATCTTCTATTTCAGATGCCCTGAATGGGTTCATCCTGGGATGCTGTCAGTCTTGCAACTGTAATAAACCCACTTTGCTCATCACATTGATCTTGATATTCTGGGATTGCTATACGATTGTTCAGTATTTGGCACGTTTTTCTTTTTCTAGTATTTAGCTTTTTCATTTGGATTATTTCAAAGGGTTTATAAAGATGCTTTAGGGTCAAGTTTTCAAACCTATTTCATTGCATGCATGTGAACATAGCATTTTGATAAATCTATACCTTGAAGTGTGGTAGCTCGAAACCTATGCACATATAGACTAAAGATATTTATCTCTTGTTTGTTAAATGAGGCATTTGTTAACAGTAGTATTTGTTTGAACATAGACATTTGTCTTAGTTTGTTGAAGGCGAACCTTGGTTTAAAAAAACAAATATTTGGGGTATGCAGTGACGACAAACCACAAGTTGGAAACAATATCGAATTTGAAAGCAACCTGTGAGCATTGGTCTGTCGGATCTAGGAATGCCTGCTTCCTTTCATATTATATAGGGATAATGGGTTTATATCCTACCTAGTTCCGACTCAACAGCTATAGGACATAACCAGGCTAAGCACAGTAGGCTACAATTTGTTGCTTTTGCTCTTGTTTTAATTATTTGGAATCCATTGTTTTTCCCTCTTCTGCCTTGCTTTTGTTTCTATACCTTTTCTTCTTGAAATGGAAATCACATATCAGTGTAAATTCTGCAATGTGTCTGTAGTATACCCAGATATGGGGACATTGTCATCCTGGATTCTTATTTCACCCCTCCTATATGCTCCTTGATTGGAAGGAAAGGGCATGTTATCTATACAATAATCAACAGGCGGCCCACATGTAGAACTCCATGGCATCTTTAAGTGTCAGGTCCTGTTAGTTTGTTTGATGCGAGGTGTTCACCTGGTATCCGTGAGCTTGCAGGAAGAGGCAAAGCAGTATGGGCAGCATTGGGAGGTAGCCTGCAGAATGGGAAAGGGATAACCCCAGCCACAGGGGAACCAACCACAAGGTCTACAGGCAGGTAGTACATAAAAGCGTACTTGCTGGTAGATGCCATTAGAAATAACTGCAGAAGCGATCTGGAGGGTGAAGAGGACAGAAGGGCTATGAGTGAGCAGACAGTCTTCCACCAAGATTTAGGGATTGGGACTGAAGATAGAAAAACAGAAAAGGTTAGGGTAGTGGGACCTAGGAAGAAGACACGAAGTATCGAAAAAGGGATAAAGGCAGATGAGGACCAAATTGTACAGGGGGACTCTTGGTATCACAGAGTGTCACCTGACCATACAAGATCTACTGAAGACAATACAATCTACCACAGAGAAACATTACATCCCAGTGTTAAGTAGCTCTTGTAAGAATTTCAGCTGAAAGAAACTAGAAAATGGGATAAAGAAATGGGACACATTAAGGCATACATCCATTAGTAAAGATCATAGCAATTTGTGGCACCTAATAGACAAATATTTGAGGATAGACAAACTGAATTGCCTGGAATTGTATCCCACTCTAACTGGTGATGTTTGCTATTGCTATAACAGTGAAACTTATAAGACTAGTTATAGCTCCAATAGTGGATTATATGGTGAACACGTGGAGCCTAGAGCAACTTTGATTATGAATGAGCCTATTGTTTACAAAGCCCTGCTTGCACAGAAATCAGGTATGGCCATGGGAGGAGATACATTACTGATTGAATTATTTAAGGTGGAGGCCTGTATTTGAGTCACTTTTTTAACCATCTCTAGCAAAATGTACAAGGCAAACTACGTTTCAAAGAATTGGAAACCAAATAATTGGAAACCAGCAGGAGAAGTTCACATTATTAGAAAAGGGGAAATCCTTCCCCCAGCAACTACAGACCAATTTCATTGACCGTTTATCTCAGGTCTATGGAAACATTTTGTCAGGTTACTTGGAAGACTCTTCTAGCAGATGTTCAGGCGGGATTCAGAAAAGGGCTGAGTACAATAGACCAGACTTTTTAGTTTGTTTACTATTAGTAAATATGCCATTTTAAAAAGGAATTTGTATATATATTACTTTTATTGCTTTTGAAATTGATATTGATAGTTGATTGTAAGAATATTTGGGATGGTTTAGAGAACATGAGGGCCCCAATAGAAATTTTAAACCCAATTAGAAGACTTTACGGAAATAACATTGTGCTAGTGCGTTACTGTGAAGGTGGTGATGAAACTGAACCATTCCCTGCAGTGTTCAACAGTGATTGTCATAGCGCCTTTTATTTTTTCTCATTCACATCAATGATTTAGGTGTCAGGGTATTGAATTTGTGTGCTGATGCCCTGAAAATTATTAAGAGGAAAATCTGCATTTTTCTTTTCACATCTATGTTGCCGTTGTTTTCTCTGGAACACTATTTGACCTTAAAAAACAACTTGAATTGGTGACCCATTTTTGGAAAGAAAGAGAGATCATAATTAATGCATCTAAATTGGTTGTTATGGCTTGACACTAATCTCGACAGAAGAAAGTTAAATGGGAAGTTCTCTCAGAAATGTTATTGACCCAATGGATAAGGCATGTATTTTTTAGCATGTTTCGATCGATCAGAAAAAGAAATCGATGTCTTACCTGATTTTTCTCACATTTACACATGCAAAACTCATGCGTTGGAAGCTGCAATCTTCTGCTAATCTTATCCGTTCATCCATAGCCCTCAGGTCAAGTTCCCCAGGATCAGTAAATCATAAGATCTGCACCTAAAACTGAGATCATGAGAAACCTACGCCCCTTGTCATTAAATGGAGTAATGAACATGTCTTAACCAGGTTTATTTATAATAATGTATATCGCGCTGCCACTGACCCTGTGAAACCTGATAGTATGGAGAAGCCTGGTTTGTTATCATTACAAAATCATTACCCATTGTTAGAGAATCATTACCCATATAGGGATTCGTTATCCATCATAAATTCTGATTAGTACTGATTAGTAGTGACATGAAATAGTGATATCATTAGACTATCCACATTATTTTGCCACTTTGTATGCATTTGCAATTTGCTATAGAATGAGGCCTGTTATATTTGAAGTGCCATTTAGAGACATGTGTAGACACATGTAGAGATATGTTGTCATGTATTATGTATGCATCTAGAGACACCACGCATTGGGTGTGCACTTAGACTATGCATTGAGGCATTATAGATGGCGCTTGCGTTTGCGAGAGAAAGAGTAAATGCTAGATAGAGGATTTAGCTGCTCGGAAGCCATTCAGAAGCTGTTCGTTCCGCGGAGTGCAGGAATTTGTTGTGAGTTAGTGTATAGGAATGCGTAAACAGTTTGGTTGATAAGAGGTCGCCTTTGCCTTAGTAGAGACACAGAGAAGCTGGCTTTATCCGCCTGGGCTGGTGCTTTGCAGACAGAGGAAGGTGGGGGTAGGCAGCACCATGGAGGGAGAGATTTGCACAGAGAGACAGGCAGAAGGAGAGATGGAGTGAATGGAGAAATATGAGGAGATGATAAGACAGACAGAAGAAGGCCATGGTATAGATATGTAGAAAATGTCATGATGACCAAAACACGCAGTGATTGAAAAGTAAAAGACATGCATGACAGACTTTTAGGCACTGCTCATATTTAGGATTGCTGACAGACCGAAAGAGAGGAATTATAGCAGAGAGAGAACAAGTGTAACCATGGATATGGATATGTCATTGAACAGTATAATGAGAGGTGAGGCTTTGGGAGTTTCTAGTTGTTGGAGATGGAGTTTTGGATGGTGCTGCTCTCTGAGAGATTGAGAGATCGAGAGACGTTTTGATGACTCTGAGATCGAGGGAGCATTGGGGAAGCATTCTGAGCAGAGCTGATGAGATCTGGCAGGGATCTGGCAGAGAGAGGCCTGGCCCTGACTGACTGGCTGGTTGCAGAGTTAGCGGGAGAGGAGAGACATAGCAAAACAGAGAAAAGAAGGGGAACATTGCTGAATAAGACACGTGCATGGGGAATTAGAGCAGACTCTCACACAGGGCTTTGGCTGACATGATAGATGGGGTAATCAGACAGGGTTTGTCTTAGAGAGAAAGTGTGAAGTATGGTGTGGAATGGAGAGGAATGGTGTGGCTATTAGATTGCTTGCATTAAAAGCCTGCAAGACTTATAGTTATTGTATTGCTTGGTAGATTTGCATCAAAAGCATAAAAGGTGCAAATTTGAGATTTGCATTATAGTAGTGTTTGCATCATGCATTGCTATGTATAGATAAAAGTGTTCTATTGTTGAATCGATGCATGTGTTTTCTTTGTGTCTTATGTTAGTGTGTCCATAGGAGTAATCTAGGAGTAACACAGTGCACAAAGGCCCTGAGATACAAGACCAGGGGGGGCATAGTGATCCACACCCCCTAGGAGATTGTCTAAGACTGATACATGGTTGCCCACTAGGGGCTAGGCCAATGGTAGATTTGTAGTACTTCCTCACAAATGGCGCCCAACGTGGGGCTTCACTAATGCGGATTATAATAATAATTTAATAAATAATAAGAATTTAATAATAAGAATTTATAATAATAATAATAATTTAGCATTTATATAGCGCTACAAACCCTCAGGTATCTGAGCGCTGCTTATTATTACCCACGGTGTGTGGTGCTCATTTATCGACCTCAGAAGTATGAAAGGCTGAGTTTGGCCCTGCCGGGATTCGAACCTGCGTCAGCAGGTTCTGCACAGATGTCAAAGCGAGCGCTCTACTCGCTGTGCTATCGGACCGGCAAGGGTTCGCTTGAGCAATGAGGCGCAGATGACGCCATCTATACAGATTAGCAGGGCAGTTGTGACAAATCTGAAGGTGTCTCACCCGCTAGTCCCCAGAGATCTGCCATCCAGGTGGCCAGGACACGGCCATCGCTATTGGATCCAGTTCCTTGGGGGTGGACCAGTTGCGAGGATCACCTGGATGGGGGTCTTCAGGGAGTAGAATTGGGACACCAACAGGCGAGACTCAGTACCCCCTTCCTTACAACACCTTTTCCCCATCCTACCCCGTAGGATATTTAGAAGCTTTACCCCCCCCCTTTTCCAACTTTCTTACACTGTGAAAGATAACGGACTAACACCAGAGCCATTTACCTGACGTGTCCCAACACAAGAGTCAGGCAGAGTCAGGCAATTGCCAATAACTACACACACCTCACAGCCCTTTCCCTTCCCCACAAGGCTAAATGGCAGAGCACGAGAGCACACTTTGAGCAAGGACAACCACACAAGGAGGAATCTATTCCAGGACAGCAGTTAAAACCGAGAAGAAAGACAGCGAGACCCTTGCCCTTTTCGACCCAAGCCTGCAAAGCTTTTGTGAACAAAATCATAAGACCAGGAACTACAGCTGACGTGTGGCATGACAGATGTCTTAAACGGTGCACAGGACCCTCCCGCACTAACAACCAAGGCGGGGAGGTGTGCTTGCTACCGTGGTACCATCCTTGACTCCAGAGACAACAGACAAGGAGCACAGCACAGCCGGTGAGTCAGAGGGAGAATCGATAATAAACCGGACGTTGTTGAGAAAAGGTTGCAAATGGCAACTTGTTATGAACAAATAACTTGTATGCTAGTGAACTTTTAAAGCTCTGGGGAAAAGACCAGCTGCAGAGTGGTCCGGCGCCATGTTGGTGTCCCATTCGAAAGACTCAAGCCGGTCTCCCCCTTCCTTGTGAACATTATAGTAACAAGCGCCCATAGGAAAGATCAGAATAAAGGTGGTCATACAAGGGTCGAGCCAAAATCCCTTGTACAGTTCTTAACCCACTACCAGTTTTGACATGTGAAACAGGCATGTGCGCCCGGCTGAGGGAAATGACGTATGAATGATAAATGTGGAAAGCCTGACTGGGGGCTAGAAAAAGCTAAGGGAAGTGAATCCTGCAAAGCATTTAAGAATAAGTGAACTGTGTGAAACTGGCAAATGTGAACCCGACTGAGGGAAGCCAAAGTCTCAAAAAAGCCTGGTTGAGGGGGATCCACGGGTGGAAGGGAATCGCCCGAGAAGAAGATTACTGAAAGGAACTTGTTTATTGTGCATTAGGCCCTCTAAGGCAAGAGACTTGGTGTAAAAGAGACTTGGCCACGGTAGGCCCTGATATTTGGAAACGAGCTGCAGACTCGTGCTGAAGAAGCCCAGGAGTTTGCTGTGCTCGAGAGTCCCGCCTTGTCCCGTGCTAAAAACCTGAGGAAGGGAGATCCAATTATATCATCTTGACTTATCATTTTGTGAACATTTCTTTCTTTTCTGGTGAACATTATCCCACACTATTTTGACTTAGCGATAAGGACTGGCATTTTTTTTTTTTTTTTTGTATAGGCCCTTTTAATTTAACAAGATGCCACTAGGACTGTCTTATTATTATTTGATGGTCATAGCTTGCTCCAATCTTAGATTTAGGTTTAGGTTAGGCATTTTTCGCACCCATTTATACAGTTTAATAAACACCTTTGAACTGTGATCACTTGTGTTTGTCTTACTGTTGTCACCATGAGTTTCATTACAGAATCAAGCAAGGTTGTGTGCTGGCTCCCCTGCTTTTCAATTTCTATTTGGCCGATCTGCCTGAACGGCTGTCAACCTGCTCAAATTGTTCTCCTAAGTTTGGTGCTAGTCTCTACTATACTATATGCTGATGACCTGGTAATACTTGACCATACCTACACAGGAATGAAATATATGTTTAATGAATTGTTTAAGTATGTTGACCAGAATGAGTTATCGATTAATATGGAAAAGACTAAGATACTGCTGGTCACAACAAAGAAGATAGAGTTGCGATTACCACACCACAGGGACTTCTGATCTGCACTATCCGTACTTAGGTATAGAGGTAAATACATTTGCTGACTATAGTCACACTAAGAAGATAACTAGGAAAGCTAAACGGCTTATCTTACTTTTTAAATACATTTGCAAATAAAACAGCGGGTTACTCGATGAAGGGAGTCCTAAAGCTATACCATCAATGCTTCTGTCTTGCCAGTGTTTATGGATTAGAGGCCTTGGGCATGGTTAATGTAGCCTGGCTAAACTGCTGTGAAGGTAGATTTTGGAAAACAATGCTAAAACTGGGCCCCTCGACTCCAATGGAACATCTGAGATTGGAACTGGGGCTGATATCGTTGAGCGGTCGGGCCAAAGGAAGCATAGGAAACTATTTATTAAAAACAAAAGCTACCCGAAAGTGCCTGCTTTTGCAAGTTATGGGAGCTGTCGGTGACGGAGAACCGGCAAAAAGAGGTGGTGAATTTGGCAATGTTTGAGCAGACAAATTGGGAATGGAAAAAGGACATTGGAAGTGACTATGAAATCTCCAAAGCATCCCTTAAAAAGAAATGTGATCTATGGGATTGGAACAACAATTATGAACATCTGTACAAACGTAAGGGCTAAAAACATGCATCAGATGTTGTTGATCACTTCCTAGGTCCCCAGCTGTACATACACCAGAGCACGAATCCGGCAATACAATCATTAATATTGCACCTGCAAATTAATCAGCTGCCTCTGTTGGTCCTTGGCCCCCAGCTGAAATTACCTCCCAATAAGAGATTCTGTAGAATTTGCAAGTTTCCTCGTGTTGATGAAACTGCTAAACATTAATTTACAGAATGTCGGAGTCTGGGCACTTCATATGTGTACATACAAGGGCCTAGTGGATAACTACGAAACAATTAGATCTGAGGAGTTTTGGTGTTATTGCCGGAATTCTCCATAGCACTTTACCATTTTTGGCTTCAAATTGAAAAGCATTTAACGTCTCTAAGTAAATAGAATTTTGATGTAATGTCTCAGGGAATGTTTGTACTATATTGCATTATGGAGTGTGAAGAATTGTCAAAGGGACGTTATGGTTAAGTTGCACTAGCAAAAACCTATGAAATTCTGTGGAAAAATGTTGTTACAGGAACTTATGGTTACAGGTAAAACAGAAAACATTCGACAGTTATGGTAAGCTAAGCAACCATAACTCGCGCCACCACCCTGTACTGCTAAGACTAACACCCATAACATCAAAGATGACATCACAAATGTCATTGATGGCATCACTGATGACATCACATATGTGGCCCACTTAGTTTTGGACACTGAAATATCTAGGCCTGTTTTGGTCACAGAGTCTGAATATTAAAATTCAGAAGGTGCTGTATATCTAGATGTTAACCTTTTCATATGTTCTTAAAGTACTTTCCTTAGGGTTTGGTCTCGGCTCATGGTGCACATGCATGGGGCAATAGGCAGGCCTCAAACACACAATTAATTTGCATACATGAAAATAAACTTTAATGCAATTAACATTTTCTGATGATGCTGTTTCTTTCTTCCTTACTTTAGTTTCCCTGTATGTGCCTCTGATTTGTATGCATTGTGGGTCTTCATATGTATAATTTGTACTACCACAAGTGTGTAGTAAGTCTTGAATTGTAAGCTAGTTGTTACATCTTTAACATTATACAATCCCCCCTGACATCATGTTAACAACATTATAAACACAACCCCTTCTAGGGACTTTACATCAAAAATGTCAGATGTGATGTCATCGCTGATGTCATCAATGACATTTGTGATAACATCAAAGTGTGTTAGTCTTAGCAGTGCAGGGTGGTGGTGCGAGTTATGGTTGCTTAGCTTACCATAACTGTTGAATTGTAGGGTTTTTCCGGTTTTACCTGTAACCATAATGTCCCTGTAACAATGTTTTTAATAGCATTTCATAGGTTTTTGCTAGTGCAACTTAACCATAACGTCCCTGTAAAAATGTTTTGTTAGTGAATTTCATAGGTTTTTAGTAGCTAACTAACTGTAAGCAGGACATTGTTTTAGCATAGGGTTTTCTGTAAAGAGGATAGGTATTTCGTACGGCAACATAAACATAACGTCCCGTTGACAACGGTTTGTTACTAATTCCTTGGCTGCCCTCATGATAAACTTGTGGAAAGGGAAAATTGTCTGGTGTATGCATCCATTTGTGCTACCCCTTTTTTTCCGAGTAGTGTTGGCGTATTGTACCAATTATAGATGTACACAGTAAATGTTGTCTAGTGTGGCAGTAGGCTCTCTTTTTGTGTTAACAGGGCATGATAAATCTGTGCCGTACAGTACTGGCTGAGATGAGTACAACTGAGCAATATGGACGTTTCCTAGGGACACTGCACCTGGTTGGCGTATGTGCAATCACACTGCAAGTATCCGTAGGACTCCATTAGTGGCTGCATGGCTGCATCTTCAAATGCACTTTTAAGTAGTTGCGGAAGTGCACCTGTTTCCTTCCACACCTAGACCAATGCATAGGTCATCCACTGTATGCTGGTAATGCCGCCCCTGTCACCAGCCCTACGGAATCCTACAGTAGGCTCCTGCTTTTAAAGTACTGCTGCCAACTTTGTGGGTGGTTCTGCAAACCTACCAATGTGTGGCTACAGTACTCCTAACTGTATAATGGCCACTGTTAAACAAGGAACAGAAACCTGCATTGTCACGTGGCCGTGTTAAATGTTGCATTACTTTAATTTATCTGCTGCTTGCCTTTCCATGACCCTTGAAACAAATATATTGTGTCTGCACTCAGCGGTGTGATGGAAAGTATCAAGAAGTCGCCTGCCGGTCATACATTTGAAGAAAACATGTAACTGCAGGTGGGACAGTTGCAAAGCTGCTGCACCTTCCTCACGCACATACTAGTGCATGTAAAGGTAAGTAAGGAAACCGCAAAATATGCAGAGCACAAACAACCGTAGTGCCGGTTAGAAAAGCTCTGCAGCTGCATGGGTCGCACAGAATAAATGGTTTCCTGCTGCACGTAACGAAGCTGTGTTTCCCGTCCTTGTAAACATTCCTGTATTCCACAATGTATGTATATCCGTGAATGCTACCCCTAACACTAATGGCGCAGCATAAAGTGTTTATACTGCATGTGACAACTGAAAACAAAGCACAAGGGACCAGTGGGCAGGCTAACGCCCTTCCAGCAATTACGTAGGGTACTAGCATTTTGCACATCTCCTGGGGGCAACAAGAGGGGCACTCCTGTAGGGCAGCAGAGCTGTAAAACAACCTTTGCAAACCATATCTCGCGCTACATACTCTTAAATGACAAAGGGCATTGTATTGTGCATGTACGGCAATACGCTACTGTACAGAGGGAGGGTACTTGAAAGTGCGTGGGAACAGTCGTTACAGGAGAATTCTAATGACTGGCGCCTATGTAGGTGAGGACCACCCAATAATTCTGTCTCCCGGCACGTCCCCTGTAGTATCCATACAGGTGCTGCCCCTTCTGTACCGGACCTTTCCTGCCGTTCCTTCTGTGGCGTGTTTGAGAACACCATAATAAATGAAAATGAACTGTGAAAGGGAAAAAGGTAAATAAAGAAAGCACCTTTCACAGATCAACAACAAAATTGCCAATGTACGCATGCAGGGCGGGAGGCGTGGCAGTGTGGTTAACACTGTAGTTCAATCGGTTACAAAGGGGGTCGCTGTACAAAGTTTTTTTTTTAAGTGTTCCAGAGCGTTTTCAAGGGAGCCACAGCGCAACACTAAGTACAAAAAAAGTCACTACTTTCAAGAAGGGCACCAAGCTAATTTAGATGGGGTGTGCAAAAATCTGGATGGCTGGCATAGTAAAAAAAATGTTATAGCTGGGGAAAGGTATTTAGTCCCATGGGCAATGGATGCCATTGGCACATGTCGAACAAAGCCAAAAATACTCTTCTTCACAATGTACAGCACTGTCTGCATTCACAGACCAAATAGAAAATTACGCTGCCACATCAGTGGCTGCATAATGCGATAGAAACGTATGCAAGAGATCTGAAACAAACGCATGACCTGGGTAAGTGCCTCCTTCATCGCAAATGGCACTTAAGCTGCGCCATTTTTCCTGCACAATGAACAGCAATAATATCGGCATGATTGCGTGTCACCAAAGTGTCACACAGAGAAACCAAAATCTGGCCCTTCCTTGTATCTACTCCATAGCACTACACATGCACATGATAGATTGCAAAATGAGTAGCCACTGCACAGTGTTTTCCATTCACTTTCACTCAATGTATGTTGGCATCCCCTAAAACCTGCACGCTGTGCCTCGTGAAACACAAAGCCATGACCGCACCCTCTGCATTTCGGTTGACAAATACACGGTGTACCACAGTCTGTCCATACACACCACACCTGCAAACTTAATGCCCGCAGACCTTTTCTGCTTGGCGTATGCTGGAGTGGGGGAATAACTTTCAAAGCAGTGGAGTGGGCGTCGTTCGGTGTGGTGGCTCTTAAAAGAACCTTTTTTTTGTAAAGGTGCTTTTATTGCGGTCTTCATACATAAATGTGTGTTTTAAACATCAGCTCACATTCTTATAATACGGTCTTCACTGCAGTGTGTAGATTGTGAAACAACATTTAATTTTGTCTTGAAAAGGTGTATGTATCGCGAGGCAATGTTCTCATTCTGACAAGAGAACATCCCAGCAGCACTCAAGAAGTCACACATGTTTCTGTTGATGAGACCCCTTCCGACCACTGGCTGGTGACAGGAATCCTTGGAATACATCCACACTATTCTCGGGGGTATACATGAAAAAAAGCACATTGGCAGTAGGAAAAATGTGCTGCACTGCTTTCATGATAATCTTCAGTTGACTAAACACTCAGGAACGAGGCATGTAACCCAAAAAAGAAGGCTCCAAACTGCACGATCACAAAATGTACAGTTGCCGAAGAAGTCACGTGTCAACATTCTACAAGAAGTCCGCCGAAACAGCACAATTCGACACTACACCACAAAGCGTCCTCTCCCACCAAACTGAAATTGTCAGACAAGTCTTCTTGGAGGGCATACATGAACAGATCTTCCACAAAGCCACCACCCATGATGAAAACTGTGCGTCTTGCCATGTTTGCCAGCCGCAGTACACAAAGTAATGGAAAAAGTGAATGCCGCCCTTTTTTGTGACGCACATCCAGAGCACCTGATTGGCCAAAATCCATAATCTCATTTCCATTGGCCAACATAGTGAGAAGCGCAAAATGTGCCACGTGCCATTCTCCAATGAGCGCGAGGGCCAGGCCCCGGTGAGGCCGGAGGATTCCTTCTCCCTAATGGAGCTCTTTCCTGGACGTACACCCTGAGCACCTGATTGGCCAAAGGCCATAGTCCAATTTCCATTGGCCAGCATGCTAAGAAGTGCAGAATGTGGCACGTGCCTTTTTCCAAGTACCGCATGGGCCGTGCCTCGGTACAGCAGGAGGAGTCCTTCTTCGTATTGGTGTGCTTTCCTGTGACATGCATCCTGAGCACCACCTGATAGGACAATCGCTGCAGTCCCATTTCCATAGGCTAGCATGGTGAGAAGTGCCGAATGTGGCATGTGCGGGTCCCCAAGTGCGTTGAGGGCCGGGCCCGAGTGAAGCAGGACTTCCTCTTCCTATTGGGGCACACCCTAAGCATGTGATTGGACTATCCCACCAGTTCCATTTTCATGACCGCCACTCGCAAAATCCCCGGAGGTAGCTTTCACACGAGCATGGGGGAATAACTTGCAACCAGGGTAGGGGTAACTCATGGTAAGGGACGACTCTTCAAAGCGCTGGTTGTTTTTTATTTAGATACTTCTACAGAAACACCTTTTGTTTGTTAGCTTTTTTGAGTTCTTCTGCTCACATTAGTACAGTAAACTCTTCACTGCAGCCTGTAGATGAGCAAACAAAACTGCATTGCCAATGGGTGACAAAAAAATGACATTTTCTTGGAAACACTCTGCATTTCCACAACTAATGAGGTCATTGTTGCAGAAGAACATTCCACGAGCGGACAAAAAAGTATACATGCTTCTGTTGATGAGACACCTTCCTCTGTCTGGCTCGTAACAACAACCATGAGCAGTAGGCCATACTCTTTGTGGTATTATGGATGAGAAAAGCACCTTGGCGGTGGGGAAAAAGTGTCCTCACGACATTCAGTAATCTCCTCAGTCTACGGAACAAATCTAAGCAAGTCAGGTAACCCATATGCATGCTGCCGTAATGGATGACTATGACATCTACTACTGGAAAAGTGGCAAGGTCTTTGCAAAGTGCATGCATGTCGGCGAAATTTCCCTCATACACAGTGTTCCACGACTGGTCCACTCCTTCCGAAGGAAAATTGACATCAAAGTGTCTTTGCAGGGCATAGTTGTGCAGATCTATGACAAAGGGATCATCTACAGTCAACACAATGCATTTTGCCATGTCAGCCACCCTCAGTACGCAGAATATAATGTACAACAGTTACACCTCCCCTTCCTGTTAACCACACCCAAACTACCTGATTGGCTAATCCCCACACTGCCATGGCAATTGGGCAAGGTGGTGTAAAGGGCACATTTGCCACGTGCGCCTCTCAAATTAGCGCGAGGGCCGCACCCTTGTAAAGCTGGAGCAGTCCTTCTTCCCATTGCAATATGTTCTCTGCAGCTCTACTTCATTGGGTTACACGTAAATCGGCACACGCGCATCCACCAGTCGCATCGAAGCCGCCATCATCCAACACGGTCACTCTTGTACAAGACTTGAAAATGTACCTTTACACATTTACAGTACAAATGTCGTGCCATTTCAAAGCACGTCCACTACAAAGTTCAATAAAAGTATGCACGATTTCTCCATCCGTGTACATCCACATAGCCACCCTGGATGTGTCACGTGTAATCCTGAAAGTACCGTGTAATGCACTACCTTTTTGTGATAGTGTGGGGAAGAGGGGGTAAACAATATCAAACTGGGTAGGGGATTCAGTCTTCCAGTGTAGATTTATTAAGGTGTTTTTTTTTTTTCTTGTTTTTTTGTGATGTGCGTTCCAGCAACTTTTAAAAAATGTTCTCTTCATATGCGTTTTTGTTTGCCTCTCGTCACACTTTTACCACATTCTGGTCACTGCTTCTTGCACAGTGTAAAAGAAAACAGCATTGCCAATGGCGCTCAAATAAATGCAATTTCTATGGAACCACTGCATATTTTGCAACTGCATGATCTCATAGTGGGTGGAGAACATGCAAGCAGTCTGCATAATTTTGTTTATAGCACAGCTTCTGACTTCTGGCTGCGAACAAATTACACCGTCATGGACCCCAAACTCCTCTTGGTGTTATGCATGAGTAAACGATCTTTGCAATAGGAAAAATATGCATCGTTGCGGTCAGCAACCTCTTCAGGTGATAGATTAATCGTCCACACGACATGTAACCCAAATGTAGACTTCCATAGTGCAGCACGACAAAGTCAACGTTCATGACGGACGCCACATATCTGCAAAGGCGACCCATCCTGCTGAAATTGCAGTCACCCTGACAGGCCCAGAGAGCGTCCAACCCGAAATTACCAGCAACGCCTCTTTGCACACAACACCTGTGCAGATGGCGCACAAAGGTATCGCAGACGATAAGCACTGTGCGTCTCTCTATCTCCACTACCCTCACGACACAGTATTGGGAGGAAATGGTACCGCCCCTTCCTGTGAACCACACCCTAAACTCCTACTTGCCTGTTTCCCACAATTCCATTTCCCGTTCCACGCTGCTCATAATGGCAGGATGTGCATGTGCGCTTTCCCATCTACAGTGAGGGCCACAGCCCAGTAAAGCTGAGACAATACTTCTTCCCTATGCACGGTCAATTTTGTGCAGCACTCCCCCCATTGGGTGCTGTCAAATTTTCAAGCAAGCATTCAGCAATTACATACAAAACCTCTGCAATGCACACTGTCATTCCTATACAGCACTCCATATTTACTGTTGAACACTCTCAGTACATGTTTCATTGCAAAGCCCTTCCACCAGAAACTTCTGCTAAATAAACCCGATTCCAGCATCCACAAAGATCCTAAGATGCACCCAGTACACCTTTGGCCATGTACACAACATTGCAGCCCTTTCACACCCACCACAACACTATACATCCAAGCAAGAGACCATGTGGGCACCTACCATTATGCAGACACGTAACATACATAGCGGCACTTCCACCCAACTCTCCCAGACCATAAAACACCCATTCACGGAAACAGGTCACAGCCTGCATCACCCCTACGCACAGCCATTCACAAAGTATTGTCACTGGCAACCTATGCACAACAGCTGCGCAATATTGGGCCTACTTCAATGAACACAGCACAGTAACCAACCACATATAAGCTGCACTTCAACCATACCCACTTCCATACTCACATTACGTACACACTGCACCCTGTGACCACACTGCACAACTTCTCACTGCACCATCTCCTGTTGCAACTATCACCACAACCATGGAATGCACAATACATGCTTCGCAACTCACTTGTAGTGCTATAGCATGTCGACAATGTGCTCCACACCCATTCTCCAAAGATCGCCACCCTGTGCCTCATGCATTATTAAACCTGCATTGCTCCAGTAGGTGTGCTACTTGCACACATTCCCTGCACCGTAATGCAATCATGCATGTCAGCATGTCACCATGCCACCAACTACCACTATGCACATACACACCACTGGCACCAGAACTCCTAACCAACCTCCACACCGCAATGTACATGCACAGCATTACATGTAACAGTTACCATAATGTATAAACATTACACTGTTTCCAGCACCCCTACGCCCTTTCATTCACATAATATTGTCTTACTGAATTCCACTCAGAAAGTATTGTGTCATTGCCAACATAACCACAAAATGTTTACAACATTGCCCATACTGCAGGCATTGTGCACACAGCACACCATCCAAGCACATATAAGCTGCCCTTCACCCATACCCCCACCATACTGACAGTATGCAAACACTGCACCCATAGCCCACACTGTGTGACTTTTCACTGCAGCATCTCCAAACACGGCGCACCGCAATGCAGCTATTCAGCAACAAATTGCAGCAATTACCATGATGTACAAACAAACAATCTCAACTGCATCCCTGTGCACTTTGAATCACATACTATGGGCATACCCACTTCCATTCACAAAGTATTGTGCCACTTCCAACCTACCCACAATCTGTTTGCAACACTGGCCTATAACGGCTGAAATGTGCTCCACAACCATTCCTTACATGTCACCACCCTCTAAGAGATGCACATTCAAAAATGCGTTACTGCAATGGTTGAGTGCCTGGCCTTTGGCCAGGCACCCAAGAGTTTAGGCCTTGAACACACCCACAGCAACGTAATACCACCATACATGTCACCATATCAGCAAGTACGACAATTCAGATACACACCACTGCCACCAGCACTCCTACCCAACCTGTACAGCACCATGGCGCTATGCAACACCAAACTGCACCACTTAACATAACGCCCATGTGGGCAGCTAATATTACGCACAAACAAAACACCCATGCATGAAAACGGGTCGCAATTACCAGAATCCACAAACACACCAGAGCCTCCGCCACCGCTACCCACAGCCATTCACAAAGTATTGTGTCACTAACCACAACATTTTCACAACACTGGGCCTACTTGAAGAAATCTGCACACAGCATAGGCGGTGAACACACCCACAGCAACGCAATGCCAACCATGCATGTCACCCACTACGACCATCCACATAAATACCACTGCCACCAGCACTCCTACCCAACCTGAGCACTGCCATGCAGCTATGCAGCAACACATTGCAACAGTGAAAATAATGTGCAAAGAAAACTCTCTCCTGTACCCCTTTGCACTTTCATTCACTTATATGGGCGTCCCCACCTCCATACACAAAGTACTGTGTTACTTGCCAACCTACCCACATTTTGGTCGCAACACTAGCCCTACTGCAACCAATCTGCACATACTACACTATACAAGCACCACCCTGTACTGAGTGCAGAGTCAAACATGCGTTCCTGTGGTGGGTATGTTGCAGCCCTACACTCTTGAGTGCATGTCCTACACCCTACGGCCTTCGCCCATGCTCCCAATAGGCCAATCCTTCCACAGACCCACTGCACCACCCACTGCACCTTCATTCACCCATGCATGCCACCAAGACGCCAATTACTGCATTCCATCCACAGTGCACAGGCACCCATGCTCCCACCCACCCAATGTAATGTGCAAATCACTCCCCTTCTGCAATTTACCTGCTACCACTCACCACGAAAAGAGGTTGCTGCAAACAGGTCGCTGCAGAAGCTATGGGGCTGTAATGACAGCTGCCTCCAATCACCACACACACTACTCGCCTACATATGTCACATTAACCACTTCTCACTCCCCCATCCGTTCCCTCACTTACTGCTGCCAACGCATTCCATACGGTATATTTTCCACACTCTTCTGCCGCTGCACTTTCCTCCGATAGACCATGGTGGCTTTCCCAAAAAATGTTGACGTACACCAGGCTTCCCTCCAGCCAACCACCGGCCGCATCCAAATTTCTCCAACAGCACGCCGTACCGCAAGCCAATGACACGTCTGTCCGCGAAGCGAACAGGGAAATGGGTCAGCGGAGCGGACCCAGATATCACTCATTTTTTGGGATGTACATTTCAGTTCTTTGCAACAAAACTGCTGGTCGGGTTTCTGCCAAACACACAAAAGCACGCTTTCTGACCCAAGCCCCAGCTCCTGCCGCAAATTTGATGAAAATCTGTCCAGCTGTTCGGCCTGTAGCCGTGCGCAAAGTTTTTCCCCATTCAGTTTATGGAGAAAAAAATTGGGACCCCCTATAACTTTGCTCCCCCGCACGAAACCTTCCCCAACTTGGTGAAATAATTCAGACCCGACCATATACTTTTTTTGCAAAGTTTGGTGAGGATTCCTCCAGGGGGAGCAAAGTTATAAGCCGCCGAAAAAGTGCTCTTCCTATGAGCTTAGCAACATAACCATAACTAATATACTTATAACTGATTGATTTTTGGTGTTCTCTAAGTCTATGAATGTGTGATTACATTGTTTTATGCTAAGTAGGAGATCTGTGTTGTGTTATAATGTGTACAAGAATATGTTTGTATATGTTTGTACATTTTTAGACATTTTATTTGGTAAAAGTCTTAAATGACTACATACATATAAATATTATTATAGCGTAAGATCATCAACCAATGCATTTGTAAGGTGCAAATCAACACTGCATCCTGAAATTGTTTTGCTGTTTGCCAGTTCTATTTATAACGATTCGCACTGGAGATTGAAATGGTTGAATAACTGAATTCCAAATCCAGTATGAATTTTATGTTGAGTTTTGGATATTGGATCAAAGAAAGACTGCTATTGACTGATGTTATATTGACTGCCTGTGTTTTTATGTGGTTTGATGGATTTTTACCCAATATGAAGCTAATTGTCGGACCCTGCACTTTTGTCAATCAATCTTGAAGTACATTTGCGAAGCAAGTTCCTGAATAGCTATTTAGTTCATAGGTTTCCTCTACTGGAACCAGCATTCTAATTCTGACTTATGCGCGCCACAGCTAGCATTCCAGAATGGAATATACCGTCTGTTTCAATATCTGAAAGGAGACAGTCTGTCCATGTGGTTGGAGGGAGGCATCTTGCCATATCTCCATTCCTACATCACGTTGGAGTCCTTCATAACCTGTTTGAGGGCCACTGTCCTTGTCTTTCTATGCTTCCCCTTTCTGATACATGAATGGATTCATGCGCAAGCCTCCATGGTAAGCAACACATTTGCCAGAGATTGTTGTGAGTGAGTCATCAGGGTTCTATGGCGCTCCTGTCTGACATTAAGTCTATGAGCAGTGACCTAGAAA
Organism: Ambystoma mexicanum; assembly: GCF_040938575.1. Lineage (NCBI taxonomy): Eukaryota > Metazoa > Chordata > Amphibia > Caudata > Ambystomatidae > Ambystoma > Ambystoma mexicanum. The sequence goes on from NC_090936.1 coordinate 650,805,329, forward strand.
AGGCTGGGAAGGGGCACCTGGTGCTAAGAGACAGTTGTTGCTATCCACAATGTGAAGACGCTTCTTTGGGACACTGTCAGAGGCTCTTTTACTTCCATAATCCGATTTGCTGGTCCCTCAGCTATGTCCCTTTTCAAGGGCCACCTAAGTAAACTCCTTCTTCATTCACCTGTTCCATTTTCAGGTGGCACACAGCTCCTTCCACCTTTTGGGATGTGAAGACAGCAAATCAATCCAAACCCAGTGATAAACGCAGCAGCAGAGTCAGTTGTTCCTTTTAGCCATAGAGAAGCCAACAAGGAAACTGGAAGAGTATCGTGTGAGGGGTCAGAAATGTGAGGCGCACAACGTTATGAAGGTTTTTCAAAAGATGCCTTTTTTATTTATTTAATTTAGTTGATTTAATCAAATTAATGATTTTTCCAAAACATTGTAGAAGAAGAAGAAACTGGATATCAAAACTGTTATCGAAAAAAAAAGAAGCTGCATAACAAAGGAAGAGGAAGAGATTCATGTGAAGGACGATCAGTGTTTTCAAAATGTAACCGAAGAGAACCAAGGAAATCAAGAAGGAAAACGTTTTTGCAGAAGTTGTGTCAGCAACAGCGCTCTAGTGGCTAAGTTTGTAGTTTGAGTAGTGGTTTAGATTTCATAAAGATAGAATAATCTTAAGAGTCTGTGTTGTGGCGATTGTTCAAGTGTTCCTTTCTCCGCTCATTAAGCGGCTCCACCACAGTTCCTCTTCCTTAGTATATGATGCCGAAAGGTGTGGTAGTAGGAATTTCTCGCCTATTTCTCTCGTTCCTGGACAGTTTAAGAGCAAGTGGCGTATGGTTTCCACCTTTGTGTCATTCATACAGAAGCGGCATGTGTCTGAATTACTCTGTCCTCTGGAGTTTTAAGATCTCGTTGGTTTCTAGTAAATTTAGACATGCTTTCAAGAGCAAGTTTCTGGCTGCTTTGCTGGGGAACTTGCTCAGATAGTTTGGAACAGTGTTCAATTTACTTTGATGGGGCGGAAGATGACTGACTGATTTTGCTTTTGCTGCATTGTCCAAGGTTTTAATCCAGTCGAGCTCGCCCATTTTTCTTTTTATTTTCGTCGGATTACAGATGAGGTCTTGCTCTGAGGAGTGAATTTCCAGTAGTTTCGCTTTGCACGCTGTTTCCCAAGATTTTAACACACTACAGCGTGCGGCCAGGGTTTCAGTACGTATGATGGCTAACAGGTGCGGGCAGTCCGGGAGCAGCGTTTTCCTATAAAGCATCATGGATTTTATCTCCGTAGTCCCTTCCAGGGAGAGAAGGCCTAGCTCTCTTCTGATGAGTGGGGCAGATGTTGACTTCGGGAGGCATAGTGCCGTGCGCCAGAAATAGCCCTCTAACTTCAGCCACAAATGCACTGGCGTGTGAGGAAGAGCTTCTGCTACGTAGGTGAGTGACGGAACCACCTTCGCACGATAAAATTTGATCATTGGTAGCAAGAAGAAACTTCCAAATTTCTTATCCAGAGCGCAGGCTGGTGCCGGTAGTTTCTTTACTTTGTTCATTAAGCAGCTCTGGAGGGTTGCGTTTATACTGGAACAGTCCAGTGTTACTCCCAAGTATTTGAAGCTCGAGACTTTTTCTATTGAGACCCTGTCCAGCTACCAGGATAGTTTTTCTTGTGGTCGTTTGTTTTTTTCCATGATCATGATCTTAGTTTTGGAAACATTGATGGTTAAGTCATTTGCTTGGGTATAAGCGGCCAAGTTATCAAGCTGGCGCTGGAGGCCAATCAGGGTAATGTCCATTAGAATTAAATCATCCGTGTAAAGTAGCCTTGTGGTTTTTTGCTTCCCCATCGACGGTGGAAAGGAGCGTATAGGTAGTTCGGAGTCCTTGAAATCGCCTAGATAAGCAATAAAGAGGGCCGGGGCTAATGGGCAGCCCTGTTTCACTCCTCTAACAACTGGAATTTCTGCCGATAACAAGCCGGTTTGATTTAGCCTCACACGCAGCTTGGTGTCTTGATGTAGTGCTTGAATCGGTTGAAGAAATTCTGTAGGGCATTTCCAAAGACTCAGTTTTCCCCACAGTTTCTCTCTATTTACTTGATCAAAAGCTTGCGCCAGATCTATGAATGCCAGGAACACTCTCGGGCCTCCTCCGAGGACTTTGCTTTTTAAGGCGCTGAGGAACATGATGTTTGTCGTTGTGCCGTTGTTTTTAGTAAATCCCGTTTGAAATGGGTCGGCGCACTCTGCGTTTCTTGCCCATCGCTGAAAGTGTTGCAGTAGGAGTGAGCCAAAGACCTTGCCGACAGTATCCAGAAGTGCTATAGGACGGTAATTCTTTGGGTCTTCTTTGCGCCCTTTTTTAAATATGGGCACTACAATTGATGTGGTCCATGAAGACGGAATTCGCCTGGCCTTTTCACATCGTTTGAAAATTTCACTAATCAGCGTGGCCCATTCTGTTGGATGTTGTTTGAGGTCAAGGTTAGTGATTCCATCCGGGCCAGGAGCTCTCAAAGGTTTAAGTCTTTGGAGAACTTTGGTGATCTCTGCTTCGTTGCTCAGGTCGCCATTTTATTAACTCAAAAGGTTGGATAAACGCCTCACTATCCCTAACCTCACAAGGATTTCCCTACTTATCAAAATAAACTAACAGAAACACTCTAACAAAAAAGTTTCTGTCCCTCACACTTATACATATAACAAACTTTACAAGGTAACATGTGGCACTTCAAGTATAAAAGGAATAACAGTTATGATCACAACCTGGTAACTGTTTCTCCTTTATAACCTAGGTGAGCACCCCTTCCCCAGATTCAAACAGGATCTCAGCAGTTCCAAAAGGATAAGGAAATCCTGTCTTGCAACAAAGTTCCAATCAAGTTCTTTTATTCCAATGTTAACTCCACCAACAGTTCACAATGTTCAACAAGTCTTCATCTTTCCACTTGTGATAAAGAGTTTGATACAACTTCTTCTAATGAAGCAAGAATATTTCCACAGTTCTTTAGACTCAACAAACATGTCTTTCGTCAGAATGATTCTGCAACAGTTAACACAATATAATAGCATTTCTGCCACTTCATCAATACTTTTAACCACACCCCACAGTATTTCAATAACTTCTACCTGGCCCACTCACCTGCCAGGCACATACTACAAGGTCCCTTGTCTTGGTGTACTCGCTGCAAGGACTAGCAAGACTACTACTACAAGTACTTCTGTGGTAAAGGTTAACTTCAAACAATTTACCACTGTCTTTTGCTTTTCTGCAACATCGCGTTTGACTACTTCTTTTGGGAAGACAGACACCTTGGTACTGTTTGTTACGCACTTGTGATTGCCAGGTGCAATGCAGTGTATGCTCCTCTCCTCCTGAATATTTTGTGTCAGAAGGGCAGCTTTCCTGCCACTCTTGTTTCCCCACTTCTGTATCAACCAAAAGCTGATAATGTTTTTTTTTCGGTCACTATTACACTTCTTTGACTTTGGCAATGTGGGGCTAAGCCAGTTCCTCGTACAGCTACTTTTACACAATGGCAATAGGATTTGCAAACACTTGGATTCTTAATTGGCCTCACTTGGCTGTGGCATTGCTGGCTCTTTGTAACTTGCCTTGATAGTACTCTCTTTTGGCTTTAGCAATAGTTGTTTGCATTGGTTTCCTGGAATATTGCCCTCTTGTGGCTGGCAATTATCTAGACCCACATAAATACAATCACAGGGTCTGTCAAGTTCTTATTCTGCCACTTTCTCCTCTTTAAGTCGGCTTGGTTTTCAAAAGGATGATCATTCTGCTTCAGTTTGGTATTCCAAATACTATTTGTTTTGCCACCTCTCTTTCTTAATATCAGTTCAGTATTTAATGTACCCAGACTTGGCCAGCGGGCAGTCACAGAGCGCTCCGGTGTCACAATACACTAGTGAGCTCACCGGGTCTGGCTTGCGCGTCCGCTTGCTACGCTGCCTCCTGGTCTTCTGTTGCTCTTCGTGGCCCAGCAAACTGCTCTCTCAGGTTTCCGTGGCAAGCACCAGTCAGAAAAGGAGCACTCCTCGCTCCAAAGGCTCTCCGGTGGTCGCCTGCTACCGGAGCCCGACTTACTATAGGGGAAGCTTTTAAATATCCTGCTTCCTGCCATGCGACCTCTGCAGCTACTGTCTTCAGAGGTAAAGCTGTCAAACGTCCCACTTCCCGCTGCGCAACCTCTGCAATTGAGGGCTCTTATGGGAGAGACCCTCTCAGGACTGGCATCCATTCTGTACACGGCAGTGGCCCTGGCGTGTCTACTCTCCTCCAGCTTCTGCTTCCACTGCAACGTTGAGTTGCAATGATCACTCTACCTCATGCTAATGCTCTCTATGGCCTGCACCTGAGGGTGCCTTTTATGACTCCCAGTCTCCCTCAGGTGTGGATCATTAGCACCATTAAACTGCAACTTGAAGTCTTGTGCCTCTGAATTTCTCTTCTTCGTCCCAGTACTTTGGGCATTGTGGGACTTGAAGGCCCCAATGTTCAATATTTCTCTCAGCTTCAATTTTAAAATAAGCCAACAAGATGGTAGAGTCTCTGGGAAAGTTATAAAAGGGGTTTTCACACTCTTCCTGACCTGCTTCCCCCCTCATGTGAACCTCTCGCAGAACACCACTCTCAGGGTCAGGATTAGGAAGCATCTGCCTTTCTCTGGCCATATGAAATGGATCCTTGCCAGGTTTTCTGCTGGAATAATCACAATTCTCTTGCTCCCGTTTTCTTTTTCCCCAGCATTGGATGTCGGTGTCCCAAAGCTCTCAGGGGTTGCTGTTGTTCACCCGGTACTCAGCTTGGCTCTGAAAAGTGGAAGGTGCTGGTGCGTGTTGGATGTTCGTCTGCTCTGGTATTATGGTGGCTTTTCTGGCTATGAAAAAGACAGAATGGCAAGCATCTTTTTGAGGCATAGCACAAGGCAAGTATGGGCTGCGCAGCAGCACACTGGCATACGATGTGGGAACCACAATTTGGGGCTTTTCAACTGCTTCCAACTTTAGCATTAGGACGGTCATCATACCTCTACTGGTCTTCCCATCTCCAGCTAAGAGGGGCTCTTCCCTGTTTTAAAAGGCAAGGCTACTGGCCATGTCACAGGTAAGGAGTTTGATTCTGTTGTAAACCACACTAAAACAGTGACAATGGTCTGCAAACACTGCAGTCCTAGGAAAATTAAACCTCATTTAATCATTTAATGCTGTACAGCAAACAGATTCTCTTAGTTGACATTCGTTTTTCTAATAACGTTTGTGGAATTAACTGAAGCAATCTGAAGGCAAAGGGCTGTGGCTACTGTCTCACTTATGCACAAACTTGTGGGAAATGCTCTTCTTCCTGCTTTGAAAGTTTATGAAGCTACAGCATGCCCAGCCGAAATGCATGGGCCAGAACTTTGGGATTGTTTATCGATAGAAAGGTTGGATTTGGCTGAGGGAACATTTCTAAAACTGTTATTATCTGTTCCATCTTCAGCACCATCTATACCAATAAACTTTGAAGTGACCATTTGTTCGATTATTTATTTATATGCAGTATATTTGAAGATCCTCATTTTTGGGGTATGCCTGAATTCAAACGCTGCATTAGATTTAGTGGGTAGTGTGCTGTAGTGGTAGGTGTGGGGAGCAGTCCATGTGGATTTTTCACTGTGCCGTACTGCAGCCTGGAGAGGGAGTCTGTTTACCACTGCACTGACTGAGAGGAGGAGTCACCAGCCCAAAAACACCCAGCACAAGCAAAGCGAGCAGAGTGCTGGAGTTTTAGGTGTGGGGAGCAGTCCATTGTGATGTCGCAGCCACGAACGACGCATGCGCGAGCCTCGCTCTGGGTCGCGCATGCGCGTTAGTAATAAAGAACGTCCGTGTGGCAGTTGCCGCCGGGACTCCGGACGACACACACGGGTGTCCTGTGTTTCATTGTGCGTGTGTACTCACCCCGGGCGGCCCGAGGCACGGGCCCGTCCACCACATCTGGCGACGAAGCGGGATGCGAACGGAGTGTTTCGTTCACACAACGCTACGTGCCAACCGTGGCATCGTGATACCGTTGTGTTCCCGGAATCCAACGCAAGCAAAACGGATGTGTTTCTAGGAATAGAGTGTGGCAGTAGCAGCCTGGAAAGGTGCTTGTGCGCTGCCCACATTTTGGAGGAACACCAAACAAACCGGAAGGTCCGACGGCTACGCTAATCCTCACGGCGCAGTGGGTCGAGGTACATCTATTCGTGTTTCCGAGTCAGGTTTGCGCCCTCTGACCCAGGTAGGAGGTGCCTGTGCGACCTGTGAACATGGCGGGAAGTGAAGGAGAAGCAGAGGCAGCGCAGGTGGTGGTGCATAGACAACAGGGGGTCTTTGTTACCCATGCAAGAATTCGACACATCGGGCCCCCCCATCGAAGCTAGGGCCGAAATGGCTGTTGTGGATAAAGAAATTGGACATGTACTTTACTGCAACAGGAGAAACCAACGACGCAAAAAGGGCGACTCTGCTATACTCTGCAGGTTTGGAAGTTCTACGAATTTATGAATCTCTCAACCTGCAAGTGGCAACCTATGACGCAGTCAAAACTGCCTTAAAGAATCATTTCATTCCTTTGTCCAACGTAGACTATGAGAGGTTCCTTTTCAGTGGCGAAAAACAGCGGGAAGAGAAGTCTCTTGATCAATTCTGGGCGCGCCTCCGACAAATGGCCACGACATGTAGATGGGACAACGATGAGGCCATGATTAGACATCAAGTAATCCAGGGTTGCAGCTCAGGCAAGCTTCGCAGGCAGGTGTTGAGGGAACCAGGTTGGACTCTGCTACAAATGCTGGACAGTGGGAGAACATATGAACTGGCTGAATCAAGGGGTGCCAAAATGGATGCGGCGGTGCGTCCCGGCAGGTCAGAAGAGGCATTCGCAATTGGGAAGCAGTCGTCGTCGAAGGTGAGGTGGAGCCAGAAACGCCACGAGGTGGGTCCAACGCATGAGGCCGCGTCCATATGTCAATACTGCGGGTATGATTTACCGCACTCTGAGGACTGTCCCGCCAAATCAAGATCCTGTGGCAGGTGCAACGGTCCAGGGCACTATGCCCGAATGTGTCGTGCTCCGGCACCTATAGCTATACAGAGGGGACCGGCCAGGCTGGTAGGGGCCGGTTCAAGGAGGCAAAGGAGCATTGCGACATTGGAACAGGATGTGCAAAACCTGAATATCGCCGAAGAGGAGGAAGATGAAGTATTCTTCATTTCGAATATGGAGACAGGGACAAAGAAAAAGAGGCAGCCCAAGTGTGTTGTGGACATTCATGGGGTGCCGACACAAGTGCTGATTGACACGGGAGCATCGGTGTGCGTGCTTGCTGCCGATCACTATCAGTCAATCCCGGGGCCACCTCCACTGGACACTTCCAGGGCGAAGATTTTCACTTTTGGCGGTGACACACCACTCCCCATTCAAGGTGTGTTCGTGGCACCCGTATCCAGGGGCAACAGGACCATAAAAGCCTGTTTTTTCGTCACCGACGTTAACCCCCACTCTTTACTCAGTTGTGCGGCGTCAGAGGCATTGGACCTTGTACACTTTGCGTTTGAAGTTTATCAAGTAGACATTGAGCAGTTGTTGACCAGATTCTCAGGCATTTTCAAGGGAGTGGGAAAGCTGAAGGCTCCTCCCGTACGGCTGCACATTGACGGGACCATCAGGCCAACAGCTCTCAAACATCGACGGATCCCGTTCCATCTCCGGAATCAGGTAGAGGAAGAGCTCCGCTCATTGATCCAAATGGACATCATTGAAAGGGTGGAAGGTCCGACGCCCTGGGTCTCGCCGATAGTGGTAGCTCCCAAGCCAAAATAGCCGGGAGCGGTGCGCATTTGTGTCGCTATGCGCCTCCCGAATGCGGCTATCAAAAGGAGGCACATAACACCCACTCTGGATGACATTATCGCAGAGCTGCAAGGGGCGAGAGTGTTCTCGAAGTTGGATCTGAGGTCGGGCTATCACCAGCTTGAGCTCCACCCAGATTCACGTTCTATTACAATGTTAACGACGCATGATGGCCTATATCAGTTTAAGCGCCTGAGCTTCGGCATTTCATCTGCTGCGGAAGTTTTCCAAAACACAATCAGAGGGGCGCTAGCGGGACTGAAAGGTGTATAAAATATGAGCGATGACATCTTGGTCTTTGCCGAATCTGAAGCAGAACACATGCGAAGATTGGAACACACCCTGAAGAGGCTGGAAGAGTTGGGTCTTACCCCCACACTGTGAAAAGTGAGTTTTTCAAGGACAAGATTTGCTTTTTCGGTTTCATCTTTCATGCCAGCGGCGTGTCACCCGATCCTGCAAAGATCAAGACATTCGTGAGGCCACAGCACCCAGTCCACCCACGGAGGTAAGGAGCTTCTTGGGGATGGTCAACTATTGTGGGCGTTTTATTAGGGGCCTGGCCTCCTTGCCGGAACCCCTCAGGGCGCTAACCAAAAATGACGCTGCGTGGGTGTGGGACAGGAAGGAGCAGGAGTCCTTTCAGGCCATCAAAAATGCCCTGTCGGATGGGGATACTATGGCGTACTTTGATCCCACTGCAGAATCCAAAATTGTTGTTGACGCCAGCCCAGTGGGTGTAGGGGCGGTCCTGCTGCAGGCGGACAACAGAGGGGATATGCGACCCATCGCTTACGCGAGCAAAGCGCTCATGAACACGGAAAGGTGGTATTCGCAAATAGAAAGAGAGGCCTTGGCAATTCTTTGGGGCTGTCGTCACTTTCGTCTATACATCTTGGGCAAGCCCATTGTGGTCGTGAGGGATCACAAGCCCCTGCTGCCCATCCTGGCGGGAGTGTCATCAAAGCCACCGCCCAGAATAGAACAATGGATGTTGGCTCTCATGGAATATGGGGTTAAGCTCGTGTACAGACCAGGGACCAATAATCCGGCGGACTATCTGTCTCGCCACCCAAACCAGGAGGAGGCAGAACCGACCAAGGAGGCTCTGACTGTCAAGGGCTGCTGTGTCACGTGGTGGAGGGTGCATTGCCAGTGCCACTGTCCAGGCTCACCATAGCAACAGAATCGTCCAAGGATGAAGTGTTTCACATCATCAGAACGGCAGTGAGAAGCTGTGACTGGAGAGAGGTGCTTCAGAACAAATTGAGGCGGCAGGCGGATGCCCAAAGAGATCTTCAGGCACTTTGGAGGGTGAGGGATGAACTGTCCATTTCAGACGACAGATTACTGCTGAGAGGGAGGCAAATCGTGATCCCACAGGTGCTGAGAACTCGTGTAATGGAACTAGCCCACATAGGGCATCAAGGGGTCGCCAAGACCAATGCGAGTCTCCGACCCAAAGTTTGGTTCCCCGGCTTAGAGGGAATGGTTGAGCTCTTCGTGAGAAGGTGTCTACCTTGCCAAGCAGCGAGTCGATGGAACGGAGCGAAAAACCCTGGGGAACTGTCCATGTGGATTTTGGGTCGACGGGGCGCGGCATGTATTTCTTGGCTGTGGTAGACCAATGGTCGAGATACCCCGAGGTGGAGGTAGTGGAAGGCACAGCTACTGCGTACACCACCCGGACCCTGGACAGAGTGTTCGCAACACATGGTTTCCCCGAACTATTGTGCTCGGACAATGGCCTTCCATTTACGGGTAGTCAGTTTGCCAAATACCTAACCGAGAGGGGCATCAAGGACAGGAGGGTGTCGCCTCTGTGGCCTCGGGCAAATGGGGAAGCCGAGAGGCTCATGTGCACTTTGAACAAGGTGCTGAGGATATCTGAAAGTGGAGGGGAGGACCTACAGAAGAAGCTAGTGGAGTTCCTGAGAGAGTATAGGACCACGCCTCATCAGTCAACTGGTGTTGCTCCCGCAGAAGCGCTTTTCGGGCGCTGTCCCCGCAGAATGATACCTGAAATAGGCGGCCAGGGACCGGGGGTCATTGACAATGATAAATTAAGGGAAGAGCGAGCAGCACGCAACCAGAGGGAGAGTGAACATAGAGGCCTACAAGACAAGGAAGTAGCCATGGGGGATTCCGTGCTGGTACGGAACCGCCGACCGGAAGGCAAACTGTCTCTTCCCTATGAACCTCACCCGTGGACAGTCACTCATGTGAAGAGAACTATGGTCACGGCAGCCTGTGCACGAGGGACGGTCACTCGCAACAGGTCCTTCTTTAAGAAGGTGGACACGTCCACTGACGCGAGTGATCCTGGCGAAGGCACATCCTCCGAAACCGTCCAAGAGAATCCCATGGAGGATGCAGTGCGGGACGATGCTCCGATAATAGAGGGTCCCAGCGCAGTCCCCTCAAGTACCCCGCGGTATCCCGCGCGAAGAGACCGCAGACCACCCGCTCGTTTCAAGGACTACGTACTGGACTCTAGAGACTGAGCCGAGGTTACAGCCGTTCCACAACCCATGTTGGGTCACATGTTCTGTAGTTCCTGTTTGCACTGTTTTTGCATTATCCATGTTTGTGTTGTTTTTGATTAAAGAAAAAAAGGGATGTGATGTCGCAGCCACGAACGACGCATGCGTGAGCCTCGCTCTGGGTCGCGCATGCGCGTTAGTAATAAAGAACGTCCGTGCGGCAGTTGGGACTCCGGACGACACACGCGTGTCCTGTGTCTCATTGTGCGAGTGCGTGTGTACTCACCCTGGGCGGCCCGAGGCACGGGCCCGTCCACCACATTCATGTGGATTTTCTTTTTGCCGTGCCGTACTGTAGCTTGGTATGGGAGTCCTTTTTACCACTGCACTGACTGAGAGGAGGAGCCACCAGCCCAAAAACAGCCAGCAGAAGCAGAGCAAGCGGAGTGCTGGGTGTTTGCTGTCAGGCAGGAGGTGACTCGCACGCTCTGGCCACAAATTATTCTCAATCACTTCTGAATTTGCGGCAATAAGAATAATTGGGGGCTGCTGCACTCTGGGAGTGCACTACCGTGACTGTGAACCCCAGCACAAGTAAGTCCAAAGGGAAGAGGCCCTTTCTTCAAGTTGGCCGAAAAGTAATTTGCAGAGGCGTTGACCGTTAAGTAAAGCAGACCGAAGTCTGCAGGTGAGGCGAGGTGAGGGAGCGTCTCTCCAGTATTTGCTTGGTCGACCTAAACTTAAATTTCAAACTTGTTCATGTACTCCACGCCTAATCCTGCTCTGTCCCTACCCCCCTGGAGATGCTATTACTACTGGAAGACCTCAATCCTCACCGCTTGTCCTCCGTTGGACTTTGTGTTACGAACTGCAAAGTGTTAAAGGAGGAGGAAACCTGCTCATGGAGGCTTACCGCTCCTAGGAACAGCCAAGAATTATTGCAAAGAGTCACCATTCCCCGTCAATAACCCGGACTGTGAGCGCCGCTCTCCCGTGGATTGCACGGTTAAATGCTCACTGTGGGTTGTGGACTGTGTGAGCACAGGGACCTTGGCCTATGGTGAAAATCGTATTGTATTAACTTGTCAGGGGGCGTGGAGATGGACTACGGCAGCCCTGTATGCCAGTCAGGAGTGCCCCTGACACATGTTGACATGAACATATTTTTGGCATCTATTTGGCCTCGGGAACTTGGCTTCATCGTTAACTTTTTATCTGTTTTTCTCACTATTAAACATTGTTTCGTTTTTTCTATCTACTCTATATGGAGTGGTTATCAAGGGTTCCATCAGGGGCTATATAGGATCCATTATTGCTTCCTTTTACTGCTTCCTTTTATGGGAATTTCATGAACTGAACAAGAGGTTCCCAGATATCTTTGTCACTTTGCATGGTTATTGCTGCTCTAACTGTTCTTGTTGAGAATGGTTACTAGCAAATCCTGTAGGACCTGACCTGTGGCAAACCGATGATACCGTAGGAGCTACAGAGATTCACAAAAACAGAGTTATGAAAGCTACTGTGTTATTGTGCTATAGGGTAACTATGGTGAGACATAAAGCGACCTCAAGCCTTATGGCTACTCAGGGCGTGAAGAAACATGGGAAAGTCACAGAAGGAAAAAATCTCCTCTGCTGGAGAACATAGTGGCACTAGCAGAGGGAGCACCTGGGGTTTTGCAGACATCTAAGGGGGGTGGGATATTTGACTCTTACTTACAAAAAAGGTATACGATTTGGATGAGCAGATTAGGGTGGCAGAGCTGGCAATCGTTTCTACTGGGATACTGTAGCCACCCTGCTCAGGCGAAAGACGGGCCATGCCAATTGGATGTCTCTAACCCGCATCTGGTTTGGCCTTTGTACCAGTCAGTCCTTCATTACCCCAGTAACGAGTGATGGCAACCAGGCCGGCCCGGACAGCGCACTTCATGAGGGCAATTACCTTTGCCCCCCGCTGATAGTTGGATCACAGGATGCGCCAAGAGGGTGGAAACATCCTGCTAGCCAATACTGTAAGTTCTCTATCAATCAACAGCCAACAGGATGGGGCGGAATCTAGCTATAAAAGCAGAGTCGGCTCATTCTGAACTTGTCTCAGTCAGGGACAGGTACCCTGTACTTCTGTCAAGAGGCTGCTGCCGGAAGAGGAGCTCTATCCTGAATACGTTACTGCCTGATTGTAGGAGCCTGGACTGCCGTGGAGCACTGCCTGCTTGGAAGCTGCATGGAGGAAACATATTCACCCAGGGGGGAGAAGGAGAGTACTCCTGCATCCCCACCTAAGCCAAAAGGGTGGAAGAGCTGACCTGCCAGAGAAGAGGCAAAGGCAAAACCTTGCTAAGATCCTGGTAAAGAGAGACCAGGACGGAAGCAGGACCCCTGAAAGGAAGAGGGGCAAATGCAAAGATCCACTGAAGAGGAGAGGGGGCAACAATCCAGGTCCCCTGAGGACATGCAGGGCAAAGAACGAAGAGAGAAGGAAGGTAATGAAGACAGAGAGAGAGAGAGAGAGGGGCGAATCATCCAAAGGACAGAGATAGAGAACCAAAGCATAGGACCCAGCCGATCCCTCACCTAAGCGGTCCTGCGCCTGGAAGACCACTACAGGTCCCACTTTGATTGCTTCATGTAAGCGGCCCTATTGTTTATCTATCTGAGGAAACCATAAGAGAGAACTTCTTTTGAATTCTTGGACTCGTGTTATTTAGGGAAGGACTCTAAATTACATATTCTACTGTGAAATACCCGACGGTATCTCATGTAGGGATCCACGAGAAACCCTTATTCACGTGGCCAATAAAGGGCTGATCATCTCGGATTCCGAATCTAGGGGCGAGAGAGCGAGAATGGCTCACGTAGATGGGTAAGCCCGGGTTTGTACTTGAGAAAATAGTCCCGGTGAAACACAGTACTATGCTGAGGAAGAGGCGGACAATATTCCTGAAGTTTTTATAGGCTATAATACATCTGCCTTGCTTCCTCCCATTAAATCTCTCCTACCCAGATCCCACAACCCCTTTGTACAGAACCAACTCTCTAAAATCTCAAACCCGGTTGCACCAAAGAGCATCTATCCCAGAATCACTATCTTTCTGCTTCCTACCCAAACACTCCTGGCCATTCTTTTTCACGTCCCTCTGGTTATTCTGACCCAAATACCCAGTCTTCTCAGAGGAAACACTACCATTCTCACAACCCCCCACCCCCACCTGTTTATTTGATGATAAAAATCCAGGCTATCCCCATTTACCCCGCAAACCATACCAATCATGTCCCTCTGTCACTTTCTGAACTCCCAGTCGAAAGTGACCAACAATTACAAGTCCCATCATCCCCTATGTTCTGTTCTCCATCCTGGTAATTCTCGTCCATTTCACAAACCTTACCTATTTTGTCCTTTTCTGTCTACCTACCGACTCCCTTCTGATAATCGCATTACTTCCCCATCATATCCCGTAGGACAATCTGATACTCCAACTCTTCCCTGTTCCAACATGAACACTGGTTTATGGAAGGTCAGGCAAAGTCGGGCAATTAGCCTTAATCACACACACCTGGTGGCCCTTCCCTTTCCCCACAGGGATAAAAGGTGTAGCCAGAGAGCACAGAACGAGTGAGACGAGCACAGCAGTCAGCACAACGAGATGGCTAACCTGACGCGACAGTTTAAGCAGAGGAGAAAGGCGGCAGAAATCGAGGGGGTGGCGAGGAGAGAAGTGACCTTGCCCTTTTCACCTCAGACCCGTGGACCCTTTGAGGAAGAAAGCCTAAGATCGCGAACAATAGCACAAGTGTCTTGCCGCAGATGTCAATGGTACATGGGGCAAGAGTATGCCGATAAGGAGGAGTGGGGGAGGCTTCCGTGCCCGTTATACCCGCCTTGACTCCAGAAAAGCCAAAAGGCCAAGCGGTTCATTGCAGCCGTTGAGTCGAGGGGAGAATCGATAAGAACCGGGCTGTGTTGAGCGAGAGAATCGCAAAGTGGCAAGTTTGAACCAAATTCAAGGAACTGTGAATGAACTGTAAAAGTGTTAAGGGGACACCAGCTGCAGAGGGAAACCGGCACCACTTGGATGCTAGCTCAAGAGACTCTGGTCGATTCCCCATCTGAAGTGAAACTTCAATTACCAGAAGGCCATAGAAGGGCCAGCGGAATAGGTCAAAGTGGTCATACAGTGGGTCGAGCAGAATCCCTGTAAAACTTTGATCTAGACGAGCACTGTGAAAGAAAGGGACTTGAATCCTACAGACATTTGAACTGGGTAAAGAGAGAAGATTGAAAGTAAGGAAGGGTCAGTGCCCAGAAGAAGGGGACCCAGGGGTGAGCCACTATCATCCTGACTTTCAGAGGAAACCAGACTTGACCATTGACGGCCCTGAGAACTGCCATTGGAACTGTTGCCTCGTGCTGGAGGCCCGAGACTGTACTGTGCTCCAAGCTCCCATCTTACCCTGTGCACAAAACGTGGGGAAGGGAGACCCAGGCTACCACATCCTGACATATTATTTGAGGACACGTCTTTCTTTTCTTGAACTATCCCACACCCTTTTTTTTGTAGGGTTGCCAATAGTTTTCTTAGTATAGGCCCTTTTATTTAACAACACAACATCACTAGGACTGCCTTATTTTTCATTTGATGGTTGATGCTTGCTCCTGTCTTAGATTTAGGTTTAGAATAGGGCTTTTTCCAACCCGCATACAGAATTCAATTTTTTTTAAATTACATTTTCTTTGTCACCTGGTTTATTTCAAACCTTTACTACATGTTATTACAAAATACATTAAAAGAAGAAATAAGGAGACCACCACGGGGCGCAGGCGAAATGGCCACCTGAGCAGAGAGCTCCATTGGAACCCTCGTAAACTAGTGGGGAACATTTGCTTGCCCAGCCCACAAGCTACACCGAAGAGACTGGAACGGAGAGTTCTTACTGTTCATGGCCTGTAAGAACGTGGTTGTATTTTCCCTTGTTCCCTCCCTTGCCTTGAAGCGCTTTGAAACACATTGTGTATAGGCGCTATATGAATAAACTATCATATGATACCAGCGACGAGCAGCCCGACTCCCGAGGAAAATCGGGCACTGCGTTGCCGAAAACGCAGCCGTCAAAGTGGTGCCCCCCTCCAGCAAAGCACCCACCTCACCGTCACTGCATTCCAGGCCTACGGCCTGGGCCAGCGAGAGGTGGGAAGTGAGGGAAGAGCCGCTTCACACTCCGCTCACCCCCAGATGACGCCAGAGTCGCTCGCCCCTCCCCCTACACCCCCACTGCCTCGGATCAGAAAGCAGTGTGGAACGGACCAGTCTGCGGAACGTATTGAGCCGTTAAAAGCAAGCTCCGGCCCCATCTACAAGCCAGTGGACCTGAGACGGAGCGGCTCATAGGCCACGCTACAATTATACCCCAGGGCCAGACGTGAGGACAGCACAACATGCGGCCTGCATGTCACCGCCGGAACCCTCTGCGTGAGAGCAGAGAGGAAGCGACAGCCAGTTAAGGAATCCCACAGAGACCCACCTTTGGTGAGACTAGAACGCCATGAGCCTTCAGGTAAACCCCAGTCTTATGGGTACAGCTGGTCTAGTTGGTGACTCTAAAATCCAATAAGAATGTGCAGGTCTTTCCAATTGGTTCCAAAATTGTAGTCAGAGGGACAGTGGGTCCCTTCAATTTCAATAATAGGTTCAAGTGAGGTCGCAGGTCACTGGATGAACGGGAAGCCGGGAAACCCATCGTATACAATCCAAAGAAAAGAGAAAAATACAGGACACAGTGCCCAATAGAGTGCAAAAAATATATTTGTTAGCAAAATGGCCCTTAGTGTGACACGTGTTTCGGCCCTACAACAACCTTTTTCAAAACAGGTTACTCCTTGCGGATCCTGCCAACGCGAATGACTCACTCGGAAAGTCTATGGGAACAAACCCAAGAAATTTTTTTGAGATGAATAGCTTAACTCCCAAAGAGGGAATGCACTAAATCCTGTTTTGAAAAAGGCCGTTGTTGGGCCGACGTGTCACACTAAGGGCCATTTTGCTAATAAATATATTTTTTGCCCTGTATTGGGCGCTGTGTCCTGGATTTTTCTCTTTTCTTTGGATAGAACGCCATGAGAACCCACTGGATGACAGGTAGGTAGAGGGGGGGAAGGCCGTCCACGATAAGCGGCATTCGTCCACTGCAGCCCCCCTGGCTACCCTGCTGCTTAGGTGTAATCCTCTGCCAGGGAGGTGCAGCAGACCCCTCTCTCCCTCTGTCTCACCACCTCAGAAGGCGGCAGTGCGGTCGGGCCCATCAGGGTCTGTGAAATAATTCACATATAAGCCAGCGTGGCGGGGCGGGGGCCATTGACACAGGGAAGTGGAAATTCAGCGAACAAGCAGCCCTCCATCGGAGGAGGGTAGGGGTCAGCGCACCCCTCCTCCTCCCCAGTGGTCGAAGTGGGGGAAAAATAGTAGTGGAGCTATGGATTTTGTAGAAAAATTGGTGTTTCCAGTGACGGCTGCTGAATTTTATAAATGGGTGGGACTGGAATACATTTTTTTTAAATAATCGGTTAAACAGTGCTTTTTTGCAGCACATTTTCAGAGAAAATTGGGTAAAAAAATACAAAGTTTACAAACAGATTTCTAGGGTAAATTTGATGCAGAGTCACAAAAAGTGGACAGGAGCATTTCCCAACACATTTTCGTGATACATTTTTGTTAACTTTAGAAGGATAAAAGTGTGTGCTGGTCATATTGGGAGGCTATCCTTTGTTTACATAACATTCTCTGCAGCGCCACATTACCCTCCTTTGATCTATTTATAAAGATTGCATCTCCCACCTATTATATTTTCTCGCAAAGAATCAACCCCAGAAACTTTCTCTTCTCCCAGCAATCCACTCTGGAGCAACACAAAGCATGTAGTGCATTACAAAAAAACAAATAAATAAATGAAATAAGCATCAGCTGAAATCCCATATCTAAGTTTTACACGTAAATTACTTTTGACTGTGCAGGTCCCCAATAAAGTAACAAGAAGTTCAAGATTAAGGTGGGTGCCCAATAGCTTCCAGTTGGGGGTAGCTATTAAGTAATGGGCTGCCCTGCTGCAATGGGGACCATGCAATGTATTCCTCATGCACGTTGATCAGACTCACATCAGCACATTACGACATGCATCCATTTTCAATTATGTGTTCTTTCATTATTTCGGCAAGTACTCTGTTTTGTAGGCTGCTGTCCTTTTAGAATAGGTTGTGTGAGAGTGCTATAGGGGTGCACCCTTCAAATACTGGAAGAGGCACTAACTTCAGAGACGGTGGAGGAGTGGCAAACTTACTTTTGTAGGGGAATCTAACTTCACTATTCATTGTAAGGCGACTAATCTAGTGCAGCTTCAATGTTACAATCAGTTAACTCTCTCCTTTAAGTCTGAAAACACCCACTTCTTGCAGAACCTGACGGTCTTAGAAAGTGTGAGAATGGCAGATGGTGTGCAGTGAAAGACTCAATATCAGAGCATAGCAGGATATAGCAGAGCATGAGGTAGTACTCTGGATGAACCAAGAGACTTCAGTGGCTGGGAGCAACAGGGGGGAAAATGTAATGTTGGCTCAACCACAGTTAGTCTGCTATACTAGAATCTCCGGTGCGCTGATTGGCTGGTGGGACTATGTCTACCTGTCAAATCAAGTCCTATTGTAAGGGTGTAAATGTAATCACTTTTACGCACTAACATTTTTGAAGTTGAATTCAGGGTGAGATTACATTATATGCCCAGGATCACACACTTATGCTAAACAGTGAACAGGGATTTTAACCCACTGTGTAATTTGGGCAGAGCCACCTTTTTCCACGCTTCACTTGGAACATATATTTAAGTTTTGGGTGTCAATCAAGACCTACAATAATACTGTCCTATAGAGTTTACTTGCAAAATACACAAATTGCACAGTAAAGCATCATGACAACATGTAAATTCGTATAGCAGCATTTTGGGCCAAAATAATATCTGTGTACCCTTTATTTTCCACATCCAAAATGGGAAACAATAAGATGCAAAAGGCAAAATATCTATGTACCCACTTCATTTTCAGCGATTTAAGACACACTCACAATAAAATACGTTGTGTCATAAACTCACTTAGGTTTGGAGATTCGTCACAAACCTCCGGCGTGACGTGTTGTTATGTATGGTTTTAAGAATATTCAACTAAGGACATCAAAGCAAACTTTAGTTATTAGACATTATGGGTGGTCTGGCTGGACCCTGACCTCCCGCCCGCACCCTGCCTGGGCGAGGCTGTTCATCCCAGGAGATGGCGTTGGTGCTCTGACTTGGGGGGCCTTGGATCAGTGTCCTCGGGGGCAACATGAGCAAACTATCTCAACAACCCCACCCACGCCCTAAAAATTATTCTCATTCTAGCTGCATGGGACTGGATTAAGATAAGAATCACTTCACATTTACAGAGGACTTTGAAAATGTGTAATTAACATTTACTCCCATTATATTGTTAAAAAATAGGGGGCGGGGTGGGGTTGTTTGTATTACCCAGTATAATGCAGTTAAATTATTCGCCTGTGTGTTTGTTCGATTTTAGAAGCATGTTTATAGTGCCAGATTGATGGATAGCTTCTAGGCGCCTGGCTCTGCTTGCAGAGGTAAGAAAAGCAATGGATGCCCTCAGTCTGCGAATGCTCTGGGTTCATGTGCTCTCCAGCTTCAGCCATCTGCTCTCAATTGTATTAATTTTCCCCCAGGGTGGGACTGGGCCATAAAATTGTCCCGGGCACCAATGAAGATGTGGCCCACAGTTGCAAATGGGAATTCACTCCTTTTGTAACACTGTTTGAATAGTAGCCAAGGGGGAGTTTTTTTAATAAAATGGGATCATTGTGCATTTTAATGAATATTCATTCAGCAACACTGGTAAAAACTACTATCCGCATAGTTAAGTAACTCATCAAACTGGCCCACATTGGCCCCAAAAGTGGCCCACTTTGACAAAAAAAAACTGTCCATGCCAACATTTTGTGTTTTTGGTTTGACCACGGGCCTGTTGCCTAGGCCAGTCCGAGCCTGTTTTCCCCCTGTCTGTTCTAGGCTCACCCACAGCCTAAACTGTTCTTGACAGCCGTGGTGTCCTGCTGTCCCACGCACGTCCATTCTCATGCGTGTTCTTTAGTCTCCAGCTTTGCCACTGGTTGCACTTGCCCAGCACACTCAATGTACACTTTTTGGGTCGCAATCTCACCACATCTAGGGGCCAATTCTGCAACAAAAGACAGAAGAACCGGTGAGATAGCACACCTGTCTCACTGCCGCAGAACTTTGGAAACATTCAGCTTCTGGGCGCTATCCTCTGAACTCAATAGTTCCCAATTTCCAGGGCAGATAACATTTCTGGTACCAACAGGAACTCCAAAAAGCTGCTCCACCACGCAGGCATCCCTGCAAGCGCTACGCAATACCCTTCAACACACAGGGTCGATTTCCGTAAAGTTCAAATACTTTTAATACTGCCCAGTGTCCGCAAAGCCTCAGGCCACAGACACTGGAAGCTGGCTGTGGTGAGGCAGTGTCTCGCGCGCTCTCACAGCGCCTACAGCAGAGCACCGTCAGGCCTAGAAGCTGAGAAACTGAAATGCAACATAGCAACCTGCCCCCCAGGTCACACTGGGTGTCAAATCAAGTAGCCAGGACCCAGACCCAGTTTCTGGCTTCAAACCTATCCAGCTCACAAAATGCAGCTCTCCTATGACTCTGAGTAACGTGAACATCGCCTTCTGCTTCCCCTGGGGGCCCCTAATGAGGACAGGGCTGCACCGCATCCACCGCTTGATGGAGGTGGGCGGGCTCTCATTAAACTGCAATTAATCCCATCATTTGATGGGGGTTCAAAGCTGCTCCACCACGCAGGCACCCCGAGTCATAAACAGTGTGTCTGGGCAATAGCTGAGGGGTGGCCGAAAACAGTGACTGGATCCTGGTGAAAATGTGCCGCAGTTTTAAAGACATACAGAGAACCTCGCTGGCGGGCATTAATATTATTTGCATTTCGTCTGTAAAGCTTGGTTTTCAATGTGGTGTCTCCTTGGACCCATGGGTATACATGTTGCTACATTAAATAAGGGCTCCAGCTCTACCCTTTTTGCCCCGGCCTTTTCGTGGCAATTGCTTAAATAGCGCTCGTGTTTGGGTGTGTCAATGTGCTGTGAAGTGAACAGAAACCGGGCCTTTATTCTCTTTAAAGCCATGTGCCTTTTATGATTTAGTTTCTGTGCTTTTTGCAAAAAACCCAAAGCTGCAAGGTAATACGGCCCTGCGCAGTCCATGATATTTCCTCCCAGTATCGTATGGGGCGTTTGGAAAATAGAATGGGGTTGGAGGTGAAGGGAGAAAATGAAATGTGTTTTTATTGAATAAAAAAAACTCTCGGCACAGCCGAGATTAGAACTGCATGCTGGGCCCTTATCTGTATGCCAGTAACCTGCGTGTAATATGCTCGGGAGAGAGGTACGCACTGAACCGTCCTTCTCTCCCAACCCTGGGCACCTGACCTGGCCCAGTGGCCCTGACCTCCCGCCCACTGCCTGAACTGCAGACTACAATATGCTCGGGTTGGGAGAGAGGGACAGCACTGAACCGTCCTTCTCTCCCGAACCAGCACCTGGCCTGCCTTGACCTCCCGCCTGCACCAAATAAAATATGCTCGAGGTCGGGTAGAGACGGACGGCACTGAACCAACCGTCCCTCTCTCCCGACCCACTGCACTCACCTACGTCTGTGTCCCCCTCCCCCTTTACCTACCTGTCTTTCAGCGCAGCCTACAGGTAACAAAATTCTAGGCCTGGTGCAGTCCAACTCCGACAGAGACTGCTGGTCACTGGCCCACGCTTGCGCATAGTGTTTATAGGCTTGCACCTCAATGCGCAGGCGTGGGCCAAGGCTCTGCCATCAGCCTACTGTCTGCAGCCTGCAACAGGCAGTGCAGTGCTGCGACCGTTCCTATACTTTTACCTTAAAAAGGAACGCTCCGGAGCGGTTTCTTTTTACAATAAAAGTATAGGAATGGTAATGGAGAAAAAAAAAAAGTACAGGAGCACCGCTCCCATCCGCTCCCCCTCACTTCGATCACTGCGAGTCCTCCCCAACAAACCTGAATCCAGACCGGAGAGTGCTTTGGGCAATCCTATGGCACCGTAGGCTAACCCAGTCTTGCATGGCAGCGAACTAAGAGGAAACCGTGTACCACATAGCAGCAAAACCACGCAATAGCAAGGGACTGAGGAAAGAGGACGATAACTTCAGAAGAGCATAGCCCACAGGGGAATCTGCAGCAACACGCCATCAAGCATCAAAGCACCCTCTGCACCCCCCATCCAGGGGTAACGCCAGCCACCACACAGCGAACAGGCAACTGTACCTTTTTATATGTGAAAGTGGATATGCACACGGTGTGGTGAGGTCGGATAGTGCACATATGCAGTTAAAAGGAAGATGCAGCACAGAACCCCTCTCCCGAGAGCCCAGGTGAGGCGGATCCAGCCACAGGACATACAGGGCCTGGCAGAAAGGTGGGGAAACATAGCCTATACATCAGCGCCATCACAGACAGAGATTTAACAAAGGCACACTTCTCGCAGGAACAGACTGAATGCCAAGCCCTGGAGCAGATCCACAATCAAGCTACTAACAGGCTAGGTTGACAGGCCCCGGTAAGGATCTCTCCAGGAAATGTCCTCTCTAGGTTAAAGGTTCAGCTGACAGCAGTATTGCCTCCTTTTCCCCAGTAAAAATTCTTCCGTTTAACCCATCACACAGTGTGCACCATTCCGGGATACGCCAGCTCACATTGAAGTACATGGAGAGACAATAATATTCCAGAAACGCAACCAGCAGACCTACAGCCAAGATACAGCGGGCATGCGCTGGTAGTGCGAGGCACATGCAGAGTGGGATCAACCCTTCAACGATTCAAAGGCTGAAAGAATTCAGACAAACCCATGCTACGATGGCAGCCCCGCAACACCAAGAAATCCCCCTCATTCCGAGGGGGGGGAGGGGCAGGTAACCTCAACCAAAGCAGACGTGCACCTACTATTGGAGGAAATTTGTGCATTTAGAACAAGTATGACCACTACAGTCTCAGCTCTCCAAGAAAAGGTACAAAGGATAGAAGACAAGGTTGAAGCACTAGAACACTATCAACAATCGGCAGACATAATTGAACTTAAGACCGAAGGCCGATTGCTGGACCTGGAGCAGAGAAACCAAGACCTAGATGCAAAGATTGATGATCTGGAAAACAGAGAGGAGGGTGAACATCAGGGTTCAAGGCCTCAAAGAATGCCCTAATGAGACCCCAGCCACCTTGGAGAGAAGAATCAAAGCTCTGATAACATCTTTGCTTCCCTCGCCCATCTCCCCGGAATTGGAATTTGAGAGGGTACACCGTGCAGGAGGCCCCCTGGACGGTCCTCGGTTTGGTTTTGGTGAAATACCACCACTACAAACACAAAATGGAGATAGTCAAACAGGCCAGAGAAAGGGAATTCATAGACTTTGAAGACTGTAGGGTGAGAATCTACCAAGATCTTTCAGCCGAAACATTAGCTTGAAGAAGAGCCTGAAAACCTTTAACCACCAGGCTGAGAGCGCGACAAAAGATACAGATGGCGCTACCCCTTCGCGCTCACGTTCACCTATCAGGAAGAGGAATATAGAGTAATATTGGGAGAAGAAACTGTCAACGTACTGAAGGGTTTACAGGCCAAAGAAGGACAGTCTGAGGGTGAAGAGATGCCTTCCTCATGAGTCAAGCGGGAAACCATCTGGCCCATGGTCAGAGAGGCCGTGCCTAAAGCAAAAGGAAATTTACCAGATTAAACACTCCCTGAGATGGGAAGGACAAGTAATGAATAACGCAAGACGGCTAAATCCTGGAGGGGTCTGTAAGCCTGCATCCAAATTGACTAAAGAAAGCATTGACACTTAGGAACGCGGATAAGACTTGGGGTCCCCATGCCGCCGCATAGGGGTTGCTTCCCCTCCACACCCCTGCAGAACTCCATAGCCTTAAATAAACCGGGCTGGGCACATGAATATGCCATCATTACACTTGTTCACTAAACAGTAATGGTTAACAGTTAAAAGTGGACAAAAGGTTCCTGGGGCACACCCGTTGTGTGGCCCTATGTTTACACCTAGGGCGTCTCCAATGTTGGGAGAGATCCTTTCTTTTTTTCTACAACTTTTATCTTTATCATTATCTCACCCTTTGCTTTCCCCCAGCCAACAAGTGCGGGACTGGGGGGGTCACAAAAAGGTCCACTCACGGTACAAAAATAACACAGGGGATGTTAACATACTTTACAGCCCGACTTAGACCACATGGGACACCGAAAGGTTTTAAGTGGAAACGCATGCCAAAAGCGCGCACTCGCGATTTAAGCGCTTGATTAAGACACAACTTCCATCAACATCTGAAGGTGACACCACACCTTCGACCACAGACCACGCACACCACACAAAACCTTGATGGCAGGTGACGTTGTTCGTATAGGCACCTTGAATGTCAAGGGCCTTAATTTGCAGCAGAAAAGATCCATGTTGATCACGACATTCCGCCAGGCCATACTAGATATCCTCTTTGTGCAGGAGACCAAATTTAAGCACAATGAAGAATTCACTCTAAAAGGTAGGCACTTAGGGGGAGCAGTGTGTGTGTCGGGGCCGGAGAAGGAGGGTGTGGGAATTCTAGATCATTCCTCCCTCGAGCTGCAGATATCACGCACACAGAGACCCCGGGGGAAAGTTTCTCATGGTTCAGGGATCTATTAGCAATAACCTTCTGTTCTGCGTATGGCCCAAACACAAGGCAGCTGGCGTTCTGCAAAGAGCTCTTCATGCGCTTAGACGGGGAAAGGACAGGCTCCCTTATTTGTGGGGGGGGGACTTCAACCTCATTATGGGCCTAGATCTAGATTGGAAATCATACAGAGAGGATGCCCGCCCCACCAACGGATAGGAATGATTTCCAGAATCTCATCACAAAACAAGTGTTGATTGACGCGTGGCGTGCCTTACAACCACTAGAGAAAGGTTATACTTTCTATTACGCACAACACCAAACCTACACTTTACCATTTCCTCCTAGCGGAGGACCTAGAATACCTTATGAAACAAGCCAGAATTGAAGTGGTAGGATGGTCTGACCACGATATGGCCACTGTAGACTTCGACGTAGGCCCAGGAAAGCATGTTGAGAAACATTGGACGTGCAACTAAAAGCTTTTTAAAGATAAGCTTTTTAGAGAATCGCTGGACGGGGAGATACAAGACTTCTTTGGGCGGAATGACACGGGAGAAGTCCACCGAAACACAGTGTGGGAAGCAGCAAAGGCTACATTCAGGGGTTTGATAATAGCACAGGGGGGCTCTGTCAAAAGAATGAAACTGCTTAGAGAAACCCAAATTAAACAAAAGATTAGATATGGAGCGGAAGCAAGGGGAGAGGATAGAGGCGACTCGCCAGAACTTAGAGCGGAAATTAGGTCTCTTAGACAGGAATTAAGAGGTATGGCAGGAAAAGGCCTTAACTCATCTCAGGTATGTCAAACAAAGGTACTTCAAGAAGGGGGACAAAGCTCACACTCTGCTCGTGGAAAAACTATGAAAACAGAGAGCCAACAGATGAGTTCTCAAATTAAACTCCCCCTCCGGAACAACCCTGGTTAACCCAATCAATAGCACCGCCTGTTTCCCCCAATATTACCAACAGTTGTACTCTACTGACTGCGACCTCCCCAGCAGGGAGCGCTGTGGAATTTGTCAGGATTATATTCCCTCGCATTCAGTCCTCAGACCGAGACAAGCTAAACACTCTCCTAACACCGGAAGAAGTGGACTATGCCATCTCACACTTGAAGGCTGGATCAGCACCAGGCTCAGATGGTTTTTTACCAGCATACTACAGAAGACTAAGAGGAGCTCTCACCCCATTCCTAGTCTAGTTGTATAATGACATCGTAACCACCGGCAACGTCCACCCCCATCGTTTACAGAAGCAAGGATTATTGTTATACCAAAAGAGGGCAGAGATAAACTGGATTGTGGCTCTTATAGGCCAATTTCTCAATTGAATGTAGATGCTAAAATATATGCAAGCATTCTAGCTACTAGATTGAGCCTAGTCGTCCCTCAGTTGATCCACAATGACCAGGTAGGCTATGTGAAAGGAAGGCAGGGGATCGATAAAACATTGGAACTAATGGCCACAATAGATGCACACGATGTAAGCCCTACGTTGATCTCGGTGATTGCCGAAAAGGCGTTCGACCGTGTGGAGTGGCACTTCATGGCGCATATTCTACAGAAGTCAGGCCTTGGACCTGACTGGGTGTGGGCCGCGTTAGCTCTATATACCAATACGTGCGCCGAGGTAATAGTTAACGGAACAGCATTGCCCCTATTTACCCTGACCAGGGGGACAAGACAAGAGTGCCCCCTGTCACCACTAGTCTTCATCCTAGTCATGGAGCCCCTAGCTCAAAGCATCAGAAGCGACAATAGGATACAGAGCCTATTGAGATGTGGTAAAGAGTACAAATTAGCTCCGTTTGCAGATGATGTGCTAGTCTATGTCACACACCCTGAGCAATCCATACCTGCGCTTCTTGAAAGAATAGAGGAATCTAGGACCCAATCTGGGTTTCGTATTAACCAGAACAAAACCATGGCCTTTCCCCTTACGGAAGCCACCCATCAGCAGGCCACTAGCCCAACGAGCTGGGACCTCCAAGTCGCAAAAGACAGTATACGCTATCTGGGAATAACAATAACTAGACACCTCGGAGATCTATATCAAGCCGACTACGAACCACGCTGGGCCAAGATCTGGAACGCTGGGGGAATCTTAAACTCTCCTGGGCGGGAAGATTGACCTCCATAAAAATGAACATTCTGCCGCGGCTCCCTTTTCTCTTCCAATCCTTCCCTGTAGCGCTCCCAGACTCTTTTCTCACCATAGCGAACAGGGCCCGTTTGGCCTTCCTTTGGCAAAGGAAGAAGCCCCGAATTGCATACAGCACACTGATCCTCCCGAAGGAAAAAGGGGGACTAGCATATGCCAATCTCCATGAATACCATAAGGCATTGCAGCTGTGGGTCCTCGTAGACTACGTCTGAGAATCACCAAACAAACAATGGGTATACTTAGAAAACTGCCTCTTTGCAAGTCACCCTGGAGGAATAGCGTTGGGCTCCCCAACTCATCCCGTGTAAAGCACAAGCACACCCGTCCTAAAGGTGCTGTGGTCCATTTGGAACACCAGAAACCCCAGCATGGTTGGTGTCACATCCTGGCTTTCCCCTCTCAGTTGCATCTGGGCCCCTCCAATCGGAGACGCTATTATAGATCCAATTCGCTTTCAACCACAATACGAACAAGGTCTAATTGGAGCTGGCCAAATGTGGAAAAACAGGACCTTTCTAACCAAAGAAGAATTATAAAAGGCACAGCAAGGGCTAGTGATTAAAATACTCCCATTTCTGCAATTAAAGGGCGTCCTAACAGACACGAAAATGAAAGGACAGCTGCAGCGCCCGCTCACCGCCTTAGAAAATATACTGAATACCCATCAAGGTTCTAAAGGCCTCATGACAAAGATACATAGAGCCCTCTTAGACAGAGGCCACCTTCCCCTGCCTCACACAAAAATGAAATGGGACGAGGCGCTGGGATGGGAGGACAACCATGAGGGATGGGAAGCAATACACAGAGCGGTCTAGAAGTCCTCCATTGCAGTACAATACAAAATGCACAACTGTAGACTCCTAGCACAATGGCACTTAACCCCCTAACGCTTAGCTAAAATGTATAAGGGCGTCTCTCTGCACTGCTGGAGGGGATGCTTCCAGATAAGTACATACTGGCATCAGTGGTGGAGGTGTTTCTTTCCAAACATATTGGGCATACAAAGGGCACTCTACCTTCTCCTGGTGCTATTTGGGGTTGAACAAAGGGAAGAGCAATACCCTGTCCTCCCCCCACATGCCCAGGAACCTGCTATTGGCAGCGCGCGTATGCGTTACTATAAAATGGAAAGCGAGCATGCCCCCCACAAAAATGAAATGGTTGCGCAAAGCGAAGGAGATCTATGAGATGGAGAGTCTCACTGCACTACTCAAGGAATCCCACACACACATCGACATGCAAGGGCTCCCTTTCCTGGAATTCTTTAGAGGAGCAAACACAATACCCTGACATTTTTCGCCATCCTGGCCTACCTTTAGGAGCTTATGGATCAGTCTACCTTCCATCCCACACTAGGTGGAATGTCACCGTCCGCTTATCGCTTTGGTCGAACTACCCAAGTACCTGAACTGTCCGGACCTGAGTGGGGGGTGGGTGGGGAGGGTGGGACTTTAACAGGGGAAAGGGGGGGGTTTACTATTTTTTTCATTGTTGTTCTGATTGTTTGGAAAAATGTTAAAACCTTTCTTTGTAGATCACATGTATGATTGGTTATATGAAGGTATACGTTCATGTATATGTACCAACCCTGATGATCTCAAAATAAAAATCTATTTAAAAAAAATGAAGAAATAATGAATTTTAGATTTCCTACTTGAAAATCAATAGAAATACTTAAAATATTCTTGGGATTTAGTAACACTATAAACACACAATTTTACAAAACCTTCATCACCTTGACTTTGGTTGGTAACTAATCAAAGAGAGGTTTACAGGGTCTTTATCACACACTCTATACAGTGTTCTTTTAGTTAGTATCCTTCAGAAGTTATCAGTATTTGTACTAACATTTTTATCTAGGTCCATAGTGGTGGTTTCAGAAATTCCTCCAGCATTTTTGTTAGGGCGAATATGAAATGGAGATTCTTTCCCTCGCATAATTCCAACCACCATTCATCAGCATTTGTTGTCTGAAAAGCGTTAACAAAGGAAACCAAGTATTTCATTCTGAAATCTTTAATACAGGGGCACAGAAGAGTCACATGTTTCAGTGTTTCTCTTGGCACGCTGCATAAGCGACATGCCAGGTTATCTCCCTCCCACCCCCACTTGTTTCCGAGCCTAAGAACTTTCTTCGTATGGAATAAATTAAATCTAAATCTCAGAAATAAATGTCGATGTGTTGGACTAGGAAATAGTACCCTTGTTTAGGGCTTTGGTTTCTAGAACTATGCAGGGGTATGGGCGAAATTAAATTTTTCTGCTTTTTAAAGATTTAAACTATCTCTGCGTTTAAGTGTATATCACAAAATCGTTTTGAGCACAGATCCAAAGCCCAGTCTTCCCTTGTATCATCTTTCCCTTTCAGGATATCAAACTGAGCCGAGAGTCCCCCATCATTAACTTTCAGAATAGAGCTAAAGAGTTCCATACTACTGTTGCATACAAGGGCCGTAGGCCCAACTCATGCCCAATTATACAAACAGGGACACACTGAGGGAGATATAAGAGTTTCCTCCGGAAAGTACCCTCCAGTTTTGTCCATTTTTCCCAGGGCATTGTCAGGTGTATCAACCCACGTTCAAGTTATTATGCTGCAACATTTGGTGCTGTTGGCTTAGAAAATCCAAGATGGCCGAAAAGCCCACATTTGCAGCAGAATCCAGGAAAACCGCGCGGTTTTTGTGCACACCAAAATGGTCGCCTGACCTGCCACCCACCAGTGCGAGCGTGATGGGCCAGAAGCGCCTGTTAGCTCAAAAAGCGCTTGAAATCACCTTTGTTTCTCTGAATGAAAGCTCAAAATGCCTATTTCAAACATTGCAAGATATTCAAAAATCTTACTGAACACCAGCAGACGTCTGGTAGAATGAAGTCTTGTGTGCATACCAAATTTGGAAAGATGAAGAGCCTAAAATAATGTTCATAACAAAACTGGCTGAGCTGTGGGTGTCAGCAGCTTAAGTGAAATGGGATTTAAAGCCACTAAAATCGAAATGTTTAAAATAAATGAGTGACCTACTTTTGAGTGTCACATAGGTTGCAACTGCTTAAATGTCATGGTTTTGAACTTCGAATCAGCGTTCTAGCTGCATTTGTCAACATTGTAAGTTTGATTTGAATGAAGAAAAATGGGAACAAAAGTGACCTTTGGCTGAAGCCTGGCTTAAAGGGACTGAATTCTGCCCGGCAACTACCCCCGACAGGAGTTGAAACTTGCCCAGCAACTGTATTCACAGGCCTGGGCTGCCTTCTGCTGCCCCACCAAAAGGAGATCACACCTCTCTGATTGAATCAGGGGAGGGGTACCTGGGACTGCAGTGAAACAGAACAATGAACTTCCCTTTGCTCCAAGCAATTGCTAAATCAGGGGGTCGTAAATGGCTTCCTCTTGGAAGGAAATGGGAGGGGAACTGCCTCTATGAGCCAGCTAAGCTTGGAGGAAGTGGACAAACCAGAAATTCCCCATGTGCTTTGGGAAACCACACCCCTCTGGGCCAGAGCATTATTTTAGAAAGATGGATAATTCATAGTACATAATTGTCAAAATTATATCAATAATATAATTATTCCTGTGATTTTTCTGTGCACATTTTAAGATGTGTTAGGACTCTGTGGTATGTTCTGGGGGGTAGTGGCGGAAAATAGGGTATTACTCCAAATGTCTGTATGTTAAAAATCTGACACTTCATCATCTGAAGCCCATATTCCTTGTGCACATTTGTGTAAATTCGGGAAAAGTTTAGAGATTGTGTTCTGGATGAAAAGGGCAGAATTCTGTCGGAAGCAAACGCAACATCTTACAAAGACAGGGATCGGATGGTTTGGCGCTACAGAAAATATGTTAACTGGACATATAATATTAGAAAAATTGTACATAGATAAATATGCATTTAAGTCAAAAATAGATTTGTGTGCAAAGTGACAAGGGGAGTGTTCTTTCTGAATGCCATAAAAATGATGCCTGATGACATGGGATGACTCACAATTCAGCTCCCCAGTCAGGTGACGGAGAATCCTATAGCCTATCAGGATCCTCAGAGGGTTGGGCATAGAAAGTCAGCTTTCCCACCAACTTTCAAAAGACATAAAAAGAACCACTGAAAGCCAGATAGGGACTGCTCTTTCCACTTTCTTGCAAAGCACTTTGCCGGACCAGACAATATCCAGAAGGACCCTATCCAGAACTTAGACTCCAGATAGATTCCAGAACTTTGAAGCAGAAGGCCTACTACAAGCTAAAATTATTCTCAGCTGGCCTTACAATTTTGCAAACTGATTTACCCCAGACTTCCAAGGGGCACATCAGAATAAAACAGCCGGGCTGTGCTGTTTGATTCTAGGCAAGAACTCTGTGCCAGAACCAGACCGCTGTGCAGTGCAAAGAACTTTTGCCAGAACCCTGTGCCAGACCCAGAAAGCAGAGCTGTATCCCAACCGCAGACAAGACCGAGACCAGACCGCTGTGCAGTGCCAAGAACTTTTGCCAGAACCAGGGATCCAGACCAGCAGAGCAGAGCGAACCGCAGCTAAACCTGTTGACCAGATCTGTGACAAGGCCCATTCCTTCCAAAATTAGGAGCGAGTATCCAGCCAGAGCTGTGCAGAACCAATCTCTTAGTTTAAAATAATCTAATTCAAACCATTTCCACCTATTTAGAACTGCATAGAAATCGTGTCCATTCTGTGATTTCAAACCTGTGAAAGTGTCATTTGTCCTTCTGAGTTTTATTTGACTCAAACTTCTTCACCTTTCAAAAATAGCTGTCTTTTGCTTCCATTGCTGAAACTCGTTTTCAACTTGATAATCCCTCATGAATCATTGCTAGTGTTGACCTGAACTAATTCAAAGTAGCTGTCACCCACCCTGAATCGCCTGTAGGAAATTAAAATCATTTTTAGCATATTTTCACTTCATTGAAAATCACATTAAAAGTATTTCTGCATGTTTTGAAAGCATACCGGTTGCTCTAAGCTTGCTAGGGGGGAACTAGAATTCGTATTGCATTTGATTGTATTCCTGAAAACTGTGTGCCCTTCTTCCATCTCCTTATATTGCATAGGGGGGAGTGAATTGTCAAAAGGAAAAGTGATCATATTATCTCTTGTTGAAACCATATCAGTTTATTTCTGTGCTGCATTCCTTCCATTATTGCTTTTCCTTGAAACCATAAAAGTATTCTCTGCTACCTTATCCTTTCTATACTAACTCCTCACTCAGTGAAAAGAGTGTGCAATCGTAACATTACATTGTTGATCAACATTATATTCATAAGTGTGCTATCAAATATTTTTATTCATAAAAGTGTGATATATATTTTGTCTAATTTTCAAATAAATCTTTTCATTTGCAAAACAAACCTACTTCTTGGCTCAGTGAGGTCAGGGGGATTCAAAGAGAGGGGCGTTATACAAGGGTTTATCATCCAGATCTGTGAACTTGTCATAAAAATATATAAATAAGGGCTTCCCTTGGGCATCCCAGACTAGGCATTGACTTAGTTGGAGTGCTGAATTGAAGTCACTTAAGAGCATGCATAGTAAGGCCTCTGCGCCGTATGTCAATATGGGGCAAACCTTCTGCTTGGTATCGGGGAGAATTTGCCAAATTTCCTATGGATCACCCTACCCTGGGTTGTGAGGTTTTTCACTTTCGATTTTAAATTGGTTACTCTTTGGGCATCACAAAGGCTTGGATTAATATTGATGCCCAAGTATCTTACATTCGTTACCTGGCGGATCTCTTCATTTGCAAAGGCGCCACTTGAATTTTGAATATCTTTTTTTCCCCTTGTAGTCTGGAGAACCAGAATGGCCGATTTTGAGGCATTTATTTTAAGGCCATTGGACTGCATGTAGTTATGTATTAAGTTTAGTTTGCGTTGCAGGCCAATCTAGGTCTGATCTAATAAGATCAAATTGTCGGCATATAGCATCCGCCCTAGTGATTCGCCATACCTTGGGGCCATAGGACGTTCGCTCACTCACTATTTCCTTCATATCAGATATGAAAAGTTTGAAGTTCTGATGCTAAAGGGCAACCCTGCTTCAAATTCTTCATAGTGACTAATTCTCTGGAGAGCGGTCCCTCACAATTTAGCTTTATTTGGATTGAGGTATCCAAGTATTATAGGGCCATGACTGGGGACAGGACATCCCATCGGCATTTCCATTGCGCTAGTTTTGTTCACAGCAAATTTCGATCTTTGCTGTCAAATGCTTGGGCAAAATCAACCAAGGCGATATACCCTTGTGCAATACTCTTGCCTTGAGAATGCCCAATATGAATACATGTAGACTGCATCCAAGCCCCTTGAAAAATCCAGATTGTCTGTTGTCGAATTATCGCAAGTCGGTCACCCAGCTCTACAATCGGGTTAGGAGTAAAGCCGCATAGATCTTGCCCAAAACATTGAGAACGGCAATTGGGCGGTAGTTCTTTGGGTCTGCCTGAGAACCCTTCTTGAAAATGGGAATCGCCACCGACTTTTTTTCAAGAGTCAGAAATCTCTCCGAGTCCCAGTCACAGGTAAAAGGCTCATGCTAAATGTTCCCCATTCTTCAGGGGCCTGGTTGAGCATGAAGTTTGAAAGGCCATTCAGAATTGCTTGCTTTTTCTATTAGATCTATAATTTTTGCCCTTGTTATGTTACGGTCCCAAGCTTTTTTTTTCTGGGGTAGGACAACACGTGGAACCTGATTTGGAACACTCTGATACAGGGGCCCAAAGAAGGATATGCATGCCTCCTCTGTTACTTCACTTGCACTGAGCACCTTCTGGGAGCCACTTGTTTTGTATATTAGACCATAAACTTCGAAAGTGTTTGTTTAAGAGGGCCCCTAAGATTTGTTCTGCATCATTTTGAGTCATAATAGTCTTGTGCGATTTCGTCCAATTTCTGTATCTTTGCCTTGGTTTTCTTATTAATAGCACGCTATCTGGTTTCCCTCCCAGTTGTCCCTTCATAGCTCACACTTTCTCCCCTCTATTGCTTCGTAATAGATGTGTTTGGGGTTAAAATTAGCCCACCCACCTATTTTCCCAAAAGTCACTCGAGAGGTAAGCAATTGCATCCCATGAAGTTGGTGTCCGGAGGTGTGGCATATCGGGTCACACAGAAGAGCTACAACTGCTTGGTTAAGACGTAGGTGATTTCTGCCTGAAGATATTTCTGTTTTGTATTGCCACTTAATTCCTACCTTGCTTTTTCCCAATGACGAGGACAGTTTGACTAAGTCATGATTGCTATGCTGCATGCTGACTACCTCCAATTTTCCAACAAAGGAAGTAATCAAGCGTCGAGGACTGGCTGCCTCTGCTCCAGGTAGGGGCAGCTGGGATGTCTCCTGGGGTGTATCCATTCAACATGTGGAAGTTGCGTTCAGCCATTTCGTTCAGCTAAACCTCAGCCCTTGATTTCTTCTCCCACCTCTGACATGTTTTCTTGTTTTTACTTGCCCTTTTGCTCTTGGTCTTTAAGCAGTTTAGATTAAGATTGCCACAAA
This sequence comes from Ambystoma mexicanum, assembly GCF_040938575.1. NCBI lineage: Eukaryota > Metazoa > Chordata > Amphibia > Caudata > Ambystomatidae > Ambystoma > Ambystoma mexicanum. Next base: position 650,839,183 of record NC_090936.1, read on the forward strand.
TTATAATCATTGGATCTCTGCATTTTGCAAGACATTCATCTACCTCTCTCATGACCATATCAACAAAACATTTTTCTTTCCACATTATCGGATTCCAATAAACCTTTGATCATGGTTCCTTGGTTATGCAACCTCCCAGACGGCCAGTCCAGAGCTGTTTGTTGGATATATGGGTTTGGATTTAGTGAAGTCATGATTTTAGCTCCTAAATCTCTTTTGATCAGTGTTCGAGGCCGCATGAGGGTCTCTCTTTCTTCCCTTTTAATGCTGGATTTATTAGCAGGTTACAATCTTCGGTCGCCGGGGCTGCCTAGAGCCAAGTCTATTGAACACATAAGATGTCATATTTCTGAAGGTCACTTACGTTCATATTAAAAAGGTGACTGAAGCCGCTTGTGTTCCATGATCCAAATGTTACTTGATCTTTGTCGAGGGGCTCCTTGCTCAAGCATGTTTGATTAGCGTTTAAGGTTCCGGCCAGCCACTCCCGACTTTCATCTTTGAAGGTCGACTCTCTGATTTTTCTTTCTGCGACCTGATGCAGATTAAATGTTATTTGCGTAGGGATTTTTTCCAAACGATTAAATTACTTGTGTGTGTGGCTGCTAAATACGCTGGAGACCTTGCTCCGTTCATATCTGTTTTTCCCAAGTTATTTTCTGTGCTTGTCCTGCTGGAGCTAGTTAGTTGGTTGCTCATCGCTCTTAACTTTGTGGGAAAGGTTTATCATGCAATGGCTGGTTATCGCTTACATCAAAACCTAGAGGCCATAAATGCTCTACAGAGTCGAGCAATAAGGTGTATATCGGCTTTGAATCGATTTGAAGACCGACATGGTCGTATTTTAGTGCAAATGGAAACTTAACTGCTCTAACGTCACTAGATTCAATTGGTCTGAGCGCCGCGATTCATTCTCAAATCTTCACTGACTGACGGCATTCTTTCTAGATATAGCTTCTGTGGCTCTGTCATTATCAAGGGCGGCTCGGCTGCTGTTGGAATTAGAGTTCCTGTTCTGTTTATTCAGCCAGTCTGTTGGATCTTTTTAAATATAGGAGATTTGGTCATAGGGAAGCCCTTATGACTTTGGTTTGGGATTTCTATGGGTGCCATATTTAGATTTTGTCTTTTCTCTGAGGATGAATCTTGAAACATATTTCTTGGCCCGCTTATTCCACATAATGATGTTCTTGTGGATTTGACGAGGGAATCTGACGAGAACCCAACCTTGCCTCTGTATAGTCACTCTATAATAATGTGTTTTGATGCTCTTCCAAGGTGACAAAGTGCTCAACCGGCTCTTTTCTGCAGGAGAGCAATTTGCATTACCTTGGTAAGTTTGTGTAATGATGGCGGCTGGACTGAATCCACTCCTCTATCGGGTACATTAATAGTCCCGGTGGGCATCTGGTCCTCATCTTAAACTCATTTACTGATAGATTCAATAGTTCCTGGTCAAAATCGACCTCTCTTTCAGCATGGTCCAGGATGGTTAGATTTTCACTTTGCATTTCCTTTAGAGGTGAGATTTGCATATTATAATTTCTGTATTTGCTTATCCGATCCTCCTTTGTTTGTCCTTTTGATGTTCGTTCCGAGGCTACCTGGTCCATCTCCACCCCGGGAATTTTTAGGTTTCTGGTAAATCCTTGTGAACCATTAGACAGTTTTTTTGATGCTATATCCTTTGGTTTTTTTGATAGGCCTTGAGCGGAGTTAGTTTTAGTTTGTACTGTCTTGTACTGTTTTTTTTAAATTATTATTATTTTTTTCTTGTGAGGTAAATCTCATAGTTTTTCTCTTATGTCAGGTCATCTTCATTTGAGGTCTAATCTCTCACCTCGATCTTATCGATGACTGCTGAATTATCAACCACAGCCTCGGTCACCTTGGTTGGAGACTTTACTGTGGTGTGCACCCTGGGTTTGTCAGGTGCAGCGGAGAGCATCAAGGGCATATGTTCCTGCCCTTCCTCGTCAATGTGCAGGATCCTTGTTACATCTGATTAATTGACTCTCTGTCCAATTGGAGTATCTGGGGTGATTATCATGTTCTCACTGGTTGATGTTTGTGTTTCTTTTGGGAGTGGCTTCATCACTTTTCTTGAGTGATCTTTACCCCACTAGAGAATCTCCCTTGCTGGTTCTAGTTGTTTTTTTGTTTGCCCCTACTTCTGCCATGTGTTCGCACAGCAGTTATTGTAGAAGAGATTCAGAGGTGCCTTCTCCGTCTAGTCGTTTCTCCAATATGTTGACGAAGGTCTCAATGTGAATCAACTTGGAGTGCATCATACCCAACATAGTGGCTTGAGCTTTATAACTCTCTTTGAATGTCTCATACAATTTTATGAAGGGGGCAAGCGTATTAGATAGTGCCGACATCGGACTACATTGCATTTGGAAGGCATTCTGGTCCTCATGTTTGGTAATCCCGGCTTCCTTTCTGTGCACAAACCTATTTCCATATGCCTTAGGGCAAGGGCCTTGCCGATGGTCTGACGATGAGGAAGAGTCAGATTCGGACTCCAAAGGAGCACACCGAGATCCAACAGACTGGATGTTATTGTTCTTAGATTCCGTTCTAGGGCCTTTTGTGGACTCCTTTCTTAGAGCTGGCGGATGGTGGCAGTTTTACCAGGCCTGAAAAGCGTTGCACACTGTTGGTTCTTTTCAATTAATAAGGAAATAGAAACAATGTCCTTTTATTAGGCATATATTTTCCTACTTCAGTTCTGCACCAGACAAAACTGGAGTTTTAGATGATTGAGCCTCAGCTATGTTTATTCGCCTGGCGGGAGCTCGGATGTCTTGTACACATCTTTTTGTGTGCCACATTTAAGGTTGACAGTAATGTTTGTAACACTTTTGTTGCCCTCCCTCCCCATATTGTGACAGTCTCAAAACACTGGCTTTGCCTCATCCTCCGGTGTAAGAGGTGTAAAATAGCACCTCAGCCGGCCAGTGCTTCTAGTAGAGGTTCATCCTCCAGGAGCAAGCGATCCGAAGGGTCGTTAAAGTACACATCCGAGGTTCTCTCTGAGGTCCTTTCTGATGGTATTTCTTTGTCATCCAAAGAAGTTCCTCTGTTAGTGGATGTCAGATCAGCTTTTGGAATCTGCTCCAAAGTAGCCTCGCCGTGGCTGACTGAGCCAGCATCCTGTAGGTCAGTAACTGAATCATAGTGTGATGTATCTGGTTGCAATAGAGAAAACTCTGCGCCAGTTTGATGCACAATGGCTATCATTCTGACTTGAGTTTGTGCAGGATGGAGCGCCAGACGGGCCACCACAACTTGCTCAATGTTGTGGCCGGGGTGAATTGTGAGAGTTGTGCCCAATACAGGAAGGATGTAGAGGAGGGGGAGCAGCTTGCAGGAGGTGGCAAGTTTTGAAGTAGAATTGGAAGGGATTTGGGTGTTGCTGGGATTCCATAGGCAGCACCTTTCCCTGTCTTCTGGGCCGGGATCAATGCTTCAGGTCTAACAAGATTTCCCTCTCCCCCCTCAACTAAGTCCAGGCTGGAAAAAGAATTTGCCTCTCGCGCTCGCTCCCCCCCATTTTCTCTGCTCACCTGGTCTTCTTGTGGTTGTTTTGTCGCTAAAAAGGCGGACTTGCCTTTGTGTCTTCTGCATAGCCCGTATTTGTTCCATTGAGGCTGTATACAGATAGATCGTGTCCCCTGACCGCGCATAGACAGCGTTAGACCGTACAACTCACACACCACTCAATAAACCCCTTTGAACTGTGATCACTTGTCTTACTTGTTGTCACCATGAGTTCCTCACACTACCCTCAATACTTTTCACCCCAGGGAAGGACTTTACATTTCTATTCTTCATTGCACATTGATTTAGCTATTCAGACAACTTACTTTCAAAGAACTTTTGATTCAGGAAACCTTATAAGTTAAAGGATTTGTTTTGACAGGCAAGTGCTCTTTAGGGGTTTTAGTACTTTCAGCTTTTTACTTCATAGGTGAAGTACTCCTTTTAGGTTGCATTATTCACACAAGGATGGACTGTTAAGTAATTTACTTTCGAACATTTTGCTTTATTCTTTAAACATGTTTTGGTTACACCTGCTTAATAAAGTATTTTCTTTAAGATGACCCAAAGTCTGAGGGTATTCTGTTCTCCATGTCATCAAACTCGTCCCCGTAGTCCAATGAAATGGCTGAAATTTGGCAAAAGCATGCTGTTTAAACTGTGTCTTGGTCATCTTTGGAGTGAGCCTAGTAGCATTAATGGTAAAACTAAAAATACTTTAAAAGCAGTCTTTGATGACAGTGTCCTGTTACAATTTTTATACCAATGGGATTTAGGCGAAAAAACAGCTTGTATCTGAATATAAAACAGTATTGGGGTTATGAACAATGTTTTTCTTGGATGGAAACGCCAACCATTAGAATCCTGCTGGTAAGTTTGTGAGGCCAGGCCGCTATCCGATAGTCCAGCTGGTGGTGATACTCAGTGGGTCAATCTCATGGGGACTAGGGACGACTGTTCGGGAAGAATGTGGGACACTCGGAATATATCCACACCTCCCTCACACCCTACACCGAGCCTTATAAACCCCCGCACATCACTGTACTCCTGTAGGGAAGAAGACATACCCCCATAGACAGTACTAGGATGAGGAATAGTAGGGACTACCTATGTGAATCGTGTACTGAGAAGAGGAGGAGGTGCGGAGCAATGCAACGTACTATGCAGAACCAACTTGCGCGGTCCAGACAGTGTGAAATCAGCCAACTGCGACAGAGAATAAAAAGGGACGATGAACTTGGTAATGGGTCAGTCCCTCCCTGGAGTCACAAGTGGGAAGAGAACGTTGGATGGGAGGCAAGAATCACTGCTGAGATGTCCCTAGTCAGTCCACAGACCAACGAGAGAACAGGAGGAGTGGGAGCGAGGTGAAAGCAAGTCACCTGACCACACGGATGCAGAGAGAGCCTCCAGGCAACAAGCCGCCTTAGCTGCACCGAGTGCAGAGCCTGCGAGGGAAGGTGACCGGAGGAAAGTGGATGGAGCAGCAGAAGCACCCCACCCAACGAGAAGTCAAAGTATGGGAGACGTTGGGGAAGGCACATGAAGCCAGAGCAACAGGGTCTGGGACCCACAAGACAACCGCGAAACCCCGGGAAGCCAGGGCCACAGGGTCTAAAACCCATACAAGAATGGGGAATCCAGAGAAAGAGTTTTTGGGACCTGTATGAAAACCGGAGAGGCCCGGGAAGACCACGAAGAAGGGTCTGGACTCACTACTTGGAAAGAAGTATGTCAATAGCCGTCTCCTTTGTCACAGTGTCTGACAGGTTAGTGAACCAGACCTGTTACACTAAAAAGGCCAGGGGAAGGGCCATACCCCTTGGCATTGTGAATTGTAATAGCCTAAGAAGGCCAGGGGGAAATGCCACATAATCTGGCCTTGCGAATTATGAAAACCTGAGAACTGTCAGGGGAAGGGACTTGCCACCTGACATTGTGACTTTTGCAAGATTCAGTTTTGTCAATGCATTCCTTTCTGTCGATGTTCCATTTCTTGCAATGAATATTTGAACATGCCCTTTCACAAATTTGTAAAACATTAAAAAACATGCATATTGAATTTTCATTATCAAAGACTTCCATGACTTCAAAAAAGGCACAGACATAAAATAATCATATGCTCATTTATTGTTATATCAATGATACTGAGGGAAAAAATAAAGAAAAGTCTCATTTAACACAGATTTACTAATACATATCGACTAAGATTCCATCACAATTAAATCAAAAGAAATTCTGAAACATTTACATTTCAAGTATTATACAACGGGATAAGCAAGTGTTGTGAGCACAAGGGTTTCCTCAATTTTTTTAAGGGGGCTATGGTATGTGAGGAGAGATGCAGCAGAAAAAAACATAGAAAAAAACGTACATATACCACTAGCTACCCACCTCTAACACACCAAAAGGTGGCTACTTGTCAGAAATGTACCTCACAGTAGGCATTTCATAGGATTATATCTCCCACCATAGACAAATGTGTTTAGCATATTTTAATTATTATATCAAACAGCATGGTAAAACAACATAAAAAACATATTTCCAGCGTTCGTTATTTGTAGAAACACAAATGGGTGGAAAAAGCAGACACCAAAACATTTGCAATGTACAATTTGCGTGATGTTAGTAATGGTGTATTTTGATCGCATTTTCAATTATACAACAACATGGTATAATAGCGTCAACATTTGAATGTGTTTCTAGGGAGAAGGACAACACTGTTGCAGTTTAAAGCTCGTCAGTAAAGTCCAACGCCCCGTCTTCAGGACGCGATAGATTAAAGAAACACGTTACACTGGCAACATGGCGCCTATGTGTCAGTGTGGTGACCTAAAGAGATAAATAAAAATTGTTTTACTCAAACATGATAAAAACAGTGATGGTGGTGTTTGTGTGCATACAAAACAAGTAGCCAGGTTGCTAACCTTAAAAGTGATTTCTTTTGGTGTGATGGGCAAAGCGATTGCATGAATCAATTTAATTGAGGCGGCAGACCAGTCCGTCTTAAGAATTCAAGCTGTAAATCAATACGTACATTTATTTAGATTTTTGTTGAAACAAGTAACATATTGAACCAACAATAGTTACATTTTGATATATGAATCAATCATATTTACCACTTTATGTGTAAGGCAGCGATTTTTGTTTCAAGTCCTGCAGAGAAATTTCAGTGGTGTACCGAGTTTCTATGGTATTCCGGATACTACATGTCCCATAATGCATCATGGAATCTAAAAAAATGCGAAAAGCCTTTCAATTTCACAGGTTTCACCTGATTTACATTTCTTTCAAGCATTTAAGTGGCAGGGAGTAACACTTACTTGGCCATAATGATCCCCAAGGCTGTCTTGCATTGTTATATATTGGGTTAGATATTTTAAACCGCTCGCGTGTCAGTGAATGGCTCTGTGTGGGAGACAAAGGCACCAGAGAGTACAATTAGACTCTCTGTACGTTTTTGAGCAACAATCAAGTGTGGCATGGATTTCAAAGCAGGCTTACCTGTCGTGTGTGCCTTCGCCTTCACAGAATCGCTTTACCCTGTGGCTTTTTCCTTGGTTGAATACTGGTGTAAGCCAAATGTCAATCGTTGACATCGAAAGAGGACTGCCAAGTCCAGTCCATTCGTGTGTGTAGTAGAGGAAGGACTTTCCTCAGTATTAGAAAGGGGTTGGCCATTTTTGAGTGTATATGGATCCTATGAAGGTATACTTAACACTGCAGTAAATAATGATCTGCTTGCTAGTTCTCAGTAAGGGGGTGTGTATAGTGTGTCAAATACATTTTTTCTTATAGAGCAAATTTGTGCACACAATGATTATGCATTATATGACAATTTTAGACAAGGTATCACCCTCCAGCAGACATGATAGACATAAATGGCAAGGAGATCATATTTCATTAACCACCCACTGGTTGTCTGAGCTATTAGTGGATAAACAGACTCCACTCTACGGCAATATTTAGACCGGACTGGACTGTATTGAGATTATAAATCCATTTTTGCTCCATTTTTTTAAGGAACAGATCCCTATCCCCTGCCCGTGGGTGAGCTTTAGATGTCTCAATAACAAACCAAAATATATCTTCGCATGTGTGTTTCGCTTGCAAATAATGGGCCACCAATGGTTTATCCGGAGTACTATTCCGTATGGCTGAGCGATGTTCGCCAATTTGTAATTTCACTGACCTGATCGTTTTGCCTATATAGATTAACCCACAAGGGCATTTTATCCCATAGATCACCCATTTAGTCAGGCAATTTGAGAAGGATTGGTATTTCCATAGCCTGTCATACAAATCAATCTGTTTCAAATTCTTGGTCAAATGGCAGACTGAACAATGTCTGCATGCATAATGACCACTGCTGACTGGTGGCAGTCCCCATAATGTAGATTGAATGGGTGTCTCAATGTTGTTAATAGGGTAAGTGTGTACTAATTTATCCCGCAGATTCGGCATCTGCTTGAAGGCAAATCTAGGACAACTTGGTTGAAAATCATCGGTATGAATGATTTTCCAATTTTTTAGTATCACCCTTCTTAGGTCATTACTCAGGGGCGAAAAAGATGAGACACATGTAATTCTATCATCTTGTGGTTTTGTGTGTTTCTGAAGGATCACTTCGCGATTTGCGTTACGTGCTCTCTTCATAGATCTCTTGATTATTTTCCGAGGATATTGTCTCTGTTTAAGTTTTTCGCTCAAGAACTGGCTATTGATTTTAAAGTTAGCCAATTCACTACAGTACCATCGGATTCTAAGAAATTGTCCGTAGGGTAAATTTTCCCGTAGACTAGACGGATGGAAGCTACTGAACAATAAAAGCATGTTCTTGTCTGTGGGTTTTTTGAATAATGTAGTACCCAGTTGATTATCCTTTTTGAAGATTTTCAGATCAAGAAAGGCTATATTGTCAGTGCTTGATGACATGGTGAATTTGATGGTTAGAGTTTGGCTGTTGAGCCATATTAAAAAGAGATCTAGTTGGTCCTGGCTTCCGTGCCAAAGCATGAACACATTGTCTATGTAACGATGCCATGAACTAATGTGTTCATGGAAGGGATTAGTCGCCGTGTAGATGAAATTAGATTCGTAGTGATCCATGTATAAATTTGCTAAGTCTGGTGCAAATGTAGCACCCATTGAGGTCCCTTGCCTTTGTTGGTAAAAGGTTTGATTACACAAGAAAGTTTTTTGTCAGTGCCAGCCTCACGCATTCGATGATAAAATTGGATGGCACTGTACGGTCAACTCTTGTCTCTAGATATTGATGTAATACTTCAATGCAGTGGTCCTGGGGGATGTTAGTGTATAACGACTCTACATCCAGGGTGCCCAAGATATCATCGACCCCTGGGTGTAGACTGGCAACGATGTGTATCATAGCTGTAGTGTCTTGCACATATGATTTCATCTTAGCCACAAATGGTCTCAGGAAGGAGTCTGCATAGATGGACAAGGGCTCCAACAATGAGCCTATAGCTGAGACAATCGGGCGACCAGGTGGATGATTCGCATTCTTATGTATTTTGGGTAATAAGTAAAAGGCAGGAGTTGTCCGATTGGGTCTAGTCAAGAACATCAGCTCATCCTTACAGATCAACTTTTGATCGTGTGCATGTTTCATAAGGCTCAGAATTTCTTCAGTCAATCCCGTAGTAGGGTTGCCCACAAGTTTCCGATAACAGAGTTGGTTATCTAACTGTTTTTCAATTTCCAGATTGTATGCATTCACATCCCACAGTACGATACCCCCCCCTTTGTCAGCGGGTTTCACTACAAAGGAGGTATTGCTTTCGAGATTTTTTAGAGCTCTTCACTCTGCTTGTGTTAGATTATCTTTTTGTTGGTTTTTGTTTTTAAAAAGATAATTTAATTCTCTTATTATTTTGTTTTTGAAAGTGAGAATTTCTGGAGAGATCATGGCTGGTGTTGGTGTAAAAGACAAAGGACATTTAAGTCCTGATATATTATCGTCTGGAGTCAGCTCCTCTTTCGGATTGCGGAAAAAATACTTGAGCCTTATCAGTCTGAAGAAATTTCTCATCTGTGCCTCAGTGGTAAATTTATCGGCAACTTTGGTTGGAACCAAAGGATAGTCCCTTACTTATGACACTGGTTTCTGTCTCAGTGAGATGGTGGGAACTAAGATTGAAAACCGGGATTACCAGTTGTTCTGTGGCGGTTGCCACTGTCTGGTCGGCATCGTGCGATTGCCCCATTGTCTGTTCTTCCCACGTTTCCCCTGACCCTGAAAAAACTGTGGTTGGGCACCTCTTTGCGCTAAGCCTCCACGGCTAGTAGAGGGTTGTGCTGTAGAGGAATCAGAGTCACTGCTGTTGGATGAGTTAGAGAAAGTGACACATTTATTTACACGGTTTCTATTGTTGGATGGACCCCTCCCTCCCACTTAGTTGGAATTTTGTTGTTGAAAAAAGGTTGGGTTTAGATAGGGATAGGTGGACTCTTCCTTGTAGTTAAGTATATCTTTTTTTAACTTCCATATCTTTTTGTCCAAGGTAAATTTTTTCATTTCGTCCTCTATAATTTGAAACACATTGATTTGTATGACAGGCTATGGAAATACCAATCCTTCTCAAATTGCCTGACTAAATGGGTGATCTATGGGATAAAATGCCCTTGTGGGTTAATCTATCTAGGCAAAACGATCAGGTCAGTGAAATTACGAATTGGAGAACATCGCTCAGCCATACGGAATGGTACTCCGGATAAACCATTGGTGGCCCATTATTTACAAGCGAAACACACATGCGAAGATATATTTTGGTTTGTTGTTGAGACATCTAAAGCTCACCCACGGGGAGGGGATAGGGATTTGTTCCTTAAAAAAATGGAGCAAAAATGGATTTATAATCTCAATACAGTCCAGTCCGGTCTAAATATTGCTGTAGAGTGGAGTCTGTTTATCCACTAATAGCTCAGACAACCAGTGGGTGGTTAATGAAATATGATCTCATTGCCATTTATGTCTATCATGTCTGCTGGAGGGTGATACCTTGTCTAAAATTGTCATATAATGCATAACCATTGTGTGCACAAATTTGCTCTATAAGAAAAAAGGTATTTGACACACTATACACACCCCCTTACTGAGAACTAGCGAGCAGATCATTATTTACTGCAGTGTTAAGTATACCTTCATAGGATCCATATACACTCAAAAATGGCCGACCCCTTTCTAATACTGAGGAAAGTCCTTCCTCTACTACACACACACGAATGGACTGGACTTGGCAGTCCTCTTTCGATGTCAACGAATGACATTTGGCTTACACCAGTATTCAACCAAGGAAAAAGCCACGGTCGCGGCCTCGGATGGGAAATAGACACACTGCAACATACGTTCCCCCCTTAGCACACGCTCTTGTTCAGTTTCCAGGCAGGTCCGTGGACCTGGTTGGCAGGGAGCTGATCGCTAGTCGGGAACTAGGAAGCGCCTTTCCCAGTCAGTGAGCCGCAAGCTGGCGGCACTGAGGATTTGATGGGAGGGCTAGAGCTGTAGCTGTGTGTGAGCGGGACCCGGGTTTCTGTGGCGAGGGTCTTCCTCTAGCAGGAACTTAGTCACGGCTTCCTGGGAACATCCAGGGAGGTTTTCAATGGAGCCGGAGCGTGATTGAGCGGAACGAGGCTTGGAACATACGTTTAGACACGACAGTCGGCTGGGACACTGTGGAGGGACGCTAGCAGAGGCCTGTTCCTCTACCAGGAACTAGGGATGGAGGCTCTGTTGCAGAGGAGAGGAGACTTTCAGAGAAGGCGGACCCAGGCAGGGCAGAGCGGTGACTGGGTGGAGGGTGCTGGGTTCGAGGAGGAGGAGCGGTCTCTGGAGTCGGATGCAAGGAGTGAGAGTGCTCAGAGGAGGCGGTAAGAATGGGTAAGGGGAAAGGGAAGGTTGGAAAGAAAGGGGGGGGTGGAGGAGGAGGAGTCAAAGAGGGGGAAGGCATCTTCTGTGAAATTTACACCTGTGGAGGGTGGCAAGGGGAGAAATGAGGGACGGCATCGCAGCAGATCACCTCAGAGGGATGATGAAGGGGGGCTGGTCCGGGACATCTCAGGGTCGGGGGCTCCAGAAAAATGCGTTTTGGAGGGGCTGGAAGCCTCAGTGAGCAGTATGTCTGAAGAGAAGATGCAGTCTGATAGTGTGTGGAAGGTAGTGTTGAAACCTGAAAATCGTGACAAGACGTTTCTGGGGGTGAATCCAACGGAGATTTCTAGATGGTTGAAGGCAGCAGTGGGAGATGTTTCCCGGATACAAGTGGTGGCTGGGGGTCGATTGTTGGTGGAGGGGTCGGATGCTGATAGCAAAGCAAAGATTCTGGAGATGCATTGTCTGGGTAGGCATGCGGTAAGAGTGTTTGATCAAAGTGGAGTGTCTTGTAAGGGAGTGCTGTATGGAGTGCCAGTGGTTATGAGTATGTCTGAGGTGGAGGAGCAACTATCGGGAGTGGGGGTGGTGGAGGCGTGGAGGTTGGGGAGGAGGGATGCACATGGGAATGTGGTGTCTACAACTGTGGCAGTGAGATTTGAGAGAACGGAGTGTCCGGAGGTGGTGGTGATGGCTTATCAGAGGTATCGTGTGAAAGCATATGTGGCAATGCCATTAAGGTGTTATAAATGTCAACGATTTGGACATGTGGCGAGAGCATGCAGGAATGAGAGACATTGTGGGAGGTGTGGTGGAGAGCATGATATAAAGGAATGTAAGGTGGGGACTCCGGAGAAATGTGTGAATTGTGGGGGGGAGCATTCTTCCGCGTTTAGGGGATGTGAGTTACAGGGTGGCCAGAGAAGTGGTACAGGTGAGGGCGGCGGAAGGTCTGTCTTATGCGCAGGCTGTTGCAAAGGTGAAACCGGTACGGGTAGTGAGTAAGGTGAGTGAGAAAAAGTTGGTGGTGGATGAGGTTGTGGGAAGAAAGAAAGTGCTGGGTGAAGTGAAAGGTGTAGAAATGGTGGTTGTTCCAAAAACTGAGTTTTTGTGTTTTATAGTGAATGTGCTGGATCTGGTTCAGGGGAATGCGTCCATCAGTTCATCAGATCTTACGAAAGGAGTAGTGGAAGCTGGGAGAAGGTTTTTGAATGTTGTAGATGTATCAGAAGAAGATGTGTTTAAGAAGGTTGCTAAAGTGCGGAAGCTGAGTGGGGTGCCGGCATGAGGATTTTGCAGTGGAATGCGAGGAGTTTGTTGAGGAATGGACAGGAGTTGAAAGTCGTGTTGTGTGAGGAGTTGAATGTTGACGTGGTTTGTATTCAGGAGACGTGGTTGAGGGGTGATTTGAGATTTGTGATACCAGGTTTTGAGTTGTTTCGTAAGGATAGGTTGGAGGGGAGAGGGGGGGGTGTGGCTTTAGCAGTTCGAAAGGGGTTGATTGCAAGGGAGATTGTGGTGGATGGAGCAGTAGAGGCAGTTGGGGTAGGGATTCGGGTAGGAGGATCGGAAGTATTGGTGCTGAATTATTATAATCCGTGTGAGGTAGTGGAAGTGGGTGTGTTGACTGGAGTGATAAGAGGACATGTGGGACCGTGTGTTTTGTGTGGCGATTTTAACAGTGCCAACACGTTGTGGGGTAGTGATAGGACAGATATGAATGGAGAATTGTTGGAAGACACGGCGGATGAATTGAGTCTGGTATTGCTGAATGATGGGTCGGGTACGAGGTTGGATGTGAGGACTGGGAAGCTGTCGTGCTTGGATCTGACCTGGGTGACTGCTGCAATTGCAGGAGAATGTGATTGGAAGGTGCGTGAGGATGGAGACATGGGGAGTGATCATTCTGCTATTTTGGTAACTGTGAGGGGTGAGGTAGGGATCAGGTCACGTATGACTGGGAGTCGGTTGAATTTTAAGAAGGCTGATTGGGAGGTGTACAAAGGAGTGTGTCGGGATTTGATTGGTCCAAGGGGAAGAGAGGGGGGATTGGATGAATGGAATGAGCATCTGGTGCAGGGAATGAAAGCGGCGTCTGTGGCAGCAATTCCGGAGGTTGAGAAGGGGAAGGGTGGGAAGATCGAGGTTCCTTGGTGGTCAGTGGAATGTTCAAGAGCAGTGGCGGCACGAAAGAAGGCTAGAGCAAGAGCGGTGAGAACGGGAATGTTGGTGGATTTGATGGCATATAAGAAGGCTAAGGCGGTGGTGCAGAGGGTGATTAGGGAAAGAAAGAGAGGATATTGGAGAGACTATTGTGGGTCCCTGGGGAGTGATTCTGGTGTGAGTAAGGTTTGGAAACAGTTCAAGCGGATGTCCGGATTAATGAGGTCGCAGGGTGGTATGTCTGTGTTGTTGAAAGGAGAAGAGGTGATTAGTGAGGATGGGGACAAGGCGAATTTGTTGGGGGAATACTTTGCGGGGGTTCACAGTTCAAGGAACTTCCCAGAAGAGGTGAGGATACGAATGGGTGCGGTAGAGGAGGAAACGCGAGAGGTGGTGGCGAATGTTGGGCCTTGGGAGGAGCAATATGAGGTTTCATTTTCGATGGTAGAGTTGAATGGAGCGATTCGAAAGGGGAAGTGGTCTAGCCCTGGGGTGGATGGAATTATGTATGTATTTTTGGAGAAGTTGCCTGAGGAATGTAAGTTGGAGGTATCTGGAAGAATGAAGTTTTGCCGAAGATGTGGAAAAGAGCGATTGTAGTGGCGATTTTGAAGGGTGGCAAGGTTCCTACAGAGTGTAAGTCATATAGACCGATTGCGTTGACTGTTGTGTTGTGTAAGATTATGGAACAGATGGTGGTCGAGCGATTGGGGTTTTATTTGGAGTCGAATGGATGTTTGAGTGACTTTCAGAGTGGGTTCAGGAGGAATCGGTCGGTGGCTGACCCATTAGTGAGATTAGTGACTGGGGTGGAGGAGGCATTATGTGATGGAGAGTTGGTGGGAGCGTTCTTTTTGGATTTGGAGAAGGCGTATGATATGGTGTGGAAGGGAGGGTTGTTAGTGAGACTGTTGGAGATGGGTGTGAAGGGAAGAATGTTTCAGTGTATCAAGGCATTTTTGGCAGATAGGACATTTCAGGTGAGAGTGAGGGGGGTGCTGTCTGAAGTTTGGAAGATGGAGAATGGGACACCACAGGGGAGTGTGATTAGTGCGATGCTGTTTAATGCGATGGTGGATGGGTTGATTTGAGCTTTGGCAGGAATTGGGTGTCAGGTGGATTTCTTCGCGGATGATGGTGTGGTCTGGGTAAGAGGGCAGTGTTTGTTGTTGGTACAGAAACGGTTGCAAGTTGCGATTGTACGCATGGAGGAGTGGTGTGGGAAATGGGGTTTCTCGGTGTCTGTGGATAAGAGTGTGAGTATGGTGTTCTCAAGGAAAAGAGTGCAGCAGGAGTTGAATTTGGTTTTGAAAGGTGTGAGGGTGAAGAGCGTGGAAGAGTTTCGGTACTTGGGGGTGATTCTGGATAGAAAGTTGAATTGGAATGTGCAAGTGGATGGTGTGGTGGATAAGTGTAAACGCAGGCTGAATTTGTTGAGGGCGGTGACTGGGAAAGAATGGGGTGCGCAACAGAAGTGTTTACGAATGTTGTATAAGGGGTTGATTTTGAGTGTGATGGATTTTGGGTGTCAGGTGTCAGTGGGTTATACGTCGAGTCAGAAGTTGCGGTTAGATAGAGTACAGGCGAGGGCAATGAGAGTGTGTTCGGGTGTGATGAGGTCCTCCCCAGTGAATGCGGTTCAGGTGCTTGTGGGAGAGATGCCATTGGGGTTGAGGAGGGATGCGTTAAATATGAGATGGTGGGTGAAGTGTAGTGCGAAGAGTGTGGCTCATCCGGTGCGTGAATGTTTGAAGTATAACTGGAGGTTTGACTATTACAGGGATCGGTGGAGGAGGAAGGGGGGCACTTTTGGGTTTCACATGTGGGAGAAGGGAGTGCAGTGGGGTGTGGGTGATTTGATGATTGTGACAGATACGGATTTGGAGAGAAGGCCGAGGTGGATGATGAGATCTCCAAAGGTGTGTTTGGAGTTGGCGAATGTGGTATCGAAGAAGAGAGGTATGCGGGGTGAGATCAAAGCTTTGGGTCAGGAGTATGTGGCAGGAAAGGAAGGATACAAGGTGTTTACGGATGGTTCAAAGGATCCTATGTCTGGGAGAGTGGGAATGGCGTATTATCTAGAAAGCATTGGGGAGTATAAAATAGGACGACTGACGAATGATGTGTCTATTTGTACGGCTGAGTTGGTGGCGATTGCATTGGTGATTGACAGGGTGTATGAGTTGAGGTATGAGAAAGTGGTGGTGTTCTCAGATTCATTGAGTGGGTTACAGGCGATTGTGGCAGGGGATGGTGATAGGAAGGATGTGATTTTGGACATTAGGATGAAGATTGATCGGTGTGTGCGTGGGGGTATGGATTTGGAGTTGGCGTGGGTTCCCAGTCACAGTGGCATTTTGGGAAATGAGTTGGTGGATCTGGCGGCGGGTGAGGGTATGAGGAGGGGAGCGATTGATGTGAGGTTGCCTTTGAGTGTGGATGAGGTGAAGGCTGTGATGATGAGACAGGTCCTGGATGAATGGCAGGAGAGGTGGGTGAATGGAGTGAAGGGCAGGTGGATGTTCGGTGTTCGTGGGAAAGTGTCGGTGAAGGTGGATGCAGGGAGTTTAGAATGGAGGAGGGGGAGGAGGTGATGCTGAATCGGTTGAGGATAGGTCATGTGGGGCTGAACGACTGTCTATTTCGAATAGGGAAGCGTGAATCAAGGGACTGTGCGGTGTGTGGGGTACCTGAAACGGTGGGACATTTTTTGATTAGGTGTGATAGACATGTTACGGAGAGAGAATTGATGAGGGTTCGGTTGAATGCGTTGGGAGTGGCTGAGCTGAGTGAGAGGATTATACTGGGAGGTGATGGGGAGAGAGGCAGGAGGAGGAGTAGTGTGATGTTGGATTTTGTGAGACAGATGAGGAGGTGGGAGGAGTTGTGAGCTTAAATGGAGCCAAATAATAATTAGTGGGTACGGTGCACATCATCCTATAGGATGGGGAAGCGCCTGCGTGGGTCCGCCCACGCTTCCGATAATTAAGAAGAAGAAGAAGGAAAAAGCCACAGGGTAAAGCGATTCTGTGAAGGCGAATGCACACACGACAGGTAATGCTGCTTTGAAATCAATGCCACACTTGATTGTTGCTCAAAAACGTACAGAGAGTCTAATTGTACTCTCTGGTGCCTTTGTCTCCCACACAGAGCCATTCACTGACAAGCGAGCGGTTTAAAATATCTAACCCAATATATAACAATGCAAGACAGCCTTGGGGATCATTATGGCCAAGTAAGTGTTACTCCCTGCCACTTAAATGCTTGAAAGAAACGTAAATCAGGTGAAACCTGTGAAATTGAAAGGCTTTTCGCATTTTATTAGATTCCATGATGCATTATGGGACATGTAGTATCCGGAATACCATAGAAACTCGGTACACCACTGAAATTTCTCTGCAGGACTTGAAACAAAAATCCCTGCCTTACACATAAAGTGGTAAATATGATTGATTCATATATCAAAATGTAACTATTGTTGGTTCAATATGTTACTTGTTTCAACAAAAATCTAAATAAATGTACGTATTGATTTACAGCTTGAATTCTTAAGACGGACTGGTCTGCCGCCTCAATTAAATTGATTCATGCAATCGCTTTGCCCATCACACCAAAAGAAATCACTTTTAAGGTTAGCAACCTGGCTACTTGTTTTGTATGCACACAAACACCACCATCACTGTTTTTATCATGTTTGAGTAAAACAATTTTTATTTATCTCTTTAGGTCACCACACTGACACATAGGCACCATGTTGCCAGTGTAACGTGTTTCTTTAACCTATCGCGTCCTGAAGACGGGGCGTTGGACTTTACTGACGAGCTTTAAACTGCAAGTGTTGTCCTTCTCCCTAGAAACATATTCAAATGTTGACGCTATTATACCATGTTGTTGTATAATTGAAAATGCGATCAAAATACACCATTACTAACATCACACAAATTGTACATTGCAAATGTTTTGGTGTCTGCTTTTCCCGCCCATTTGTGTTTCTACAAATAACGAACGCTGGAAATAGGTTTTTTATGTTGTTTTACCATGCTGTTTGATATAATAATTAAAATATGCTAAACACATTTCTTTGTCTATGATGGGAGATATAATCGTATGAAATGCCTACGGTGTGTTAGAGATGGGTAGCTAGAAGTATTATACAACTACATTATTTGTGTGACCAATGCAGTTTCCAAACATTATAGAAATTATTGAAACTTGCATTTGATAAAATTGTAAAGACCACAACACATTTGAATCTTGAGGTCAACCTTTCAACAAGTTCAAGTTTTGGAGGACAAACTACAGGTGGTAAAAGTTCCTGCAGCTTTGCAACTTTTGAGGCATGTGCTTGTCTCCGCTCTACCCATTCTGTGAAGTTGGTCCCTCGAGTAATACTCCCTATGCAAATGTTTGTACTGGATGAGCCTCATCCACGATGACACATTGACCTCTCTAGACGCCACCATCGCTTCCACCCACTCTTCATTCTCTAAGGTGCCCGGATCTCTCTCTCAACTGCGTAAGTGGGGGTGCGGAAAAGTTATTATTGGCCTGATACAGTATTGTTTTGCCCTTCTGTTGCAGTGATTCAGTGAACACATTTACTTCAAGGGTGCTGTGGTCCGAAAGCTCGAGGTCCCCTTCAAACTGTCGCCATCGCGTGTGCTAGATGTGTATATGTACATGCTTCTCTCTGCCCCAGGCCATATTTGTCTCTCAAACCTTGGAAGGACATTTGAGTGTTTTTGCTCTAGTACATCCCCCACTTTCGTTATCCCTTTGTGAGCCCATTGTTTCTGTTCGCAAGTTTCCAGATTTCTTTCAGGCCTCGGTTATCCCACAGTGGCTGGAACTGTGTGATTTGCCCCTCATCCCATCGCTCTTGTGACTTCCTCCTGTATGTGCACTAACCTTCACCTCACTGGGCGAAGTTGCCTCCCTCTTGGGCCCCTGTACAGCATTTGTAACTGATCCGCTCCCCCCCAGGGCATATATTTCTAGTCTTGTGTGTGGAGGTCCCCCTTCCCCAAATAGCCATTCATTCGTGACCACCGTATGGGCAGCCCACTAATGTTTTCTGATATCCAGCAGTTCCGCCCCTCCCTCCCTTACAGACCTGGTCAATGTGCATAGGGCTATTCCTTGAGTTTCACTTGATGAATAATGTAACTGGTACACAAAACAACTTGGCTCTTAGTCTTTATCTTGTTAGGATCCCTGGTGTACTCTCCTGCCAGGTTTTCACTCCTTTTCTTGATCAACAACACAACTGGTACACACAACAATTTGGCTGCGAGTTTTTATCTTTGTAGGATACCTGGTGTACTCCTATGTCAGAGTTTCAATCTTTGTCTCTATGGTTTAAAATAGCCTTTTTGCTAGTCCTGATATATCTTTCTCAGGACCTCTTTATGTACTTCCTATATACCTGTCCGCTTGTCCTTGCTGATGTTTCCCTACAAGGGATTTCTTATATGAACACACTTGCAACTGCCTGGTATATTCTCCTGCCAGGGCTTTCTTATGTGAACACACTTGCAACTGCCTGGTATACTCTCCTGTCAGGGCCTTTTCTATGTGGGCTCTGTGCACACCTCCAAACTTGAAAGTCTCTTATGTTTGCTTTATCTGATAATGTATCTGCTTGGTATATTATTTTGTCTGGGTTTGGCGTGGCTGCCAATACACACCAGTGTCCCTGCTTCCCTTTGGTGGACTAACGACTCACGGCAAACCAGTGGCAGACGTACTTCCTTCCTTCTCGTCGCCACTATTCCTCGGCTTCTCCGCCCCTCACGGTCCCTGATGGGCTCTTCTGCTTCATTTCGGTAAGGTGCAAGCTGCCTCCCAACACCTGCAAACGCCAGGAGCCCTCAGTCGGCTTCTGGCAGTCCTGCAGCATGTTCTCTTTCGCGTCAGCTTCCCTTTTACTGGTCCTTGAGCCTCTGGTCCACGGAACTCTCTCCAGACCCACAGTCTCTCAGTCCGTACTTTTTCCCACCAGCAGCGCACTTCACTCAGCTGCTTTGCCTGTTTTAAATTTACCGGCTGCGGGTATGCATTCGCAACAATTAGAACACAGCTTGTGCTCTTGGCCTTCTATGATCTGCATTAATCTGCTCATCTTCCTCATCACAGTATTCTTGTAGTTATGGGAATGGAAGTCCATTCTTGACAACTTGCATGTAAAGTCTGGGTAGATGTTCTCGGAGATCTTGAAGGGCATGTCAGCGTACAATGACTTGCAGGTTGTCAGGTTTCCTTCCCTTATTCAAGTTTCCTTCTCATTATTTCTCTTTATTTATCCTTTTCAGATTAGCTTTGTGTGGGTGGGAAGTTTTCTATTATAGTTGGTTAGGCCTTAACTTGCTGATTCAGAATCCTGGTTCTGACCCAAGGCAAAATGGAGCCTCCCAGTGACAGCTCTGATTGGTTAGAAGACAATGCAGAACAACAATGAACATTCTAACCTGTCACTCTGTGCCTTTCATCATCAAAACCCCATCCGAGAGGACGTGTTTAGTGGCTGCTCCTGCTTTAGTCTTAGGCCTGGTGGATTTTATCCTTCAGGCGTCAGCAGTTGAGCGGCTACTTTCTTGGGGGTTACAGGAGAAGCTATCAGTTGGCAGGAATTCGTTTTTGAAGACAGGAAAAGCAGAAGATCCTTATGAATTCGCTCAGGAGATAAGTGACTTTATTTGTACTGTAACTCTGTTCATCATAATGACATTCTCCTTGAAAATTCGTGAAAAGTTGTGTTTGTACTAGAACTTTTGAACTCCCGGAGTGCGCGTGTGTTTTCCAGCGCGGTGTTCCTTAGCGCGTGAATCTGTTTGTCGCGTGCGAATTCAAGTGCGCGTGTGTTTTCTAGCGCGGGTGTTCCGAGCGCGAGAAGCTGTTTATCTCGTGTGCGATTTTAAATGCGCGTGTGTTTCAGAGCGCGGGTGCACCTTAGCGCGAGAAGCTATACGTCGCGTGTGAACTAAAGAGCGCGTGAGATTTCTAGCGCGGGTGTTCCGAGCGCGAGAATCTGTTTGTCGCGTGCGATTTAAAGAGCGCGTGTGTTTTCCAGCGCGAGTGTTCCTTCGCGTGAGAAGCTATACGTCGCGTGTGAACTAAAGAGCGCGTGTGATTTCTAGCGCGGGTGTTCCGAGCGCGAGAATCTGTTTGTCGCGTGCGATTTAAAGAGCACGTGTGTTTTCCAGCGCGAGTGTTCCTTCGCGTGAGAATCAATACGTCGCGTGTGGAATAAAGAGCGCGTGTGTTTTCCAGCGCGAGCGTTCCTTCGCGTGAGAATCAATTCGACGCGTTTTGAACTCTAAAGCGCGGGTGTTTTTATTTCGCGTGTTCCGCGCGAGAACATTATTGCGCGTGTGGGTTTTTGCGCGTGTGGATTCTTTTGATCGCGTGTATTCGTTCGTAAGTGAACTCTTTGCGCGTGTTCTTCAACCAGGAAGATTTCTAAGTGAAGTTCATCGTTCATCTGAATGGAGATAACCTGCGTGTGCGTTTAACACGTGTTTTTTCTTCAAGGATTCAAAAACTCAATATAATTATAAATAGTTTGAAAAGTTTGAAAGAAAAAGAAAGAATATTTTTAAGAACAATCTAACTGGACATCCAGGGCATTTCGGAAAAAAGACAATGAACTAAGATTTCCAGATTTGCCTAAAGTAAGAAGTTGCTGTGAATTTCAAGTGTCTCAAGTAAGAGAGATTTATCAGCTTCTTTATCAGCTTCTCTAAGAAATTTCAAGAGAAGAGCCAGGTATGATTCTTTCATTATTAGTTAAGGATTAATGTCTTCTCATTCATACGGTTAAGTAAGTAAATTAAGGAATTGTATCTGCTATTCTTATACCCTCTGCAGGTTCAGCTCTGGTTAGCCTTGACGCAGTCTGCCTGGTGTTGTTTTATTATCCACTTCCCCCTTTCCCTTTGGGGTGTAGTTTACAGAGCTGAATTGAAATCTAGTTCTGGGAATTACATCTCAGGGGGATTGTCGGGGGTTCAGCAGCTTCCGCGGACACAGGACCTCTCAGCCTGACATAGGTACAGTCTGAGAAGGTGTTTTTTTATGAGTCTTAAAAGGCAAGTCCGATCTGGATGGCTTACATACAGATCTCGCCAAATGGTCTTAGTACCATTCCCAGTTGGATGAGCGCAGGTATAACTATGCCATTAAGGCATTGGGCATGGATGGGTTTCCTCAAAATAGGACGGGGATACCATATCTCATCAAATGGCACCACAACATTCTCCCAGATGCTGTCTCCCCATGTGATTCTCCCTCATATAGCCACCCACAGGATCAGGATCAGACAGCGGCTGCCGTCCCCTGGCCCCACGGGGAGAGGTCCCCGCCAGGAAAGAAGTGATGACACCATCGGATTCATCCCAATGCCTATGTCCTGAACAGGGTTTGCCATGACAGTGGTGCAGCCTTCTGGAGTTTAACTTTACTTCTCTTTAAATAATCTTTAACTGCTTGCCTATGTGTGCTCTGTGCATTGGTAATGGCTACTGTGGAACGCATTTGAAACCATCTCACAAATACGCTGTGAAATATTGTATGCTGCTCTTGAAACTTACACCCTTTTAGAATTGGTATTAATATCACCATGTTACATATGCCACCAGCTTGTGTGTATTATTTAATGCACAGGTTTCTCACCATGTTGTGAGGCATAATAATAATTTTGCATTTATATAGCGCTACGAACCCTCAGGTATCTGAGCGCTGCTTATTATTACCCACGGTGTGTGGTGATCATTTATCGACCTCGGAAGGATGAAAGGCTGAGTTTGGCTCTGCCGGGATTCGAACCTGCGTTAGCAGGCTCTGCACGATGTCAAAGGGAGCACTCCTACTCGCTGTGCTATCGGACCGGCATAAGAACAGATGGCTAGCAAGGTGTGCTTCTAAGAATTCTAATGATTGTCTACATAGGGGTCTACAGCTTCCCATCTCCTTTTACCTGTCCCCCCAGTTCTCCACCAACCTGATATTCCACAGCTCAAGTGTTGGAACAGAAATAAGCATCAAAAACAGCAGTAGATCAGCACAAGGGTAGAGGCTATCATTCATATCAAGGTCAGACCGCAGTCACGCATATAGCCACTTGACCACATCATTTTCCAACTAGCCTTGCTGGCTACTAGGGAAAACTAGAGAAATTACAGCAGGCTGGTCCCCTGAACGGCTAGTGGGAATGAGGCAGAGACAGTCATATGTGATTGCAAGACTTGTTACCAAATATGTTATGTTATGTTATTTTGCACTTATATAGAGCCTTATATACCATTGGTATGGTCTGAAGGCGCTGGTAGGTTGAACGCCCTTGGGAACCGAAGTTCAGATCAGTAGAGAGAGTCAAAGGTGCATGTGAGCACCGGGTATGTGTGCAGCTCGTGCAGTATTCGTGTAATAGCTGCTTCTTAGCGGTAGGTGTGGTGGTTGAGAGATCAGGAGAATGTGTTCGTTCTGGCAGGTTTTATTCAGAACGGCTGCGTTAGGCCTGAGGAGAACGCATGGCTGGGGGGTGTGAAACCAGCAGTGTTTACTTAGAATGATGTGGAGTGAGCGGTGGATGTTGGTGTGAGAACAGTTATACCGAATGGTGTCATAGTATCTCTGTGTTCTAGTTGAGTGGTGATGTAAAGGAGAGAGTAAGCGTGGTGGTGTGATATGATGGGTTATATGCTCTTTCAACGTTCTCTGCATTCCAACCATACTATATACGTCACGCAATTCTATGCGCTCCAGTCCGTAGTGTGCACTCCTATCCACTCCATGCACCCCAGTCTGGTCCAATACACTCCGGTCCGCCCCGCGTGCTCTAGTCTGCCCACGCATGTGCTCTTGTCCGCCCCGCGCATGCCCTCTTGTCCGCCCCGCGCATGCCCTCTTGCCCGCCCCATGCATGCTCTCTTGTCCGCCCCATGCATGCCCTCTTGTCCGCCCCACGCATGCCCTCTTGTCCGCCCCAGGCATGCACTCTTGTCTGCCCCACACATGCACTCTTGCCTGCCCCACGCATGCACTCCTGTCTGCCTCATGCTCTACGCATTCAGTAGCTCTACATATTCATCCATTCTATGCACTCATCAGTACTGGATGCATCTGTGCTCGTTCGTTCTACGTACTCGTCCGCTCTATGCAACATGTCAGTTCACTCTGGGCACTCGATCGCTCCAGGCACTCGTTCGCTCCAGTCACTCATCCGCTTTATGCCCTCATGCGTACTATGCATTCACCTGTTTTTCACGCTCACCCCCTCTACGCACTCACCCCCTCTACGCACTCACCCCCTCTACGCATTCATCCACTCCACGCACTTATCCGCTCCACGCACTCATCCCCTCTCCGCACTCATCCATTTTAGGTACTCGTGCTTTTCACGCATCCAACAGTAATATCCTGTTCTATATATTCATCTCTACACTCATCTGTTCTATACCTTCATGTGCTCTGCATATTCATCCTCTTCATATACTCCTCTGCTCTATACATTAATCTGCTCCGTACACCCATCCGCTCCGTACACCCATCTGCTCCATCCACTCATCCGCTCCATACACACATCCGCTCCATCCGCTCCATCTACACATCCACTCCATACACTCATCCGCTCCATACACACATCCGCTCCATCCGCTCCATCTACTCATCCGCTCCATACACTCATCCGCTCCATATACTCATGTGCTCTATACACTCATCCGTTCTATACATTCGCCAGGTCTGTATATTCATCTGCTCCGGCGATCTACACACTCACCGCACTTCCGTATTCATCCGCTATCCAAACTCGTGGGATCTACATACTCATCCGCTCCACATACTCATCTGTTCTACACACTCATCCGATTTACGCTCATCTACTCTGCATTCTACTCGCTTCTCTGAAATGAACGCACTCATCCGCGCTACTCACTTTCCCCCCTCTATGCACTCACCCCCTCTACGCACCCATCCGCTCCACGCACACTCATCCGCTCCACGCACTCATCCGCTTTAAGCACTTGTGCTTTTCACGCATCCAACAGCAATATCCTGTTCTATATATTCATCTCATAGACTCATCTGTTCTATACCTTCATCTGCTCTGCGCACTCATCTGCTCCATATACTCATCTGCTCCATATACTCATCTGCTCCATATACTCATCTGCTCCATATACACATCCGCTCCATATACACATCCGCTCCATACACACATCCGCTCCATTCACACATCCGTCCTAAAAACTCATCCGCCCTATACACTCATGTGCTCCCTACACCCATCCATTCTATACATTCGCCAGGTCTGTAGATTCATCTGCTCCGGCTATCTACACACTCTCCGCACTTCGTATTCATCCGCTATCCACACTCGTGGGATCTACATACTCATCCGCTCCACATACTCATCTGTTCTACACACTCATCCGATTTACGCTCATCTACTCTGCATTCTACTCGCTTCTCTGAAATGAACGCACTCATCCGCGCTACTCACTTTCCCCCCTCTACGCACTCACCCCCTCTACGCACTCACCCCCTCCACGCACACTCACCCCCTCCACGCACACTCATCCGCTCCACGCACTCATCCGCTTTAAGCACTCGTGCTTTTCACGGATCCAACAGCAATATCATGTTCTATATATTCTTCTCATACACTCATCTGTTCCATACCTTCATCTGATCTGCGCACTCATCTGCTCCATACACCCATCTGCTCCATACACCGATCCGCTCCATACACCCATCCGCTCCATACACCCATCCGCTCCATACACCCATCCGCTCCATACACCCATCCGCTCCATACACACATCCGCTCCATTCACACATCCGTCCTAAACACTCATCCGCCCTATACACTCATGTGCTCCCTACACCCATTCATTCTATACATTCGCCAGGTCTGTAGATTCATCTGCTCCGGCTATCTACACACTCTCCGCACTTCGTATTCATCCGCTATCCACACTCGTGGGATCTACATACTCATCTGCTCCACATACTCATCTGTTCTACACACTCAGCCGATTTACGCTCATCTACTCTGCATTCTACTCGCTTCTCTGAAATGAACGCACTCATCCGCGCTACTTACTTTCCCCCCTCTATGCACTCACCCCCTCTATGCACACTCACCCCCTCTATGCACACTCATCCGCTCCACGCACACTCATCCGCTCCACGCACTCATCCGCTTTAAGCACTCATGCTTTTCACGGATCCAACAGCAATATCATGTTCTATATATTCATCTCATACACTCATCTGTTCTATACCTTCATCTGCTCTGCGCACTAATCTGCTCCTTATACACATCTGCTCCTTATACACATCTGCTCCATATACTCATCTGCTCCATATACTCATCTGCTCCATATACTCATCTGCTCCATATATGTCACGATGCCCGCTCCCGGGGAGCCGGCTCAGGCCCTGCGTCCCCAAAAGCGGACATCAAGTCCCCGAGGAAGGTCCCAGCAACCCCTTATAGGGGCCCTTTGGACAGCGTCCTGGCGCCTATGGCGCCAGGCTCATAGAAAACGTCAGTCCTGGCGCCATAGGCGCCAGGCTCATTATGAAAGTGTTTGGGTGCACTTACCTGATGCAGACCATGCTGCAGAACCCCGGCCTCCTTGAGGCCTGAAAGGAACTACTTTACCTGTGGGACTCATTTACCACCCGGGCGTGGTCGGGGAAGGATACATACCTGATTGGAGGAAGGACACATTCTAGGAACTTCTTCCAAGGCTATTTAAACCATACCCGATCAGCCACACGTGCTTCGCGTTGTTCTGCATCTAGCAGCTGGACGCTCACCGTGTCTGCTCCTGCATCTTGACTTCTGCCACACCTGCCAGCATCCTGAATCACCTGCAAAGGAAGGGAACAAGAGAACAGAAGAAGGAAAAGGCCTCACCTGCTAAATCTGCATCCCAGAGACATTTCGCCGACAATCCTGAAAAGGAAGACATTTATTTTTAAAAGCACATCGCATCGATCGCTGCAGCGCCGCATTCTACTCACCTTTACAGGGCGCCTCCATGTTCAGCAGCGACCATCCGGATTTGCAGTCGCGCCCCCGCGCCTAGGGAGAAAAAGACAAGAACAAAGGTGAGAGAAAGAAGGGAAAAGGGAAGCTAAAACTCCATGTCAAGACTTACCTGTTGGGTCATTCCCTTTTCATTTCGGGTCCGCGCCGCATCCAGGCATTTTCGGACCCCGGCCCCTAAGGGGAAAAAGACATCAGCGTTAATGAGTGATTGAAAAGACATTACCAAAACACTCATTAAAGACTTGCCTGATTTCCACAAGGATTTCACCGCTCACCTCGGGTTGGTGCCTGTTCCCCGGCATTCCGTACCCCGGCCCCTATGGGGAAAAAGACATTAGCATTAGAACATTAATGCATGGACACAAGGGGAACCACTTATAGAAAAACTTACCTGGAAGCCAAGCAAGTTTGGTTCTCACCCATCCGAAAATCCAGTGATGTAACTGGATACCAACGCGCCCCTGCATCAGAAGCAGGATGGAGAGCTCGTCCTTCCAGACCCTAAGGTGAGACGCTATGGGGAAGCACAGAAGGGTTTTGAGGAGGGTGAGAGGGGTAAGTGGGAGGCCGATTGCATTACCCCGCAGACAGTTAACCCCCTATTCTCACCTACAGAAGGATACTTCTGCGAGTCAGACAAGCCAGATCTGGGGCCCGGTTCAGTCCGTCTTCCGAACCCTGCGCATCACCTTAGACGAGGTCACAGCAGCGCGAACCAGGCCAGCGCCCCCGTGGGAGTCAGGTGAGCGTTACAATATACTCATCTGCTCCATATACTCATCTGCTCCATATACTCATCTGCTCCATATACTCATCCGCTCCATACACACATCCGCTCCATACACCCACCCTCTCCATACACACATCCGCAACATTCACACATCCGTCCTAAACACTCATCCGCCCTATACACTCATGTGCTCTATACACCCATCCATTCTATACATTCGCCAGGTCTGTAGATTCATCTGCTCCGGCTATCTACACACTCTCCGCAATTCGTATTCATCCGCTATCCACACTCGTGCGCTCTACATACTC
Organism: Ambystoma mexicanum; assembly: GCF_040938575.1. Classification (NCBI taxonomy): domain Eukaryota; kingdom Metazoa; phylum Chordata; class Amphibia; order Caudata; family Ambystomatidae; genus Ambystoma; species Ambystoma mexicanum. The sequence continues at coordinate 650,866,881 of NC_090936.1, forward strand.
ATCTGCTCTACATACTCATCTGTTCTACGCACTCATCCGATTTACGCCCATGCATTCTGCACATTCATCAGGTTTACGCATTCCTGTGTTCTACTCGCTTCTATGTATTTACGCACTCATCTGCGCTACACGCGCGTCCGCTCTACCTACTCATCCGTTAAACATGTTTATCCCTTCTATACACTCATCCGATCTACATATTCATTCGATTTCCACACTCATTCGTACTATATAGTTATCTGTTCTTCCATTCATGCATTCTTCCACTCAGCGCATTCATCTGTTCCACCTGCTTCATCCATTCTAACTATTTCATCCACGCCATTCACTTCGTTCACTCCTCATGCATTCTGTCTATTTCAGGAGTTTAAATCTCGTTACCGATTCTGTATGATTTACTCTTATTAACCATTTCACTGCTTTGATCTACTTTATTCATTTAATTCCCGTCCGTTTCTGCCTAAAAGGATGTCGGATAGATCACCTGGACTAATTCAGTACAAACGTACACCTTGGGTTGTCTGTATGTTCTTTTGGTTTTTTGTATGGTGCAGCAAGCACAGTGAAGAGGAGTACATAAGAGAATTGTGACCTTGATAAAGAAATGTGTGAAACATGACTCGGCTGATTGTTCTCTACTCTACGAAGCAGGCTCTGCATGACTAAATGCAGCGGCAAAAGCACAAGCGAGAGTGCCTGTTTCTTTACAACAAACCTTGACACCATTATAGCCTTTTCATCTAGCTAAACATACCGCAAGCTCAAGTGCAGGGCGCGGGTCCCCCTGGTCTGGGTCCACCAAATATGCACTGTGAAGAAGATGGAATATATTGCTACACCAAATGTGCTCGTTAATGACGCATAATGAGCAGCCCACAGAGCTGCTCTTTTTCCAACTTGCAACAACTCCGCTTCTATGTATTGTTTTATGCATGGTGAAAGATTTGTGTTAGACGATTGTGCCTACTTTTGTTTGTAGCTAAAGGCAAGTGAGACATTTTATCCATACGATGTCTAGTAAAATCAGCAGAGGGATTGCTGATATGCCCACATCCTTCCTGGTGAGCTGCACACATGCCACTCCATGTGCACGGGTCTGGTCTGTATTTATGATATGGTTAGGTGTAATGTATACTGGTTTTATGTGCCCGCTAGATTTATGTGTTGCTTTGTATTGTGCTGCATGTAAATACGTGCAGAGGTTGAAAAGCGATTAATGAGTTGGAAAAAAAGGTGGGGAGGAGGAACTTTAGTGGGCCAATTTATTGAGGGCTTGTCGCAATTGCATGCATATAAAGGCCCTTTCAATGACCATGTATTACAGCCTCAGAAAAACACAATTATTTTAAAAGGTGATCACCAAGATTTAGAAAAAACATCAGACCACACAAAAATGAGGTTGTTTAGCAAAAGTTCCACAGACCGGCACTGCTGAGCACGATATCTGCAACTGCAGAAACACAGAAAAGCGTGTTTAGGAGCGAGGCCTGACCGGGGTCTGGTGAAGAGCTGAAGTCCTGGACCTCTGGGGAAGCTGACTAGAAAATGTGGAAAAGTATGTTCTCTTGGGAGGAGCTTGTTCTAGTTAGTGAGTTTTGTTGCCAGAGAATTTGGTTGAACACTGTTTTTCGCCCCCCTCTGTACTTCCAAATCGACACTATCCCTTTAGCCTGATCTGTGCCATATTTGGAAAGCAAGAGGTAGTATCTTGGATCTAAATCGGGGATAGCTGACCCATTCACCATAAGGCTTGTTCTTGGACATTCAGCGCTTATCCTATCCCTCCAAAGTGCTCCTGAAATGGGCCTGGCCATAGAAACCGACATGAGAAAGATAAGACCATTCTGAGAAAGTAGGATTGACTGCTTGACTGTTTTGATGGGTATTAAGCGCGTTATAAATAACCTAAGTGCGGACACTGGGATCAAGCCCATGTTGCTCCTATTCCAAGGAGAGCACATTGCCCCTGAACTATCCTCCTGAGACCTAAAGGCTAATGTTGAATCGTAAATCATTAGTTTGCACTAAACATCATTGGGGCATGAATTTATAATTTCTGAACGCTGCTGCCTAACATAGATTTGGAATTGAAATGTCTTGATTTTATGATTCCTTCATCAGCAACCACATGTACCGATGGTTTTAGGATTTCCTCAAATGGAAACGAGAGTAGAGCCGTGGCATATCGGAACTGTGTGCATAGCCGGCACTCAGCCCAGGAGCTAAATGGCCCAGCCAAGCATCGGCATTCAATAATGGAAGGTTCCCAAATAATTTGTATTTGTTTATTTATAACGCGCAGACCATCAGACCCGGAGGCATCAGGGCGCAATTTAAGCAAGGTTACATACAGAGCATAGATACATACTTAAAGATTTACAAGTTTGTGCAGGGTTGCATACAGAGCAAATATACATATGAAAGAATGGTACATAAGATAATAAACCAGCAATTCAATGTACATGCGTTACAATGTGGGTAGAGGCAGAAGACATAACAAGAATCTATGAATAAAAGTGGAGTATGGAGGCAAGTGTGCACGACGTGTCTTGGTGCTCGTTGAAGAGCCAAGATTTGGTTTTGGCCTTGAATGTGTTGAAGGAGTCTTCGTATCTGATTGTCTCGGGGAGGGTGTTCCAAAGATTGGAAGCTAAAACAGGGAAGCTTGTGCTCCCCGCTCTTTGGAGTTTGAATCTCGGGATCGAAAGGCAGTGGGTCTGGGCGGTTCTTAGAGGTCGGGATGTCGAGTGGCTGGACAGCCGACTGCAGAAGTAGGGGAGGCCTTATCAGCCAGACATTTGTGTGTGAGGGCAAGTGCTTTCAGTGAGATTCTCTGTTTCACAGATAACCACATTAGATTGGTTCTGGATTCAGAGATGTGATGGTTGCGAGGGATGTTTAGGGCGGCTCTAATAGCGTTGTTTTGGGTTGTTTGGAGTTTATTCAGGTTCTCTTAGCTGGTACCTAAGTAGAGGGCGCTGCAATAGTCAATTTTGGCCATGATGAGGGTTCTAGCAAGTGCGACAGAGTTGGGAGTGGTAAGAAACGGTCTGCAGGCTGCGATGAGTTTACATGTGTATGCGGAGGCTGATCTGACTGCATTTATTTGTCGAGCTAAGGATAGGGTGGCGTCAAGGTAGAAACCTAAAGTTTTGGTGTCCTTCGAGACTTGGATGGTGTTGCCGTCAATGGCAAAGTACTTGTAGGCAGGCTCAAGTTTGCTAAGGCGTTGCAACATGCCCAGGCTGAGGAGCTCAGTCTTGTCGTCATTTAGGCATAAATGGTGTTGGGCCATCCAGGCTTGGATGACCAGGTAGACATCGTTGAGTGCCTTGGAGTCAGCTAGATAGTCACCTGTGATGGGAATGAGTATCTGGGTGTCATCTGTGTAGTTTGTGTAGGAGATACCAGATAGTCAAGCACATCGAAGAGTGGTTTCGTGAACATGTTATAAAGTGTGGGAGACACGCAGGATCCCTGAGGAACGCCACAGTGAATAGGAGAAGGATCTGCAGATGCGGACGGAGCAAAGACCCTCATGGATCTGTTACTCAGAAAGGATTTGATCCAGGCCGTGGCTGAGGTGGAGAAGTGGGCAGCACAGTGGAGGTGACTGCATAGGATCTGGTGGTTGACCAGATCGAATGCCGGAGAGAGGTCGAGAAGAAGTAACAATGCTAGTTTACCCTTGTCCTTCAGTACCTCAATTTGGGTTTTTAAGTCTATCAAAGCCATTTCGTTCCCATGTCTGGGCCGAAATCCAAATTGTCGTAGACCTAGTAGGTTGTTAGATTCCAGGTAGTCTTGGATCTGAAGCTATGCTGCACGGTCTAGGATCTTGAGCAAAAATGGGACAGTAGTAATAGGTCTGAAGTTGGTGGGTATGTTGGGGTCTAAGGATGGGTTTTTAAGCAATGGGATCACCCATGCATCCTTAAGGTTATCAGGGACAATACCTGATTTAAAGGAAGAGTTTATGAAGGCCGTGATGAATGGGGCTAGATCATGTGCAGAGTCCTTAATGATCGGGGCTGGCCAAGGGTCACCTTGGCAGTTAGATGGTTTCATTCTCAGGATGATGTTTTCTACCTCAGTGGTAGTGAGTGGTGAGAAGGCAAATGGTTTAATGTTAGCCGAGTCTAGAGGGGGGGGACCTTGCGAGGGAAGGTGGTTGGTTGTCAAGTTTCAGACTGACTTGCTTGTTTTTAATTTTGGATTGTAGCATAGAGATTTTATTTAATAAGGCAGCTTGTATATTGGCACACCATTTACTGTCTTTGGTGCAGGTGTCAGGGGGGGTGGCTGGCGTTTCTAGCTCTTTTATGATCTTGAAGAGTTCCTTTGTGTTCAAGTCAGCTTGTAGGATACAATTATTATGACTAAAAAGGCTTCAATCCAGTGGTCTTCAAACTGTGGGACTGGCCCCCTTAGGAGGGGGAGGCAAAGGCTGTCTGGGAGGGCAAAAAACTCTTTATAAAGGGATTGCAGTGACCGCTTTTAATAGAAAATATAAGCAGTTATAGTTTGGGGAAGGAGGCCCTGAAGCAATATTTTGGCACAAACCGGGTGGGGTGGGTGGTACAGTATAAAACGTGCGAATAACATTGCTTTAATCTAAGGGCAGGTTGTCCTGCCACACATGATGTGGCAGTTCAGAAGAGGGGTGCGGGCACTGTGAAGACATTTCTACTGGTTTGTTTATGAAATAATAATAAAGATGCTGCTTCTGTTTCCCTATTGCTATGTGTGTGTTCCATGCCTATATAAATACCTATGGTGCTCGTTGGTCATCAGAAAGTCTCACGTGAATCAGTCCGCTGTCCAAAAACTTGTTTTTCTAACCAACTTAAATCAGATACGGAGAATGTCTCCCTTCTCCTGTTTGTATTATGGCAACGTCTCCTTCTCTTCAAAATTCCCTTTTAGTATGACATTCTTAAATAGTTTCTCGTCACTTCCTGTATCAGTTCTTGCTACTCTTTCACAATGTCCTTGGGTCTTTCTTCCACTTTTGGGATAGTTATCCAATACTCCCTTTTAGGTGTCTTTATTCTTCTCTGATTTGGGTTGCTATAACGTCTTAGCTGTGAAAATGCCTTCTTGGCTCTTAGGGCCCTCCCTCTCCTTAGGTGGTTTACTCTGAATATCTCTTCCCTCAAATGCTTCACTTGGCTTTTCTTCCATTCACAGAATTCTCTCTGATAATCTCTGCTCTTTGCTTGTTGACTTATGGGCTATTTGCCCCTCTTCCAAGGGTGTTTTGACTTTGAACTCAAGGTCTCGTCAACTGTACTGGGACGAGTTTCTCTTGCTTCATAGTGATTTTCTGATAGCGCCCCCCCAGCTCTACTTTTTTCTCCACATTACCTTTGATTCTGCAAGGGAACATCACCGGGGCTTGTACTGGCTCGGGTTCTCTTCAGTTGCTCCGCTTCTGTGTTCTTGACTCCGCCGGCATCCTGCTCTCAGTCCTCTTTCCCCAGCATCGGGTATGGTTCCGGGTAAGTGGATGCCTCGCTGTTCCCTCCATGTTGTGTTTTCAGCCTTGTTGGATGGGCGCTCTGACCACCACGAAATGGTTGTGGTTACATGACCACCAGAATTTGGATTTCTGTCTCCCGGCTTCTCACTATGTGTAAACGCTGGGCCCCCTGCGTTTTGTTTGCATGCCCAGGCCACTTCTGAAAGTCATGGGCTCCGCAACTCTCCTTGGCTCCACCTCTGTCAGGTGTGACACCGTAAGGGGGCTTCCCCTGCTTACCCTCTCGGCTCTCTCTATCGACCTCACCACTCCTCAGCGTGTGATACTCACTCTTCAGACTACTCATCACAGTTTTATGGAGGTCTCTCATTAACGAAACCGATCCTCTTTCTTGTTCGCAAAGGTATATTTTTGTTTTGTCTTCTGCCAAGTCCTTGGCTTCTATATTGTTTGTCATCTCTGAAAGCCCATATAAGCCACTAAAGGAAATGGCTTAAGGAGATCCTCATCCGAGCAGGAGTCCTTGTCCCTTGAGGGGGAGTCTCACTTGCACAAACCCCTAAGGAGGGTCAAGCGAAGCGGACTCTCCTCCCTAACCTCAAAGGGATAGGCTCCCCTTGGGGAGAAGGGCCAAATTCTCTCGATTCGTCACAATTTATTTTAGAATGTGATTTTATTGTTGAAATTCAGTTTGAATACCCAACAGTGACACAGCGAGTATTAAATAGCATTTATTGCACATTATTTTCAGGTCCATTCAATGTTTGAAAAAGGAGCACATCTCTGAAACCTGTCACCTGGACCTGTTTAATTTCAGATTTAAGGATATTAAACAATTGCAAAATGTTACTGATGTGTTACAGCCTTTATCGTTCACAATTATGAAATCTCCGGTTATGGAGTACGGATGATGCGACGGGTCATTTCCTTTCTACAATGAACTGCACTGGGCAGCGTTGAGAACCACAGAAACCTGAAGTACAACAGAAAATATTTATTTACCTCTATTCAGGAAGGGCAGGGTTGCATAGGAAGATCACCATACCCACCACTGCTAGTGTGTTCTAGATTCTTCTGCCTACATTGGGCCTTTCCTACCTAGGTGTCGACTCCTCATGCCTAGCTGAAGCCCCTATTAAAGATTTCCCAAACCTGAAGTACTATGAAAAAGCTTTAGCCACTGACGGCCCTGTTTTTTGAGATAAGTCAAATGATACGGCAGCCACTGCTTCCCAGCAACATTTGCCACAGAGCCATCTCGGAAATCTATAAAATCCTGGCCCTGAGCTTACTCATTTTGCCCACGGACTGGGATTTATTAGCTGCTTTCTGAGGAGTCAGTCCTGTAGAGCATCTATAACCCACAAATGTGAATGAAATTCTACACCAAGACAGCATTTTTGCAATGCATATTCAAGAATAAAGTGCTATGGATTGGAAACCTCTATATTAAAGTCCAGAAGGATCAACACCTCCTTCCTTATCCAGACTGTATGACAAATCGAGATATTTCATCACCTCTTCCCCAGGGGGAGCCACCCCCTTTGGAAGTAGGGTGGAGAGCCTGCTATGCTTAACTACTTTATGCCCCTAGGGGACAGGGTAAGCCAAATCCTTCTGGAGGTGGCCCCTGCTTAGGGGACAGGGAAATATTAGGGAGATAATGGAGTCATCATCCCTTTTCCCCAGAGTACAATATCTTTTTGGGCTATGCAAGAACTAAAGTCTGTGAAACCCCAGTAACAATGGCTGGCTTGGCTTCTGACCCAGACTTAATTTCATCCTCTTTAGGGAGACCAGAGATCGAATTTGTAAATTTCCTAACATACTGGAAACACAACATGCATTGACTTCATGCAAAGAAATATGCACCATATGTAGAATCAAGTTATGCAGATTTGTGTATAACTGACACCATTTGCAGTGATGAATTCTGGCATTATTGCCTAAATTCTAGTAATTCTGCACTACAAATAGCCTTATTTAAAATCTGGCAAGTAATCGAAAGTTGGTTTACGATTTAGCAGATGAGGGGGAGTGGAGCCTGGGATAAGAATAGAGTTTTATTAGATGATAATGGTGTTTTTTTATTTATAATTTGGCTGTTTGTTTGTGCATATACTCGGATTACTATGCGATTGACGGAACTTTCATTCAGGTATCTCTTTGGGTTTTGCATGATTTTGATTGTAAATGCTACAGATTTCATCATGTCTTAATTGATTTTATAGAATTTGAATGTTCTTATGTTTTGTATTTATGTGAAAAGTTCTTCGGAACTGAAACAAATTACATTTTTTAAAATGTAATTCTCTTTAGTGAAGACTGCAGAACGATGGACAAACTAGTTCAGGTGATGAACCAATCTGAAAGGAGTATCCGCTCAGCCCACATAGCTTAATTGCACCACAGCGCACATTGGGAAGAGAGACGCTTGCAGAAACAGAACGTCAGCTGCTGCGTTACACTTGGACCTGCACCTGGAGAATGCAATGCGGCATGGCTGGCAAGAAACAGAAGCCGGGGACTTTGGCAGCCCGAGCTAGAATGGTGTGTCTTAACAGGTCGAGACAGAACCGGAGGAGGAACCACCCACAAGCTCTTGCACCATGCAAGCAGGAATCTGGAGAAAAAGCCCACTGCCACAGAGTCCAGTTGAGTCATCTGCGGCCAGACGAGGGATAGTCAGCTAACATTGCCCTCACAGCACATCGCTTGCCAAATACATGTATGTAGTGGCTTCTGAGGAATGGGAGTCGGGCAACAAGGACAGAGAAAGAACTGAGAGAATCCCATATGGGGAGGGAAATCAAAAGAAGCCCCTGTGTGGGGAAGAAGCGGAGAAGCACCAGAGTGGGGGGAAGAACCAAGAAGCCCAAAGTGGGAATCGAGATGGAGAGGAGCCCTGGTGTGGGGAAAGAACTGAGGAGCCTAGAGTGGGAATTAAGCCAGAGCAAACACCTGAGTGGGGAAGGAAGAGACCGAAAGAACCCAAGAGTACAGAAAGGGGAAATAGAAAAGGGTAGAAGAACTGTGAGACCCAAATTTCAAGGAGAACCCGAAAGACCGGGCTGGAAACCTGGGATGACAGCACACTAACTCCACTTTTTTTTTTTATTGTTTTTTAACTGTGAACATAGACAAAGGCACATGGTAAAAAGAGAAACGGGTGGAGTTGGAAGCCAGCAGCCACCCCTTTTCCTTGGCCAAGGCCCAAAGTATGTCTTGGTGGTTTGGTATTTCTTTTAAGCAATGGGGATAGGAAGTAGATTAGAATAAAATTCCTGCTCAGAGGACTTCATGTATGTTTAGCCACCTTGACACACCGACGGGAACCCCTTTTGACATTTATTTGTATAGAGTAGGGATCAGTATCACTGAACAGGTAAAAAGTCAGTGTTTTCTGAGAATAAAAAAAGTCTGGAAATCATGCCTCCTTGTCCGTCTCCTGATCCTGACTTACCACGACTGTAAATGCTGAAATCCAAGGAATGTGTTTGTTCTTAATTCCAGTTGTTCTCAGAAAGGAATGGACACCTCCAAGCCTTAGAGTCCTTTCATCTCAGGTTCTGACAAGTGAGAACACTGCAGCGGTGCAGCAATGTAGACTAGTCATTGGAGCACCAAACTTGCTCCTGTGCTAGCAGAAGTCCCAGCCATGCCATGTGAAGGCAAGAGAATATTGTAAACCAAATATGAAGCTATATGTTATGGTTTCCCATATGCAGCAATATGGTCGTGATTGAGCTCTGCATATACTGGTGGATGGCTGGAAGTTGCCGTATTGCAGAAATGCCAAGAACAAACGACAAATCTAAATTATGAAAGTCCAGCGTAGAGATATGTTTGAAAGAGCGAACAGAGGCACTGTTACACCTGCCTTTTGCACCAATAACTTGTTTACCCGCATTTCCTGGCTACGTGCACAACACACTGCTCCATGCCCCTTGTGCTTGGTGTTGTTTCTTGCAATTCGGAAGAAGGGGACACGTACAACAGGGAACCAAATGCCTACTTTTTACACAACAAAAGTGCAACTATTGTCCAGTCCATACAGTTTATAGTCTGAATCTTTCTGCTACTCCTCTCACATCCCAAACACTGCTATGTCCCTCGTGAAAAACTTGGCCTACCCAAGCTCACCAGCATAGCACAAAGTGTAATAATTGTGTTCGCCAGTCTGTCATCTAATTTCGTCTTCCTTCTCTATGTGCGAGGCCTCTCTGCACATCCTTGGTGGTCCTTTGCACAGGTCTGCTATTGTCATATACCATTAAATAAGCATACCGACTTCCGTATTCCACACCCTGCTGTTATCAGTGAGCACATTGTTTTTCCCTGTCTAAAGCTGTATTTCAACACTGTCTCTTTGTACTTGTGATTCAATGTTACTTTGCCCCAGTCCCCAGGGCATATTTCGGGAGTTTCATGGTCATGGAATATCTTTCATCATAGTGCTGCTTTCACTCCGTTTGGTTCCTATTCTCATGCTGCCCAATGTCATTATCTGATATATTAAGTTTTTATGACGGTCAACCAGGGCAGAATTGGGCTCACTTGGACTTTCCCTACCCTTATCAACAGGAACGGCAACAGCCATGTGACTCTGTTGTGTACCCGCCTGTGAACGGGTACTGCTTCCATCCAGGTGTGCTTTAGATCTTTGATGGAAGTGGCTGCCAGCTGGAGGCTTCCTTTGATTAATCTATTTGCTTTATCTGTTTGCCTTTGGCTTGTGTTTGATATAGAGCTGCCTTTACTTGTTTGATATTGTACTCTGCCAGAAAGGCCCCCTTCTGTGAAATTAACTGGATTCTGTTGTTGTAGCCAACTCTTTAGGAAAGCCTACTCTTCTAACAATGTCTCATCAAGTCAATCACCATTCTGCTGTAGTTTTCCTGGTTGAGAACAAGGTGGGGTTCTGTCCACTTGGATAGGTAATCAACCATCACTATTCCATACCTGATCTCAGGTTCCAGCAGATCAAGGGGACCAATACAATCCAGGCCTCTGTCCCATGGTGCTTTGGGAGATAGGGTTTGTGTGGTAGGTGGGTCCCCTAGCTCTGCAGCAGAGCCTTCCTGATGTGTAACTACTTGTCATTCGTATGGTGTTCATTTTTGTATTTGTATTTCTTGATTTGTATAGCGCCCCTGGCACTGGGGCATCTGGGAGCATATCTTAAGTTACAGAGACAAATATTACAAGTACATGACAATGTAAGATACAGTAGAAGTACATACAGCAATAAGAGATATATACATTACAGGATAAACAGAAACTGGGAGACAAGCAAAAATTAGGTCATCTGTAGTCCTATTTACAAAAACAGATGTGTACAAATATGTGTGCATGATGATAAACAGGTAGTGAGCAAAGGGATGGCCACTGGAGGAAGTAAGACCGCTACATAGAGTGGTTGTCACGGTCATAAAGCCACTGTTTAGTTTTACTCTTGAATGAGTGGAAAGAAAGTTTTGACCTGAGTGTGTGCCATAATTTGGTAGCGAGCAAAGGGAAGCTACTTGCACCCGCTTTCTGCAGCTTAAACCTGGGAATAGCGAGGCAGTGGGCTTGGGCAGTTCTCTGTGGATGAATGAATGCGCGGGGTGTAAATCGGCTAGCAAGGTAGATGGGGGAGGGGGGGGCTGGTTGGCAAGACACTTCTGGGTGAGAGTCAACGTTTTCAAGGAGATTCTCTGAGCTACTGAGAGCCAGCCCAAGTTGCATCTGGTGTCGGATATGTGCTGATTTCTAGGAATGTTGAGGGCTGCCCTGATGGTGTTATTCTTGTAACCTGCAGTTTATTTAGGTTACGTTGGCTCGTCCCCAAGTAGAGAGTGTTACAATAATCAATCTTTGACATGATGGGCGTTCTGGCTAAGATGGTGCAGTTAGCCATTAAGAGAAAGGGGCGGCATGCAGTAATGAGTTTGCATGTGTAGGCGGAAGCTGACGTTAGAGTTAGTTTGTCTGGAAAGTGACAAGGTGTAGTCAAGGTAGATGCCTAGAGTTTTGGTATCCTTGGAGACCTTGATCGTATTGCCATTGATGATAAAGGACTTAAATGCAGGATCTAGTTTATTGAGATGATAGTGAGAACCAAGGATGAAGAGCTCAGTCTTCTCATCATTGAGACAAAGCTTGTGTTGAGCCATCCAGGCCTGGATGTCCAGGTAGACCTCATTCAGGGATTTAGTATTTAGTGTCCACTGTATGATCTCCAGTGATAGGGATGAGTATCTGGGTGTCATCTGCGTAGTTCGTGTAGGTGACACCCAGATAGTCAAGAATATCAAATAAGGGTTTAGTGAACACATTGTAAAGTGTGGGTCGAAACACAAGAACCCTGGGGGAAGCCACATCGAACAGGTGAGGGCTCGGTGGCAGCTGAGGGGGAGAAGACCCACATAGATCTGTTATCTAGGAATGATCTGATCCAGGAGGTGGCAGAGTCTGAGAAGTTGGCAGTTTATGTGAGGTGCTGACAGAAGATTTGGTGGTTGACCAGGTCAAAGGCTGCTGATAAGTCTAATAGGAGTAGCAAAGCCAGTTTCCCTTTGTCTTTCAGATCCTCGATTTGTGTTGTCAAATAGATTAGGGCAGTTTCCGTCCCATGCCTGGGCTGAAAGCCTGATTGCCTAAGACCAAGGAGTTTGTTGGATTCTGAGTACTCCTGTATCTGTAGGTAAGCAGCGCAGTCCAATATTTTAAGCAAGACCCACACGTCTTTCAGGTTATCAGGAACAATGCCTGTATTGAATGATGTATTGATGAGGGCCGTAATGAATGGAGCTAGTTCATGTGCGGCCTCCTTAATGGTGGGGGATGGACACAGGTCACCTTGGCAATTTGATGGTTTGAGCTTGTTGATGATGTTTTCAACCTCTGTGGTGCTAAGTGGTGAGAAGCTGAAAGGCCTGCAAGTCAGAGAGGTGGTGGGGGTGTTGTTGTAGCGTGTGGGTGGAAGAAGCTGATGGTCAGTCTGGAGACAGGTTTGTTTAGCGTTTATTTTGGACTGGAGTGTGGCAATTTTGCCAAGGAGGGCAGATTGTATGTTTGTACACCATGTACTGTCTTTGCTACAGGTGTCAGGAGGAGTTGCTGGAGATTGAAGTTCTTTAAGAATCTTGAAGAGCTCTTTGGTGTTAGACTCCGCTTCCATAATGCGTTTGTTGTAGGTGTCTTTTTTGGCCTGGAAGTTCACCTCTTTATAGTTGAGGGATGCTATGGTAAGGATGTCTTCATTGGCGTCAAAGGGATGGCTTTTCCAACGGGCTTCAGCCATCCGTTTGTCTTTGCGAAGTCCCCTTAGGTGTGGTGTAAACCAAGAATTAAGGTGAACGCAGGGTTTGGGTTTCCTGAGCTTAATTGGGCCAATAGTGTTCAATGCTTTGAGCATGGACTGGTTGAAGGTGTCAACTAATACTGTGGGATCAGTGCATGATGATGCGACATTGTTCAATAATATAGGGGACAATGTCTTGTTTGAGGCATTGGTCTGTAGCTTTAATGTTGATGGTAATCGTGTGATGGTCTGACCAAGCGCACAGTAAATTGGCCTGTAGATTAATACTGCAGTTTATGTCGACTAGCCGGTCAAGGGTTCTCCCTTTAGAATGGGTCGGTTCCAGGATATAGTTGGCGAAGCCCAGGTCAGTTAGAGTATTGGCCAAATCAAGAGCTGTTGGGTCGTTAAGGTCTTCGAAACCAAGGTTGAAGAGGCCATGTAAGATAATTTAGGGTTTAGTTTTAGCTTTATCAGCTATGATGGACATAATGTCATCCGAGAAGGTGGAGACGGGTCCAGGTGGTCGGTATGAGATGTAGGGTGGCAGTTTGGTTGGGTGAAATGGAGGGTTTGACTGACAATAATTCTGCTGATGGGATTTGTTGGTTGCTGATGCTTCTAATGCCAATGGAGATTTTGTGAATGAAGGCGACACCTCTGCCTTTCGACTGATTGGTATTGCAGTCACCACTAATAATGGTTTAACCAGAGGGTATGGCGAGAGCTAGTAAAGGCCCAGAGGCAGCATGTAGCCAGGTCTCTGTTATGGCCATGAAATCAAGGTCCTGGGTTGTGATGAGATCAGCAATGTCCAGGGCATGCGCACGGAGTGACCTAGCATTGATCAGGGCACCCTTGATCAGAGGTTCTTTGGAGTTGTGTGGCTTGTGGCCATGGGCGTTCGGAGGTGAGGTTATAACGTCCACCGATGGCTGTTTGGGAGGTAGTGTTTTTTGTGCAGGAACTCTAGGTGATGTGAGATCGCTTCTGAGGTTGAGAGACAGGGCGGAGGAATTTAGAGCGTAGTCTAGTATTCCTGAGGTGCAGGGCGCAGGGTTGGTTTGGTGTGGGTTTGGTAGCGAAGTGTTCCAACCACAGTGCAGGGGAATCCAGGTAGGGATTGCTAGTGAAGGGAGTATGCATCGTCTAAGTGTCAGTGTAGAGGTGACTCGAAATACCAGAGACGGGGGTGGGCGCCCTCTGAGCTATAGGGCAGATGTAGTTCGGGCTGCTAACTAGGTGAGACGTGGTGAATTTCAGTAACTCAAGAGGAGTGGGCTGGATAGGCAGGCTGTAAAAGAAGGTGCATGCAATGGAGGTTCTGAGAAGAAGTAGCCTCAAAGTGTTTTGCGTGAGGTAGTGCCAACACATAGTGAGCTACAGTCTAGCGAGGAGTGGGCAATAAGTATAGCACCAGGCTGAACTAGCCAGACAGTGTGTGTAGCGTGCACAGGTAGTACATATATGTAAACAGAGGGAATGTTGACGTGGTCTATTCTCTATTCAGAAGGTGTTACCATTGCAGAGGCAAGGTAAAGGTACGTGCGTAATCATGTCCTTGGCCACAATATTTCAGAAGGAGCCGCTATAGAAGCCATGCAGGCATTCTGGCTTGCAGTCTAATGCGCATTAGTACACAGAATATCATGCTAGTAATACTTAAACGGAGAGTGCAGCGGAGCAGAAAGACCAGGATTGGTCGATATAGACGATGATAGTAGGTACAAAAAGCAAAGTATGGTGATGCAATCCGGCAATAGTTAAAGGTGCACACAGTGGGTATATGTGCGAGGTGGAAGAGCATTAGCAAGGAGGAGGAAGTAGCGAAAAAGGAACAGTGCAAGATGCACACACTAATCGCAATGGGGAAGGCAATTCTATGTAAGATGTAGATTTGTATCAAGGTGGCATAGTACTGAGTACCGGTCTTTCCATGTCATTAGCCACCTGAGACAACCAGTATGCTTCTCTCATTTTGTGTTTTGTAAGGGTGGCTTCCAAGTCCTTCGCGTGCTGTGGCAACGATTGTCAGACTTACTCCAAAAGGAGGGCTAGGTATGCACCCACTAAATACGATGTGCTCTGTCGGTGATGTCAGGATCTCTTTGACTGAATGTTGCAGTGCCTCCTATAGGCATCTTTCATTGCCCTAACCTTTATTCACAGATGTTCAGACTCTCTGTAGTGTGACGTTACAATTCACTATTTCAGTGCTCTCCTTTTAGCTCGCTCTGTCCCCCTCTTCACCAAGGACATCTTGGAGGGGAGGCCACTATACGTTCATCCTTCAAGAATGTTGTGTGTGCTTGCTCTCTGCAGGACAGGGACGATGCACAGGCAGCTAGGCTCTTCTTCCACTGTAGGCGTGAATTCTTGTAAATCTACTGCCAGCCTTGCCAGTTTCGATCTTGCATCTTCATTGGTAGGTTCTGAAGTAATCTGTTTCCCAAGCTTTGGTGAACATTGCGTTTTCAATCACAGAATAATTCTTTTCTGATGCAGACAATGCATTTAACATAAAGGGACCATATTTTAAGTCCCTTTCTTTTTCTGGGCCAGAATCAACCCTAACCGGTATGTGTTTGCATTACTGATGCATGTGTCTAGCTGGGGGTCATATGGTGAGAGACGTGGAGCGTTCACAATGTGAGACGTGACACCAGTGAATGAAGTTCCCGGGTCTTGTCAGGACTCGGCTCTTCTTCAACAAGGACACTTGAGCTCAGTTTTTTCAGAGAATTTCAAAACAAACTATGCGCAATACTCAGTCCCAGAAACGTTTTGAATGTTTCCTTTAAGATGGGGCTTGGGCATCCGTGATCACTTTGAGAAGGTACATGCACCCTTGCACTGTATGTTTGCACTACTCCTTCGGCAGGTATATGATAGGTTATTTATAACGCACTTAATACCCAGCGGTTTCTAAGCGCGGACCAAGGATCGAACCTTTGTTGCGCCATGTCATCTTGCTTCCAAGGCGAGAACGTTGCCGCTGAGCTATCCTCCCGCCTAACCCTACAAACTGCAAATGTTTTCAGGCCCTCTTTGTGGCCTTGCTCATCTTCTCCTATCTATCCTCATATTATCCAGTATATACTCGAAGTTTCAGATGCCATCAGCCAGTCCATTATCCCTTTGTGAAAATGAAGCTGCTTAGGGGAGCATTCAGGTATAGCTTGTTTTGTTTGTTTGTTTATTATTTATAATGCGCATCATACCCGGGGGTAACAGGGCACAGCAGTTACAAGTATATGTATTTATTTATTCATTTGTTTACAATGTCCAAGACCCGGAGGTATCATGGCGCCAGTACAGTTAGTGATCATGCAGTAGGATGATGGGTGGCAAAGCCAGGGGCATGCAGATGGGATGAGGTCCCTTTCAATCATGCTCCATCTCTCTGTGTACATCGGCTGCCACTGGTTTGGCAAAGTCTGGTTTCACAAAGTGATGGAATCGTAGTCTAGAAGGGTGAGTGGCGCCACAAAGGTGCCACTCGCTACATACTAAAGATTGGTTTGCAATTATGTTTAGATTGGATCTCCCGGGCCCCATGTGTTAATTCCAATGCTTGCAAATTTTCGTGAATATTGCTGCCCTGCGCTGGAGAGAAGGCTGTGCGCGTGCGCGCGCGCGCCCAAGAGAGTATGAATGGGTGTGTGTGAGTGAGTCTCTGTGCCTGACAGCATGTGTATATGTGTCTGTGTGACAGTGTGACCCATACATGCGTTTGGCTTAAGATGACTGCATGCAACTGCAGCATGAACATGTTTTGAAGTTGCAATGCTGGCATATTTTGTGCGATGCAACATCATGAATGTGTTTCATAGTGGCAATGCTGGCATATATTGTAGCCACAGTATCATGAACTATTGTAAAATACTTACGTACTGTTGGTGATCTGGCGTCCATAGTGTTTTATATGGGCTACCGTTGTGATGACCTTCGAGATGGGCACTTCAAGCAAATAAGAGACTATATCACGTAGATCCACTGCCACAAATGTCCATTGCTCAGACATTTACATAGATACCGGAGCTATGACAATCATGACTCTACCTCTAGGTCCACAGTCGCTAGTGGTCACTGTAACTGGTGGGACTCAAACCAGCTCCAGAGTCATTTTCCTGGAGATTTTTTCGTGGAGCACCAGCCAGCCTAGGTAACTTTGACCTGGTGATTGTTGCAGCAGGAGTTCTAGGGTTAGGTGAATATCCCACCGGTGAAACGGAATTGGTGCAATTTGCCAAAAAGTAATTTTGTTTTTGTTTTTTTGTTAACGCAAATTCGAGCAGGAAAAACCCCTAAATGGCCACTCTGTGGGTGAAATTGTCAAATAGGGCGTATTTTGCCAGGGATCAACCAATTTTCACGTGTAACGGATTTAGCCATTTTGCCCCACCCCTAACTAACCAGGATCGCGTGGGTATCGCAATGCACAGAGTCCCATAGACCTTTGGCAGCTGGCAATTAACAATGTTTTACTTTTCAGCGGCAAAGTTGGATCATGCCTGTGGCTGCGAGCATGGAGATTGGGCACTCGTCGACTTAAAGCAGATCCTGGATTGGAGCAGCCTTAAGATAGAACATAAGAATTCGGAAGCATTGTTTTCTTTGGCGGTTCTGCCAGAGAAATCTGAAGTCCCAAATGGCGTTATCATCATTTCGTCAGCAGCAACAGCATCGGAGAAAACGTGAAGTACTGCATTCATATCAGCATTGATCGTGAGACTGGCACTTAGACCATTGCAACATGAACCATGAACGAAGGCACTTCCAGCCCAGTCCATGTGATTCATGCAGATGCATTATGCCACTCCCATTGCATGACTCTGACAACGAATGCCACAGAAGACACAAAGTGTAATTTCTCTTGCTGTCCACATCAGAAAGGGCTTACTGGGAACCTACTGCCTGATGTTGTAGATGCTGATAAACTAGGCGCAGCTGAAAAGAAACTGACGAACTCGCCATATCTTGGGGGGGGGGGGGGGAGGCGGGGGAGAGAGATGAGCAGCTCTCATTTAGTTGAGCACAGTTTGAAATCTAAAATGGTGGCTGGCCTTAAAATAACCTTGGGCCAAGACTCTCACATGTCGTCTGACACTACGATCATGAGCCAATCCAAAGTCAAGCCAGTCCACACCACTAAGAGTCACCAATTGTAGGTGAATTCCACCTTACGGGAGGGGAAATAGGAGTGTAAATGCAGTCCTTCACAGTCTCCAGGTGTGGGGCCTTCGAATTGGTCCTAGAAGGGAATACGTTATTTTGATACCCATTCCTTTGCGCATGGAAAGGTCATCACTGAATATTTTTACCTCACTTTCTTTGCCATAAAAACGTGCAGGGGAAAACACATGCAACTGTAAAATTGTGCACAATGATTCCCTTCCTCCCGTCTCTAGCCTCCTGGCCCTCCCTCCCCTATTACTTGGGGGTTCTAGAACTTAACTCAATTGAGAAAATAGAATATTTTTATATTTTGTACTCCTGAGTTGGACAGACCTTCAGTTGGAAAAGTCTGGGCCAAGCAGCCTACAATAAATAATACCTCCAACTATCCTTGTGTTGCTGTCATCTCCTCCATAACAGCTGGCGAATAGCAGCCCGTCAGCAGGTTGACTCCCCCCCAAAAGCCTGCATGCCAACTGCGACACAAGTCTCCTTCCAGTCGCTCCTGCCTGAACTTCTGCCCATCTTCTCGGGGTTCCCCTGAGAATCGGCAAAGCCTCCATGCCTGTTCGTTCAACTGCCCCACCTGCAGCAGTGCCCCGCAGCCCAGGCACACCCCTCTGACTGTTGCAGACACTGTAATGGCCTTAAGCCCGTCCAAGCTAGCTCACGCCCAGCCTGTGGCTGCCTGCCCAGGCTCCTGCCATCTTTACACACGTTCATCGGGGGCTCATTGCTTTACGTGATACCGTAGCCCTCTCCTTCTTCATTCTTGCACCTTCATCTATGTGCCTGAAAACACACCACCTTCCCTGGACTCCCCTTCTCCCAGATATATCTGTTAAGCCACTCGCACAGGTGGACCAGCAACCACAGACTTGCCTCCTCAAGGGTGCCGACCTACCCTTGAAACTCAATTTGGGATGATGTCTGGCCTTGTGAGCTCACATCAGAGAATGAAGAATTTGGATCACGCTGCCACTGCTTCGCTTACAGAGCATATTACAGCCCTTGGGTACAAGTTCATCACTTAACCCGACTGCAAATACATCCCTCCTTCCATTTTACCTACTGCACAGCTGCCCCATGTTGGACCAAGGTGACGGTGCTGTCTCATTAAACACAAGTGGGCATACAACTAATCCAGGCAGAGACATCAATATACATTTGCTAAACCCTCCGAGGCCAATTATAACTATCCGAATCCCCCTCTCCCCCCACCCCTGAAGTTCCTATATAAGCCAGGCTTACACCATACCCTGGAAAAGGTGGAAGTCAGAATATCTCACTTACCTGGAGGCAACATACAGTTCTGTAGTAGATCCAGATCAGAGGATTTTGATGCAAATGTGTTGCATAGGGTCAGAAGCCTAGTAGGTGTGCAGGCACCTCCAGTCTCTTCACCAGACCCTACTTGGTGAACGAACGGGCTTGTTCTAGTCCACGATGCCCGGATTATGACAAATTCTACCTCTCTAGAATCAACATAGTGACTGAGTCACCTCTTCCATGGAGGCTACCAGCTGTAAGGGGAAACTGGAGGAGTATGTTGAGGCTCTTATAGAGATAGCTGCCATCTACAACCTCTGTACATTTTTGGTAGAGGTCATCCGTGACACGGTAATGGTCCATACGAACAATAAACAAACCGCAAAGAAATAAGGGACAGGCTGTGACAGGCTGGCAATCCAACTGTGAACCTGACCATCACATTAGCCCAAACTGTTGAGTAACCAATGGTATGGAGCTCTGCTGCCACAAGAGAACAAAACACATTGGGCCTCATTCCGAGTGTGGCGGCCAGGAAACAAGGGTGCCGGTAAGATCACTGGCACCCTTGTTTCCGGACCGCCACACTGAAGGTCTGACCCTGCTGGGCGCTTCGGTCCCGGTAGACAGTCGTCATGGAAGCACAGCACCGTTAGCAATGGTGCCAGTGCTTCCATCTCCCCACTTCCATGGAGTCCTATGGGACTCTAAGGGAATGGGGAGTGATCGAATCTGCCGCCTGACTTCCCGCTCAGCCGGGACATGTAATGTCCCGGTGGCACCGGAAAATCAGGCGCGGATTCATTGTTTCCGGGTCGGCGGCAACCCGCCGGTAGCACGGGCGGGTTAACGCCGACCTTGGAATGAGGCCCATTGTCAGAACCCAATAAGCCTGTGTTAGGCAAGATTGTATGCAGTACCCTGTGGGACACTGCACCAGCCTTGTCCTCTTGGCAATAGTTAACCCAACCTTTGGTATAAGCATGTACTAAACAAGTTCTCTCAAGAGGGGTTAATGTGAGCTGTAAGGTTGTAACAAGAGTTTCACAATGACAGTTATTCAAATAAACAATTATACACAAGGTTTCTTGATAAAACAATTATTAATTCATTTAACAGTCAGTTGAATAAGCCTTCTTTAGAAAGGAGCAATCATGTAACACAAAATATACTACAATAAATACACACTCTGTTTCACTAAATCAATAGATACCCATTGGGGATGGCACACAGACACTTCCTACACCCTCAGGTGACTTAAATAACTAGGACACTGTGGACATTGATTCATCACTGGCACATTTAGAGCAATACTGAGTGGGGTGTCAAAGGAAATGTTTTGGAGGGACAAAACAATGGTTAACAAATATTCTTAAGCAGGTAAGTACTTTTTGACCCCCCCCCCCCCCAATGCAAAGTAAATTAACCCTTTCCGAGCAACACAAGTTATGGAATGTGTGACTTTTTGGAGGGACAGATTAAAACAAAAAATTTAGACGAAAGAAGAGTTTTTCAGGGAGCCAGGACAGCCAATGTCACTTGAGCAAAGTCTAGGGGAGCTGAAGTTCTTCTTGCAGGTAAGTAAAAGTCTTGCACAATGTTTTAGAAATGTTTGTAGACATGCATTCCCTGAAGGGCCACAAGCTGGGAGGGGCAAAGCTGCAAGCAACTCTGCAAAAGGGCAACCAAGACAAATCTCAACTGAGAGCTAGCAAGGCTACACAACAAGAGGTAAGCAACCCCTTAGTTTTACAGTATCTTTGAAGAAATTGGTTCCAGCTGGCTTCTGTTCCAGTTGTAGGTCTGCAGATCCGGTGTTCCTGGGCTTAAGTTGTGTGGACAAGAGGGAGGATGTCCGGGGACTCCAGCACTACGAATTAAAGGTCAGCTGCAGCAATGGGCAAAATTCAGATCAGCAGCCCTTTGCGGTTTCAGTTTACTTGCGTCTCTCGCAAATAGCACCACCGCGGTTCTTGGATACGTTAAAGGACTTTCCTCACATCTGGGGTCCAGCACACTGTTGAGGTGGCTCAGGCTTGGTCAGTCTTGCTTCATGGGTGTCCGGAGGATCTTCCTGGAGCTCAGGTCTGACTTAAAAACGATGCACTCGATTTGTTGTTCCTCTCCCTGGCAATCGGCTCCTGCAGCAGCAGCAGAAGTACAGCAAGCTCAGAGAGGTTGTCCAGACAAGTTCGCTTTGGGGATGATTGGGGAGTTTCCCACTCTGTCTCTAGCTTCACTGCTCCCATCTTCACTACCTGCCTTTGCTCCTCTCCTAATCTCTCCTCCTCTCTCTCTACGCTCCTTCTCTTCATCCCTTTCTCTACTCTCTATGCCCTGTCCATGCCTCTCTCCTACCATGTCACTTATCACAGTCTCTGCCCATCTCCTCCAAATATGCCCCCGCCTGTTTCACTCTATCCTAACCACTACTCCCATTACCACCTTGCACTCCATCCACACCCTTCTTACATACTCTCTCTCTATTTTTTTTCTCTAATCCCCCCTACTCATTATGCCCCGTTCTCTATTTACTCTCCTTTCACACCCGTCCCTCGTCATTACACTACACTCGACTGTTAACCTCTCTCCAGGGTCGGATTGGCCCCTCGGTCTTTCGGCTGAAACGTCCCTGAGGAGTGGGAACCGGTTTCTGGCCATGCCTGGGCCAGTTTGGAAGAAAGAAAAATTGAAAAAAAAAAAAGATTTTTTTTCCCACTTTTTTTTTTTCTTCAAAAAGCCTTTCATCCTTCTTAGGTCGATAAATGAGTACCAACAGAGGTTTGGTGATATTGTATGCATATTTGTTCTATAAAAATGAGCTTGAGCATAAGTGCTATACAATAACATTATCATTTGGCCTTCGATACAAAAAAAGGTCCATGACCATAATAACGAAGCTGTATGAACTGATTAAGGTGATCACTAGAGACTATCTGAAGATAATTTATTAAAAAGTGGCTAAGAGACAAGTCAACCAACCTCAGCAGAAGGGAGACATTCTCCTGACTTTAAGTTGTTAAGAAAAGCGGTGGGGTCTGTTAGGAGAGTCGGGCGGTGGGCGGTTTCAGTTATAGACATTCACTGACAACTGACGAGCACCTAGCTAGTTTTGTTAGGTAGGGACCACTTATAGAATAGGGAAATATAGGATTTATTCATATTCCTTAATAAACATACCAGTGAAATGTCTAATCAGAGTCCGTCTCCTCCTTCTGACCTACCACACTGGGCTTGCTTCTTCCAACAATCCTTCCAGCTCCCATTGGCCTCCCTGGTCACAGGGTCCCCGTAGCTAATCGCTGGATCTGACAAATGAAACTTGCACTTGCTTTAAGAAGGGTTTGAGCCTGACCCTCTTCTCTGTTTGCAGGGTGGCTGCCATGTGCTCCAGCTGCCGTTTTTTCCTTGTGTGTTTTTCCATGCGCTGGTGACATTTGTTCCAATTGTGGAGGATTTCGGTCTACCCTGATCTCCTACAGTCCCTGCTCACTCTGGTTTCTGCTGCTCTACCATCCCCCTGGGGTAATTCTGGGGTTCATAGGTCCCATTCCATTCCTTTTCTCGATTCCAATCCCCTAGTTGCCTTCATGGATTTCTTGGTTGTGCCTAGGTGCATTTTGGGAGTTTCCGTTCTGTAAAAGATAAGAGAACTCTGGCCATAAGAGAGGCTTGCAGTGATTGTGGACGGGCCAGTGGTACCAGTAGTCATTTACAAAACACAATCAGGGGGTTTAGTGCCCCCATGGTGGAGGAGGTTGTGATTGCCCAGGTGTCCCATTTAAAGGTAAATTGTTTGGAAAGGGTCACCATCTGTGAAGCGAGTTACTAGAAGGATGTTTGACACTGATGGTCAAAATATACACCTAGGAGGCACCTGGAGAAGCAAAGTCCTAGCTAGAAGGTGAGAACAATGTAACCCCCTTAATCCTACTGATCAAATGGCTTCCAGTGAGCCAGATTGGTCCAGGGCAGACATTAGTGGTAGGTGGAGGAATGGGTCAGTGAAGGGAGTCTGTCAGACCCTCCGAGGCGGGGGTGACCAAGCACTAAGAAAAGGCAGAAGAACAGTGACCGCACCAAGACGGCTTGGGAGCAATCTTTTCTGCTAAAGAGATTTTGCAGCTGCCTTGACTATTTGGACTAAAACTGTGTCCGGTGTTGAAGCCAGTGGCCACGGTAGGAGGACCCAGCGCAACTAGGTCTACAAGCATGTTCAGGGACCCCTGGAAACCTGCAGCCCAAAGATGAAGTGCAGACTTCTTCAGTAGATGATGCACGCGGCTCAGGCGGGAGCCAAACAGAGAAACGTATAAGCGACATTTCTGATCTTTGACTGTGGACAAGATCATTCCCTGTGAGTGAACTGGGCAGTCGCAGGGTGTGAGAACAGGATAGCCCCTTTGATCTCTAGAATGGGCATTTGTTTGTTTCTTTATTAATGCTACCCTTGTCTGTGTCCACTTGGCTCACTCGTGAAACGTAGTCTCATGATTTGGATGTTGATTGCTCTTGTTTCACTTGTGCTGTACAGTTCGCCTTCATTGGCTGGTTGAGTGGGAGTGGTTTGTGTCCTATCCGAAAAAACGAGACATCTACACTATGAGGATAAAGTAGGGCCCCATCGCTGGAACAGAGCCTGAGATATTCATCCACTTAGTTTGGCCTGCGCACCAATTGCTTCTCTCTGCCCATTCTCCTCTTGTGATAGCGCAACGGCACCCCATGTTTTGCATGGAGCCTGGACACCACAACAATAAAACCACGCTCTTCCCTGTAAAGGAATACTACTGACATAATAAATTAAACAATTTTTGGAATAAAAGTACTTATCACAAAAGTCCTGAGAAGCAGCAAGAAGAGAGTAGTTTATCTAGTAGCACCTTGAATTTCAATGGACCTTTTGAGGGATGTAATTGGTGGACTTGTCAGGACGCGCTCCGAAACACTTGTGCATGAGGGCGATAGAAATAAAATATCAATTCTATTCATTTCAATGGTCATGTGATCAGCGGTTCTGGGGCTCATGTGTGGTGTTTAAGAGCTTCTGCTCTGCATAACAGGAAGTCTCTATGCAAAACCAAATCATGCTTTGCCACATTGTTGTGCCATGAGTTGTGCCTTATGCTTGCCTCACAAACGTGCTATTTCAACATGTAACAGGTTATCTTTGCGCTGCTTCTCTTAGACAATCAAACCACGTCACATGTAACAAAAATGTAAGCATGTTTTTTTTTTCAAACTGAGAATAGCAACACATTAACGGGCCAAATTGACATTTCCAAAATACTATGAAACCTTACAATAAAGAATGCTTTATCATGTATTTTAAATTGAGATGTTCTGTCGCTCAACAATGAAGTAATTAAACCCGTATGCAGTAAATCTGTGCAAAAAAAAATGAAATTGTACATCTTTTTAAAAAAATTAAAAAAAAGTAATGTTTTTGTATCTTTTCTTTTAGACACAGGTGTAATTCAGATTGCCAGAACAATAGACCGGGAAGCTGATCCTTTCCGGTTAAACCCTTCCATAAGCCTTCTGATTGGAGTGCAGGATAGTCCAGAACCAGTACATACCAACCAAACTCTCTTAACATTTATTATCGGAGACCTCAATGACAACCCACCCACTTGTGAGCAGTATGCCTTCAGGTACGCAGACTCAAAATGTGTATTAACACTTTACAATTACAAAACAAAAATGGTACCCATATGACAAAAGCAGTTTTCATCATCTGACACTTGAATTTGTTGTATTAAATTCACGTAATACCATCCATTAGGATAAGTGGCTTGTTTAGCCGGTGGTTTAAAGGCCTTAAAGTAAAGGGAGGGTGAACTAGCTACCAATTTCTGTTTTTTCCATACATTTAATCTCTATTGATGTGTAGTAATTAAGGCACTTGAGAGTTGAAATATTACCCTCTCCCTCCCACAAATTATGGTTTACAACTAATTAACACCTAACTTTATTCTGAGCTTTTACCACCTTGTAATCTGCACTCTTTTCCCCTTTTGCCCCACATACCTTTTCGTGTTATCAAGAGAACGTTTAGTTTCCCTCTATACAAACAACACAGTGTGATAACTTGTGCTGGGAAGCACCACCTTTCATGCATTGATTTGGCATCTAACTGATTTAAGTGTGATCTGTGTCATCTGCTTTCCAATTGGTGAGCCCATAAATGTGACGAGGCCAGCTTCCTGGTCTTGTCAAACGTGGGCAGGCACCCCTCAGTCATTGGTGAGAAGCATACCAGAAAACCATACACAGTTGTCCCTTCCCTGATAACGACGGTAGCATCAGAGAGGGCCCACATTTGTTCCCTCCCCTGCTGCCAGCATGCTTGCATGCAGAAACTTGTCTCCAGCCTTCCCTCGAAGTACCAATGCTCGCTGGTGCGTTCTAATGGTTGCAGATACCGGCAAGCCCAAGGATGAGAGCTGGGAAGAGAAAACCAGAACACCAGTTTGCCTGAAGTACCAACAGAACGACAACCACATTGCCACGGAGACCAGATTGCTGAAGCAGCCTGCTGAGAGACAGACCCAGTGTAGCCGTGCACTGTTACAACACAGAAATGGCAGAGGTGCCATCCTGTCCACATCTGAAAGCAGCAGTCTCCTAAACCAGCAAGGACTAATACTCAAACGATCCCAGGGAGTGGACCGCGAAACACAAACATGAACATTGAATTTCCCATGCCACTATGGCTATTACTCTGCATGACCGAATTGAAAAAGTGGGTGTGGCTTAGCCTGCTTTCGAAAACCTCCCCATGCATATATACATCCTGGGAGGGGAAGATGGGTCCAGTTTGGCCAGGGAAAGCTGTCCATTCTGTACAGAGGGAGGGAAATGTAATCAGGGGACAGGGGATGGGAAGTGTGGGTTATTTGGGTGAGGTTATCAGTGGAGGTGGAGGAGGAGGACCAAAAGACCAGCAGGAGGAAGGAAGGAGTGGTAGCTTGCGGGTGAGATTGTTGGAGCAAGTGGGGTATTGACTGATGAGAAAAAGTGGTTCTGCAGTTTGTGCATGGTTATGCGACGAGTGAGTAGATGAAGTTAGTGTAAGCAGCGGATGTGAAGTGAGTGGTACTGGGTGAACGGAGGGTGTTTGAGTAGTAGGGGGAGAGCAGTGGAAGGAGAAGAGGAGCAGAGGGAGGAATGTAGTAGTGGTACGGAGGAGTGTAGTTATTGAAGGAGGACTAGTGTTAGGAATCCATCTACCTGGCAAACTGTCCAACACCTTCCAAGCCATCTCTGGCAGCCCTTTTGCACACTATCACACTATTTCCGCTATCTTGATTCTGTGGTCTGTTTCCCATACGATAACACTACCTCCAAGATGGCAAACGGCCAAATGTACCGACATCCAAGATGACAGCTCTGTACAATGTGATGGAGGTTCTTTTCTCAAAGTCTGTTGACTCGGCCGAGGAGGAGACGCCACCAGGGAGAGTAAACCGCATTACATAAAGGATCAATCGGCACACAGCCAGTATCTCACGAGCAACTCATGCTCATGAAGATCCAAGAAGCCTTTTTCTTGGGTAATTAGACTTTTGTTATTTATTCTCAAGGGTTGTTTAGGAACATGACCTCATCTGACTTAAGACCTGCCTCAGTTTCATTGTCTAAACTCCTCCCTCTCTTATGGCCACCACAGAGATAAAGACTCAATTGGCCTACTGCTTTGGTCATACCAATAGGAGTAGATAAGAATCCATCTGGTGGTTAGAGCAAGATTCAGGAACACCAAGGTATGTCCATTGGGGAAAAAAGGGGAACAGGGTGTTGTGAGCATTCCATAGATGTCGTCACTTTGCCTCGAGGGGGAGCCTGGTCCCATAAAGAAGGGACATGATGCAGGTACCCGATAGTCCCCCTGGGGGTGGTACACAGTGGGAGGATCCCATGAGGAAGCACTCCCCCGTTTTCAGACAAGGACAAACATCTATGGTACAGCCCTTATCAGAAAATGTCACACTCCACACTCTGGCCTGTCTTTCTTGTACTAACCTTTCTACACAACAGATCAATGTAGTGTTGCACGGTAAAAGACCTGAGTGTCCTTGAAAGCCCTAAAACGAAGAAGAGCTATGGGAACCCAGGTAATCCATGTACTGGGACGAGTTGCCTCCTGGATTTATGTACATGGATCCATGAAATAGAGGAAGGACTTATACAATGGGCTCAGACCAGGCTGGCAACATTGTATAAAAATCAATAACAGACTTGCATTGTTGGCAAACCGGCCCCGGAGTAGCAGCAGGCGTGGACGCTGTCGGGCGTGGGAGCAGTTGCGCTGCAAAGACCGAAGAGCAGAGAACGCTGGCAGGAAGCAGAAGTTGGCTCTGCAGGATCCAAAGTCGATGGATCAAGGAGCATACAGGCAAGGTAGTGGCACGAACACTGTGAGAAGGGGCACTCTGCAGCTCCACCCTAGTACCGATACTGCAGGGAGCCAAACCACGCAGAGCAAACAGCCACTGAAGCAGACAACTGGAGAAAGCAGGCGGAAAACCGGCTCCAGGCCAGGGAACTGCAGCTGCCATACACAAAGGTCACTAAAGGTAGCAGGAGGTACGAGTGGGCTGGCAGGGACACCGGGGAGACCATGAGCGTCTCGGAACAGGCCACAAGGGTTGCTGGGCTGAGAAGAAGACATGGAAGCGTCTGGGACCCAGAGAAACCGACAACAGAATTCAGAGGAAAGCCTCCTCATTGGGGTGGTCCAATAAATCCTACTGACCAACAGTGAAGTGTTGTAAAGATCCTGAAAAATTGCATTAAGAGTCCTCCTCCTCGTGACATTACTTGGCAGAAGAGTGAACCAAAGGGGCCGGGTAAAAGACAAAAACCAAGGGTCGTGGATCCAACCCTAAATAATCTTCACTGTGAGAAGTCCTCTTCCTCGTGACAGTGCTGGGCACAGGACTGAGCCAAGTAGCTTTAGTGCAAAGAGAAGAAGAAAAGGAAGCTCCAGGGGAAGGGAGTCATTCCCTCTGGACTTTGTGGTCATTGCAAGTCCTAACAGGAAAAATAAGTTATTCTCCTGGTACTCACCAATTAAGTACAATTGTTAAGAAGCCAAGGGAAGGGAGTCATTCCCCCCCCGGTTACACTGGTGAAGAATACAATGGCCTTTCAGCCAGGGAAAGGGAAGCCAACGCCCTGGCTAGTTTTGTCAACTTTAATTTTGGGATTTGCAACCAGGGCAAGAGACATTCCACCTGTTTTTTTTGCTTGACGAAGAAAACCCTTGTTTGATTTGTGACTTTCTAAAATCTAATGCCAGCAGAAGGGAGTTCTAATACCAGCAGAAGGGAGTCATTCTCATGGGAATGGAGCTTTGAGTTGCTAAGACTTTTTAGTTTGAAGTGTAAGGGACACTAATGGGATTTGAAACACAATGATGGACTCTTTAAGTTACAGACATTCTGATAGACCCATTAGTTGAGGCAGGGAAAGCCCTCTTAGAGTTAGGGGAAGTTAGGTTTTCTCTTACTTTTCATTTGGCTAATCAGTCTATAGCCCCAAACATGCCACTGTGTGTCTGTCTCCTCCTTCTGCACCTTTACAGTGTATATAGCATTATCTCCTTTACCTTCTTTAACATTGCTATTTTTTATTCTATCCCCCTTCCAGCTCCTGTACCCTAGTGCCAGGATTCTTTTGAAGAAGGCACAATACATAAGCCACCTCTGCTCCAGGGAAGGGTTTACAGCTAGCTCTGTATTTCTATATTAAGGGAGCCAGTTTATTCTTTTCTTTGTGGGGGGGAGGGGGGTGGTTATCCTCCGTGATTCCTAGGAGACCAGTTAAACTCCACCATGGCCTGACAATTAGTAGCAGAGAGTGGTGAGTAATGAAGTGGAGAGGGATGAGTGGTAACATGAAAGGGTGAATGCAAGAGTTGGAGTGAAATATCTGCGGGATGGAGGACTGATGGGAGGAGTAAACGGGAGGAAGTGGTAGTGAGTGTAGAGTAGGAGTCAGTGGGCATGACTGAAGTAGTCTAAATACCACAAGGCAAATGCAAGGCACTATCAAAATTCCCATTTAAAAAAAAAAAAAAGTAACATTTGGTTAAAGTAGGGAAAGACAGGAAGTCCCTGGGGGAGTTTAGATACCGGCACTTAGAGAGCCATTAGTAGTCCCAGTCAGCAATTGGACAGTAGCACTAACCAGGGTTTACGGATGCATGGTGGTAGGGAGGAAATCCCACAGGAGACGTGAGGGATGGCCCTAGGGCCCACAACAATACAAATAAAAACCCTTGAACTGCCTCAAAGACTTGGAGTGGTTTCTGTGACACGTGGTGTTAGAAGTGGGATTCAGGAGACCCCGATACAGAGGTCACCTATTGCCACATAAGATGCTAAGAGTGGTGAGACTGACCACCATGGCCCAACTGCTAACTCGAGTGACGGCAGGAGCTGCTGGCTGTGATCTATATGCTGATGTAGAAATGACGTTCCAGCTACAGGGCCATGGTTTAATGTGGACTGCTCTGAAGTTGGACATGCCAAAGGTCACCTATTGGAGAGTGGCCCCGAAGTCTGGGTTGGCCCTGAAGCGGTCATTGGAGATTGATGCTGGCGTAATAGACAGACTATCAAGGCGGGATCAAGGAACTCTTGCTGAACTTGGCAAACACCCCTTATAGTCTGAATCGTGGGCAGACCATAACTCAATGTGTTTGCGAACGCATACTCATTCCAAATGTATAGGTCAAAATGTTACGCTCACCTGGTATCCACCGGGACGCCACCCAGCCCTGGTTGGATGATTTGCACTCTCAAACCCTCTCCCGGTCCCTTTGTAAGGCCTCTGGTTAAAGATGGGTCTGAAATATAGGAGAGCTGGATTCAATACCAGAATGTCTTTGTTTTCCCACCTCCCTTGGCCTCAACTCCTTCCTCCCCCTTGGGCCTTCTCCTCACCGTAATATTGTAAAAGGGGGATTCTCCGTCCTGATCCTCGTGGCAGGGGCGCGTAGATGTGGTGGGGCGAGCAGCGACCAAGTTACTTCACTGGTGCAAGCCCCCCTGTGGGAATCCAGGCCTGCTGCAACTCCGTACGTTTGCTGCTTTACAGCCTTTGTATGCAGTTCTTATGTTCCTCTTAGAATAATAATGTCTTGCTTCTTTCCTTTTAGGTATGGAAAGGTATTTTGGTGTTGTCATGCAGTTTGAAGATGAGCATGGGGTGGTAGGCGAAAGCACAGTGTGCGCGATGCTGTCCAGTGAGTAATGCGCGATGCGCGGCACTGTTTCGCCTTTTGTACTGCTAACCTGTGTCTTTTCTCTCCTTGCAGGTTGCAATGTTCCTCGCCGAGCGCTGTAATGTTCCAGCAATGATACTGACCAGGAGATGACTACCCAGGTAAGAATTGTGTGGCTTTCTTCATTCGCGGGGGAAACGTGAGTAAACGCTTTCTAATGCTGTCTTTCTTTCTCCTCTTTCCAGGTTATGGTTTTCCAGGATGCCTGCAGTGCCGGATGATGGAGTTCATACCTTCAGGTGAGTGGAACTGAAGTCAGCGATGGATTGAAGACAGGATACTGTTCCAGGTAAGTTTTGTAGTGTTCTTTCTCTCTCTGAAGGTCCTTGGTTTCTGGCAAGCTGGCATCAAAGAACTGGACACAGTAAGCGTTACGCTGCCCACAGCAGAATAACGCAAAGCATGTTCTGCTGTTTGGGTGTGGTTTAAATAGTCTCAGGTAAAGTAGTCCAGGTAAAATAGTCCCAGGCCTGCCACACCGAAAGTAGTCCAGGTAAAGTAGTCCCAGGCCTGCCACACCCAAAAGACTAGACCGCATAGCTCAGTTCCTTGTAACTGAGCTATGTGTGTGCCTCCATGTTGGCTGAACCCCCCCCCCCCCAAGTTAAATAGTCCCAAGTAAATAGTCCCATTCTAATGTTGGTCTTCATGATGGTTATGAGCCTGGTACCAAAGGCGCCAGGACTGACTCCAAGAGAGTCTTGGCTGAGGTTTTAAGGCCTTTGACCTGGCCCCAACTGGAAGGCTGACTTGCCAATCAGGGCCAGGGGCAAGGGTCATGACACAAAACCCTTGAGCCCACAAACTGAGCAGAAGCTCAAGAAGTCAACTGGTAGATTCATGATCTCCCAGTTCTGTCTTTGGTCAAATTTGCGGCAGCCAAGATGATGAATCCACTCCTAGACCAAGCCAGGAAGTCCATGGTTTCAGAAACGGAGAGTGGAACCTTGAAAGCACTGCATTTGGTTGAGATAAGAGGGCTTCTATATTGAATCAGCGTGAATGCTAGAAGAGACTATATCAACTACCACCAGCTATTGGTACCAAAAAACTTTTAAAAGGCATTGCTAGTGTTGGCCCATTCCAACCTTATAACCAGCTATTTCTGGTTAGAACAGACACAGAAGACCATGCTGAGCCTATTCTACTTGTCCAGAGTAAATGCAGAGTTTAAAAAGTTTTGTGTTTGCTGTCCATCTGTCAGAAGACCTTACCAGATGATGTACTGAGAACACTGTTACAACTGTTACCAATCCTAGAGGTGCCCTTCCACCGGATTGGTATGGATGTAGGTGGACCACTAGAGCCATCAAGATCAGGCAACATGTCACACTTGTGGTGGTCAACTACTCAAACTCATATCCAATGATAAATAATACCACTAAAGCAATATTACAGGTACTCATCTAATTCTTTATAAGGGTGGTCTTTCCTGCAGAAATCTTGATAGACCAGGAGAGCAGCTGAGTGACATGAAGGACTTAATGAAAAGACGGACTCTACAAACATCCATTTATGATCCACAGACCACCAGCCTAGTGGAAAGCATCAACAAAATATTGAAACGGATTCGATATAAGGTGGTCGCTGAGGATGGATGGAAGTGGCATTATTTGATTCCATGGGCCCGTTTGCTGTAAGGTAGACAAAGCAAGCCTCTACTGGATTCTCATCATTCGAATTGGTATACAGACGAAACCTCAGAGATGCCCTCGATTTCCTACGAGAAGAGTGAAAAGGACAAAATAACCAACCAGCCAGTGACAATGCTATAATTTGAAATACCCAGGAATATATGGACAAGGTCTCTGAACTGGTAAAAACCCATGTGTAAGACGCTCAACTGGGTAGGAAGGAGAAATCTTATAACCAAGGGGCATGACTACGTACTTTTCACGTAGGAGATAGTTATGGTTCTACTACCAACCATTCAGAGTAACCTATTTACAAGGTGACACAGGCTCTTTGTGGTTCCAGACAGGGTCTCTCCAATAACTTACAAGAGTCAGACTGCAGTAAAACTTTGCACTTAGCCCCTTGGCATTTACTGCAGTCTGGAGACCTGGCAGGAATATAGATGTCATTATCATCGCCATTTTACTGAACAGTTTATGCTCATCTGGAATATTGTCATAGGCCTCTATTGATTTTGCCGAGAAATAATGTCTTCTCTTTTGGCGATAGAGGTTGAGCGACCTCTTCTTCCTCATATGCTCATCCAATTTTGGGAATTCATCAATATGAGAATCACTTTGAGGAATCACTAATGCTGGAACATGTGCCATTAGAATGGAGCATATTCCTCCCGAATTCGTAGGCAACTGCATATAAGCTCTCGATCCACAGGCCCAATATTGGTCCATCAGTACGGCAGTTCCTCCATTCATTCCTGGCACTTCGTGCACCTGCTTACATCCTTCAGTTTCTCCAACCAGAATCGAGCCTCCATTCCTGAAGCATGTTGCATTCTTTAATGGTATTATGGATATTGGTCCTGCTTCATAGTCGACCCATGTTAGTAACTTAGAGTATTTGGCCCATAATTCTAGGCATCTGTCATTCAATATTTGCACTATGGCTACTGGTTCCTTCTTCAATAGGTGTGCAGGGCAAGATAATAGTCCTTCTTTCCATCTGGTACTGGTGGAAGCACACCCACCTACCAATAGCTGAGGTCTCTGCCAGCATCCTGGCCCTCCTGATCTCTCGGTCTTGTCTGAGCACTCTTCATCTCGACAATCTTTATTCGTTCTCCAATCCCGGATGGATCATGAGGTTTTTGCTTGTCCATCTCATCCCAGTTTCCATCCTTTTTGTCTTTATATAAGTATCTTCATATGGAAATGTTCCTTTTGATCACCATTGTAAAGTTGCCCATTTTCCTTCGAATTACCCTCTGGTTGTATACAATGCTAGATGACCGAGACACATTGCGTCATGTTCAGCCATCTCTTTGGCAACAAATGTCCTTGCTGCTTTTGTGGCATCGGCATTAAGGAACAGACATAGCAAGTTTCATCTGATGTTCTCTCTCCCACTTCCTTCATGTGCTGATATCATAGGTTATTTTTTAAATGAGCCGAATTATCAAGATATGTATTTATATCTTCGTGGTCCTCCTCAACATCCTTTCTAATTCGAAATAACTTCCTAGTTATATTGTAAAAGCTGTCTATACCTTTTATTGGGGACGATAATAGATGTTTCATTAATACCTTTCATATCTGTACTACCTTTTGCCACACTTCGAATTGCCATAATAAGGAGAAAAACACAAATAATACCCACTGATATCATCAATATTCCATGAAAACCTATTGACTTTCTGGATGGCAATGAATCTCTGAAATGTTGAAGCCTCTCCATTTTGAGTTCACTTTAGTATGCACATTTGTATCTCCTTTTTAATCACATTTATATAAAAACCGGGAGTATTATCGCAATTATCACTCTCCAGACAATACAGTTATTCTTGGTCTTCCAAAAATGTGATAATATATATTCCCCTTTGTATTAGGGCTGGATAAGTCTGCAATATGTAGGAAAAAATACTAGTGTAATAATAGGTATCGTAAACGATGGTAGATACTCTTCTTTCTTCTTCAAATCTTGGACTCTTCTCACATTGTTCTTTTAAGCCTGTCTAAAAAGAATTCCAATGTAGCTGCAAGTCTATTTTCTCCTTGTCAAATTTTGAGAAATGCTGGACCCTAAACTATATTGCTTCTGTGCACTTAATTTTCCTTGTTCTCATTTCTAGCCATCAGGCGAGGAGTCTGCATGCGGGGAAACCTCTTCTCTTGCTTCGTTTGGATGGGTCTGCATATGCGGATCTATTTCTCTTGCTTCACTGTGGATATCTTCAGGAGGGGTTGATGTTTTGCCTTTATAGGGTTTGTTGTCATGTAGATGTAGCACGCTCTTCGCACCTTTAATTTAACAGCAGTGGGTGTACTCCAGGAGAGTATACATTTGTGCACTAGCACCTGGTCACCTGGATATAATTTCGGAGGTTTCAGCAAATCCTCTGTTTCACGAGATTGATGTCTTTGTCACTTCTTTTTTACCCCTCCTTTCTGTTCTTGATCTGTTGAGACATGAAAGAAACACTTGTAATCATTACAGTTAGATAATCATGCATCTCGTCGCCTAATGCCTTCGCTACACTGTGGGCATCCGTTCTTACCCAAGTTGGAGGAGTTAATGGGGTTCTCATGCATCGTCCAGTCACCAACTCATGAGGAGTTAGATGATGATCTGAACCAGGCTGATTTCTCAGGGCATGCAAGACCAGGGGCAAGCAATGCAAGTTAAGACCCTTTCTGGAAGGACAGAATGCTTTAGATCCATGTCAAATGGGCTTTCACCCCTTGATGGGGACAGCGTTGGTCCTGGTTGCGGTATTGGATGATCTCAACATGATCAAGGATAGAGGCGATAAGGCAGGTCTTATTTTATTGGACCCCTCTGCCGCCTTTGATACTGTCGATCATGGGATCCTTGTATCCCGGTTGCAGTGCTCAGGAATGTCAAGGTCAGTATTGGACTGGTTTCGTGCTTCTTGACCTCCTGTGTACAAATGGTTTCTCTCCCCCACCTTATAGGTCACCACCAGCAGCTATGAATTGCGGGGTTCCACAGGGCTCAGCCCTGTCCCGCTGCTTTTCAATGTGTACATCCAGCCCCTGGTTGCGCTTAGTCAGTCTTTTGAGTTCCAGCTATTCTCCTATGCAGATGATACCTACATGGACCTGGGCCAGGCAAGGACTGCTGCCCAGCTGAGGCTGTGCCTTGATGCTGTCAAGGGCTGAAAGGAAACCAATTGGCTAAGGCCCATCAGCGAGAATACTGAAGTTTGCATCGGTCTCGTGAGGCTTCCGATAGCTGGACCTCAGATATTTGGCTATTGTCGCTGGGCTCGCTGCCAGTCACAGTGCGTGTGTTCAGGAATCTGGGTTTAATATTATATTCCTCTTTAGCTATGGAGAGCCAGATCAATAGTATCTGTGGGCTACGTTTCCTTGAACTGAAGCAGCTCAAAGTCCTTCCTTTTATCCCTGAGGATCTCCACGCTCAGGTGGTTGCAGCTTGCTTTAATGGCAGCATTGATTATTGCAACTTTATTTACCTTGCCCACCCTGCATACTGTAAGGAGGGCATGGTATTGACAGTAAGACAGACACAAGTGTCCAGAGTTCAAGGGTGTTTATTGAACTTTCACAAGGGTGTGATGAACACCTATCTAAACCTAAATCTACAGATGGGAACAAGCTACGACCATCAAATAATAATGCAGTCCTAGTGGAGTCTTGTCAAAATAAAAGGGCCTATACTAAAAAAAACTATTGCCAATCTTTACCGTTAATTTACAAATGGTGTGGGGTAATGTTCATGAAAAAGAAAAGTATTCACAAAATGATATGTCAGGATGTCCGTGCCGTTGTCCTCCCTTCCCCACGTTTTTAGCACGAGGCAAGGCGGTTCACTCGAGCAAAGCACACGCTCTGGCTTCTTCGCACAAGGATATAGTTCTATTTCCAGCAACGGGGCCTTCTGTGCCCAAGTCTCTTTTCTCATCAAAGTTTCTTGATTCAGAGGGCCCGATGTACAAAAACTAAGATAGTTATTTTCTTCTTATAAGTATTTAATGTGGGTGCTTCAGCCGAGCTTAGATCCCTGTTAATTTACAATCGTTACTGCGGATCAACCTCTTCTGACCTCAGATCCCACTTCTTACAAAGTTCAGAGAATTTGTTTTCTCGGGTGAACCACGGTTCACCCCGGATCCCCCTCAGCCGGGCTCAGATCCTTCCCCTTTACCAATTAGTCTCCCTCAGCCGGGCTCGGACCAATTGTAGTTCACCTTGGTTTATCGAAGACTTTCAAATGTGCACAGGATTTAGCTCGACCCATTGCAGGACCACTTTGATACAAACTTCCGTTTTACAATACAGTTGCCATTCAGTTGGATACCTAACAGAGACCGTGGAATGAGCACCCACGTGGCGCCGGACCACTCTGTAAATGGCATCTCGCTTGGCCTCCCAAAGTTCATTCACTTCTTTGGCTTCCAATTATATTTGCGTCGCTCGTCACATGTGTTTCACACACTGTCCTCTTTAGCTTTCTTCATACAATGTTGCCACTTGCAACCTTGGTTCAAACAGAAGCTGGTTTTGTATCAGTCTCTCTGACTCACCGGCTGTGCTTTCTTTACTGGTGCTGCTTTGTTGTAGGAGACAGTATCACACCGGTAATCTTTCCCCCTGCCTTGGTTATCGACATGGGAGAGCTATGGGTACCTTCGATGCACAGTGCAGGTTTGTTTAGCTTTAGTTCCCGATCTTAGGCTTCTTACTTTCCAAGGTTTGTGAAAGTAATGGTCTTTAAAGGTTAATGGCGCTTCTCTGGTCTTGCAGTCTTTCTCCATGTATTAAACTACCATCTTGGAACTGCTGTTTACTCATGGGCTTTTCCTCGCTCCGAGTGTGCTTTCGTGCTGCGCCTTTTATCCATGTGGGGAAGTGTGATGGAAGTCAGGTGTGTGTAATGATCAGTAATTGCCTGACCTTGCCCCACCATTGTATTGGGACATGTAAGGTATACAGCTCAGGTGTTAGTCCATTGTCGCTCACAGTGAACTGTCCATGAGAAAGGGTTTGTGTCGGGAAAAGGGGAGTTTGAGTTCCTGGGTATCCTACCTGGTAGGATGGGGGACAGGTGATACAGGGAAGGGGATACCACATCTCACCATCTGGTGCCCCACTTCCACTCCCCGAAGACCCCTCATCCAGGTGATCCTCCTGCACTGGTCCACCCCCAGGAACTGGACCCAAAAGCGATGGCCGTGTCTTGGCCACCTGGATGACAGATCCCCGGGGACTAGCGGGTGAGACACCTTCGGATTTCTGATAATACTTCACTGTCTACAGGTCTTGCAAAATGCAGCGGTTTGCATGGTCAGGGGCATTCCTTATGGCCATCATGTCACGGCAGTGCGACAATCCCTGCACTGGCTACCTATTTCAGTGCAAATCAAGTTTAAAACCCTATGTATTATCTAGTGGGCTTTGAATGCGAATGGTTGTCTGGCTATTCAGGATAAACTACAACGCTACTGCCCGGGGCGCTCGCTTAGATCTATGGATGCAGGGATATTGAAGATACCTAGCTATCTCAAAGAACGAGTGGGAAGCAGAGCATTTTTCATTGGTTGCCCAAAACTCCGAAACACGCTGCTGGTGGCTTTACGGCGCACCAAAAGTTTGAGCTGTTTAAATGCAGACTAAAATCCCATTTGTTTGCTTAACTGACCTCTCTCTCCTAGTATCTGTGCTGCGCCATGATGCCTTCGGTGATGGTGCACATTATAAATATCTGATTGAATGTAGCCATCCCTTTTCCAAAGTGACTTTTAACTTGGCTATGCACGACTTTAACAATCTGTTTAATTTCTCAGAGACGCCATTTGTCTGTGAGTGATAAGCGGAACAAAATGGTGTTTTACACCTAATAAAAGAACTATCTGTTCAAACAACTCATTTACAAAATGCGGTCCATTGTCAGACCGCAAAACCTTGCACACCCCCGACCTTGGGAACACCTCGTGCACACGGAACTTGGCAGCGCACGGGGCATCAGAGTGTGTGCATTGACCTGCCTCTATCCATCTAGAAAAAGGACATACTACGACCAGCATATGTCTGTAGCCGTTGCATGTCTGTAGCCGTTGCATGTCTGTAGCATATCTG
The DNA here is from genome assembly GCF_040938575.1 of Ambystoma mexicanum. Lineage (NCBI taxonomy): Eukaryota > Metazoa > Chordata > Amphibia > Caudata > Ambystomatidae > Ambystoma > Ambystoma mexicanum. Next base: position 650,905,142 of record NC_090936.1, read on the forward strand.
CATAAATCTGTAGATGCTGAGATGGGACATGGGTCTAGGGATTGCTCCTCTTGCTCTACGCAAAGTGTGCCCTGCAGTACATTTCTGGCACACTATGCAATTCATAGTGAACTGTGTCACATGCTCTAGTAGATTGGGTGAGAACCATTCTTCTGCAATTGTTGCAGCTAGACTTTCTTACATCATGTGTGCTGGTTAGTGAAGCTGCTCCAGCGCTAAATAATGCTAGAGGCATAACTGGCTTTCCAGTGCCTCCAAATTGCCTCAGTGGGGGATAAAGAACACCCCGCTTTCACCATAAATCCTGCTCTTCTTGTGGAGCTCAACCTTGTATTTCAATTAACTGGACAATACAGCATGTTCAAGCCCTCCTTTACTAACATGCATCGTCCTGTCATGTGTTTAACATCTTCTCTTTCCAAACTAGATGTGGGTGGATAATAGGCTGCTTTTTTGGCCTCTGTCTGTGGTTTCGTTTCCTCAGGAAATTAAGCCTGTTTGTTAGAATGCGCTGAGTATTCTTGGACTGCTATGGTCAATTTGAGATTCAATGCTTCTATAAGCCTAGCCAGTAGGGCTGCATGTTGCACCGGAGTGCCGTCTGTGCGGAGGAAGCCCCTCCTTTTCCAGCGTGACAGATCTGTGTGTAGAGTTGACATCACATAGGCGGAGTCAGTCACTTCCTCATCCTCGGAGCTCCACAGCTTTGATGATGTAGCTTGGTTAAGTTCAACGTGAGCCAGCATCCATTTCAATGGCCGTCTTTGTCACGTTATATGTCCCTCTATAGCAAGCGTCTGTTCATTTTCTTTCTACCATGATTTACTGCGTATTTACAGTTATTGGTCAGTAAATTACTTCATCATATTTAGATTCATGATTACTTTAGCTTCAGGTACATGTTATTCTTAGTGCTTTGGTTACATCGTTACTTCGAAGTATTTTCATATCATTTCAACATAGGTTCATATCTCTTCTTTATGACATCACTTTGTCCTTGTCAGATTTCACTTTAACGTACATCCATGAGATTCATTGACATATTTTTGACATCTTGGCAGGTGACATTCTTCCATAGCACTTTCTTCCATGTGCCATCCTTCCACACTTTCAGTGAGAAAATACATTCTGTATGGCTGTCTGAGTGCATACCATCTTTCATACACTCGATGCGGTATGGGAACAATGCAGGGGGTCCCATTTATTGCTTTTCTCCGACTGTTCCGATATGATGGTGGTGAGGGGGCAGGAACCAGCAGGATAACGTCTACCTACTCCTCTACATTGTACTTTTAATTAATGCATTGTGCTCCCAGGGTCATAAGTGTTGCTGGTGAGTAGAAATTGCAGCTGCAGAGAGAGTGCAACATAATTGTGTTTTGAAGCTGTCCTTGTTAGTTGGCAGGGGCTAAGAGGCATATCAATGGGGACCCCCCTTAACATTTCACAGTTGAAGATGTGGATGAGCCTACAACATGCCCCGTCTCGCCAATCAGTGATCTCTCTCAAATGAGGGACGGACGCAGGGAGGCTCGATCAAACATGTCTTTATTAAATGAACACTTCTCAGAAACTGCCTGAGCTTAAACACATCTCGCCCCTCCCCTTCCTGTTGCCCCGTGTTCCTCTCCACGTGACACAGGAGTTGGTGACAACATCACCCCCCCCCCGATACTAAACATAAAGTTCGGGATCATGGCATCTCCTCAATGAGACGATGGGGTTTTCTTCGAGTCCTTTGCGGCCTCCCGCTATTTCTCTCACTCAAACTGGCCCTTGGGACTGGGTAAAAGGGGCTCTATCATCCTACCGCCTCAGATAGCAATTACCCAAGGAAGCCGATGACCACCTATGCGACAAACTCTTGTCACTGGCCTCCTGGAATACCAGAGGTCACGCCCATCTGACTGACCCTAATACCTCTGACCTGGGCCATTTTGACATCTTCTGTCTACAAGAAACTTGGCTCCAAGATACACCCTCCATGGACGGGTATGACATTGTGATTTCGCCGGCGACAAAAGGGCTTCTAGGCCGCCCCTCAGCGGGTCTGCTCATCGGTGTACGGTCAGACCAAAATCTAAAAATGCTCAGGACCACAGCTAGTTCATACGGGATATTGGCAGTCCTAATTGATTGGAACCCTGCTTCGGGACCTCTAAATCGTCGGTCAAAGCAACCTTCATCCTCACCACTCGCTGTGATCACCACGTACTGGAATCCGCAAAGAACCACAACGCAACTTTTCTGCCAAAATATGGCAGAGGTCCTGGATGAGATCCTTATTGAATGGAACACTCCCTTCATACTGGTATGCGGTGATCTCAATGCGAAGTGCAGCCAGCAGAAGACAGACCGAAAAAAATCATCCGACGCAACTGAAGCAGAGCACAGAGGACAAGCATGGATGACCCTCATGGCATCCCGGAACCTACACAACGTTGCCTGGATCCGCGAAGGGCAGACGCTTCTCCCGACCTGGGAGAGGGGCCGACTGACAGCCACACTGGATTATATTTTTGCGTCTCAAGCTTTGTGTGCTGCAATTCAAGACTTTAAGGTGGTTAAAACGGCCGCCAACGACCATAACATGCTCACCACTTCTTGGAGCTCCTTAGCGAGGAATTCAACTTCCTATTTACCATCGATTGAAACAAATCCCAAACAATCACACCTGCGACTGACCCGGACCAACATTAGAGCTATCACCGATCAGTACGTGGCTGAATTTGGGATCGACCAACCTTCCGTGCCATCGTCCAGGCCGGACTACTATCCCATGCTCTTAAAATATACGAGTCACCCGGCAGTGGGTCTATCCACCCCCAAATCTTGCACCCACCAGTATGACCTGGAAACTGCGGGGAAAAAAAACGGCCTGAGAAATCTCAGAAGACGTGCAAAGACCACCAATACCGAAGAGGCATGGGACCGCTGGAGATCTGAAAAAAAAGACTACAAATCATGGATCAGGACACGTCGTGCTGTTTTATACCAACAAGACGCAGAAGCTATGATGAAAGTTCTACACGCAAAAAAACGGCAGATTTCTGGGACTTGGTAAACGCCTCGCAAGGATCCACAACCTATAACATGAGTAATTCTGTCCCAGAACAAGTTTGGGTCACGTTCTACACTGATCTATTCGCCAACTTAGCGCGAGATACGAATCCGTCCTTTGTCACCACCGGAGCACCCTGGATCGACCTTTCTCTAACATCAACCATAAGTACTGCCATCCAAAAGTTAAAATCTTCCAGAGCCCCAGGCCCGGACGGCCTGTCGAACATAGATCTAAAAAAGCACCACGCGGAATGGGCTGCCTTTATGAGCATTCTGTTCGACCACTGCAGATCTACCAGACAGATCCCATCATCATGGTGCAAAGCAATCATCATCCCTATTTTCAAACGTGGAACCAGAGAAGCACCGGAAAACTACCGTCCGATTGCCCTATTGGACATAATGGGGAAAATATTTGCCGCCCTTCTTTTAGATCATTTCCACCGCTGGGAGAAAACAGCTCCCTGCAGCGATCCTTACCAACTCTAGGCTTCAAGAAAAACGGTAGCACCACAGTGAACATCTTCATACTTTCAATTCTAAAAGCCAAAATAAAACAGGGATCTCCTGCGGTGTACGTGACTTTTATCGACCTTTCTCAGGCGTTCGACAAAGTGGACCGACCTAGACTATGGAGAAAGCTGGCAAACTGGAACTGTCCACCGTCCATATTACACCCTATAATAGCCCTGCACACCAATACCTCTCTTAACGTCCGTCTAAACAGACAGGGGGCCCTGTCCAGAAATATTCAGACGTTCAGAGGTGTCAAACAAGGCTGTCCTCTAGCTCCGGCACTTTTCGTGGCTTTTTTGGGGGACTTCAAAGATTCGGAAGCGTTGGTGCGCTGCTTCCCCCCAAAGTTTGGCAATCTCCCTCTGTCTCGCCTCTTATATGCCGACGATATGATCCTGTTTGACCAAACTCCGATCGGCCTCCAAAGGCAGCTGGACAATCTGGCAACCTACATGACCACCAACAATCTTCAAATAAACCAGACCAAAACTAAAATCATGATCCTGTCCTCTTCACGCCACCCGCCAAAAACCACCGGGTCTTGGTCAGTTTGCAAAACCAGAATCGAAGTGGTTCAACAATTTAAATATCTAGGTGTGCTCTTAGACGGGTCGCCACATGAAATCAAAATGCAGCAATACCTCTGGTCCAAAACAAGGCAACTGACTTCCCAATTACGAGCACTCGACAGGAAGTTTGGCAAATTTTCATTAATGCCGGCCATCAATTTCTACAAGGGTAAAATGGTACCCTCTCTGACCTACGGCATGGATGCCATGTTCACCATACCGCCCCAACTATGGCGTAAACTAGAGGCCTACATATGGAAGTCCCTTTTAGGTCTGCCGAACGCTATTCCCATAGAAGCAATCAGACGAGATCTGGGCCTTTTGTCTCTAGGCGCCACTGTCAGTGGGGCTGCTCTTGCCCTATTCCGGAAAACCTTAATTAAAGACAGTCTCCCAATTTTAAAACAATTGGGCAGGAACTTGAATCAACCACCACCAAGTCGGTCCAAAAGTGGGTGGATCTTCAAAAAACCAAATTGGAAGGCCTGCAATGCTCACTTACTGACCTGATAACGAACCCACAAAGAGTAAGTGAAAAACTAAAACTGCAGGACTGGATCACCACTGTGGACAAAGCAGCTTCCATCAAGTGCTTAAACCATCTTCCTCCAACCTACAATAAACTGAAATCTCCTATGACGTACTGTCTGCGATTTCCAGATAAAAAACTGCGCTCAACTTTTCTAAGGGCTCGTTTAAATCTGCTCCACACCCGCGAAACCTTGGGAAGAAGACTGCAGACCAGTTCAACTACTTGCAGACTGTGTGAAGACCCTGACTCTGTGGAGAACATCCGCCACCTGCTCCTAACCTGCCCGGCTTTGGACGACATTCGCGCCCCATTTCTGTCTCCGCTTCGGTCAGACTCGGTCTTGATCGACGAGCACACATGGTGGTGCCGCTTAATATCTGGCGAGAAGTCTCGTTGGGCGGTTGTCACGGCCAAAATATTAGAAGCAGCCTTCATTAAAATTGGCGGCATAGCTAGTGGCCTGCAGACCATGGATGTTTAACTGATGGTTTTCTGCTACTTCTAAAAAACTACTGTGCAGCTGAGTCACTGGGTCTTAACTTGGCGAACCTTTCTTTTGATTTTCTTTTGATTTTCATCTACTATAACCATCAACTTCTTGTAAAAATCATTTTCTTTGATTATACACAAGTAAAATAAAAAAAAAATAAATAAAAAATTTCTCTCACTCACTTCCTGCGATGGCCAACGTGGCTCATCTGTGCCAGAATCTTCCATGTCTCCTTCGTAAGGTGCATCTCTTTCCCATGCATCTCTTGGTGTGCAAGGCTCAATTAGGGGTATGATCCCTCGCAGTCTTCTGAAGTGAGAGCTGTTTCTTGTCATGACACGGGTTCTGCCTTCAGCCGTAATGAGGGACCCTTTTCTTTGGGTTATGGTGAGGGGTTCTTCGTTGAAAGCCCCATGTTCTTGCGGTTTTGTGGCTGTCTCGCGAGGACGATGTCTCCTGGTTCTAAAACATTCTCTTCGGCTCTTCTTCTCTTGTCAGCCGTTTCTTTCATGTCCCTTTTCCGTGACGCATCCTGCTGTCTTATTTCGGCGTCACCTTTGTACATTTCCTCTTCCAGACCTATGTGAGGTAGTCTGATTCTTACATTTCTTCCGAACATGACTTCCGATGGTGATTTGCCTGTGGTACTGTGTGGGGTGTTGCGATAGTCCCTCATTAATTGACACAGTAGTTTTTCCACTGATTCTCCAGCCAGGTGAGGTATCTGCGTGGCGCGATTAATGTTGCCCATGAATCGTTCAACCGTACCATTTGCTTGGGGCCACAACGGTGTTACCTTGCGGTGATGGAAACCCATGTATTCTGCGAAGTTTCTGAAGTCTTGTCCCATAAACGGTGGCCCATTGTCTGATTTTAATACTTTTGGAATGCCATATGTGGCAAACATCAGATCCAGCGCAGGGATGGTATGATGCGCCGCCGTGGATGGTACGATTTGCACGTCAGGGAATCTCGAATATTCATCAATGGCTACAAGGTTGTATTCGCCTCCTTCCAGAGGGCCATAGTGATCTACTGCAATTTCTTCCCAGGTCCCTTCAGGTAATTCAGTCATTCTTAGCGGTTCTAGCCTGGTCTGAGGGTTAAGGACCACACAAGTGGGGAAGTTCTTGAGCAGTTCTTCCACCTGGGTATCCAATTGAGGGAACCATACTCTTTGCTGCAACATCCTTTTTGTAGACATTATCCCTCGGTGTCCTTCGTGTGCAAGCTCAAGGACTTTTTTTCTCAGGGTCCGGGGAATTACTAATTTGGTTCCCTTAAGTAGCAATCCTTCCTCTGTTTTGGCGAGGTCCTCTTTTAGAGCCAGTAAGCATGTGATGTCTTGATTGGTTTCATTTCCAACATTCTCCTTGAGTTGCTTTGCATGCTTCTACCGACCCGTCTCAAGGCATCTCATGATGATCTGTATTGCCTGTCTGTGTTGGATTCTCTGGTGATTTGTCCCATGTCCAAACCTTGCGGGGCATTTTCTTGGACTGCATACATTATGTATTGGTCTGCTATGGATGGGTCTGGGCTGCAATCTTGAGTGGGGTGACGCGAAAGGAAGTCCGCTGGATTTTGTTCTTTCCCCGGTCGATGAACGATGTGAAAGTGGTAGTCCTGCAGTCTTAAGGCCCAGCGAGCTATCCTAGGAGGCATTTTGGCCTGAGGGTTGCCGTAACTGAACAGTAGCGCCTGGTGGTCTGTGACTATTGTGAAAGGTTTCCCATATAGAAATAGATGGAAGTGCTCACATGCCCAAACCACAGCCAAACCTTCCTTTTCAGCTTGTGAGTAAGCTTGCTCAGTTTTTGATAAGCTGCGACTTGCATAGGATACTACATTTATAGCTTGACCATCCTTGCGATCAAGTTGAGTTAAGATGGCCACAAGTCCAACTGGGCTTGCATCCACGATTAGTTCTGTGTGCCGCCGTGGATCGAAATACGCCATGTTCTTGGCATCCGCGATGCGATTTTTGATGACTTGGAATGCTTGTTGGCACTCGTCTGACCACCTGAATTCTGCGTTGGTTTTGGTGAGGGCTCTCGGGGGTGCACTGACCGATGCAAAGTCCTTTATGTACCTTGTGCAATAGCTTGCTAGGCCTAGAAATGATCGCAGATCGGTGACAGAACTTGGTGGTGTGGTGTTTGTGAGGGCACTGACCTTCTCGTGATCCGGTGTCATTCCACTTTCAGAGAAGATGTGCCTGAAGAATCTTAGTGTTGTCTTCCTAAATTCGCATTTGTCTTTGTTAAGAGTGAGGTGCGCTTCCTCCAGTGCCAGGCACACCCGCATGAGTGTACCATCATGCTGTTCTTGAGTTTGCCCGAACACTAAGATGTCCTCGCTATAGTTTAGACAATTTGGCACATGTTTGATGATGTTATGGATTTCTGACTGAAACATTTCCGCGGCTGAAGAGACTCCGAAGCTGAGTCTCTTCTATCTATAGAGACCCAAGTGAGTAGCAAATGTGGTGATATACCTGGATCTTTTGTGGAGTTCTAATTGATTGTACCCTTTATTGAGATCCAGTTTCGAAAAGACAGTGGGTCCGTTAAGCAGATGTACCATATCCGTGATTCTGGGAGATTGATGACGTTCTCTCAAAACTGCTTCGTTTGGCCTTTGCATGTCCACACAAATGCGGATGTCTGAAGAGTCTTTCTTTGGCACGGGTACTATGGGGGACACCCACGGAGTGGAGCCTTTTGCGGGTTTAGTTATGTCTGCCTCTAGAAGTTTGATCAGTTCATTTCCTACCTGCTTCTGTATGTTGATGGGAATTCCCCGATAGTGCTGTGCCACGGGCGGGACGTTTTTGTCTGTGTAGTTCAATCTGTCTGTCCTTCAATTTTCCTAGTCCTTTGAACAGCGCAGGGAAAACTTGGTCAATGTTTGCCGTGGGATCCAAATGTTTGTGCATCATGAGACTGTACGGAACATGTATTAGTCCCATGTCGACGGCAGCTTTGTAGCTAATAATGCATCCACTGTCTGTGGCGGCTTCTAGAACGTGCATGGGTATTTCTTTTGTGTGATTTTTGTATCTACATGATGTCATGAAGAAGCCTTTGCACGCTAGGGGTGTCTTGGAGCCGTATGGAAAAATGAACGTTCTGGCTGGCTGCAGACGTGGTGCATTTGGTATATTGTTGTATACCTCCTCACTGACCACATTGACCGTGGCTCCCGTGTCCACCAGAAATTCGGCAGCCACTTTGTTGACTTGTATTATGAGCGTGGGGCTGTTCTCTTTCGCGGTGGTGTTCCCTAGTGCATATAGGTAGCCTTTCACCCGTGGTTCTCATTTTCTTGGTTTCATTTCGTTCCTAGGGTTGTCCTCTGAAGAGGCGCTGGAGACACTGTCCGACTGTGACTGTTCCACCAAGCATCTGACGTATCTCTGAGGACGCCTCCTTCGCCCTGAGGATGCGGGCTTGTTGTTTCTCCATTCCTGTGTTGCTCTTGGTTGATTCGGTCTGATGGTTCTTCCCTGCTTCTGCGGCATGTCGAGTCATTCTGGTGGTGCGAGTCGCGACTGGGGCTTGGACGTCTCGACTCTCTTTCTGGTGTCGAATGTCTGTTTCTTCCACTACCCCGCATTTTGCTGCGATATATGAAGCATACAGCCTTGTAATGGTTTTCCCCCCACATGCAGAGCAAATTTGACCCATGGCGGGGCATGCGCCCTCATGTGGGTATTCATGCCCACAACGATAACAGAATGGATCTGTGTTCCCTTTTGAGGTGTTTTCAAGTTTGTGTATACACTCATGCTTCCCGTGGGTGATGGTGATGCCATCAAGACCTTCCACTTGTGCTGTCAATGCCGCCTCTGATCGGGCCAGGCATAGGATCTCTTCAAGGCTCCGTGGCTTTTGCAATAGTCGTCACCTGAAATCACCGCTTTCACACCCCACTATGATTTGGGAGCGAAGCGCCTCCTCATTTGAATATTTGTTGAAGTCACAGTGTTTCATTTTTACTCTTAGTCTCATGACAAAGGCATCCATTGTCTCACCTTTCAACTGTTTTGTGGTGTGGAAGATGTGCCGTTCATAGTCCACATTGGTGTGCGGCGTGAAATAGTCGGTGAGAGTCGTTTTGAGGTTGGTGTAGGTGTCTGTTGTCTTTGGGAAGTTCATCTAGAATGTCTCTCACATTTGACCCTATGGCGTGAGTGAGTAAGCTTTGTTTCCTTTCATCCTCCAGGGGGCCTACTGCTTTGAGACATACTTCAAAGTCCCTTAACCATTTCTTCCACCTGGGCCCCAATGTGCTGGTGTCACTCAGATAAAAATTGGGGGGTAGCTGTGATATGAGGCTGTCCGTCATGCTTGTGCGGGCTACTCGGGCAGGTGTTAGCTGTACGGTTAGTGATTCCTCCGATGAATCATCCGGCATGACAAATGTTTCGCTGGGATGCACTTACAATTTGTTGCGGTAGGCGAGTGGAGAGCCGCCTTGCCCCACCCTTTTGGCTGCAGCCTGCGCAGGTACTTGCGATGTGTTGATATTAAAGAGGCGTGGGGAGCCGATGCGTTCCACCCACTTGGGCCGTTGCTATTTTGGCGGGAAAACTGTGGGGAGCTATTGCGCTCCACCCACTTGTGCCGTTACTATTTTTGGTGGGAAACTGTGGGGAGCCGATACGCTTCACCAACACGTTTCCGTCATTGGCAGGAGTACGGGAGTGACGGCCTACCTCCACGTGAGGATCCAATGCATGTGGGGAGCCGGTGCGCTCCACCCGCCGCTGCCTTTCCAGGGCCAACGCCGTTGACGGGGATGATCCGTCCGGAATGCAGGGAGCTGACGCGCTCCACCTGCAGGGTGTTCGTTGCCGTTGGTGGGTACTCGTAGTACCCCACCCGGAATCCTGACGAAGATTGTGGCTGGCGGGGAGCCTTCTCTCTCCCATCCGCCTTACCTTTACCATTGCGCCTTGGCAGAGCCGCAGCCTGCCGCTCGTCCGACACTTGATGAGTCGAGCACGATAACGCCGGAATGGTAATTGTCGTGGCATAGATTCATCCGCCTCGTCGCCAGTGTGAAGATGTGGATGAGCCTACAACATGCCCCGTCTCGCCAATCGGTGATCTCTCTCAAATGAGAGACGGACGCAGGGAGGCTCGATCAAACACGTCTTTATTGAATGAACACTTCTCAGGAACTGCCTGAGCTTAAACACATCTCTCCCCTCCCCTTCCCGTTGCCCCGTGTTCCTCTCCACGTGACACAGGAGTTGGTGACGACATCACAGAAGTGGTCTACATTACTAATCCTGTTAACAAGGTGAAAATATTAATGTGGAGTAAGTATACAGATTTGTGTTTCTCTCATTAACATGCATCAGCAAAGATCACTTCTGATCAAGCCCAACGGGCCTTGTGCTTTTATATCCCATCTTAAATTCTGTTTTTACCCTATACCATGCCATTCAACACGTGCCTTACAGCCTACTTCTTCAGGATCATCCTATAGCCAAGGGTAATATGGAGAGGTTATATGAGTGGCTAAATAAAGTTTTGTGAAACACCAAGCCTGACATCCTTTGCTTGGAATTTTGGCTGTGGATAGCGAACATATTGATGCATTGCATGGCTGTTCTTAGAAAGGTATTGAATAGTTATATTTTATTTTAAAGCATGCATCAAGATAATTAAATCTTTACAATATTCTTGTGCTAAATTGACCAGATGCCTCTGTGACTTTTTATAGTGTATCTATACCAGAAACCGAAGCCGTCGGGGCGCTCATATTTGATGCTCGGGACGCTGGAAAGTGCAAAGATATTGATGTGGAGGCCCCAAATAACCTGTTCAATTTTACTGGTCTTGCTGGTCTTGGAACTAATCAGCGATTTAACATGGTTCCAGCTGGTTCTGGAACAATAATGGTTTGTTGCTTTAATTCTTTTGGTTAGTTAATTTGCATTTAAAATAGAGGGTGCAGGGAATGGAAAGCTAAAGGCGCCACAGGGGGATCAAGGCCTACTTGTTTAATTTTAATCAATCAATGTAATTTTATGCTAAGGAGAATGTTGGGAATGTAAGAGCTGATGCTATTTATTGCCGTTTATGTAAAATCCAAGTGAGACCAAGTTGTCACAGTGAAAATATTGTAAACTATTTTCTTTACGGAAAAGCCATGTGGAATGCAGAGCATCAACTACCTTTCTTCCACCCATCATCTACCTCTATTAAACCTAGGGATGAGTCGGAATTCATGCTATAGTAGAACCTGTAATCAAATCAAACTCCAGAGTGCATAATCCACACAATCACACATCAATGAAAAATAATCTGTTTTGTTGATTACAAATGAATCTGCAAACCACTAGTTGGTGTCCTGGAACATAATCCAACCACTACTGTCAGCAGAAAATAGAGAATATAGACACACTTAATAAGCGCTGTACCACATTTGAAGTTGGAATATATATATAATTGCATGGTGCCACATGGGTTCTGACCACACACACACACACACACACACACTCACACACTCACACACTCACACACTCACACACTCACACACTCCCCCCCCCCCAATATGTTTAAGGTACATGGTGTCTTCCGCTGCTAAGCCTCATTAGCTAGTTGCTAGGCCTTCCCACAATCTGCTCTTCAAATCATGGTGGAATGGAGCACATGCCACAAACCGTGTTTTCTCCAGAGTGCATTATGACAAATCAGTGTTTCGTCACTTCTCCCCAGAGGGGAGCCTTTCCTTGTGAGGCTAGGGAGGTGGGCCTGCTAAGCAACATTCCCCCTAGGGGTGGTGGTAAGCAGGACATCATAGGGAGAGACTCACCTCTTGGGGATAAGGACTACCATTCCGACAAGGAACTCCATGAAATCCTCTATTGTGACCCATCAACAACATCCATGCTTCAGAGAAGTCCATCTGAGCAAGGCACTGTTTATTATTGTAATATTAGCCCTAACATTCATCTTGAAGAAATCTCTGCCAAAACCGCTGAGACAAAGAAGAAAAATGAGCAAGCAATACAGTTCGCTCCATGGTCCAGAGTCAACCAAACTCTGATGAAGAAGCCTAGACGAGTAAGGCAGATTACTCATGAGAGAGAGAAAGGACTTGGATGTTACGCTGGGTAGGACCCAGAATTTGGATATTAGAATGGAAGAGGGGCTCAAGGTGGAGTGTGAAGCTTGGGACGTTTAAACCTGGGAAGAGCTAGGAGCTGCCGAGCACTGAGAGATTGTCGTCTTGAGGAACTGGCCAGTGGGGGTACCAAAGTGTCACAGAGAAAACGGAGAACTGTGTTGTGCAGGGGAAGAGAACGCGGAGAAGAGGACAAACTGATTGAGTGGTGGCACGACCTGGAAAAGGTTGACTGTCCAGTCCAGAAACAACGATGAGGCTCAGAGGCGTAGCAGGATTGTTTAGCAAGTCGGGCCTGAAGCTAATGTAGTTGGGCCCACCGCAGTGACATTAACATATATAAATGCCCACACAGCGCTGCTGAGTGGGAATTTACAGATTTTGGATGGGCCTTTCCCACTCAGGCCCTACCCTGTCTACGCCTCTGCTGAGACTGCTATAGCCATGGCTATGCAGCGCCACACCGAAGAACCAAGAAGAGTCAGCGCGACTACAGAAGCTGTTCCAATGCAGAGAGCCATCCCAAAGAGAAATCCAGTGATGCTAGCCCTGTGAACAAGAAGTTAACGGCAGAGGTGGGAGACCCGGAAAGGCGTATAGACACATGCAGCCTACACGTCACAGTAACACAATCAGTGGTTATAAGAGTGAGAATAATTACGAGACCCGGCATACTCGTCCCAGTGGGGGGGAAAAATATCATTAAGTAACAGAATAACCCGAAGTAAGAGTTATACTGGAACCTGTCTCGCTAAGCATTGCAAGACAGAAATTGAAGAACGAAACCCTCACAGTGGTTTGGAATACCTGATTCAGTCCAAAGCGTGCGTCCGTTAGCAGCCCAGAGAAGATTTGTGTAAAACATGTTAATGAGGAGATTAGGAACCAAAAGAATACAGAGACTCAAGACCCAGAGAATGGACATTTGGGTTGCTCAAATGTATAGAGGAAAAGGAACCTTACAGAGACACTTCAAGAAGGTGCAATCCAAAGAGGTGAACGCCCAAACACAGCGAGGACAAAAAGTTTATCTACAAAAGGAAAGGGGCCGCCAGGAGGGCGTTTAAGGCCCAGAGAAGAACTAAAGGAATTAATCCAAGAAATAGCCAATAACTATTTGAAAATAACCTATTAGGGCCAAACAGCCTATCCAGGAGAAGGGAGTCGTTCTCCTGGACCTTTGTTGTTTTTCCTTCGTGGTAGGGCCAGAATAGATTCATTTTGAGATTGGGGGGGGGACAGGCTGTTTACTTTTGGGACTTCACTACTGACGACAAGCACACTAGTTTTGTTCGGTCGGGAAACCCATAGAATAGAGATAGATACGCCATTTTCTTATTATTTTAGTAAACCACTCGTTGAAAATGACAGTCTGTCTCCTTCTGACCTACATGAATATCAAAGGAACCAGGATGTGAGATCACCATACAGCTATAGAGTTTTGGAAAAATATATTTAATCACAAAACAATTTTTTCACACACAGTGTTTAGGTAGTTACATTACATTCGATAAGCACGAAAGTGGCACGGACAGGTTTGGTATTCTAACAATGGGGGGTACAACTGTGTACCAACCTCTGGATTGTGGAGGTAAAGTTCCCAACAAGGTGCACAAGTGGATACAACAATTAGGTAAAACAGAACTTGAGAAAGTGCTACCCAGGACTACTTTTAGTCCAGGGGTATTTAACAGACAGTGTACTCAACACTATATATAAACATATAACAGGGGTTAAACAGTTGTCACGGATCATCGACACTGTAGTGTTTCAGCCAACGGGGGCTTTATTCGAGCACGTTATTGTGGTGGCCTTCATCAGGAGAGACGTGAAGCGTAGTTCTGTCTGTGAGTGTTATCGTCAACTGAGAGTTCAGCGGTGTGGCTGGGCTTGAGAGTCCCTCATGGCATCGTTTGATGTGCGTAAAGTACTTTTTAGGATTTCAAAGTGCCCATTGCAATTGAGGTGTGTGCACTATATTGTTATTCAGAAACGGTTTTTGTGACAAACACTCTATAGGTATTACAATGTCAATATGAAACGACTGGAAAGTGTGTACATCGAGTACGTACTGCAGTGTAGGGCACGCATGCATTCCTACAGTTGCCAAAGTTTGTGTGATACGATAGCCAGAGGTTGGAATCCATGTAGACTGGCTCGGGTTTGTAGAGTTTTCTGGTTCTTTGGCTTCTTCTGTGATACCCTCGAGATCTGCATTTTCAAGTGTGAAGACAGTGCCATATAACCAGAAGGAGATATAGGTGTTATCCCTGAATTCAGAATTATTTCTCCCACAATGCACCTTAAAGCAATATTCATAACAATTACCTGCTGTGCTTATGTATTTTTCTTTACTGAAAATATTGGTTACTGAAGCATTTTCCAACATATAGGGTACAAAATATAGTATGGATGTTAAGGTTGGGGCTCTCGCTAAAAGAACTCTCAGTAAAATGAATGTTACTGCTACACTAGTCTTATAAGGCCTGAGACTGATGTAATTGCATAAGAGAATCCTACCATTCCGCTCATTCACTCCTAAAACACTGACCATCATCACACTAATCTCCAGGATAGACTATGCCAACAGCCTTTACCTCGAAATGCCGGAACATCTACTGAAGAAACTACAACGTATCCAAAACACAGCAGCTAGACTCCTCAAACTATCACAAAGAGACCACATCACCCCAGCGCTCAAGCAGCCAATTGCATTCAAAACGATGTGCATTACGCACAGAGCTATTCATGGTGAAGGAGCAGAATTCCTACAAAAGAAGATGACCATCTGCCTGCCGACATGAAACCTCAGATCAAGCAATGACATCCGCCTGGAACCAAGACCATACACCAGAAAAGAACTTGAGGATCCTCATTCTCCCATCTGGCTGCCAACACATGGAACACTCTTGTGAAAGAAATACGTAACACACTTAAAATTCTGAAAATCACTTAAAACCTGGCTCTTCATCTCAGAGTGAACGGGATCAAGTCTGAGAGGATCACTATCACAAGAGGCACCAGGCAAGGCTGCCCCCTATCTCCCCTCGTATTTGCGCTCTCTATGGAACCCTTCGCAGATAGAATAAGAGCTAACATAGCGATCCACGGTCTCTCCGTCGGCGGAGAATCCTACAAAGTCGCCCTCTACGCAGACGACGTACTCTTAACAGCCTCTCATCCGGAGGAGTCCATGCCAGCAATATGGCAAGAGTTACAAAAGTTCGAAGAAGCAGCGGGTTTCCAGGTTAATTTCTCAAAATACACAGTAATGGGCCTCAACGTGCAAGAGAAAAGCAAGGCCCACTTAGCAGCCAAATACCCGATCCCATGGGTTAAGCAACATCTCGCCTACCTGGGAGTCCTAATGCCAGCTAAAACCGAAAGGATCTACAGAATAAACTTCCGCCCACTTCTTGCAGAATTCCGAAAAGACTTAACCAGATGGCAAAAACAGGAAATCTCGTGGTTTGGAAGGATTACCGCGGTGAAAATGAACTTAATCCCAAGACTACTATACCACTGTCTGGCCCTTCCAGTCGTGATTCCAAAAAATGCCATCCAAAAGCTACAGGCAGACCTTCTAAAGTATGTCTGGGAAGGCAAAAAGCCACGAATACCAAGACGCATCATGCTTTGAAGCACTGCAGCGGGTGGTCTAGAGGTCCCGGACATCAGTAGATACTGCCTCGCAGCCCAGCTCTCTCACGGCTTCGCATGGAAACTGCAGGACCCCTGGCCCCGCTGGCTAACCCTAGAAGACAACTGGTGCCAGTCACCAATAGAAAGCTTACCACACAGGAGAAGCCCCGACCACACCAACGGCGTAGAACCGCTGACGGCGACCACAAATACAGTATCAAGCTAGAAGAAAGCAGCCCGCCAATGGAACCGCAGAACCACGATAGGCCCTCTCACCCTCATCTGGGACAACCCGGATTTCTCTCCCGGTGTCTCCCCAAACAGCTTCGACAAGTGGAAAGCTGGTGGATTGTGTGTCATTGCGGACTTCTTCGAAAATGGCACTCCACTGACCTTTGAAGCCTGCAAGACTAAATTCCAGGTCCCGGAAACGGAAAGGTTCAGGTACGCCCAGCTCAGGCACTGGCTATCAAGTGACGGGGTTAGGCAAAGCGGAAGCAGAGAACTATCAGCCCTGGGGAGCACTCTCATGACAACCCCCCCCCAAAGGGAAAGTGGCTACCCTATACAAACTACTGGAGAGAACGGACCCAAACAAGAAGGAGCCTTATATGAGAAATTGGGAGAAGGACATGGGAAGAGAGATCGATCCAGCAGGGTGAGGCATTATCTGGTCCCGCATCCACAAAAGCTCCAAATGCGTAACCAATAAAGAAGGGGCCTTCCAGGTGCGTTATAGATGGTACCGTACCCCAGAAATCCTCAACAGGTGCAACCCCTCCGTCCCACCGAACTGCTGGAGAGGATGCGCAAACAAAGACACATTATACCATCTGTTATGACCTGTCCCAAAGCAGCCCAATTCTGGAGGAGCGTCCTTGACCAAATCAAATTAATTACAGGCCTTTCGATTCCGCGGGACCCAGGGGTAGTCCTGTTGGGATCTACAGGCGAGGGTCGATTCCCCTTGTCCGGCCGCACAGCCGACCTCTGCCTGCATCTGCTAACGGCGGCAAAAATATTGATCGCCAGAGTCTGGAAACACCCCGAGGGCCCATCTATTCCATTGTGGTGGACCAAATGCTGGGAGATAGTGGCAGCCGAAAAAAATCACAGCCGTACGCTTCGACAACAGAAGCAAATTCTACCAAACATGGGCCCCTTTCCTGGACTACACGCAGCAATTCCCGGGTGTGGCAAGACAGCCCCCAACTCTGCGCTGGTTAGAGGGAATGACCTGATCACTTGACGCCGACTAAGCAGAGAAACTTCCGTTGACCGGACCGGAGCCTAGCACCAACCTCCTCTTGCCTCCTGATCAGCAAACACTCCCAGCTCTAGAATATGGCTCTCCCCACCTACCCCAAGGCAAAGCAGCAAGAAAGACTAGTTCACAACACAGCTTATTATGTAAACCTATGCTCCCTGTCTCCCCTTCTCCCTCCCCCCACTGTTCCTTTTTCAGACCTCAGTTTGATTGTTCTGTTAAAGTTGTTGAAACTAAGCACTAATGTCATCCGAAACCAGATACCTTTCCGAAAGCTATATGTTTCCAATGTTTATTTTGTTTTTCTGCTTACCGCTATAAATAATAAAATGAAAGTTTAAAAAAAAAATTAAAAAACCTGGCTCTTCAGCTCACAATTGGACGGGAACAAATAGAAACACTAAGACAGCATGGAAAATAAAATGGGCCACAATGATCACACATGGAAGGCAGAAGCCAGGGAAGGAGTGAACCCAGGACATATACACACCCAAACCACTGCCCAACTCCAGGCTGCACTATGAACAGACTCCCTAACTGCAAGCGAGAGAGCGCTAAGCCATGAAGGGAGCCAGTCAGACAGGGACCACATATAATTCGGAGGGAGGGAATCGGCCATAGTAACCCCGGGAGACGACGACTGACAACCCCATGGAGATCAACATACGATCCTAATACCATACACCTTTTAACCCAAAAGGAGAAAGGGACTTTCACTTCCCCCAACAAATCGGAGGGAGGGTACCAGCCCTAGAACCCCAGGGAAGTGAAAACAGGCATCGTCTGGTGACCTACGAACAACACAATACCATACACTTCTCACCCCTTTTCTACCCTCACACCACCTAACGGCTCATAGAGACAAGCCCACTGGCGCAGAACAGGGCGAGGGACTAGGTGAATACTGAACACCCTAAGCACCAAGAAAAGGAAAAGCCACACTAACCCAACTGCTAAACCTCAACTCACTGCTCTGCATAGACCTCTCACATGCAAAACAAACAGTAACAACTTCCTTCTGCAGCAATCCGCACCCTATTCGCTACACCGCAACAAAACCACTCGCACAACAGCTCATGGGAATCTACTGATCCATGAACTGCACCCATGCTCAGTGAACAGTGCCAAACCGAACTGAAGCTGCCAACAGTACATCACTTTGTTCCTCGCTATACTTTTGTCCCGCTTTCCCCCACAAGCAACCCCTCCCTCTTATCTTTCAGAGCCGCCAGAGGACCACTCTGGTGGTGATAGTGTGCAGTATAAATATCCTTTAACATTAACATATAGGGGTTTCGTTCTAACCTAACTTCTATTACTTTCATGCAGTGAATTATTGCTTTTAAGATGACATTTGGCAGGATGTTTATTAAATATACAGTCTTCTCACAGTGACCGAGCTCTGCAATTCAGCACCCTAAAGTGATGCCCACTCCTTTATCTGCTTGCTTAGAAAGTGCTGGGGAGCAGGGATGAGGCACCCTTGAGTGAAACATGGTATCTTCCATTTCCCTTTTCCAATAAGCCTCATATTCCCCAGGTTCTTTGTAGGGTATTACCAATGCCTTCTCTAGTTTTCTAGACAACCTTCTCCCAACACACACCACTTTAGCACTGAGACAAGGAAGCCTAATTGAAACAGTATAAAGATTGGAAGAAGAAAAATGAGCGGTCTAGTTGTTGGACTCATTATCACTCATGAACTTTAGAACCGGCTCAGTTGAGAGAAGTGGGAGAAGCGCAGCAAGCTCAAACTAGAGTTCCAGGGCAGAAGCTGTGGCGGTGAAAAGGCACCTTCTCGAGCCGCTGGGAGGTTTATGGAGCGTGATCCAGTGCAGCTAGTGAGGGGGGGCTCGTTGGCAGTGAGGCTGAGCAGAGAAAGTAGTCCAGCACAGAGCAAAGGTATCGAGACCAGTGGAGAGGCTCCCGAACGCTCACAGGTACAAGACCGCTGACTGCAGCTGACCAGAGCTCCGCAGAAAGCAGCGGGGAAGCGAGGAAGCCGTGCAGAATGGCAAACGCCAGAGGGAACCAGCGCAAGCAGCCCGTGAATGGAGAAGTCTATGAAAAGACGCTGTAAAAGGACATCCGACCATAAGAAAGCTGGTGAGTCGACCTGGGTGAAAAGGTAGCCCCAGACATAGTGGATGGGCGGTTTTGAAGCAAGAGACATTTGGTTTTAGATATCTGAATTCAATGTAAGGAAAAAGTGAATGGAAATGAAGCATTGCCAAGAGCCAAGAATATTTGAGCAAGAGAACTAAGATAGTAGCAAAGCCAGACATGCAAGAGAATACGTTTCCAAACAGGGGAGTATCCTGTGAAGTTTATGATGGATTGTGCAACCTGAACTATTACGGCAACCGCGTTTCCTTGCAGGAGAGTGTACTGGCAAGCCAATGTTGGTCTTGAAAGGGAAAGTTACTATAAAGTGAATGTTAAGACCATTTGTGACAAAGCTTCAAGGGCATTTGACAGGACCCAGAGTCAAGCAACATAGTGAAGCTAAAACTGTGGCAAGAAACCTATGAAACAGAACCAAGTAAGGTGCGTCGATTGCGTTACTTGTAATGGGGTGGACCATGTAGTCCGACAACTGCGCCTAGACTGAATACACCCACCTAAGGAAAAGCCACATTCTGATTGACTAAAGGAAGCCTATGTGAACTGAGATTGATTGAATAAAGGAAACATATGTGAACTGAGATTGATGAGCTGAACTTTATAAATTGATGACAAGTAACCAAACTCGAAGAAATATCCCAAGGAACTGTGTTATGTTGGAACATTAACTATCCAGAGGAATTGTATTATTTTGAAACATTGGAAGACTTGAAAGCTTGGGGAAGGGAACCTCTTTGTTGTAAAATGAACTATTTGAATCCTGGGGAAGGGAAAACCCTTTTCCACTTGAGTGCTGGAAGAAGCTCTGAGCTATTATTTGGAACACTTCATTTGATGCGGACATCCCTACACATTTTATTCAGTTAGATGGGGCAGCTATAGGTTTTGGACACAGGCAGACATTTGCTTTGGGATTCCTGACTAAGACTATCATTAGTTTCATTTAGGTAGGGAAATCACACCTTCGCTTAGGGCAAGTTAGGCATTTTCCCAACCCTGCTTTTTAGCTAATAAAAGTTTGGACACCAAACTTGTATCTCGTTGTCTGTGTCTCTTTCATGATGCCTTCACACAGCCACTAATGCTATAGGTTTGTGTCCCCTGCAATCAATTAGCTCTATATGCTCTTCTGCTTCATGAGTAGGCTTTGTGAACTGATGGTTTTCTTGTGCACTGTCTGAATTGTAACTAAATAATGGTGTTTCTAAAAGTCCTCTTTTTATGTTATTCCAGCTTAATGGAGATCTGAATTTTGAAGACCCAAATAATATAGCAGTGGGCAATGAATACACACTGACTGTCAGGATGCAAGATATTGCATTTCCATACTACACAAGTAAGTGTTTCCTTGGTAAAAGAAATTCAGAGCAGTCTGATGAATAGTGTAGATACATTTTTGTCTGAAATGGAAGACATGTTGTATACTAAACAGTGGTATTTTGCTGGAAAATGTTCCATATTTCCTGGGGGTTTACTCGGGAGGTACCCTATACGTGTAGCACAATATACATTTCTGCAGCACTCAACCATGGATCACAGAAGTGCCACTCAACAACTGAAGGCTACCATGTGTCCACGAGGCTTGCTCACCAACCCTTCTCCATAACTACAAAGACTCTCTGTGTGCTCTCACTACTGAACCAACTAAATTATTCTACTATACTGACCTTCTAATCTCTCTGTTTGCATACCCACACACTTTCCATGACCCTCCAGCCTATACTTTACCCTATTCTCTCCATTGCTTACTTTACCTATTTCTCCTTTAAAAGCACACAAATGGCACCTTATCAACCCTCTTATCTGCCCCACTTTGCCTCAGTTCCCATCGCCATCCCCTACTCACTATCCTCTTTAGCCCACCCCAATCTGAGCTCTAAAATATCCTCTGCTCAGCAAACCCATCCTGTCCTCCCATTGATCACTTTACACTTAAAATCATAAAATAACTTGCACCTGTTGCCTCCTCTCTTCCCTCTTCAGTATTACATGTGACGAATCGGGAGCAGTCAGCCCTTCTCCCCAAGGGGGAGCCAACCCCTTTGAGGCTAATGTGAGCCTGCTCTGTAAGACATTCCCTATGGGTCTGGGCAAGTGGGATCTCATTGGGATTGACTCCTGATTAGGCGACAAGGACTCCAATGCCCACGAGCAAGCACCATATCTGCATATATGGGACTGCCTTCCTTGAAGAATACTTTATCATCCTTGATACATGATTCAGGAGCAGACCATCACCGAAGACCTTTCATGAATAAATCAATCTTTGAGCAGCCCACGCCAGCACCAGAAGCAAGAAGGCAGGAAAGGAGGGAAAGAGCAAACCCTTCAGTCAGAGGGCTGAGGGCTGGAAGGACCAGCCCTGCAGGTGACTGCCAGCACAACTAAGTTGGGTCCCAGCCTGCCACGAGATCAAATCTAGTGGGGGCCCCCACATTATGAGCCCACAGATGAGGAGGTAGGAGCGGCTCCTGGACCCAAGATGGAGACCCTGTGACCCATAAAGTGGTGGGATATCAGCAGGGAGTGCCAGAAGGCTGCATGGCACCCCAACAGGACGGGGGAGGAAGCTGGAAGCGGGGACAAGGAGAGAAGCAAAGAGGGGAGAGTTCCTACTTGGCGTGCGACCCGGGAAGGAGAGACAGAGCCCCCCCTCTGGGTGAGGGGGGCAGGCAATGGGGTAAAAACAGTAAGACGATGGCAGCGGAGAAGGGGAAGAAAATGCCGGTCCAGGCGAGGATGGACTTGTTCAGTGCCATCAACGGACCCCTCCAGTGACGCAGGCAGGAAAGACACTGGCGCAAGTACTGAAAAGGAGGAACCCAAGTTGGGGGAGCTATTACTGGCCATACATTAGTCAGAATCCTCACTGGAGGGCATGATGCATGCTGTGGGAGCCGAGGTGAGCTTCTTGTGACACGATCTGCAGAGGGTGTCAACGAAAGTTGGCGAAGCGGAACAGAGGATATCTGAGGTGGGAGGACACTATGCCACTGATGCAGAAGGATATCCAAGAGCTGAAAAGCAGAACAAGGGTCCTAGAATAACGGGGGCAGGATGCAGAGGGGAGGGCTCATCAAAACAACTTTTGGATACTGGCCCTCTGCCAGAAGATTGAACATCCCTCCATGGAGCTATATCCCGATGAATGGCTGGCGGAATGGATGAGACCAGCAGGACTTTCACAATTCTTCAACACATCCCAGAGGCCGCAAATGAATATTGCAAATGTCCAGGAAAAAAGGGTACAATAATGGTGAACAGCTACAGGGGAACAATTTACCCGGACTTCTCGAGGGTTGTGCAGAAGGCCAGGCGTTTGAGGAAGTCAAGAGGATGCTTTGGGCTGCGGAGATCAAGTACGCCATGCTCTTCCCGGCAACCCTCAGAGTGTTGGGTTCCAAAGGGATGTGCTTCTTCCATACCCCACAAGATGCATGGGACTGGGCGATGTGAGGAAGGCATGGTATCAACAGTAAGACAGACACAAGTGACTACAGTTCAAGGGTGTTTATTGAATTTCAACAATGGTGTGATAAACGCCTATCTAACGCTAAATCTACAGATGGGAGCAAGCTACGACCATCAAATAATAATAATGCAGTCCTAGAAGAGTCTTGTCAAAAGGGCCTATACTAAAAAAAACTGTTGCCAATCATTACCCCTAAATACAAAATAGTGTGGGGTAGTGTTCATGAAAAAGAAGTGTTCACAAAATATGTCATGATGTTCAGGTTGTTGGCCTCCCTTCCCCACGTTTTCAGCACGGGACAAGTCTGTTCACTCGAGCAAAGCACACAATCTGGCTTATTTGGCACGAGGATACAGTTCTATTACCAGCATCGGGCCTTCTGTACCAAAGTCTCTTTACTTCAAAGTCTCTTGATTCAGAGGGCCTGATGTTCCAAAACACAAAGTTCCTTTTCTCATATACATACTCAATTCATGTGATTCACCCTGGATCCCCTCTTGTGGGCTCAGATCTCCCTTTTCACAATGGTCAGAGAATATTCTTTCTCGGGTGACTACTGGTTCACCTCGGATCCCCCTCAGCCAAACTCAGATCCTTCTTCTTACACAATCAGTCTCCCTCAGCCGGGCTTGGACCAATTTCAGTTTGCATAAAACTATCGAAGACTTTTTGAATGTGCACAGGGTTTAGGTTGATCCGTTGTAGGACCACTTTTATCTCCAATTTACCTCTTCTCTGTTGGATACCTAACAGAGACCTTTGAATGAGCACCCACATGGCACCGGACCACTCTGTCTACGGAATCTTTCTTGGCTTCCAAAACGTTCAGCCACTCCTCTGGTTTTCAATTATATTCGTGTCACTTGTTACATACTTTTCTCTCACAGTTCTCTTTTAGATTTCTTCATACAATGTTGCTGTTTGCAACATTGGTTCTAACACAGGCTGGTCTGATATCAGTCTCTCCGGCTCACCGGCTGTGCTGTCTTTACTGGTGCTGCTTCGTTGTAGGAGCCAAGGACAGTACCACAGCGGCAACCGTTCCTCCCCGCCTTGGTTATCGACGTGGGAGGGCCCCATTTAGCTCCAACACACAATGCAGGTTTCTTCAGCTTTAGTCACGGGTCTAAGGTTTCTTATTTTCCAAGGTTCATGAAAGTAACGATCTGAAAAGGTCAAGGGCACTTCCCTCCATGCAACCCTCTCTGGTCTCGCTGTCGTCCTCTTTGTATTAAACTGCTATCTTGGAACTATTGCTTCCTCGTGTGCTTTGCCTTGCTCAGAGTGTGCTTTCGTGCTCCGCCTTTTATCCATGTGGGGAGGTGTGATGGAAGTCGGTGTGCGTAATGATCAGTAATTACCTGACCTTGCCTGACCATTGTATTGGGACATATCAGGTATACGGCTCTGGTGTTGGTCCATTTTTGCTCACAGTGAGCTGCCTGTGAGACAGGGTTTGTGTCGAGAAGGGGGTGGTTTGAGTCCCTAAGTATCCTACCTGGTAGGATGGGAAAAAAGTGTTACAGGGAAAGGGCTACTGTCTCGTTGTCCGGTCTCCCACTCCCCAAAGATCCCTCATCCAGGTGATCCTCCCGCACTGGTACACCCCCAGGAACTGGATCCAAAAGCGATGGCTGTGACCTGGCCACCTGGATGACAGATCCCCAGGGACTAGCGGATGAGACACCTTCAGATTTCTCACAGTGGACAGTGAAGGAGTAGGCAGGCGGAGACGGCCACGTGCAGTGGACAGAAACGTACCGGTCAGAACATAGGGACGATAGACTGCCATGAATCAAACATATGGAAAGAATAGGTTTGTCTGATTCGGATTCTTAGTGCACTTATATGGGGAAGGGGAACCACACCACGGGGGAGAATCAAAGGTTCCAATGGGGGCCAGAGCTTCTGGATACAAGAGGAATGCCTTCCTGGGAGGGCTAGATATTCCAACTCTACAAGCGGACATCAGAGAGCAGGCATAGCTGACTGAGCACGGGGGGGACATTACAGTGGTGTGATGGGATTTTAACGATACGTCCCAGTCTGGGCTGCATAGTATGCCACACATCGGTGGGGTTACAAACTCACTGACGAAGCTTAAGTCCTTTATGGTAGCCACTGGGCTCAGGGCTGTTTGTAGGGGCACGCATCCTTTTCGAGGATTGACTATATATTCCTCCCGAGCACAATGGCAGGTAGGACGACCATGGCCAAGTTTTTGCAGAGGAGCATTTCAGATCATGCCCACATGGTGGTCACCATACAGGGTGCAGAGGTCCAGCAGAGAGGGGGTGGAAGCTGAATGCTTATTATTTGAAGGACGCACAATTGGAGGGGACCCTAAGGGAGGAGTCAGAAGCATACTTTCAGACCATAATTGCTTTTGGTACCTTTCTCGGTGCGTCAGCTTCAGGTAAAAGTTGTTTAGGAAACAGAGTGAACCAGTATCATTCCATTCTTTGTTGTGCATTTTTTTCTCTTAATCCACATGGTTTCTAAGAAATTATCCACATACTCGTTTGCATGGTGACACAAATTTCTTTTTATAGTTTATTCAATTAATTTAGATTTTTAAGTCACTGTATTCCTTTCTTTCTACACGTGTTTCCCCACTATTTTATAGTGGATCATCTGGAGAGAATCTACAAGGGTATCAAACAAAAACAGATTTACAAAAAATGTACATAATTTGCCCTCACAGATTTCATGTCACACATTTCTCACAGATTTTATTTTATTTTCTAATATACATTCGCCCTGATTGCTCCATCAGTTAGCGCATGTTTTAGATTTATGTTCCCCACTGTTGTAGCCTGTTTGGGTAAGTACCTAAAAGAAAGGGATTTTTTTTTTAGTTTAACACACGTCTTAATCAAGACTTAGTCAATTATCTGCTCCCAAAGGTGCTTATTCCAAGAAATCAAGGGACGCTCGCATGTAACTATCTAAAAGGTGATTAGTTCTTAGCAATGGTTCTTGGTGAAAGGGATCCGCTTGTCCCTGGTGCGATACCGCTGATTTGGATCGGAGGTAGAAATGGCAGCCTTTTATTTACCAACGCAGTGACTTCATTGCGCTTCTGTACGTGATGACATCATCGGAGCCAACCGTCCCACGGCCACCTTTGTTTTCCCTTTATACCGACGGCCTTAAATCTCTTCCAATGTCCATAGCTCATTCATTTGTCTTGTATGGAAGATTGTAACATTTGACATTTGACTTTTCTAGAATCTTAAGGTCCATTCAATGTTATTTTTTCACCACTGCCAGACATATTCAAATCATTTGAGCATAATGAATAGTGTTTCCACTATGATACTAATTATGCAAATGTAACATTAGTGTATAGTATGTAGGAGTTACTCCTTAATATGTGTAAGATCAAAACATTATCTGTACAATCGAGCAACAGTTTGTTAGAATGGACACTTATTCATACCCTTGGTAACAAAACCAATATATCATATAGCTAATTTAGTCCCTTAGGCTATTCTACCAATACATAATTTTAATAATCCAATGTTCATGTATACAACCAGTTCGACATTTCATTATCACAATTTAGACCTGCCGCCCATGTGTCCATTAGACAAATCCATTTAGCCTCTTTTTGTCTGAGCAGTAATTCTCGATTACCACCTTCACCTTTTCCAGACCCAAGAATTTAATTCTATCCACTGCTGATTCAGGATGGTCTGTACAAAAATGTGTGGCCATTGGGTATCTCAGATCCTTATTCTTAATAGCTCTCATATGTTCCAAAATCTGCATTTTGAGCTCTCGTATAGTACTCCCTATGTAATATTTATCGCAGATACATTTTATGCCATATATTACAAATTTAGCATTGCAATTAATACATTGCGATATGAGTTTTATTTTTCCAATGGCCAGTTTCATGCTCTTAGTTCCATTCATTATTTGCGGACATATCTTGTAGCTGGCACATTTTTGATTCCCTGTTAGTGGTTTCCTATTTAATATCATGCACAAGTCTTTTGGCTGTTGTGGTTTTAGAAAGCTTGGACTATCATCATGTTTTTAATAGTTGGTGCTTTCCTATAGACAATCAATGGTGCTTCACTCAGGTGTTTGCTTACGTTATCTATTTGCAAGATGTTCCAATGTTTTTTAAGGATTGGGAACACTAGAGAGTCACTCCACACTTTGGGAGGCGTACAAAGCGATGTTGCAAGGAAGGGCGATGCAGGTAGTTGGACAACATCTTAAGACCTGTAGGGAGCGTATGGACAGTTGGAGGGGGTGGTGACGGCAGCTGAGGTGGATCACGCGAGGCAAAACACTGAAGTCACAAAGAGGGCCCTAAACAGGGTGCAGCAGCAGTATAAGACAGTGGCATGGGATCAGGCAAGGGCGGCCCATTGGGATAAGCAAGCAAGGCTTTTTGACACAGGGGACAAATGCAGTAGACTGTTGGCTTGGCTGGAGAGCATGGAGGAAGTGACAAGGTGAGTGAGGGAGATTAGAAGGGCGGATGAAGAAGTAGCATCCCGGAGCAAGGGGCAGAAGAGTTTGAGAAAATACTATGTTCACCAAATACTATGCAAATCTGTATCTGGCTCAGGTGGTCAGTGATGGGGGCGGGATAGAGCACTATGTAAGGGAGAAGGGTTTACTTAGGGTGAGCCAAGAACAAATGGGAACGATTGGAGCAGGACCCATCAGGGGAAGGAATCCAGGGTGCGATGCAGCAGCTTCAGTCCAGAAAATCCCTGTGTCCCAACGGATTCCTTGTGGAGTTCTGGAAACTAGTTGGACAGGGATCGATAGTGGAAATGAGAGCCATGTTTATGGAATGCTGGGAAAGGGGTACATTACCGGAGGACTTACGAAGGGTCACAAATCTTGTCTTGCACAAAAAAGGGACACCGCCAGACCAATGCAGCGCATACCGCCCGAACTCCCTAATTTATGGAGATGCAAAGATATTGGCCAAGGTCCTGGCCAATAAACTGCTGTCAGTTATTGTGGCACTGGTCCACACGGATCAGTGTGGGTTTATCCCAGGAAGGGCCACCATGATGAACCTAAGAAGGCTGCACAAAGCACTGAGTGCGGCCCCTTCCCTAGTGGTCCCACAAGCAGTTATGACAATAGACTCGGACAAGGCATTCGACTCAATGGGATGGTGTGTCTCTGGGAGGTGTTGGAAGGGTTC
Source organism: Ambystoma mexicanum (assembly GCF_040938575.1). NCBI lineage: Eukaryota > Metazoa > Chordata > Amphibia > Caudata > Ambystomatidae > Ambystoma > Ambystoma mexicanum. Next base: position 650,933,142 of record NC_090936.1, read on the forward strand.
AGTTTCAGACCTAGATTTGTTGACTGGGTAAAGCTACTGTGCACAAACCCAGTGGCTTGGTTTAGGGTGAATGGGTGCGACCTCTCGCCACTCCTGTTTTTGCTGGTGATGGAGCCTTTTGGAATATGGGTGAGATCCGATCCCCTGCTACAGGGTTTCTAGTGGCCAGAAGGAGGAGAGTATCGCATATCACTATACGCAGACCATGCCCTCCTCTATCTGCGGGATCCGTGACTTACTGGGCCGAGGGTGCTAGACATGTTTCGGGAGTTTGGGGAGGTGAGCAGTCTTAGAATTAACTGGGATAAGTCAGTGCTCATGACGGTGCAGGAAGTGGCAGACTCGATACCTGAGGGGTGCCTATTTAACATCATGCACAAGTCTTTTGGCTGTTGTGGTTTTAGAAAGCTTGGACTATCATCATGTTTTTAATAGTTGGTGCTTTCCTTTAGACAATCAATGGGCTTCACTCAGGTGTTTGCTTACGTTATCATCTATTTGCAAGATGTTCCAATGTTTTTTAAGGATTGCGAACAGTAGAGTCACTCCACGCTTTAGGAGGCGTACAAAGCGATGTTGCAGGGAAGGGCGATGCAGGTAGTTGGACAACATCTTAAGACCTGTAGGGAGCGTATGGACAGTTGGCGGGGGTGGTGACGGCAGCTAAGGTGGATCACGCGAGGCAAAACACTGAAGTCACAAAGAGGGCCCTAAACAAGGTGCAGCAGCAGTAGTATAAGAAAGTGGCATGGGATCAGGCAAGGGTGGCCCATTGGGATAAGCAAGCAAGGCTTTTTGACAGGTGATCGCAAGGGAGTTTACAAAGTATCTGGGCATCAATGTAGGGTTACAGGACTCCATGTTTCTGCGTAACAACCTGGACTCGGTCCTAGAGAGACACTCAAGGGGGTTGCCAATCACTAGGCGACTCTCCCGATCTCTATGGTAAGAAGGGCGAACCTATTCAAGATGTTGGCGTTGCTGCGTCTCCTGTATGTCCCCCAAAATACACCAGTGAAGGTCCTGGCTAGGGTGTTTCACACAATAGTCATTGCAGAGAGGGATCATCTAGGGAAATAAAACTCCACGAATAGCATTTAAAGCTTTATGTAGGTTGGCCTGGGATGGTGACCCGGGGACCCCGAATGTGCAGCATTATTGGGCCTCCCAGATTATATCAACAAATTGGTGAATGTTTGGGGGGTGGGAGGGTCTTGTGTAGAACGTGAATTGAGAAGCATGGGTCTCGACCTCCACTGCATCTGGTATACGGGGGCCCTCCACTAGGGGGTTTAAACAACCAGGGGTTTGTACATTAGCATCAGACACGGCAGCCCTTAGACCTATGGGATGTGGGGGGTGGCGGGTAGTGACCAGGGACGTTCCTATTTGGGGGGAATTTAGCCATGACGAAGGTGTACAAACTGGGGTCGCAAAAGTGATGGCAGAAAAAAGGGGATTAGGAAGATGGGGGGGGCGGGGGGTATCCTGGTGCAGGATAGTGTGAGACACCTGAAGGTGTCTCACCTGCTGGTCCCCGGAGATCTGTCATCCAGGTGGCCAGGACAAGGCCATCACTATCCCTGGGGGTGGACCAGTGGGGGAGGATCACCTGGATGAGGGGTCTTCAGGGAGTGGGAGTGGGTCACCGAAGGTTGAGACGCGGTACCCCCTTCCTTGTAACACCTTTTCCCCATCCCACCCTGTGGGATATTTAGAAGCTCTACCCCCCCTTTTCCAACACAACCACTTCCTTACACCATAACAAACAGACTAACACCAGAGCCGTTTACCTGACATGTTCCAACACAAGGGTCAGGCAGAGTCGGGCAATTGACGATAATCGCACACACCTGACGGTCCTTTAGCTTCCCCACAGGGATAAAAGGCAAAGCATGATAGCACGCTATGAGCAAGGCCGAATGCACAAGGAAGCAGCTATTCCAGACCGGCAGTTCAAGCGGAGGAGAAAGGTGGCGAGACCTGAAAGGACAAGGAGGAGGGACTTGCCTTGCCCTTTTCAACTCAGACCCACAAAGCCTCTGAAAAGGGAATCACAAGAACTTTATTTTTTTTTATTTTATTTATTTTACATTTATAAAGCGCTCAAACAGCCCGCAGGCATCAAGGCGCTGTTACAGGAATTGTTTGTTTTTCTTAGTTGCGTAATTGTGCTTTTTTTTGTTTGTCTTAGTTACTTACGTATTTATAACGCACGTAAACACCCAGAGGTTTCTAAGCGCGGACCCGGGGATCGAACCTGTTGTTGCTTCGTGTCGTCTTGCTTCCAAGACGCGCACGCTGCCGCTGAGCTATCCTCTCGGGAACAGAAAGTACAGCTGGCATGTGGTGTGATAGGTGTCACCGGTGCACAAGGCCTCACATGTTGATAACACAGGCAGGAAGGCACATTTGCTATCGTGGTACGGTCCTTTCCAGAAGCAAGACAAGCCAACGGGTTCAGCACAGCCCGGTGAGTCGGAGAAAGCTGATAGCAAACCAAACTGTGTTGAGCCCAAGGTTGCATTCCGCAACATTGCATGAACGCAAGGAACTTGTGAACAAAGAACTTGTTGAACTTCTGGGAGAGTCCAGAGCAGGGGCCAGCTGCAGAGTGGTCAGGACCACAGGAGTGCTCATTTTAAGGTCTCTGGCTGGTCCCCTTTTTTGTGTGTTGAAACTACAAGTACCAGAAGGCCCTAGGAGTGGGCGACGTGAGGTCAGAGTGGTCCTACTAGTGTCACGTCAAATACCTTGTACAATCGAAAGTCTCTGACCCATTGCCAAGAGAAAGCTAGGGGAAGGGAAACCACGCTTTCTGAGGAGATGAAGCAAATCATGAACTGTGTTAGAAACTCACGAACTGTGTTAAAGATGGCTATGTGAACCCACGGAGGAATGCCAAGGGAAAAGCTAAGAGAAGAAAATCCTGCATCGTGAAAAGCAAAGTGAACTGTGACATTGAACCCAGTTAAGGGATGCCTGTGAATCTGGGTGAAGCATGATGTTGATATCAAGAGTGAAAGGCCGTAGTGAACCCGACGGAAAGAGGCTCGCGTTGCAATAATAATCTGAGCCCGGCGAAAGGAGATCCTAGGGGCGAAGAGCAATCGCCCAATGTGCAAGATCACCGAAGGAACTTTTGTTTGTTGTTTTGATCCAGCAGGCCTTCTAAGGCAAGAGACTTTGCAGAAAAGAGACTTGGCCCCTAAAGATTCTGGTATTGTTGAATGAAATTGTGAACCTTGTGCTGGAGAGGCCCTGTAGTGTGCTGTGCTCAGAAGTTCCACCTTGTCCCATGCTTAAAACGTGGGGAAGGGAGACACATCCTGACTTATCATTTTGTGAACACTTCTTTCTTTTCTGGTGAACATTATCTCACACTCTTTTGTAACTTATTAGTAAGGATTGGCAATAGGTTTCTTTAGTATAGTTACTTTTTTATATTGACAAGACGCCACTGGGACTGCCTTATCATTATTTGATGTTTGTAGCTTGCTCTTATCTTAGTTTTAGGTTTAGATTAGGCATTTTTCTCACCCATTCATACAGTTTAATAAACACCCTTGAACTGTGATCACTTGTGTCTGTCTTTATTGTTGCCACCATGAGTTCCTTACAATAGTCTTGCATCATTTCCAAGGTTGCAAGAGGGGTCTTGCCTACAAGACCGGGATAGATACACCTATGCCAAGCTGTAGCATGCTATGTCGCAGGAGAGGCGGGTGGCTTGGGATGTCCCGGAGAGATCCCTGATGGAAGCTAACCTCCTGGAAAAAGAGATCAAGGGGAAGGCGATAATGCAATTATATCAGATGATCATTAACCATACGTCCAAACCCCTGGTGAAGGTAGGGAAAGATGGGAGGAGGATCTGGGGTCCATGGAGGAGGACTGGGTGGAGGCAGTGATGTTGCCAAGAGAAGCAAGTATAACTATGCGACTGCGTTTAATATAGTACAAAGTTCTGCATAGGGTGTACCATTGTAGGGTCCGCCTCCATCGTATGGGCAGGGGATCGGATCCCCAATGTTTGAAGTGTGGAGTGCTAGTGGGCACCCTATTTCATATGCTATGTGAGTGCCCCAAGGTGCAAATCTTTTGGGTGCAAATAAAGGACAGACTATCCAGAGTGGTTAGCAAGCCAGTTCCAGTGTGCCTCAATGTAATGCTCTTGCACGTGGGGGATATGGGATTCACTGGCAAAGAAACGTTTTTGATAAAAACGGCGATGATGGTGATGGTGGGAATAAATCTTGGCAGTGGACTGGGGAAAAATTACCCTACCAAGCATTCATAAGTGGGCGGAGGGGATGGACTATTGTATAGAAATGGTGAGAAGGGTGTACAGAGACAGAGGATGCCCACAAAAAGTTGAGGACATTGGAGCCAAATGGAAGGAGCCCAGCTGAGTTTTGATCCTGGGGCACTTTCGGTAGATGTGAAACGGGTGTGAAATGGGTGGGAGCTGGTGGGACTGTGGTGAAAGGGTTCGCAGGGTTATGTCGGGGTGGTGGGAGGAGGGCTGTTGGAGGGAAGTTGCACTGAGAAAGGTTCTGTTGTGCATAATAGTCAACCACAAGGAACCACATTTGAAAAACAATAAAATGTGTTATAAAAAAAAGAAAAGATCTGAATTTAACTGAGATGAGTGGGTCACAAGAAGTGAAGGCGGTGCGCAGGGGAAGACCCCTGACGTAAGCATGCCTTGGAGAGGTGGAACTGGAGGAAGCCGCGGAGCACACAGCAATTGGAAAGCTGCAGAAAGTCAGCCTGAGACGCCGGAGAACAGGCAACAAAGATAACAGGGAAACGATGGTTGAGGCAGGAAGAGAAAGTCTGTCCAATTCGTTGGTGGGCCAGGCACCCTGTGAACAACGCTGAGGCCATTACTGCGGGGAGCACTAACAGTTCCCAGCCACCAGCATCCGTGGAATAAAACCTCTTGCTGAGATGTCAAGAACGAGACGCAAGCAAAGCAGGAGAAGCCCAAAAGCCAAGCCAGTTACCTGAAGGAGTGCCGAGTCCTGCAAGGTCACCTCAGAGAAACAAGGGTACTGGGGTGAACAGGAAGAGTCGGTGGCTGCCAGATATGGCTTTTGCCTCATGTGGAGCAGTGCTCTAATTGTTTAAGCATTTTATTTCCTTTGGTTCTTTTTCCTTGGTGTAGTTTCATTTTGGTTCCTTTTAGGCTCCGGTTCACCAGGCCGTGGCAGTTGACTGGTCGCCTCTTATTTTATACACTTACTTGCTACTGTAATCTTTGGTTTAATTATTTTTCTTTGATTCTTTTGCTTTCCTTGTATAGTGTTATTCACAGCTTGAGGTTGCCTGGCCTCACGAACACTCCAGGGCTTGTGCTTGGCTGACACTGTTAATGAGTTCTTTCTTTCGGCATGCATCTACTCCTATCCAGTCTTTCTTTGCTGTCCTTCAGCAGAGGGGGAGGGCACTGGTTTTGGTGATATCAAGTGACATTATAGTACTGGAGGCTCCCGGAAGCAGTGTGCCAAAGTCAAGCCTGTCTGTGCTTGTCCGTGCGCAGACTGAGCCACGGGCAAGTATTAATCAATCCCTTTTTTGGCTCTCTGGTCCTGCTTTGCTTTCCCCTGAAGAAATACTTTACTTGTCGCCTCCAGCCACAGTTTTGCCCCCTCTGTTTGAATCCTGATCCAACTACCCCTCTATCGTTAGGACATTAGCAGCTGATTCATATAAATGTTTGCTACTCGATGCACATTCCTGGAGTGCGCACGCAGTGTTCCGTTATGATATGATTTGGGAAATTCACCCGATTTTGTCTGTCTGACCAAGACTTGGCTGCATGACTCCTCTGGCCCTGCGATTGTCCAGGCTCTCCCGGACCATGATATTGTTCGTCTTGGCTGTACTTTTGTCTATTCTTGGGTTTGCATTGCTGTAATATACAACTCAGTTTATTGTCAGCTCATTAGCTTCCCCGCCCCACATAATATTAAGTTGAGAGACTCTTGGTGGCTCTTACGATCTCGGCTTTCTTGTTGATTCATATTTTAACGGTGTACCATCCTCTTTGCACTGATTTGCTTTTTTGCAAACAGTTCTTGAAGCTTGCAGCCAGCCTTTACAGCAAATGTTCTAATCTACTAGTTGTAGGCGATTTGAATCTTAAATTCAGTGCCCCCATTTCTCCTTCTGCCTCTCAGTTTTTTGACGCTGTGAACAACTTTGATTTGAAACAACTTGCCATAGAACCCCCGCATTCATTAGGCAATACACTGGATCTAATTTTATCAGATGTGTCACTTGCCACGGCTTTTTCTCCTTTTCAAGTCACTTGGTCTTATCATTTTGTGGTGCCCTTTACAAATCATGCTGCATGCTTGGCTCCAGCAGCAAAGTATGTTCTTAAAAGCTGCTGGCATTCTGTGGCCAAAGATAACAGTATTTCTTTAATTCGCGCCAAATGCATCAATGTTGATCTCATGAACTTTTCTTTCTTGTTCTCCTCCTTAGCCGATCATGTTTCCCCTCGGAAGTTTTGGAAGGTCAGTTGTCATCATTCCAAACCCTGGTTTAATAAGAATCTTAAATGTGTTCGGCTCAAGCGAGGACAAGCGGAGCACAAATGCCGTTCTGCCTATTCTTATAATGATGAAAAGCAAGCAGCGTCTCACCAAGCAATACCATCTGGCTATTCGGGAAGCCATATGTTGCTTTCATACCGATAAAGTGGCTGGTGCTTTGAATCAGCCCAAGGAATTATTATCCTTAGTGTGGCCACTCTCTGCCAATACTACTCCCATGGCTGGGGTCATCCCCTCTCAATCATTGTGTAACTGCCTTTCCAATTTCTTTATTAAAAAGATGGAAGACATCAGGAAGAACATCTCATCGCTGGGTCTTGGAGCTAGCAATTCTGGAAACACTGCCCTAGTTGCTACCCCTTCTCGCAGTTGGTCTTCTTTTCCGGTATTCTCTCCTGATTACATTTTGCTGGCTACTGGGCACCTTAAATCTTCTTCTCCACTGCATCCCATTTCTCTAGACGTCCTCAATGAAATTATACCGGCTATTGTTCCTTGAGTGGCTCAAGCAGTGAATTTCTCCTGTTCAGATGGTACTATTCCTGCTGAACTAAAGCAAGCACTTGTTATTTCCTTTCTAAGGAAGCCCTCCTTGGATCCAGGTATCCCTGCTAACTTCTGCCCTATTTCTTTTCTTCCTTTTTTTAATGAAATTGATAGAATCCTTGATTTCTCCCCTTCTTGCCTCATTTTAAAAATTTCAATTATTTTTCACCCTTTTCATTTGGGATTTCGGACCAGCCGAGGCACGGAGAGCATGCTAGTCTCAGTGTTGGATGATCTCACCCGGGCATGGTAGACCAGGGAGGGGTTGGCGCCCCGATTCTCAGAGATCTGTCTGCGGCCTTTGATACAGTCGACCACTCCTTCCTGCTCAGCCCCCAGTCTGCAGCTGGACTTTCTGGGCTGGGCATGTCATGGTTCATTTCTTTCCTGGCTGACCGGGGCAAAGTTCTTGCTCTCTCCTCTTTTCGTTCCTCTTCTCACTCTTTCCTGTGGTTCCCCTGGGGCTTGGCCTTGTCCCCCACTTTATTCAATATTTACATCCAGCCTCTTATCCATCGTATCCACTCCTATGGCTTCCGCTCCTAGTCCCATGCTGATAAGTAATTATTGACATGCTTAATCTATCTCAGCCGGACTCAGCATCTCAGTTTAGGAGTTATCTAGCGGCGGTCAAATGTTGAATGAGTGGCAACTTGCTTAAATTGAATCGGGACAAGGCTGAGGTTCTGGTGGTTGCCCCCCTCTCCCACCTTGTTCCTCCCCTCCTTCTTTTTGGACCCCTTCCTTTAGGCCTTCGGATCTTGGTTCTTTTCCCACCCTAGTATCTTGGGTGAAACATCTTGGCTTCAAAATGTTCCACCTTGTTGTCAACTGAGGCACACATTTTTTTCAATCTACCAGGCTGACCGTTTCCCGCTAAAAGTTCTCAGACGGGTTATTCCCGTTCTTATCTCTCATTTTCGTGCTCCAGTCGTTGCCTCCCCTAGTTTTGAGTCACATCAACTATTGCAACTCTTTTTCTTGCACAACTTCTGCACCTTACCCATCGTCTCCAGCTTCTTCAAAATCTGACAACACGTATGGCCACTGATACTCCTTATGGTTCCCATATTTCCGCTATGCTTAATTTTTTACGTTGGTTGATGGACTCCAAACGTATCTCTTTCAAATCACTGTGTATAGTCCATTGGTCATTCTTTGGCCTGGGTGCAGAATAATTGCAGGACATGTTTCCACCATATTCTCTGGCTTGCCTTCTGGCTTGCCCTCTGGCTTGCCCTCTGCGCTCCCAGGATGCTCGTAAGATTCTGGTTCCTCGGTTCTTGGTAACTAGGACTGGAGGTCGCTCTTTTTCTATTGTGGCAGCCACATTGTGGAAAACGTTACTGCTTTCTCTTACGGCCCCTGAAAACCACCTTCAGTTTAGACGTCTGTTGAAGACCCATCTTTTTTAACTTTCTCTGTTCTTTCTGGTTCCAGCCACTCCTGCTGTATTTTAGTGCCAAGATACTGCTGGTGGCATGTTCTTTACAAATATGCTTAAAATAGCATAACCGGGCAACCAGATATAAGAAGTGGAACGTGTGAAAGCCACGAAGGATACATTCCCCATTTAAACCAGCATAACGAGATGAGAAGAAATCATAAAGAGTGTAATGACAAAGGCTGGATGGGAAAGTGGAAAAGAGAACCCTGGTAAAGAAGTAGAAGACCACCCGACCTCAAAGTTAAAGAGTGGGGAGAACACTCCCTGGTATAGTGTACCATGTGTTGTGAATCAAGACTGTCAATTGAAAATAATAATAGGAGACTCGACACAATAGGAAGAACACAGGAAGCAAACTATGAATATAATTAAAAGGATACCAAACCTAAGAAAGATTGATTCTCAAGAAAGTGAGATGCATAAACTTGCAGGCAAGAGTGTGAGAGAATATATCAAGGAGAACAGTTTTAAAAAACCAATACAGAGAATATAAGACCCATGAAAAGTTGAGGAGCTACAAGAGTTCATGAAGAAAACACAAGTGAGCCCCAGAGTAGAGCCATATAAGGATTTCTAACCAGAGACAGTTGTACATTTGACCATCAAAGCAAACCAAATTGGAGTACAAAAAACATATTTTTACCCAGAGATTTTTGTACATTAAGCCTACAAGGAAACATAAAAACCCTGAGAAAAAGCCACAAGAAAATTCTTTTGGCCTACTTTAGTTGGTCATATTCGTGATAGGGTCAGATAGAGTTCTGTTTGGACTGAGGACATTTATTTTGGACTTCCTGATGACAAACCTGCACCATGAGTTACTCTAGTCAGGCAAGGAAAAACCCATAGCAATAGGGATAGATGGGCCTTTTCTTCATCTTTCATTAAAAGAAAGATAACATGTCCAAAATGTGTCCAACTCCTTCATCTGACCCGCAACACTCCCTGTCCACAGGCATCTCCCTGACCGCTACAGAATAACCATATAGACCTCTCTTGCTCCTGCCCCACCAGTCCAAAACCCTTGAGAGTATTGTGAGTATTGTATTCAACCACATTATCGACTAACTCATAGATCACTTGCTCTCTCATCCCCTCCATTCAGGTTTCTGGAGCAAACACTCCACAGAGACTGCTCTCTCACACACATTCAAGTTTCTAGTCGCTGCTCACCACACTCTCTCCTCCACCCTCAGCCTACTTGACTTTGCAGCCTTGGACACAGTTGATCATTCCTCTCTTTCTAACCCTCTCCCTCATTGTTTTCGAAGACTAACATTAATAGTCTCTCATCTTTCCGACCTCAACTCATGGAACACTAATACCTCTTCCTCCTCCATCTCCTTTCCAGTGGCGGTACCCCAAGGATCAGTCTTTGCCCATTCGTCCTCTCTCTACTACCTACCTGGGCAACCCCATTTCATGCTTTGGCTTCCAATGCTACCTCTCTGCAGGGTTCAACAACTGTATATCTCTCAGCTAGTTCATCCTTGTTCCTCTTTCTTTGGTGTGATGTGTGATAAAACAGAAAATCAGTCTCATTGAAACTGTGATTAATACAATGTGAAGGCAAAAAACATGATCTTATAATCATCCCACTAGATACCCATTCCTACTCCACGATCAAGCACACATCCTTGAAGCACCCACCTAAGGTCAATGATAAAGCACCAAGATGCAAGGGAGGGCATCATAAACATAAACGCAATTGAAAATTATAATCACAAATTAATCAAGGATCCATGTTTACTGCCAGGGTTTATTATTTATGATAATAATTATAATTGGTTGTTTATAATGCGCTTAATACCGAAGAGGTTTCTAAGCGTGGACACGGGATTCAAACCATGTTGCTCTGCGTTGTCTTGCTTCCAAGACGAGCGCATTGCCACTGAGCTATACTACCCGTGCCTTAATGGGGAGGGATAATCATTGTCTCTTTGTCCTTGCTAGAATGTACTCTTTAATTTACCAGTAAGTATGGAAAATGTACATTCTATGGCAAGACTGGAGGTGAGCATTATAGTTGTCTAAAGTTTACGCAAAATGTGTAACACTGTTTGTTCTATCAGCTTAGAATTTCTTGAAAATGAGTCTCCTGAACAGTCTGTGACTGCATATTATTCTCCTTATTTGAAGGCTTTTGACACTGTTCCTCTCCTAACTAAATGAGCTCCAAAACTGGTATGCAAATCTGAGCCTGAGAGGATCCAGCATACCTCCCTCTCAGAGGTGGGTGAGAAAACATGCCTAATGGGCAGTTTCATCACAGCGACTGTGATAAACATGCATTTCTCATGTCAGCAGCAATTGCCATATATGCCATGTTTTGGATGATCTGGAAAGGCTACAAAAGATATGATCCCCCAATTTCATTTCGTCTCTGTAAAATATTGGAAAAACTCTTCTTGTGAGTGCTCATGCCCTTCACATGCCCTTATGCCAGACCCTCTCCTACATGATGCAAGAATTTAGATCATAGCCAATTTCCTGGAATGGGCCTGAAGTGAGCCTCCAAATTACAATCCAACTGACTTCTTTGGAGCGCAAGCTGACTGTTGCTGGTTTCAAGAGTTTTCTTAAGCACCAAGGTGCCGAGAGTCTAAACGACATGCTAAAATATTCCCTGCATTGTCCGACTAGAGAAATTGTAGGAATCTCCATTGACTGGCCAACGTTGGGACAAGCAGGGAGGAATCCTTCTGGTCTAGATGAGCCAAGCTGTCCCCATGTAGAAGAATGTCAGAGAGGGTGAATACCATCCATCTTGTGATGGTGGTACACCACCCACTTTTTAATTGCCAAAGATTGATCACCATCCAAACTTTCTGCTTCCTTGCCATAAGAAATGATTGTTCAAGAACCCTTGCATTCATTTTCCCATATATTGTTCAGAGAATTCGATGAGACATGAAGTATTGTCTGAACAGGCTTCCTGCAGAATTCCAGACAAAAGAGCTGTACGGACTGAATCTCTCCAGATGTGTGGGGAAATAGGGTGGGAGAAATTCAGTAATTTGTGGGACCCACCTGAACTCTGAACTGGTTACTTGGCTGCTCTCTTGCAGCCACATCTCCTCCATGACCTACAGAGGGTTCGATGGTTGTGATGAATCAGGAATATTCGTCCCTTCTCCCCAAGGGGGAGCCATCCCCTGTGAGGCTAGGGAGGCGAGCATGCTCGAAAGACCCTCCCTAGGGGTCTGGGCAAGTGGGACCTCACTGGGAATTACTCCCCCCCCCCCCTTAAGGGTCAAGAACTCTCCTTCCCAAAGGGAACTCCCTTTGGAAGACACTTTTTCTGCATACATGGCACTGCCTTATATTAAAAGCATATAATTTTTATAGGGAACTGCCTTATATTAAAAGCAATATGTCTTATTCCTATTTTGATGTAGACAATGCTAGCTTAAGCTAGCTGTGGGACGAATCAGGGAATACCTCTTTAAGAATAAATCACTATGAAAGTAGGACGAGAAGGGTGAAAGGAGGAGAGAGTACCGTATGCAGGCGAAGTCCCCTTGTGTCAGAGCACCTTGGAGAGTTGGAGCCAAGCAAGACCGCAGAACCGGCAGCTCTTTGGGAAGCTAAGTCGCCCGATCAGAGATGCCAGTGGGATGGAGAAGCAGATGGGGGAAATGCCGTTGCCTGAGCAGACGCGAAAGCAGCGTTGAAAGTGGTGGAGTGACGATGGACATCCTGTGGTGGGCCGGGCACCCGCACTAAAACCAAACCAGTAGGGCTGAGAGCTGCACCAGCTCAAATGTAATCCATTAGAATTAGATTGGCCGGTTTTATCCCATTTGAGTTTTTGGGGTTCCGTGTTCTTTAGGGCCCTGCTAACCTCTTAGAGGTGAGTCGAGTGTTCCTCCCAAGTTTTACTATCAATGACTGTACCATCCAAGTAGGCACTGCAAAACCAAGAAAACGGCTTGAGGACTTCCTCCATTAATCTCTGGAAGGTTGGGGGTGCCCCGTGGAGACCAAATGGTAGGACTTCAAATTGAAATAGTCCCATAAGAGTGGAGAAAGCTGTCTCTTCCCTTTCTGAACAATTCACTGGTACCTGCCAATAGTGTTTAGTAAGATCAATCGTGGAGTGAAAACGTGCAGATCCAAGTCGATCAATAAGATCATCAATCCTAGGCATGGGATAGTTGTCAAACTGGGATAATGCATTTAGCTTACTAAAGACAATATCAAATCTCCACGACTGATCCGGGTTCGCTACTAAGACTATTGGCGAGGACCAGGGACTTTGTGATGGTTCTATTATATCCTAAGTCGGCATTTTCTCCACTTCCTGTTGGACTATTTCTCTATGGGCCTCAGGGATCTGATAAGGTTTTAAGTTGACCACTTTATCAGGAGGTGTGCGTATGTGATGAAAACGTCTTACTCTTGCTGGTTCGCTGACAAAGACATCAGGGAACTGGTCTGACAGGGTTTGTATATCTTGTTTACTATTGGGTGGCAAATCGGCTGGACTAAATTGATCCCATCTACTTACTCAGCCAGGAGACAGACCATCAATAAACTCCTTTTAACAGATTGACATGATAAATCTGTATTTTGAGATTTTACCGCGGGTCCTGTTTGTTCCTGAATATCCTAGAGACCATGCCAACAGGAGAGCATTTTATGTTGCAAAGTGGGAAGGAGTACCAAAACCTTCTAACCAATAGAAAAGTAACAGGTGGTGGTGTTCCGGTCATAATTGGCCTTTTGATGTTCCTGGGATTTACTAAGATGTGAGTCTACCAAGGATCTAATCATGGCCATATGTTCCTTTAGAAGTTGGGTGGTTTGCGACAAAGGTAACATAGCCTCTTCTTATCCTCCTGCGTCTCTCTTGACATATCAAGGACATCTCTAGGGTCTCATCCATACGGGAGCTCAAATGGGGAGTTTTCCGAACAGCAAACAGAGGCCATGGTATCATAATGTCCCAATTTCTCTCATCGGCTTCGACCAACTTCTTAAGGACAGATTTCAAGATTTTATTACATCATTCTACCAACCCATCCATTTGTGGGTAATACACTGAAGTTCTGAGGGGTTTGATCTGCAGAACTTATTTCACTACGACCATTAGTCAGCTCATAAAAGTAGTTCCATGGTCTGTTCGGATTTCTTTATGAAAACCTACCCGGGGAAAGAAAGGAAGAAGCTGTTTGAGGATTTGTTCGATAGTGTTAGACCTCATGGGGAAAGCCTCTGAATATCTGGTGGCATAATCTACTATCACTAAGACGTATCAATTTCCTAGTTTGGAGGGTACCAGAGGACCAACAATATCCATTCCTATTCTTGAAAATGGGACGTCAATAATGGGAAGTGGTTTTAAGGGAACTGGCAGAATAGGAGTACTGGTTTTTAACCTCTGCATAAACCCTGAGCCAGTAAATGTGATTCACTATTTATTTGTGCCTCGTCTTGGTGGTCCCTAAAGGTCCAGCTGTAAGGTGGGCATGTGCAATTTGAAGAACCATTCTCCTGTGGCTGCGTGGCACTACAATTTGGGAACGGGGCATCCTATATGGTCCAACATCACCTCTGTATTCTAAACCATGTTTTATTTCCTCATAGGTTTTTATTGGCATTTTTCAAACAAATTAATAACTTTTCCCAACTCCCCCATCCCAATCCCCTTCCACTGAAGTTCTCAATTTCTCTGATGCTGAATCGTCCAATGTCCCCATAATCCACGTTCCTTTGCCTCCTGTGCAATTCTCTGTCCATCCCCCTCTCCCCTTCCCTCTGCTTGAACCCTTGTGTTAAATCAATCCCAGGAGTTTCATCTCCTTGGGCACCATGCGCCTCTATAGTCCTTCCGTAAGAATGTTATCACCAAGTCCCAATCTGCGACAAAGCACCCATAAACTCCCTGCAGGGAGTAAGACATCCACTCCAGTGCCACAAAGTGCCAGACCTTTCCCACACATTCGTGTTCCGTCGGGGGATACTTCTTCCAATTGTGTGTGATCACCAATGTCCCTGCCATCATCAAAATCACATACAACTTTTAATGTGTTTTCAAAGCCAATTCCCAAGTGGTCCTCCTGCCTCCAGGATAGCCATGCCTCTATTTACCCTGCCCTTGATATCTCCTGCAATTGGATTGACCTCGTGAGTTTGGCGATATTTACCCATAGATGTGCCCACTCCTTCTCTTCAATCGGCACACCGACTGAATCTTCCCATTGCTTCATAGAACATCTGTGACCTACAACCTCATTCTGTTTGATATATTTGTAAATTGTACCCACCATGTGTTGGTCCCCAGTGTCCAATACAAGTAGTATTTCAAAGGGTACCAAGGGTTGTGATGCCGCCTCCCTATTCCTTTGGTGTAGCAATCAATCCCTTAATTGTGAGTAGTGGAATCTCTCTCCCTCTGCCACCGAAAAGTCCAATTTGCACTTATTGAAGGATTTGATCTCCCCCCCGACCCCCATCAAACATATCCCGTAGCTTAAGACATCAACCTTTTTTCCATTCACTGAAGGCGGACCCTCTCGCTCCCGGAGAGAATTGTGGGTTATGAAATATCGGTGTGAATGGCGATGGAAATGTGGCGAATCCTGCTCTGGTTACCACTTCATCCTACGAGTCTCCCACAAGGGCTCCAATCTTGCTATGATAAATAATATCAGGTCTGTCCCTTTTAGGTTTCCACAGCAACCCCTCAAGGTGACCCCCCCAACCCACTACGGCTTCGTCCATTTGTCTCCAGACCTTCTGCCTATCGTCTTTTACCCAGTCCCTAAGCACCCTACTCTGTGCCGCCAAATAATACATCCTGAGGTCTGGCTCTCCCATCCCACCCCTATTTCTTGGCATAGTCATCAGTTTTCTTGCAACTTTAGGTTTCTTACTATTCCATATACATTTCCCAGTATGCTCCTGGGTAGCTTGAAAAAAGTACTTGGGCACCCTTGTTGTGAGTGTCGCGTAATAATAAAGGAGTTTTGGTATAATGACCATTTTCAAAACATTTATCGTTCCAATCCACAATATAGACAATGGGCCCCATTCCTGTTTTTCCCCGATTTTGCCTACTAGGGAGGGGGGGGGGGGATAATTTGCCATGAATAACTAATCGATGTCTTTAGTAATATTAACTCCCAAATATCTTATGGCCTTTGCGGCCCAGGAGTACTGTTCCTGCTCCACAAGAACCGTAAGGTTCAATACCTCTGATTTGTGGGTATTGATTTTATAGTCCTGCTACTAACCCAAATGTATTCAGTTCCCTGTCCAATGCCCTCATTGATCTATCTGGTTCCCTGAGTATTAATAACAAATCGTCCGCGAATGCGGCTACTTTATATATCCGACCCCCAAACGAAACTCCTACAATATCAGCAGTTTCCCATATTGTGACCATTAATGGTTCTAGGTGGATCGCGTAGAGTAATGGGGACAGAGGGCACCCCGATTTAGTACCTCTAGAAACCCCATCGATGCCTGATAATTGACCATTAACGAACAGCCGCAGCGTTGCGTTAGAGTAGTTAGCTCTTATCTTTGACATGAATTTGGTCCTGAATCACATTCCCCCATGGTCTGGAATAAGAACTGCCACTCAGCTCTGTGGAACGCTTTTTCAGCATCCAGAGCAATCACTAGAGCCGGGATATTCTTTATATTGACGTTTTCAATTACATGTATTATTCTCCTAGTGTTATCCCCAGTTTGTCTGCACCTTATAAATCCAGATTAGTCTGTGCTAATGAGTTCGGAAGTAGATGTCTAACCGGGAGGCTATCGCATCTATGTTAATTAGTGTAATAGGTGTGTAGGATTGACAAATTGCGGAGTCCTAGTTGCGAAAGTAACACCACCTTAGCCTCCTCCATCGTTGGTGTGGTCCTTCCCACTACCCCAGAGTCATTGAACATCAAAACCAAGTGTGCGATTAATTGTTCCCTAAATGCTTTGTAAAAGTCAGCCGTAAACCCATCAGACCCTGGTGATTTATTGGTGGGCAGTGATGTTCTAGCCCTACGAACCTCCTCCACCGTTATGTCTTGTCCCAAGTCCATTTTGTCTTGTTCAGTTATTGCTGGAATTTCATATCCCTCCAAATAGTCCAATTGCATCTGCTCTATAGGATATTCAGATTTGTATAGTTCTGTGTAATACAATGAAAATTCCTGGATAATGTCATTTATCTCTGAGCTCTCCCCTCTGCCTCGCTTTTTCCTTTTTAATATGGTTCTTGCCTTTTCCTCTTTTCTTAACCTTGCTAGCAACCTATCTGATTTATTCGCCTTTACATAATATTTCTATTTAAGGTACAACAATGCGCATTCTGCTTCCCTTGATTGTAAAATTTCTAGTTGACCCCTCATGGCCCTATGTTCTCTTCAGACTTTCGCACTAGCTCCCACCCTCATGCTTGCCATAACCTTTTTCAGTTATAATTCCCGCTACCTTTCCAGACTTCTTCTTTCTTTATCTCTCCGGACCTTGATTGCAATAATCCTACCTCTAATTATTGCCTTAAATGCATCCCACCTTACGTGCTGGTTCATGTCCCCCAGTTTATCATCGCAAAATAATTCTTCTATACTCCTTCATAACTCTTCCCTCAGAATGTCATCCTTAAATATATATGCTGGGTATTTCCACTTCCATAGCTCGGGCAATGTGTTTTTCCTTTCCCTCATTATCGGGGTTAAGGGGGCGTGATCCGATAGTGTTATAGCTCCCACTTCAATTTCTGATACCAGGCCTTACAAGTTCTGCGATACCCAGATGTAGTCAATCCTGGAGGATGTCTTATGAACATGTGAGAGGAAGGTAAATACTTTAGTTTCCCTCCAAGCGTCCACCAATGCAAGTATCTCTCCTACCTTTCAATCCCACTCTTCCAACACTCCTATCTGCCCCGGGTCCCAAGCTATGTTAAAATCTCCTGATAACATCTGCCCTGTAGCAAATTTTTCCCACTTGTTCAAGATTTTCTCTATAAATCCATCCTGACCTGCATTGGGCACATATAATGTGGCCAAATTATAGACTTCCCCCTTCGCCGGTAGAGTGACCATCGGGTATCTCCCCATGGTGTCTTTTTCCCACTCCCCAGCAGCCATGTCTAGATTGTTTTGCACTGCTAGACTGGAAGATTTTCCGGTATCCCTGTATACTTAGCAGGCTTGCACATGTGTTTTCTGCAGAGAAAAGAAGTCAGGTTTTTCCCTTTGGAGGAATTTTTCTAACTTCTTCCACTTCAGGGGCGAGTTCAACCCATTATTTTAGCCTTCTCCTAAGTAGACCATTGATTCAGCTATGCTTCCAGTGAATACACGATTGAGACCTTTCCCCCACCCTCCTCTCACCCCCTTTCCCCGCCCTCGCTGGGTGGACTCAACCGGCCTCTAGCCCCTCCTGATACGCCCTCCCGGGGATTGAGACCAAACTACAACCCAGCCCCTGTCTGTGCAGGCTCACCCAAGCCCATATTTCGATCCAAACTCCCACCTTAAACCCCCCCACCCCCTGACCCTTCTATCCTAATTCTCAAGCCCTCCCTGGGCTACCTTTTTATATAGGCTTTCTTCAGAGCAGTAAGCTCTACCGGCCAGCATTAGAGAGCTTCAGCGTGGTCCTTTACTCCTCCGGTCTCCGGTACCCCTTCCCGTCCCCCAGGGTACCTTTCCTCCTTGTGCTTCTACATTTCACTGCTGTCCACTCCCATTCTTTCTGCCTTTGTCAGCATCCTGGACTCTCTGCTTCTTCTTCTTCCAGGCCGAGTATACTCGCACCTTCATTGCAGGACGAGAGCCGGTGTTGCCTGCCATCCCACTCGAACACCATGCCAAAAGGAAATGTCCAACAGTAATGAATATCTTTATAGCAAATGAAGCTCACAACCGGTCCCATTTTTTGCCTCTTAATGTTGTCTGGAACAAATTTTGGAGGAGTTGCAGATCCGACCCATTATAGGTCTCTCGGCCTTGCCCCCGGTTCTTTCCTCAGTGGTCCCACTCTATGAACACGATCCAACTTCAGTTCAGCTTCACCTTTCAGATCTGCCAAGTCTGTGAATATTTGAAAGATTGCCGCCTTAATGTCCTTGTCTTGTACTTCTTCAGACAGGGACTTTACCCTTCTATTCGATCTCCTGGACCGGTTTTCAAGGTCTTTAGCCTGTAAATCCAGATTGTGTGTGGCCTGTGCAAGGTATTCTACTAGTTCATCTTTTCTGCGCGTCTTCTGCAAGTTACTGGATCGCTGTCTCGTTGGTATCCACCCTTTCCTTCAGCTTGTTGACTTTTATCTCATGCAAAGTTGAAGCTAGGTCCTTGGGCATCTTGTCCAGTTGTACCTCAACAGTCCCTGCGATTTTATCCCCAAAGTCCTGGAAATATATTTTAAGAATGTCCTGTGGGACCGCTTGGTCTCCGACTTGGCTTCCAATGTGTTCTTGCTTTCCGGGCTACCTTCCCCTTGAAGAAGGGATCCTGTGCTCCTTCACCACATCTTTTGGATAGAACCTTCCAATGGTTTCTTCCTGCCTTTAGATAAAGTCTTCTATCCTTTCCCCTGTTTTTTGACATCTTCATACTTCAGCCCTTTTCTTGTAGAAGGACCGCTGATCCTGGGGGTCACTTTCCTGTAAGAAATCAAGCTCCTCATAGATTTTTTGCAACCTCAGAGCCTCTCGAGTTTTTACTGTGCTTTTTGTCTCTTTGCAGTCTTTCACAATGTGAGAGCGCCCTTCACCTCCACCAAGCCCTACACAGCGCTACACAGACTCTTCACGCTCCGTTTAATGTGACCTAGTCCAAATGATTGGTTAGACCGCCGCTTCTCCGGGGCTCCCTCATTAGCATGATTGTTTTGACCTCTTTTTCACCGGTGTTATGGCCACTTGGAGATCACCTTGATTTTTAACCTTATTCCCCTCCACTTTCTTTGTGTGCCGGGGCACTGCGCTGCCAGTAGATCTCGTTTCCCTTTCGATGGGAAGGGCAGGAGGGGCACTCCAATGGTGTTTCAGCCCAGAGTCCTTATGAGGGCCAAATGAAAAACATCAAAACGCTCCCTCCTCTTTCACTCTATATTCGCCCTCCAGGGCTTACTTTCATTTAGTCCTTCCGTGGAGCCCTCCTGTAATTTTCCCAAATCGCACTTTACTTTTACTTTGAATAAAAGTGCCATGAAAACCAACGCTCCTGTGTCTGTCTCCTTACTCCGCCCCCTTAAATTTGTTGTATTTGTTCGAGCAAATGACATCTTGTGAGAAGCTAGACTGCTCACTCTGCTTCTCCTGAGTGATCCTCAGACTCTCAATGATCTTCTTCATCACTGTTAGGGGAGTTTTCCTAAAGTTCACTTGAGGTAACAGTTCAAAAAACTACCCCTATGGCGCACAGGTCCCAAACTCTTAGTATGAGCTTGAACTTCTAAAGGGACCTTGGTAGAGTCGCAGAGCACTCAGGCTTATCATAGGAGGATGATGCGAGCTGTAGAGAAGTACACTGACCCCAGTTAGTACAGTAGTCCAAAGAAACACTTCGCCATTAAAGCTATATTAAAATATATATGTATTATATTCACAAGCAATGACTTAATATACATAGGAATACTTAAAAACTTTTCAAAGGCCACTGCTTAGTTGGTAGTTGCTCGTGGTAAAATTGTTAGTTTGACACTAATGACAGTTCTACTGGATTATTGCTACGACCGCGCACTGGCGTTAAGACAAAGATATACAGTAATTGTATATAATTAGCAAAACCACATAAAATAAAGGGCCTGATTCATAGAATTCAGTAGCGCTGAAAAATGGGCGCAAGCGTACAAAACGCGCGCAAGTGCCCGTTTGTTAATTCATGGAACACATAGCGTGTGGTCCAATACGTCACTGCGACACCACAAACGCCTCGCGCGAGACGCCAGCAAAGGAGCATACCGTCCGCGCAGTCACCTAAAAACGGGGCGGAGCGCGTGGAATGGGGAACAACAAGCGTAAATGTGGGTGTTAGTGGCAAGTCCCACAGTAAAATACTTGCAACGCCCACACGCGTACTAACAACACATATTCATGGAATTGAACAGGGCTCCCCTGCGTGCGGAAAAAGACATGCTAATCCGGAAACACTTCCACCAAGGGAAAGCAGGCATAAGCGTCACCGCGCATCAAAAACAACACATAAATAGAGCGGGCAAATTCAAACGCGCGTATTCAGCTACAATGAATGTTCCATTCTTCACAGCAGTGATCGCGGGACACCGCAGGAGGAGGAGGATAGCCAGGGCATGCATTTTTCTACCCAGGACCAGCCTTTTTGGGATGCCTGATGACCAGGTCTATGGCAGGTATAGGTTCCCACCCCATATCATATTACACCTGCTCACGGAGTGGAAAGATGACCTCACATCACCCACCCTTGCTCCCAAGCACTGAGCCCCTTGGAAAAGGTGCTCAATGTACTGCCTTTTTTGGCCACTGGGTCATTTCAGCGGACAACTGCCATAGTCGGGAGCATTCACAGGCCACGCAGTCACGCTGCCTACACCAGGTGTTGGCAATCATGACTGCACGCCCCTCAGTCCGCAGGCACATATACATGCCCAGAACACCCGGCAGGCCGTGGTCCAGGACTTTTACGGGTGGCGCACTACCCTAAAGTGCTTGGTGCCATCGATTGCACCCATGTGGCCCTGCGTCCACCTAGGGCAACCGAGCACATCTATCGCAAACACTGGCATTCCATCAACGTGCAGGTTGTATGTGATGCCAAGGGAATCATCACTTCTGTATATGCCAACTATCCGTGGTCCAGCCATGATAGTTTCATATTCAGAATGTCACCCCTACAGCGGGCCCTGGGAGCTGAGAGGCATGGCAACACATGGCTCATTGGTGAGTACAAATGGCCCTGCAAATGCATACATGTCTCACATAGTCAAAACCACACCACTGACAACCCATCTCACCTCTACAGGGGACAGTGCCTACCCTCTGAGCACCTACATGATGATGCCAATACGGAACCCCACCACACCACCCCAGGTAAGATGCAACACAGCCCACATTGCAACTAGGGCCATAGTGGAGCACACATTCAGAGGGCTAAAGTCACGCTTCCGCTCCCTTGACCACTCAGGTGGTGAGCTACTATATGCGCCACCAGTAGAGTGCAGGATCATTGTAGCAGCATGTGTCCTGCACAGCGTTGCAGCACGGTGTGGCGTACCGGTGGACATGGTGGTGCCCCCACATCCCCAACCACATGCACGGCAGATGCGCATGGGAGGGGAAAGGGCACGTGGCGAGGCTGCCCGTACCCAGCTTGTGGCACAATTTTTCACCTAAAATCCAACCCCTGCAGAGTGCACACAGGCCTGGCACATTCTAGGGCACAATCGATGATGACAAAGGGACAATCATCTGTCCCAACCTTAACTCCCTGAGAATGTGTCCTCGGAAGTGCTACATTGTGTGCATCCCTTAGTACTAAAAGTATCTCAATCTGGTGTGCACAAAAGGAACACATGGAAGATGGAGTATGCCAGAAACCGCATGACAAAGTACACATCTAAATGCTGGTATGTCACCTAAATCCTCCCACACTTCATGTCACCTGCTTGACACACTGTTAGGCAGAATTATATGCAGTACTCTTTGGGAACACTACACACAATTAAGACTACAAGTGACAGTACAATTTCACCTTTGGTACAAGCTTGTACTACACAGTTATAGTGGTAGCAGTAGTGGAGCAGCCAGACTTATCTCAAGAGTAAGTGAGCAGTACAAATGGTTACACAAAGGGCAGCAATTACTATGGTTCAGGCAAACACTGACTCAAGGTTTCTAAGTAAAAGAATATGTATTTATTTACTCAACAGTTGTATAACATTTCACTATTATAAGCAAGTTAAGAAATCACAATCATAAATACACCACACCACTTCCCTTACATTCCAGACAAGTTAGGCTCACAAAATGAGGTGGGAGCAAAATGGCACTACATCAATTTAAAAGGGAGGGAAAGACAAATTATTTGAAATTAGGCAAATTCACCAGTTAAGTAATCAGGGCAACTGAACAAGAGGGACTACAAGGTTAAAATCAGATAGAAAAGGCTTAGGGCCAAAGTCAATGGTTCAAAATCTTTTGCTCAAGATAATACAGTTCAGTGTAGTTCGCGGTAAAGTTCCTGGCACAGATTCCGGACGAGGTTGGTTGGTAGAAAAGTTAGTTCAAAGAGAAGAGAAGGACAAGCCCTCGGATTGGAGAAAGATTTCAAACACTTTCACCGCGGTTGAACGAAACAGACAACCGGATTTACACAGTACCTTAAAACAGAGAGGGAGCTGTAGCTGAGGCGGACGTTCCTGGGGGTTCCTGAAGCGACTGTCGGACTGACACGAAGTAGGAAGACTGGAGGGTCCTGCGCCACCCAGGGAAGAAACCAGAGCAGAGCAAAACAGCAAATAAAAGGTGCGCTCCTTAAAACCCAAGCAGGGTCGACCTGCCTGGCTATCCGGCCCACTGTAGCGCTGTACAGTGAATTCGACCAGAGTAGGGGTCCTGGCTTGCAGTTTGGGTGAACTGGTTGGTCCCACCAGCTCAAGGTAAGATGTTTCCTGGAGTATCTTCTCTGTCGTTGGATTTGGAGATTCGGACCTGCAGCAGAGCTTCACCGGGTGGTTCAGTCATGGTACGGTCCTCTTCTTCCAGTTCCCCGTTGGTTCTTTCGTTCCAGTGGCGACTCTGCTCTTCCAGTCCCTGAGACCTGCTTTTTATGCAGTTTTCCCCCATTCATACAGCCTGGCTGTCAATCACACAGCTGGTGGTTGGCCTGCCAAGGTCAGCCCCTTTAGCCAAACAGACAAGAGTATGACTTGTGTTTCCAAGGGAACCCATGGCAGGGTTCCGAAGATCCCTCCCTTATATCCTGCCTACCTAGACTATCAGGCGCCTTCAGGAGGGCTTCTGTGCAGTGAACAAGGGAATCATCCCCGGTTTGGCACGCAGAGTAAAACACGAGAAAGACTTTAACAAAAAGAAACGGGGAATAAACCCAGCTGGAGCCAAAATAAAATGTATTTGGTCAAGCAGGTTTATGTTCGAGGATAATATAATAGCCTAAAACAATACCACGTTTATATAATATAATCGCGGTAGAAAAGTTAGGGTTGATACCACTGCCACCAGCCAAGTCTTAAAGTTAAGGGAGCGAACCAAGGCTCCAAGAGGCACAGACAAAAAGGGATAAGAATGAACCCTTTCCAGTACTCCATGTAAGATGGGGTGTACTGGGTCTGCAGTTTAAAGTGACTATATAACGTTAATGGCAACTTTACCTGTTTCTGGGGGACAGTAGTCAGCCCCAGAAAAATGGAGTCAGTGGGAAGTCTCAAAGACAAACCTTTGTCACTGCACTGAGGGTGCTGTCTAACACATACAAAAAGTGGTGCTCTGGAGTAGGTGAGGCTCCAGTGCCCAAGATCACACAAAAAGTGAAAACACACACAGCAAAACACATGTAAGAGTGGGGAAAAAGGCTCACACTCTTACCAGGTGAAAAAAATAAATCCTAGAAATCCAGCAAAGCTGCTGAGGGACTCATTAGGTAAGGGAAATCAGCCATTCTGGAGAATTCTCCCTAACACACACCATGCCATGGCATGCAATGTCAAAACAGAAAAATAAATGGCCAGCACATAACGCTACTGTCAAGTCCACAAATGACTCACATATAAACAAAATCATGTACACAGGAACATCAATTGGCCAGTACAACAAACCATAAACACAGGACCCAAGAGTTAAACTTTCTGACCGTGACCATACCCAAATGCACATGTGCCTCAATGTATGTTGACTTGCACATGCCAGCCTTCTAAATTCCAACCTTCCAAATTCGTGTGGCACTGCTAACCAACGGGGCCAGGCAAGGGCATACAGCATGAAGGCTAACAACAATGGAGACACTCAAGGCAATACACGAAGAAGAAACATGACCAAAGGATGCATCTCAATGTACGAACATAAAATGATGGCAACCATGCAGTGGACAAACAATCATGAATCCCACTAGGGGTGTATACACAGGTCGGACTTGAGACTGCCCACAGATAGAATGGAAGCCCAATGCCACTGTGTACGTTACTTTCACATGCTGCACTACAAGCAAGTCCATGGAAAGGGGAAGCAGGAGTGGCATATGTGTATGGACCCAAGGCACAAACACCAACATGAGACAAGCCTCTATGGAACCAGCTGGAACCTACAGTGGATGCTCTCGACTACCACACAAAGCAACACACTGTCACATAAATGCACAATAGACAAAAAACGAATGCAAAAAATATGCCCATAGGGGACATGGGGTTGGGGGGGGGCAGGAGGGAGGAGGTGCAGGGTGCATGTCGACAACCAGATGTGTGGATGTCAAAAAAGAACCCTCCATGGGTTAATGGGCTGCACGGCTATGATGGAGTGGTAGACCCGTCTCTGCTGTCACCACCCTCTGGTGCTGCATCAGAATGTGGTAGTGGAAAAGGAGGATAACCACGCATAGCCCTAGTCTGGTCCTCCATGGCAGTGGCCATGCGGGAGTGAGATGCTTGCATCTGCAAAATGATGGCCCGGAGGTCTCCATGCAACACCTCACGGGATGCATGCAGTTCCTCCGTGAAGGTACGAGTCATGTGTTACATCTGCTGTTCAGACTGTCTACTGCTGGATGCCTCGAGTGCAGCCAGTGTAGTCTGATCTCAGGGCTTCGCTGTTGGGCCGACCCTCTACAGCAAAGGATGCACGCAGAGCCCTCAGTTCCGCCCGTCAGCTCCTGTTGCTGGCCACCATGTTCAGCCTGTGTGAGCGGCATGTGGACCGCAATGCCTGCTGCTAGTGCTCTACCTGTCTTGCTGGGGGTATCATGGAATTGGCCACCCTATCCATGCCGTGAGCCAACATCTCATGTGAAGCAGCCTGTTGTTGTGCAACAGCATACATGGACTGCTCCCACACAGTATCGCTGTCACGACCCTCACCCAAAACCCCCTCTGGCAAACCCATTGGCGAGGTGGAGTCAGGACTCGGGCCTCTAGAACCTGGCATCCTCTTCAAAAGCCCTCATGGGGCAGTCCTGGCGCCCATGGCGCCAGGCTCATTCACCATGAACAACAATGTGCTTGGGAACTACTTTATTGTATTGTCAGCCAACATGGAGGCATCCACATAGCTTGGTTCCTTAGAACCAAGCTATGCGATATAGTGTTTTGGGTGTGGCAGGCCTGGAACTACTTTCCCTGGTGCTTCTTTACCTGGGCTATATAAACCACACCCTGACTGCAGAAGGTGCTTCGTTTTACTTTGCAGCTTGCAACGTGACGCTCACCGTGTCCAGCTATTCCCTCGAACCTCGGAAAAGCAGAACCTGCAAGGAGACAAAAGGAACATCATTAGCAGCAGCATCTTACCTGCAGTCTTCATCTTTAAACACTCGTAGCTACTGAGAACAGCTTCCTCGAATCTGCACGCCTCCCGGACAGATAGACCTGAAAGAGGAAGATGGAGGCAACATTAAAGAAAGCAGTACAGACATTTACAAATTACAAACTGCTCAAAAGGCTTACCTGGCTGGTCACCTCTCGGCTGGCACCACCCCGGACATTCCACTCGCGCTGAAGAACACTGCGACCTACAAGGAAGGAAAACACAGGTTAGCAAAGGCAAGACTTTGCAGCGCTGCACATAGCGCTTACTTACCGCATCATAGCGCTCTTAATGCGCCATCATTTACCAGTGGGGCCCAACCAAGCCTGTTCACCGCGCTGAAGCTCCGCATCCCTAAGGGAGAAAAAATAAACATTTTTAACAAAGAAAGGCATGCAGGATAGCAACAAAACTAAAGAACAACAATAAGACCTACCTGAAAAATATCAAACGGGCCGGCGTCAGTGAAGTAACTGGCCCATGAAAGACAACGCGCCCCTGCAAAGAAGGCAGGACGGAGAGCACGCCTAATTCTACCACAAGGTGGGGGAGAGGGCGCCAGAGGGACTGAAATCATACAGGGGTGGAGGGAGGATACTTACCCCAGTCGGTCAGTCTTGAACACAGTCCTCCTGTATTTTCAGGCAGAACCTTCCACGCAGACCACATCAGGGGAAAGCTGAGAAGCATACCAGCGAGTAACCCGACTGGGTGGCGTCCCTGTGGATACCAGGTGAGCATAACAATCGCCAGCTAACACACGGCCACCACGTTGGCAGACCCCACGCCTGCATAGGGCTACCACACCACATCCTCCAATGGTGGTTGGTCGTGATACACTATCCTGTTCCTCCTCTGCATCCAGTGCCTCATCACCTGCACATGGACAGGAAGAAAATGAAGAGCCATGTAAATACCATAGACCACACACATAGGCATCACAATGTCATCATGTAACACATCAACCTGTCATGTCGCAAACTCCCACACCTACGCAGTGTCAATGCAAGTGAAGGCTAGCATGAAAGCAGCCATGGACCTGTGTGGAAGGGCTAAATGCAACCTGTAGTGCATGGTGCATAGCACCTGCAACACACATGAGCACCCGACTGGCATAGTTCGTGCAGATGTGGCACATCACAGATACGAAAACACATATACCACGTACCATAGCCATGCCTGATCTGCAATACTGCATTAGATGTGGCGTTCTGACTACTGTCCCAGAGCCATGTACAATGGATGTGACATGACATGTAAATCACAAACTCAATACACACAGGTGTCGCACAGTGCAGCGATGCAAGGATGGTGGATTGGAGTGAAGCCAGACAGACCCACTCCATGTGGCCAGCTCACATTGACATCACGCAAGTGAATAGGCATGGTGAAGGTGAGACCTGGGGTTTGAAGTGGGAGTGGGCAGTGCAGTACATGGGAATGGCATACCAAATAAATACAACTACATTATCATCAATGAAAATGCTGTGTGCTGGTGGAAGTGTATGTGCAAACATGAGCTGTCGATAGCTGCGAGAGGGTTGTAGGGATACAGTTAACAGCCACCAAGTGTGGAGTATGGCAGGGAGGCAGTGCATGGGTACAACTGGTGGCTCAGAGGCCCATGTCGGACAGAGATCATAGTCTGGGCAGGTGACTAGTGCATTCTCCCATTCATACAGGACTCCAGCAGGGGAGAGGAGGCAGAGAAAGCAGAACACATGAGGAAGTAACATAAGAGCCCCCAGACACAGAGAAGGTTCACCTCCAGTGTCATTGATGCAGGGAGGCTGTAGCAGAGGGAGGCCTCAGCCAAAGATACACATAAACCACCAACTATTTGCTCAGAGAGGTTACTGACCTTGAGGGGGTAGGAAAGGGATGATCAAATACCCTGAGAAGGAAGCCAATCGGGAAGATGGAGTTGAAGGAACTGCGGCACCAGGATCCATAAGGCCCTGTGGACAATGCAGAGCGATTGACAATGAACAGTCATAGCCACTGGGAGCCGGTGCCATCATCACAGTCCTGGGGAGACATAAACCTGGCACCAAGACAAAAGGACAATCCCCACTGCCCAGGTTAGGATGAGCTGCAGAGGGAAGAGAGTAGAGGCACAGCAATTGGCCATTGGCCATAGGGCATTGCAGTACACCACCATAAGCATGACCAGTCCTCTGTAGACACTGAGCTACTGGGGGAATCAGAGTAAAGAAGGAATCCCCCTGAGAAGGTGCAGCTGGCAGGGTGACCCGTCAGAGATGTGCAGAGAGAAGGCCAGTGTGGAGTGCAAGATTGTGACAGACTATCCGCCATCACCGGTTGGAGCAGGAAGAGGGTCACGAGAGCCTGGACAGAGTGACATGGAAGGAGTCAGCTGGGGCAGTGGTGGTGTTCGTCACGGTGTACAGCATATTGTGCGTATGCAGTTTGCAGGTCAACGAGCACGTGTCAGTCCACCATGACATGGTTCACCCATTGCCGTCATGCCAATGCGGTCAGTACTACCAGACAACCAACACACTTCAAGCAACATACACATGAACTGGACACACACGCCTCACCACTTACCAAACATTTCCTCATAGATTGGCAGGTCTCCCACGCCTCGGATCTGCTCCACATCAATCATAGTGCCTATGATCTCCTCCTGTGGAAGGGAGTACATCGTCCTCATCTGGTGACCCACCTCCAGTCACCAGAGTGGAGGCATAGTTGGCACCCATCTTACCCTTGGCTCAATTCCGCAGGTCATATCAAGGCTTCATTGCGTCAGCAGCTGAGCGCCTATCATGACCCAAGGCGTTAATAAGGTCAGCGACACACTGCCAGTGAGTCATACGCTGGGCAGGTGTATGTGTGCTCCCTGCCTGCACAAGCATGTTGCGTTGGTGTAGCTGCACGTAGTCAACGAGGACCTGGAGCTCCTCATCACTAAAGCTCCTCTTCCTCGCCGTGCAGGTCTCCTGTGCCGTGCCTTGGGACTGAGCCTGTTTGCCTAGTGCACGGTTTGCCTTCTTATGAGGCTGTGCACACCCCGAGTGGCTGGGACCACTTGGGTCAGTAGGGGCCGGAGCACTGGTGGCCTGGGCTGTGGCATCACACACTGATGGTGTGATTGTAGGTGCCCTTGCAGGTGGCTGTACCTGGGTGCCGGTGCCATGATGCTGCACAGCATTTCCCTTCCCCATCGATGCACGGATGGCATATGCCCCTGCGTCTCCATGGACTGTGTGGGGAGCACCACAGGCACAGATGAGTGACCTGGATGCTGGGTGGTGGTTGCTACAGCTGCCCCTGCAGCTACCCAACCCTGGCGGGTGTGTACAGCAGGTGACAGTGCTGCATCTGGGCCCTGGGTGCTGGTGCCATGACGCTGCACAGCATTTCCCTTCCCCCTCGATGCACGGATAGCATCTGCCCCTGCGTCTCCGTGGACCGGGGCATGGAGCCCCACAGGCATGGATGAGTGACCTGGAGGCTGGGAGGTGGTTGCTTCAGCTGCCCCTGCAGCTTCCTGACCCTTTTGGGTGGGGGGCATAGCTCCCCCTGCACGGAGCCGGACACCGGCCACCTCGGCCTCCTTTGCCTCCCTTCCCGCTAGCTGCCCTCCCAGTCATGGCACAGATGGAATGGTGCAATGGGAGGTGCAGCTATCGATTGTCCTGGGCAATCTGAGTGAGGTGGCAGTGTACGTGATGTCAAATGTACCAGTGTGCCCCAGCAAGGCTCAATGTAACCCTTGAGAAAAAAATAAACAGGCCGCCTAATGCACAGGCACCCCAAAAATGAAAAAAACATGTATGTGACCCCTCTGCAGCCCACGTGTAAAGAGAAAACCTAACGCAGTACGCTGCGGCACCCAGCAACATGTAAAATATGTACGCGAAGGACACGTAAGCTACAGTGATGTTAAATGAGGGGTTGCGCGACACAAAGGGGCACCAACAGATAGCAAAATGCGTACGCAACTCACCATCAGCCTCAAAAGTACACGCGCTTGTACGCAGAGGCAATCCCCCCACCAAAAGAAGAGGCTTGCATGCAGTGAAGAGATTGCGTGGAAACAAAGTCCACACTTCCGTCTGCTATAACTTGGCAAGCGTGTGATGCTCTCCTATGCTCAACTTTATCCCAACCCTGAACGCCACGCCCTACAAACAGCGTGTGTCACGTAAGTTACATGCTTAGGGCCTTTCCTCTGATTTCACACTTACACACTGTTTCCGCACGTGCGGAATCACTCTGTTTCCGGCTGGCCACGAGAATAACACGGAAGACCCACACTCCTGCCTATTACCCAATTTACCTGCCTCCAACTGCCCCGAGCTGCCTCCTACGAGCAATCTGCTGCTGACAGCCCACTCTATGTGCCTGCTGCCCACGTGCCCTGCATTTTTGTGCCTGCTCTGAAGCCATTGGCAGTGATCCTGTCGTTGTGACCACCGCTGCTGATCCTGAAGACTGCTGACTCCCATGCTACCGCTCCACAACCCAGCAACATCCCACCTTGCCCACCAACACCTTCCTTGGAGGTTGCCATGTCTGACACAACACCATCTGAGGCAAGTGGCAACCCCCCGGCAGAGAGGCCTCTCAGCCTCTCACCCAGGGAAGTTGGCATCCTGGTGGAGCAAGTCCTAGGGCATCATGATGCCCTCTTCCACGACCCATCGCAAGTCGGTAATGAAGGATGGAAGAAGATCAGGGCGGACATTGTGGGTGCCATCAACGCAGAGGGGGTGGCACCCTGCGACTACCATAATGTCCACAAGCACTGGGAAGACTTCAAGTCCAGGACCCTCAACAAGGCCCAGCACCTCATCAAGGCTAGTGCTGATCGAGCGGGGCGCCCGGGCCGGTTAACCACCGGTGAGTTGAGGGTCCTTGAGCGCTTCTACCCAGCGCTGTACGCCCTGGTCTTAGAGTTGGTGCTCGGTCTGGAGTCAACTGGTAAGTGTTCATGTGTTCTTGTCCACCATGGTGCATTTGCATGTTGATGTGTGGCTGGTGTGTGCACCTTGGCCTTATGTCTGGCATGCCTCCTGTACAGATGTCTGTGTGCATGCCCCTGACAGCGCTGCATGTGAGTCCATTCAAGCGTGTCCCACATCAATGGTGTCTGTGTTGCAATGCATGATGCGCACCGACATGTAACGACGCACACGTTTGCATACCTGTGTCTGGAATGGGGCATGCGAGAGGTGTGACACATGGGTGCTTATGTCAACATCATGGACATGCAAGGTGTACATGTACATGTGCATGTGTCTGAGTAGTGAGTGTGTGATTGGCCAACACTCCGGGATGTGAGTGAGTTATTGATTTGTGATTGCCTCACGCTGCCAATTTGCCCTCGAGTGCACCGTCCCATGATATCTCCATTGCCTGCTTCATGACTGTCAGGTGATGTGTGTGAATGGGAAGTGTATGACCCATGATGCGTGTGAGCTGGAGACACACTTGCTGCCAGTGCCTTGTCCAAGGATGTGAACATCTGTTGTGCATGAAATAAGTTGTGGACATTGGCACGTGCATTGACCGTATGGAGTTGACTGTATGGAGTTATGAATGAAGGCAGGTGCAGCCCCTGGATGTAATTGCAAGCGTTGGCATGTGCCACGCTTCGAAAGGGCTGGGAGCGATAGCCTGCATAAACAACTGAATAAGATGATGAATGCCAACCACCCACCATATATGGATGGAGTAGCCTTGGCTAGCCGATGCCGTGCACCGACTTGATTGGGAATGCTCTCGGGGACAGACTTGAAGGGATGCACAAACGCCTGCCTGCCCTGCATACTGACAGGTGTCACATAGGTGGCCTAGGCCGAATTTGGGTAAGGTTATGAATGTGAGTGGATGCCACGTGTGAAAGGGACTGTGAGTATCGGACGCCCCCAGATCAGGACAGAGACGCAGAAATGCTCCCGCACCCCGCCTGCAGAGAACACGGAAATTTAGCGCCTCACTTCCGGACAGCAATGCCAACTAACCAATACACTAACAATTTCACCCCTCTGCATATACCTCTCAAACTCTAACCAAACACAAACACCAGTCTACAACACAGCAATCCACACAAACTTCACTACACTGCAACAACAAAACAAACCACACCGTCATCTTTCGGGAGCGAGGACACTGGTGCTGCGTCTGCGACAACGGTCGCAGCTGCTGAGGGGAGGCCCAAGAGGGTGAAGTTGGTCGTGGGCTCCTCGGCACTAGGAGGGACAGGTGAGCCCACACAGGGGCAATCCGATGCGGAACACAGTGGGGAGGCATCCAGGTTGGTGGAGGTGGAGGAGAAGGAGGAGGAGGCCATAATCAGCCCAGCACATGGGGCCCAGGCGGGGGTGTTGATGTAGGTGTGACTGGGGCAGTCCAGGGTCAGGAGCCAGAGGCAGTGCAGATCACTGTGGAGGGGCCTGTGCCTGATCTTGTCCCTGGAACTGCGACTGCACCAGTATGAACCTGCGGGCATGCCTCTGGCCGGACCCATCCAAAGGTGGCGGATGTATCCACGCAGACGGATTTACCATTACCTGCGGATGAAGCAATTGGTGACAGGGTGTACAGGCACCATTAGTGATGATGTGCAGGCTTCCAATCGGGGGCTTGCACATCATCACGTTGAGGTCTGTCACCTCATTAACTGGCTACCTCAGTTCCTGGTCACGAATTTGGTACGTGTGATGGCCACTGCTGTGACCCCCTCCTCCTCTTCCTCCTCTGTGCACCAGTCTTCCTCGCTGCCGTCTTCCAGCCCAGATACCACCAGGTCCCCCTGTGTACCTGTCCCAACCCCGGCGGCCAGTCTGGTGGAGATCACATCCCTGCCACAGTCGGGAGTCAAAGGAGGATCAGCAGAGGGGGTCCCCACGGAGGACCAGCCGGTGACGGGACATGTGGCACTGGAGGAAGAGCAGGCACCAAACAGCAGGGCAAATGCACGACACCCCCAGGTGTTGTCATCATCCCGGAGGCTGTCCTTGAGGCACAGGCACCGGGCTACTTGGCGGCAGCAGCAGGCTCAGCGTAGGAGGTGATGGGGCTCGGGGCTTCCAATGGAATTGGAGCAGGTACCGGCCATCGGGCAGGAGGGAAACGTGGACCTCACAACAAGGATGTCTTACGTGTTGGGGCGTTTTGGCCAGCAGATCGGAGCAGAGCAGCAGCGGGCACAGGGGGCATGACTCACCATTGCCAGGGCAGAGAATACCCTGCGTCGGGCAGAGGCGGGCAGAGTTCTTTGAGGAGACTTGCAGGGAGTTTGAGAGTAGCACGTTGGATTCCCTGCAAGCTCTCGAGGGGAGAGCACTGGTCCGCCTAGGGGAAATCGACACAGAGTTCGATGATGCCCTGGCCGAGACTTTGTGGGAAAATGGTGAGTCACAGGACTAGCCTGCTGCCACTGTACATAATTTAGGTTTAAGTTTCCTTTTGTAATTTTTTTCCTTTGGCGTTTTTGGACTTTCCTCCACGTATTGTACATCGTTTGATTTTCTTTTTTTTTTTGTTCTTCTTTCTCCGATATGGTTAGGGAGAATGAACCCTGGATTTTTGTAAATAGTTCTCTTTTTAGCAGATATTTTTCTTTTTACCATGGAGCAATGGTTTTGTTTGGATTTATGCTTTCATTTTTTCACAACTTTATGGACATGGACCACATCTTTGCTTTCATGTTCATTTTTTTGACTTACAATTGATTTTCTATTCGACAAGATTTTATTTATTTGCTCATTTGGTGCTCAATTGGTAAATTTGTTTTATATGAGTATGACTTAAATACTGTTTTTAATACATATTTTTTATTTGAAATCAAAGTGCTGTCTGTTGTTGATGTTTTAGGGCAAGTTTCTATGTCCATGATTCTGGCCGTAGTTGTACATGTTTGTGCACACATGCATGCATGTTTCATGTTTCACTTCCATTGACATCTGGCATGTTGTGGTGTGCATGACCAATGGATGGGTGTTAAGGTGCACTTGGAGTGTGCAGCGTGTGGTGGCATTTCCTTTAACATCTGCTGCATTCATGTCTATCGGTCCGAAGTGTGTTGGGGTGAGAGGTGGGGACATGTGGCGGGGCCTGCCTGCAGGTTGCCGTCAAAGGCAGGTGGTGGCGACATGTGGCTGGGCCTGCCTGCAGGTTGCTGTCACGGGTGGATGGTGGTAACATGTGGCGGGGCCTGCCTGCAGGTTGCCGCCGTCAGTTGGGTTGGGTGGTGACATATGGCGGTGCCTGCCTGCAGGTTGCTGTCATAGTTGGGTGGTGGCAACATGTGGCGGATCCTGCCTGCAGGTTGCTGTCACAGGTGGGTGGTGGTGACATGTTGCGGGGCCTGCCTGCAGGTTGCTGTCACAGGTGGGTGGTGGCGACATGTGGCAGGGCCTTCCTGCAGGTTGCCATCACAGGTGGGGACATGTGGTGTGTGCTCCTGCAGGGTATGGTCCCAGGTTATGGTGGGGGTCCCATGTGTTATGAGCTGCCTGCGGGTTATGGTCACAGGTAATGATGGTCGGGTCCCATGTGGTGTGGTCTGCCTGCGGGGTATGGTCACAGGTAATGATGGGGGTCCCATGTGGTGTGGTCTGCCTGCGAGGTATGGTCACGGGTGATGGGGTGCCATGTGGTGTGCTGCCTGCAGGGTATGGTCCACTGCTGGGGTCTGGCTGTCCCGTGAGGAGGCATCTGCTTCCAGGTGAGATTTGCGCGTTTCACGGGGTACGCGCGGCCCTTTCCACACGATTTGGCTGGTGCGAGCGGGGTACGCGATTACGAAGGGGTGCGGATGGGGTAGGCGCGGGCCTTTGCACG
The DNA here is from genome assembly GCF_040938575.1 of Ambystoma mexicanum. Taxonomy (NCBI): domain Eukaryota; kingdom Metazoa; phylum Chordata; class Amphibia; order Caudata; family Ambystomatidae; genus Ambystoma; species Ambystoma mexicanum. The sequence continues at coordinate 650,967,991 of NC_090936.1, forward strand.
CAATTTGGCTGGTGCGCGCGGGGTACGCGATTACGCAGGGGTGCGGACAGGGAACGCGTGGGCCTTTCCACGCCATTTGGCTTGTGCGAGTGGGGTACGCGATTTTGCTGTTGTGCGGACGGGGTAGGCGCGGGCCTTTCCACGCGAGTTGGCTGGTGCGGCAGGGGTACGCTATGCTTTTTCACACAATTACGATGGGGGGGGGCTGTGTGCTGTCCCATGGATGGTGCGTGGCCTTACGCCCTAGTAGGCATTTCACAGGCTTTTTCCTGCGCACGGGGTTATGTTGGGGGTGTTACTGGCGCTGCTTTATGTTCATTGCGCCACGGCTACTGATGGCTCTCTGAATCCATGAATAGGCGTGACGCGCAATCGCAGGTTTGATCACGGCTGGCGCACGCATGGGCACGCTCCTTCTCAGCGTGCAGCGCTTGCACTACTTCTGCGCTCGATTCTATGAATCGGCCCAAAGTCTTTTAAGGAAGGAAAAAGAAGGTTAGAAGAAATGCTCACAGCTGGATTCTCCTCTGTGCAGCAGCGACGGAACCAGTCTCCTGATTCCTCGGTCTGGTGATGAACGGACTCTCTGGTCAGTCTGCGGTTTTGGTGCCTTTTCTGCAGCGCCAACAAAGGATGGTACTTGCCCGGTTGATCTTTTTCTATTCCTGTAGTCCTGCAATCTGGTGAGGGGACTTGGATGAGTCTGATCATGTCTCTGGAGCAGCATCGTGATTCGTGCAGACCTCCTAAACTAAAGCTGGAGGCGAGAGAAGACACCAGGATCCATGTGTGGCAAATTGCAGTTGCTCATCCTGAGAGAGTCTGTTCCTCCTGGAATCTAAAAGGCAGAGGTTGCGCAGCTGGAAGCATGCAGGAGAGAAGCTTTCCCGTTAAGAGACCAAGTTGGCAGAGGCTGCGTAATGGGAAGTGAAGACAAGGGAAGCTTTCCTTTCTGGGGGCTGTTTCAAGTGGCTGACGTGCACCCAAGGGCCTCAAGGAGATTTCTGATGGCTGGCGTACATCAGAAGATCTCCGGAGCAAGAAAAGCTCCAAATGTAGGTGGCAAAGATGTACTGAAGGAAGCAGTTTGCTGAGAAGCCATGAGCCACAGAATGAGAAGTCCTGCAAGGAGAATGGAGTTGCGTATCTTACCCGGTGAGTTCACAGGTTTGTAGTGACCCCAGAGTGCTCCATCCCGACTTGCGTGGCTTAGGCAGGCATCCGGTGAGTAAGCAACGCTTGCGTAGGAGTGAAGGATATCCAGATGGAGAGGAGCATCATTTGTAGAAGAATAGTAAAGAGCACCATTGTGAATCTTGTTTTCCCTGAAGAGTTGTTGCAAGTGCTAAAGTTAAGATCTGTTGAATACTATGAAGTTGTTGTGAACCTCTTGTCAGTTGTTCTAAATCATAAAAGCACTGTTGATGTGGAACGTTGTTTGGGCAAGGGACTATACCCGGATGACAAACCTTTGGAGAAGTAAGCCTGGCATGGGCGTAAACCAGGTAGAAGATGAAGTGCGTCAAAGTGGTTTTGACAGAGACCATTTGTTTGTGGTGCTAAAAGAAATGCTGAGTGAAAGCTGTATCAAAGGAACTATATTTCTTTGCAACCCATTTGTTGTGGCAAATCATCCTCACCAAGACACTTATTATTGCTATTGATGAACTGAGAACTTGTTCAAGGAAGAAAAGTATTATACTTTTTGTTCTGGAACTTAATGCTGACAAGTTGAAGTGGCATAAAACGATACTGGAATTTTTGTTGAAACCTGGATTTCTGTGTCTTCTTTTGTTGTACTGTGGCAAAGAATCACGTTTAAACCTGGGGAAGGGCAATTTACCCAGGTTGTGAAAAGAGACTGTGGTTATATTGTGAAGTCAATCATTGTTGTTTTTGAACTGCCATACCTTCTCTTGTTTGTTTGTTATATGTATAAGTGTGAGGGACAGACCCTTTGGTAGAGTGTTTCCTTTAGTTTATTTTAGGCTGGGACATCTTTATCAGGGTATGGATATTGGGGTGTTCATCCACCCTTTCAATATAATAAAATGGAATTTGTTGAGAAAACTTTATAGCGTAGTCCACCTCAAATTTCTGACCCCTCACAGCACCCAAAAACAGAAGACTCGGTTACCAGATGCCTTTTTGTATGTACATACTTTAATGACATCTAAATGACTGTTTTAATGGCTGCAATTTGGAAATTGGAAATTGAAACCATACTCCCATGAACCTTCTATCATTCTGTTTTCAACCGTGTACTCCTTCCTTATCCTTCCCCAAATCAGGTTAACGCCTTCTCTTGCCAGTGCATGTGCAGTGCATACCTACTTTATCATTTCAAGAATTTATGGCAGTTTATTTTGCAAGGTTAAAGGAGACAAAAATGAAAAATATCCAAAAGCATACCATTGTGTAAACACGTAGTTTGGGTTGTTCATTGTATATGATGTCACAGATGGCATAGAAAACACTGAGTCACAAGACCAGTCCATGGGTTTTTCTTTTTCTTTGTGGGTCCTTGGGCCGGCCCTCTCTCGCTCGTCTCCTTTTGGATACCTACCTAAACCAGTCATCCCTCTTGGGATCCGTCCCTAAACCAGGTGTCCGAACTCCTAGATTAGTGCTACTGATCGGTAACCCCCTACTGTCAGCTGGCCTTGGCTACCTATGGTTCCCAAAGTGCAGACTATTTACACTTCCTCAAAGACATTTTAGCTTTCCCTCATCTAACCAAGGGTTAGTGTTCTAAAAGGGCTTTGGGATTGTGCCTTGCACTTTCTGAGTTGAAATGAAGCTAGTTCACTCACGCTCACCTACACTTCTTCTCTACTCTCACTCCTGTGTCCCTCCTCTTGCTCCTCCCTCAGTTCATTCCTGCCAAAGTTTCACTCCTCCTAGTTCTCGCCTCATCTTTTGATGTAATCACTCCTGCCACTCTACCCTACCACTTCTTCCCACCATTATCCTCATTCCTTTCCTCCCACTACTGCACCTCTCCTATTACAACACTTCTACTACTACTGGACTCCTCAGCCCACTACTGCATTCCCCTGCCCTCTAATACACCCCTCCTTCAAAACTGCACAAGCACCCTCCTTTCACCCAGTATTATTCACTTCACATTCACTTTTTACACTATTTTTCTACTCATTCGCCACACAAACATGCACATTCACACTGCAGAACCCCTTTCACTTCAAAGCCAGTACCTCAACTGCTGCCCATATCTCTTCCACAAGCCCCCACTCCCTCATTCCTCCTGCTGGTCTCTTGGTTCACCTCCATCTTCACTGTTGACCTCACCAGAGTAACGCACACTTCCTGTATCTTTCCCTACCCAATGTAGCCCTGTCTTCCTCTCTACTGGTGGGTCTGCATGTGTATAAGCTAACAAAATGGGACTAAGCCCTGACCACTTTTTCCACGTTGTTCTGCTGATCCTCTGTTAAAACAGTGCAGAGTGTACTAGGCTGGAACCGGTTCCATTCTCTCTAAGTTTCAGGGGTAAGGGTTCCCTATCCCGAGTCTGTTCTTGGTGTGTTAGTGGGATAAAACATTCCTCTACAAGTCTCCTGGCACTTGCTGTTGGGCTCATATTATGTTAATCTGAACTGGTGCAGCACCCGACTTTGGCTTTTCTCACACCCTCCTGCACCAGCCTGCTGCAGTGCGCTGGTGCTTTGATAGACAGGGGTTCTTGTGACTGCTGCTTCTCAGTGTGTGTGGAGCGTACCCACTGCTTGATCTCTTGTTGCTCCTGCGGCTACATCTCTCCTCTGGTGCCATATCTCTGAAACGGAAAAGAAACCCAGGCAAAATTACGGATTCTGAAGTACGGTTGGAGGCATGGGTCTGCAATAAAGCACTTCACCAGATGGGTTGGGGTTAGGGTACACTCTCTCCACCTCCTTCCCTACTTTCCTTACGGCCTTACTTCGGATTAAGTGTTCTTGTATATTCCCCATTTTTAGCTGTGGAGTGTCCTCCTCCCTCTTTGACAAGAACCAGGGTGCTCTTGTTCACTCAGGCCATAATCTAATTTACATTTTTCAAAGGTTTTACTATTGTCTCTGCTAATCTTGGCTCCCATCTTCCTGCAACCACCTTCCTTCCAGCCATGATATGCTCTGGGCACCAGCCCAGGGGCAAAGTATGCGTTATTAAATATAGGTGTGAACATTGAGGGGAACATGATAACCGCTCTGTCCCAAATTGTCAATGTTAGCTTTATAATTGGATTATACATGGCAATGGTGGCCTCTTATCTTGTGCTAGCCATGAATGTCCCTCTATATGTGGTCCTGCTATGAGCTGTTCCACATGCACACACATTGGATCCTTCTCATCTATTTTGTAACCACATGCATCTGGGAGGCCGCATAGTACTTATAAATATCCGTGCAGCCCAGCCTGTACTGGGTTGTCTGTCTTGTATATATTGGCATTGCCACCCTCTGTTGCTACCCCCTCCAGATGCAATGGGTCAAACTTTTTTTGCAATAATGCAGTTTTTGTTAACTCCACCGGGAGAGCTAGAAATGGGTATAGCAGTCTTGTGAAGATGTTCATTTTAAGAATTGCAATATTCCCTAGCCAGGACACCCCAATAAGCCCCATTGGTTGAGGTCTCTTCCTATTAGTTCATATATTCCTGGAATGTTTGCTTTATATATCGATTCATACTTTGAAGTCAATAACACTCATGTATTTCATCTGTTTCCTGGCCCATTTAAACAGAACACATTCTCAAACAGTCTCTACCTCATCCCAGGGAAATGAGCTGTTAAGAAGCTCTGATTTAAAATTGTTAAGCTAGAACCCTTATACCTTTTGAGAAGCTATTCATTTATTCCAAAATAGCCAGAAGAGTGTGCCACAGTGCTGGCAGTGTGACTATAGCATTGTTGTCAAGACCATGATTTTGTGATGTCGCCACCCAGGGAATACCACGTAGGCTGGAGCTGCTCGTATGTGGGCAGCAAAGGACTTGTTCGTCAGAGAAGAAAGTAACAGCAAAAGTGGGCCTGCCTGTTGTGTACCTCTACTAATGGAGACTGCTCACAGCGACAGCGTCCTCCATTTACCATCACCGAGGCCACAGGGGCCACCATAATCCTATTTACTATGATGTCTCCTATTCCAAATCTCTTCAACGTGTCTGTCAGAAATCCCCATCCTGACTGTCAAAAGCCTTCTCTGCATCATGTGCGAGGAAGGCCACTTTTAATCCCAACCGGGGGATTTGTTGGAGATCTCCTAATGTTATCAAATGTGCGAGGATGCAGTATAAACCCTCGACTGGTCGAGGTCTATAAGGTTTGGGAGAAGAGGCTCAAGCCTAGCCACCAGTATTCTTGTATACAATTTGGCAAAGAGATTGATAAGAGCTATGACCCCTTAAACAAAGCAGTGAGATTGGTCATTCCAAGTTTAGGTATAACACAGTCGGGCATATTCCTAAAATCTCCAAATCTACTGTTGCGGATGGCACAGAAAACACTCCAAATCCTCAAGACAGTTCAAGGGATTTGATATGTGGGGCCTAAGGCTGACCCTCTATCATCTTTCCACGACTCTCCTGCCTAACCCAGGTTTCCGTAATCCTCAATTAGTCCTACCGAATGTTGACACCTACTGTCTGAAACCTGTCTTTTCCTAAAGATGGTTCTCTAAATGCAGGCTATCCAACTCCCTCAGAGACTTCCTAACTGTCCCTACTGTAACCAAGGATTTGCATTTTAATAACAGTATAGATAGTGCCTTGTACTTACTCTGTTGGATTCAGTCTACTTCAGCCATGTGTGTTCTCTTCTACTTTTCTTACCACACTCCTCTGCCTTACACCAGTCCTCCATTTCTCAGATGTTTCACTCCTGCTACTTCTTGCCTCCCCCCTTCAATGTTCTCCACTTCACTTCTCCTCCTCTCTGTATTACTCCCCTCTTTGACAGTATTACTCTTCCCACCTCTTCTACACTACCACCCATTACTACTGTCTGCCTCCCACTATTTTTCACCTCCTCCCACTAATGCTCTCCTCCCACACACTACTCAAGCATCCTCCTTTCACCCGGTACCATGCATTTCATATTAAATTCTTACACTAACCACGCTGATTGCTCATGAGACAAACGCCCACACTCAAATTGCAGACGTTGATTGTAGTCACCTTCACTTTCTCTATAGTTAGTTCTTTTGTTTTATAATCATGCAACTTTACCAGAAAATCTCTGTGCCTAGCTTCTATTTAGGTTCCTGGTTTTCCAATCATTTGTGCTTAATCTATTCTCATGAGGTCTGTCGAACTACGTTCTAAAATTCAGAAAAACAGCCTATTCCAAGGCAACAGGATCCTGAAACTCAGAGCATTCATTGAAGAAGGTGATTCTGATATTTTTACCCTGGGAATGGTTGTCTAAGCCATCACATTTGTCTTGTAGCTCCCAAACCAACTTGTTATGTTAGTCTACTGCAGAACTGCAGCCTCACTCACTCTGTCTTGGTCACTTAGATCATTCTCCTTCCTACTTGCATGTTCTCCTGGGGCTTTGGCCTCCTTTCTGTTGTCATATATTGCCACTGACTTTCCTTTCTTAAGGTGGACATTTCCTTGCACAAAGGTGTCTTTCCAGTTGTTCTCCAATTGCTGCATGGCAGCTTCAAGACCCCCACCGTCTACGCCATATCTCCCACCATAAAGCCCTCGCAGGACAAGGCCACAGTGTTGAACGACGCAGGTTCGCAGGAGCCGCTGCCCGATGACACATAGCATGTTTGCTACATCCACACTACCGAGCCTATAAAATCTGAGGTTCAGACCCTCTGCGGCAAAACTCTTGCAGGACAAGGCCACAGTGTTGAACGACGCAAGTTCGCAGGAGACTCTGCCCGATGACACATAGCATGTTTGCTACATCCACACTACCGAGCCTATAAAATATGAGCTTGCTATGCGATTCTTAGCCCTTCTCCTGTGCCTCTCCCCTGACTGCGCCCCTTCCGACCCCTGTGTCCTGCCCTTTGGCCTGGTGCGCCCCCCCATTAAGCTCTCCCTGCGTTGTCCTCTCCCACACCTTCTTGAGTTCTCCCACACCCCTGCAACCCCCCCTCCTGCGTCCTCTCCCTGCATGGTTGCACCGCAATTCCTGATTGCTTGCTCTCCGCGCCGCTTTCATCTTTGCCTGTTCGAGCAGCACGTCCTCTGCCCGCGTGGTCCCCCGCAATCGCGTGTGCACTACTCCCCTTCCATCCTTGGCTACGCTCGCCCCTGCCAGTCCTCAGCCTGCATGGTCCCTCGCAACCCTTGATAGTGTGTGCTTCCATGCCCCTTCCATCCTTGGCTACGCTCGCACTCTCGTGTCCTCAGCCTGCGTGGTCCTTCGCAATCCTTGTTCCCTTGTGCTTCCGCAGCCCAAACATCCTTGGCTACGCTTGCGCATCCCAGCCTGCGTGGTCCCTCGAAATCCTTGATCGTGTGTGCTTCTGTGCCCCTTCCATCCTTGGCTACGCTCGTGCTGGCTCGTCCCAGCCTGCGTGGTCCCTAGTAATCCTTGATTGCGTGTGCTTCAGTGGCCTCGCTAGCACCCACGTGCCGTCAGCGCGTCCTTGCACCCCCTGCTGCCCCCCTCAGCCTCACCCCCCTCTTTCCCTCTTAGACCCTGTTGCTATGCTGTGCTGCTCTGTGTTCTTCATCTGGGCCCCTTGCACTGTTCCTGTTTTTATTTTTAGTTTCTTGACTACTGTTATGTGTACTGCCTGCCTCCATTTGTTTCTCTCATTCTTCTCCTCAGGTTCCCTTTGATCACTGCTCATTTATTTAGTCCTAGCTCTGCCTGGTTTTCCCTGTTGTGTCCTTCTTGTTCAGGTTCCCTCGTCCTAGCCATATTCATTACTGCTTACTTTTGTATGTTTTCTCACACTTCTTCTTCGGCTCCCTTGATCTTTGTTTTCCAGACCCTGCTCTGCCTGGGTGTTGCCCTGCTGTTCTTTTTCCTTCAGGTACCCCCATTCTTACTCTGTTAACTGGTTTGTTATTCACTTCTATTTGATTACTCTTCTCTTTGTCCCCTCGAGCCCTTTGTTTTATCAGCTTATTATTTACTTGTTCTTGTCTCGATCCGTCTCGTCTGCTTGCACCCCCCTTGTGTCCTCCCCCAGCGTCTCCCCCCTTTCCATTTCACTCCCCCTCTTCCTCTCTCCTTTTTCCCCCACCTCTGAATCCTCTATGGAGCTCTGTTTCACCTATCTTCTCTAACTGCTTTTCTATTGACTATCCTTCTCTTCTCACTAAGTCTGCTAGTAAGAAGTATATCCTGGTCTCCAACCCAGGCCTCGCTATCGCTGATACCTATACCAGCGCTTCCTCCAGACAGACCCTTACCGACATCCTATCCTCTTTGTCGTTCCTTCGCCAGACCTATGGACTCCTCATATGGTCTCTGTGCTCTCTCCTTTTTCTTCCTCTCCCATTAATGCTGACACCTGGTGGAGGCTCTCCTGCCCTGCTTCCACTCCTCTAAGGTCATCATTAATGTTTACCTGAATGGCACCGTCTTTGTCCAAGGCCTCAGGCCAACCGCCTCCTCTTTGATAGACTCTTCCCGCGCCTTATCAATTTCCTTTCCTCTCCTGCTGTCCCTTCTCTACCCTCTTCAGCTCCCTTGCCTCCTCCCTCTGCCACCCTGCTGGTGCCCTCATCCTCCTCCTTGGTTACCTTGCCCCCCCTCCTCCTTCATCTTGCGGCCTCTCGCGGGCTCCTTCTACACTTCCGTAGGGAGTACCTTTGATTTGTACCCCTCCCTGGAAGTCTTTCAAGGTTGCCAACCTTGTCCACCTTGCCACTCTCAACACTCCTCTGACATCTGCTGTCTTCTGGAAGAACTCAACCTTGATGTTCTTGGTCTCACTGAGGCATGGTTCATGGCCAGCTCTGTCACAAGCTTTGACACTTTCCTCCTTGATGACTACAAGATCCTCTCCGAGCCCAGACCCAACAGTTCCAGTGGGGGTGTAGGCTTGATCTTCCCGGAGTGGATCATATCTATGCAGGCCCGCTCCTCCTTTGAATGCCTTGTCTGCAGGTTCTCTCTCTCTCCTGGTCACTCTCTGTGGCTACAATCTACCGGCCACCTGGTCAGATAACATCCTTCCTCTCTGAGTGGGCGGACATCTCCTCTTCCCTCCTGGCCTCAACCACTCAACTCCTCCTCCTCAACTCAACATCCATCTGCATCCTTCCTGTCCCTCCTCTGGACTCTTTCGCGACCTCTACGACTCTCTCTCTCTTCTTCTCTTTGGCCTGACGCACTCTGCAGTGCAAACTCTGGATGTTCGAATCTCTTCAGACCTCCCCCTCTCTAACCCTCTCACCACTCCCTCCCCTCTCCTGGAGTGACCACTTTATCCTCTCCTCTCCTCTCATCTCTCTCTCGCTCTACCCCTAAGGCCGAGCCAAACTCCACACTGCCACCCACCTTCTCGGTCATTCGACCCATGAAGCCTGTGTCAGTTGAGGCTTTTGCCGCCACTATCTCTCCTCCTACACCTCTGACTGACTCACATCCTGACACAGCCCTTTCCAAGCTCCACTCTTCTATCTCTGATACTCTTGATGTACTTGCCCCTGTCATGAGGATCTGCTTGAAGCCCAAAGCCAAATGCAACTCCTGGTACGACTCAGTCCTCATCACCCTTAAACGCAAGTACAGTGAGAGGAAATGGCTGGCTTCCTGTGCATCCTCTGACAAACTGGCCTGCCGCCTGCTCCAAAGGCAATACCGACTCTCTGTCCTCACCAAGAAGAGAGCTCACATCCAAGCCTGCATCTCTGCAGCATCTAACAACTCGGCCAAACTCTTTAAAATCTGCAAGGAGCTGGCCAATCCTGCTGCAGTCTCTACCTCTCCTGTCCCCTCCCAGGCCCTCTGCACAGCCCTGGCTTATCATTTTATCTCTAAAACACAGGACATCCTGTCCACCCTCTCCTCTCCTCCTTCTCCCTCTACTTTCTCCTCTACCTCCGGCCTCCCTGCAGCCACCTCTCCTCCTCCCTTCTCTGCATTTCCTCTTTTCACTCCTGATGAGGTTTCTAGACAAGTCCGATCTATGAACATCTTGTCAAAACGCGTTCTTTCCTGTTCTTTCAAAACCACCAAGGACCACATTGACACCCTTGCTCCAGCCTTGGCCAACTTCAGCAACCACTCTTTCGCCACTGGAACCTTCCCCTCCCCCCTGAAGCACTCTTGTGTGCACCCTCTTCTCAAGAAACCCTCAGCCAATCCCTCTTGTCCAGACAACTATCACCAGATCTCCATTACTCCTTTCCTGGGCAGACTCTTGGAAACTCTGGCCATCTTCCAGCTTAATCTTCATACTGAATCTGTTGATTGTCTCCATGACCATCAGTCTGGCGTCAGAGCAATCAGAAGCACCGAAACTGCTCTCCTGAACATCTGTGATGCTAATCACCCCTCTGTCCGCATCTTACTTGATCTCTTTTCTGCTTTCTACACGGTCAACCATGCCATCCTGCTCAACCGGCTCTGTGATAACCTGGGTATCACTGAGCAGGCCCTGGCCTGGTTGACCTCTTTCTTCTCGGACCGACCTTCCCTGGTCCAACATGGGTCCTTCCTCTCCTCTATCTCACTCACTACCTGTGGTGTTCTCCATGGGTGTAACCTTTCTTCCTGGCTGTTCAACCAATACCTGGCACCTCTCGCTCACTGCATTGCTGCTTTCTACTCCACCTTTCAGTGCTATGCGGATGACACTCAGCTCGCTTCTAGGCTCCCCTCTTCCGCCTCTTCTCCCTCTCTGTTGTCTCTCTGCAATGCAGGAGTAGTGTGCCGCCAATTATTTGTGCCTCAATGCCAGTAAGACGCCGATCCTCCTAATTGGCACAACAGCACCTTCCTTTCCTGTCACTCTCTGGCTGGCCACTCTTGACCCTCTTCCTGCTCCCACCTGTGAGGCTAAGAACCTTGAGGTCATCTTTGACTCCACACTCTCCTTCTCTTCTCACATCTCGGAAGTCAAACTACCAGCTGCACCGCCTCAGAGGTATTCTTCCTTTCCTCACCTTCCCCCAGAAGCTCATTGTCTCCAGATCTCTGGTTCTCTCTAGGCTTGGTACTGCAACAGCCTCTTTTTAAATCTGCCTGCCTCTACTCTCTATCCTCTACAACTCATCCAGAACAGGACTGTGAGACTGGTCCTTAGTCTCAAGCCCAGGAATCGTATCTCTCCAGCCCTGAAATCTCTCCATTGGCTCCAGTGGTCAAAGTGAGCGGGAGCAGACAGGAGCGGTGCTCCTCCTACTTTTTTAAATTACCTTTTACAGCTCCTATACTTTAATTTTAAAAAGAAACCGTTCTGGAATGGTTTTGTTTTAAAACAGAAGTGTAGGAAGAAGTTGAAACTTGCACTTTCAGTGCACTACACTGAATGTTGCCCTAAACAGCAGGTGCAAGTGTTTGGGGTGTGTATCGTGTGTGGGAGGGGACGTGGTGATGGGGTTTGTGGGGAGTGGGTGCAGACCGATAGGGAACATAGTTCCACTACTTCTTTTTGTACACTTCGACCACTAATTGGCTCCCAGTGGATGCAAGGATCAAATTCAAGACCCTATGCATTGTCCACAAGGCGTTCTGGGGCCTGGAACTGTAATACCTCCAACTCTCTCTTCAGAAATATAATTCTACTCGAGCTCTTCGCTCGTCCACCTCCTACTCCTTGAAGGTGAGTCGCTTCTCCAAGCAACAAGCTGGGGGCAGACATCTTTCTGCGGCTGGCGCCTCCCTCCGGAACAGCCTCCCTGCCTCTCTGAAACTTGAGCAGAACCATCTCTGGTTCCGGAAGCACCTCAAGGTCTTTCTGTTTGCTTCTGCCTTCTCTGTTCCTCTCACCTGCTGATCGCCTGTCTGATACTGCACTGGTCACCTGGTTACCCTCTGAATTCGGGCCCAGGTCACTGCCCGCCCAGTTGCACCCCTACACTGCCTCCTGGCAACCCTTGTACTTTGGTCTGTATCTGCAACCCTACAGTCCCCTTAACTGCACTTATTATACACCTGCTGTCTGCACTTTAACCCTCACACTTGCCACTTGCTGGCCACACTACTTGGTTTTATCCCATGTGCGGCAATTGCCCATTCTCCCCTCCCCCCCTGGCACTTTTCCCCTCCCCTTTCCTCTGCACTTGGGCGATCTCAATGTCAAGATCGTCGTCTTTGTCCTCCCTCTGTTTTCCCTCCCTTGCCTCGTCGCGCCTTGAAACACTTGTGTATAGTCTCGTTATAAATGCCATTTCATATCTTGTCTGTTGGACGTGGCACACTGAAGATGGAGTGCTGGCCTTCTCTTGCCCTTCTTGTTTCTACCGGAGTTTTTGAACATCTCCTGCCGGTTGCCTCTTCTAGATATCATTGACATGCACTTCCCTGAGTTGTTCACTCCTTCCAGTACTCAACGAGGGCAGTTCTAGGAAGTGCTAACTAATATAAAAATGTTAACACTCCAAATGCCCTGATCACTCTCAGGATTGCTTATCCAATGGTATACCCTCTGTGATGTATCTGATGATGTCATCACTCCTCTCCCGGGGATAGCCTCTCCCGATGTGGCCATGGGACGGCAGCTGCTACCTGATCCTGACCCTCGGCTATATGAGGGAGGATCACATGTGGGAGGTGCCCCTCAGGGATGAAGACCGTGGACATCCAATGAGATCTGGTTATCCCCCTTTTCCTTTTAGGGACACCCCCTCCATTCCACATGCTTTAATGTCATATTGTGGTAACCCCCCCTTAAACAGCCTACAAGATTTGTTGATGGCATTCTACAATATTGAGACTGTAATAATGGTAAAAGACTCTATATAAATGACTACAATACAATATCCTGAAAATAGAATGACAAAAACTATTAATCCCATGTATATGAATCCATTGGAAATACTGGGATGAGGAGGAGGAATGGAGCTATGAAGATCACTAGAGCACAAATGGCCACACTGCGCTCTAATTGTTGGAAGGAGAAACGCAATGCCGGGACATTTAAATCCCACACAGCTGATGCAGGAGGGAGAGAAATCTGACATGAGAAAGTAGCTTGTGTCGGAAAAAGCTTGAGGAAAGCCGCGCAGCAGGTGAAGTCCGCTGAAGGGGGAGGAGCAGGCGAATAGCTGCCCGACACTAGTGGATTGCCGACATCCCAGAGGGGAAGGTACAGAAGAACCGGTGCTCTTCCGTGCAAGGGCTGAGAGCAAGAGGCTACCTGTCAACCTCAGTGACCAGACGGAGAGCAGAGAAGAGGCTAAGCGGTCTCCCTATCGACTGGCGAACTGCACCGTTCACGTTACGGTGTGTGGAAGAACAAAGCAGCCAAACGAAACATTGAGCCAGCTGGAGAAGGTGGGACTCTGGGGCACTTCCGAATAATTGACGCACACTAGGGAATGCGCTGAAAGACCGCTTGGGAAGGACAAGAAGCCCTGGAAGAGAGTGACTGTTGCAAGAAGGGTCTCCGACCTGTTGGATGTTGAATGCATGCAAAAAAGTTGTGGGCTGAGAAACTGTGGGAGTCTGGGCCTCACACCCATATTGAGAGAGAGTTGTATTATATAAGAAAGCCCTGTCATGAGTATACCCAGCCAAGTCAAGTGTGTAAAGAGAATCCGAAGGAAGAACCATGCCCTTGGGATTGCAAATTAAGTGAACTGTCTAAGAAAGCCCTGCAGGCGTATACCAGGCAAAGCCAAGTCTGTGAAGTGAATTGCAAATATCAAGGGAGGGAGTTGTCCTCTTGGGCTATACAGAAATTGGTTATTCTTGTTGAGCTAATATTTGTGATGGAGAGAACAACCTGGGGATGGGAGTCATCCCCTGGAACTGTGAACAGTATCCATTTCGAACAGCTTGTTGGAACTATTCTTTTCTTTTGGACATTTTTGCACTTTCAAGGCCAAACCAATACCCTTAGCACCTTAGAGCTACTTTTAGAATGTGTGGGCTAGGATAGGATTTCGGACACAGTACACTTTACTTTGGACAACTTGACACAGGACACACCCTTAGTTTTTGTTTGAAAATACCTCCTAGTCCAGGAAGAGTGAGGCATTTTCCAACCCCTTTTATTGTGAATAAAGGTTTATAGCAATCACTGAGTCCTCTGTGTCCTCATCTCATTCCTGGTTCCTCACACCTCCCTCAGAATCTGAGGTCCGGTTACAGGCTGTTTATGCCAGTTCAGTGTGAATGCATTGCTCTCCTCTGAAAAATCTGTTTTTTCCTAAGGCCTATCTGTATTCTTCTGGTTGGTTCACTTTGCTTTCATGCCTATCGGTTTCATTGGCTGGTCTGTGGAGGTCAGGGCTTCATTCCTTTCCCAGGACGACTTTTGATACGGCAGTCCCACACCCAGCACCTGCTCCATCCTGCTCTCTTGCCAGACTCTGATTCTACAGGGTGCCTCAGCTGCTCTGACACAATTTTCACAGCTCCAAGAACATAATCTGTTCACTGCCCGCACTGCTCCATCTCCACTGCTTTTGGTATCTTGACATGGAAGCCGAGGGCACACACACACACTTCCTCTACCTTGATCTCTGACCAAGCTTCAGTGAAAGGTCCAACTGGGTCAGCTCCTTTCTCTGTCAGCTTCCAGATCAAAGACCAAGAAAGCCACATGACACCAGTGGCGAGCTCACACCCTGCACGTTCCCAAGAACCTGTCCACGTGGGATGATTATAATGGCACCATCCAAAGATCGGCCACTTCCCCATTCCTCACCAACCATTGGAAAGCAAAGGGTGTCTCAGCGGGGCATAGTTAGAGTGCAGAAATCACAGATGGTCCAGGTACTTGTCTAATTATTGTCCAACCTGCTTACCTACCTTACCTACCTGTTTGTAACACCCTATCCATATTGTAGCATTTAAAGTCCTCAGTAAGGTCATGACCTTAGTTCTGGCACAGTTAGATATTCTCACTGTGGTATGTGTTCGCCTTGAGTATGGCAATGCTCCATAAATGTATCTTCATGGTAATAGCTCAACAATTTTCCAGTTGGCCCCCAACCACACTGCCTGGATTACCCTTCCTTAAATTGCTAGGACTAATTCACTAAGTACTCGGCTTACCTTCATCCACTAGTCTGTGCAGTTCTAATCGTCAACTCTCACACCTTCAGTGGCCCTGAAAACACACCCCTTCACTCTACTCACTTTCCACTATTTTACCTCTGTTGCTTCCTTTTGTCTGCTCAATTATCTGGTGTGCTTATTTGGTCACTTTGCTATGTTGATTTCTCATAAGTTCCAGAGTAGGCGAGATCAAAGAAAATGCCCTAAAGGCACTAGAGAAGGTTCAGTCCTTTGTCCGTAATCTAAAAAGATAGACCTTATTAACCCGAAGCAGGCTGTCGTCCTTTCTCGGTGAGGGAATCATTGAAAGACACAGGGCCTCTAGTGCGACTGATCAGAAGTTTAAGTAAGATAGGAGCAAACAGACTAGTCATTGACCACTCATTACTCTAGCTCAGCCAAATGTTGTACAACATTTCAGCATGGTAAGCTATACTATAAACCTACCACAGCTCCCTCCTACAGCTACAGACCTACTCTGTTGCAGGCTTGTTACAATTGATAATTGGGAAAGGTGTGGGAGAACCTCTTTTGAGAGTTAACCTGGCCAAATAACCTGTTCTATGAGTAGCTTCCCAATCTGGAGGGGCGACAACCACATTTTCGAACATATTAGTTCTCAGTAAAGGGGCTTCCACATTTTGGTAAATTTGTTTTGCTTGGGATTTCACCCTAAGTTAAGAGGGTAATCAATACATGCTCCCCTTGCTTACTGGGCCCTATGATATTTGATATGATATTTTATTTGTATCGCGCTCAAGTGTTTCAGAGCGCGACCCCTACAGAGGCATAGCGTCACCTCCCTTATGAGGCCCAACAAGGCTGAAAAACATGCATGGGTTAGCTGTTGGTACTCTTGCTCAGAGGAGAATTGCCTTGCATTTTGGTGCTGGACTCCTTTTGGGCTGGGACAGGCTGATATGCAAATTGATATTTCTCCTCTGTGAAAAGATGCAGTCAGCTAAACGTGGTTTTAGACCCTCCTTAGTTCGAGCCATCTCAGAGAACAGATAATTTGGCCATGTTGGTTCTCAGTAGAGGGCCTCCCAGATTTTTGTAAATTTGTTCCAGTTGATATTAGAGTGGCAGGCTCCAAACACAGAGAAAGGACCTACGGTTGCCATAGCAATGGATGTGTGTGCAAGACAAGTGGATGTGAGCTATGTGATGAATCCTGCATAGTCCTCACTAAACCCCAGCCTAAAACCTCCTCCCAGGTGGCCAGGGGAAGGCAGCCGCTACCTGGTGCTAACCCTGGGGGTGGTATGAGGGAGGATCACATGGGAGGAGATGGCTGTCAGGGGGAAGTGGTGACTCTGTTGGGAGAGTGGCAGGATTCATCTTCCTATGAGGATGCGATCCCTACATATTTTATGGCATGTTGTCGTTGTACAAGTCCCTCTTATGAAAACACCCAAAGAGACGGTGCTAAATTCACAAAGAAATCCAAAATAATTGAACCTCCTAATCCCAAAAATATTAGGGACTTGAGTATCCATAATGCCCTTGGTACTGGGATGAAGAAGAGGGGCCCAGAGTTAGTAAGGATCAACAATGTCATTAACCAGAATGTGCGGTCTAGTTGTTATAGACCACAACACTTGAGCGGGACATTTAAACTCAGGAATGAGTTGCAGCTGGAAGGAGGAGGAGGAGGAGAAGAGGACACTGGAGGAGTAGCAGAGGCAGAGGCCAACCAGAATGCTGGGTCAGTCGCGGAAGCAGATGGAAGAATGCCAGCTGATGCCGACGCAGGATGTGAAGGGCGGTGGCGTGGCAGAGTAAGTGCAGCGGGAAGCAGTATTGGGAAGAAGAGCCCACCCGGGAGGGAGACGTGCTCCCAACCCAACAAACAGCGCTGGAGGGCCACCAAAGCTGTCAGTACTCTGGGAAGATGCTCTTCAGACCGTGGGAGCCGACCGGAAAGCAGAAGGAAGATTGGTCTGCTGCAGCACCTTCAAGCAAAAAGGAGACGCCAAAAAAGACTAGTCAGTTGGCTTACAACTAAAGGTAACCCCGGGCCGCTCCGTATCGAACATTTAGCGGAACCCACTACTTTTAAATACTAAACAAATAAAGCAATACAAGAGTGCAATTCCTCTTATATGGGACATTGATTGGGGGAACTCTGTAACTCGCATTGCCAACAGCCAAGACGCTGCAAAGGAGCAGAAGAAAGGCAACAAGGGCACAACTTCTTTTTGGGGACACCCACTGGTGGAAACATATAACCCATTTTGCCAAGAGGTTGCAAAGGAGTATTACTAAGACAACAAGGCTGCAACTTAACTTATCTGCGACACCAACAGGGGGAGTAACCCGCATTGCCAATACACTATAAAGAAAGGCATACATTGTTCAACCCTCCCCATGAAGGATACTGGTGTGGAGGCTCTTGGAACAAATATTGCCGCAAAGCATAATTGTAGTGGTAGGAGTTCTCATCCTGGACCAATAGTAGTTAGTCTTGGCAGGCGAGTGGGCCAGGAAAGATGTTTTGGTGGCAAAGTGCTGTAATGAAAAGAGCATGTTCACAGCACTGCATTTGAAGAACGATTGTGGCATTACCAGAAGTAGTTTCTGTACTATCCTGACAAAAGTATTTTCATTTTTAACGAACAGGTTTGTCATTAACAGAAGCAGTTGCTGTGTTATTCTAACAAAAGCATGCTATTTGAAGAAGAAAGGTGATATGCTGAAAATTGATTTGGTATATGAACTTACATTGATGAAAGACACATTTTTGTTTAACCAAGGAGAATATTGGAAAAGACACCCATCATTGTGATTTATGGAACAAGTGGATTTGTTTTGAAAGAGCCATTTACTTTAACAAGTGCAATGTTGCTTTTGAAAGAAAATATCTTTTGTGGTGAACTGACAAAACACTGTTTAAACAGAACTTCTCCAAAGGTATTCCTACATTTGTCCAGGGGAAGGGAATCCAGCACTGGTTACAAGGAGTACTTTGAACAACCTATACATTTGAACTCTTATATATTGTGTTGAATTGAAGACTGCCAAATATTCCCTGTGCTATTTGTTTTGTATGTGTCAGTGCGAGAGTCAAAGGCGTTTTGGACACTAGGTAATTTTTCTTTAGTTTTGCCAGGTAGGAACATCCTCATTCGGATAGGGAAAGTTAGGCGTTTCTCGCCCATTTCATTTAATAAAATGACATGTTTTGAGAAAACTTGACCTTTGTGTTCGTCTCACATTTCTGACCCCTCACAGCTATCAATAAGGGAGATGAGGATGTGAGACAATGCATGGTCTGACAGCATGCAGGAGCTTGTAGTTTCCCATTAGGGCAGGCACAAGTTAAGAATAAAACAACACAAACCTTACCATTGGCAGCACTGTTGTGCAGAGTTAATGCCAGATAGGCCACAACAACACCAGTTTAAAGTGACTAGAAAAGTAGAAAGGACAGTGTTTTCACCACAATTAACACAGGTGTCCGTCTGGGATCAAGGATAATGAGCAGACCGGATGCCAGGGCTTAATATCTTTTATTGAGGGTTTGTTACAAGGTTGGGCAGCTTTAAGTAGAAATAGCATTTTCTCAAAGAAAATAGATGTCCGGATAGCTATTCTCCTTAAAAGGCTTAAGTCCCTTCAGAACCTCCCCTAGCCCAATGTCTTTTCCATGCTCACAGAAGCAAATGTCTCTGTACAAGCAATACAAGAGGGGGTGTCTCGCCTCTCTGGCATTGCAGGCTTTAGGGTGTTCCAAACCCACCTTCTTGGTATTGTATATTCTTGAGAGCAGGCAAGTAAGTTGGCATAGCCAGCAGGGAGAGTTGGAGATGGGTCCCTTGGGGCACTTTGCACTTCTTCTGGTCACTCCTTCCCCACCTATCTAAGCTCACAATAAACTCCCAGTCCTCAGCTCACAGTTCCTCCCACCACCAGTCTTGCATGGGGTCCAAATGGCCCATCGGAACCTAGCTAGCTGTTACCTCTTATCCCCTGCCTGATTCCTTTTCTTGACATCTGATGTTCTTGTAGTGCCTATCCTTTCTCCTCCTGATGTTATTCACCTTGTCTCCCTTGTAATACCTTAAAAACTTTTGCAATCGCCCGCTTGTGGTGGTCTCCATCCAACCTCTTTGTCGGTCTCTTCCTCTGATGTTATCTCCACTGTGCAACTCCTGTTTGCTGTTGTCACCTCCCTCTCATTGGTCCTCACCACTTCCTCCTGCATTGGTGTTCCTGCAACTTCTTTTTGCCTTTCACTACCTTGGCACAAGGTTCTCGCCGCCTCCTGTCCTTCTCCTGAATTCATTGCCTCCTTCTACTTTCTTTTTTAACTCAATTTTTATTGATTTTACACAGAAATAAAAGAAACCATAGCACAACATGTGACAAATACAACTGAGAATACCCCCTCCCCAAGAACCATCCCACCGCCCCGTAGGGAAAAGTAGTCTACATGGCATCTTCAATAAAATGTAGCTGAAACCTCGCAAATCTCCACATGACATAGTCCGAGACGCGAGGCCCCCCTGAATCCACATAATAGCCCTCCATACGACGGGAAGGAGGGGAGCGGGAACCAGTGGGAGCCCCTTCCCACGAACACCATATACATCGAAAACACTGGGACACCACTCCTTCCACCACCTCTTCATGCCACTGATGGCTCACTTCCGAAGCCCTCCCATTCACCAACAAAACTGGCACTCTCTCCATGGAGGGCGGCTGTAATATTTTCATCAAATAGATCCCCCCTGGTTTGTTGTGTAGCTCTGGCCTCCCAGGCGAATTCTCCCTCTTCCAATGAGTTGCTCGGCATGTCCTGGCCATCAGGGGGTGAAAGTGTATCATGCGTGGCACAAGAACCCTAATCCCCCCCACCACTTTCAACCCAAACAGCACCAACATGGGGTTGGGCTGATGGTTAATCCCCTCGCAGCTTTTTATCCATCCCAACACCTTGGCCAGGTACACCTGCACCTTACTACAGGACCCCCACATGTGCCAGTACGTGGCCGTTTCACCACAACCCGTGCCAACACAGTGGGCTCGCCCCCATAAATATTTTCCATAACCGGACTGGGTCGTACTGCCACTGGTGAAGCAATTTTACCCCATGTAATTTATATTGGCACAATAGCAAGGTTTTGAACGCCCTCCTGCATATCTTCTGCTATAGCTGGCCATCGACCTCATGCCTAAGGTCCCTCTCCCACTTGCCTGAAAGCCCGTCAATATCCCCCATCGTAGCCTCCACCAACAATGCATACAACAGGGAGAGAAGCCCCTTAGTAACCCGTTGTGTATCAAGGATCTGCACCGTGGAAGTGAGCCCCCTCTGAATGCAACCCAAGCCCCTCCATTTTTCAGCCATCAAGACCCCCTTTAACTGAAGGAATGAGAACACTTGGAGTGTCCCGGTCTGAAATGCCGCCTCCAATTCTTGAATGGTAACATACCCCCCTCCCTAACTGGCCCACTCTGTTCAGCACAGCCTTGAACCAACTTTGACATTTTTCCAGATTTGGAATGTTATCTCTAATAACAGGGGCCCCAAGATTGCTCAGAGGCGAGGGCCAGGTGGTCTCCCACCCGCATTCCCGGGCAAGGCCACCAGATACCTTCCCTGTTCCTCCTTGGGATCCTGTCCCTTGGGACACAACCACTCGCCCACCGTTGCCAGTTCATATGGAGGTTCTCTAGGATGACCCACTGCTTGTCCCTATCCTGATGCAGGTGGGGCACCAACGCCCTGAGCTGAGCTACCCTAAAGTACAAGTACAGATCGGGTAACCCCACCCCATCCTTATAAAACACCAGTTTAGTGTAGTCTACCCGTGGCTTCTACCCATCCCAAAGGAACACAAGGAAGACTCACCATTGTTCTATAAATCCTGGAGTGTGTTTTCCTAGTATTTACAAAATGTTCACAGTATTATCTTGATTCTTAACTTTAGATGAACTTCTAATTTGAAAATTAGCGATTTCCTAGAGGGGTAAGAGCAGGGGAAAGGAAAAAAAATGAAGAGAAAAAGGTAGAAACAGGTTTGTTATAGTGAAAGAGTTGGGGAGATTAGTCCTCAAAGATGAGTGTTCTTGGTAAGAAACATTATTTTGAAGAAGGTTTTAGTCTTGCTTACCTTATAAGTGTAGTCATTTAGAAAGAGAGGGCTATAGTAAGCCTTTGCTGCTTCCTGATACTTCTTGTGAGAGGCACAGGGTGTCAATGAGGAATTGCACTATTTGAGGCCCGAAAGATGGACGCGGTGAGCACCACCAACTCTAGAATTTGGCATCACTAGCAAAAACCAAAATGACCACGATTGTGTGGTGCGGTGACCCATGATCACGCGCGGTGACGCATGACGTCATTGCGCACCGCCTCCATCTTTCGGGCCTCAAATAGCGCGGTTACCCCTCTGGGAAATCTCTAATTTTTAAATTAGAAGTTCATCTAAAGTGAAGAATCAAGATACTACTGTGACCGTTTTGTAAACACCAGGAAACACCACTCTAGGATTTATAGAACAATGGGTGAGTCTGCCTTGTGTTTAAGAGAATCACTGCCCTGTTTCAAGTGATTAGACCCTTCTCGAGTTACTAATATTTAGTATCATATAACAAAATGTATATATGTTTTTTGTCAATTTTAGAAAAACAATTGAAATCTCTCCTGATGAGCCATTGAGAACAAAATGGTGAAACACGTGTCGAGAGTATAGTGAATGTTTGGAAATAAAACCATTCCCTTTTTTGGTATCAAAATATTGTCAGAATGACATTTGAACCTCAATAAACCTATCGCTATCAACAAAACTTCATAATCTGACCAAAATCTGCAGGATTAATACTAACATAACCTTTTGAAAATACTTGTTGCCGCATTAGCATACTATCCCTCTTCTTCTTTTCAATGTACTCTGTTGTGTGGCAGTCACACAAAAGCTGGATTATATTTTGCAAGACAACCAGAGAAAGCTAACATAAGTGTGGAATCGCCAAGGGTAAGCTTTGTTCGACTGCAACTACCCTTTAAAAACCAGTTTAGCACATCACCTTGTCTTTTCCTGCTACTCCTTAACCACACCCCTCCTTTCAAATTAAAATCTACTTGAATGCATGGAGACCAAGAAAATGGCAGCCATGTGTGGTACAAATCCCAATAACCTAACATAATACTCATGTATGGTCGTCAAGCACTTGGGGATGGTGCTAGTATCTGATGGGTTTCTATTACAGTTGATGAAAATGTGTGTGGCATCGGCATATAGTTAGAATGAAGGAGAATATGCTCCAATAAGGGATACCCAAGGTCAAATTCATACTTTAAAGAGTCAAAGTTGAAAGTGTGGACTCTTGTGGGACTCTTCTTTTGAGTAGGAAGGTGGAGGATTTGAAGTTCTTCAGTTTGACTGGGTCTAATCTACCTCGGAAGAAGGAGGAAAGCTGTTTTAATGCTAGTCCTGTAATGTCTTTCGATTGTTTTAGCCATTTAACAACATAGCTTGGTCAGCTGCATCGCACGTAGGCGGCTGACATATCCAGAAGGATTAGGGCAGTTAGAAAGTTGCTGTTCATTCATTTTATTAGTACCCGGCGAGGGACAGTGAGCTTTTAACAAACTCATTGGCCCTCACCGAGTCCTTATCTGCACGAAAAAGCCTCCCTCCAAGTCCCGTTCATTGTTTGAATGGCCACCATGGAAAGGGAGAAGGGACTATGTGTAGTCCCTTCTTCCCATTTACATATCGATCATCTTCATTGTTTACATTTTGCTTTGTTTTTCAATGGCTGCCATGGAAAGAGAGAAGAGACTATGTATAGTCCCTTCTCTTCGTTCCGTGGTGGCCATTTACTTTTTAAATCCGAGGCCTGCGTTAAGGCCTTTGCTTCGCTCAGGCCTGTAAAATAGGCCCTGGGGCATTACCTGAAGCAGTAATGTCCTCCTAGCTCGGGCGTATTGCTTAAGTGTCTGTTCTCTCTTGAAGAGAAGAGCACTTTCAGTAATTCTTTAGGATCAGACACCTAAGACATGAAGTGGTTATGCTCGCTGAGAACAGGGAGTTGATTAGTCATGATTTTCTCCAAGATATTTGCCAAAAAAGGGATGATGTGTATGTGATGGTAGTTACTTGGGTTGTCAGGATCTAGATTCTTCTTCTTTAGAAAGGGGGTAAATACTGATGCTTTGAGTCCTTTTTAGTACTTTTACAGTGGCAAAGGAAGTATTGTAGATGGTAGAAATGAAGGGAGGTAAAGTGGGTGTAACTGATTCAGGAGACTTGTGAAGCAGGGGTGGCACTTTTCACTGAACGGTTTTATCGTGCTAGTGATTTTTGTGATATTTGTGAGGAGGGGTGCTACTAAAGGAGGGATGCAGGGTGTTTAATATTGCACAGTCAAAAAGAGGGCAGTATTGTCAAGCTCACCTTCAGTGTCAAGGCTTGACTCGGAGTCCTCACCTGAGGTAGTGGAAAGCTGAACCTTTGATTCCTTTCTTCCTTTGCCCTTGATGTTTGTTTTCTTTTTGTAGACGTAGGGTCTGCCACGGAACGACGCCACAGTGTTCTGCATGAAGTCAGACGAGTGATGGCCCCGGTCCAGTGACAAAGCCTTGCGGCAAAAAAAAACCTAGACAGGTCCAGTGGTCACCAGCCAGGCGGAAGATCCAATGCAGGTAAGGTCCCAGTCCAGTCCGTGGGTGGAAGTATCTCCGGCGGAGAATGACAGGTAAATATGTAATCACAGCTATGAGAGATGGCTGTGAGATGGTGAGCAGCAAAAATCAACAGGGAGCGGTTCAGAAATCCGGACAGCGGAAAGGAGCGGAGCAAGCCGCAGGAGAGAGGAAATCGGAAAGAGAGAGAGACGGAACCGCAAAACGGAACCCAGAGGTAAGGGAAGAGTAATGGCTGAGCGAAAGAGATTCCGCAAACAGGGAAAGAGACAGAGCGGACACGGAGGGATAGTGAAAGGGAGGCAATGAAAAGAAAGCGAGGCAGTGGCCGCGGAAGGCCAAAGGCTGAAGAAAAAGTCAGGAAAGGCAGCGAAATACCCAAGAGGAAAACTACGGAGCGTGTACAACAAAGAGGAACACAAACAGTTGCAACGCGGCGGCCGTCGGGAGTAGGAGGGCTAAGTGCTCCCAGCTGCGGCCATGATGGAAAAGACTAGACCGGTGACAGAGAAAAGAGAACAAAACAATAGAACATTCTAATGGCGCCGGATCCTCCAACAATCCCAGGTCCTCCAAAGGGGTGAGCGCATGACAAGTATTCATGCAATGTTTGGGATTGAAAGCACAGCTTGTCTGCAGACAGTTACCTCGCGCCCCAGTGTCACCAGGAATGGAAACATTCTGTGTGTTGAGGATAGGGTAGCATTTATGGACAAATATTATTTATCAAAAGTAAAAGTATTAATGGAAAAGCCAATGATTCTATACAAATTAGCAAAACAGTGGCCCAAGACTAGATTAATATGTGGCAGCACTTAGGTCGACAGTAGTAACATGCAACTTTGGAACTTCCTTGGAAGGAGTTAATAAGAGACCAGTTAATGTTACAACGCAACAGTAAGCGGACACAGGAAAGGCTATCGATGTCTGCCAACCGACACTAGACCAAGCATAATTTAAGCAAAAATGTGGAATAAACTGAAGCCTACTCTACAAAGATTGCAAGGTAACAGAAGGTTTTACTGGCATCCAATCTAGTGTGTGTGCTGGAGAAGCCAAAGAGCATTCAACGTCTATCAATGTTAACTACAGATTTTTTCGGAGCAAGCCAAAGTAATTTTGTAGACTGATTGGCAACGCACCTCAACTGCAAGGAGCGGGCCAACGTGGAAAATGACGCTCATGGAGTTGTGCAGAAAAACTGGACATAGAATCAGTGTTGCTCTGGAAGAGGCCTCAGAAGAGGAGAATGAAGACAAATTAGAAGACAGCATAGACAAATGATTCTACTATCGATGACAAAGACTAAAAAGATTGTCCACCCAAGACCGATGAAAGAGATGGGATTGAAGGGCTCTGTGGCGGTGGGGGTGCGAGAGTCTCTAATGATATATTCAGGAGCATTATACCTGGTAATCCCATTTAAGCTATTTGAAGAGGAATTCAAGTCAAAAGTGAATGGCCCAGTAACACCTAACTTTTTGGTGTCTATGGTGTCCAAGGAAGTACCTATATCCGGGTGGAGGCATCAGACCAATTACCAAATAACACTATGCCATCTAGCACAACCACATATTCTCAGGTCAGGCAGCACAAAAGAGGAGAGGGAGGAAACCATGTACTTCAAGACATTTGGCAATAAGTTGGGAAGGAAGGAAGTTAGGGAAAATGCAAGGTTATAAACAAAGGATAGTAATTGAACAGAATGCTATATGAGTACACTATGCGGTGTGAAAGTGCATTCCAGACTCGTGAATGCTAGAAGATCATTTCAGTTAAATGTTGTAGGAATGCATTTTTCTAAATGTAGAATCACCAGAATGGGTAGCCCCCATTTTTCTCGTAGACCAGGGAGGCTGGGTGCAGCCTCATGTGGGTTTACAGTTTGATCAGTGATGGAGAACTGTTTATTTTTGGAAACCTAATTTCTAGAGGTTTCAGTTGACATCAACAAAGTTAAGGGAACAAGTGATAAGTAACATGCACCATGGGCATTTATATATCACAACTACCAAAACCGTTTATCAGGCTTTTTGGTGGCCTGTATTTGATAGAAAGGGATGTCGGGGATTTTCAAATATGAATAGACAATGGCGACAATCTCTGAACACATTCAACTCCTCTGGCTCACCTGAGCATCCCGCAAGGTTTCTCACAAATAATTGCTTTGGATTTAGTTGATCCATTCTATAGGTTGCCAGTTGAAATAGATAAGATACAGTGTTTCTTGATTATTTTGCAGACAGTTGTTTTTCGTAGACCAGATCACAATATGATAGAATGTCTAGAAAGTGTATTTAGGAGCGTAAGAAGACAAAAGTTGACTATGAAGGATAGTGATGTCCAATTGAGCACAAACAAAGTGAAGTGAATCCTATAGGTCATGAGAATCCAGCAAAGAACAATGCCAATTTTTTCCCACATGGTCTTGAGTTGGTAGAAGTATGTAATTGTGTGCTCAAAGATAGGGTATAAAAGGCGAAACCTAACATTATGGTGGTTGTAGATAATGTGATGAAGTCCTGAAAATGTTTAGATATCCTCTAGTTTCGGTGACCATAGGTCCTCCGTTTGAGATCACGAGTGGGATAATCAATGAACATAACCAAACCCTGCTGGCTGGAGAGAAATTGCAGCATTAGCATAAGGAACCAGATGTGCTTTTGAAGATCGTATGAAAAAAGATGCACACAACAGAGAAGGTTGATAAGGAAATAATGAGCAAGTCACAGTACCACATGGCATATATGGTGAGGATTAAGTTGCAGAAACATTTGGATACGGGAGTGCCTTGGTACAGTGCCCCTAGGAAAGTGATATAAGTGTTATACAATGAAGAAAGGACATAGCAATGTGTAAAATGTATCAAGAGTTGCTGGGTCACAGCGAGAGATTTGCATAGAAAAGACATGCCATGAATGTAGATTAGTGTGTCTACTGGAAGGAGCGCATAGTGATGAAAGAGAGCATATTCAGATGACATTTTGACAGCTTTTTTATATGCAGGGTAGGGTGTGCTTCATTCTGCCTACTGTGATGAATCTGATGGTGTCATCACTCCTTTCCTGGTGACTTCCTCCTTTGTGGCCAGGTGAAACATGGTATCCCCCTTTTCCTTCTGAGGATGAACCTCCCATCCCTAATACCCTTATGGGATATTGTCCTACATCTCCTCATCCACCTATGAAGGGTATTGAAAACCTTTTCCCAAGACCCATAGGTCAACCTTCAAACTCTGATCTGCCTTGTAAAACGTATGAAAACACCATCTTAGGTTCCACATACAAATCATTGAGCATATGATAGGTTAGTGCTGGCGATTTGTGCTTCACCTTAAAATAATCAAGTTACTTATATCATACAGATAGTTACAAAGTGCATATGCTATAGTTGCAATTTATTCTGTTAGTTATTCGCAGCCGACACATGTTTCAACAACTTGTCACCTTCAAGGCAGCTATATCGGGGTATAGGTACCCCTGCTAGTTGCAAATATCTTGTTAACAGTTTGCCAATGGGCCCCAGCGTTCATTGGGCATTGTCCAAAAAATTGTCTGTTTGAGAGTGCTAAAAACGTCTTCTTGGTCCCACGCCAGTAATTATTATAGAGTCTGATCTCTAGAATTAGCCTCTCAGACCTATTAGAATCAGCTATTCATCGGGTTAGATCCTGGGCCCTGCCGAAGGTTTGGCATTCTGTTAACAAGGTTTTAAGGTCAAGCGCAAATCTCCAGCACTAAGCTATCATATGCAGATTTCATAAGGAGAGGTTGAGGGAAATCCCTCTCAGTGCTGACGTTGCAGCTAAACCTACCTGACATATCCACGGCCAGAGTGCACCCAAATTACAGCTGTGCCCCAACCTAATCCCATAATTACAAATCATTCAGGACTGACTTGCCTTTGAAAACCATTAAGAATACTTATCCAGGTTTATCTTGTAAATTGTCAGGAAGGGACTTCCATTTCCATAACTACCAAAATACTGGAGCAAAGAAGAGAAACTGAGTAATGCAGCGTGAAGGTCGTCACAAGCACTAGGAGCACTCTACTTGTTGGGTGTAGACACCGGTGGGCGGGAAATTTAAAGAGCAGAGAGTGGAGGTGTGCAGCTGGTGGGAGAGAGCTGTCCCCTCGGTGCGGACTGAGGGACTAAAGGGCTGGAACCAGTGCGGTGGAGGCGACCGGCTCGAGAGCCAAGAAGAAAAAATCTGACACAGGAAGAGAACACGCTGTGGCAACACCAGGAGCCGACAATATTTTCCTGGGCATTCGCAGGTGTCGAAAGGCAGCACCTAACGTGCCGAAGCCTGGAATGAAGCCGACAAGTCCAGCAGAGGCCACGAGAGACATGAAATACGATAGCGAAAGCGGTCGTGAGGAAGAAAGAACTGAAAGTCTGTCACTGTCTGGCCGCAAGAGAAACTAGGAACGCCAACAACACAGGTTCGAATCCCGGTCTTGCGCTTACAAACTGGTCCCTGTATTGAGCGCATTACAAAAGAACAATTATAATGAACCGTTGATCCCAATTCTAAGATCTTAATACCACATTACCGTCCAAAGACACCTCCCAAGTAGAGCACTTTATAGACACTACATTCAATCTGGGGAAGTCAAGCGAAGATGGCTGTTAGTAAAAGGGGAACGGCTATTAAATTATCTCTGCACTGTGCTGGATTTCCTGTAGCCAGGGAAACCTTTGAAGAACATACCTAAAAACCACCCCTTTTAAATAGCCAATTCATCACTGAAGGTATATCCTGCAGATGATATTGATTTCTCAAAGCTCTCTAGAGTAGCCTATTCACGTGCGCGTGTATTGTGGGAGTGCTTTGCGAGTGCTGTTCTGCTAGATTGACTGCCTCGCTCCTTTCTGCTGAACCACTGGATCGCTGCATTCTGCTTAGCGGCATATCCCATGACCACAAATCATCTGACTTTGGTACGCTCGATATTGTCTGCAAAGCCCTTCAAAATGCAGTTTCAAAATAACCCTTAACTAAAGCTAATCTAATGTTGATCTTTTAGTGCCTAAAAATAAGAAAGGGTGCCTGGCTAAGCCCTGGTATACCCAGGGGGGTACATCATGATATATAACAAAATAATCAGGGTGAGAGATCAAACAGCAAGTTCTTGATTAGTGTATTTAATATCAAAAAACAATTTCGTTTTAGTACATTTTCCTGTGACAGATCTAACACATATATCTTTTAGTGCCTTTCCAAGCTCTGCCCTCATCTCCCAGAAGCCCTATATATACCCGGGCACACGAGCATCGCGCATGCGCATTGTGGGAATGCTTTGCGAGTGCTGTTCTACTGTTCAGCTGGACAGCTGACAGCGCCCGCACTCGCAATTCCTCCTGCCCAGGCTCTGCCTTTGTTGCCAATCTCACTCCCATAGTCAAAACTACCATGACACTTTACACTCTGAAATCGGCTATGCCATCTCATAGCGACAAACTCTTGGGAGACCTACACCCTGCGCTACCAACAGCTGTGGAATTAGAAGAACCAAGGAACAGACTTAAAAATAAAACATCAAAAAGACAGCAATCTTAATCCTTAAGTGCTGATATCAGGCAGTTTTGGCCTCCCTGTGCAAAAGAACAGATCTTGGAAAGCGAAATGATCAATTCACAAAGACATTTCCTTCCCATCCACAATCAGATTAACTGTAAGGGGCAACAGCCCCCTTGCAAACTTCAAGCTCCATGTAGTTGTTACGGCAACTGCTTATGACGCGTTGTCAACCCATCATATATCTGATGCAGGCTTATTAGCTTGCTCCAATCAAGGATGTCCTTTGACCAGCTGGGCCCTGGAGGTTACATGCATGAATCAACCTCACACAGAAATCTTGTTGCCTCCGGCAATGACCGAAGCCACAATCCATGCAATAAGTACCTCTGGCATAGCTGCCTTATACTCATAAATACTTAAAAATGCCAATAATAAATCTGGAATGGAAACTCCTCAAGAATCCATCAGCCACCTGAGAAATGTCGGAACAAATCTCATATCCTCTGAAATATTAGAGAAAGATGCACCACAAGAACAAGCCATGGTGCACACAATATTAGAAACCCAATTTGTTTCACCTAGTATGCATATGTCAGACCTTTCTCATTCTCCTATTTTGTTTCCGACCTCCCCTAATTCAACTCTCAACTCATCGGCTTCTTCAGCAATATCATTTGTTAAACCTACCCTGACACCATTGTTTGGTTTAAAACAACTACCTATTCCCGCCTTAGCCATTAGCGGCTATGAATAATGGGCTTTACAGCCTAACCAACATTTTTGAAACATTGGAAAAGAGAACAGACCTACATACTCCTATTGAATACCATATCCTCTAAAATGGATTGCATAGCCGCTGAATTAAAGCAGCAAAATGTGACACTCTTAGAGCTTTGCAATGCTCCTCCTTTTTCAAAAGTCCCAGAGGCCCTGCCCACAACGGCCTTGCTACCTATAACGACCCTCTGGGTAGGTTTTGTGTCACCTGAGAATTCTATTGTTGCGACTCAGATGACTAATACTATGTGATCCTGCATGCGAAACAACTATAGTAGAAATTGAACATACGCAAGAACCTGTATTTGAAGTGTTTCAACACCAAAGGCGTGAAAATAAATCCAAGCACCCAGTATTGCAATAGGAAAACAAACTAAAAACCAGTCGGTTGATTTAAAAAAAAAAAAAACAGGAGATCAAAAAAATGTATCTGTGCCTTAACTACTCCGTCTCGACAATCTCCGGCTAGCTGTCGAGACAACATTTATTTCACTATCGCAAAAACGCAACCTGAACAAAAAAGCCAAAGGTCAGATGTACAAATCTCAACCAACATGTCCACTCCTCCTTCTTTGGAGCCAGTCGTAGCACAAGATTAAGAGTTTGGAGAATTGGTGAACTACTCAACCTATTCAATCACTTCCTTACTTCAAGATAGAGATGGCCAAGACCCTTCACACTTTCATACTTCCCCTGACATAACGAAAGCTTCCACGTGTGAACCGAGCACGGAAAATGACTTATTTTTAATATTGGAACAAAAAGGATTGCGTACCACCAAAAGCACCAAAATAACGTGTGATACTATCCTATGACATATAAGCAAATCTCCACTGTTACAAACTAAAGGGCGGTCGCACTTCTACTATGTAGAACAACGAACCACATCAACAGCCCCTGATTGAAAAAAACTCAAGCGCTAGAGAAACCAGCCTGAAACTAGCACACATGCTAACCTTAACCATGAGAGACCGGCATAGCAGGTATCCTTATCTCAATTGAACAACGCTATTAGCTCTTTTTAAAACAATACCAAAACTAAATCTCATTGAGACCCAAGACATTGAATCCCTTTACATCAGCAACACCCGAAAGATGGACACTGTAACTTTAACGGTTCCATCTCAGATTGTAAAAGAAACCATATGGAATGCAAAAGACCTACTATATCAAGAGGGCTTTTCATTAGCTGTTAAAGAAATCACAAATCATCACAAGAGAGAGACACCTACCCATGGCACCTATTAACAGAGTCCCCATCTAAATATGAAAAGCCCAAACAATTAATCATAATTCTGCCAAGGCACTAGAGGACATCTTAAAAGTGACTTTTTTTTTAAAGTGACTTTCACTCCCCATGAGAAACAAAATGGTCATGGCTCAAAAAGACTATCAAAGATGCTAACCATTTAAAAATTGATTAATGCCAGACTAACCCCTTGGCCCATTCGATGGCGGTGTGGAACACCAGGGGATTTAAACATCTCATGAAAACACACAAAAATCATCCTTTGGATATCTGTGATTTCATTGTCCTCCAGGAAACTTGGATAACCACCCAGCCCATGTGGCCTAACTATGAGATATGTTGGATACCTGCCGTTAAACATACTAAAGACAGACCTATGGCTGGCCTCCTTGCAGCACTTAGATTACATTCGGGTGGCAAATGATCATCTTGGATGTCTCTCCATCCATGTGTTCAACTTTTGAAACTGGAGTTTTCAAATACTTTTCACCCGCTGGTGTCCCACGCTGCTATTCTTAATCTTTATTGGAACCCTGCTATCCTGTCTGATTACACATTTTTTGGACATGTAATTCTCATACTGGATATTATTACAAAATTACAAATGAACCGAACTATCGCACTACGCTAATTGCAGGAGATTTGAACATAAGCTGCATCACCTTGAATGACTAGTGCTCACTCCCAGAGCCCCCAGGTGGATGAACCTGACGGCTGAAAGAAATGTTACCCTTCTCAATGGAACTATTGAAGGTGACACCCCTCCCTGTCCAACTTGGAAGAGAAACCAATCTGCCGCAATTTTAGATTGTCTTTATGTCAACCCAAGCAATATATTGTGTTAAGAGATTTACTATTATTCCCACAGTAGATGGCGATCACAAGATATTAGAAACAGCCTGGGCACAAACATCCTGTCCCTTGTGACAACATTACAAAGCTGTATTGCAATTATCAGAAGGGAGAAACCAAATCAAATGCACCATCCCGAAATTAAATAGTCTACTAGACAAATTGCATGATGACTTTCCATCCTCGGACAGAAAATCTCCCCCTACCTTGCGCACCTCGTATACTCGCACTCTATCTCTATTTCGCGAAAAACCTCGATCTAGATCCTGTTTTTTGACGAACACACCCATATGATATTGACATCACGAATAGAAAAGCGAAAATGAGGAAAGTACTAAAAAACATAAAATCCTGCTTCCTCTTAGACTATAAAAGAAAGGCTGCCAATATTCGCACTATTTGCAAAAATTACTTAATCCAACACAAATCACTCAAGACTCAAAAAGCGAATGAAAAATGCTCCTAGCATTAACATCAACATCCAGTGCTCAAATCTGGAACCTCCTTAAAGCTGGAGCCAATACCGTAACATCATCGCTTCTACTGTATGTGATAGGTGAACAAGCTTGGGTTGATCACTTTACCACTCTATTTGCGGAACCCTCTCTCTCCACTAACGTCACAAGACCTCCTATCAATTTTATATAGATTCTTTGAGAATTGACATTACAGACATCCTCATGCAAATTAAAAAAACTTAGCCCAGCAGGTCCCAGAGCTCTTGACGAGCTATCAATTGCAACTATAAAAGCTCATCCGGAGCAGTGGCCCTCAATTTTGTATGCAATATTTCAAACAGTCACACGGACAGGCACTATTCCCTCCTGATGACGACAATCAATACTGATTCCTATATTTTAAAAGGGTGACTGAAATGTACCTACTAATTATAGACCCCTTCCCCTCCTCGATACACCTGGGAAAATCTATGCAAGACTATTACTTAGAGATCTGAGCAAATGACTGAAATCAGCAGACATGTTAGACCTTCACCAATCAGGGTTTGTTAGTGGAATAGGTTCGGTTGCCAATCTAATCATAATATCCGCCCTAAAAAATCAAGCTATTACATCTAAACAACCAATATATATCTTGCTTTTATAGATTTCAAACAAGCGTTTCACTCAATCTCCCACACCCTGTTATGGCAAAAATTAACAGCAGGTTGCCCACCCTACATCTTGAACTTGTTACAACAATTCCATACCGATAAGTTAATTCGAGTGCAGTTAAACCAAGAAGGACTATTATCTTGCTCGATCAATACATACGTGGACTTAAACAAGGATGCATCCTTGCATCCCCTCTTTTCAACTTCTCCATTAGAGACATCCTTAAACATCTCGGTGAAGTCAGAGCCTTTCCCCCTAAAATGGGCCCTCGCCGAATAACATGGTTTATCTACACGGACGATCATGTCTTGGTTGACCAGACCCCCATTGGTCGTCACATACAACTTTGTGCACTGGAAAACTATGCATCGGAGAACAAGTTAATGATTAACACTGCCAAATCTAACATCCTGAAAATGCAGTGCGTTAGAGGGAAAAATAAAACCTCCAGGCTCACGTGGTCCATAGGAACGAACTCCCTAGCGATTATCCACAAGCATAAATACTGGGGCTGAACATTAATGATCATAGATCTGATGCACCTTATAAATCTGAGATGAAACACAAAATGTAATCGTTATGTTTGCAGGCTAAATTGGTCCACCGAAAATATGGTACATTCTCTTGTCTTCCTTTGATAATATTTTACAAGCAAAAAGTCATACCTGCATTAACATATGGTGCCCAATCTAAACTCCCCGATAACCAGCCAAACTGGGAGAATTTAGGTTTTTTCTGGAAGACCATACTACCTCTACCTAAATGTTTCCCCATCCCAGTTATTCGGTATGAACTGAGATTGATTTCACTGAGGGCCATTGTATGCTGGAACTCTATAATGTTCTATAGCAAGTGCTTAATGAAAGATATGTTTAAATCAACCTTAATACCAGTCATTGCATGCACCATTGATAATACCTCTAAAAACCTACTTGACACTTGGAAGGAATGTTGCATTTTAACTATGGACAAAGCTTATATTGACAAATCTACATTGATATCAACCGTGAGCGTGCAAAGGGAAAACTCTGGTATCATGACTGGGCTAATACTAAAATTCCCAGACCAGACCTACCATACACAGCTAATGAGACTACGATTCAATCGATGGCCTCGGGAGGATAGCTCAAGGGCAACGTGCTCATCTTGGGAGCAAGACAACACAGAGCACCACAGGTTAGATCCCCGGGTCGGCGCTTAGAAACCTCTGGGTATTAAGCGTGTTATAAATAACCTATCATATATCATATCATATGGCCGACAAGAGCACTGTTAGCAGCCCGATCAAAGGAACGAGAGCTCATATCCACATGCAGATTTTGTAACTTAGACATTCATCCTGAAACCTTAGAGCATCTGCTTGTGCACTGCAATAACCTATCATCTCTATGGAAATGATGTTTTTATAAATTCTTTTGTGATTTTCGCATTTTAGTGCCCCACCAAATGTGGATCATGATTGTTAATGCATAACACATCTCCTTAAATATAGCCACAATCAACTTTCTACAAAGATTAAGCTTGTGAATCTCACACATTGAGTCTGTCATGAGGTAAAATCGTAATTTGTATAGCGGCATAGCAGCTATAAATCCTTTACCCACAATCTATAATGTATTACATGCAGATCAAGTGTTAACTAAGAAAATGTCAGCCATCAGACTGTATTAAGGTGCAGAGAATTGAAATTGACGTACTACACGCGATACTAATAAGAACAATAATTGCCATAGATACCCAACCAAAAAGAGCATAATACTTTACTGCACATGCTTAGATCATTTTATGTACATGGCAAATTGTATCCTAACTCAGTATTTTATGTAATTGCTATGTGAATTTTATCATGCATACATTTAGACAACGTTTTTACAGAGAAAATAATGTGCACTTTACGAGTAACCATGTCCTGTCAAACAGAGAATGTGATGAAATTGTACCAAGAAATGCAATTTTTATGACCTTAAATATGCTTGTTTTATTATATATTTGAAAAGTTGTAATTTACAACTAAAACAAATAAAGTAAAACATAAATAAAAGGAATTTTTTTCTGAAAACACATATTGGTCCAGATCAGAGTAATCGGTGGTTAGGCTCATCAGTGGTGAGCAGGGCTACCACCAGGGACATAATTTCACCAAAATGCCAGGGGTAGCGGAAGTGACACCACACGACCTTTGACATCACAGGAAGTGATGTCCTTCCCCCTCCCCTCGCCCCCCACATCGAAGTGACATCACGGGAAGAGATGGAACACAACCTTTCACCTCTTGACAAGAGGAAATTACATCACACATTGTTCCTATGTACATTACGAAAAATATGGTTGCAATATCACTATAATGTTATATACATTTCATACAAGAATGGATCAACATATGTATTGTTAATATCAGTGTGTATAGGCCCATATTACCAAATTACTTTGAATACAAGCAGACGTCCAAGGCCAAATGATATGTTATCATATAGCACTTATGCTTAAGCACTTTATATAGAACAAATATGCATACAATATCACTCAACCGGTGTTGGTACTCATTTATCGACCTCAGAAGGGTGAAAGGCTGAGTTGAGGTGTTTAAGAACAGGCTAAATCACTGACTCACCCCCTGAAGTGTGCCTGGAAATAAACCGTTGAGTCTAGCAATTATTGGATAGAATTCTAGAAAGACAAATTTGTTATTCCTGTTCTTTCTTATTTAGTGTCACTGCTGAAAGTGATACACTTGTGGAACCACCAGTTTTTTTAAGCGGCATGAACAAGAAAGGCAGCCACTCCAGAAACAAAGAGCCCCATTACACTGGCCAAAGCCCAGGAACTTTAATTTTTAAAAAAAGTAAATATTCTTTTTTTAAAACATCTTTTCTTTCTAGGGGTAGCAAGGGAGACCTCAAGGGTCGCAGTTGCGACCCCTGGCGACACCCTAATGATGTCCCTGGCTAACACCCGACTATTCCATACTGCCCATCAACAAAACTCGTTACGTGGAGACTCCAGCCAGTGGGAAAAGGTGTCTGGCGGGTGCCTTTGTCCGACTCCTTTGCACAGGAAGTATAGCTCAGTGGCAACAGGCTTGTCTTGGAAGCAAGACGACACAGAGCAACACGGGTTAAAATCCCAGGTCCGTGCTTAGACCCCTCTTCGGTATTAAGCGTTTCCTAAAAAATAAAATTATAATTGCCGGCTGGTAGAGAACGGATGAGACCACATTTCCATGACGGTGTACCTAATGCAAAACTAACGCCCCTCCCCAGAGTCTCCATTCAATGGAGCAAATTTATGTCATGGAATCAGTTCTCCCCAAGACTTGCATAGAATGGTGAGGTTCCAGAAAACCTCATCCATCCCAGCGGAAGTGTATATAGTGGTGTCTTCTCTGAGAGGAGACACCACACAGGTACCCATTTGCTGAGCAGGAACGTTTCTGCCTGGTGTTGGGAATGGTTGGGTGGGTTAGAAAATGTCCTACTGAGCTGCTTTTCCTACACACCAGCTGGAAACAATTATTGTCTGCAAGGCAGATGGTAATTGTTGGTTATTATGGACTGCACAGCCTAGTTATTAAGGCACACTTCTAGAAGTTTAGTATTAATAATAAGATTTTCCTTTTCTTCTCTTCTTATTAGTCTTTTTGAGATGGAGTATAAGTGAATTCTGAATGTGATATCCCACAAAGAAATGGTCCTCCTGGCATGTTGTCTTCTCTCTGAAGCACACTACTAGACCCATCTGGCCTGTGGAATGAGACACATACTTCTGTGTTGTTGAAGCACATAGTAAAAATATGGATTTAATATGCTATTCCTCCAAAAAGGTTTTTAAGGAGGTGGAGGCTGATAATGGTATATTGAGAACACCGTTTGAATCTGTATATTTTTTCTTACTCTAGAATTTCTCTACATTTATGTGAAAACGTTGCCAGTGAATGAATTTCCTCCAGTCTTCAATAGCACGTCCTATACATTCAACGTGTCGGAGCTTTCTCCACGTAAGTACACAATAACTCTTTCTATCTATACAATATCTTCTTTTCTCCCAGAAAACCACATTACTACACTTGAGGCCTATTCAGGAGATGTTGGCATTGGTGAACATTGCACATGAGTTCCCATTAGGTAAAGGCAAGATCTCCAGTGAAAGTTTCCATTGTCTGCTTTGGCGCTGAATGAAAGGACATTTGCCCGATTCTGACTTACTGATATTTTGCCCAGATGGTGAAGCTAGCAGACAATGGAACTTAATAACTTAACTTATTTCTCTGTAAAATTTAACATAAGTCACTGTGTTCCCACCACAGAAGAGAGACTGGGGAGCAACATTCTCCGTTATGTGACACCTGGAGGCAATTAATGGGGATACCTCAGAGCTCGCCCAGTCCTCTCACATTAGCAAGGGTCACAGATGGCTTGATCCAATTCCCAGAGACAGATCAAGGGTTTTGTCCAGGTGCTATCCCTGCCCCCCCCATCTAAAACACCACTTCCACCCTATTGCAGGCATCACTACTCCCCAGATTAGTATGTTGTGCTGGTTTCACCCTACTGTCCAGGTTTTGACTTTGCTAGAAGAGACAACCGAAAGGATAATTTTTTCTTACTAAACTTCCGCAGAGACTTCCTAGACTGACCCTACACTATCAATGTTAGTCTATTAAAAGGGATCACCTGATGTGCCTTTCAGACACGCTACCCAACTCATACTTGTGAAACAGGCATGGTATCAAGAGATGACACAGACAAGAGTTCCAATTCAACAGTAGAATATTAAGTATCGGGATGGCCTAATGCTTAACTTGCTCATAACTATGGTGGGGATTTCCCTACCTAAAGAAAACCAAAGGAAGTCGGTGTCTGTAATGTGAGAAACCGGAAGGTGTCTCATCCTCTAGTCCCCAGGGATCGGTCATGCAGGTGGCCAGGACACGACCATCGCTTTTGGATCCAGTTCCTGGGGGTGTGTTAGGCAGAATCCTGTGCAGTTTCCTTAGGGAGCATTACAGAAGATTAAAACTACAGGTATATGCAATAAATCCCCTTTGGTATCAGTCTGTACCGCAAAGGGAGCCGCAACTGGCCAGCTACACCCGGTGGCTTTCTGGTCACAAAAGTTCTCACCATCTGAGCTCAACTATGCTATCACGGATAAGGAGCTGCTGGCCAAAAATGCCGCTTTCAAGTGCTGGTGGCACTATCTGTTGGGAGCCAGACACACTATTACCGTGAAAACGGACCACCGAAATCTACAATACTTGAAAAATGCAAAGGCTCAAACTTCTCGACATACTTCGCGGAGTACGACTATGTGATCACGTACCGACCAGGAGTCAAAAATGGCAAGGCTAATGCCCTATCACGCATGGGCACCGATGAGGTGGTGTATACACCTATTGACCCCGTGGCCATCATTCCGGGGGACAGACTCTTCAGCATTACAACCACGATGACTCAAGACGAGTTGCTGTATGAAGTTCGGCAAGTGTTAACTCAGGAGCAACTACGAGAGTGGGATTCAAGAGGAGAACACTACACCGTTAAAGACCAGCTGCCTTACTACAGAAATCGGCTATTCGTGCCTGTAAAATAACTTCAAGAACAGGTCATCTCGGAGTATCACGACTCCCTCATGGAAGGCCACCTGGAAATTACCAAAACCCT
Source organism: Ambystoma mexicanum (assembly GCF_040938575.1). Classification (NCBI taxonomy): domain Eukaryota; kingdom Metazoa; phylum Chordata; class Amphibia; order Caudata; family Ambystomatidae; genus Ambystoma; species Ambystoma mexicanum. The sequence goes on from NC_090936.1 coordinate 651,006,974, forward strand.
GGCCAAGGTGAAACTAAGTTACGGGTGGCCAACGTGGCGCAAAGATGTAATTAAATTAATCACTTCCTGTGGTATCTGTGTTCAGAATAAATCATCAAAGCAAAGACCCGCTGGGCTCCTACAACCATTGGACATTCCGCCGGCTCTGTGGCATACGTTGTCACTTGATTTCATCACTGACCTACCCTCATGTCAAGGTTATAATACTATCCTGGTGATCGTGGACCTGTTTTCCAAGATCGCCCACTTCTTCCCGTTCAAAGGTCTACCAAACGCATCTGGTCTCGCCAGAACCTTCCTTGAACATGTGGTCCGGCTGCACGGGTTCCCATCAATCTTGATTCCGGATCGAGGTACCCAATTCGTGTCTAACTTTTGGAGGAAGTGTTGCTCAATGGCCCAAATAGACATCCAATTATCCAACAGCCATCACCCCCAAACGGATGGTCAAATGGAGAGGATGAACCAAATGCTTGAGTGGTATTTGCGCTGCATGCTTCACCAAGTGGAAGGGAACTGGAAGGATCTATTATGGATCACTGAGTATGCCTATAACAACTCACTACGCAGCAGCACTGGGCAAACTCCGTTCTTCACAGTATATGGCAGACACCCACGCACATCAGAATTGGACATCCCTATGACTCTGGAAATGCCAGACATCACAAACCTACACGCGACCATTTCGCAGGCTTTCACGAGAGTCAAAGAACACTTGCATCAAGCCAAGACTCGCCAGAAGAAGTATGTGGACCAGCATCGCACCAAAGCCCCTGACTACCAAATCGTGGACATGGTATGGCTAGCCTCCAAGCATGTACCTCTAAAGGGAACTCGGACATTCCGCCTGTGGTTTTTAGGGCCATATCCCATTGAATCCATCATAAACCCCACCGCGGTAAAGCTGACGCTACCAACCCACATGCGGATACATCCGGTGTTTCATGTATCCCTTCTGAAACCAGTACAGCCTGAAACCTGAGTAACTACCCCACCAGGGCCTGTGATAATTTATGGAGAACCAGAATTTGAAGTAAAGGACATCCTGGACTCCAAGTATGTTAGAACAAAACTTTACTACCTTGTGGACCGGAAAGGGTATGGTCCGCAGGACAGAACATGGGAGCCCAGTTATTACATTCATGCTCCATGCCTGATTCGGTGTTGCCACTAAGAGTACCCCACCAAGCCGGGTCCAGACAGAAGAACCATCCTGAGAGGGGCCTTAGGGGGAGTGCTGTCACGACCTTAACCCCTGGCCTGGGACCTCAGGGCCTCTGGCCCTTGCCACAGTATTCCTGCAAGGCCCCAAGGGCCCAATCATGCCCCTCTCAGCTGTCCTGGAGCCAGTCCTGGCGCCGTTGGCGCCAGGCTCATACGGCTGGTAGAGTTTCCATTGGACAATGGACCAACATGGCTGCCCCCACAAGGATCAACGTGGAACTGCATCATGCAGTCTAGCATCCAGGGTGTGGTCTGCCCTGAACGCACCTGGGATACCTGCTGGCTATTTAAGCCACGCCCGAGCTGAGGCACGCGCTTCGCATTGTTCTGCACTTGCAGCATGACGTTCACTGAGACCTGCTTGCAGCATCCTTGGCCTGCATCTCCGGGGTAAAGAAGAACACCGTTATTCATCCTTACCTGTTCTGCCTCCAGCTCCTCGATCAATCTGGAACCTTCCTGGAACTCATCTTCTTGCGCTAGTAACATCCTAGAGAGGAGAGACAAGAAGAGGACAGTTAGTAAGCCTTCATCTTCCGATTCATTGCCTCCAGGCTCCGCTGACTTACCGAAGCTCTACTGGAACTCCATCGCCAACCGGACATCTGCCATTCTACGCTCCGCTTCCATCTGGCCCCATTTCTTCCAGGAACTTCTCGGCAACTTGCAAGGAAGGATAGCACAGGTTAGCCTACTTTAAAGAGGCTCATAGCGCTGCGCTTCGTGCATTCTCTTACCTACTTGAGCACTACCCTCCATCTGCTTGACATCTCCATCACCCCTTCTGCATCAACGAGAGAAGAAGGTCAACAGGGCGTCAACTATTGCAGTCACCTATTCTTAAAAAGACTAAAGACTTAGCTCAAGAGGGGAGTCGCAGCCAGCCTGGACTCCCGGGCCCACGCCAGTGAAGTAACTCGGCGGAAAGGTGCCCAACCATGACGCGCCCCTGCACAGATCAGCAGGTCAGAGAGCGCACCTTTTTGAAAAACAAGGTGCGAGAGGCTCCAAGGGGGGTCGCAAGGGGACACTTGGGAGGCGGGTCCCGAGAGAAGGTATTTGTGGCTAAAACTGAACTCCTGTCTTCCAGACTAAGCCCACGGCAGTGCGAATTCCCGGGGGAGGTGCATCCGTCCCAGAAGCACTCCAGACCAGTCGGGAGGCGTCCCTGTGGATACCAGGCGAGCGTTACACCTGAACATTCTGACATATAATTTTTGTGAACACTTCTTTCTTTTTTACCACCCCCATACTATTTGTATTTAGAGGTAAGGACTGGCAATAGGTTTTTTAGTATAGGCCCTTTTATTTTGAGAAGACACCACTAGGACTGTTATTATTTGATCGTAGCTTGCTCACATCTGTAGATTTTGGATTAGATAGGCGTTTATCACTCCCTTGCTGAAGTTCAATAAACACAGTTGAACGGTGGTCAATTGTGTCTGTTTTACTGTTGATACCATGCCTTCCTTACATGTGGTGTCAGGAGTGGGATATAACTCAATTGATAAAAATTGAGAATCCATGCTGATAATTGTTGTACCACCAGAAGGGAAAAATAGAATCATTGAACATCCTGACTCTGACCATGTATCCACTCTTAAAGAGGTTTTGCTCTCTCTTCTACACATCCCCACTGGTCAACAAGACTTGTTTTTTAAAACACAAGTCTTATTAGATAGACTCTCATTCTCAATATCCAACAGTGTGATAGAATAATCTTAAAAACCCAGCCAGTCTACACCTTTTATTAGACCAAGTGCCCTAAACGCCCCCCGCTACCAAACCTTTTTTTGGTACCCAGTTACCATCAGCCCCGGGTCCAGAGACCAATCTATTTAAGTCACTCCCTTTGGAAGAATCAGACAACTTCAAAACCTTATCCAAAGAAGTCGAGACCTGTTTCTCTTCCGATTCAGAAAGAAACACAGAAGGAACCCTCAAATGAACCGCCTTACCCGTGCTGAAAACATGGGGAAGGGAAGCCAGTGGCCTGAACATCCTGACTTAACATTTTTGTGAACAATTCTTTATTCTTTACTACCCCCACACTAATTGTATTTAGAGGTAAGGGTTGGCAATAGAATTTTTAGTATAGGCCCTTTTATGTTGACAAGACACCACTATGACTGCGTTATTATTATTTGATGGTCGTAGCTTGCTCCCAACTGTAGATTAGGTATTAGATATGCGCTTATCATACCCTTGTTGAAGTTCAATAAACACCCTTGAATGTAGTCACTTGTTTTTCTTACTGTTGATACCATGCCTTCCTTACAATAAGTCCGAATCAAAAGTCTGTCTGTGTCAAAAACCTATGCTTGCACTCAAATCTAGAAATAAACAGGGTATGGGGTTCTGCCTAATAAATGAAATAGTGTTCAGAAGTAAAGTCTTGGCTTAAAGTTCCTCTTGGGCTCCCTATCTCAGGTTTAACACAGTTCAAATAGTTGCTTTCCTCATTGGTGTTCTGCTAGTTCTTGAGGTACCTTTCCCCAAGTTCAGAATACCATAGTTCACACAAAAAGACGGTCTTGAGGTCCCCTTCCCCAAGACAGCATTTCTCAGTTGCTTCAATTCTCGCGTTCCCTTCCCCAAGATTTCACTGTAGCACTTATACTATTTCAAAATGTTCAATATAAGAAACAATAGGTCCTTCAGGCTTTCTTTAGTGTTCAATTAACCGTTTTCTGTGGCTTGTTCACAAGGTCTTTTGCTTGTCACCCCTTTAAGTTTCCCTCGTCTAGGCACATTTGTCAGACCACATGGTGCACCCATTACACATTGCACAACCGAAACCTCCCCTTGCCCTTGTTTGACTCCTTCACAGGCTCTGTTGCTTCAGGGTTCTATGTTCTCACATGCATGTTCTCTTTGGTTAATGTAACACTTTTCTGCATCATTCCTTTGTTTCACCATAGACTTATACTTCTTTCTCCCATTGGTTATTTTCAAACTCCTGTGTTTGTTCACTTGTCCATCTGCTTTCGGATCGCTCTTAGTGCTTCTTACATAGAGTATGACATTCACTATGCCTGTTTAACTTCAAATGTTCGTTCGGTAGTCCATATGTTTTGGTTTTATTCAAGTTGCTCTTTTCATTCAGTTCGGTATTCAATGTAGTGTAATTTCATTCAAGTTGCAATTCTTATTCAGTTTAATATTCAATATAGTTCCCATTTGCTTAGATTCGCTGACCGTACTTGCCTGCGGTCCCTTGAGAGCGCTCTGGTCTTCCAGTGTCATCTAACAGTTGCTGGCTCTTCGCATCTCCCGTGCAGCGGTTCTCGCTGCTCCTGCTCACCTCTGCTGCTGGTGAAGCAGACTGCCTCTGTTCCGCTTACTCACTGTGTACTTCTCTGCACACACCTGTGTTCGGAAAGGATGCGGACCACGTCCCTCCTGCTTCACAGCTGTTTGGCAGCTTCCATTGCATGCCTTTATATTTTGAGGGGTTCAGGTCCTGCAACCACCATGCAACTCGCTTGCTTCAGGTCCTGCAGGGATCGTTGCCAGCATTCAGACCTCCTGGTCTCGTTCCACCACAGCGGCTCTCCTCTTTCGGCTGGTGTGGGTCTCCTCCCTTTATACACCTGAACCCTATTAAGGGGCCCCAGGTGTGAGTCTTTGGCTTGACTTTTTTGCCTGACCATAATGAACCCAATCAATGGGACATGCCTGGTCTTCAGTATTGCATACCTTCATACCCCTCTTCTTCATCCCACTACTAGAGTGGTGTTTGTAATAGGAAGTGTGCATTACTCATAGTTGCTTCTTTCTCTTCTCAGTGCTTGGTGGGTACTGTAGGAAAGGCATGGTATCACAAGTATGACACTGACAAAATGGATACAATTTGTAAAACCTTTATTGAAAATGTTGGGGTTGGAGATTTTCCCTATAACTAAGATGGGAGTAGTCTCGACCACCAAACGATAAACAAAACAGTCCTAGTGGAGTCTGTCAAATAAAAATGGCCTATGCTGACAAAAACCTAATGCCTGCCCGATCTCTTGTACAAAAAGTGTAAAAAGGAGAAATGTATGCAAAGGAAAAATCAGTGTTCAAAAGAATAAAGGTAGCTGAATGAGCGCTACTCCTCACATTAAACCTCACAGAGTAAGGCTGTCCTTGTAGGCGGGATGACGCACTCTGGCTCGGTTTCTAACACTCTAAGCAGTTCCAAACCGTGGATTGAGGCCCGCCTGCCCTTCCATGTTAAAGTTTCTTTCTTGACTATCAAAATTGTATTCCAATGTAAAGTTCACAAAGGTCCCCCTCAGACTTTACAGCACACAGTTAACGTAGGTCCCCCGTTGTCAGGCTCAGACCTCTCATGTCACAGTTCAACACAAACTTGCCGGGGCCCCCCCTTCCCCAAGCTTATTGTACTTTGGGTCTCCCTCAATCAGGCTCAGACCCCTCTTGGATGTCAAAGACCTTCGAATGTGAGTGGCTCCCTTTACAGACCACCACAGGACCACTTTGACTCAAAGTTTGACTGGGCTACTTCCTCTCGCCAGACAATGCCGTTACTTAGTATCGCTGATCTCACAGCTGCCTTTTACTTTCAAGGTCATTCACAGGTCAGCCTTTCTCTGCGTCTCATCCACACGCATACCATCTTCACTTGTGATTTAATGTTGCTACTTCATTCGGTCCAACACACACTGGTCGCTCAGGAAGCTTGCCAACTCACTGGCTGACTGCGCTTCTTTCTTGTTTTTTTATTTCCAATTCACGTCAAGGTTAGTACCACAGGCTTGTCCTCGCCTCTCAAATTCTGCCGTTCACCCGGGAAGGTCACTGGTATCCTTGAAATCTTGGTATCTGGCCTTCTCCACATCTCTTTCGTGATCTGTTGGAGGCAGCAACCTCCAGTAGAGAAACCTTGGGGTTTTCAGCCCACTTCTCTCGTCCCTTGGTCCGTTGCTTTGCTCCAATAGGTGTGCCTTTGTCCTGGAAGTTCTGCTCGTACTCATGTTCCACCTTGCTCAGAGTGTGTCTTTAAGTGTTGCCTTTTATTCGTGTGAGGAGAGCTAACTGGTATCAGGTGTATGCACTTTAAAGTGTCTGACTTTGCCTGACCCGATTAACGGGACATGTCCAGTATGTGAGAGAGTTGTTCCTTCTTCTCAGACATGACGGGCCTAATCTACTGATCATCAGGGCTTTATTTGAAAAATGTCTATATGTGACTTTAAGGGGAGTCTCACCCTGGAGGACCGCAACTAGCGTTACGGCTCTTGGCGGTCCACTGTTCTTTGTTCCCGCTCCCATGGTAACACTGGAGGGAGGCAGCTCCAGACTGCTGCTAGCTGCTCCCCATGGTCAGATCCCCGGAGTGTTTGGTGTCTGGGCTGAGGGAGTCTCTCGCAGCTCAGGCCCGCTCTGGACTGTTCTCTACAAGCTGATCAGTGACGTGTTGTTAGTGCCTGTGCAGGGGATGTTGCTGTCCCTTACCTCTGCTCGCAGTCCGGGGACAGATCATCCTTTCTTCCTCAATGACACCAGCGATTTCTTTTGGCCCATGATCCATCCCGCATAGCTCCGGGAGGCTTCCCGGGTTGTACAGGCTCTTTTTGAAGGGCTTTTTTGCAGCTTCCTCCTCCTGTAGGACTGCGCCCGCCATTTTGGTGGTAGCTGTGTTCGTCTTGACTCTGCTGATTTCTCCTCTCCCTGACTGCTAATTCCTCTGAAAAACAATGCATAGAGTGCCACTGCTGTCAATAACTGTACAATATAGGGTTTCTGGAGTCTATTTGGAGCATGGAAGTATCTAATTGGGAGGATCAGGAGGGGAGCTCACACAGAACGCGTCTTGATCACATCACTGTTAGACACCCCCCCCCCCCCTGCAAAGTGTCCACATTTGTATCAGGAGTCCTTGTTGTGGCTTCCTCCCAGGTAAGTACAGTGTTTAATAATTGCAGGGTGGATATAAGTCCTTGGTGGTCTAGGATGACTGCTGTGGTTTAGCTGCTGCATATACTGGCACTTGGGAGCAGTGTGCTGCATGTCCGGCATCCTGGTAGGTTCAACACTCTTTCCTTTGTGGGTTCGTTCTTTTTTTGCCGAGTCAGAGATTCCGACTTTTCACTGTAGGTGGTATGGGGAGTTGTTGGGTCGTTATCTCCCCATGGATCCCTCTATATTCTTTGTAGCTCTGACTTTGGGTCTAGAAAAAAGAAAGAACACGTGGCCAGCATTGATGTCCAGAGGTATGGGTTCAAGCAAGTGGGTAAAGCCCATGCACAAACTGCCATTTCGGGAGGGAACAAGAATTGGGGACCGCTCAACGGTCACCTTCCCTCTCTGGGGAAAGACTGGCTCTGACCTCCACCCTCGTAGGCCTCCCACCCCAGGCTGAGCGGGGTTCCTGTCCCCTTGTGGCAAGGTCAGGCTACTAACCTTGTCACACAAGGGAGATCAAATGCACATATGCCTTCTACAAACAGCCAGCTGTGAATCTACGGTGGGGTTAGGAAACAGACACCACCACTCACCACCTTCACATGCAGCCTAGCCAAATTTTGCAGTTCCATGCAGAGAGCGGGAGTCAGTGTGTACCCAAAGGACAAAGACATAAATGGTCCATGGACCATACCTCAGAGAAAGTCATGTCGTAGATACAGAAATTACTTTCTTGCGTGTGATCATAAACAGTATCTTCCATTTTGCAATGCATGATCAGAGAGAGGAGAGTCCATTCTAAATGAATCGGCCAGACAGAATGCCAGTAGAGCTTGCTGCCAACTGATTAGAACTACCATCATGGAGAGAATTCACCCATAAAGGGAGGAGGTGAGTACACAGGTCCAGAACCTGTTGGGAGTAAGGAAGCCTAGAAACGAGCCAGACAGCCACTCTGAACAGTTATTGCCCCATTTGTCCTAATACCCACACCATAAAAGGCAGCCATACTCCACTAGCTTGGGGGCAAAGAGGAAGGAGAGATGTTACAGGTTGGAGAGTGCTCAGGAAGAGCTGGGGTAGGCGGAGAAGCAGGAGACAGAGGAGCAGCAGGTGGTGGTGCGGAAGTAAGAAAAGGAATAAGATGATGTGGAGGAGAAGGAGGGGTAATAGCAGGAGAAGGTGGATGAGAACTGAAGGATTCAGACCATGAGTCCTCTGGGGCAGAGCCAATGACGAGAATGGCATCGGCCCCAGGGTACCACAGTGATCCAGTATTCCTGGTAGAGCCTCCTGGGTAAGGTAGGAGGGCTGCTGACAAGCTGGCAGGGACCAGACAGGAAATGAGAGTGGTTGCCAAGTAAACCAGGGGTGCTATATGCCTTAAAGGTTGTTGTTGTGAGTAGGAGGTGCTATAAACCCCAGGTTTGGCAGAGCAAGCAAGACACTTTATCCCCAGGACCTGCGATTTGAGAAAGGCAGAGTAGTGTTTTAAAGTAGTTTGGTAGTGATCAGGCTATCTACCCTTCCTGCAGATCATTGTGTTAGTACCCAGATAGGGGAAGGAATCGTGCACCTGCCCATTCCAGACTCTGGAGGACATGGGGGATCCAACACATACTGGATGCCACACCAACCCCCCGTTGGGGGTGTGTGCAGCGCCCCCACGCGATGCCCGTAAGCCCCCACCCTGTAAGGACCACACGGCACACGTCCTTACAGTTGGGGCTTCCCGGTCGCTCTGACGTGGCCAGGAACGCCCCGTTTATTTATACAGCACGCGGCGGCGTGCAACGTCAGGCCGCCGCGTGCCCGTCCCGTCACGGGGCAGCGCCACACTCCTCCTTTTTCAGGAGGACAAACAAATGCTTTACTACTATACACTGCAAACCACACAAAATGCTTAACAGCAACATTTTACACACCACTTGCCCAGAAACCCCTTTATTGTCAACCACCCAGGTCCCCTTACTCAACAGTCCCCAGACTCAGGTTGATCAGCCAAATGTCCCAGCATGTAATCGCTGAGGTAAGCGGATTTCCCTCGCCCAGCCCTCTGGGGGTACCTCCCGCTTACCTCCGGCACGGGAAGTCCTTCCACAGACATCCCCCGGACAGGGGACTCGAGTATGCTAGGGGAGCCTCCTCCATCATCCGGCATGTCCATTAAGTCTGGCTCCAAGGGGGGTTCAGTTCTGGGATCCCCCAGCTTCTTGAAGAAGCAGACATTCCGGGTGACGGCAGACCTTCCGTCGGAGGCAGTCACCATGGACCCCTTTACGGCCACAACGTCCAATGACTCCGGCTCATAGGGGAGTGAGAGCTTCCCATGGGGGTGTCTGTTGCGGATGAGGACCTCGTCTCCAGGCTCCAGCCGATGTGGGCAGAGACCCCTTCGCAAGTTCTCCTGATCGATCCTCAACCACCGGTCCACCTCGACCTGTTGGTGGTCAATCACCCCAGGCTCTTTCTCCCCCACTTCGGGCAGTAAACCCCGCGGGCAGCGCTTGAACAGGGCCTCGGCCGGAGCCACTCCCGTGGATGCATGTGGGGTGGTGCGGTACACCCGCAGGAATTGATACAGAGCTCTTTGGAGGGACTGTCCCTGCCCTTGTGCGATCCTGAAGGTCTTATTGAGTGTCCGCATTAGTCTCTCAGCATCTCCATTTGCCCTAGGCCACAACGGGGACACCTTCCGGTGCTGAACCCCGCAGCTGTCCATCAGCTCAGAGAACTGTTCACTCTGGAAGGGCGAGCTGTTGTCTGAACACAGTGTGTGGGGGAATCCATGGGCCGCGAACACCTTCTCCATGGCCACCGCCACATGCTCGAAAGCCACAGACTCCACAAACTCCACCTCCGGATACCGTGAATACTCATCGACGATCACCAGGAAGTGGGTGCCTACGGTCGTTAATCCAAAGTCTGCATGGACCACCTCCCAGGGCCGCATGCCCTGGGGCATCGCTTTGATGGCCGGCTCTCGCTGCAGCGGAGATGCCGCCTGGCACCAGACACATGCCGCCACGAAGTCGTCGACCTTCCGCTCCAGTTCGGGGAACCAAACCTTCAGCCGTAGCCTTGCCTTGGTCTTTGCGGCACCAAGGTGTCCACGGTGGGCCAGGGCGATCACATCCTTTACCTTGGACTGGGGGACCACTATCCGGTCGCCTCGAAGCAGCAGGCCCGACGCCAAGAAGGACAGCTCTTCCTTGATCTTCCATAGCTGCTCTACCCCCGTCTTGGCCTCCTGAGTCCGTCCTGCCAAGGACTCCAGCACTGACTTCCAGGAGACCTGCTGCATGGAGTTCTTTAGGATTTGGAAACACTTGTCCTCGGCAGCTGCCGCCTCCAGCTCCGACAAGGGCATTGCGTTCGGCGTGGCCGCCTCCACCACCATTCGGATATGATCATCAGCCTCCTCAGCACAGGTGTCATATTCTACTCCCCCACGTGCTCCCGGATGCCGGGAGAGATAGTCTGCTGCGTTGTTGGCCCCCGGACGATACACCAAAGTGACTCCATACTCAAGAAGAGCGAGCATCCACCGCTCAATCCTGGCCGGTGGCTTTGAGGATGACCCTGCCAGAATGGGAAGCAGGGGCTTATGGTCAGTCACAACCGTCACCGGGCATCCCAGGACATAGAGCCGGAAGTGCCTGCAGCCCCAAAGGACCGCCAGAGCCTCACGCTCAATCTGTGAATATCTCTGTTCAGTCTCGGACAGCGCTTTGCTGGCGTACGCCACTGGCCGGACACCCCCATCACGGTCTACCTGGGTTAGCACGGCACCCAGACCAAATGGGCTGGCATGCATAATGATCTTGGATGGTAATGCCGGGTCGGAAAAACGCCATCGTGGCCTCAGCTGCCAGGGCGCCCTTGATGTCTTCGAACGCCGCTGTCATGATCTCTGCTTCCAAAAGGTCAGGGTTTTCCCAACTCCCTTGGAAGCAGATCCATAACCCAGGTTCCGAGTGCCAACCAGTCCCAATTGGGACCTTTTGGACCCAGTCCTGGCGCCAGTGGCACCAGGCTCATAAATATGCCCAGTCCCAGCGCTGAAAGCGCCGGGCTCATAATGCTTGGGTGGACTTACCTGCAGCAGACCATGCTGCTTACTTGCCTGCCAGTTGAGCCTCTGATCCTCTTCTGTTTGGAACTACTTTTCCTGTTGGGTGGGGCAGGAGCCACTCCCTAGATTCAGAACACTGGAACTCTTCTGGAAAGCAGGAACTCTTTTCTTACCTAGGCGTGGCTGTGGAAGGAGACACCTAAGCACTACAGGAGGCTATTTAAACCACACCCGATGGATGAATCTTGCTTTGCGTTATTCTGCATCCTCTGCAGCAGAACGCTCATCGTGTCTTCTGCATCTGATCCTGGGCCTAAGGAAAAAGGCTTACCATCCTGAATCCAGTCTTCAGCAACACCTATAAAGACAAGAAAGAACAGGTTAGCATTACGGTCTTCAGTGACAGCTCTTCACTTACCTGGTCCATCGGCTGTCACCAACGCCTCGCGCTGCATTCCGGCATCTGAAAGACAAAGGCTTACCTACTCTTCGTGCGCTCCGGAGGTCTTCACACTGCATTCCGGCATCTGAAAGACAAAAGCTTACCAACTCTTCGCACGCTCCGGAGGCCTTCGGCGCTGCATCCCGCATCTGAAAGACAAAACAAGGTGCGTTTAAAGACATTGGGGAACTTTAATACTCACGTGCCATTACTCCTTTCCACATCTAACCCAGTGGGTATTCCGGCACCCTGCAGCCGCTCCGAACTTGTACCTGCAAAATAAAAAGACAGTTAGAGCGCATCGTGAAGCAGGCAACAAGCGCTTACTTACGTGCTTCCAGGCGCTTCTATTCATCACACGGGCTCCATCTTCAACTCACTTCAGCCCGTCATCCGCCATCGCCGGAACCCTGCAAAACAAGAAACATCATTACTAAAGACTTTAAAGACATTAGAATTACCCGAAACTTACCGTTCGTGCAGTAAACGACGGACAGCAGTCCTCTGAAGTCAAGAGGCCTGCTCCCCTTATCCAGTGAAGAAACTGGTTACAGCACCCTGCCCCGAGGCAGATGGAGAGCACGGCGTTCACTTACCTAAGGTGAGAGCGTTAACCTTTGGGGTTCTACAGGAGAAGAGAAAGGGAAGAAGAGAGAGACATTCAATAACCCAGTTCCTTAATCCCATATTTTCTATCTGCAGACATCTTACCCTTCGAGTCAGCCATACAGTGCACAGAGGTCCAGCCCAAAGAGCCAGCCGTGTGTTACACATCACCTTTGAAGATACGGTATACGCCCAGTCAAGACCGGCGCCTCTACGGGAATCAGGTGAGCGTTACAGCCGCTTGCTCAAGTGGGCCCCAGTGCCAGGCGGATTCCTTCTTCGTTAGAGCCCTAAGGGGTTCAGACCTAGAGGCGAGATTTTGAATGAACCGCCCACAGTAGGTGACCATGCCGAGGAAGCTCCGCACATCGGACACAGACTCAGGCGGCTGTGCCTTCTTGATGTCCTGGACCTTCTTCGGGTCCGGCGATACCCCTCCCTCCTCGAATACGAATCTGAAGAATTCGATGGATGGGCGCAGGAACTCACATTTGTCCCTATGAAGGGTGAGGCCTAGCAATTGCAGTCTCTCAAACGTCTTCGCCAGCTTTCTCAGATGGTCCACCTCGGTCCTTGCAAACACCAAGATATCATCGCTGGTGTTTAGCACACCCTCCAGATCTGCGAGGGCGCCTCGGATGATATTCTGAAACACCTCCGCTGCCGATGACACCTCGAAACTCAGTCTCTTGTAGCGGTATAACCCCCGGTGAGTGGTGAATGTGGTGATATACCTCGATTCCGGGTGGAGGACTACCTGATGATAGCCCGCCTGGAGGTCCAGCTTGGAAAAGAAACGAGCCCCTTGTATCTCTGCAATAATGTAATCGATGGTGGGGGTGAGATGCTGCTCCCTCTTAATGGCCTTGTTGGGCAGCCTCATGTCTACACACATACGGACAGAGTCAGGGAGCTTGGGCTTCTTTGCCACCACAATCGGGGATACCCAGGGAGTCGGGCCCTCCACCTTCTCAATAATGTCGAGGCTCACAAGGTTATCCAGTTCCCTGTCCACCTGCTCCCGGAGGTGGAACGGCACCCTGCAGTGTTTCAGGGCAATGGGCTGCACAGTCATCAATTTGCAACTTCACCGGGTCACCAGTCATCCGTACAATTCCACTAAAGTGGGCGGCATACTTATCGAGCAGATCATTAATGTCGTCAAGGTACACTGAATATGCAAAGCTGACAATTCCGAGAGCCTCAGCGGCGGCACAGCTCAGGAGAGTGTTGTTACTTACTGGCGTTGCGTAGAATCGGGCCTTGATCTGCGAGCCCTCATGGTCCACCTTTGCCACGAATGCACTGTCCAGTGGGATTGGTTCCAGCCCCCCAAATGCAAATATGCGAGCTTTCGGTGTGCGTAGCTTGGGGGGCGAGCCCAGAGCATCATAATGCCCCCGGGCCATCACATCGACCGATGCCCCAGTGTCTACCAGGACCGGGACTGGCGATTGATTGACTTCCACCACGCACCTCGGTTGTCTCCTGTTCTTGCCCTTCAGGATCCCCACACTGGAGAAAATGTTCTCTTCCTCGTCGGCCTCCTCCACATGGGCATCTTCCCCGCCTTGGTCCACCTGGGCCACGTTTGGTGGGCGGTTTTGGCGCTGAAACCCGGTCCGAGCCGGGCCTCTTGGCACCATCACGGGCAGGGCTGCCTTGCACACCCTTGAGAAATGGTCAGGCAGTCCGCACCTACCACATGTTCTTCCGGCCGCCAGACACTCAGTCAGGCCTTCTCGATCCTCTACCACCCCACCACATGGCACACACCTCCTCAGACTTGACAGAGCGGGACCCCGCCTCCATCCTGGCTGCCCGAGCCTCCGCCACCTCGTGGCACCAGCCCAGCTCGAGGATGTGGGGTAGGGTGATTCCCGGCTCCCTCAGGACTTGCCTTCTGAGTTTGCCCGAGGAGCAGGCCTGGATCAGCATGGTGCGTATCATGTCCTCCGCGTCTCCCCACGCACATGCCAGGGAGAGGCAGCGCAGGCGTCCTTAGAAAGTGTCCAGCGTTTCATCCTCCTTTTGTTTGGCTGACAGCATTACAAATCTCTCATAGTCCGAGTTGGCAAGAGGCAGAAAGTGAGCCTGGAGGGCAGTCTTTTCCGCACCGTAGGAGCCATCCCCTGCTGGAAGCGACTCAAAAATCTCCTGGACCGAAGGCCCCGCCGAGTACAGCATCGTTGCCACCCTGCTGTCATCATCCGTCACCTGTGTGGCCCTAAAGTACATATCAAGGCGGTCAACCCACCTCTTCCACCTGGGCCCAATGCTGGATGGTGGGCCCGACACGTCAAACTCTGGGATGGGCTGCAGGGCCGCATGGGCGAGTGCTTGGGCCATGATGGGAAGTCCTTGCTGAGCAATCGACTATGCCAACGGCGGCACTGGAGCTTGACCACCCACTTGGGCTTCAGGGAGTTGTTGTGGAGCACCGGAGCCTGAGGGGCCTGTTGTTGAGCTGCTGCTTCACCACCGTCCTGTTCCTCCGAATCACTCATGGGCTTGAGCGTAAAGGCACCCCCTCTTGGGATCTTGGGGGCCGCAACTCAATCACCCACCACCTCTGCACAGTCTTGATGCCCCACCCAGGCAAATAAAGGTTCAACCGGGGGGAAGATGGTGGAACTCCGAAGCGTCCGCCACTGCAGCAGTCCACCCTGATGATGAAGAGGATGAAGATGAGGCCTCAGCAGCCTGATGATGAAGGGGATGAAGAAGCACCTGCCTCCTCGCTGCAGTAGCACCCAGTAGGTGTAGGAGTCCCAAAAATTGAGCCAAGAAAGAGAATTGGGCTAAGCAGGCCCAGCCATTATAGCCCCTCTCCTAGCTTACACTCGATGTAGGAGGCCCAAATGTTGGAAAAAATACAAAATTCGGGCATGGGCATGCACGTATAACTGCCTGCTAGCAGTGTATTCAAAAATTAGGCCTGGATGCCACTCACCACCCAAACCGGAGCTCAGTGAAGTTCCACGGCCTCATAGACAAAATGGCCGCCAGCCGCGTGTGTGATGCACGGCCACGGCATGAAACGAAACGTCCGTTCGTTCCGTTTCAGGGAAGAAAAATTGTGCATCTTTTCACCGCCGGGCCCGGGCATCAGCCTCCACTCGTCGCCACTGTTGGGGGTGTGTGCAGCGCCCCCACGTGATGCACTTAAGCCCCCACCCTGTAAGGACCACACGGCACACGTCCTTACAGTTCGGGCTTCCCGGTCGCTCTGATGCGGCCGGGAACGCCCCGTTTATTTATACAGCACGCAGCGGTGTGCAACGTCACGCCGCCGCATGCGCGTCCCGTCACGGGGCAGCGCCACACCCCCCAGCAGGAGTAACGCTGCATTGTATTACCACAAACATGTAGATGGTAATTTGAGTTAAGGTATATAAAAATGGGGGGTAGGTAGTGGAAGGGGTGGGTGCAGGGCGACACCCCACGCTGATTTTTTTCGTTTTTTAAAAAGCAGCAAAATAAGCCCAAAAATATTTGACGAAATTGCAAAAAGGGGTAAATGTTTCTACATCCAAAAATAGCCCTGCATTTACAAATTAGAACTTTGTGTCCTTCTATTGGAAAGGGGGTCTCTTCGGCAGATGGATGTGCTGGCAGAGAACTATAAATGTACATTTGCTAAAACATGAAACTGTTTCAGCAGAACAACTCTTACAACAACCATTTGCAGTATAACCGCATTTACTGATTTACTGGATATATAATGCAAAAAACAAAAAGCGCCTGCACCTTTTTGATTATAATCTTCAGTGATGATGCTGCATAAACTTTAGTGCATCACACTTGCAGGCAGAGGTGTTGCTAGGGAGGCTGATGGGGGGGGGGGGGTGCTATACCCTGGGGTCTTTTGGTTGTAGCCCCGGATAGAAGATCAGGGGATACAACCAAAAGGCTAGCTAGCGCCGAGTCCTGACATTAGTGCAGGCCCAGATCTTTTCCAGACCTAGCAACACCCTTGCTTGAAGGTGAACTTTATCTTTAATGCTTCTTTCACACATTTTGGTTGCGTGAAGGCTGCAGCCCGCTAAAGGTTTTATTTAAATTAAAAAAAAAAACGTTTTAACACAGTCCAACAAACGGTTTACTTACTGCACAAGTACACTCAATAAATGCGTATAGTCTGAGATTTGACATCAAGAAGAGAGAGTAAACTAGAAGGCGAAGTGGGGAAAGAAAAGGGATAGAACAACAAGAGTGAAAACTCTTTGAACATGTACAATGGCGATATTTGAATTGTACTTGTTTCTCAAATTTCTACAACACAAATGCTGTGCACTATAGGCCCAGAGCTTGTAAGTGGCGGAGTAGACCATCTTGAGTGTGGATAGCAGGACCATACATGACTGAACAGTAGGCACAAAGATTTGGCTAGGACGAAAACAAGGTCAGCGTGCCATCTCTGGGATCCTTAGTGGTCATTGTCTCCAGGTGAAGTTTGCACTTAAGATATTGAATATTTCAAGAGTGGTTCAGGGGCAGTGCAAAAGGGAGTGTCCCTTGTTTGGGTATTAGTGCAGGGAAGTGGACCTTTGTCGGAGAGATTTCTTCTATTAATGGTCATGAAACATATGACTATGGATGGTATTTTTTTTCTTTTTTGGAAAAAATTGAACAAAGAGAAGTTTTAAAAAAAAGATACTGAACATTTCTTGTGTCGTTGGCTATTAATTACACGAATATCCATTTTATAGGCGAACATTGGATTTTATTGTTGGCTGTATGTATTTTACTAGTGCTATAGATGTGGCTATCAATTAACGTGTGGAATAGTTTACATTATTCTGTATTTAACAATGATTGACATTTTACTTTTTTTTAGTAATGTCAGTGATGAAAGGTTGATGAGTTTCAACTGTAAATCACTTTAAAAAAAAATTGTGAATAGATTCTAAGGTGGCAATTGTGCTGGGGTGTACTAATGAAGGCGCTGTCATCATGGTTGTCAAATGTGATGAAATTGGAGTCGTGCAAGAGCAGCCTCATAGTGGTTTTTCTAAAAAGTATTTTTGTTGTCAGTAATGGTTCATTGGCTAAGAGGAATTGGGTGAATTTGTTAAATATGAATGTTTCTAGTGTTTAAGAAGAAGTAGAGTAGGGTGATAGGCTAACAGTTGGGTGTGAGTCAAGCTGTCGCTGAAAAGGTTGCTCCCTTCTGAATTACAACAAAAAGGGAAATTGAGACAACAAGATATCGAACTGTGAGAAGAGAAGATGCTAGAGTGAGTGACTCAGGCCCTGGGTCTTGGTGCCTTATTTTCTCAACTGGGGCTACTTGGAGCCATCTCTACCCAGCAGGCAACCACTTATTAACCCCTCAAGGTTCAGAAGTCATTGCGTCAGCTTCTGAAGAATTGTGTCGCTGAACGGCACAGATCAGGTAGGCTAGAATGCTGAGAAGTGTACCTATGAGGAAGGAAGATGGTAACATTACTACTAGAATGCTACACGTCAATGGTGCACTGGCAGCCCACAAAACCAATTGTAGAACGCAAAGGATATTATGGCATCAGGGTGACAAGACTAAGGTGAAGTCATGAAACTGTTATGCCATTGATGCTTGTAAATGTCATCAATGTGGTGGTAGGGTTGGAGTTAAATCCACTTTCAGTGGGGAGGAGCGGCAGTCCTTCTATTCATCAAGTTGCGGTAAAGAAATGTGATGCTTGTAGCGCTGAAAGATAAAGGCATGTCTCACTCACTCCAGTAATGTGATGGTGTAAACTACTCCTATTTTGCTTGGGCTTGGTATCCCAAAAGATTCAGATCAACACTTGTCTTGATGGTAATGCATCAGTGGTTTTGTGCACATCTGCATATAGAGTCACAAAGGTTAATGACCCTTTAGTATTTAAGTGTAGGCCCTCTTGTAGTCATTCTGTACTTACTTTCCCTCTGAGTTGTTTAAAGGGAACTCGTATGTTGAGGGGAAATATGTAATTTGAAAAGGGGAAGGATTGCCACTAAGGCTGCAGGGAAAGAGGGTGTGCTGTGTAGCAGAGCACCATCTCCCAATAATTCCTGCAATTGAGTTGCTTGGACCCACTTGCTGTCATGTTGGTAATGGGATAGAACCACCAACATATGAATGGAGCTGTGTGAGTGAAAGCAGGGGGCACAAGATATGTTTCCCATTTTTTGTTGGGAGTATTTTTACTCCCAGTTTTAATGTTTTGTCAGTATTTGCCTATTTTATTAATTGAGTAAAAGTGGCCGATACACCCCTTATCTTTAGGGCTGCCTCTCGGACTCCCACCCCCCTTACCCTCCTTTTGTCCACATCCCTCTGGGCCTCTCTCCCCCATCACCATATCCCTCTGGGACTTTTTCACCCACCCCCATATACATCTGGGGTTTTCTCCCTCCATCACCATTGTCTTCCCCCATCCCTCTGGAACTTCTCCCCCTCATATTTCTGGATCTCCTGCCCCCAAATTCATCTGGGACTTCCACCACAACTCCCTGGGCCCCCTACCATACTCCCCTGGGTCTTTCGCCCCCATATCCCTCTGGGTCTCCCTCTTCCCATATCCCTCTTGGTCTTTCTCCCGCACCACCATATCCCTTTGGGTCTTACTCCCCCACCTCAGTATCCCTCTGGGTCTTTCTGCCCCACCTCAGTATCCCCCTGCCCCCCCCCCCCAAATCCCATATCCCTCAGGGTTTTCCCCCTCCCCACCTACCATCCTTCTTTCTACTCCCGGCCCTACTGAGTGTTTATTTTCCCAACCTTCTGGACTTCCCATGTAACCACCTGCCTCCTTTACCCAGCTTTTTAGAGCCTCCTTTCCAACCTCCTGTTTCCTGCATTCCCCACACTACAGGGGATTTCCTGCAGTCTCCTCTCTCTTGCTCCTTTTCCAGCTCCTTCTATTCCCCACTCCAGCTAGCTCGAAATGATCTCTTACTCCTAACTCCTACGGCCTTCGGCCACAGGCTCTGCCTTTTATGCCAAGGGTAGAAGAAACTAGATAGTAAGGATTTTCATCAGAGTGGGGGGAGGAATTTCCAGGAGGCAGGAAGTAGGAGGTGTAAAGGGAGGTTTGTACCAGGTAAACCTCACAGAAGAGAGGGAAGGGGTGCATGTAATCTGTAATTGGAAAAGGATCAGGATAACAATCCAACAATGGCTTGGTATAGCCCCTTGGAAAAACCCCGATTTTGGGCACTTGGGGCAAGCTGGAGAAAAGTGAACACGAATGATAGTGGAGTAAAAGATGCACGTTTTTAGCAGAGTATCCCGTGTGCCTAAGAGAGAAACACTAATTCTTTGCATAATTGGGTAAACTAATCAGGGCAGTATTGTGTGTTTTAAATGCATATTTGAGTGCATGATAACGATCAAAGAACATTGAAATCTCAAAGTCTACCCACTCTGGCTTCTAAACCTTTTGGAACTGTGTATTCTGGCAACATTGGACAAATTACAGATTCGTTTTTAAGTATCTGTAGTGTGGCAGGAATGAGAGGAAACTCTGAAATGAACCCCATGATTTGCAATTCAGAGGTTTAAATGGATAGTTACCACAGAGTAGCCAGAAAACCTTTTTTATTTGAGAGAAACCTATAATGCTCACCTGAGAAAGTATGGCACAGTTTGACACAAGTATTGTGTTTGGAAGAAAATATGTCCCACGACTAATGACACTGACGGCAGGTAAAAAGGGTTTGCAGGGTATTGGTTGTTTGGTACGTAGAACACAATTACTCACTGGCTTTTCTGTTGGGAGTTCTCACCTGGTGAATAAGATATTCTCTCCTTTTTTTTTCTTGCTGAGGGTATCACCATGCACCATCATCAAGAGTGCTAAGATGGGTTGAACAATCTGTTATCCCCCCTGCACTGGCCCTAAAGTCTAAAACATCAGGCCCTGTTTTTAGGAAGCGCTTTTTCTGAGTACCCTTCGGACAGTGTCCAAGGGGACTCGGCGTCACAACTGTTAGTGTCCCTCCACACTTCTTGCAGGCGATGGTTCTGCTGCTACTGCTGGGGATGAGCCAATATCCAGTGCTTAAGCGGGTGCCCACTGAAAATGCCCAGGACAGGCTCCTCTTTAATGACTCTCACAAACAGAAACCTTTGTGCCAACTGTTTAGACATGTTTTGTCCCACTATGCACTGGCCTGTGTTATCACCCACTTTCAAGTTCCTATGCACTGCCAATCCTACATTATGGCCCCATATTGCATAGCATATCTTTTTCTAGACACTAGAGAAATAAGCTAGTGCAATTCAAAGATCACCTCTTTTTTTTTTTTACCTGTTTCTACATCGCACCCTCTCTAGGAGCCCATTTGCCAACCGAGGTGCAGCCACCTGAGAAGGGTGAGGACCACTTTGCTAGGCTGTCTGCCTGCTTACCAGTCTTCCCAGTAGTGACTGGTAAGGGAGTGCCTAGGCAACAGCAAGCGGGGGAATTGGGCCTACAGAGAGTGAGCAGAAGGAGGACGCACCATAACGCTGACCTCGGCTGTGACGTGGTACCCTATTCAAGACAGAGCCAAGCACTGGTGAGAAATTCCTTCTCTGTTGCCCATGAATGTGATAGAGGGTGGACAATCTGTGATTCCTGGTAGGCGGAAGAGAACATCTCACTGAGGAACTAGGAGGTGAAAAAGTAAGCAAGACCACTCATTTTAGTTTGGAGCACAAGGCACTTCTTTTTTTGGACCCACGGCTTCTTATAGAATGTTTGGGCTATTTTGTTACTGGGTATTGCTTTTTATTGTTGAGAGTGTGAGACAAAAAGAGGAACACGCCTGTACTAGGGGAAGAAAGCAACCCAAGGCCCTTTACTGGTAGTGTTTACAACAGTCTGTATGTTTAAGCATGTAAATCCTGGGTGACTGTATCCGGGAAGAGAGAAACTCAAGAGGAGCACACAAAAGGAAGTGGTTGTGGAAGGGGTTCTGTTCCTCTTTCATTCTCGCTGTTTGAAAAACACCTATCAATATTTGGTAAGACACAAATCGAGTCTGTCTGTGTGACTTGCAGTTGTGCTAATTGAGAGAAGTTAGGTGGCTTGTTCACGTGTATGGCATACTTGCCTCTAACAAGAAGACTATTAGAAGTTCCTGGTGGCCCTGTCCCTCCCCTGACAGGACCTTCAGGAAGGCTTAGTAAGGGGAGTGAGGGAGTCTGCACCCCAAAACCCCCTCCTCGTGCTGGAGTCAGGGCAGACCCTCTCCTAACCCCTCCTTACCTGCTATAGTAGAGGCGGTGGGGTCTCCGACATTCAGAGCCAGGGAGAGTGAAGCAGCACTGTGGGATGGAGCAAACTCGGCCCGGCAGACTGTCAACCAATGGATCCGATTACATGGTTGCCACGGAGAGAAGGCGCAGCTCCAGTTGGCAGCCTAAACTGGAGCCTGCGCAATGAGGAAGCCCACTAACCCACCAGCGATTTAAAAATATTAAACAAAGGTCTCACAACACCCACTAAACCACCAAGGGATTTTTTTAAGGACATCAGGCCTCTGGAAAGGCCTGACAAAATCCACTAGCCTACCATGGAATTTCTATTAATTCTAAGTAAAGGCCTGCATGAAGGCCAGGAAACCCACTTTGCTGCCAGGGTCCATGCTAGAAAGTTTCACGACTGCTTGGAGAAAGGGTGTGTGGCTTACAAGCCCTCACCAAGCCTTCCCCTTAGACCCACCCTCACAGAAGGTAAGTGATTGGTAAGGCAAGTTGGCCAATCCTGGGAGGAGAGGAGTATTTAAGTAAAGGTGTGTGAGTGTATTAGTGTGAGTTAGTTGAGTGAAGACATGCAGTGGTGGCGGACGTCCAATACACCAGACGAGGAGAGAGCGACAGCTTGGAGGCTATTATAAGGAGGTGGTGTCTCAGTAGTGTTTGTGTGTGAGAGGGGAGAATGTGAGTAGTAGAGGTAGAGTAGGAGTACCGGAGTCATAGTGTCATAGTGGTAGTAGTGGTGGAGGTAATTGTAGTAATCAGGAGTAGAGACAGTAGGTAGCAGGAGTAGCGGAGTGACAAAATGCATGGTACATTTGGCTTTTTTGGGATGTGGGATGGTGGCGGGAGAGGTATGAATAAGGTTAGTAGGACACCAGGCATTTTCTTCCTGTGTAATATATATATATATGCATTCCTTATACCTCCCATAGCCAGTTCCCGCGCAGCTAGTACATGGAAGGAGTTGGTAGCAAGTGGACTAGGCCCACCATAAAATTATAGATTGTTCACTTTCAACAAAGTGATGTACAACACCTCTGGGACCCAAGCAACATGGGAGAACATCGGCTAAGATTGAGCTGTCCATAATGTCCCTCAGAACCACTCGAAGATACTTATCCACTTTGTTGAAAGCCACCCATCTTCAGGTTCTCGATGTTTTGTGTCCTAACACCCGCATTCTCTCCTCTCAAAATCTAGTTGTGCTGCTTTCCCTGAAATGCATTTTCTGAACTCTTTATTGACCTGGGATGTCTTCTCTGTTAGCTTCTTCAAAAATTGGACAAGTCTATGCGACAGACAAAGATTATCCATTCATTGGAATCACTTATTCAATCGTGCAAGGAGGCAGCACCCTGGGATCCAGTGACATATTTTGGATTGACCCAAGTACTGGGAACATACAACTCATTACGTTTACAGACTACGAGACCACGCCAAAGTACATCTTTGTGGTCCAGGCGGCTGATCCCGGTTTAAAGATATCAACCGCATCAGTAAGTTTTAAAAACATTGCTTTTATTTTACAGTATAAATGCACAATGTGTTTTAATGTATGGTAATGTGTATAGAAAGTAAAACGTAAAGAAAAAACAGAGTTGAGGCTCTACACTAATGTCTTCACCCACCGACTTGATCATCAACTCTTTCATGCCTGACATGCAGATTCAGACCAATTAAGATCCTCCCTGATGCCGCTCTTTTTCCCTACTTATGGAGCCCTCCAGCCTCTTTTCGTTTGCAGATGGGGAGCAGGTGTAAGTGGATCTTGGTCACCTGGCCTAAGCCCCGTCCACCTGGTGCCTTCCTGGTTGCCTCTCTTTTTCCCCACTTAGCAATCCCTGCCCAGTTGGTGCCTTCCTGGTTGCCGCTCTTTTTCCCTACTTAAGGAGCCCTCCAGCTTCTTTTCCTTTGCAGACGGGGAACAGTTGCAAGTGGATCTTGGTCACCTGGCCTAAGCACTGCCCACCTTCTTAGCCCTGCCTCTTCCTTCCTGCTCTTAACTCTTAGATCAAGGGTGTCTCTCGCCCGGGCGTCCGAAGGGAAGGGGAATCTCTGTTTCGACCTGTTCAGACCAGGAGATCCTGAATTTGACTTTTATGGACTTCATTGATTCACGGTGTGTCACTCTTTCTCATGATTGCCCTGAATCATGCTGTTCCCATCTTCATCTTGTATTCAAGCTTGCAACATTGTGTTACTACTGACTTCTGCAATTGTATTCACTCTCCCCTCTTGCGTCTCCACTCTTTTTGACTGCTTATTCTCCTCCTCTCCCTTTTCCTATCTCCTCCTCTCCTCCCCTTACTTTCTTCTAAGCACTTACTCTATCAGAATTGTCCCTGGACCTAGTATGATAGCAACCTCGTCTGTCTCCTACCCCCTCCCCTTGCTTGTCCCCTACCACGCCTCCAGCACTATCTGAAATGTCGTCAGGCCTAGTACGATAGTCACTTGTTTTGTTCCTCCCCTCCCTTTCTGCACCCCTCTCGCTCACCTTTTGTTTTCTCCGGCTCTACCAGAAATGTCGTCAGGCCTAGTACGCTAGTCGCCTGTCTGTTTCCATTTCCTTCCCACTCTAAATGTCGTCAGGCCGAGTACGATAGTTACATTTTCCCTTGTTCCCTCCCTAGCCTTGAAGCACTTTGAAACACATTGTGTATAGGCGCTATATCCTATCATATCATATCATGCCCACCCACCAATCCCTGCTCCCCAGTTTCCTCGTTCACTGATGCACTCACTGCAGTGGCTTCATTGCCCATTTAAAAAAAAAAAAATGTATTAAGTGTTGATCGCTTATCATGCAAGCCCTTTACACTCTACAATCACAATAAATATAGTTAAAACAAAATACAAGTTATAAATAAATACATTATTAACACAAACATATATGAAAAGACAATTCAAACACATCATATCTATACAAAAAAGAACTATAAACTATGCTGTTTTAAGATCATTTCCCATACATGGTACACCGCATCAGTGCAGTGATTACCAATGGCTCTGCCCCATAAATAGTGGAGTTGATCAGAACCAGGACTCGAAAGGTTTTCGTACGCTCTGCTATATTCTTTGGCCAATGGCAGACATTCCGTCAGAATGTCTGGCGGTCTCGATGTTATACCTACAAAGGCGACAAAGTCTAGCCAAACTTGGGATACCCTTCCGAGCTCCATTACACTCCAACGCAGGGAGAATATTGAATCACAGATCGAAGATAAAGCGTATCAAAGGTGGATTATGTAGCTTGATTGATTAAATATCCACACAGTAATTCTGAAAAGGAACCCTATCTTGCATATTGCATGCATCTCTCCTTTTCATCCAAATTGGAAATAGATTGTGAGCGATCCCACCCTAGTATCTTTGATTTCAATGTATTCAAAAATGAGAAGGTTTCACAGGCAGGAGGCAACACCAGCCCTATTTCCTCGGGGTGAGTGTTCACAGTGGGCTTAGCAGATCCTTCTAAGCAACGCTACTGGGCTTAATCCGTGCATGTTCTACAGTAAGGCCCAAAAGTGATGAATCAGAACCAGTAGCCAAGAACATTTTTATCAGCAATTTACATCTTGCCATTTTCCGCAATAATAAGAGGGAGGGCAGCCCTAATTCCAGTTTCAGCACCACCACAGGAATGGCAACAGACAATCCTAATAAGGAGTGCAGTATCTTTCGCCCCACTTTATCGAGCCAGCTTACATAGCGTGCAGGCAATACCTCTAGGCCATATTAGATCCCGGATATTATGCATTTATGATAGACCACTAGCATCCCCTCAATCGAATTAACCCTCCACCCTCCCCGCTTATAAATGGCACACTAAATTGCCTGCCATTTCTGAGTAGACTTAGGCGGTAAAGTCTTTGCGCATTCATTTGGTTATTCACTCATGTGTGCACTTGCTTGCCCGCCCGCTCACTCATTTAAACTCTTACTAATCAATTTCCTCTCTCGCTTATGTCTGCTCATTCACTCCCAAGTGCATTCAGTCAATTGCGCCCTCGCTTCAGCTGTCTAAGTCATTCGCTCGATTGCTAACTTGAACGCACACTGACTGATTCAAGCTCTCCTTTGCTCACGAGCCAATGCACACAAAACGTTACTCGCAGTAGATTCTGTCATTGCTCAGCATTTGTGGTTGAATCCCTAAGATTTATTATATGAATTACTCCTGGGTTATGCTGTGACACCGGGACTCTGTTAATCTTACTTGGGGGACACGTGTTAACTATTTGAAGACTGATTTCCGTGTTGTTATGAAAGCCTTTGAATGCTGGGGTCAGTCACCAGATTTGCCCAGGTATTTTAAGCTATATTCTTGGACTTTACAGTTGGCTCCGCTCTCTGACCCCTGAAGTTACTATAAAAGCATAGCCTGCATGCATTTGCACGTGCATTTGAGTAAGTGCTTTGTGAAAGTGCTGTTCGCTGTCCTTGCTGCCGTACTGCTCGGCCGCCTTGCTGGAGAAGGGTATTTTGAGCTATATTCTTGGACTTTACAGTTGGCTCTGCCCTCTGACCCCAGAAGTTACTATAAAAGCATAGTCTGCATGCATTGGTGAGCGCATTTAAGTAAGTGCTTTCTGGAAGTGCTGTCCTTGCTGCCATGCTGCTGGGCTGCCCTGCTAGAGAAGAAGGGTAATCGAACCGAGCACAGACTTTATGGACATTTAAAAAAAAGAATTGAGGTTGCATCAGTTAAATAGTAGAAATATACTTACACTGTATTAATATTTTTTGCGATTTCAGGTATTTTGAGCTATATTCTTGAACTTTACAGTTGGCTCGGCCCTCTGACCGCAAACGTTACTATAAAAGCATAGCCCGCGCATTGGCATGTGCGCACTTGAGTAAATGCTTTGTGAAAGTGCTATTCGCTGTTCGTTAGCTCATTGGGCCGTTAGCCGGGGCAAAAAGATTTAGGTCTAGTTAAGTGTATATGGCACATTGAAAACGAAGCTCGCATGAGAGAAAGCTGTTTCTCTTGAGTTATTGTACATTTCTGTAGGCCAGGGGAGTTGCTAGGTCTGGAAAAGTCCCAGGGCTAAGCTGATGTCGGAACTGTTGGGACTGGGGGCTAGCTAGTATTTTGGCTGTAGCTCCTGAGATTCTATCCGGGGCTACAACCAAAAGATCAGGGGCTATAGCCCCATTAGCCCCCCCCAACCCCCTAGCAATGCCCCTGCTGTAGGCCATCTAATGCAGAACTAGCCATGTAAATTGTGCAGGTGCCGATTGAGTAGTAAGAATCAGCCCTTCCAACGGTGTTAGTATTGTGTGATTTGGTTTTGAGTCAATACTTGTTTTAGGCTACGCTCTTTACTGGCCACCTAATACAGCGTTGATACCACCTTCGGTATGTCCACTACTAACTTGGATGTAGACATACTAATTGAAAAGAGAACTGGTATTGAAAAAAGTGTCACTAACGGTATCCACAAAGGTGCTGTATCCATGTACCCGCCTTTTCCCTTGTCTTTGGATAATTCTGAGGGGGCGAGGTTTGACCCGGCACTAGTTTGTCCCCCCCACCCCCTCCCCCAAGAACAGAAGCTATCACGCTGGTGTCGCAGGATTTGTCCACTTAAAATCATCACCAAATCCGTGCCTGTATCAAAATCTAGAAAAATGATGCAATTTTCCCCAAACGTGAGTGAACTAAGTAGAATTGATGAAGAAAATTCAGTGAAAGAGATACTCGCAGATTTAAACTTAGCACTGTGCTGCCTAGGTACTAAGCTGATTGACAATGTAATCATTGTGCCTGCTAAGTTTACTGACAATGTTATTTTAGTTGAGTCAGAGACAAATTCTTTATGCAATATGGTCTACAAACAGAATTTGAGGGATATCCGTGTGTGAGAGCCGTGCCAACCATGAATCTGTGAAAGCTGATTTTACTGTCACAGCTATGATCAATGAGATGGCCATCGATAGTCCTGTGCATGCCTTTCAGTCTACTAATGAAGCTAATATTGGCATAGGAGAATCTGAAGTCCAATACATGAGGGAAACGATGAACATTACGTCCACACCGTGTCCTATTGGTAAGGACACACACGTTTTCTTTGAACCTGCACTTGCTGACATGCTTGGTAGCGACAACCAGCAATTACTACATGAAGTTCCATTAGAATGTGGGAAAAATGGATCTAGTACGTCTGATGTCATATATTCACATATGAACACTACACGAGTCCAAATATAGCAATAGTGATATTAGTAATACCAGCATATCTCTACAGCTGTGTTTAGGGTTTTTGAGAACTTATTTTCTACCCTGGTTGACAAGTGTGATAGGTTAGAAAATAAATTAGACATTCAGTCTGTCCTCCTGCATATGAGTCAATTATTGCTGAAAATCGCTGAGAGAACTAGGTACTAATACTGATGCGGTAATTAATGTTGTACCCATGAGGAGCATTACTGTGGAGGACCAAACTATACAAGTAAACTGTACTGACAAGGTGGGAGATATATTCCATAGTAGAACTGAATAGGCGTAAAAGTAAAGTAACATCACAAGCCTTTATGTATGCAAAACGACCTAAAGCACGTACAAATGTGTGCATTGTAAGTGAAAAGGATGCGATTGGCAATATTGTGATTTTGGATAGGTCTAATGCAGATAACTTACTGGCTAACACCCCAAAAGTACTAGTGGCTAAAGTTAACAGTGTTGGTGGTGGTGTATTACAGGGAAATGTGGTAGATTCTGAATGCCTGCTTCTTGCAGATACAGCCTTTTGGTTTGCGGGTTTACATCCCTGCCTGTCGAGGAACAGTTTGGCTTCCTCGGGGGAGTTGAAGGAATGTGTATTTCCCTCATGTTGAATGTGTAATTCTGCAGGGAAGAGCATCAAATAAGTGATTTGGTTATCGCGCAGCCTGTGTTTAACATGTGTGAACGACCTCCTTTGGGCTTGGACTGATGGAGAGAAGTCCGGATAAAACTGAATATCGTCTCCGTCGTAGTGGAGTTTGACCTTCTCTCTTGCCATTCTTAAGATCGTGTCCCCGTCCTTAAAGCTTAAGAGGTTAGCTATGATCGGTCAGGGGTGGGGTCTGGATGCAGGGATCCTGTGGGCTCTTTCCACCACAAATAATTGCAACAGATCACTGGGGCCAAATAGCTCAGTGCATAGTTTCTCAATGTGATCCTCCATTTTGTTTTGTAGCTGTTGCTCCCTGACTCCGACTATCCTTATATTATTTCGTCTGGAGCAACCTTCCAAATCCTCATTTTTAGCCAGAACAGTTTTCATTTGGCCCTCTAGCATGGAGACTCGTGTGGTGAGTGCTGATGCGCCGTCGTCCAGATCAGAGACCCTTTGTTCGACGGAGTCTAACCTGTCGCTGTGTTTATTGAGGCAGCGTTGCAGCAGGTCCACCTTGGACGAGAGCAAGTCTATCTTGCTGTCTAAGCCGCCTATCCCTGCTTTTAGGTCCATTAAGATCTCCCTAATGTCTGGTTGTTGCGGGTGATCTTCCTCAGAGGGATTAGTTGGGGATTCTGGGCGGTTATCCGATCTGGACGTTTTGGGTGCTGGGCCCGCATCAAAGTTGAGTTTTCTCTGGGACTTGTCAATTTTCCCCATCTTGGCCTTGGCGGGTATGTGGGTGCCGTTCGGCTGTTTGTACTGTGCTGTCGGAGGCAGGGTCGGAATGCCCAGTTTTTGCGTTTTAAGCCTTGTACGTGGGACAGGAAGGATTGGTTGTGCCAGCTCTTGTGGATGTGTCCAGTTACTGCGTGTGCCCTGAGGGGCGCTGGCAAAGCGTGCACAGTTGATGGGCCACGGCGCAGTTATGCCAGGACAATTTCACATGGGGGACTGGTGGTATTTAGTAGCCGTCTGTTTTGAGAACAAGTTCATATCCCTGCGGGGGTTCCGCTGGCTTCTGGTGTTAAGCAGGCAGATTTTGCCGCTGCGCGCTGCACTAGGAGGGGCCTGGACCGGGTTGTTTGAAGTGTCTTTATGGCCTGTCGCTTAACTGTATCGGCGGGAGTGCCTCTGGGAGCGGGGAACTCCGCAGGGTGTCCCCCTTTTTGCCAGCCTTGCTTAGTGGTGTTGGCTTCTTGTCCCGTTTGCTTTGTATGCTTCTATGTGCTTTTGCGTGCCTCCCGCCTCTCACCTGCCGGTGTCTGCTCCGACATCGTCTTTCTGCCGAGTGTGGGCGCGAACCTTGTAGCTGCTCCGCAGGGTCGGGAAAGAGCCACCGCCGTCTCGCGCATCTGCTCCACGCGCTCAGGATGACAGGTTGTGTGCGGCTTGGCGGGGGCCGTGGAGCCGCTCGGTGCCGCGAGGCTCTGCGGGTCGTGGAGGGCTGCACGCAGTGGGCCAACTCCAGCAGTGCTGCCCGCCGGTGCCTCCTCCCCGCTGCTGCTGGACACGGCAGGTCTCGCGGTTGAGACTGCGGCTCCTCCTACTTATTCACGGAGGTATGGTGTTTGGCAGCCCGGTGCTCCAGGGGCCCGCGCGGCTCGCGGTTGTGCGGCCTGTACCATGCTGCAGATATCTCGCAGAAGGCGAGTCCGATTTGCTCTGGATTTTCGGCAGGGATGAAGTGCCGCGCTGGAATAGTGTAATTCTTGCGTATTTGGGGATTTCACCTCAGGATTGCCGCAATTAAACAGGATTCATATGGGAGGTAGCCGAGAGCTTAAAGGGGAGCCGCCATCTTGGTTGGCCCTCTAGCGCCCTCATCTGAATGCCTGCTTGTAAGAGATTGTGTTTTGCCCTTTCGAACAATTGCCAACACCATCACGACCGCAGATGATAATGAGGGGAGTGAAAAACAAGTCATGGTTACTGCCACACAAACCGGTGGAAATTTAGACAATCCAAACTATCCGAGATTTGGGCTGATAAAACACTAGTAAATAACAGAACTGAGGTAATGAATACACATGCTGACATTAGAGATGAATTCAGTGCTCTGCAACTGCAGCCTGTGTCATCAGTAGAATACTTACTGCGATTAAATCGAGCTGTTTTGTGCATTTTACATACTGTAGCAGCCTCACATCTGATGATATCAAAATCATAGATCAATTAGAGAACATAGCTATGCCTATATCTAATGTTTGGTTTACCTCTGAAGTTACTTTGGAATATATTCTGAAGGATGAAAATGAGCTGTACAGATTAGGATACACCTGTAGGGTTGTACAAATGACCTTTACCAAAGTCAGGAATAGTATACCTGTAAATATAGCTGAAGGAACTAAGAAACCTCTCACTAGGGGGCCATTGAATAATATCCAAAATAATAGTGTAGCAGTGAAAAGCAGCCCTTTGAGAAATCATGGTGAAGGAGGAGTAAATGATAACATTGGTGAGAGTGTTGATATAGGAATAAGATCTAAACATCAAAACTGCAACAGTGAAATGTATGCTAAAGATATTAGCAGTGTGGAGTCTGGAACTGGAGAGGGCTAATGTCAATGTCTTCCGGCAGTCCTTCAAACCCACTTTTGATCAATATCTTGTTGTCCTAAATATTATGTGCTTGTGGAATACCCGGGGGTTTGCTCATCTTGCTAATGGAGATGGCCTACTGACCAACATGAACCTCTTTTCCATCATAGCATTACACGAAACTTGGATGACTGAGTTATGCCATCTTGATGGAAGAAACACTATGCAGATATTGACTACCAAAGGCCCCATTGGGTGCCCTAAGGGTGGACTATTCATTTCAGTATGACAACCATGGCTCCTACGTGAAATTAACGGGTCATCCATAATTTTCCAGGCAGTCTGGTAGTCCACATTAAGACGGTTATAATTTTGATTAATATTTATGACCCACCTAACACCTTTGCTACCAAATGAAATGTGGTAACTGTCAGAAATATACTGGATGAGAATGTCCAACCTACCGGTGTGAATAGTGATAGTGGACAATTTTAATGCAAGAATAGATGAGAATAATACAGGCTTATCATTGCCAGGTGAGTCTGCCCCAGCTAAGCTGCCCACTACAAATCGACAGGGTAAGGCATGGGCGAATCTGCTATATCCATGCAGTTTCACTAGGCTCAATGGATACTATTCAGGGGATGCCAACAAAGCTTTTACGTGCGTGAGCGGAAAAAGTGCCTCCACTATTGACTGTTTTGCCAATATGGCGGGTCTGGTGTTGATGGAGGACATGGCTGTTCTCATGCGTGAGGAAAGGGGCCATATGCTCTTGTGCCACAATCTGATGGTGATATGTCGAACACATACGATCAAAATGGTGATATTTTTATTAATAATGGACACAATTGCAAACACTGCAATGGGACCAACCTAGACAAAGCTAAACATGTAACTGATGGGCTACTCCCCACTTTCATCCAGCAGTATGCTGATAATTGCGGTAGCGATGAATCTGGTGTACTATCTGACTTTTC
This sequence comes from Ambystoma mexicanum, assembly GCF_040938575.1. Taxonomy (NCBI): domain Eukaryota; kingdom Metazoa; phylum Chordata; class Amphibia; order Caudata; family Ambystomatidae; genus Ambystoma; species Ambystoma mexicanum. The sequence goes on from NC_090936.1 coordinate 651,038,853, forward strand.
AACACTAACCACAAGTGTGAAAGAAACCATCCAACAGAAAATAAATTATAAAAGCCCTCATGAGCATTGTAATAGGGTTTACAAGAAGGTATTGCACTATGATATTAGGATTGTAGCGGCGAAAAAACAATTGCGAGCTATTATTTGAGAGGTCCTTTATCCTGTGCTGGGTCTATACACTGCGATAGGAATTGCTGACCACATCAAAAAAGCTCAAAATAAATATTGCAAGCAGTGGTCGAAGTGAACGGGAGTGGTCGAGAGCGGTGCTCCTCTACTTTCTTAAATTAAGTTTTACTGCTCCTATACTTTTTATTTTTTTAAAAAAACCGTTCCGGAATGTTTCTTTTTTTTAAATTAAAGTATAGGAAGAAGTTGAAACTTCCACTTTCAGTGCACTGCACTGAACGTTCCATTAAACAGCAGGCACATGTGTTTGGAGGGTTTGTATTGTGTATGGGAGGGGGCGTGGTGGTGGGGTTTGTGGGGAGCGGGACAGGCCAGTAGGGAACATAGTTCCACTACTTCTTTTCGTACACTTCAACCACTGATCGCAGGTGGCTGAGAGAACATCGGTATAGATGTGAGAGGGAGATTTGGCAACAGATTGCCTATCTCGCTACCACTGGAAACACTACAGACATTTGGACAGGGATAAGGGGGGCAGCCAAAAGAGTTCTGGCTATTAATAATGTTTCTGAGACTCCATGGTCTACTCATATTGAAACAACCTTGGGCTCCAAAACCCCAGACGATGACGAGTCCCTTTTACCACCTGCAAGGTGGGAATGTAAATCATCGATATTAGATACTACCAAGATTATCGAGAGGCTACATCATTCCTGTGCAGCTGGGCCTGATGGAACATGCAATTGTCTCCAGTGATGTGGGCACAAGCATTACATATACGTTGTGTTCACATTGGAGAATGTGGCAACCTTCCTGCCACTTGGAGTGAGAGTCACATCCTCCACGTATACAGGAAGGGTCCCTGGAACGAGCCATCCAACTATCGAATGCTCGCCATGTTGGACATACCAGCAAAGATATTTCCATCAGTGGATTAAGGAAAATGGTATCCTCCCATCAAATCAGATTGGTTTCAGGATGAACCCGAATACAACACACAACCTATTAATCTTGGTTTCTGCAGACAACACTCCACTGTCTATTGTGCATATATCGACTTCAGTGCTGCATTTGATACAGTGATGCGGAATAAACTGTGGAAAAAAATAGTCTCATGCAATGTTCTGTGCGGCCTGTTAAAAATGATTATGCTACTGCATACAGATACCAGTATAAGGGTTTGCCTTGATGGTCGGGGCAGGCTGTCAGAACCAATGTGCACGAGTAGGGGTGTAAAACAAGGATGTGTAGTTGCGACAACCCTTTTTAATCTATACCTTGATGATTTGAAGATGTCTTTAATGGTTTGAACAATTCTGTTAAAGTGGGCACACAAAAAATCAGTTGGCTCGGCTACGCAGATGACTTGCTCCTGTTAGACCATACACATAAGGGCTTGCAAAACATGATAGATGCTCTGGGATTTTATGCAAAATCAATGGTGTTCATGTAAACATTACTAAGAGCAAGATCATCACGTTTAGAGGTAAAAATAGGTCAACTAGTAGAATTGTATGGCAGCTTGATGGCGTTCCGTTTGAACGTGTCAAGTGTTATGAATACCTGGGGGTCATTGTGGATGAGAATCTTAAATGGAACACACATTGGAATGAAACCAAAGATAAATGCATGAAAATAGTTCATACCGTTAGTTCCTTTATTGGGAGAAATGGCGGCTGTTCATTATGTAGATTATATTTTCGAAGTGGCCATGCGCTGCGAAAAACTGCTGTGCCTAGATAATGGAACTATAATGGTTAGCTATCTCCAGGCTTTCATGAGTCTTGACAGAAGCAAGAGCATGGGCACTTTGGGTGAAATACTGATGTTACATACTGAATGGTTCGAAGGGTTTGCGCGTAGAGAAGATGCCATTCAAGCGAGAGCATGCAAACAATGATTAAAACCGAAATTGAGTGTTTATAGCTATGAGAATAATCTTGTGCAATTATCTACCAATACTAATAGCAGATCTTTTATTCACTATAGGATAGCGCGTGTACTCAAGCCTAAATATATTTCTGCTTATCCTAAAGCAGTGTCATTAGACAATATATATTACTAAAATATAATGTTAGCGAAGTTTTAGAGGTCAAGGGTGCAACAATTGGACTAACAAGATCTGACCGGATGTGTTGCCTCTGTGGAGATAAATGTGTTGGAAACATTGGAACACATATTAGTCCATTGTATAAGTTTAAACCTGATCAGAGACAACTATGTTAAATCATATAATGATGTAATAGATTGTGTAGATATGTCTTTTATGTCGCCAGAATTCATTGAAGGCGATGACATACATTTTATATTTTTTATGGTAACATTTTATTTGAAGTGTAGAGATATTTTAGATGAACTATCAAATGGAAATTTAGACTGATATGTATCACTATGTTTTTAATGTTTATAGACTGTTTTAAATGTTAGGATAGCCTGTTTTCTATGAATTGCGATATGGATGTTTTAAAAGGATGTGTAATATGATTCTTTGTTTTATGTTGCTATGTAAGATTGTGTATGTCTAATGTATATACAAAGTCGATTGGCTGTGAGTGTATTAAATAAATACATTATTCACTTTCACATTTGCTGTGATGGTTAGAAAATACAATGTATAAACCTATACACCATTAAAAAAAAGTCCATTTAATACATTCTACAAAAGGGGCACTCGGCAAGCCAATAAAGATATAAACAACAGTATAATAGCATTGAAATCTTCATATCAAGCTCACTGCAATTGACTGTTTAACGCCTCACATGCTAAACGGATTGATTGCTCTAATATACATTCCTTCATCCTCTCTCCCTCCACCATGAACTTGGATTTAGACTGCAGGGATTCTCCCGCCCACTTGTAATTGAACGATAACTTGAGTAATAGCTGTTAGAATGGATTTCTGAACTCTGCTCTGGTGAACAGATGTTCAGGATGCCACCCTTGTTTAGTGAAACTTGGAACACTTATGCGAAGTTAGCCCGCTAGGACAATTCAGGGTAGCTTGGAGAGCAGCCAAGGCTAAGTGTAAGGAGTAGTGGGGGTGATCTGAGGTCTACGATGCGCACACACAGTAGGACACAAGAATTACTCTTAGTAGTATATCAAAAATATACATTTTATTAGGCACATAATAAGCTCAGGTGAATAATGAAGAACATAGTAATACTACTGCTTAAACACACACTAGGTAAAATATATATATACAGTCACATTTCGGACAATGCAGTAAAGTGCAGCTTCTTGTCAAAACTTGTGAGGAGGGAAAGCAGACCAACTTTATCACAATGGCCAAATCCAGAAATGGGTATCCCTAACTTAAGAAGTCCAGCCCTATGTAGATTGGAGCCTTATGCTCAATGTTATTTTTGTGTGTAAAACCACTTGTCCATGTGTAAAGCTCACAAGGAACAAACATCAATGGGAAGGAAAAGTTAGGAGAGGACACTTGGAGTGTGAGGAATTCGGCTCCAAGAGTCAAAGGCAGGTCTGCTACGGAGAACAAAACTGTCCCCAACATTTAGAAGACTGTAGGAAGCAAGAGCCACCCAAGTCAAGACAAGGACCACAAGGTCTCCTTTACATGTAAAACGGTATGGATGAACTAGCAGCCACTGGTGAGTGGTATGATTACTCACTGCCCTATGTGCACTCCGGGTTCAAACCTGGCAGGTTTGAAGGTTGCCTGCAATACAAAATCCCCTCCTTGGTTACGCTTCAAAGTACACGGATGCGGTTTCAGATCCAATTTACATCAGGAGCTGTATCATCACAAATGCAGGACAAAGAAAGCACCAATGCAGCCTGTCTCTGGACACTTGAAGAAAGGTGGGAATGGTAGCAGCAACCACCACTACTGTCTCACAGTGACGCAGGAGCACCAAAGTCTTGTGGACTGACGCACGCATCTCTCTTGCGGCCCAAAGCATTAGGGATGACGAGATTTGGCAAGGAGGTGCCTTGTAGTGTGAGCTAGGGTTCTCCCAAAGCTGGAGTCGAAACTCGATGTAGCAATCCAACACTGGTGCCAAGGGACAAGCTGGTCGGTCCACTGGAGGGCCCAGGGACACTTCTGAGAAGGCTTGTTTGCAGGGCACCAAAGAGATGTTGAGAGTGATTGGTTCCACCACTCAAAAGGGTTGAAGCACCTTTGCAGGTCTTCGGAGATCGAGCGTGAAGGAGGGCTCTACGGGGATAACGGCAGGCTCAGGGTGCCAAACCTTCTCTGACCGGTTCCGGACAGTCCTTGGATCTGCTGGATACTTGGCTCTGTGTAGAGGTCGATTCGGACCTCTGGCTAATCTGCAGGTCTGCACCCAGAGGCCCTCCTCATATCCCAGTCCAGTGAGTGCCGCACCACAGCTGGCCAATGAGATCTATCCCACTCATGCACGCCAGCAGTGGTCCAATCAGGGACTACTGCAGCTCTCATGCTCTCGTGCACAGCAGACATCCTGGCACCAGTAGTGTGGATTGGGACCAGACAGACCATCCCACTTCCTGGTTACCCACACACATGACATGTATTAGCACGTGAAAAGTGCTGGCTTTCGCGGGTGCATACCCAAATAAGGACTCGCCCCACCCTTCCCCCCCATTGTCCGGTTACCAAAAAATCCTTAAGGGATGTCTAGGGCCCAAAATGCACTGATCCCAGTGTGCGGTACAGTAATGTACTTTACACACAAAAATACAGTTGCCAGAAGTGGTAAAAAAGTCATAACACTGTCAGAAGGACAAGTCAGTTTCCCCAGAACGATGAGCAAAAGCCCAGTGGAGCGCAGCTGTAGTCTGTGCTTCACTGGCAGAAAGTCCTGATGGGAGGCTGAAACAAAAGCAGAGTTGGGGGTTCCACAAATATAGAGGTAAAACAGCAGTAAGTGAAATTTTACCCAACAATAGCTTTGAATAAGAACTGTGGATTTGGACAGCCACCGGTTTTATCTTGGACATGTGAAGTTGTAAATGTTCTTCCTATTGCGTCTTCCAAAACCTTCTTTGCAGCATCGTTCCAGAACCCTTTTACTTTGCAACATTGCAACGGTCGGCAGATGTTGAAAGGGCATCGTGGACAATTGGCCAATGCCTCCTGATCTCATTTCTTAATTTCAGCAGGAAGGAAAGGCACAGAGTAAAGCACCTGGGGCCAGATTACAGAAATGTGTACAGTAGTAGCAATAGGGCAAAGTTTTCACTATTGTTAAAAACACTGGGGCATATTAGCAAAGAATTGCACCATGCCAAGTGCAGTTTGGAATAGTATAAGCACTAGGGCAAAAAAGATGGATTGTCGATGCATTTTTGCAACAGGGCAAAGTTTGCCCCAGTGCTCATAGCATTCCGTATTAGCACTAGGGCAAACTTTGCCCTGGTGCTTATGAAATGCCAAACTGCAATTGTCAGGGTGCAATGGTTTTCAAATATGTCCCAGTGTTTTTGAAATAGGGCAAACGGTTCCCTGGTGCTAATACCATGCAACTTTGCACCAGTGCAAAGTTTCATTAATCTGGCCCCAATGGTGATGTTGCTCTGATAGGGCTGAACGATTACTTGTGAGACAATCCCTTGATTTGTCCCTAAATTGCTTTCTGTGTCCAGGCCTGGAAAAGTAGTAGGCCATTGCACCCGTGCCTTTTATTCTTTGGATGTTAAACCATCCAATCAGCAAGAGGGATACATGTGTGTATATAGCCTGCCTTCATCAGAGAGCTCCTAACCTGGTAGTTGAAACAGAGATGGTTCCTTTAGGTTTGACCTCTAGCGTCTGTTGTATTCATGGGCCTGTTATCGGATGATGGGGCAGACGCCAAATATGCACGGTGTTGCTATTATTTGTTGCAGCCAAAATGATTCGCATCTTGTGGTTTTAAATGCTCCATTGCCCCAAGAGGACTTCACATGGAGTGTGTATGGATTTATTATAAAACTTCACATCCAATGGAAACATATTGCCAGGAAATGGATTGAATAGAATCATTTATGGACGGATTTATTTGCACAGCAAATAGCATTTGTATTGTTGCACATAAACATTATTTAGAGGCGCCTTGTCCCTTTGGATACTTTCACCAATAGACTGATTTCTGAGGCTCTACCTCAGCACCTTCTGTATATTATGCCTTGGAACAACAAAAAGACAGAGATCAACTGAAAACAAGGCCCGACTACATTTTCTGACCCCATTCTCCTTGTTTTGCACTTATCTAAACATGATCGCACTCCACTCCTTTCGTGCATTGTTCACGCACTGGCCAAGCCACGTGTTCACTACACTGCTATAAGGCCCCATTTTCGAGTGCTTAGTCCCTGCGTTGCCGCCTAGGAGCACGCTACATTGCTCCTCTGCCCTGTGTTTGCGTTTAGCCCTGCGTTGCCGCCTAGGAGCACGCTACATTGCTCCTCTGCCCTGTGTTTGCGTTTAACCCCTGCTTTGCCGCCTTGCAGCACGCTACATTGCTCCTCTACCCTGTGTTTGCGTTTAGCCCCTGCGTTGCTGCCTAGCAGCACGCTAAATTGCTCCTCTGCCCTGTGTTTGCGTTTAGCCCTGCGTTGCCGGCTAGGAGCACGCTACATTGCTCCTCTGCCCTGTGTTTGCGTTTAGCCCTGCGTTGCCGCCTAGGAGCACGCTACATTGCTCCTCTGCCCTGTGTTTGCGTTTAACCCCTGCTTTGCCGCCTTGCAGCACGCTACATTGCTCCTCTACCCTGTGTTTGCGTTTAGCCCCTGCGTTGCTGCCTAGCAGCACGCTAAATTGCTCCTCTGCCCTGTGTTTGCGTTTAGCCCTGCGTTGCCGCCTAGGAGCACGCTACATTGCTCCTCTGCCCTGTGTTTGCGTTTAGCCCTGCGTTGCCGCCTAGGAGCACGCTACATTGCTCCTCTGCCCTGTGTTTGCGTTTAACCCCTGCTTTGCCGCCTTGCAGCACGCTACATTGCTCCTCTACCCTGTGTTTGCGTTTAGCCCCTGCGTTGCTGCCTAGCAGCACGCTAAATTGCTCCTCTGCCCTGTGTTTGCGTTTAGCCCTGCGTTGCCGCCTAGGAGCACGCTACATTGCTCCTCTGCCCTGTGTTTGCGTTTAGCCCTGCGTTGCCGCCTAGGAGCACGCTACATTGCTCCTCTGCCCTGTGTTTGCGTTTAACCCCTGCTTTGCCGCCTTGCAGCACGCTACATTGCTCCTCTACCCTGTGTTTGCGTTTAGCCCCTCCGTTGCCGCCTAGCAGCACGCTAAATTGCTCCTCTGCCCTGTGTTTGTGCCGCCTTGCAGCACGCTACATTGCTCCTCTACCCTGTGTTTGCGTTTAGCCCCTGCATTGCTGCCTTGCAGCACGCTACATTGCTCCTCTGCCCTATGTTTGCGTTTAGCCCCTGCTTTGCCGCCTTGCAGCACGCTACATTGTTCCTCTACCCTGTGTTTGCGTTTAGCCCCTGCGTTGCTGCCTTGCAGCACGCTACATTGCTCCTCTGCCCTGTGTTTGCGTTTAGCCCCAGCGTTGCCGCCTAGCAGCACGCCAAATTGCTCATCGGCCCTGTGTTGCGTTTAGCCTCTACGTTTCACCTGTTCCTCATGCTTTGTTGCAACTGTACTTGTATTCACTGTAGTCCCCCAATGTTATCCTGCAGTCTGCTTGCTCCCCTTACTCGAATGGCCATCTCCCCTTATGTGGAGGCTGGCCATTGATATATTTTTTTTTTCTGAAACCCCTTACCTGTATTCTGCAGCCTTGCTGTGATCTCACGACTGCCTTATCTAATATGTGTTATGCACCTATTTTATCTCGCCTTCCCCCACCCCTCTGTTTTTAATAGCACTAGCATGACCTGAATCGCCTCAAAGCCTAGTAATGTCGCTTCTGTCTGTCCCCCCTTGAACCCACGCACTTCCCTTCCTCCCCCTATTCCCTTCTTCATGTTAGCCCTTGCACGATCCAAAATGTCTCACAGCCTAGTAGGATCGTTTTTTCGCCTTCCTCCCCTCCCTGCACTTACCCCTGCCTTCCTCTATAGCACTTGCACGTTCCGAATGTTTCAAGACCTTTTAAGAACGTTTTTCCTATTGTTCATCACCTCCCGTCATCCCTCCCCCCCTCCTCCTTGTCTTGATGCACCTTGAAACGTAATTTCTGTATAGTGCGCATTACAAATAATCAATGAATTAATAACTTTTGTGATAACTTATTTTATTTATCAGAGAAGTGGAGCGTTGAGATGTTCCGAAATTGAGTTTGAGCCTCACAATTTTGAGAGTAGTTCTCAAACGTTTTTTGATACATTTGAAGAAAACTGTCTCAAAGCAATGCCTCGCCACAGCTTGACGCTGGGGGTTGCAGCCTTTGGCTTGCCTGGGGTTTTGGACTACAAGTTCCAACAGGCGTAGCCACCATACTCTGTAGTGAGGGATCATGGGAATCACAGTCCAAAACATCTTTAAAGTGGCAGGTTGCAGAGCCCTTGGTAACTGCTTGTTCTTTTGGCTGCCAAAAAAGGCAGGATTCGTTAAGCTGATGCTGCTCAGAAATATTGTCTCGGCTCAGGAAAAAGGCAACCCCCAGACCTGTGGTCTTCCATGAGCTGCGGCCTATTGAGCCTTTATTTCCCCATCTACCAAAGATGCGAGAGTTCCTGCTTTTGTGGTAACTGGATTGGAAGCTCAGGAAACGGTAAACACGTTTTAGTATTATCAGTAGTTCGACTTTGTTGACACTTCCATATAATGAGATGATAGCGTGTTCACCAACACAAGAGTTCTTGGTATGAAGCAAATATCCTGTCTGGATGGTCAATAACCCTTTCGCTCGGTGTCTCCAGCACCACTCGGAGGCTATGAAACCGTATCCTCTTCAGCATTTGAGTCAAGAAACCCCACTGCTCCTCTTAACCTGGTTGCCCCTCTCAGTATGAGAATTGCTCTGTTAATAATGTGATATTACCAGTGAGGGAGGAAGAAGTGAGCGACCATCTCCCATTCCTGTCCCTCAGCCACATGATCACTCGTCCACTGGAGCTTCGAACAGTACCTGACTTTGGTTGCGATCAGCAATTACTCATATTGAAGAGTCTATAGTCTCCGCACAAACAATTTGATTTATTACTTCCAGGTAAATGTCAACTGCCCAGTACTTTTTGGATGTGAAGATTTAAAAAAGCACTATTTAACTGCGTGGGCATATTGAGAATGCACTTGGGAGGGGGTTGGGGACTCCTAGCACCAGTTTGATTAATATGTAAGTCTAGTTTGGTTCGATCTAGCCACAGCACAGATGACCCAGAGCCTGTTTTGCATAGTTTAGGCCAAGATGCCGTGCCTGCTCCCTCAATGGACAAAATGGAGCAGGGGAAAGTGACCAGATTCTTACTGGCATATTCGTTGGTTGACTATTTGTTCTTGCAGTGTAAAATGATTCGGACCTGCAGCCGCAGCTGGCCACGTCACCCAACTCCTTGTTTGTGGGGCGCCATCCTTCGATGGGTCACCCTGCTGCAAATGCGATGGACAATATGACGTGAACCTTTACGACAGGCAACACATCATCGGAGCCCATTCCCTTTGTGATGGGTTTATAGTTCAGAGATCAACATCACAAAGTGGTATAATATCAAGTATCGGTTGGTACGTGCCTTGCACGGCATATGCTGTGAATGAATAAATAGCAATTGTGTTTCCAGTCTGTACAGGATGTGGTTTGTGTTCTGTTCCATAATGTCACTTTGGTTTTCCTGGTATATTTTTGCCTATTCATACCATTTAGAGATATTGGCTCGAGGTGGACGGTCACCTTGTCTGACGAAGGTGTGTGCCATACAAAAAAGACTATACAGTGTTCCACTAGTCTTGTGTTCCTTTGGATTGCAACTCTAGGTGTTAGACTGCAATTTATCACCTGCAGCACATCTGCAGCCTAAGAGGAATTCTCTCCAAACCAAATTGTATTAATTTATCAAAAAATGTTTTAATAAATAAAGCTCATTTGATACAGTGAGAATATCAGCAGCTTATTCAAATTGCACATGAAAAATCTCGTGGAAATAACACTTAATAGTGTACTCTACAAGTTGTCATTAAAATATTATCAGACTACATCTCAAAGTTATGCCAATTCATATATCTATGTTCTCTCTCTATCAAATACACTCACTCAACCATACTACCCAACATGTTTCATTCCTCCGTCACTCATAATAAGAACGGTTGATGGGCAATTTCTTCAGGGGGACACTATTCAGATATCCAGTTTTCATGTGTCGATGGCCTGCAATTAGTTTAACTCCATAGAGTCTATTCTTTATCTCTGCAGCCAAATAACCTAGGTCAGTTCGAGTTTCTAAAAAAGCTCGTGTTGATCTTCAATCGCAGTCTGCCTCTCTCTCTGGTGGATTTTGCCAGGCGTTGCACCCTGCTAAGGGTGTCCGTTTTACACGGTGCTGGGGTCTTTTATTTCTCTACCATGGTTTTCCTGATCTTTTGAACAATGTTCCATGGGGATCACCATGGAGTTCCTTTACGCACTAGACCCCTTTGTTTTCTTTCTTTTCCTTTACTTTCGGAGCATTAGCCTCTTTTTAGACGATTCTTCGTATTTGCACAAAAGATGATGTGGCAGCCTAGCTCTTCCCAGCCACTTCCTTGTGATGCAGTCACCAGCATTCCCGTCTCACGGCGACTCCCTCTAAGATGGCGAGTGTGCCGTGCAAAACCTGCATTGATTTACAGATTCTGATTGCATTGCACAGTGGGTTTGACCTTTGATCAATGAACCTGAAATCGATCCACAAGGCAACCCCGGAGCATCAGCTGACATTGTGTCTCAGACATCGACAGCCAACCTGTGCAGGCACCCGAGCCCTCGCTTGTTATTACAGAAACATTCTGTACCCAGAAATACGTTTAGGGGGAGACATATGTATTTTAGTGAGGTGAGCAACGAGATTTGGGGAGTTCAGTAGATGTGGCCTTCAGAGATATTAAAAACCCTGCTTTTTCTGAAGAAAATGTAAATCCCCAAGCAAACGAGACTCACACAGCAGCGATGATCAACTAGGTAAAGAGGATGCTTAATGATCTACCAGAATTGAGGAGACGGTAATAAGCGACCTTGTTTTTCATCTTGTAGATGGTCCAAGACGGCCGGAATTAAAGAAAGCCCAAGCAATGCCATTAAAGCAACTAGCCTTTACACACTGTTTTCATTGGTATAACAGTCGAAACTTGATTTCATATCAACTAAAACTGTATTTTGAGTTGAACACATGGCCACGCCCAAAAGGACTTCAACCAAAAAGGCAGTGTATTGCAGAGCTAGAAATGAAGGGTTTTGTGATGATGTGGGGACATTTGTAGAGTGGCTAGGCAGCACTTTCAACTACCAAAGGTTGTGGTACCTGATAGGACAACTAGAGGAGTGGGCGGGCGGCTGAGAGGGGAGGTGGCCCGATGAATGTCAGTCGTCGGTCTATATGGTCTATATGGGAAGGCATTTTCTCTGCTACCCAAGCCTTCCTTCATTGATTGGTTCTCACATGATAGGAAGTGTCTGTGCTTCTCCGCCTGTTTGCCTGCCTCATGGGGTTGATCTAGGCAGACCTTACTGCAAATGTTATATTTTCATCTTCCGACATATTTTCTGCTGCTATTGACAAGTGGCTGCACGGCCATCTGGGAATATTGCGTTAAAAATGTGCTTGTTTACCTTGCATTTGTGCTTGTGCAGAGCCTCTTGTGAAACAAATATTTTACCTTGAATCTATACCCGTGACTTCGCTTTTTACGAGACTAAAGCTGTAGTTTCGAGTGCATCACCCCATGTTTTTTCATTTTTTTTAAATTTCTCTTTCAAAGATGTTACACATTCGCTCTCTCTCCACTCCAGTTTGCAGGTGTTGATTTCTACATATGTGTACATGTTGCAGCCAGATGTTGCCAGTTCCCATTGTGACACTAAATATGTCTCATTCATTAGGTCACTGTGAATATTATCGAAGCCAATGACGAAAAGCCGATTTGTGTGCCCAATTCATACTCGCTGTCAGTTCCTGTGACACAGGCGGTTGGCACAAACATTCAGAATTTCAAGCTGTTGTGTACGGACCGTGATTCTGGACCCACGTCATTTCGCTACTTCATTAATTCAGGTGCGTGTTTTCCTCTTGCCTTTCATAGTTTTGCCAGCAGACCTGTAGACTACACGTTTGGACACATTGGGGTTCATTAAGCGTTTGCCAGTATCCTGCTGGTAATTCGGGCGGGATACCGGCAAACTGTCTCTACCATTACCAGCGCCTGATATCCCGGAATTTCCAGGGTATTACAGGTGCCGGCAACAATGGTAAATCCCCATTCCATGGAGTCCCATTGGGCTCCATGGAGGGGATTGCCAGTATTTCCGTCACCGGTAATTCCGATGCCGGAAATACCATCAGTTTTTTGCTGGTGGGGCCCTGATTTTCCTTTAGCTCTTTGCTGCAGGTAAATCAGTGATCCCCCACTGCAGTTTGGGAAAATTGCCAGTCACGGAATTACTGTGAAAAGCTGCACGCCACATGCCGGTCACGGAATTACCGTGACAAGCTGCACGTCACATGTGTAAAACTGCGGCTTAGAGGAATTTCACGATGAGGAAGATTAACCTTGCTCTTCACTCTGGCGCTTTTCTGCCTCCATCCCTTAGCATGCCGTTCTCAACTGTTCAATATTAGAAAAGTCTAGCACTGGCATACGTTCTTCTGTATTAAATCCCTTCAAACTGTTGTACTTCCAGACCAAACTACTCCTGTTCAATGTACGTTGGTTTGCCCAATTATGCTCTTGTCCCATTTCAATCTATCCTGCACTCTGCTCTCCGCATTCTGTTCACATTGAATTACTCTTCGCTTCTTTGTCCGGCCCTCCTTCATTGGTTGCCTACTGGTTTCAGTTTCAGTTGCTATGTATTGTTTTTAAATGTGTACATCTTGGCCCCGTTGTATCTTGCCTAGTTTATTTCACTCTACTGTCCTTGTCGGCTTCAATCGTCCTCTAAATGCCTTCTTTCTGTGTCTTGCCTGCCTTGCGCTGCCTCTTGCTTTCCATCCTTTCAGCTCTTCGCTCCTTAACTATGGGATACGCTTCCCGTCGAAACACATTTATGAAATTGGTTTGCGGTTTCTCAAAATTAAAGGACTGTTTTCTTCAGGATGAGTTTCCATCAGCATTGTGACGTACCTGAGTTGTTGCCAGGCTCGTTGCTACATTGGTGCTTTTCATTGTTATGAAGTAGTTTTCACTTTGTAAAACACCTCGGACAAAGGTGCGGTATACATTTTAAAACATTAAAATTTTGATAAGAAGAGAGGGCTCAACATCATCACAAGCCCTCTTAAGAAGAGAGTAGACGCGTGGGACTGTCAGGACGACCACATGTATACTCTGATGGGTGGTACAACAACAGGACGAAATTGTGCTGACATCTGGTCTTCCATCGGTCTAGCAGCACCATCCCCTTCCGTGCTCTTTCCCTCATCATCTGGCCAATAATCAAACTTAATGAATGTCATATGACTTATAAACTGCTCTTTGATTTGCCAGCCTAAACTGCCATCCACCACTTCAGAGACATTACATCATGTTCTCTAATGGCCATGGGTGGATAGCGGGGAACGCACACACACACACCCACACACTCATCCAGGCACATCACTAGTAAGGATAGCTCTGCCCCAACTGGAATTAATTGAGGTTGGCGCTATTGGCTTCATTGAGCGAGAGAGAACAAATCCTCTTCATATGTAGCTTGCCATACCATGTTTTTAAGAGACTAGATATCTGCTGCTTTAGGAAGTGGAAGCAATCAGATAAGGCCTTTACTGCAGATATCTGCAAGCGTCTGGTGTCGTGCTTGCCCTACCCCCATGTTATTTAGAAACCTTTACCTCTGTACCTTTTTTTTTTTAACACTCAATGTTCTTTCCATAATAGAATGTTAAGGCACACCTTGATATCCTAGGGTATGAAGATCACAAGTTTGCTAATGAGCTAGAGATAAAATGCAGTTTCCTTGTTTAAAGGAATCCCATGTACCAGATTGTCTCAGAAAGCAGAAAATGTTCCCATTGTAAGGGGGCGGGTATCTAAATGTCACTTTGCCTATGGTACCAAACATCTTTTCACCTGCCATGTGGATGGATGCAATGGATATCGCCTTGGGCAAGCTAGCTGTACTGCCTTTTTTTTAAAAAAAAACATTATTTTTGCAAACAAACAAAAAAGACAGACAGTACGGCATTTGCCATTAGTAATACATACAAGTAGCAGCGTGACATAGTTGAGACCAATAACATTGTCCGGTATCACACTGTACACCCATCACTCTGCACCTGCGACAAAGGCATCTTCGATGTTCGCCCCACGCACCTTCTGTCATCCATCAGATTGACCCTCCTCCCGGGCCAAACATGCATGCAATGGAGCCCAAAAGTTATTGAGGCTGGCAGGACGGGTTCACCATAGCAATGCATGTTTCCTCCCTCTCATTTGTATACACCAAGTCCCTCAGTCGTTCCTCGCAAGTTTGAGCAAATGCTGACTTCCAGTGTCGGAGGATACGCTTGTGGGATGTAATGCACACAAGGTTAAAGAATCATCTAGTAGCCACTGACACTTTCCCTAAATCAGCCAGCAGATATTTCAATGGGGTCATATCAGGCAGGATTTCAGTGATGTCATTTAACACATCTGCCACCTTTCGCCAATATAAGCTGACGGGAGGGCATTCCCAGAACATACGGTATGAGTTGGCAGGGGAGAAATCACACTTCAAGCATGCACCGCTCACATTGGGGAGACCTTAGCGAGTCTAGCACGGTAAGAGTTTGATTATTTGAAACTATATCCGCCAGCATCCTTCATTCATGGACACTTCTTTAGTCAACATACAATATCGACTCCAGTGCACATACGTGAACTCTATGGGCCTCATTACGACCCAGGCGGTAAGTTACCGCCTGGGCCGTGACTTTACCACCATGGCGTAAACTACGTTTACGCCATGGTGGTTGGCGGACTTACCGCCCCATTCCAACCTTGGCGGGGCGGTAAGTCCCCAATCCCCATTTACCCTTCCCCATTCCCATTTTTGCCCCATAGGGCATAATGGGAGTGGGGAAGGCGTTAATTACGCCACCGTAAATTACGGTGGCGTAATTAACTCCATGGTCCCTTAGCGCCATGGATTTTAACACCTGCTAAAAGCAGGTGTTAAAAGCACCATGGCGCTAGGGGACCTCGTAATTGGCGGTAAGGGGTCGGCGCAGCTAACGCTGGCGTAAACCCCTTACCGCCAGGGTCGTAATGAGGCCCATATGCCTAGATCCCGCTCCCATTTCTGACGAGCCCTATTTTTACATCCCTGTCCGGCCTGCACCAGGTTGTAAAGTCTGGAACCCATATGTCCGTTCTCACCCCTATCGTTAATTTCCTTGGTACAGGCATGTATCTCAGGCTCAAGTGGGGAGGAGGGTCACAGACACTGGGTGGCAGCCTGAATCCGAGAGTAATGCAATAATTTCAAAAAGCCATCCCCTAGTTTAGCACGAAAAGCTTCAATAGACACAAAACTGCTATCAGGAAACAGGTCCCCAATTGTCAATTGCTCCTCCACCCCCTCCCCCCGTCCTACGTATTTCCACATCATACGTTGGGGGCAGACCAGGGTAACCATAGCTGGCCCCTCAAATATAGGGAATAGCAATCGCCAGCCGACTTTTCTGGCCCATGCATTCACTGTAGTGCGTACAGGATCTAATGTACAAGAACCAACATACCGGTCACTGAAAATCACAGATCTTAAGTCAGAGGGTGCCACCCCATACTGTTCCAAAATAGCATGCACCGCCCTGCTCCCTGGGGCATCCCAATTCACGGCAAAGTGCGCCTGTGCCACCAAATAGTAGAGCTTAAAATCTGGCACTGTTAATCCCCCTGTGCATAGGGCTCAACTAGCTACTCCCAGCTAATCCTAGCCACCCCACCTCCCCAAAGAAATCCCAGCGCAAGCAACCGTAATCAAGGAAAGAACTCCCTCCCTGGCCAAATCGGAACATTACAGAAATAGAGAACTTTAGGAAGAACAGCCATTTTGAGCAACAAAAGTCTCCCATACAATTACATAGGAAGTCTGGACCATACTTTCAGTTTAGTCCCAAGCATCTGAAGACACTTTAAATGATTATCAGCATACATGGATTTCTGTGCTCTAGAGACTAGTATATTCGGATACCTAAATCGCACCGGGACCCTCTGGAACACCAGAAGATCTGCCGGAGCAATCATAGCATCCGTAAGCGAAAAAAGCCTTGACTTAGCCTATTAATCCTGTACACAGAGTACTTGGCAAACTCATGAACGTGTCCATCATGGGGCCCATACAGATGTATTGGAGAGTATTGTCCATGTAAAAGGAGATAACCTCTGGGGGGGGCCAATATGCAGACACGAAAGGGGTGTTTTGCAAACACACTGCACACAGAAACGAAAATGAAATACAGTTGGTTTAGTATTTAATCAGAACTGAAGTAGCCTGACACGTGTTTCGAGCGACTTGCTCTTCTACTGAGGCTACACATTTGTGTACATTGAAAATAAAATAGTACACGAAAAATTTAACATGGTACATGTGAAGGACCCAAACAACAAAGCAAAACAATAAAGTGGTCAAAACAGAAAATCAAAAATATCATTCAAGGCAAGGATTGTGGACAAAATAAGTGCATGGTGCCAAAAAAGAACAATATTAAAAAAAAAAAAAATTATCCAACCCATATGGTAGAAATAAATCCAATTCAGTCATTGCCAGACGGAGATAAGAAGAGAAAAGAGGTAGGGGAGAACAAAATTGAAAAATTAATTAGCATTTTTGAGCAATGTTGGCCATACAGTTAGTTAATGTCATTCAACTGACAGTATGGAGTACCTGAGGTGAAAGTGTCCTTGGTTTGAGCACTAAAAAGAATTTGGGAGGACAAAGCTAATAAAAAAATGTAGCCTTGTGAATACTAATGGATTACAGTGGAAAAGTTTTTTAACCTGGTTTACACTTACCCATAAACATGGTAAGCGAATGTAGAAATGAAATCGTGGGCTCCACTGTAATTAAAGAGTGAGGTGTGTTAATGGTGAGGCAAAAAATTAATTACACAGTTCGATAAGCTGAATAGATTGGGTGTGATTAAACATGGAAGCTACCTACGTACCTTTATTATGCAGTTGCATGGACAAAATGGTAGTGCGTTTTAGCGTGGTCAATGAGGGCGAGGATGAACTAAATATAGGCAAACAGACAGGCGATCCCAGCAGGGGAGAAAAAAGAGAGGAGACAGACATGCTAATTAGCTAATCTGTTGCACGTCTGATCATTCAATTAAGAACCACGTAGACCCTCAGATGTTCTAGGGGTCTGTGTGCAAGTCGCGTGCTTACCAGCGTCTCCGCTGCATCTGTCGGGTAGGAACCAGCCGTACGCGGCTCCTACTGACGAGGATAAGCACGGGAATGCGCTGCACCGTGTACGCGACCATGCGTGTGGCGAAAATAGGCCGCCATCTTGAGTGTGTGTGCACCAAAGGAACCAGGTATAATGCTGCGGAGCTAAGGAGAGGGATAAACGAACAGTTTACAGCGGGATAATAGAAAAGACAATTATATAAAGGTGGCAACTAATGTGAGCCGCCAGTGTAAGCAATTTAAGTTGGGCACGAATAAACTTCCATGCCATTGATAAATTCGGGCGGGATGACACTTAAAAATTATAGGAATATACCTTGAAGCTGATTGACACCCGTTAGTTACTGGCTGGCATAAAGAAATTAAGCCGGGAGAGTGGAATGAGTAAAATGTATGCATGGTGGCAAATAATTAAGAGCGAATCAAAGGTCATGTCTCATTTATAAACCAATATTGGGAGATTTAAGCCATTAGCCAATTAGAGTCTGCCTCATGATTTTCAACCCATGTGGACAAGCATTAAAAGTGATTATAGTCAATTTAAGACCAAGTGTATGGCCAACATTTAGTCAAATTCAGCATGGAAGATTAGTATACAAGAAGTTAAAATGCACCTGTGGTACAGATGTCACAGAAGTTGTACTTGCTCATAGGAATACAGATAGTTCGTGATCCGTATTGAGGCCTTTTGTGAAAGTGCGGTATTGGCAGATGAGGCAAGCTTCTAATTGCCTCAATTTGAGAACCAAATTTTAACATATTTCATTTAAGTACTCCCATTATTGTCCTGACATCGGACATACTGTATTCATTTTCAAGCTGCTTAATCTGCCGCTCCACCTCACCCAACTCGGCCCTAACTGTCTTAAGGGTTCCTGCTGCGACCAACAGCAATTTACCCCATATCCAAAACTTAAATGCCTCCCATACCACAGAATACCGGGTCACTGAACCTGTGTTAATGTTAACAAATTCCTCAATTATATCATGCAGAGTTGCCATCATCACAGGGTCCAGCAGCATGGATGATGGCATCCGCCACATGGGACGAGGTTGTGGCTGTAAGTGCAGAAGCATGGAAAGCACTACAGGGGGATGCTCAGAAAGCGTACGTGGCAGATTTTCACACCATTTTAACATGGGAACCAATTCAGCAGACGGGAACCAATTGTCTATTCTGGACATCGTGTCATGTACAGTAGAATAGTAGGTATATTCCCTAGCCTAAGGATGCAGACCGCACCAAACATCCGAAAGTTGCAACTGTTATGAAGAAGTGAACATACAGAGGTGGTTCCCACCTGAGGGATATGGAGGACCTATCCAGGACATCATTAAGGATGGTAGTGAAATCCCCTCCCCAAATGAGTGGGGTAGAAGCAGCTCTGGTGAGTATTTCAAAGATAGTTATAAAAGTTATTGTCATCACTGTTGGGGCCATAGGTGTTAACAAGACCCAATTCCCTACTGCAAAGCTTCCCCCATACTATCACATTGACTATCACATTGACCCATTGGGTCAACATTACTACCCAAAACTTGGAATGAATTGAATGGTGGTTAAAGGTGAGGACACCTCTAGCCTGCAAGGAATAATCAGTATAGTATCTGTGAGTATCTCACTTGGGGGCAAATGCCTCATGGGTACTCCCCAGTGCACCCTGGCATGACAACCTTGGGCTTGTGTATGGCGTTCCATGTGTAAACGGTGACTGGTTCCCCACTCCCCACACTGTGAAGTCCCGCCATGTATAAACATCTCACAACACCCCACCCTGCATCTCACCACAAGTCGCCGACACACTATGGTCATTCTGTCTGTCAAACATTTAACTATAACTCCCCCACCCTCGCAGTCCACCCCAACCAGACAGTCTCACCCCACACCCACGCCATGTTGAAACTTCAAGGAAAACAGTGCGAGTAGCAACACAACGCAACATAAGAGAACCACTCAATTCAAAATTGTAATGCATTTGGAAGTCTATAGCCCAGGCAAAAATTAGATCAACGAAAAACCAATGCACCAGTAGAAACAAATGGTCTAGAACAAAATAACAGTAGGGACTGAAAGTATAACGCAAGTAGAGGGCAGCTCACTTCTATAAACTGCACCAGTGAAGAAGCCAAGCATTGTCACGTATTGTTCGAGGCCGACCACCAATGAAGGGGAGTAGAAACCTCGATATACTGCAGAGTGTCCCCCGAAGATGCAAAGAATTGGTCCCTGCCTCCATGCAGGATTCGCAGCTTGGATGGAAAAAGAATAGCATATTGGATCTGCCGCTCCTGCAGCAGGCGCTTGATAGGGTCGTAGGATCGTCTGGCTGCCTGAACCCCAGCAGAGGAGTATGGATACACATGAATGGTGCTGGATTCAAATGTTAGCGAGCCTCTCTAGACAGGCGCAATATGTAATCTCTTTCTCTATAATTCAACAGCCGAGTGAGGATCGTACACGGCAGCGCTCCAGGCTTGGGGCGGGCACCAGCACCCAATGCGCTCGTTCCGCAAGGAAGTGAGCTGAGAAGTCTGCCTCCTCAAACAATGTCTTAAGCAGACCTTTCACAAATTGCTCCATGGGCCCCTTCACTGTTGCCTCAGGAACTCCCACAATAGGAATGTTATTCTGGTGAGAGAGGGATTCCAAATCCTTGCACTTCACTCTAACAGTGGTAAGCTCCTTCGTGGCCCATTTCAGTAGCTGATCATGAGAGAGGACCATATCTTTAAGGTGCCCTATCCTTGTCTCAGTCTCTGTGAAGCACCCACTCTCCTTATCCATACTAGCCTTCAAGGAGCTTATGTTGTCAACAATATCGTTCATCTTATTGTTAACAGAGGCAAATTCAGACTGCATTGCTACCATAAGATTTTTCATCCTCGCAGGCACCGTCATTGCACCCGCTGGGGCCATCTCTCAGTAGATGCGGTAGGTGCCTCACTGCAAGGAGTGCTAGCAAAGGAATCCATCGGTTCACGTTTCTTGGCAGCCCCCTTCTCCAACATGCAATGTACTCAGGTAGTGAAAGCACCCCACCAAATATTTCAGCAGCAAGAATGTTCAGGTGCACCCAAAAGGCCAGAATATGCACCTTGCCACACACAACCAGCCAGGCCAACCTCTAGACCCATCAGAACCAGTGTACAATACTTCCATCACCAGTACCTAGAGGCAAGTGCTGCACCGTCACAAGCACATCAAACCCACAATGTGAAGGTTACAGTCTTCCCCACTTCATCCACAAGGGTAATGTTCAGCTCTGCAAAAGGGTAGCAGGCCCACAAACAGCAATTCCTGTCCCTCAAGTAGCATGCCGGGAGCAATGCAGCTGCATATATGGGCAACAATCAGAAGCTCCCAATAATAACCAATGCAGACCCGGGCTCCAAACAAGTATTTTAGCCAAACCGCTGTACCTCTAGCCTCACCCCAGGGCGCCTCCAATCATGTGGCAAATAACTGGCCAAGAGCACCTACGCTCCAGATCTCGTCACCCGAGCCCAGAGCAGGCTCCAGTGTGCCAGAGCCCCGGAGCACCGATGCATGGCAGGTGCCCCTTGTCGGCGGCCTCCCAACGGGTTGCAGCAGAGGATCTCCCTGGGGAACGAAGGCACGTCCCTGCCGCAGCAAGGATTCTCAACACCCTGTGTGAGCACCAGGGCGGGGGAGCCAGAGGGCAGCACACGCCAGGCACCCGCAGGCACGTCTGGCCCAGGGTGTGCCTCAGACTCTGTGGGCAGGCAAAGGAGTTTGTGGCTTTGTGGCTACCATCGCACACAAGAGCCGGTCTCAGCCGCTCCACACTCAGGGCTAAGCGCTACTATCCTCCATCCTGAAATTAACAGGCCACATGCAGGATTTATGGGCAACAGGATGTCATTGAAAAGAGAGCCTCACATTAGGTGGCCATCACAGTTGCTGCTCAGCAGCGCCCCCCAATAATGCGATTTACATCGTTTTTATGGACCATACCGCGTTTACCGCGTTTGGCCGAAGACTGTGGCAGTGCCAAAAATGACCATGCCACAAAGTTTTTTGTTTGCTCTGTCCTTTGGCCATGTTGTCCCCTTGCCTTCCCCCAGCTCGAGAGACCCATGTAGTCCTTATTTGGGCATGCAGCCTCCTGCAAATATAACATCTTTTGCAGGCTCCTGCATGTCACATGTGATAGTGCCCAGAAAGAAGGTGGGGACAGTCTGGTCCCAACCCACACTACTGGTGCCAATGTGTCTGGTAGTCCTGAATGACTGGAACCACTGTGGGCCACGATTGGCCTATGCCTGGCATGCATGAAAGAAAGAAGATCTTCCATTGGCTATGAGATGTGAGCGCAAAACAAATCTTGGATAAGAGAAAGGGCTCTGCATCCATTCCAGGTTGATCTACTGAGGTTCACACCGAACCTCATAAGGAGCCTAGTATCCTTAACAAGAAATCAGACTTGAGGAACCGCCGGTGACATGCTAGGAAGGTTTGGCACCCCGACCCTGCTGTTGTCCAATCGGACACCTGCTTTTTTATTGAACCAAGAAAGCCTGCAAGGGTGCTTTGTCCCTTTGGAGTAGTGGCAACAACTACTCTCGGCACCCCCTACTTATCCTTGCAAAGAGCCTCTTCAGAAGTGTGCCTGGGCCATCCAGTGAACTGTCTAGCTCGAATCCAGGGTATCGCACTAGATCGCTGCCATCCCGAGTTGAGACTCAAGACTTTCGGAATCGCTAGCTTGTGGTCCTGGGCCCTCTCCCGCCAGAACTTGTTGTCCTAGCTCCTCTGGGTTACGATTTATAATAGTGTGCCACACCGTGAGCATTTGCGGTTCTTGTGTCGCCCCACTGTGCTCGCCATCGCTGAAAGGGCCTGCAGCTCTGCCCTACCATGTCCTGAGATGTGCTGCACCAGAACTATCCTTCTCCTTTCTTCGAGAGCTGAGTAAAGGCTGCTGCCACAGACGATCAACCAGTCCCACAGCCTCTCAGAGCCGGAGCGTCCTGAAACTGCAGGGTTAACACCTACGAGCGAAGTGTGCTAGAGTGCCAACGTTTGCTCAGGACTGTGTTGAGGGTCAATGAGTACTTTTATAACTTACCGATGGCCCCCTGGCACATCCATCCCTTTTTACGCTCGAGAATCCCTCAAAAAATACTTGCCTTGGCTGGGATAGCCTGCTATTCCCGAACTCCTAAAGTCACTCTATCTGCAAGGGTAGACCCTCTTCTAGGAATAGGAACATATTCTTCATCTTCTCAAGCCCTTTCCTGAGCAACTACACACCCTGAACAGAACCCGCTTTTCCTTTAATGCACAACCGCACATTTTTAATGCACAACTGTTCTTTGAGCCCTGGGTTGCTCACTTCGTAGGGCTGGACAATGTAAAGTATTAACGCCAGATACGCCATACCTCTTGAGCGATTAACATAGCAATGTGGAATACCAGAGGCTTTAAACATCTAACTAACCCCACCACGAATACCCAATTAGAAACATATGATGTTATCATACTTCAGGAAAGATGGGTAATAAACCAAGCAGTATGGCCAAATTATAACCTCATTACTGTACCCGCAATTAAGCAAGCAAAAGGAAGATCCATGGCTGGCCTGCTAATTGGCATAGAAAACCAAGAAGGAGGGCTGCTTATATCAGCGACTAGACTCCAAGAGGAAGACTATCATGGCAGTTCTCTGGATAACACAGGATGCCAGACTCCCCGCCCCAGCGCTTGAGGTCACAAACATCGCTGGACTCGGTAGTGTCAGCTGCCACGAGGAAACGTTTCAGCCAACCCGGCTTCATCATCATCAGTCCCCCGGACAACAAGGGGAAGTAGATGGACGAGGGGAAGTAGATGGACGCCATGGGTAAGAGAGACATATACATGGTGGCATCCACGATCAAGGCGGCTAATGCTCTGGCTATCTTGGCCCGATACAACCCGGGAGATTTGGTACAAGCTTGGCCCGATCCTAGAATTCCTCCGCGACAACAAGAAAATGGAGGCTCGCCCCCTCTTTCAGGAGGGGGAGGTGGCGTCGGACCATGCCAGTACAGTGGCAGTGGACATCGCTGACATTGGCTTCTGGCAGATGGAACAAGGAGTCTGCCTTAGTCGGCAGGGATGGCTGAAGACCGCAAATGTTCACCAGGATGTTCATGCGAAGGTGCTGGACATGCCCTTCGATGGCAAAAATCTGTTTGGGAAGGCGGTCGACGAATCCCTTCTAGCCATAAAGACGGATACGGAGATGGCACGTTCCCTTGGCACTCTTCAGCAGCATCACTCGTCTTTTTGCTCCTCCAGGGGAAAATTGAACAGATCATCCAAGCGATTCTCCACATCATACAGGCAACCTCCCCGATCCTCCACGCAGGAAGCCTACAGGGGTCACTCCCAAGCCTATGGTAGTGGAGGTCAGTATTGCCATCGCCCGCAGGGAAGGGCGCCGGCACCCGAGCAAGCCTGTACTGGCCAAAATGTCAGGCTGCCACTCGTGCACCCCTGTGGGAGGCCAGCTGATGAGGTTCGACAGCGAGTGGAAGAAGATCACCGACAGATGGGTGCTGGACGCTCTCGCCCAGCGACACACCTCCGAGTTCCAACGCAGGTGCCCTCATATTCCACTGGTTCCCCGTCAGGAGCAGCATGTCCCTCAGCTCCTGGAGGACGTGTGAGCCAGGCTACGGAAAGGGGCAATAACGCTAGATCCCCAACGGCTCTGGGGCCCCGGAGTTGGTTCCAGATACTTTCTGGTCAGCAAGACAGGGGGTTGGAGACCCATCCTGGACCTGAAGTCCCAAAAATTCAGAGTTATCACGTTGCAGCACGTGCTCGGTCAACTGGTGGAAGGTGATTTCTTGATGTCGTGGGACATAGAGAATGCCTACTGGCATATCCCTATCCACAGGAAACATCATAGGTTCCTACAGTTCCTGGTGCAAGGCCAACACTACCAGTTCAAGGCCCTACCATTCGGCATCAAATCAGCCCCAAGAGTGTTCACAAAATGCCGGGCCCCGGTGGTGGCCCATCTGCGTATGGAGGGCATACACGTATACCTGTATCCCGATGATTGGCTGATAAGCACCCACTCCCAGGAACGGGCTGACAAGCACACAAAGGAGACCGTCCGGCTACTGACAGAGCTGGGGTTCTCCGTAAACTTAAAGTCTAAAGTCCTGCTTAACACTGTCGCAAAATGTGCTGTTCCTCTGTGCCAGACTCATCACAGAAGCTGGCCTGGCGTCCCCCTAGCAGCCATTCAAGGGAAGGTGAAACGACTGTCATCGGCGAAGACGTAAACGGTTCGGGCTGTCAAGTTCTTGCTGGGCATGATGTCCTGCATCTAACGCGTCCGTCTCTACAGGTTGCAGATGCAACCCCTACAGGAATTCTTGGATGCACGTTGGATACAAGTGTCCAGGAGTTTTGTGGGCAAGATCCCTGTCAACGAAGAGGCCCAGCGGGCAATAAAGTGGTGGGGGTGTGCTCCCACAACGCCCAGGTGACTGGATTTCAAACCCCGCCATTCCAGGAGACGGTTACCACGGACGCTTCTATGGAAGGTTTGGGGGCTGTGTGTAAGTCTGTGGTTTATGGAGGAGAAGGATATGCACGTCAACATCCTGGAGCTATGGGTAGTGTTGTGGGCCCTCAAGTCTTTCCTACCATCTCTGAAGGGCAAGGTGGTGAGGATCTTCATGGACAACACCACCACCATGTTCTACAACAGGAAGCAAGGGTTCCACTTGATCCCCAGTGCTATCCAGGGAAGCTTTGGACTTGTCATTGGGCCATCCGACAGGGGATGTTCCTCATCCCGTTTCAACTAGCAGGCATCAAGAACACCATTGCCGACTCAGTTAGCAGGGAACTGCATGCCTGCCATTAGTGGGAACTTCGTCAGGAACAGGTGGACCGTCTGTTGGTCAAATGGGACAGAACCCAGATCAGTCTTTTTGCCAGGGCAATGAACTTCAAATGCCAGAAGTTTGACAGCAGGTTCCACCAACCGAGGAGCTTAGGGGACGCATTCTCCTTCCTGTGGGAGGGTCTGTTCTGGTACGCCTTTCCCCCATTTCTCCTGCTACGTGTGATCAACACACTCAGTGTCAGTGCAGGATGATACTCAACGCCCCAGCGTGGCCAAGGCAGATTTGGTATCCAGACCTACTCAGCCCATCAGTGTCGCCCCCAGTCAAGTTGCCACTACTTCTAAATCTGCTCACCAGAGAGGGAGGTGCAATCCTTCATCACAACCCAGGATCCTTGAACCTGAAGGCATGGCTTCTGCAGCCTTTGAGTTTGGTGATCAGGTGCCAGCGGTCTGCAGAAAGGTGCTCGCCAAAGCCACAGCGTTGTCGACACTAAAGTGCTACGTCCATAAGTGGAAGTGTTTTTCTACATGGTGCTAGTCGCAGTAGATTACCCCTCTGAGGGTCACGACCCCACAGATTCTTCCATACTTGCTTTCCTTGGCAAAAGCTGGCCTGATTCACATGTCCATCAAGGTACATCTGGCGGCGATCTCACGCTACACCAGATCCCCGGGAAGATCCGCATTGTGGTCCGGCACACTCGTCAAGGAGCTTCTCTTGGGGCTTTTTCTATCTGAAGGTTCCGGCGTGGTAACTCAACATAGTCCTGACAAGACTTGTGGGGGCACCCTTCTGACTTATTCATCAAGCCCAACTCAAGTTTCTCTCATGGAAGACTGCATTCCTTGTGCCCATCACCTCAGCCAGGTGAGTGGGTGAGATCCAGGCCCTGTCCTGCAAGCAGCTGTAACTGACTTTCCACGAATCGAGGGTTGTGCTGCTCTTGCACCCCTCTTTCATGCTGAAGGTTCTGTCAGAATTCCACCTCAACGAGCCCCTGGTGTTAAGTGTTTTCTTCCCGAAATCTTCATCGCCGGCGGGGAGAACCTTGCCTTCGCTGGATGTTGCTCATGCCTTGAAGTTCTGCGTGGCACGCATGAAGAGTTTTCGGAAGACTTCTCAATTGTTTGTGAACTTTGGACCTGTGAATAATGGGAAGGCCTTGTCCAAGGCTTCCATCTAAAGCTGGCTCTCCAGCTGCATCATGCACTGTCATAGGCTGGCTAACCGGCCTCTGCCGGGCTGTCTGAGAGCCCACTCCACCAGAGTGATCGCTGAAAAGACGGCGTTCCTTTCTGGTGTACCCCTAATCGACATCTGCAGGGCTGTGATGTGGAGGTCCACGCATACCTTCACAAAGTTCTACTACGTTGACAGGGATTCCAGGGAGGAGTCAAGAGTCGGGCAGGCAGTGCTACGCAAACTGTTTGCTTGAGGCAAGTCTGTTCTAGGGGTAAGTGTTGATTACTTCTGTTGAGCCATGCCACCTCCCGTGGTTGCGTAATGTGTACTGCTGTGTATTCATTATTCATGAGCATGTGAATCCATGCCACAGCCCTTGCTGGCAAAGTTTAAGTTACTTACCTGTTACTATTGTTCTCCAGCATGGGTCTGGCATGGATTCGCATGCAAACCCTCCCTCTGACCCGCCTGTGGCTCTTCTTGGTCATATGGCCACTCACATGCTTACCAAATCTGAAGATGACTGCCAGAGGCGGGGCTTAGGGAGAGGACTGTCATTGGATGGGGACAGTATGACCCAACCCAGAGGACAGTGATTGGTTTAGAGGAGAAATACAGTGAAAGTGGAAAAGAAAATTCTTTTACCAAGGATTCCCAGCATGACGTAGGGGAATATTCATGAGCATGTGAATCCATGCCAGACCCATGTTGGAGAACAATAGTTACAGGTAAGTAACTTAAACCTTACAAGCAGTGCTAACAATAGGAAGTTTGTGAGGAAGGAAGGAATCAGATGCTGGGGACAAGGGAGGGGGGGATAGTAATAGCTTGAAAAAAGAGGACTTCTGTCATAGCGTAGTTTAAAACCAATAAATGATAATTCATCCAGAATTAAAAGGCTAATAGACAGGAAATCAAGGTAACTTGAATATAGGGTGAACACGAAGGAAAGAAAGAGTGGAGTATCATCAGCATAAAGATTCAAAATGAAGAAATAATATAAAGAGTATAAAGAGAAAATAGAAAGGGCCCTAGAACAGTACTTTGAGGAAAACCATGTAAAATAGAAAGTGTCAGAAAAACTCTCAGCCCAACATACAAAATAAGTACGTTTGGACAGATACGAACGAAACCAGGAAAGGACAGACTAAGAGAAACCAAAAGAAGAGAGAGAAGCAAGGAGTAAATAGTGATCCACAGTGTCGAAAGCAGCAGATTAAGTCCAATAAAATCAAAAGAGATGATTGGTTAGAATACTGTGCCGATAACAACAAATCAGACTGACGGAAGCAGTTCCAGTGGAATGAAAAGGATGAAAGCCAGATTAAAAAAGGGGAAGAATAGTTATCAGATACAAAAGAAGAGTCTTGGGAATAAGCTTAGAAAGATGAGGAAGAAGAGAAATGGGTCTGAAATTTGAAGGAAGAGCGGGATCCACAGAGGGGTTTTTCAAGATGAGGAGACTAGAAGCATGCTTTAAGGAAGAAGAGAAAGTTGAAGAAAGAAGAGAAACCAAAGAAGGGTTTAACTTGGACAAATAATGAGGGGAGAATAGGATCAGATGGAGCAGCCATAGTAGGAGCACGGGCTAGTAGAGACAGTGTCAGAAGAAAAGATCGGAGAAAAAGATAAGACAAGACGAGGAGAAAAAGGAACAGAGGAAAAAATGGCTGCTCGAAGAGTTGCCACTTTTGAAGAAAAATAAGCTGCCAAGTCAGAAGCAGAAAGAGTAGAACTAAGAGAGTGATGAAAAATGAAGATTAAAGTCGCCCAAGAAAATAAGTGGAGTTGAGGATGGCAAGAAAGAAAGTAAAGCATCCAGATTATCCCAAAAAGTACCAATGGGTACTATGGTTTTAGAAAAGACGTAAGGGAATATTCAAATGAAGAAAAGGAAGGAAGAGACAAAGAAACGGAAGGAAGAACAAAAGAAGACCGATGGAGAATGACAATCCACCCCCACGTCTATAGGGGGTGGGATGTGTGTAGAAAAGATGTATTTGAGGCAGGAATAGCCGTATTAGAGGAAGAGAGCTAGTCTCAGTAATAGATAAAAAGTGCAGATTAAAACATAGAAAGATATCATTACACAAAGAATGCACATTCCAAAGTGCAAGATTGATGGGAGGCAGGTGAGAGGTGCTTGGAGGATATACAAGATTTGAATAGGGGCATGGCCATGCAAGGAATAAAATGATGGAATTGGAAAAGTCATATCAACAGCAAAAGAAACCAGAACTGAGCAATTGAAGGGGCAGAAGTGTAACAGGCACTATGTTGTTAAGCAGTGCGAACCCAGTGAGTGGGAAACATTGGGCTAGACCAGGGCTGCTGAGCTTGACTAGAAGCAGATAAGTAAATAGGTGAAATCATGCTAGCAAACAGCAGAGCAAGAATGTAAATGCTTATCAGCGGACAACTGCAGACAGCAGCGTCTCCACTTGGCCCAACGTTGCCATTGGTTTGCCCAGGATGTGATGTCGAATGGTCAAGGCCAGTGGGTGAGCCGATGGGGGGCGTGTCCAGCACTATGAACAGAGCCTGATGGAGTTGTCACCCAAGCGAAAGCCGGCAGCCAGGCAGACCAAGCAGGTGAGTGAATAGGCTGCTCCCTGCAGGGAGCAGCATATGGAAACGTCCCCTGCATTCACATACCAGGCATAGCAGATGTCACACGAAAGCAGGGCAGGGTCCAGAGCACAGTGTAGCTGGGAGCAGAGCACCCGGCTGCAGACAGCAGCATCTCAACTTGGCCCAACTTCACCCTGAGCTTTGCCCAGGACGTGATGTGAAATAGTCAAGAGGCTGATGGCCGGGCCACAGGGGCATGTCCAGCACTGTGAATGGAATGCAATGGGTCACCCAAGCGGAGGCTATTTTGAGGTATTTGTGTATTGTATGAATATTGTTTGATGTGGATGTTATGGCTGGTATGGAGGGTGCCTAGGCGCTCCATGTTGAGGTTGAATAGCATGAGTGAGAGGATAGATCACTTTGGGCCTTGTCACAAAGCAGAGCAGAATCAATATGAGGCAAACACTCAAGTTTATGTTTAAAGGATACCAATTGATATGGGATTGAAACACAATTGGGCCAACTAAGGATAATGCAATGCAACAGGCTGGATTCTCCTTGAGGTTCAAATAGCAAGTCTCTGGGCACCTAACTCTGTCTGTGGATCCATTCCTGGGATGGGTCATACATTTAGTCTGTGTTTGTGGTTTGAGTGTGACCACACTTCTTTCTTTGTTCTGTAGATTCAGGTCCTCAAATTCTTGTCATCAAATCCTGGAAGACCGTTCACCTGTGTCTAATGCCCCGCCTGTTCTTGCACCTTAGGCTTGGACAATGGCAGAGGTTAGCGCTGTTTATTAGCGAAATAAGCAACAGTGTGTCAGCCAGGAGACTGGCCAACTGAGCTATATAGGTTGGGTCTGGGTGCCTTTACCACCTATGTCCTAGGGTCCTGTTCTAGTTCCCAACACTCCATCCTAGTCTACATTCCCAATGAGTCACAATGGACCTTTCCTGCACCTCTTATTCTCTCTCCTCCTTACAGTCACTTTCACCTCCTCGATGCTTCACTGCATGCTCATATCCACTCCACTCGCACCCCCTCAATCTTAGGTTGTATTTGCTCCTCTTTAATCTCCCTCTGCTATTCTCTTTTTCCAACCTCCTTTTCTCCTTTTGGCTCATCTAACCTCCTCCTGAACGCACTCCTCCTTTTAGCTTGGTTACCTCCAACCTCCTCTATACTGATTCCACCTTCCCCTCCTCCCTTAGGGCTTCCTCCACCCACCTCACTCATCCTGATGTTCCTTCTCACCACCACCTTACTGCTTGTAACCTCACTTCTATCTCGCTCTCTCTTCGTTCTTCTCCATCTCAATTTCCTTCTGCTTTCACCTGCACTCTCGCCATAGCTCCGTCTGTTTCCGAACACCTACACCAATGTCTAAAGGCTCACATTTTAGGTGGATGACTGGCTGGCTTAATCAAATTAAAGTGTTGTTTTGATCAATCTATGAATTGAATTGGTTAGGCTACGAACGTCCATGGCTTCCCTTATACCTTTGTTGTTCTGCCCTCTATGCACAGAGCTGCAGTGCAAGTCTTATTTAAGGCCATCTACCGTTTTAGAATTCTACTTTGTGAACAACAGGAGCAGGGATATACTGCGGTGGAGCTCGGCTTTTCACCGTCCCACAAGGTATTGCTCAGCCATGCATGCAAATGTGTAAACTACAGAGTTCTAGGGGTCCTCCTGTTTCTGGCAAAGAGAAGTGTCTTTGAATGCAGGGTGCAGTATCTTTACAATGGACCAGGCATTTCCTGGTCTCTAGCAACTCTGACACAGTTTGATCTTAAAGTTCAGGACTGGTTAAACCCTTCTTCCCAGGTCGTCCTAGCGTTGGCTTGCTAGGAATCATGAATGATATGCAAGAACACATTATGGGAGATGGAAGGCATGCGGCTACTCTACTTGATGACTTTGGAAACTGTTGCACCACAAAGGTGCTTGTGTTTGGATGTTTCATATAGTCTTGGGGCTTCTCTTGAAGGGTCAAGGGCATGTTCTCGCACAATGTGGCAAGCCCCGGTCCGATCAGTCGGGTATTGTGGCATACGCTAGGAGATCCCGGGAAAATAGCTCAGCAGCAACGTGCTCGCCTTGGAAGCAAGACACTGAGCAACACAGGTTTGATTCCCAGGTCTACGCTTAGAAACCTCTGTCTATTAAGCGCGTTATAAATAACCTATCATATCATTTCATATATCATATCCTTCAAACAGCTACCCTGGCCTTAGCATTGCATAGCAATTGACTATGCCCAGCCTGTGTGTGCCAGACCCATTACCACACAGGTCAGACAGGAGACTTCATCCACAGTCTCCTCAGGTGAAGGTTAAAACAAGTGATATGGAAGTATCCATCTTGACAAACATGGTGCTTTTCTATGTAGCTACAAGCAAATTAATTGAATTTTCTGTTTATCATACATACTATTCACCACACATGTGTCACCGATGACTTTACAATCTCTCAGACTCCGAATATGATTAGAGGGACTTTATTGAACACAACTCAAATGGTTTGGTATTTTAGTTGTTTGTTTTACTTGGGCCTCCTGTTGTAAAGCCTTATACTAGACCTCAGGATGCATCACTGAAGCACAGGTCTGCTGTGGAGTCTAGATTGGTTCCAGGCAAGACTTTATTTTACATATGTACATCATGTACATTACTCCAGTTTCTCTTGTATATATGTACAGTCACATATAGACATTGGCAGGAACATGGATGGATATTAACATAACTAACAAAGGAGTGGACCCACCGGCCATCCAAACATCCCAGCTCAGGCCCCCAACTGACACTCTCAGAACATTCACACACAGATCCACTCAACATTCTCCTGAGCTGCATCCATGCACCAACATTCTTACGGCAAGCACCCAGGCCAGTGACAAGACAAGACTACACTACAACATCTCCCTCCTTCGACCTCATGTGGGCTCCAAACCCTACCCTAGACTTCTCTAAAACCCCAAGAGGATTTCTGGCTAAAGCTCAGTAACACATATTATCTATTCAGTCTAGCTGCAGTGAGGGCCTAAAGGCCACAGCCTTAAGCCTTATTTGCCTAATTCCCTTAGCAACGTCCTAAGAGATCCCCAACTCTAAAGTTCCTTTCCAGGTTTCAGTAGCAATGGCAAGGTTTTTTGATTGTGCCAACAAGACGCTCTACTCCATTTGATCTTTCACCCACTTGCTCCCTTTCTCTCATGTCCCATATGTTGCCTGGTATTCACTCCTCCCTCTTGTATCCTGGTCTTGCCCCTTCTCCTCCCTCTCAATCTCCCCCTCTCTCTCGCTTTCTCTTTCTCTGCCCCTTCCACTCTGCTCTTTTCTGCCTCTGATAGTCCCACACTCTATCTCTTCCTTTATCCTCTATCTCACTCTCTACTCTTCTGTCTGCTCAACCTTTCTCTCCACTCATACCTCCTCTCCTCCCTTCTGCTCCCACTCATCCCTCTTCACCCAACACCCACTCATTAGCCTGCTACACTCACTCTCACAGGCACTCACTTATTCATTGCCTCACTCTCACTATCTGGTACCACTTCTCTCACTACCAACACCTCACCTAACAATCTCCTGCAGCAACACTAGCTGCACCAACACTAGCTCCTCAGCACTCAGCTTTGCCATCCATCCTCTGCCTGGTCTCTCGGTCCACTTCCACCTCCACTTTAACTTATCTCACCCGAACACCTTTTACATTGTTTTCCATTTTCAGCTCTTATCCTTTCTTCCTGCTGGCCCACACCACTGTGCCTTCTATTTTCCCTCGGGGGATGAGTCTTTAAATGGCAAGCCTTCATAACCCCGTTTTGGCCCTGCCACATTTTCTTCTGTGGGATTCGCCTTCGTCTTCGACCCTGTGTGGTCCAGTGTTCGTTGAGTGATGCTGTCTCCATTTTCTGCAGTGAGTACTGCTGGGTCGGTAAAGCATTCAGTTCATTGAAAGTGTGTTTATGAGTTTGAGCTAGAACTCCTGTTTTCTGCTATTGTCTCGGGTGGTTGCTGGGCATGCTGGTAGTTGAAGTTCTGTAACAATACTAAAATAACCTAGGCCAACATGAAAGCAGTAAGGCATTGGGTGATAAAATGGTACCGGTGTAGCAACCATGGCACATATGGTGGAACAGAGTCTGTGACCCACCAAATTCCCTTTTCCCTTGCCCCTCTTCTGGGGCAGGACTGGCTCTGATAAAAACCTTGTTAGACCACCTACCCCCTGTTGGGAGTGGTCAATGCCCGCTTCCATCACCCCTGCCTGTGTCCACTACCTGGCCATTGTGGAGGATCAGAAGGGGGAGACAAACTAGAAGTTGCCATTTTCAAGATGCGTTTATTCAAATACTAGGAAAATGCCTAACTTTCCTAATCTATGGGCTTCCTACCTAACACAACTAACTAGGTTGCTTGTCATTAGTTTGAGTAGTCCAAAAGTAAAGTCTGTCCTCGGTCCAAAACTAAACTATGCTGACACTACCCCCATGACAAAACAACTAATGTCCAGGAGAATGACACCCTTCTCCTGAGGCGACTTTCCCAACCTTGGTTATTGTGAACCTAACTGAAAACCAGGAGAATGACTCCTGGATCAGCTTTCTCCGCTCAGTTCCTTTTCAATAATGAATCCTTAGATAGTTCTTAGCTATCTTTTGCACAAGTTCATTCAGTTCATAAAGGGGATTTTCCCAGTCCTTGGATTTCGCCTTCCCCTGGTGTTGAAAGATCCCTTTGATCAAAGTTTCATCGTCTTTGAATATTTTGGTCTTTCTTAGGCGTAGATAAGTCTCTTTCTCTGGTTGACTCTCACTCTCTTGGTCACTCACTTTCTCACTAAAGTAACAATGGTAACCCCTGTATTGGTTCTCACTCTCTTGGTTATTAGCCTTCTCACTGGGACGAGTATGATGAGCCCAATGGTGATTCTCGCTCTTTGTTATCAACCTTTCCACTTGCACGAGTATGATGATACCAGTGATGTTTCTCGCTCTCTTGATTTAGTCTTCTCACTAAGATGAGTATGATGCCCACAGTAATGATTTTCTTGATTACTGGTCCTCTCCTTGGGACGAGTATGATGCCCCCAGTAATTATTCTCGAAACTCCTTTTTACTTGGACAAGTATGATTAGCCCAGTAGTTATTCTCACTCTACCTTGGTACTGAGACAAGTAAGATTACTTGAATCGTTATATTCGGTCTTGGTAGCATGCCGACTTTGAATATGCCAATTGTAATGACTGCTTCTCTCCCCTGGTCTCCTGCTCTCCAGGTTACCTTCTGTGCATAGGGGCCGTGTCACTGGGTGGGCATTCTCCTTCTGTGCTTCTCTCATGCTTGTCATGATGGCTCTTGTTCCTGTCTGCACTGCTTTTCTGGATACGCTTCAGTCTATTTTTCGTTCTGTGGTATCGGCACTGAGAGGGTTCCCCTCTCTTCCCCGTCTCAGCCACCATGGATCCGGATGCCTCTCGTCCTTTGCTCTGCTCCCTCTCCGGTCACGCTCTGGTGTTCGTTTCCACCAAGTGGGTTCGACTCAGAGAGGGGTTTCCTCTTTTCCCTGTTCTCGGCCACCACTTCTCACTGGTGTGTCCGTCATGGGGCCGAACTCCGCCACACACCCTCTTGCTATGCTGTCTAGGGAAGAGTGCTCCTCAGGCACCTGTTCGTCCAGGAGTTTCCCCAGTCTGGGTGTCTGCATTCTCACCAGCATCCCTCCTGGACCTGGTTTGAAACACCCAGGTCTCGCTAGCAGTCATGCTCTAGCCTCCCACTTTTATGACGCTCTTCTGGGGCTTCCCCAGCATCTTTAGGGATTCCTTTCTCAGTGTCTGAGCCATATTCTCTATGCCTCTCTTGGATTTCTTCATTTCAGTACCTTACAGGTACTTGTTCTCTAACTGCATGGATCTTCTTCATCGTTGTACCCAACAGGTACTTATTTTGTTCTGAAACACCACAATAACAAATGTAGGTAGATTTATCTTGTTCTCTCCCAACAGAAAAGGCATGGTTGGGTAGGAAAGGGAGTTCTTCATCAGAACGGGAGTCCTTATCCCCATGGTTGGAGTCTCTGGCAGGGAGGTCCTGCATGCCTCTACCCCTGGGGAGGGTATCATGTAGTGGGCTCAGCTCTGTAGCCTTACAAGGAAAGGCTCCCTCTGGGGAGAAGTGACTGAATCCCTTGCTTCGTCAGACCTGCTCTGACTAATCACACCATATCACACCATATCAGAAACAATATCATGCCATTCTTCACTAAACAGTAACACGAAAACCTAGTGCGCTCAGTTATGCACAGATTGATATAAAGGATTGCATTGGGTAGTGTGAGGGGTCAGAAATGAGAGGTAGACACAAAGTTGTAATGTTTTTAACATTAGCCATTTTATTAAAATAAAAAGTGTCGGGATAAAAGCCTAAATGTCCCTGTCCTAAAGAGTTTCCCTGCCCAGAAAAAATAAAACTAAAGCAAGCGGATCTTGTGTCAAAAATATATCTGACCCTCACACCAAAACACACAATCAAAAGGTGCAAAGAAAATGGCTCTGCTTTAAATTCAGCAAAAAGTGTGCAAAAACCAAATATGTAAATCCAACAAAATATTCCTTTTATCGAGGGGATGATTCCCTTACCCTGAATTGTCTCAACTAGAATGTTGCAAGTGTTCTGCGCAAACAATGTTCCTTTAAGATAAGTGGAAATGTTTCTTTCACGTAACCCTTTCTTAAAGATGATGAACAGTGTCTCTTTCAAGCAATGGTGTTGGAAAGGATTGCAAAAGTGTCTTTTCCCTAAAATGGTGATTGAAAGGATGGCAACAGTGTCTTTTCTATACAACAACTTAAAGATGGCCTCCTGGTATACTCTGCTGCCAGGAACCTTTCCCACAATGTCCACAATGAGTTTTCTTTTCACATACTCTACATGGATTACCTGGTGTACTCCCCTGCCAGTAAGTCCCCTCTGGGCTTTTCAGATCCCTTGGCATACTTTGTTCTCTTTTCCTTTCAAGTATGACACAGTTGTACTCCTTCACTGTGTATACTCCATTGGCTCCAGGTATTATTTGTTCCAACTCCCCCCATGTAGCCATCCCATTAATGGAGACTTGTTCAAGCTCTGCTTGTTAACTTCATTATTAGTGTTCATTGGCTTGTGGCAATACTTGTTCCAATCTTCCCCATCTTGATTTCCCACATATGAAGATGTATACAGCTCTTGGCTTTCAATTGCTTCATTAAAGTTAATTTGCTCCTGCCAACATTTGCTCCATCTTTCCTCCTATCGACATCTCATATATGGAGACTTGGGTAAATTCAGTCTTTGTCGGTACACCCCGGAACGCCCAGTACTCTTGGGCAGACTCACCAGTGTTGGCTCGCATTTCTGACCCTTGGCGTCTAGCTGTGGCGAATTCCGTGCTGCGAGAAAGCAATCCCAGCTCTGCCGACCCTCTTGCGGGTCTCCTGCTGACTTCTTTTTCACCCACTGGCGGAATTGTTGACCCTCAAAGGGACCGCGTCCCAGCAGCCTCTCCATTGCTGTTGGTTCCCCAGCGGTCTCCCGCCGATCTGCTATGCTGTTCCTGTTCTCCCCACTTTCCGGTAGGAAGTCTCCCACTGTCAGCATAGCCCCCTCGCATGTGCCTGCCTTCGGTTCTGCTTTCCGCTGTGCCCGCTCTGCATCTCTCTTCTTCTCTACTCTCCATTCGAAAAAGGCACACCATGTTTAAATGTCCCAAACAGCTGACTGGAATTACAACAACTAGTCTGCACATTTAGCTTGGTGTGTACTCTGCTCGACATGAACTCCTTTCTCCTCTACCTCGTCTCAGTACTATAGGTTTTATGTGAATTGGAGTCCATGGGAGTTTTAGACTTTGTAAAGCTGTATTGCTTTGGATCTTTGTTTAAATTAAGACTGTGAGAAATAGGAAATGTTAAGCAAGCCTTATATGTAATGGCATTTTGCTCAGATTCTTTTAGAGGTTACAGTTTCAGGGACGCCGGCTAAGAATACTGTATCTCTTTCAATGGAGTCATTACTTCCTCCTGATAGTCGGGGCCCCCCCCCACACGATCATCCCTCATAATACCACCCCTAGGGTTAGGATCAGGTAGCGGCTGCCTTCCCCACCCATGTGGGAGGAGATCATCACTGGTATCAGTGATGACTCCACAGGAGTCATCACTTTAGCCCTACCCACTTTAGGTCAAATAAAATGACCGCACATGAAACCATCTGTACAAAGTCACATGTGGCAATCTACAGGCAAACCACACACTTTGGAGGCTCTCCTTGTATTATATTTTGCTAATAGGTTTTCTTATAGTCTCGCCGATGGTGCAAGAAATACTCTGTTGAAGGGGTTTTATTAGATTTTTCAGCGCCCTAGGGCTGTCCCTCTCACTCTCATCTAAAAATCGCCAATCCTCCCTAACCCAGACACCAGACATCCATATACCCTAGGTTATAAAGTATGGTGGAATCTGCAGTATATACTAAGTCCTTACTAGTACTACAAGTGAGGATCTAAAGGCAGAATGCAGCCAAACTCCCTCAGGGACTTCCTAGACTGTAGGACTTCCCTACTCTATATGGGTGCTATTCATTTTAAAAGGGGTATTGGATTGTGCCTTGCAGACACTCATCCTGATTCAGTCTCCTTTCTATCTCGCCCATGTCATACTCTCCATCTCACTTCCTTGTGTTCTCCTCTCAATACTCTTTGGCTTCTAACTACTCCCTTCTCCTTCAGTCCTTCTCCTTGCATCTTCCTCCTCTGTCCCTCTGAGGTTTCTCACACCTTCTACGCTTTTCCACATCCTTAAATGTTTTTACATTCTCCCTGATGAAACTGCCTTCTCTGCCCTACTGTTGCCTTCTCTGCCCTACTGCTTCCTTCTCTGCGCTGATGATTCTTTCTCCACACTGCTGCTCCCTCCTCTGCACTATTGCTCCCTCCTCTGCACTATTGCTCCCTCATCTGCACTATTACTTCCTCCTACTACCACGCACACCTTCTACTCAAACACTCTCCGTTCACAGAGAGTGAGATCATACAGAGGTTCCTGAGAGAAACCATAAAAAGGCTCCACTATTCTCCTTGAGACACAGGGAGCAGTGCACACATTTTCTAAAGGATTTGGTGGCGGGACAGTCCTACAGACTCTGGCTGTGCTGGGAGCCTGTGCAGATTACTCTGCACAGTACAGAGCTGAAGTATAGGGTTACTAACATGCTTAAGAGTCCACCGAAATGTAAACCCTTTAAAAGCTGCTCTCGCTACCAAAGAGTTCTCCACCATTACTGCTGCATTTGGAATTAGGGATAAACGGAGTTGATTAAGATGCCAAACTCAAACATCTATTATATTGGCTAAAGCTTAAGTCTTCAAACCATCTGGCAATTTACTGTGCAGCCCGATTGAATGTTGTTGCTTAACAAGGCATGCAGAATCTCCCCTGAATGCGACATGTCCATGTTATGGCATCAAATCTGAATATAAACGTAGACGTCATGGGGTCAAAGGGCCCGGGGTAGCTGCTAAAGCTTGTATTTTACAGACGTATAGACTGGTACTACAGTAGAACAATCTCACATTGTATGTTGATGGGCTTCATCTATAGGTACCTAGACTACAAACTGTATTTCGGTATTGAACAATACTTAATCTCAATAGAAGGTAGAGAAGCGAAAACTCTCTATTTGGTACTTCAATTTGGTGACTTGCCTTTAGCAGTGTTAACGGAGAAGTGGTCAGTCGGAATCATGGTAAGTGTAAAAACTGTCAAACTGTAAAAGAAGACTTATCCCATTCTTAGTCTGTAGTCCACTATATTCCTATTTGAGAAGAAAATGGATGTTCCCAATTTACAGAAATCTGAACATCATGTACATACACCAGCCGTAGGCTGCTTCTTTCATGCACATGATAGTTCCACGATATGGGCATAGGGTCAATACTAAAAAAGAGCATGGTGGGCAAGAAACAGATGTTAAGATTGCTTACCTAACCTTAATTCGATATAGATTTGATCTGTTTTTAACTGTAACCAAAACTCCATTTGAAATTTCTGAAAACAACCACTTTTTAATAACGATCATCTGAATTGTATGTTTTTATTTTGTTTTATTTATTGAAATGCTTGCATTATTGTGGATTTTATACTAAAATACATCAGACTGACTGATATCGTACATTTAGCCCAGTCCCCTCTTTCCACGTGGGTCTCGTACGGAACAACAATATCGGTCTAATGCTCCAGTTTGTGTTATAGAGCTTCTGCCTTTGCCGACTTCCAAAGATGAGTCCAGTTCTTTTTTATTGGTGGAGTTTTTATTTTTGTCTCCCTGTTGGTGTGCGGGAACTTCACGAGTTTCCAGACAACACAGGCTGCTTCCATCTCAAGGTGTGCAGCATTGACCAAAGCCGCCTTGGAGCTCCTGCGCCTTTATTTGGGTACAATTTACTGGATGTACACCTCTTGCGTAAATTGTTTTTCTCTCCCGGAGTGTTCCAGCAGATTCTCGTGTTCCGAATCCCTGGTCTTTGAGAGCCTGTTTGCCCAGGAGTGTTATAGAACCAGACCATGGGTGGGAACAGTTCATGATTGCATAGTGCAGATAATTGGGAGGTATGTCTGTTTGGTAACTTGGATACAATTAGAAGTATAGACTCAACATAAGTATTTCGGTCAATTAGTAAATATATTCTACTCAAAGGTCGAATTGGACTCTGTAGTCTTAATGTCACTTCTAAGGCCTAGGCAGAATTACAGCTCTTCTGATGGCAAGTATTACAGTAACCTATAATCTACCCTCATTTGAGTCACTTAAACATTTTCAGCTAATGTCTTCCTTTAACGCCAGAAAGAACGGAATTTTCGCTATTTGGGGAAACATTTCTCTAAGATCATGCAAAAAAGCTTTACTTTCCCTACATTTGTATTTTATCCTCAATTTAAAGATTTACAGCAATAACATATGTATTGTATACCTGTATTGCATGGAGATTTAGGACAAAAATCATGGTCCATAAAAATGCTACCTTGAATGTGTTTTAGACTATGGAGTACTACAAACTGCCTTCTGAACTAATAATACAGTATCTTATTGTGCAGTTGATGAGTTCTTTTTAATTTTACCTACCATGACCATCTTTATCTATGCCAATGAACTCGTGTCCTGTGTATGGAATGCGGCTAAACCCTTGACTTCAAGTATTTTGGTGCCTTGTCCAATAGTTATAGAAACCATTTTAGGTGTAATAATTATAATGCAGACCAACTGACAGCCCACAAGGCTCTCTCTTTGGCCCTCAACTCTTCATGGAAAGCAAGGTGGACATAAGTCACTAGGTGCATCATTTTAGACAAATGTGGTCCTTTGTGGGTCAATGTAAATAGGCAATAACAAGAACCCATCTGGATTAACTGCAAGAACAACTTCTAAATGAATGCTCCTCCAAAACGTGGACTTTGTCTTCAGAAGCTCTAGAATGCATTTGTTTTAAATGTAAAAATACCTCACTATTTC
Organism: Ambystoma mexicanum; assembly: GCF_040938575.1. Taxonomy (NCBI): domain Eukaryota; kingdom Metazoa; phylum Chordata; class Amphibia; order Caudata; family Ambystomatidae; genus Ambystoma; species Ambystoma mexicanum. The sequence goes on from NC_090936.1 coordinate 651,079,631, forward strand.
AGGGGCCAGCTTCATTGGCAGATGATGGCCTCCATAATTGTATGCAGGCTCCTTATTGGTTCACAATAGTCTCCATAGTAAGATCACTTGCTACCTGAAAAATAGATGAGGAGTGCATGTACCCCATTCTTGGGGCTTTCAGTTGGCATCTGCTTACATGTGAAGGGTATTTAAATTACATTTATTTTAAACCCATTTTCAGAAAGAGCTTGTCATCAACTGATGGCATTGTATGGAATGTTCTCCCATTGGCGTTCGTATTTGTGGGCAACCTTTCTGGGAAACACTAAAAGCCTTCTGCTTTTGATGGCCTACTAGAATCCAGGTGCCACATTCCTGATCTGGATTAAGTGTTTCCCTCTTTCTTACAGTGACTTGAAGTGAATTTAGAAACATATGATGATGTAGTCAAGCCTTGAGGTAGGACTCATCAGTGATTTGGTGCCTGCTAGGCGCTCGGGCATGAATTTCTACAAATGGGGATGTTTTGAGAAGAACTGTTGGGCTTTTCCTTCATTTGCTGGGCGTGGGCGCCACTATTTGAGTTGTGTGGGGCTATCTGCTTCTAAATGAATATGTAAACCTACCAAATATCCACAGAAGCCAATTCAGGTACTGACATATGGCCTCGATACAGAAGGGCTCTAGTGTCTCCTGTCAAATGGTGAAAAAAGTCATGCCTGCATGTACTTAAGCTTATTGGCCCAAGAGGTAAGAGGTGCCACCTGTAGAGTATTGACATGCTTGCAGTGCAAGCACCCTACAAAAAGAGATCAGACTGAATTAAGATGGATAGTTTTACTATAGCAAAAATTATGTCTATTATTTGTAAAAACGACCTATCCTGTTTTTTATTTGTAGGTAACATAAACAATCATTTCACTTTCTCACCAAGTGCTGGCACAAATGTGACGCGTTTAACTCTTGGAGCGCAGTTTGACTACACCAATGGATTGGACCAGGTTTGGGACTACAAATTATTGGTGTACATAACAGATGACAATTTACTTGGGGCTGCTACAAGAGCATCTACAGGACTAATTCAAACCGGGACTGTGACACTGAACATCCATGTGTTTATCCCAGGCCTAACAACTGTCATTACTACAACCACAGTAAGTCCATTGAAAGTTACATTACAGTTAACTAACTGCTGTACCCCTGAGCAAATTGAGATATGCCTGTGTGTACTATTGTTTGTACTTTGTTCCAAATATCTTTACTTAGATTTTGCTAGTTGGTTTGGCTATCAAAAAGTCTGACATTTCATGTTTCCTATAGCATTATTATTTCGCCATGTAACTACTTGACACATTCCATCTTTCTTCTGGGCTTTGCTGCCAACATACAGAATATCATTGTGAATTACTTAATGACCACAGCAGAGGACCATTTGCATCAACTGACCAAGTTGACTTAACGTTTACCTTGAAAAGATCCAAATGAGGTTAGAGGGAATATCTGCAACTAGTAATTAAAAATGTGTACAATGTCAGAGTCGTATCCACTTTCAAAGTAGCATTTTGTAAAATACTTGGTTGTTGTTGTTTGACTGAATCAAGTAAGACCACCTAGACCCACCTGCCCACTTCCCCCTACAGGGTTTCATAGTAATGCGTCTCTAGACTAAGGTTAAATCTCAGACCTAAGCGTGTAGCAGTGGCTGGGTTCTATGAGGACGTGTCAAAGTGAGGTAATTTGGACCTTCTGGTAGGAGAGTGTTTCTGCTGATATGGTCCAACCCAGCAATGAAGGAGAAATACGTTTTCTCCGTGACTTGCGTGAATTAAGGACTAGTGTGCGCTATTTTAGACAACGTTTTGTAGCTGTCATTGGCCTGTGTCGGATTATATGAATCCCTGTGTTTGTTTCCATAAGCAATGAGGTTCTGTTTAAATCTTTGGGGACCAGGAGGTGGCGCTGTGGAGCAGCCCAAGATGATCTGCCTAGCTCTTGAGCTCCGTGTGGCTCCGGCTGAAATCCGTCATCAACTGCGGTTCCTTTTGCCTGCACTGCCTTATCCTTGGTGGAGCTGTTGCCCCTTCTCTTCTGGCAATCTTGCTGCAATCCCGACCCGAATCGGCCCCGGAAGGCCTGCGAACGAGACTTCTGGGCCTGCTGGCGGTTGGCACGCCGGGCCTTGGCGGGCGCCTGGCTCCCGTTCCCTGCCCTCCTTGATCGGCCGCGGGCGGCGGCCGCAGGGCGCGGGGCCCGTGCGCGCGGCCTCGACTGCCCGTCTGGGGGGGCCTCTGGCCGCCAGGCGTGGCAGCTCCCCTGAGGACACCATCGAGCGGAGGTCCGCGGCCGGACCCGCATGCTCTCGCCTCCTCCTCCACAGTCTGCGCTGGAGCGTTCGTTTCTGTGCGGCGGCTGCGCTGGAGCCTGACCGCCTTGACAACACGTGGCCTGCTGGGGGGCGACCCCACCTCCCCCCTGCTATCAGCGCCAGAGCGCTCGTCCTGGCGTGGCGACCGGACTGGGACCCCGCCTGCCACTTCTCCCCTTGCATACAGCGCCGGAGCACTCATCTCGTCTAGGCGGCTGGCTGGAGCCTGGTTACCCTGAGCTTGTGGGGCTCACATTACTGGACTAAGGAGGTGAGGAGCGGGGGGGGTGCACCGGGTGGACCCCCATCTACTGGTCTGCCTGCTCCTATGAATCCTGGCCCTCTCACTCTGCCCTGCGTGTCATCTGAGCACCCCCGGAGGACCTGGATCTCTGCCCGCAGGCTGCTGCACCGCTTCCCATACTGGGGGCCCGGACCGCACCTTATACGAGCTACTGGGGGCCGCCGTGTCTCGGGCCCGGTGGGGTACCGAGCCTGCACATTCCCATTCCACCGGGGCCACCTGGCTAGCGGCTTCTACTCAGTATTCTTTGTCATGATTGGAGGGGGACCTCTATAAAACAACTGTCCGGCTTCACTATCAGGGAGCCGCTCGCTCGCTGTTTGGATCCCTCGACTGGTCCCTCCACTCCGTCGTCTGCCCCAGCGGCCATCTGCCATCTCTGTGTCTCTATCCACAATGCCAAATAAAACCAAGGGGGTCTCTGGGAGGGGAACCATGGATAGATTTGCCAAATCAGTCCCGAGGGAGGAGATGGGACACGCATCGTCCATGGCCAAGAACTTCGCCTCGTTCCACGAAAAATTGGACAACATTAACGCCAATGTTGCTTCTCTTAAAACCCGAGTGGACCAGGCAGGCACCAGAATTACCGAGGCCGAAAGTAGGATATCCACGAACGAAGACGAGATTCATGTGCTGCAGGATACCGTCGCCTCCCTGTCGCGCGACATGAAAAGTGTGAGGGCCAAGTGTGACGACCTAGAATCGCGCTCCCGTAGGAATAACCTACGTATAATTGGGGTCCCTGAGAACGCACTTAAGGGCCGCATGGAAGATGCCATTGAAGCTCTACTCAAGGATCTACTAGGCAACCCAAATCTCTCACCGTACTTTACTGTCGAGCGTGCGCACAGGGCCCTGTCTCCGCGGCCCAAGCCGGGGGATATCCCAAGGCCCATCATTGCCAGGATCCTCCACTATCGGGACAGATACCTTATCCTCCGGCTGGCCCGTGAGAGGGGAGACTTGCGCCATGAGTCCCACACCATCAGGATCTTCCCGGAATTTTCAATTGCAGTGCAGCAGGAGCGGCGCCAATTCCTTGGGGTTAAGAAACTGCTTAGAGAACGCAATGTCCCGTATGCCATATTGTTCCCGGCACGTCTCAAAATTACTCACAATAATAAACTATACTTTTTCACTGTCCCGGATGAAGCGGCAAAATTCATCGAGGCTCACATACCACTCCACAATCCGGTGCCTGACCACGCCGGCGCTGACTGACCAGATGTAGCTTAGTCTGTCACTGCTTCACCTGACTGGTAATCCGTCAATGTGCATGGGTCAATGGCAATTTTCTATCATCAACCATGCGGTCTGGGTACCCTTAATATACTTACGGGCAGTGGCCCGGCTTGGGTGTTGGAGACTAGCGTTGGGACCCTACAAAAACTCTGTATTCCGCAGAAACCTGTTATTTGACAGTTTATGCTGTCTTACGCAATGTTTAAGTAGCCGTCCACACGGCAACAGCGCACCTCACTGCAATTGCAATGTGTATGTTTTATTGGATGCTACTGCTAGTTGGCCCCAGTTGGGCCCTGGAAAGGGCATATCCCTGTTGGATTTCGCCCACCGACCCTTATTTCCTGGTGATGGTCGGGTTAGTTGTTGGCGCGTGCATCCGGGGGGGGGGGTGATTTCCACTGCAAGTTGTGGGTGGGCAGTGAGGGAGGGGGTGGTATGGTTGGGGTCTGGGGTAACAATATTTTAAATGACAGGGGCGCACGACATTGGGGCGCCCTCGTGGGAGCTCTCCTCATTCACTGTGTAAGTTTCTACGGCGGTTGTGGGATGTACCTTAGTCCCCTGTAATGTCCACAACAGTGATGTCCTGGAATATCCGGGGTTTAAGTAACTACACCAAGGCGCGCAAAATCATAGCCCACGCCAACAGACATGGTTGCAAGATATTACTATTGCAAGAAACACACTGTGGGGGCTCGCTAGCCAGGTGCATCGCACCTGCATGGGGTCCACACAGGTACTTCACGGCTTATTCGACCCGCGCCAGAGGGGTATTGACAATGAGCCACAGGTCACTTAAGTTTGTACTCCACAAGAGCTACATCGATCCAGAGGGAAGGTACATTATCCTACACTGCGCAATAGCGAACAGGGACTATTTACTGGTTAATACATATGGCCCCAATGTGGACTCTCCCGACTTTATTGACCGGATTGCTTCCATACTGCTGGGATACATAGGGGTGCAGATTATTTTGGGGGGGGACATGAACATTATCTTAGATACCACACTTGACAGAACTGGCACGGCCCCCAGACTCCTTTCCAATGCGGCGCGCAAGCTCCTTGCACATAACCTTGCCCTTGACATACGAGACCCCTGGCGGGTAATGCACCCGCAGACGCGGGAATATACTCATTCCTCAGTGCATGACAGCTCCTCCAGAATTGATATGTTCTTCCTGTCTAGTTTTTTGCTGGGGAGGGTGTTGGAAACTCAAATATTGGCGCGCACCCTCTCGGACCACTCACCGATCCGGCTGTCTATAGACTTGGGCGTACCCGCCCCTACAATTAACTCTTGGCGTTTCAAGTCTTTGGCCTTACAGGACATCGTATTTAAGGCTGATATATTGTCCGACATCCAGTCCTACTTTGAACTTAATACACCTCAATCTACCTCTGCAGGGGTCCGGTGGGAAGCTTTCAAAGTCTTCATCAGGGGAATGTCCATATCTAGGGAGGCGGGAACCCTCAAGGCCATTAGGGCTGCCCTTGCCCGCTCTGAAGCCAAATTACGCGAACTTGAGAGCGCTCATCCTACATCTATCGACCCCGCGACTCTATCCCAGATCAGCAAGGAACTCCGATTTTTCAATGAACAAGCCACCAGGGAAGTCCAATACTTCAGTCGCCCACAGGCGGCTCATAGGTATGGAGAGGGGGACAGACCTGGCAGGACACTGGCTACGTTGGCCAGGGGTGAGTGGGGCCAAACCCAGATAACTTGTATCAAGGACAGCCTGGGGTCGGAACGGTGGTCTGACCAACATATTCTGGAGGTCTTCACGGACTTTTACTCAGAGCTGTACACCCAACCCCCCCGAGCACAGTGAGTCCCAAATGCGCGACCTCCTCAAGCAGATCCCCATGACTATCGTTTCCCCCGCTACCAGGGACCAATTGGATTCCCCCATCCTGCTGGCTGAAATAGTTGAGGCTATATCTAAATTCCCTAAAGGAAAAGCACCTGGTCCCGACGGGCTGACGGCTGAGTTCTACCAGGAGCATGTGGCCACCTTGGCTCCCAAGCTGCTTGAGGTTTGGAACGAGTCACTTCGGCTGGGCACTCTTCCCCCTTCGCTGCGCGAAGCCACCATCACGGTCCTGCTCAAACCCGGTAAACCCACTAACGAGTGTGGATCATATAGGCCCCTCTCACTGATGAATTTGGACACCAAAATCTTCGCCAAAGTGATTGCCAACCGCTTCCTCCCGGTCATGTCGTACATGGTCCACGAGGATCAATCAGGCTTTGTACCCGGAAGATCAACATCCAACAACATTAGGAGGCTGCTTAACATCATGGCACGTATTGACCAAGGGGCGAGTGCGGTTGCGGTCACACTGGATGCCCAGAAGGCATTTGACATGGTGTCTTGGAAATACATCTGGTTGGTCTTGGAAAATATGGGGGTAGGGCCCAATATGATAGCATACATTAGGTTACTGTACATTTCCCCGGTAGCCAGGGTGCGAGTTAACTCTCAGACGTCCGGTCTGTTCCCTCTTTTTAAAGGTACCCGACAAGGCTGCCCGTTTTCCCCAATCCTCTTCGCCTTGGCAATCGAGCTGATGGCCGACTACGTCAGGGGCGGCATGCGCGGAGGGGGGTGCGGTTGAAGGACTCCCCTGAGATCATCTCGCTGTATGCGGATGATGTGCTACTCTTTATAAGAGACCCAGCTGTTCATCTGGACCCGATCTTACGTGACGTCACCCGCATCGGCACATACTCTGGGTTCACTATAAATTATACGAAATCTGAGATCCTCCCCCTCACTAGCTCCACGATGCAGCCGACCACCGAGTACCCGCTCCGTTGGTCCCCGAATGGGATTAAGTACTTGGGAGTCCAGGTGTTCCTCGCCAGAGAATCGCTACTAGCAGACAACTACCAGGCAGTAGCCGAGCAAGCCGAGGCCAAAGTCACGCGCTGGCGTACCCTTCCACTATCACTAGCCGGCAGACTCTCGCTGGTAAAAATGATCCTGCTACCCAAGTTGTTATACATATTTGGTAATGTTCCTGTCTGGCCGGGTAGGAAATATTTTACGAACCTGCATAAATTGTTTGCCCAATTCCTGTGGCACTCTGGCGCGGTGCGTAAAAAGTGGTCGGATATGTCGCTACCCTACGACAGAGGGGGTTTCACAGCCCCAGACTGGCTGCGATATTGGACTGCTTCACTGGTGCAGTTCGCATCTTACTGGTACCCTGGGCCCCCACCCCGTCCCCACGTCAAACTTGAGGTTCTGGCAGCGGCAGGCACTGATATCATGTCCTTGATTCTCAACCGGCAGTATGTGCCGGACTCTCCCATTGATCCGGTCCGGACCACGGTACAGGCTTGGGGCCAGATATTCAAAACTTGCGACGAGCAATGTCCGTACTACAAATGGCTCCCCGCCTGGAGGTTTCCCGGGCTGGAACCCACGCATGACACCGCCCTGGCGCGCCATTGGGAGGCCCTGGGATACCGCGCCCTCACCGATTTCTATCCAGAGGGACAGTTTATAACACCGCAGACGTGGAGGCCGGGGCAATCGGGTTCCGTTCTGGAGCTCCTGCAGTTCTACAGACTCCGCGCTGCCTTCCGAAATGTATGGCCTGTCTTCCCCATTGAACCCCGGGACTCTCCTGCGATTGCTTATATCGCCAACTCGGGTGGCGCCCGCGGGGTGGTTTCCTCATTATATAAGCTCCTCTTGACCTCGCCCTCTCCACTTCCGTCCAGGGCCCGTGATGACTGGGCCTTCGAGCTGGAACTGGTACTTACTGACCAACAGTGGGAGAAGATGTGTTCCCATACTAGCAGAGTGTCCCTAAACTTCCGCTACCGCACCATACAATATAAACTGCTTAATAGGCTGTATTACACTCCAGGTAGAGTGTCTAGGTTTGCTTGCTCCGATTCTCGGCTGTGCCCCCGCTGCGGTGTGGAGGGCGCTGACCACTTGCACATGTTTTGGGGCTGCCCGGAACTGGCCACATTCTGGAGTAAAGTCATAGAGACACTGTCTGAGATCACTGACACTGAGGTGGACCCTGATCCAATGGGGATTCTGTTTGGAGTGTGGCAGGCCGGGGGAGCGAGAGACATTATTAAATTCTTAAATGTAAGCTGTATCATAGCCAAAATGTGTGTCCTACACTACACAGCTGGAAGAACCCCAGCCCCCCCACATTCCAGAAATGGTTAAATTTACTCACCTGGTCCCGAAACTGTGGAGTTTCTGGGTATGCTCCCAGCACGTTCTCGTCCTCGTAAAATATGGACTGCATTCAACAGCTACTTGATTAGCTTAAATGACACTTCCTCTGTGGATGAATCCCCCTAACGTCCCTATTGCTGTTCTGCTCCTTGGTGCTCTGTGATATGTTATTACTCAACCGCTGTTACCATAATTTTGCCTATATGCTCTGTATTCACCTGTATATGCAACGAATTTGTGGCTATTGCTCGGATGTGTGTGTATGCCTTTTGCCTCTGTCAGCAAAAATAAAAGTTTAAAAAAAAAAAAATCTTTGGGGACCAATTTGGTAAGCTCCTGTTGCACGCAAGCCTGATCTGAATGGGATGAAATTAAGTTTACTCGATAGTATGAGTGTCAATTTCAATAGATGGGACCTGGAATGGCTGAGAGCAAGAATAATTGTCTGATGACGGTGTGGATCTATATAATAATGGCATTTGGTATAGCCCCTTTAGCAAATACACTGCCAGAATGCTGATTTTTGCCGCCAAGCATCCCTCTACCCTGCCTTGTCGTCTTTAGTTTTTTTTTTTTATTTCACCCCTTTTCTTATGGCCCAATATATGTTTTTGAACTGTGAAATTCGGGAAGTGTTTTTGTGAAACGTGTTTTTCAAACGCGATTTTCACATGTGACTGTTTGTGCTGAGTCAGAGTGCTGACAAAACAATGTGGGAGAGAGTGCATCAACTACAAATGTGACTTGCATGCCCGAGAGATTCTTTGAGTACTGTTCTTCTTTGATGCTGGTCTATGAGGAACTAGACGAGCATGTGCAGGGATTTTATTGGATTTTAGTCCCTGGAGGAGACCTAGCTGGCTCCCCTGAATGAGGGAGCATACCTTTTAAAAGGTTGCCCTAGAAGTGCGATAGGGTGTTTCTTGCACTGAAGGATGGGACATAAAAGTGAATAGTGAGTTCCGTGTGCTGCAACATGTAAGCATAGACGCACGGAGGAAGGAGATGGCCCCTGTGAGACACACAACTCGGACAGCATGTCACAAACTATCTATGGTAGTTGATGAAAGAGGTCAGAGTGGTAAGCATTAAACACGTTTATTTCAAGATAAAGAACCCATGTGGTCTGTTCACCATACAAGCCAGCTCCATTATGACAGTTGGAGCCAACTGTCATTGTACAAACACAGAGCGCACGCAATGGCATTGCAATATGGAACGTTGGGATGCCATTGCGTGCATGGCAAATAGAACATATGTTTCATCTTACACGTAACAGATGAAAACTGAAAAATTTAAAAATGGTAACATTAAAGGACAATTGAGGTGAAATATGTATACACACAATTCTAGAAACATTGGATGACTCTGAATTAATAGGATTCAAAGAGACAAAAAAATATATTGACTTACGTTACATATTCATCAAATTTCGTTGGTCTCCTCACCCGACCAGTGGTGCCCTCATGATTTTTATCCCTCTAGTGTCCCTTGCTGTAAACAATCCCAAATCCCATTGAGATCCATGCTGCAAGATGAAGAGGATATTCCATCACCAAACCCTGTATCATTGCTTTTGTTATCACCTGTGTACCAAGCATCCTCAGCTTCCTTTTGATACACGCCTTTCCACAGAAACACTCTCCCTCACTTGAACATGGCATATAATGGCAATATGATCCTTACTCTACCTTCTCCCGTCACTAGTGACAACATGTCTCTTCCCCACTTTCACCACTTCAGTGGGATCAAAATAACAGGAACATCCTGTTGATACGCTAAATGATTTCTTAACTCGTACCACATTTTATCTCTCCCTCTCCCTCTCTCTCTCTCTCTCTCTCTCTCTCACACACACACACACACACACACACACACACACACACACACACACACACCCACACCTACCCCCCCCCAGGTATCGTTGCTCATCAGCAAACTAATTGTTTACAATCATCCAATGGGGAAATAGTTCTGTCTGCATCTTTCTACCCCTCGTTGTTTCTCAAATGGTGCAATGCCGGTCAACAGATGTGGTGTGCCTCTAAAAACCCTCATAATCTCTTGTAACAGGCCATCAGCACAGGCTAATTGTATAGTTTCCTTAATAATGCCATTTGTCCGTTAAACTAGTCAATTTGCCTTATGATTGTATAAGGCGGTACAGTGATTTTCAATTCCATTTCCTTCCAATTATTCCTGCATCTTCTGTGACACTAATTGCACACATTTGGTTGAAATGCTTTCAACAAATTCCCTCAAACCACCTTGAAGCATAATCAACCATTATTATAGTAAATCTATTTTCTTGTCCCAACATAATCATGGGTCCCATTAAATCTATGGCCACTTCCTGCTATGTCTGCTCCGGCACATCCACACTCCCAATCTCCATCTTCTGAGTCTTGAGGTTTATCACTTGCTCCACAAGGAAGGCAAGCACCTACCTACTCATCCACCATATCATCCATGCTGGGCCACCAAAACTTTGCTCTCAATGTACATTTAGTTAAGTTTTTCCCTAGATGGCCTTTGTGTGCACGCCTAACCAGCTCTCACCTAAGGGATGTAGGAGGAACCAATCTCTCTCCTCTAGCTAATCCCCATACACAGAATGGCTCAACTCATCCCTAATCTCATAGAAGGGTGAACTGATCTCTTCCCCGTGGCGCCATCCATGCTCACTCCTGAACATTGCTTCCTTCAACTCCCTATCAGCATCAATCCCCTGAAACCAAATCTCTTTGTAAAATGCACAGTCCACAACATTAACTACGTGCGCAATCCACTCGTCGCTCTCAACTTCTACCTCCGCGCAACTCATCCTAGGTTACCTTAATAAGCAGTAAGTGACAGGATTGTAACTCCTCGAAAAAATCTGACCACAATGTTGAAACCCTGCAAAGCAGATAACCACCTGTCGATTCTTGGCGTGGCTAAACCTGAACCCCATGTGGTAAATAGATGAACCAAGGGTGTGTGATCACTTTTAATAACATATGCATTACCCCACACATGTCTTGAAATAGTTTGATGCCCAATAAGAAGCCAAACTTTCGTGCTCGATAGTGGAGTGCCTAGATTCAATAGCAGTGAGAGCATGCGATGTAAACGTAAATGGTACTTCCACACCCTTTCTGTACTGACTCAGAACCGCACCGAGACGGTGTCCAGTCAAAGTTTCGAATACATTGTTTCAAAATGCAATAGTTTCGAAACAAAAGGATCGGAAAAAAATGAGTGCCTTTTTTTAAATGTATTTTTTTTTTGGCTTTCGTATAGGAAAAAATACTGGATTTTCCCCCAAAAAACGCAGTTTGGGGGGAAAAAACGTGCATTCGATTTTTTTTTTCCGGTCCTTTTGTTTCGAAACTATTGCATTTCGAAACATGTATTCGACCCTTTCACTATAAATCCACCCAGACCACAGGCACAAGCATCCACCATATGTAATGTGGGAGCATTTGCCACCTCCTCTTTAATTTTCCTAAAAATCCTCTCTTCTTTCTCTCGCCATACAAACCCCACTCTTTCAACAAATCCTTCAACATGGCACACTTTTATTTATTTTATTTTTTTTTGGGGATTTGTAGAGTGCACTACAGCCCACGAGCATCGAGGCGCTATAATAGGAGCATAAGAAGGCTTAATTCAGGGTTACAAGAATGCGGCCAAACAAGATTACTTAGTACAGGTTGCTTAGTTACATAAAACAGGGATACATACAGGTAGTAACTGTGCACTCTCAGAGAAACAAACAGGTGGTACATGTGCATTGTCATACAAAGAGCCTAGTTTTGATGGCTTTCCTGAAGGCTGTATGGGAGTCAATGGACCTGATGGCTGAAAAATCTTCAAAAACTTGCCATAGAATAAGATCAATCCTAGGAACGATTTCAGCTCCTTCTTGTTAGTTGATGCACTAACTTCCAAAAGGGCATCAACTGTTTCTGGACGAGTTTCCAAACCACTTTCAGAAAGATTGTGGCCCAAGAGTGATACCTTCCGTACATTAAACTGACATTTGTCCTTCCTCAAGGTCATTCCCGCCACTTCGTCTTCTGAGAACCTCATTCACCCTCATATCATGTTCCATCTCTGTTTAGCCACCCACCGCAATATCATCTTGGAAGCATCTTGTGCCTGGAATGTCCCTTAGAAGATCTTCTATAATTTTCTGAAAGACAGCCGATGCCGACGTAAAGCCACAGGGCAGTCTCTTAAACTGATATGCGCCAATGGCCCATGGACGTGATAAATGCAGTAAGAGCCCTTGATGTGTGGTGTAAATCCACTTGGTGGTAGGCTGCTGATAGGTCCTGAGTGGAAAACCACTCCGCCTCCTCCATTGTGGTCAACGTTTCATGAACTCTAGGTAAAGGGTGTCTGTTAATCAATTTGATAGGATTAAGAACACAAAGCCTAATCCTTCCATCAGGCAGCTGGGTAACAACAATGGGAGACAAACATTCGCCACACTCAATGGGTTCAATGACACCCTGTTTACACAAACCCTGCAACTCCAATCTCACCATCTCCCTAATTCCAAATGGCAGAGTCCTCCCTTTATGTAGACATGGCCTGGCTCCCTCCACCAACTGAACTTTGTGCCAATACCCACGCAAATTACCAATGCCTTTACGGAACACACTATCAGACTTCCTCCCAATTACTCCAGAAATATATTTGATTTATCTTTACCAATCAGACTTACTTGAATTTCTTTACTGCGGTGTAGTTCCAATCCAAGCTTTCCTTGGTGCTTCCATCTCGATAAACTATACCCTTTTACAGCAACATACTTTAGCATGTATATGTCTGTCCCCATATGCCACATTACACCATACAAAACCATGTCTCTGAAGGATAGCTCAGGGGCAACAGGCTTGCCTTGGAAGCAAGACGAGACAGAGCAACACAGGTTCGATCCCCAGGTCTGCACGTAGAAACCTCTGGGTATGAAGCAAGTTATAACCAATTACAATTACAATTGTATATCCATTTTCCCACCTCCATATGCTTTGGGTCGGATATCAGATGAATGTAATTGGTGACTCTTGCCATCCAAAATGTCCTCATATTTGTCCTCTGAATTAATAATGTATGGTGACCCAGAATCTGCCAGTGCCTTCACTGAGCATCCAGCAACCACAATTTCCACCTCAGGTGGAGTGTATTCTCCCTCTTTGTTTCCCAGTTCCCCCACAATATGTACAATCTTGTTAGCCCATTCTTTTCTTCCAACACACACGTCACACTGGCAACACCATCTAAGACGTTATTGTTGGATTTGCAGAATCTGGCGAAATGCCCTGATCTGCCTCACTGCCTACATTTTCCTCTCATGGCTCGGCATTCTTTCGGATTCAAGGTGTTTTTCAACCCCACACCTGGGGCAATGCCCCTTTTGCATGACCTGCTGGGCATTTTAACCACCCCCCGTTTTATTAAACTTCTTTACTGCACATACCCTTTCCTCCTCACAGGCTGACTCGGTTGATCCCCCCCACTGCCCTTTAAAACACTCATACTCTCCTTGTTAGTTTAGGCATTCACCTCCTTCAAACACCTGCTTGTTAGCTCCATGCCCTTTGCTATTGATAACGCCTCCTGTAATGGTGGGTTCCCTGCCTACCATAACCGTTCTTGGAATTTGGGATTAGATGTATGCATCATTAGTTGATCTCTAATATATTCATCCGCCCTCCCCGTAAATTCACAAGAAGTCAGTAACCCTCTTAAATCGGCCACAAATCCATCCACCGATTCACCAATCCCTTGTATCCTGGAAGAAAATGTGTACCTTTTGTAATACGACATTTACATGTTTACCATATTGGGCCTCCAGTGTCCGCATTGCCTTCCCATATAGACCATCACCACTCCCACCTTCCTTCCCATCCACCACTGGTAATTTCTTTATTGCTCTTATCGCCTCTGCCCCCACACAACACATGAGAGTGGAAAATGTCTTCTCATCTGATAATCTCTCGAATCCAGATGCTACAAAGTAAAATTTGAAAAGATCTTTCCAGTCCTCCCATGGTATTGGTGTGGATAAAATCTTTGGGGTGGATCCAGGTTCTGCATAATTGGATAATGGCACAACAATACTGCACCTACCTCCACACCCCTAGCAAATGTAATAGGATGTGATCCCAAATAAAACAACAAACATGTAAGCCAATACCCAAGAATCTGCATTTTCCCACCACCCTCAAGAAGCTGATAATTGGGAAACAAAATGTGATATATATCCATCCATCCAGTGTGCCCAAGGGAGGGATACCCTTTGCGGGCCCCAAAGGGTATACAGAAGACCATAGTGAAAAAAGAATGCGTCTGTTCACGATATTTATGATATATTCGGGTGCAAATCATTTAATGTTTTATTTTATTTTTTATAATTACTCCCATATCAAACCATGTCTTCTGTTGCCTCCCAATCGAAATGTAAGATTCACACCATTAGCTTGAATGAAGGAGGATATGCTCATATGTTCCAAAAAATAGTTTCGTATATGCACGATATACAACTGTATTTTACAATGCCTAACTGTGGGAGGAGTGCTGTTGTCAAACTAACTTCCCAGAAAGAAGAGCTAGTGTTGCTCCGCCCCGGCCGTGATCCAACTTCTTTCTACACTTAACGTTGTGTACTTGGCGTTGGCTCCACCTCTGAGCTCCAATGCCCAATATCGGTCGCTTCCAAGAATCCCCAGATCTAGGTACTGGATAGGAAGGCCTCTATCTCAACGCACAACCATACATTTTCTTTGGTTGATGAGCCTGCTCGCGTGACACATGTGGTCTGCAGCACAACCAGGCGGGCCCAGGAGCACTTGACTCCATTTCAACAGCTCATATTGCACAAAGGAGTGCAGGATGTCGAGGGGGGGGCGCCCACCTTAAAAAAGCCTATGAGCCCCGACAAAAGCTGTGACTTCACTCCACAGCTGACAGTACACTCTGGGGTGCAAGATGTCAAGGGAGCCCGCCCACCTTAATAGGAACTTTGAGCCCCAACACAGAGTGTGCCACCAGGAAGGACACAGCTCCAGGTGGTGCTAAACCTTGATAGCCTCGGTTCCTTTATTGGTCCCTCATATTTAGGTCCCGACACAAGCCCTGACTCAGTGTGCTCCCTCATTAATTATATTACTCACATTGGATTGAACGTGCTGCCCAGATATGGCAGGTTATATGTGGAAGCACACCCCACACCTATCACCAGCACCCAACAGGAGAGGTTCGGGGACTCACCCTCTCAGGCCCGCTGCCCAGCGCCACCGTAATTTGGTGAACAGCACACCACAACTGACCCAGAGTGGATGTAACACGGTCAGGCCCGGACCATAGAGATGGCGTCCCCTTCTACATCACTGACATCTGCAACAGCTGGGTGCTGCAGGGGTCTTGCATCATCTGGATCCTCGTCGCCACAATAATATGTGGTAAGTGATGGAAGCGGTCAGAATGGTAGGCATTAAACAAGTTTATTTCAAGATAAAGATCCCATGCGGTCTGGTCACCATACAAGCCAGCTCTGGTATGGCAGTTGGAGCAAACTATCATTGTACAAACACAGAGCCCACGCAATGGCATTCCAATATGGAATGTTGGGATGCCATTGTGTGCGCAGCAGATCTAACACTCTCCTTCCTGTAGGAAATCAAGCCCTTCAACTGAACACTAGCTTCAAGCATACTGTACTGGCCCTGGTCCCACCTCAGCTGGCATCGGGGAGGGTGGGAGTGGGGGTGGGGTAAACCACCTACTCACTGACCTTCCTTTCACTACCCTAGTAACTATGAGAAGTGCCCTCCATCCCTCTGCCTACCTCATCAAAGATCCCCAACCACATAATGGCCACACTTCTCGAACACCACTGGCTACCCCTTCAAGCATTCATCTCTTTTAAAGTGAGCACCATCTAAAACTAAGTTGTCAGCACGCACACTCTCTATCCTTCCTGGTAGTCAGTCACCATACCATCTCTGTGGTCTGCCTATAAACAGAAGTCGGGACCTGGCCACACTATAGCAGCAGAAAAACAAAAATGAAAGAACCAGGAAACTAGCATTCGAGGGGATTGTCTCCTCTGACGTATTCCACATCTATGACAGGTAATGACCAGAGCTGTGCTGCTTCGGAAAATTTCGGCAGAGGGCGTCCTGCGTCAATGACGTCGATCCGTTGTCCCTCGAGGGCCTCCGTCGAGCGTCAACGTAACCGGAATGTTACATACAGGACGCACGGCGCCCGTAGCCTCAGTTCCGTTTTTTCCACAAACGTGTTTGCTTCGGAATCTCGGCGCGCTCGATTCTTCTCTTCTATAGCGATGTCTTCTTCTTCTACTACCCCAAAGTCGGGCTTTAAAAAATGTCAGGACTGCGGTTCGAAGATGTCCATCATGGACCCACACGACATCTGCCTCTGGTGCCTCGGCGAAACCCACGCCACCGACGACTGTGATGATTGCCAGTCCCTGACGTCTAAGGCCTTGCGGGAACGTAAGAAGAAATTAAAGGTAGGTAGGGTGTCTAAGCCCCATAAATCGAAGTCCGCTGGGCTTTCGACCGATGACTCGAGGGGCGACTCTCCGCGTGGGCGAAAATCCAGGGGGTCTCGGTTTCGGAGTGGTTCCCGCCATTCCTCTGCCTCTTCGAGGCACTCTAGGAAGCGCCGTCACCGGTCGCCTTCCCCGTCCTCGTCGGAGGACTCCGCCAGATGGTTGACTTGTCCCACCAAGTCTTCGTCGCGGGCCGAATGGGATGCATTCCGCCATCAGATGATGGCGGTTTTCGAATCGCAAGGCACAGTTCTGGCCGCGCCTTCGAAAGAAGCTGTCAGGGAACGGGCTCGGTCCACCACTCGCACGCCTTCAGGCTCGGGCGTTCGGCGCGATCATTGGGAGCTGTCGAGGTCCCGCTCGGAGAAGGGAGATCGCCATGCCAGATCCAGGTCCCGTTCCTCGACGCCATTGAGATCGTCGGAACCTGTGAAGCCTTCGAGGAAGGTGTTGACGCCATTGGCACCATGTCCGTCGAGGGACATTCTCGGGGCTCTGCCCTTGAAGTTGGCGACGCCGTCGGCGCCTCGGTCGACGTTGACGCCAATTCCCTCAGCGCCTTCGCCGTTTGTGGAGGATTTGCCGGAGGTGCCCCGGAGGGCTGTGCAAACTCTGAGGAAGGCTCTCAGTAAGTCTGAGAGGCCTGTTTTTTAGCCGTACTCTGTTCCTCCTTCCAGATTGGATTTGTTCCAACCTTTTGGATTATATTTTGGAGGTGGAGGAAGGGTCTGATGAGGAGATGGTTGTGCCTCCTGATGTCCCTGATGACCTTTTGTCTGGGCACAGTCAGATGGAGGAACTCCGTCAGTCCTTGCATGACGCCAGTGGTCTTGACATCTCTCCGGAGGTAGAGTTTGGCAGGCCTGAGCCTGGGACATATGCCGAATCCTCCTATAGGAGTCTCATGTCAAGGGTGACTGAATACTTGGGGTGGTCTGCTCCACCTATTGATTTTGATCAGGATGATCTCACAGACATCCTGGACCAAGGTCCACCCACTGACCCGGTGTTGCCATATCACATGGCTTTGCAAAGAAGGGTGGCATCGGCTTGGACCGCTCCAGAGAGTCTCCCGGCAGTGAATAAGTCGCTTCCGAAAAAATACCGCCCAGCCAGTAGTGACCCCTGCTACTTGTCGACGCACCCTACTCCGGAGAGTTTGGTGGTGCAGGCGGCTACAGCGTCCACGAAGCAGGCTGTGTACCCTACCATTCCTCCTGATATGGACGATAAGCGCTTTGATGGTTGGGCGAAGAAGGTATTTTCATCTGGGGGTATGGCTTTGAAGGCAGCCAACTCCGTTTGTGCCTTGGCGAGATTCACTCACACGCTGTGGAATTGTGCATCTTTGGCGGCTGAGCATATTCCCGAAGGGGAAGAACTGGACGGTTTTCTAGCCCTCGTGCAAGATGACAAGGATGCCATGTGTGAATCCGTTCAGTCGGGTTTACACGGCAGACTGTCAGCCGGTCCAAGGCTGCGAGCAACGTGATACGCAGGTTTGCGTGGTTGCGGAAGTCGGGGTTTGCTCCTGATGTGCAATACCGGCTTCTCAACATGCCCTTTGATGGTGTCTGACGGGAGCCTTGAGAAGTTGCAGACCTTCAAAGCTGCAGCGAAGCCTTTGAGCGCTGCAGTACATCAACCTCCGCCTTTTTGTCCTAGGGGACAGCAATTTTCCTTTCGGTACTAATCTACCTTTGGTAGATCAAGAGGAGCTGCCAGTCAAAGGGGCCACCGTAGGAGTACCAGAGGTGGAAAGCAAGGTACTCGAGGTGCCAAAGCCGCTTGGGCAGTTTCCTCTTTGCCCTCAGGCACTGCCGCAGTCTCGTCTGCTCAGTCATGAGGCCATGTCCCATGGTTTGTCGGTTGGTGGCAGACTTGCGCAGCATCTTGGAGAATGGCGAGCCATTACTTCAGATGTGTGGGTTCTGGAGAACATAACCCACGGCTACTGTCTTCCCTTTCGGCAGAGGCCTCACGACAATCCACTGGAGAAGCTCTCTTTGAAGCGTCCGGATCCGCTCTTTGCGCAGGAAATCCTATCCCTGCTGGAGAAAGGCGCCATAGAACTGGTGCCTGTAGCGGAGTGGAACAAGGGATGGTATTTCCCTTATTTCGTGATCCCGAAAAAAGACGGGGGATTGAGACCAATCATGGACTTGCGTTGGCTGAACAAGCTCCTCAGGAAGGACAAGTTCAAGATGGTAACTCTTTCACAAGTACTCCAGGCCCTTCAACTTCAGGATTGGTTGGTGTCTCTCGACTTCAAGATGCTTACTTTCATGTGCCGATTCATCCCAAGCACAGGAAGTACCTGAGGTTCGCGGTTGGCGACTCGCATTTTCAGTTTCGGGTCCTGTTGTTTGGATTGACCTCGCCCCAAGGGTCTTCACCAAGCTGATGGTGGTGGTGGCAGCACATCTCAGGAAAGGGGGGATTCACATCTACCCCTACCTGGACGATTGGTTGATCAGGGCGCGCTCTCCCGAGCAAGCCCTAGATCATCTGTCCGTCACCTGCCACTCCCTTCACACGCTGGGCTTCTCCCTCAATTTAAAGAAGTCCGATTTGACACCATCCCAACTGCTCCAATACATCGAAGCAGTGCTCGACACATCCCTGAGGCAGTGTTCGCCTCCCCAGGTGAGGGCTCATCACATTCTGCAGATGGTGGACAAATTTCAATGTGCCCAGAGTCTCCCGGCGTTCGAGTTCTTGAGGTTGCTCGGCATCATGGCATCCTGCATTTTCCTGGTGCCAGAGGCCAGGCTGCGGATGAGATCTCTGCAGCGGGCTCTTAAAATGCAGTGGTCGCAGTTCTCTGGCAGGATGTCGGATCCCGTTCAGATTCTGCCCTCGGTCGCACAGGATCTTCTGTGGTGGGCCGTCAAAGGCAATCTGATGAAGGGAGCTCTGTTTTGGCAACCTTGGCCGGAGGTGACGATCGTGACGGAAGCATCCCTCACGGGTTGGGGAGCTCATGCCAACGAGTTGACAGTCAGCGGCCGTTGGTCTCCGTCGGAGTCCAGACTTCACATCAATCTTTTAGAGCTGCGGGCCGTCATGCTAGCCCTGAAGGCTTTTCTGCCGTCTGTGCGGGGGAAGAATGTCCTGATTATGATGGCCAATACAGTGGCCATGCACTACGTCAACAAAAAACAGGGGGCAGGGTCACTCCCGTTGTGCAGGGAGGCGATGCAGCTCTGGTTCTGGGCCATCTAGCAGGAAATTTTGATCTCGTCAGTTCATCTCAACCGGAGACGATAACGTGGCGGCGGACACTCTGAGCAGGCAGAGCACGGTCTCGCACAAGTGGGAGCTAGCTCAGGAAGTTCTGTTGGAGATCTTCGCCCTTTGGGGAGCCCCTCAAGTGGATCTATTCACCACCAGTGCCAACCGGAAGTGCGAAAGATTCTGCTTGCAGGAATTTCCTCCAAGAGGAGCCTTAGGGGATGCGTTCGTAGTGGAGTGGTCCTTCCCACTGCTGTACGTGTTTCCTCCAGTCCCCGTCTTTCTGCAAGTGTTGCAGAGGTTACGGAGGTTTGGTTCCCGGATGATCCTCATTGCTCCAGAGTGGGCCAGGAGAGCGTGGTACCCGGACCTTTTAGATATGTCTATCTGCCCTCCACGCCGTCTTCCCTATCGAGACGATCTTCTCTCATGGGAGGGGGGTCGGGTTCTCCATCCATAGGTCAAGTCTCTCAACCTTCATGCTTGGTATCTGAAAGGTTGAGGCATAAGGATTGGGACCTCCCCGAAGACATGATGGAGGTGTTGCTTTCGGCCAGATGGCCCTCAACGAAATCCCTGTACCGTTGCTGTTGGAGAAAGTTCTGTGACTGGTGCAGGGTACAGAATGTGGATCCTTTCCAATGTTCCATTCCTTTTGGTTTTGTCTTTTTTGCTTTCTTTAGCCCACAAGGGCCTGCAAGTGGGTACCATTAAGGGTTACCTGGCGGCGCTGTCCATATTTAAGTGCTCGTCTGAGGAATGTTCTTATTTTAAGATCCCTTTGATTCCTCAGTTTCTAAAAGGGCTAACTAATGTGTTTCCACCGTCGCCTTTCCAGGTGCCGGGATGGGATTTGAATTTGGTTTTAAAGTTCCTAATGTGAGCTCCGTTTGAGCCCTTACATTCTTGTTTGTTGCGACTGTTGTCCTTTTAAAACTGTATTTTTAGTTGCGGTTACTTCCGCATGCAGAGTGAGTGAGTTGCAGGCACTTTCCGACAAGCCACCCTTTACTGTGTTCCATAAGGACAGGGTTGTCCTGCGGGTGCGGCCTTATTTTCTTCCGAAGGTTGTCGGAATTCCATTTGAGCCAGGTGATCCTTCCGACAGTTTATCCTCCTCCACATCCTGGTAAGGAACAGGAGAGGCTCCATAGGTTGGATCCTAGAAGAGCTTTCAGTTTCTATCTCTCACAGATGTCCCGGGTCAGAATGGACGATCAGCTCTTTGTTGGTTATTCTGGAAGGTGCTTGGGTCAGATTGTTTCCAAACAGAACTTGTCTAGATGAATCATTTTGACAATCTGAGTGTTACCATTTGGCGGGAAAGGATACTCCAGTAGGCTTACGGGCTCACTCTACCAGGGGTGTGGCTGCCTCCACTGCTCTACAGAGGGGTGTTCCGATCTGCAATATTTGCGAAGCAGCCACATGGGCCTCTGTCCATACTTTTGTGAGACACTATTCCTTGGACTCCACCCATGGGCAGGATTTGGCCTTTTGTAAGGCAGTCATTTATTCAGCAATTTGATTGGGCATTCTAAAATTATAAATTGTAAATTCTTTTCCCACCTACGTATGTTGGTACTGCTTTGGGAGTCTGTCATAGATGTGGAATACGTCGGAGGACACAATCCCCTCGAAGAACAAGTTACTTACCTTATCTGGTAACGTTCTTTCGATGGGATGTTCCTCCGACGTATTCCACATCAAACCCTCCCAGCCTGCCCCTCTTCAGAATTTCTTATGCGATTGCAGCTTACATTTCCGCAAGGTTTTCTGCAGTCATACTGGCAGAAGATTGGTGCTACACGTTCTGGGAAAAAAATACAACTGAGGCTACGGGCACCGTGCGTCCTATATATAACATCCGGTGATGCTCGACAGAGGCCCTCGAGGGACAACGGATCAACGTCATCAACGCAGGGCGCCCTCTGCTGAAATTTTCCAAAGCAGCACAGCTGTGGTCATTACCTGTCATAGATGTGGAATACGTCGGAGGAACATCCCATCGAAAGAACGTTACCAGATAAGGTAAGTAACTTGTTCTTCTGTATTTATGCCACCAAAACTGTGGAATCACATGCTCATCGATATCTAACTCACGCCCACTGTTCATGCAATTCTGAAAAGAAAACAAGAACCTCATCTTTAAGATTGCACTTCTTCAGATCCCCATAAGATACTCTCCTGACCTCACCCACCCACTATCCTTCTTGATGAACACCCTTTACAACCCACACCATTGCATCCCGACACCACCTCTCAGCACTGCTACATGGTCTTTACTAACTGAAAATGTTAAGTAGTCCCAGCTACACTTAATGGTATGTGTGGCAGAGTCAGGCGATTGACCTACCAGGGGGAGGTTTGGTGGGGGGGGGGGAAATAGGGACCATTCTCTCAACCTGGGGCAGGTGGCCTGCAAGGGTGTTCATCAGACCCAGTCCTGACCCAGAGATGGGGTGAGGGAGTTTGCATGGCCCCAGTCTTAGGGTACCACTTTCTATCACCCAATGACTTCTGTACCCTGTTCTAGCTAGAGTTCTGTTTATATTGTTGCATGACTACCTGTCCCAGAAGTCCATGCAGCAGAGTGGCCTCCCCGTGCTCGATGGGAAGAAACCAAAGACTTTGCTGAAGAAAAGAAACATTAACGACAGTCCAGCGAAGCAACTTGACTACAATCTCTCGAAATCATTGTATCTCAGCGTTGGCAGCAGAAACCAGAGGACCCACCAAAAAGAGACTGCATTATATGCTAGGCGCAAGGAGTGGGTCGCGCAACCGGGCTTTTGTAAATTCTCAATTTGGTACAACCAGGAAGCTAGATGGGCCAGAATCAGCAGGTGATAAAGGGAACCAAGGGGGAGGGGAGAGTAAGAATATCAAGGAAAGTAAAGGATATAAAAACCCAGCTATAATCTTACCGGATGAGGGGAGTTTGGGTTAGGTCAACTGGAGCGCAGGAGGACTGGGAGACCACGTAGAGAAAGGACTGTGAAGCAGAGTGATTGAAAGATTGTGGAATGGTGTGTTATAGGTGAAGTGTTGGTTGTGAGAGAGAGTGGTACTTGATTGAAAGAGTGTCGCAGCAATTGAGTGTATGTTTGCTGGAGTGTGTTGAAGGGTGTTACATGTAGCATAAGTGAGTGAGAGCAAGGAGAGTGCTAGAGGGAGTGAAAGCATAGAGGGGATTGTACAGAGAGCAGTGGGGGTGTGCATGGATATCTGATGGCGTGTAGGGAAGTTTGGCCACTGGAGGGACAGCATATAACAAGGGGGAGAAGAGATTAGGGGGCAGAGAAGAGACGGGAGCAGAGGGTGGAGAGGGTAGCTTGTGTAGATATCAGAGTGACAGGCGAGATTAGGGGAGAGTAGAGAGATTTGTGAGGTGAGAGGGCAGAGTAGAGCGAGAGGAGGAGCGAGTAGAAGACATTGGGGGAGGAATGAACGGTCGACAGGAACTGGGCAATTGAAATGGGAACTGGAACATTATAAAGTTGTACCTAATTCTTATTTCAGAGGAAGTGCCAGAACATAAATCTCACTCAGGACATCCCTCCGGGAGAGAGATGGAAAGGGTGAAGGCCTTTACGCATTCACCTTAGACAAAAAATTAGCCAGTAGGTGTTACCCGTCTTTCTTATTATTAGGGTATTTATTGAGCGTGGACCTAGCTTCGGGAAGCAACGAAGCGCATTACAATCACAGGGGGAAGAACAGGGTTAGGGAAGCGGAGAAAAAAAGAGCTGGCTCTAACAGGGATGCGCGATGGTGCACAATTGGCAGCAAGGGATCTAGAAGCAACAGAGGGGCTGCGGGCAGTGGGGAGCAGATCACCAAGTCTCAGGTAGGGTGTGGAGGGCACGGTGTGTGGAACTAGGTGTTAAGGATGAGTCATTCCTTGAAGAGGAAGGTCTTGAGCTCTTTCCTGAATTGCAGGAGTGATCAGGAAAGTCTGATGTAGATGGAGGGCGAGGGGGTTCCAGAGTCTTGGAGGGCAGACAGAGAAAGCCTGTCTTCTGGTTCTTTGCTTCCTGCGCCGTCGTAATTCAAGTCTGCACATTCCCTTACTTTTGGTGGATCGCAGGCCTGCAGAAATGCTGAGTTTCTCTGTGAGGTAGCTTGGAGACTTTAGGGTGACAGCCTTGTAGAAGATGCAACAGGATTTGCAGATGATACGGGCTTGCAGTGGGTACCAGTTGCGTAGGTTCCGAAGAAGGAGACAGACTAGGTTTTTCCATCTTCAACAAGGTTTTATTAAAATCATATGAACAATGCCTCGCTTTCCCTAAGCTATGGGTTTCTCTACCTAACACAACTAACTAGCGTGCTTATCGTCAGTGTGAAGTCCAAATAATAGCCAGTCCTCCATCCAACACGAAGCTTCTCTGACCCTACCGCTAATGCAAAACAACTAAATACCAGAAGACTGACTCCCTTACTAAGCAACGTCTTCTCAATATAAGATCTTTAAATAGTTCTTGGTGATGAACTTCATCAGTTTGTTCAGTTTACTTGGGGGACTTTTCCAATTCCCTGGCTTCCCCTTCCCCTGGCTGTGTACGATCCTCTTCAGATTCTACTTTTCATTGAGGTTCTTTCAATCTGTCGTTCGAGGGATTGGGTCCTCTGACGTATTCCATATCTATGACAGGTAATCACCACAGCTGTGCTGCTTCGGAAACTTTTTGCGTCGATGACGTCAAAGCGCCGTCGTGGAGGACCTCGTCCGACGTCATCCGATGTGATAAGTAGGGAGCACGACGCCCGTAGCCTCAGTTCCGTTTTTTCCGCGAACGTGTTGCTTCGTGAATCTCGGTTAACGCCTCGACTCTTTGGAGTTCTGTTCTTCTCGGTTCTTCGAACCTGTTCGTTTTGGTGAGAAAATCCTTTGTGTGAAGATGTCTTCTACTTCGTCTTCGACCCCGCGTCCGGGCTTCAAGAAGTGCGGGGAGTGTGGGTCCAGGATGTCGGTGACGGACTCGCACGGCGCCTGCCTCTGGTGCCTCGGGGAAGCCCACGACACGGATGACTGTATCGACTGCCAGTCGCTCACGTCCAAAGCCTTACGAGAACGTAATAAGAAGTTGTCGGTAGGTCGGGTGTCCGAGCCCCGGAAGTCGAAGTCTGCGGGGCTTTCGACGGATGATTCGAGAGGTGACTCTCCGCGTCATCGTCGGAAGTCTCGTGGGTCTCCTTCTAGGAGTCGGTCTTGCCACTCCTCGGCCTCTTCGAGGCATTCTCGGAAGCGCCGACAGCGGTCGTCTTCCAGGTTCTCTTCTGAGGACTCTGCCCGGCACGTCGCTTACCCCACCAGCTGTGCGACGCCAGAGGAATGGGCTTCCTTCGGGAAGAAAATGCTGGCGATTCTCGAGTCGCAGGGTGCTAAGCCGTCCGCGCCCCCGAGTGGGGTCGGCCGTGAGAGGTCGAGAGACACGGCTCGCAAGAGTGGTCGGCATGAGTCACGGGAGAGATCCCGTTCGGACAAGGGGACTCGTTCTCGACGTAACCGTTCCAGGTCCCGGTCCTCGACGCGTTCGAGACCGCTTGCACCTGTGATGTCTTCGAGGAAGACATCGACGTCTGAGGCGTCGAGGGCATCGACAGGCTTTCTCGAGGCTCCGGCTCCGAGGAAGTCGTCGAAGCTGTCGACACTCAGGTCGTCGAAGGACACGCTCGGAGCTCCGGCTTCGAGGACTGTGTCGACGCCGTCGATGCTGGCGGCGCTGCATCTGACGTCGACGCCGATTTACTCGATGTCGACGCCGATCCTCTCGGCGCCGATGCCTGTTCTCTCGGCGCCGATTCACTCGACGCCCTCGACGCCTTTCGAGGCCGGGGTGTCGGCGGTACCCCGTGGCACGGGGGAAACCCCTAGGAAGGCTCTGGTTAAGAGCAAGCACTCTCAGGTGCCTTCTTTTCGCCACCTGGAATATATTTCGGAGGTGGATGAGGATTCTGATGGCCTGGTTCCTAGTCAGGTTCCAGATGAAATGGTCTCGGGCCATAGTCAGTTTGACGATTTGAGGCAGTCACTGCATGATGCCAATGGACTGGACACCTCTCCGGAGGTGGAGTTTTGTAGGCCTGAGCCTGGCTCTCATGCCGATTCCTCGTACCGGTGCCTTATGGCTAGGGTTTCCGAGTACTTGGGATGGTCTGCTCCCCCAGGGGAGTTTGTGCAGGATGATCTCACGGACATCCTTGATGTTGGTCCCCCAACTGACCCGGTACTGCCGTTTCATATGGCTCTACAGAGAAGGGTGGCGGCGGCTTGGACTGCTCCGGAGAGTCTCCCGGCGGTGGGCAAGTCCTTGTCGCGTAAATACCGTCCAGCCAGTGGCGACCCCTGCTACTTGACCAGGCACCCCACTCCGGAGAGTTTGGTGGTCCAGGCGGCCACGGCCCCGGCAAAGCAGGCGTCGTACCCTACCATCCCTCCTGATAGGGGCGACAAACGTTTTGATGGTTGGGCAAAGAAAGTGTTTTCTTCTGGTGGTATGGCGCTTAAGGCTGCCAACTCCATTTGTGCCTTGTCTCGTTTCACACACACTCTGTGGAACTGTGTTGCGTTAGCGGCTGAACATATTCCCGAAGGGGACGAACAGGATGGTTTCCTTGCAATGGTCCAGGATGGTAAGGATGCCATGTGTGAGTCCGTTCAGTCGGGTTTGGACATGGCTGAATGCGTCAGCAGGTCCATAATGGCGAGCACCGTGATACGCAGGTTTGCGTGGTTGCGGAAGTCTGGGTTTGCTCCTGATGTGCAGTCCCGGCTCCTCAACATGCCCTTTGACGGTGAACACCTTTTTGGCAGCAAGGTTGACGAGAGCCTTGAGAGGTTGCAGACCTCCAAAGCTGCAGCGAAGTCGTTGGGCGCTGCAGTTCGCCAACCTCTGCCTTTTCGTCCTAGGGGACAGCAGTGGAGGGGTGGTTCCTTTCGCTATTACTCGTCCTTCAGTAAAGCGAGAGGAGCTGGCAGTCAAAGAGGCTGACGCAGGGGTACCAGAGGTGGACAACAGGGTACCCGTGGTGCCAAGGCCGCTCGGGCAGTTGCCTCTTTGCCCTCAGGTAATGCCGCAGCCGCTACTACTCAGTCATGAGGCCATGTCCCATGGTTCGCCGGTTGGGGGAAGGCTGGCGCAGCATCTTGTAGAGTGGCGTGCCATTACTTCAGATGTGTGGGTTCTGGAGATCATAACCCACGGCTACTGTCTTCCCTTTCGGCAGAGGCCTCGCGACAATCCACCGGGGAACCTCTCTTTGCAGAGTCCGTATCCGCTCCTTGCGCAGGAAATTCAAGCCCTGCTGGAGAAAGGCGCCATAGAACTGGTGCCTGTAGCGGAGAGGAACAAGGGATGGTATTCCCCTTATTTTTTGATTTCAAAGAAAGACGGGGAATTGAGACCATCATGGACTTGCGCGGTTTGAACAGACTCCTCAGGAAGGACAAGTTCAAGATGGTTACTCTCAAGTCCTCCAGGCCCTTCAGCTTCAGGGCTGGTTGGTGTCTCTCGACCTCAAGGATGCTTACTTCCATGTGCCGATCCATCCCAAGCACAAGAAGTACCTGAGGTTCGCGGTTGGCGACTCGCACTTTCAGTTTCGGGTCCTGCCGTTCGGACTGACCTCCGCCCCGAGGGTTTTCACCAAGCTCATGGTGGTGGTGGCAGCGCATCTCAGGCAAGGGGGTATTCACGTCTACCCCTACCTGGACGATTGGTTGATCAGGGGGAGCTCTCCCGAGCAGGTCCTGAATCATCTGTCCGTCACCTGCCACTCCCTTCACAGGCTGGGCTTCTCCCTCAATTTAAAGAAGTCCCATTTGACACCAACACAGCGGCTCCAGTACATCGGAGCAGTGCTCGACACTTCCCTGGGGCAGTGTTTTCCTCCCCAGGTGAGGGCTCTTCACATTCAGCAGATGGTGAACAAGTTTCATTTCAGCATGCCCAGACGCTCCCAGTGTTCGAGTTCTTGAGGTTGCTCGGCCTCATGGCATCCTGCATTCTTCTGGTGCCAGAGGCTCGCCTGCAGATGAGATCTTTGCAGTGGGCACTCAAGATGCAATGGTCGCAGTCCTCCGGCAGGATGTCGGACCCGGTTCAGGTGCCGCCCTCGGTCGCCCAGGACCTTCTGTGGTGGGCCATCGAAGGCAACTTGATGAAGGGAGCTCCGTTTTGGCTTCCCTGGCCGGAGGTGACGATCGTGACGGATGCATCCCTCACGGGATGGGGAGCTCATGCCAACAAGCTGACAGTCAGCGGTCTTTGGTCTCCGTCGGAGTCCAGACTCCATATCAATCTGTTGGAGCTGAGGGCCGTCAGGCTAGCCCTGAAGGCTTTTCTGCCGACTGTGCGAGGAAAGAATGTCCTGATCCTGACGGACAACACAGTGGCCATGCACTACCTCAACAAAAAGAGAGGGGCGGGGTCACTTCCTTTGTGCAGGGAGGCGATGCAGCTCGAGTTCTGGGCCATCCAGCAGGAAATTTCAATCTCGGCAGTTCATCTGGCCGGAGACGAAAATGTGACGGCGGACGCTCTGAGCAGGCAGAGCACGATCTCTCACGAGTGGGAGTTGGCTCAGGAGATTCTCCTGGAGATCTTCGCCCTTTGGGGGACCCCTCAAGTGGATCTCTTCGCCTCCAGTGTCAACCGGAAGTGCGAGAGGTTCTGCTTGCGGGAATTTCCTCCAAAAGGAGCCTTAGGAGACGCGTTCGTGGTGGAGTGGTCATTCCCGCTGCTGTACGCATTT
Source organism: Ambystoma mexicanum (assembly GCF_040938575.1). NCBI lineage: Eukaryota > Metazoa > Chordata > Amphibia > Caudata > Ambystomatidae > Ambystoma > Ambystoma mexicanum. The sequence goes on from NC_090936.1 coordinate 651,108,289, forward strand.
CCTCCAGTCCCCGTCATCCCGCAAGTGCTGCAGAGGTTACGGAAGTTCGGTTCCCGGATGATCCTCATTGTTCCGGCGTGGGCTCGGAGGACATGGTACCCGGACCTTCTCGACTTGTCCATCTGCCCTCCACATCGTCTTCCCTACCGAGACGATCTGCTCTCACGGGAGGGAGGTCAGGATCTCCATCCAGAGGTCAGATCCCTCAACCTTCACGCTTGGCTTCTGAAAGGTTGAGGTATAAGGATTGGGACCTCCCTGAAGACGTGATGGAGGTGTTGCTCTCGGCCTGACGGCCAGCAACAAAGTCTCTGTACCGTTGCCGTTGGCGTAAGTTCTGCGACTGGTGCAGAGTTCAGAATGTGGATCCTTTTGCATGGGACATCCCCATGGTTCTGTCCTTTTTACTTTCTTTGGCCCACAGGGCTTGCAAGTGGGTACCGTTAAAGGTTACCTGGCGGCGATGTCCATCTTTAAGCGCTCGTCTGAAGAGTATTCCTACTTTAAAATCCCTTTAATTTCACAGTTTCTGAAAGGGCTCAGTAATGTGTTCCCTCCGTCACTTTTCCTGGTGCCCGGTTGGGATTTGAACCTCGTTCTCAGGTTTCTAACGGGTGCTCCCTTTGAGCCTTTGCACTCTTGTCCTTTGAGACTGTTGACTCTTAAAACTGTATTTTTAGTTGCGGTCACTTCCGCTCGCAGAGTGAGTGAGTTACAGGCACTTTCAATTAAGCCTCCCTTCACTGTTTTCCATAAGGACATGGTTGTCCTTAGAGTCCGTCCTTCTTTTCTTCCGAAGGTAGTGACGGAATTTCATTTGGCCCAGAAGGTTGTTCTTCCGGCATTCTATCCTCCTCCGCATCCTGGTAAGGAAGAGGAGAGGCTCCATAGGATTGATCCTAGGAGAGCTGTAAGCTTTTATGTTTCACGCATGTCCCGGGTCAGAGTGGACGATCAACTCTTTATTGGTTACGCTGGAAAGCGTTAAGGACAGGCTGTGACGAAACAGACTTTGTCTCGCTGGATTATTTTGGCCATCTCGGAGTGTTACCGCTTGGCGGGTAAGGACCCGCCGGCTGGCTTGCGGGCCCATTCTACCAGGGGTATGGCTGCATCTACTGCCCTGCAGAGGGGTGTTCCTATTTGCAACATCTGTGATGCAGCCACCTGGGCTTCTGTACATATGTTTGTACGTCACTATTCCCTCGATTCCATCCGAGGACAGGATCTGGCCTTTGGCAAGGCGGTCCTTTACTCTGCTATTTGATGGGCAATTCTAAATTTTGATTCTAAATTCTTTCCCTCCTCCTTGCTCTGGTACTGCTTGCGGAGTCTGTCATAGATATGGAATATGTCGGAGGACCCAATCCCCTCGAAGAACAAGTTACTTTCTTACCTGGTAACGTTCTTTCGATGGGATGGTCCGACGACGTATTCCATATCGCTCCCTCCCTGCCTTCCCCGCTACAGAATTTCTTTTGCGATTGCAGCTTACGTTCCGCAAGGCTTTGTGTCTGACTGTCAGTTGTCTAATGTCACACGTTCTGGGGGAAAAAACTACAACTGAGGCTACGGGCGTCATGCGTACTACTTATCACATCGGATGACGTCGGACGTCGGAGGAGGTCCTCGACGACGGCGCATCGACGTCATCGACGCAGGACGCAGACGTTGAAAAAAGTTTCCGAAGCAGCACAGCTGTGGTGATTACCTGTCATAGATATGGAATACGTCGTCGGACCATCCCATCGAAAGAACGTTACCAGGTAAGAAAGTAACTTGTTCTTCTCACATATACTTGAAAGTCTCTCTTTCTCTGATGCCCAACTTATATCTTGAGAATTATAAACAACCTTCTTATTGTTGCAGTACTCAATCCTGCTATCCCTTTGCTTTTCACTGAGACGAGTATGATGATGATCCTCCCGCTCGGATGGGTATGAAGTGCCCAGTAATGAATCTCACTCTTCTGGTTACTTTGTGTCTCACTGGGACGAGTATGATTGTCCCAATAATGCTTCTCAGTTTTCTCATTACTTTGTCTCGCACTGGGATGAGTATGATGGGCCCAGTACTGATTCTCACTCTTATGGTTACTTGGCCTCCTACTGGGATGAATAAGGTGGGCCCGGTAGTGATTCTCACTCTATTTGTTCCTTTGTGTCATCATATTTGTTATACTTACTACCCTCCGAAGGTCTCTTGCTCTTCCCGTTCCCTTTGTGGTCTTGGGACTGCCTCACTGGGTCGGTAGTTCATCTCAAAGACTCTTCTCCCTGATTCAGGATGGCCAACTACGGTCTTCTCTTCCTCTCTCCTTGACACCCTCCGCAGTGTCACTTCATGTTTGGCTTCTTTGCCTGGGGAATATTCCCCAATGTCTTCTCTTGGTTTGTCCGGTCTGGACGTCTTTTCCTCACAGCCTGGACTTGCTTGCTTGGCTTTCCAGGGTCTTTTTTCCCATTTGGTGAAGCTCTGGCGCAATTAGACATAAGCCTCCTCTGCTCATAGGAAGCCGTGGAGCCTTCTCTTCTTTGCTCGTTCTGCTGCCAGCACAGCTTTGAACTTTTCAGGCTTCTCTCGTCCTGGAGTGTCCTCCTTCAGCACATATGACATTGTGCTGGGGCATCCCCAGTATAACGTTGCAATCCTTCTTCTGTGTTGGACTGTTGCTCATTATTATACCCTTGGTTTTCTTTGTCACGGTAACAGACAAGTACTTTTCTTCAAATGGCACATAAAAGTAGCATATGTAAAATGATTCTTCCTGCCTTCTCGCAACAGGATTGATCAAATTGGGATGTGAGTGAGTTGGACAGGGAGTTTCTCATCGGAACGGGAGTCCTTGTCCTCTGGCAGGCAGTCTCTCCCGGTGAGGTCCCACTTGCCTATACCCCTAAGAACGGTATCGCGTAGCAGGCTCACCTCCCTAGCCTCCAAGGAAAGGCTTCCCATTGGGGAGAAGTGACCAAATCTCACCATTCGTCACACAGTGCAGTTCGATGAGGGTCGGGATGATGTGGTTAAATTTGTAGTCTTTTAATGAGTCTTGCTGCAGCATCAATAACAAAAGGTGATCACACGGTCCCCACCAAGTATTACCTAATCACTCCGCTTTAGCAAAAGTACTTTGTGTTCATATATCAAATGTTTAAAAGTTTGTTCAACGTGATGTACATATTTCAACAGACAATTCATGGACAATTAGACATATTACATAACTAAACTTATACTCAATTCAACAGTAGGATATCGAACAGTAGGATGTTTGTGCCTGTTGAATTGAGTATAAGTTTACTTATGTAATATGTCTAATTGTCCATAAATTGTCTCTTGAAATATGTACATCGCATTGAACAAAGTTTTTATCTTTTGATATATGAATAAATTCATTTATTTTTTCTACAGCGGAGTGATTAGTTAATACTGGGTGAAGACTGTGTGACATGCAGGCCTTGATCACCCTCTATATTTGATGCTGATTATAGCCTGTAAGATCAAGGCATACCAGGCACCACAAGTGTAGAGATTGCTGAAGCATGCATGACACATTTCAGGGGTCCCAGGGTAGTCACCGGAAGGCTTTCCAAAAGGGCATTGCCACCATGCAGGTGGTAGAGGACCAAGCATTGAACAGAGGATCTGAAGTTGTTGTCTGGGATGAATGGCTTGATTATCCGCAGGAGAGAAAGTTGGTACCAGGCCACTTGTACCTTCTTTGCTGTGTGCTGTTTGTTGGTGAGGTGTCTTTTCATGTTGAACCCAAAGGACTTTGTACAGGTGGCCAGCTATGGTGTGAATCCCTCGAGGTTCATAGTACACTGCCAGGCCTGGATCTCAGCGTGTTCAGTGTTATTGGCCAGCAGTAGGAATTCAGTCTTGGAGGGGTTACGCTTCAGGTAAGCACTGGACATCCAGGTCAGCATCAATGTGAGGCAGGCCTTGACCTTGTGGATGTCTTTAATGGAGGATTTCTTGAGGTAGATCTGCTTGTCACCTGCATATTAGTGAATGTGGATGTTGTGTGGCGCGAGGAGGGTTCCGAGCTGTTCCATGTAAAGATTGAAGATCACTGGGGACAGGATGGATCCTTGTGGGACTCCACAGGTGATGGTTAGAGTTGGTGATCTGGAGGAAATCAATTTATATGAACTGTTGGCAGTTAGCAAGGTGGTATTTGAACCAGCTGAGGATGATCTTGCTGATCCCCATGCAGTGATGTAAATGGTCAGTGAGTGTCTGGTGGTCTACTGTGTCAATTGCTGCTGAGAGAGCAAGGGGAACTAGGAGGCCAGGTTGGCCATCATCGGGATTTTAAGGGCATCGTCGATCACCTTGATTGCAGCCGTTTCTGTGCTTCATCAGGGTCTGAAGCCAGATTGGTATGACTGAAGCAGGGTATTGGCTTCAATGTGTTGGAGGAGTTGCATGGCTACTGCTTTCTCAAGGATCTTACCTAGGAAGGGAAGATGAGTGATGGGGCAGTAGTTGCTGAGATCGTCAGGGTCCAGTGTTGGTTTCTTTGAAGTGGGAGGATTTGTCCAGTCTTGAAGGTTGAGGGGAAGGTGCCTTGAGTTAGAGAGATGTTGATGATTGTCAGGTAAGCGAGGATTGCTTCAGCCAGAAGGGTCTTGAGTATGCAGACAGGAAGGATGTCTGCATACGATGTGTGCATGAGGGATGCTAGGGTGGCAGTGAGGTCTTACATAGTTAGTTTCTTGAAAGTTGCCCAGGTAGTTGTGGTTTTGCGAGATGGGATGTGTAGTGCGGTCAGTTGTGTCATTGGTGTCTGTGTTGGTGGATCATGTTGATCTTATTGACGAAGAAAGAGTCGACGGTGGGGATTTTTCGATGGAGTGTGCTACGGGTGGGTCAGGCAGAGGGTTGATGCAGTGCTTGATGGCTTTGAAGAAGACTCTGCTTTCATTGTTGGCCTTGGCTATGGTGTTCTGGTAGTAGTTGGCCTTGGCAGTGTTGATCAATTGCCTGTGTGTAGCACAGAGTTTCTTGAGCTGGGCGAGTTCTGATGTGCTGAAGGATTTTCACCAATTCTTTTCTTGTTTTAAGATGGTTCTTTAGTGTTCAACCTGGGGTACATGGACGCCTGGTTAGGGGGCTGGGTGCCCATGGTAGACAAGAGAGGGGTGTCCTTTCCTGTGCACAGTTCAACCTGCTGCAATCCAACCATTGTATTGCATGCAGTGATTTCAATAACAACATTTGAACCTATCTCTGTAATTTGGGTGTTCGTCAGGCCATCTGTGACACATGCAAGTAATAAATGTTATGTTGTAAGGATGGTTTACTTTTGTAACTATCTAATGCAGGCCTGTATCCCCTAACAGTGTGCAGAGCTCCACTACTTCCAGAAGCTGGTTTAGCTTGGAATCAGGGCAGGAGGGCCATATTAGATGGGACATCAGGTGAGGTGCATTGTTGGTCAAAGATAGAACTCTGAATGCATTTAGTGAGAAGAGAGAGGTCAGACCAGGTTACTACAAATCTGAGACTCGTTACAAGTTTTAATGGGTACTGTAAATGTCTACTATATTTGTCAGGCAGCAATCCTTTACAGCAAGAATCTCCAGGTATCCACATTGGGGGCATCAGGGCAGGTATCGTGGATTAGATGGCTTGACCACAATATGTCATGGGAAAGAGAACTAGAAGGAAGTTTGATTTCCAGCCACTTGGATTCAGAGTGTCCCCAGAGTGGAAAGGTACTTTTGAGAGTGCCCTAGAGACCGAGACATTATCCAGGACCCTGGGTCTAGGTGTGGCTGGTTCTTTAGAAACACCCATGTCATTGAGCTACACCCTCAATGGTTGGGTGTGGATATGTGAGGCTTTGATTTGGATGCACAGTTTTCCACAAAATGATTCCCCTAAGGATGGGGCTCCGGAATTAGGAAGATTCACTGTGAGGTTTGGCATCCGGGCTTCCTGATAACCCCTCCTGGGAAGTGTTTGTTAAGCTTGCCTATCCCACCTCTTGTGCATTGATTATCGTTATTAAATAAATGCCATTTGGTAGTAATAATGATATCCCATTTTAGTTTATTTTGTGAGATTCCACTGTCTTCTAAGTGCTGTGACACTTCTTTTTTTTTATTTATTGTGAATTGCTTGAATGAATTAAACATCGCAAAATTATACATTTCATAATGTAAAAGATAACAACCATATATAGAATATCTAAAATTACATTCACACACACAGAACAATCAAAATAAGTCACTCATTCTCCTTAAATATTTTCCCATGTCTGTATCAATAAAAACAAGAATATTTCATGTTCACCATTGTAAAGTAATTAGCACAATTTTCCTCAAATGTCAGTGCAGCTACAGTGAGGGGAATCTCATGATAATAGATGTTACCTCTTCATTTTACTGGTACCCAATGTATCCACCTCAGAAGGTTCAAGGGCTGAGTAGGCCAAGCTGCGATTGAACCTGTGTTCCGCAGGCTGAACGCATACATCCGAGCCAAGCGCTTCACTTTCTGGGCTATCTTGCCGCCATATTAGATTATTCCATTACAGAGTGGACATTTAGTTTCTGATTTCTGGCTGCTTTGCTTTGGCCTGTGTGGTGCTGCCATGCCACGGTACCAGGTGCAGTGAGGCATCCAGGGAGTGGGTGTACCATTTCCGGCGCCTTCGCCAATTCTGCCTTTGGGGGCATTGGGGTCAGCATGGCACTCAAGTTGCAATGTTGCCATAACGTGTCAGCACCAGGATGGATATGCATGCGTGGTTTCCATGTATCGATGTTAGTTGCGAGTGGGAGTTGTGTCCCATCATTTAGTTGCACTCCGTAAGTTGGACTGAGAGGAGGTTAACTGTTCCAGGCCAGCAGTGCAGTACGTTATCGTTCTCTGTTCATTTTCCAGTACGACCGTTGTATCGTGCCGTCCTCCTCCCATTATTGGCGAGTACGTGTTAAATAGACAACCAGTGACATAATGGAGGTGCGTTACACCGTTTCCACTAACTGTATACCTTGACTATGATGTAGGACTCCTGAAATCTACGCCTCAATATCACATTTGGCATTAGGCCTTTCAAAGGTTTGTTGCTGTCGCACACTTTTTAACCATAGTGCACACTTTCCCCTGTGGACACCCTACTCGCTCTGTACCCACATTGGTGTGGACAGGGTGGCTTCCGGAAAGTGGGGTCCTTTTTTTGTAGGATCAGTAGGATTTAGCAGAATCCTCAGCAGCCCAGCCAGTCCCAGTAACCTGTGGGGTTCCACAAGGTGCATGTGTTTCACCTACCCTCTATAATGTATTTACTAAGCTACTATTTGACAATCTTGATAATATGGGTATCTCGTATACTAATTATGCTGACGACACCCAGATTCTCATACCAATTACCGGATGCTATGACAATGACTCTAAAAAGCTAAATGAAATATACCCAGCCATTCAAGCTTGGATGTCAAGTAATGAATTATGTCTTAATGACGATAAGATGGAGCTTATCATAATTGGCAACACAACGAAACTGAATAACCTTTCTCAACTCTACAAATCGTTCATCATCGATGGCAACACCATCCCAGTAGCGAACTAGATAAAAACTCTTGGAGTCTATATTGATTCTGAGCTTACGCTAAACAGATAAATCAATGCTGTGGTGTTGTCAGCCACATACACAGCTAAATTAATAAGAGCTAGCCACCCAGGGCTTTAAGTGGGGTAAGAAATCGAGGGGGGGGCCCTCATTTGGGGGCGTGGCTTGTAGGGGGCGTGGCCTAAAACGTACGCAAATCGTAAGGTATGCACACACATATATATGCATGTTATATATCTGTGTGCGTACCTTACTATGGTTTGTGTACTTTGCAAGCCATCTTTTCTAAACATAGAAATACATATTTCTATGTTTAGAAAAGATGGCTTGCAAAGTACACAAACCATAGTAAGGTACGCACACAGATATATAACATGCATATATATGTGTGTGTGCATACCTTACGGTTTGCCTACTTTTCAGGCCATTTTTTTTTTTAACATTTCGGTTTTATAAAAGATGGCTTGGAAAGTACACAATTCAAGCCATCTTTTATAAAGCTTTGACTACGGACAAAATTGTCCGTCGGCAATGCTTTATAAAAGATGGCTTGAATTGTGTACTTTTCAAGCCATCTTTCATAAACCTCGAAAAATGTCAAGGAATCCCCAGGTTCGCCGAGGGTTAAAGACGCCTCGGCGACCTGGGGAAACAAAGGGACAGTAACTGCCTCTGGTGACCCCTCGCGCGAGAGGTCACCAGAGGCAGTTACTATGACTTACAGAAGTGGCAGCCAGGCACAGCATCGCTGTGGTTGGCTGCCACTTCTGTCAGATCGCCTGACTTCATGGCAGGCGCATCTCCCGTCGCGGCTGCTGCCGCGTCGGGATAATGCATCCCGCCAATGTTGCGTGCGGTGGGACGGGGGCCCCGGCAGGGCCCCGGCTCAGTCCCACTTTTTGGAGACTGCCGGGGCCCGGCCCCGGCAGGCCCCGGCCCACTTAAAGCCCTGTAGCCACCCCTTTCTCACTCCAGAAAACTCACTACATTGGCAAGAGCTCTGATACTGTCCAGGATCGATTATTGCAACTCTCTCTTTGCTGGAACAAGCTCTAGAAATATTAAATAATTACAAATATTGCAAAATAATGCATAAGAGCTGCCCTAAATATCCCAAGACATGACCATATCTCGGCCACTAGAAGAAACATTCACTGGCTTCCCGTCCAGGACAGAATCAAATTCAAAATTCTCACGATGACTCACAAATGTATAGCGAAGAATGCGCCTAAATATCTTAGTGACCTCATCTGTAAAATTAGTTCCACTAGACCTACTGAACTGTATACACTGACATGCTTACCATACCCAGTTTGAAGAGACAGAAAGCAGGAGGTTCTAGCTTCCCAGTGATAGCACCCAAGCTGTGGCATGCCCTCCGACACCACCTAACAAATGACACCTCATTCTGGTCATTTAGAAAGAAGCTGAAAACTTTTCCCTTCAGAGGCGACCTTCAGCAATAACCTACCGCAATCATGTACCTACCACAAGTTAGACCTCCGACAACTTTAACAAAGATAAACTGTAACAACTTGGTAATGAATGTCAATAATCTGTGTAACAAATGCCATGCATATTTTTGTAAACTGTAACAATAAGTAGTGTATTAACTATGTCCAAGCTTTGCAAAACCATAACCATATTCTTAAGATTTCTGAAAAGTCCCTTGCTAGCGCCTAGATGTCTCTGGGCTAGGTGCACTGTACAAATGCATAAATAAATAAATAAATAAAATCAGGGAAGGTATGAAGCCAGGGCATTAAGCGGCTGATAAATGTGTCGTCCTATAAATACCCGTTTGACAGTTTTATCAGGGAGAATTGCACTTGGGAACACTTACTCTTCTCTATTCTGTAGTCTCCGTCTACTGCACAACCTCACGTAGCATATTTCTTGAGAAACTTGTTTTTAAAAATACATTTGGGGGATTCCAAGATGGACGCACTGCTCTAAGGTCCGCGACTCCCGGGCTCCCGACCTGCAAACGCTAAACTCCACTTGTTAAGCTGCCCCTGCCCTCCCAGGCGCCCGCAGCGGTCAGGGAACATCATCGGAGTGCAGCGGAACGGTGGGGGCGAGTGGAGCAGCCTTCTGTTTTGCTGCAGAGAGGTCCGGCATTTCGGCCCCGGCGTGCCGCGGCCCCCGTCAGGCTGCCCTTGGATCGAGTGGCTGACGGAGCAGCGATTCCGGTGCGGGTTCCTGCGACTCCTGGCGCCCCTCCAGCCTCGGCGGTCCCAGCAGGCCTGGCGAGGACAGACACTTGGGGGCCTCATATTCCCCCCCCCATATCCTTCCCAGTGGGATTGTGACGAGCCGCTATCCCCCCAGGGACCGAAGGTACAGGGAGTGTAGTGAGGGGGGTTGAGTGGGGTGCTTGTGTCGGGGCCCGCCCCCCCCCCTCACCCTGGTTGGGATCCGGCCGGTGGGGGTGTGGACCCCGCAGGGGCAGTGAGATCCCACTACCTAGGTCCCAGGGCCTGCGCTGCAGCGAAAAGTGCGCCACCTCATTAGAACTGTACGTGAGACGGTCGGAGCGTTCGGTTCCCGTCTCATGCTGCACGCCCTGGGCGCTTCTGTGGGGGGGACCGGCAAAGGCACTAGAACGTTGACCGCTGGGGGTGTTTTACAGCACACCCCCTGGTGCAGCATAGAGCTATATGAACATACCCCCCGGCGTTCTCCGAGATATGCTGTGACCTCCACACTGGACGCTTGACATTGGGCCCTGGCAGATCTGGGGAGGTACGGAGTCCAGCGGGGGGCACGGGCTATCGGTCTGGCAGCTGGCTAGTCCTCCTACAAGATTTTACGCAGCTGGAGGCGGTGTGGGCCTGTCACTAAGTCCACATTGATCTACCTTGAGTGTTACCACATCGGTCCCTCTTGGCCCCCCCAGCAACAGCAAAAGCCCTCTCTCCATCCCTACGGCCTTGCAGCTAGATAGACCATACACCCAAAGGACAGCCACCAGCACATAGAACGAGGCAGCATGGAATGTCAAGGAACAGAGGGAAAGATGTGCCGGCCCCCTTGAAGGGATCTAAAAGGGGAATGGAGGGCCCCCTTTCGAAGATGTGGGCGAAAGATATCGAGACAACTGATGCCCAAGAGAGTGGGGAAGGGTCCCATGAGCATCCCGTTTCCTCCGGCCAGGGGGAGCAGGACAGGCCTGTGTCCCAGGCAATGCTCACCCAATTCATGGGGGAGTTGGTCGACAAGATCACGGCTGCGGCGCAGACGCAGATGGACAAGCTGCGAGAGGATCTGGCGGAAGGTCTAAGAGAAATCAAACAGGATATTAACAAAGTGGAGGAGAGAGTCGACACTAATGAGAAGGCTATCCAAGAGCTCACAGAAGATGCAAGGAAAGTCGACAATCTCTTGGAAACGCTGGCCGCCGCTACGCAGAATCTCGAGTTACAGGCTGAAGACTTGGAGAATAGGTCGCGAATATCGGAGTCAAATTTCTGCCCGAGGACATTCCTGACGAGGACCTAACTCCAACTCTTAGATCAATCTTTGCGGACCTCCTCGAGTCTGATGCCGAACCGGAGTTGCAATTTGACAGAATTCACAGGGTGGGCCCGCGCAGATTGGAACCAGGGGCGAGGCCGAGAGATGTTCTGGTGGCCTTCCATAATTACGCCATGAAAGAAAAAGTCCTGGAAAAGGAGAGAAAGGCCGCCCACATCGCCTACAACGGCCGCAAAATTTTCCTGTATCGAGATTTAGCACAAATAACTCTAATTAAAAGGCGGCACTCTGCTACAGATGGTCCCATCTGTTTGGGCTGACCTTCACCTGGCAGGGTTCCCATCATAAGATTACAACCTGCGATCAAGGGCTGGCCCTGTTGGGCTTGGAAGAGCAGCCATCAGTTCCCCCTGAGGGGATGGACACTCACCCGAGTGTGCACAAACCTTGGGAATGGTCTATGATCAGGTCTAAGAGAGCAAGGAAGAGCCAAAAGGATTCTACACCCAGGAAAATTGTTAACCATACGTTTGAGGGGCCCGCCGGGGTGGCTAGTGGTGCCTTCAAGGGTACTTGATAAAGCGAGATGTCCTGGTGGTCTAAGGCTGAGTCCGAGGGCACTCGCCAAAGCAGTTGTGTGTTATAATTTGAGTGGTTTGTTAGGGTTTGTACTAAGTGGCAGGGAGGCGGGGTGGGTTGGTGTCTTGGAATGGTATTGGGAAATCCTGCGTGGGGGGGTTCCAGGTTACTTATAGGGTCTGGCTCTCGTCCTAGTGCTACGAGGGGGGTCTTGTAGCAGTCGGATTCGCCTGGAAGGAGGGGGGAGAGATGTGGGGAAGTATGGGGGGATGGGAGGTGGGAGGGTCCAAGAGCCCCAAATTGGGGGGTATTCAGTAGGGTGCGCGGCCAGAAGCGACGACCTCCCAGAGCTGCGGAGACGGGGGGTTGCCACGCAGTGAGGCTAAAAGGATAATTTTAATACATCTGAATGTCTAACGCAGATTCCCTGAAGCTAATTTCTTTAAACGTAAACGGGCTTAACTCCCAAATCAAAAGGAAAAAGGTGGAGAGGTTTCTGAGAAGGGAACAGCCCCATATAGTAACGCTACAAGGGACCCATGTTCACTCCAAAGACATGCAGAGGATAAAATTCTGGGGGTACTCAAGATTGGCTCAAGCTAAACAAGCAAGCAAAAAGGGGGGAGTTTTGATTGCTCTGAAAGATGGGTTAGACTTGGCCATCACGGGGACGCAGAAAGACGACCAGGGGAGGTATCTGGCGGTGATCCTTGAGGGAAGGGGGAGTCCTTTACGGTGGCGACCCTCTACGCACCAAACAGGCCCAGGACCCCTTCATTCAAAAAGTTCTCTCCCGCTTAGGGAAATTTGCCCGGGCTAATATTCTGCTAATGGGGGATTGTAATTTAGCATGGGACCCCTCGAAAGATAGGACCTCGACTTCATGGGTTACTCATGGGAGGCCCTCCGGAGACCTGGTTAAGAAGATGCAGGATTTGGCCTTGGTTGACTTTTGGTGGGAATTTCATGGAAATAGGGAGGGGTATACTTTTTACTCGCATGCGCATAAGGTACACTCACGTATTGACTATACATGGTTATCAAAAACGCTTTTGGGGAGAGTCACTGACTTGGAGATAGGTGCCATCTCTCTGGCTGATCACTCACCACTTATGTTATTGCTAACTAGGGCACGAGGTACCCCTGGTCTGTGGAGGTGGAGGTATCCGATCTCGCTCTTCAAGGATCCTATTTTGGTCAAGGAGATTGAGGAGGAAATTGTTGTTTACTAACCATAACAGCTGGGACGACCCGTCCCCACTGGTATGGTGGGACGCCTTCAAGGCAACGATCAGAGGGAGAATCATATGCATTAAGGCCAGAAGAGAGCGGGAATTGAGGCTAGAAGAGCGCAATCTCCTTAGGTTGTGCAAAAGATATTATATTAAAGCAAATAAATCTGATAGTCTTCTGGCCAGGCTGCTACGAAAGGAGTCGGGTGACAAAACCATTTTGAAAATCAAGGGGGTGGGAGGGCAAGTATTTACCAATAATTCGGATACAGTAAATGAATTCTGTAGATTTTACGCTGGCCTGTATACCTCCTGAAGTCCCGCCTCTCCCTGAGCAGGTGGCATATCTAGATACAGTAGACTTGCCTCAGATCTCGTCGGAAGATAGAGAGCTTCTGGAAGGCGAGATTACTTCAGATGAAGTTAGAAGGGTCATCAATATCTTGCCGCCCAACAAAGCCCCTGGCCCAGATGGGTTCATGTCGGAGCTTTATAAAGTACACAAAGAGGTCCTAATTCCCCTCCTCACTAAATTGTTTAATTTTATAGGTTACGCCAGGGCCCTCCCCAAATCAATGAACAAAGCCAAAGTGATCCTAATTCATAAGCAGGGTAAAGAGCCGACAGATTGTGGATCCTATCGCCCCATAGCTTTAATTAATGCAGATGCTAAAATTCACGCCAAAGTTCTAGCGAATCGTCTGGTCAATATCCTTCCCAAATTGATCTACACCGACCAGTCCGGGTTCATTACCGGCAGGCAAACCTCAGATAATGTAAGACGACTGGCCCATCTTATTGAAAAGACCCAGAGGAGGGAAATACTGGCTCTCCTGCCAGCAATCGATGCCGAGAAGGCATTTGATCGGGTTGAGTAGGGATTCCTTTTTGCCGCTATGGCTAGGATGGGTTTCGGACCTGGGCATGTCGACCGCATCAGGGCGAGCTACCAACACCCTGTTATCAGACTAGCAATCAATGGCCAAATCTCTCCCCCTATCTCGCTAGGGAGGGGCACTAAACAAGGCTGCCCAATGTCACCTCTTCTTTATGCGCTTCATCTGGAACCTTTTCTGGCAGCAGTTAGGGCAGCCGAGGAAATAGAGGGAATACCGTTTGGAGGCTCAGTCCATAAGGTGGCAGCCTTTGCGGACGACATGATTCTTACGCTCACTCATCCCAACTCATCCCTGCAGGCCGTGTCGAGGGAGCTGGTTAGGTTTGGTCAGGTGGCGGGGTTAAAGGTCAACATCCATAAATCCGAAATCCTTCCCCTCTCACTCTCGGATACCACTGTGCAAAACCTTAGTCAGAAGTATAACTACAGATGGGTCGGTAGGTTCTTAAAATATTTGGGTAGCTATCTGGCTAAAACGGTAGAGGACCTTTACAAAGTAAATTATCCTCTTCTCCTTCAGAAGCTCAAATTGAAGTTGGTGGATTGGGGCCCCCTGGCGATATCCTGGCTGGGACGTTTTAACATATTAAAGATGGCGATCTTACCCCGTTTGCTTTATTATTTTTCGGCTCTTCCTGTGCCCGTCCCAGCATCCTTCTTTAAAGCTGTCCAGAAAATAACCAAGAGGTTCGTCTGGTCCCAGAAAAGACTGAGGGTGGCAGCTTCACTAATGAGGGCTCACCCAGCAAGGACCGGCTTGGGCGAGCCAGACTTCAGGGCTTACTACTTGGCGGCACAGCTCTGCGTCATTAGGGATTGGTAGAGAAATGGCAGGGAGAAAGTGTGGAGGCCGATGGACAGAGCAGTGGCCGGAGGAAATTTGGAGGGGATACTGTGGATGCCGAGGCCCGATAGACCTATTCAAATGTATTGTAGTGTAATAACCGCGACCACTGGACAGGCTTGGGACCAAGCGATAAAAAGGGCGCGCATTACCTCCTTTCCCTCCCCCTACACCCCCCTGCACTGCAACCTGCAGTTTTCTCCAGCATTCTCTCGAGAGTCGGCCTTCAACATCTGGCATCAAGGGGTTGTAGAACGATGAGAGATCTGTTTGTCGGGGACGAGGTCAAACACTTTAAGCAGTATAAAATCGATTTCGGTATAGGTGAGACGCAGAGGTTCTCTTTATCTCCAGTTGAGACACTGGCTCTCTCACCCGTTGATTAAGCAGGCAGGGTCTCACCCCCTCACTCCTTTCGAGAAATACAAAGACTTGGGGGACAAAGGGGTTCTGGCTTCTATCTATAAACACATCAAGCAAGGAGAAGCCCTGTTGAGTAGAAGGTATATGAAGAAATGGGAGGGTGACACGGGGATAGTGATTGCTGAGCCGGTCTGGGTAAATCTTTGGTCTCAGATTCCTAAACTTACAAGGTCGATTCAGATTCGGGAAATATGGCTGAAATTGATGCTCCAATGGCACCTGACCCCGGTCAGGCTAAATAAAATATTCCCCAATGCGTCTAGGATGTGCTGGAAAGGGTGCGGGGGAGAGGGCTCCTGGGCCCATATCTGGTGGGAATGCCCCAAAATTGACAACTTCTGGCTCCAGGTACAACGGGCCGTTACCCAGGTTTTAGGAGTCAGGGTTGGCCAAAACAGAGGGTTAAACTTGATGGGCTTAAGTGGGGTCTTAGCAACCCTCGCAGCGAAGGCAGATCGTAAGCTCTACGTGATGATGATGATGTCGGCAGCCCTGGTTTTGGCTCGGAAATGGAAAGCTAGAGAACCGCCACAGGAACATGAATGGATAACTAAACTCTGGTCACTTGTAGCTTTGGAAAGGCTTACATACTCTATCCAGGGAGACCACTTACGATTTGTCTCAGACTGGTCTAATTTATTGTCCTACCTAAAAGCAGGGGCCTGCCGGGCTTGGTGTCCCAAGGCCATGGAACTCCTCGGCATAATTGCCCCGCAAGATGAATCGGACTTGTGAGGAACTGGTGTAGGGGAGCCAAATATCCGGAGCCTGAGAAGTGTTTTTTTTTTTTTTTTTTTTTTGGTCGCAAACTGGGTTGCTCTTGGATCGGGGTTGGGTGGGGAGGGGGTATGGGGGGAGGAGGTTGGGAGGAGGGGGCTTTGTTTGTTGGTTTGTGTATTCTCATCAAAATTGCTAATAAAAACTTACTTTAAAAAAAAAAAAGACGTTTGTACTTCACCGTAACTGTCTCGCTGATAGTACAACTGGGTGACTTTAACGATAGTTATCTCCTACTGCGTTCAAGACACAAACATCTTATGGCTTTTAAAATATTTGTACTTGTCAGAAGCCCCACATCTTTGCATGAAGTAATAACGTGACCTTCAATCGTCAGGCACCAAACCGTGTTTTTATCGCCTACAGTCCACACATTTTCACGCAATCGTTTTTCTGTCGCGCATAGCCCACAAGCTCCACACCACCCAGCAGTCCGCACCGTCCACCACCCGCTCCCAGCCCAAATAAGTACTGTGGCAGATTTCCCTGTAGGCCTCTGCACCATGGGCCTCTTTTGTGTGGTATTTCGAAATGTTCTTATAGGGAAAAGGTTGGGTTTGCTCAAAATGTGTAATGTGGGGCCACTTTGAAAATGATTTCCCGGGTCTCTTTTGGTTCCCAGTCCACCCTTGGTACTGTGTATGAGGGCGTCAGTATATCACTACAGAATCAGGACAGATGGTGTCCAGAGGACAAATGCTCACGCTTCATAGCTTCGAGTGGCCCATGAACTCGGACTTCGTCAGCAGGTACATTATAATTCTGATCCATCTCGACAGCTCTGCTCCACTACTGTCGCTCTCCACGATTACATATCAAAGAAAAACAATCCACATTCATTAATCAACCTGTAAAGTGGACAGAATGGGTGGGCTTTACTGTTGCTCTTAAAGATTCAAGAGCCCGCAACAGATGGGGGTTGCCCAGGGAAACTACCTCAGTTGCTCCACACAACTCTACCTAGTTTGTGTTTTAAAAACATTTTTTCTTGCACTCGAGCATTTCAATACAACACTCTCCATGGGGAGAATAAATCACTGTCTTTTGTTATTTCCTAATGCGCTTACGGGATTCGACCCTATGTTGCTATGCGTTGTCTTGCTTCCAAGACAAACGCGTTGCCCCTGAGCTATCCTCCCGGCCAACTATTGTACCATTATGCGCAGTAGGCATCTTATTTCTTTGCGTGGCCTTAGGAAGTGACCTGGGTCAGTAACCTGAGTGAACTGAGACAAAGGTGTCCAGGAAGGGCTAGGGTCAGATGATGCCCTTTGTGTACTTGTGGCGAGTAGAATCTGTGAGCAGGAACACAATCCACATTGATGGTCTGTCCTTGGTGAAGGGCTATTGCATCAGAGTACCACTTGAGAGCAATGGCGTGTGAGGAGGGACACAAAGGTTGTCAGTGTTGTTTGGTTATTGGCCCACCCATTCACTGCTCAAGGCCATGCAATCCCCACGGCCATTCCCACCCACTTCGTGCCCAAAACAAATTCACTACTCAGGTCTCTTTGAGCTCGCTTTAATCAAGCCTTATTATACAATGTAGCAATTGTAGTGCCTGCCAATGTTTTTTCAAAGAGGTCTTCTGATAGTTAATCACTTAATTTGAGCTGTAAATGTGCTACTATTGTAACAAATCTCTTAACCAGGTCTGCCTACAGGCACTCAATTTATAATAACTATGCTGTCTTTCGCTGAAGCACTCTTAAAAACAACCATTGGCAAATCCAACAGTTTTGACTTGTGTATAGGTAATAGGCACTGCTTTATATGTGGACATTGCTGGTATACGAGCGCGGATTGGAACCTCAGTAGAACTGGCCCCATGGGATCTCGGATAACAATACAAGATTCCTGAGCATGCGAACCACTCCATGCCATCCTAGGAAGTCATACATTAACCCTTCCTTACCACATGGATTGACATAAGTGGGGATCTTCAAAATCGGGTGGGATCTCCTGTCTTAATCCACCTAATCCCAGCTACCTTTTTTAGACATATCATGTTATGAGTGCCTGCCCATGCCCTGATGAAAGTGGTTTCAATTTAATAGTGCTACTGAAACCGGAAGGCTTTCTGGCTTCTTCTTCACCAAACCGTCCAGAAGAGTGATACATTTTCGAAACTCGGTGGAATCTTTTGGTCTGTGATCCTCCTGAAAAAAACATGAGGACCACTCAAACTCTGAGCTGAGTCCCAAAAAGAAAATTAAAAAGACTAGTTAATAGAAGACATAGGAGAGCTGAATAAAAAGACTTTGGGCCTCATCACGACCTCGGCGGTAACGCCGGCGGTATTAGCGCGGGGGCTATTAGCACGACCGCCATAGCCCCCGGCGCTAATAGCGCGGGATCACGAGTTGGGCGGACTTGGAAGTCCCCATTCCCCATTGAGCCCATTCGGGAATGCCCCATTCCCCATTGAGCTCAATGGGGAAATTTTGCGCTCATACCGCCGGCGGATTTCCCGCCGGCGGTATGAGCGCGAATTCTCGCCGGATTTCACACCAGCTCAGAGCTGGGTTGAAATCCGCCGAGGCCCTGATTCGGTGGACCCTTAAATCCGGCGGTAATGGCGCTACCGCTGGATTTAATGGTTACCGCCGAGGTCGTGATGAGGCCCTTTGGCATCATCCAACACTGTGTTCCAAAATGCGAAAACACAGTATTCAGACTTACCTCAAAGAAACAACACCTGTCGTTGTTTAGAAATACAAAAGAAATATCTTTTTAAATCCTGTGGATAGAGAAACAAAATAAAAAAGGTTTTTTCATCTATGAAGCAGTTTTAAAGAAACACAAAAAACCCTCATAAAACATCAACAGGATGACGAACCGAAACAGAAAATAATAAACTTTTATAAAAATACCCCAGATTTAATAGACCAGCCTGAGTCTTCTAATGTGTGAATATAAAAAGGCCCAAACAAACATTGGCAAAGCCAACAGTTCTTCGTGCTTTGTGGTATTTCCTGTGATCTATGCACTTCCAAATCTTCAGGCACGTAATGTGTGTCACTGTGCGCCAAGCCATTGGGTGCAGAACATACTTTATTGGTCAGTAAAATGTACTTGATTTTAGTGAATTGCCATACAAGTAAATACATAGATCAAAACATCATCAATATACAAATTCAATGCATATCACCTTGATGGCTTACAGAGAACTATAATTATGTCATGCTTGCCTAGCATTTTATAAAAGAAACTCAATTGTTTATTTGGTCAACAAGAAAAGTATAAGGTGCATAAAGAAAACCCTAGTGTCAGATACCGTAGCTGACATTTCAGTGTATCTTTTCTCCTTCTCCACGCCCTAGATACATAGTTTGAGATAGCAAACACCACATCCGCATGAGGCCAACTTATACACAAAACGTCTGCTCTAACTAATGGCCTCACCCCATGGTTCTTTAGGCAATATTTAAATTGCGCTGGTGAATGCTTGTATACCCAGGACAAATTACTGAAAAGTGCTGGAGGGATTCGTAAATACCGTCACAAAAAGGACAACAGTGACCCTATTTTATACCAAAGGTTTCTTTGGGGCTCTAGTGATATGGTATTCAATCTCATTTTCACAAACCGTGAGCGAGCGTAAGGTGATTTAATATCCATTAAGTAGCTTTCACAAGTGAGAGTTTTTTTTTGCTCAAATAAGCCCAACCAATAACCAAGGACAGGCATGAAGTAACCTTCTTGGCGTGGGCCCATTTGCAGAAGGCCTCCTTAATTATTCCTTTGCTATTTGGTTGCATTGAGCTTGGGTTAAGCCAACATTGATCCAGGTCAAGTTGATGAAATGACGACTTAACATAGACAAGCCATGGGAGCTTCTTGGCTGCTTCAAAGCTCATTAAATCCAGCAAAGCCAACTTATTGCTCATCAACTGACTAGTGGTCCAGTTTTGGACCAGTATAGCAATGGCTTTCGTGCTGTTATTTCTCCCAGTGTGGTCAGACCCAATTCAAAATGGGTAACTGGTTGGGAGCCCTTTTTGGAAGCAAAGGTAGTTTTACAAAAAAATAGGTTTTCCGTAATGGTTAGATTACTTGCCTATTTGTGACCCTATAATTCCGCACCATGAACAGCCGCTGCCAGAGCCTGGGATCTATATGCTTCCAGTATTTGGATGAGTGTTATTGGCAAATTTATTTGCAAAATTCAAAAATTGCAGTACTTCATTATGTTAGGGTTAAATTGGCTTTCTGAATATGCTGATCATCTTTACCATTATTGCCGAGTCTGAAGCCCAAATAATCAAAAGTTGTAACTTCATCAATTGAGGCGCCTCAAATTTGTATATTGAGGCTAGTGTATTTTTTCTTCCTTTTCCCACAGCGTATGAATTTAGTTTCGGGTGGGTTTATAGTCCAGCCTTTGCCATTGCATTATTTAATTAAGGAACTGCCTTACCAACCTTAACAAGCCACTTGGTGTGCAGGAGATGAGAATGACTTTATCTGCATACATAAGCATATTTATTTTTGCTCCACCCAATGTAGGAGAATTAGTATAATCCAGTGCTAGACTGCTCACAATCTCGTTCAAATATATCGAAAAGAGTGTCGGTGCCAAAACGCACCCTTTTCTTTTGGGGAACTGGTCTCTGCACTCTCGTCCACTCTTGGGCCGAACTTTAGCTGCCTTATTAGTGTAACGTTGCAGTATAGCTCTCAATGGGGGTATTGGAATGCTCTTTCTCTTTAAAGTTTTTTAAAGTTTCAAGCAGGAGATGCTGTCAACGACCGTTTTAAGGTATACAATTAACAAATATAGCATGCCTGATCCCAAATGGGCATACTTGTCTCCCAGTACTCCCAATCTGAAGGCCTGTTAACTGCGCTAGCTGCCTTTTTAAAGCCTGCCTCTGTCACTGATGGAATTGGTTTCCACTATCCATTTCTCAAGCCTATTAAGGATACGTTTGCCATAGATTTTCCCTGTGCGTCGAGCAAAGAGATTGGGCGATAGTCTTTTGGGATATCCCCCTGCTTATGGTCACTTTCACTTCTTGTGTGGACGTTCTGCCCCTGGATTGCTTTCCAATGCAACAAGCTAATGAGACCTAATCAATATGGCTCCTGATAGTTCCCTTCAGATACATAGGGATGATGGGGATGTTGCCTACCATACAACCGTTGCAGGCTCTAACCCCAATTCTAAATAAAATTCGGGCTGTTTCCAGGGCTTATTTATATTTGCATCTTGGTTTTGCTAGTTACATTGTGGCAATGTCTCATATTTGAACTTCATCATCTAAAAATTCAGTTAGTTCATTCAGAGGCTCACACTGCAAGTTCAAATCTCCTGCAATCAGCACCACTCCTCTACTGCTATTTACAAATGATCATTCATCTACTAGAGTTGGAAGTTGGAGCCATGTCTTAAGAGTGGTATTGCAGTAAGGGCAACTGTACAAATTCGCTAGGAAGATATTATAATCATTGGGTAACTTTAGAGAAAGATATAGTAAATCCGGAGAGTTGGATATCTGCTAGCTTGTGCGTTAAGTGCAGTTTTTACCCATATGCTTTACCCACCTCTTGGCCTCCCCTTTAGCCCCTGGCATTTTACGGCAGGGATGTCAACATTCATGTACCCCACAATACTTACTGAATTGCAAGCCTAAGTCTGCTGAAAGCAGATCACGTCATGCTTTGCAATACAACTAACCCAATCCGGGATGTCAAGATTTTTTGAAAGACCAGCAATGTTCCAGCTAACTGCCATTAGTTTGTTTGGAAATGCGTTTTCCTGTTCCATACACTCAATGGAAGAGCATCTAATGGAGAGCAGGGAATAATACATCAGGCCGTATCTTCTCTGGTCTGGTTTTAATCTTGGCTTGGACATTAGCATCTAACTTCAATCTGTAAACCTACAGGAGCAAATGCTTCTATAATCAACTGCAAGAATATCTTTGTCCATTTCTTTCTCATGGAAGCTTATTTTGATATAATCATATTAACCACGCCCAGGGTCATGGAAACCTGCTTCCGCTCTACTATCTTCTCCGATTAGCAACATCTTTTTTGCTCTTAAACCAGTGGATGCTATTTTGAGGGAATCTCTTCCTTTTATTCGCCTACTTTCTATTTTTAGCACACTGATCATGCATAATGTATTCTCATTGTCACAAATACTGGTGGTTAGTTGCTCTCTGGGCTTGATGCAATCTATGATATGGGGAGGACTTATCATGCTTCCATGGTTCCCTACAGCGCATGCCCTATTAGGGATTGAGGGATACTGAGGTTTCCTTAGGTTGTCAAGTCTACCTCTCCCTGTGTCAGTTCTTCCTAATGGTGGAGGATGATTACTAACAAAGTCACCAATTAACCCTTGTATGTTTGTAAGTGGCTTTCCAAAATGTGCCCCCCTACCTTCCTTGCGGATACACAACCCTGCAGGTTCTAAGGTCTGCCTTGGGAAGGTGTTAGTTGTGTATCCCTTTAAATCATGAACATCTTTTTCAAGGATGCTAACAACTTCGGTTAAATTCACCACCAACAATTGTAAATTCTTAAGGCAAGATTTGAACAATTAGTAAATGCTGTTTCTATACCATGAACACTGAGAGCACAGGCCTCCAGCGTCTGCACGATTGCCATAGTTGCAGAGTAATCCTGGGGTATCGCTCTACCAACATGCACAATGGCAGCCTTCAGCATGCCGGAGTCCCCATCCAGGTCATTAGTGGCATCATTGGTTATCCCCGTCAGTGGAGCAAAATGATTAGACAGCAGAGTACCATTCGCATCAGTGTTACAAGGATCTACAAACCTCACATCAATTCCATACCATTTCTACAACATCCGTTTCCACGTTCAGGTTCAGACCTTGCTTCTACATTTGCTTCCTAACCCCTAGTGCCTTTGTGCATTTCCACTGGAAAAGACACCAGTTGCCCTCCTTCTTGACTGGGCTATCTAGGTAAGACCTTTGGCTCATAATCATAAAATGTTCCTGCTACCTTAGTTTCTTTATTCATGGTGGAAAATTATTGTTTAGATTGCTTGGTTTTCACAGTGGTTGCTAACTTAGTTGATGTAACGGAACTGGGATGGCTAGCAGTGTCAGGATTTGACCCAATGCCGTCATTCCTATCTAATAGTAATCCAAATTCACCAATATGAGTGTTAACCTTTTTATCGGGGGGGGGGGGCATGATGCAAAACGTGTTTTTTCTTTGCGTCCTGCTCGGTAAAGACACTACTTGTTGCTTTACGTTTAGACATTCTTCTGTCAGATCCAGTAATAATTTTAAGAGTTAGTCAAATAAAGTGCATTCCATACATACATCATAAAACACAAAACATAAAAATAAATTAAAAAGCTATGCAACAAAAGGAAAGACGCCAAGTCAACAATCTTAAAAATCATAGAAACATTCAGAGTTATTGATCCAAATAGTGATGACGCCAAGTCTAGCGAATGTAAAGTCTGGTCAAGATAATGAGGGAGGTACGCCCGAACAGCACAAGCGGCTGTTTTATTTCGGACTCCTCTCCTGCCCCCTTAATCCTGTCTTGGCCACTAGCACTTGGAGAAGCTCAAGTTAAATTACAGATATGCACTCGCTCACAGCTAGGCTGTGGAAAGAATTTTTAAAAGTAAATACCAATGCCATGTGTGTGGCTCCACGTGCTCTAGAGTTCTTGAGTAGCAAGTTCCTGACATGTGCTGATAGACACATACAAGTGGGGATAGGGACTCTGATGATATCTTCGGGGGAAAACGTTATTCCTTCAGCCCTTGCAGCCGCAGCATGACTTCGCAAAGGTCCTGGACAACAGTGAGTAGCTGGCACAGCAATCTTGGCAATCTCCAGCAGCCCTCTCACACGCTCTGCTCCGGGTCATCTTCATAGGTGTTAGGAAAGATTTCGTAATTGTAGGGAATTTTCCTTCCATGTGGCAACCCCTAAACTTTTTGCTATTGTTTTTAACCTTGTTCTTGACTTTGCCAGAGAAGTACAGCCTTCGGCCGCACTTCTCTGGGCTTTCGCTCCTTTCTTACGGGGAAACTGACATGCCCTTAAGACAGTCAGTACCGGGGAACGTGGTTTCCCGTAGTTTCTTTTATCGTGTCGCAGCTTTAGTGCAACACGACACAAGAGGGCACTGTAAGCTAAGTTACAGCTCTCTTGGGTCTCTAGCCTTCTACAGGCCCTAGATACTCTTTTAGGATGGTATTTGATCGGTGCAAGTCATTCAGGGACTGGAATGGTGGCAGCGATCGTTTTGTTTATTTTGAGCTCCTTTTGGCGTTCTGAGCAAGTTTTTGCACTGAACCCAAAATGGTGGCCTGGCTCCCAAAATGGCCAGGCCGCGAGGCTCCTTTGTCCTGTCCACTGTCCGTCTTGCTCCCTTCACCTTCCCCAGGTCCGGCGACCCGGGGCCTTCCTTATTTGGGCATGTACTTTCCCGCGAAACGTGGTTGCTTTCGCGGGCTTCTACATGTCGTTTGCGTGCCTCCAGGGTGTGGGCTGGGATGTCTGGTCCCAATACACATCCTGGGTGCCAGAGAGTCTAGGGTGGTGTGAATGCCTGGGACCACCGTGGTCCGTGATTGGTCCACGTATGGTATGTGTTTTGATGAGCGGATCTCCCATTGGCTCCCCTCCGTTTTGGCGCGAAGGGAACCGTGGATAAGAGGGGGCTGGAAACACCACTACCATGTCGATCTCCTGAGTTCTCACGAACGAAGGAATACAGGAGCCAAGTATCCTGCAACCAAGAGGCTGGACCGAGGAATCGCTGGTGACCCGCTGAAGGAATCTTCCTTTGCACTGCTGTCGTCCTGTGAAACCCTTTCCTCCTTGGATCGAACCAGAAGGCCTGTACTGGCGCTTCGACCTTTGGAATAGCAGGAACAGCTATTCCCGGCGACTTCATCAACTCCTGCCAAGTAAGCCTTCGGAAGTGTCTCTGGGCCATCCAGTTGACTGACCAGCTTACAAGGGAGTCCTGCTCTGTAACTGCCGCCAGGTTGTGCTGTATTTCGAGTCCTTGTCACTCTCCCACGCTTCGTACGCTTGGCGTCCCCAGGTCTGAAGGGAGGAGTGTACATTTGGCTTGAATACACACGGCCGCTCCGTTGTCCTGCTGCGGCAACAAAACTGTGCTGGTTTCGTCGATTGGGACGTCTTTTTGCTCTACACGACTACGAGGCGTTCCCTGCTCTTCTGAACCTGCCAGCTGCTGAAACTAATGTGGAGAAGCCTGGGTCTGCTTGCTTCGGGGACCGGTGAGTAGTTTAGCTAGGATCTGGTCGCCCTCCTGCAGTATCCCATTGCTTTTCCCTGCTGTGTAAAAACAGCACCCTTTTGGCCGTACTCGCGCTCTGCTTCTGCCCGCTGTGGAGGCTGCGCTTGAGTTGCGGAACCTGTTCTCCTTCTGCTGTGCACTAACCCGAACTGCCTGACTTCCTCCGAAGAGCTTCCCCTTTTGCCCGTTGGCACCGGCGTGGCAGGCACTTTGAGCACAAGGCTCCACTCTTCGCAGGGCTCGGACTTCCATCTAGTTAGGTGCCTCTGAAGGCGAACTGAGTCTAAAGCGTTATCGCACTGCCTGTTTTCCTTTCCTTTCAGGTGGACTACATATTTCGTGCTTTAAACGCTTGCGACTGTGTATTTGTATATATATTGTGTTGATATGGTATGAGTTGGTTTAATATTGTGATATTGTGATTTTCTCGCTACGGTCATTGTTTTAAAGGCCTTAAAATAAATGTGTATCTATTTTTGATATAACAACTGTTTGGAGTAGTTTGTCAGCGCTCTTGCTTTGTGTGCTCACTGCGGGCTTTCAGTCACCCTCACCCCTCTTGAGACCTAGTCTTGACCGCCGCGATCGCTACCTTGATTGGTCTGGCTTGTCCAGAGGTTACCCTGTTCCAAGTAATTAGGTTGGCCTTCTGAACTTCTGCGCCACCAGGACAGAGTTCAGAAATCCGTCTTAACAAATTGGTGTACAGCGGTGGGATACGACTGAAGGTATCCAGTGTTGCGCTCGAACTAAGGCATTTCAGGTTATTCCAAACAGTACACGTAGTGAATTGTTATAGTATAACTTTAAAAAGGCCATAGTCCTATCAAACAGTATGGAAACAAGTACGTTGTTAACTTTAAATGCTTCCAAATCAGAAACGCTGAAAAAGATGTGTGCGGAGAGAGGTGTTTCCTCTCAAGGCACGAAATTGGAAATGATCCAAAGAATCGTGGCGTGGCAAGAAGCGCAGCTTGACGCTATTACTTCTGAGGACAGTGCGGAAGGTGGTGGGGCTGCTCTCACTGGTAGAACCGACGGTTCTGCCGCCGCACTGTTCCACCGCGACCATGAGGACAGGGAGGACGAGCTGTCTAATGTTTCCTCTGCCAGTGCTGATGGGGAGGCTATGCTTGAATTCAAGAAGCAAGAGCTGCGGTTTAGGCAGCAGGAGCTTGAATTCAGCATAGCCAAACTAAAAATCGAACAGGCAGAAAAACAAAAAGACAGGGATCACCAGTTGGAACTGGCCAAGCTTCAGGTTGCAAATGGATCCAAGGGTCCTGGACATGGGTCTGGGGCCTCCTCTCATCCACGGTTTCCAAAAGATCTGCTCAGTGTGTATGAAGAGAGGAACAGGCTGAATGCGTTTGAGTATGCATGCGAGGTCCAGGAAGTTGACAATGCTGATAAGATTGCGTGGTTGCTCAGTAGACTGCCCCATTCTGGCTGTAGTGCCATTATGGAAATGTCGAAGGCTGAGCGGGCTGATTTCGCAATGTTAAAGCAGACTCTCATTTTAAAGTTTGGGAAGACTCCGGCCCAATATTTAAAGCGTTTTCGAGAGTATAAGAAAAAGGAAGGTGGTACTTGGGTATCTTATGTCACTGAATCTTTGAAAAACTTAACTGGCTGGGTCGAAGGCTATAAGGTTTCTACCTTCGACGGCATGATAAATCTTGTCATGCTGGAACACATTTTTGCTTCTTCTTCCCCGGAGCTTAAGCAGCATTTGGCCGATTCGAAGGAGATAGATCCTAAGAAACTGGCCATTGCAGCAGATTTATGGGTGTCACATCGAGTGTCCCCTAAGGACAAGACTCATCCTGGTAAGCAGGAGGAGGGGAAAAAGTCCAAAGATATGGAGGGTGGGGAATCTGCTAAATCTTCTTCCCAAAAGGGCCACAAAAAGAAAAACAAGGGTAAGACACAAGAGAACTCACAGGGTAGTGGAGGTGCGCCTCCGAAACAGAACTCTGGTTACAATAAGCCTCCCTACGTAAACAGACCCACTGGGGCTTGTTTTTCTTGTGGAGCAACTGACCATGTGAAGGGGGATCCCTGTTGTAAGGTTAGACCTTTGGGGGTCCACTCCGCTAATCTGGCCTTCTCCTCCTACGAGGAAGAAGAGATTACAGGAGCATCCTTCTCCTCGGACTCATTTCCCAGCGGAATAGAGGCCGAGGTAGTTTTAGTGTCCCTGGGTTCCTGGGAGCCTAAAGTCGCAGAGGCGTATGCTAGGATTCCGGATAATACCAAGCACTACTTTAAAGACAGTGTGCTGATCAATGGAGTGGATACTCCAGCTCTTAGGGATAGTGGGTGCAGTCGAACTGTAGTGGATTCTACCTTGGTAGACTCAGAGGAAGTTGCCAGAGCTACTCTGATGCCCACTAAGTTGGCTGACGGCCCCCTCCGTATGTTTCCCGTGATCCCTGTTAATCTAACTTTAAATGGTACAGCAGTCAGGATTCCAGTGAGCATTCAGAGAAACGTCCCGGGAAAGGTCTTATTAGGTAATGATCTCAGAGCTTTAGGGCTCGTAGGAAACACTGCCGAACGACCCTACACACGGTCTCAAGCACGGGCAGCATTGGCCAAGTCCAATACGCCGCCCCAGCCGAAGGGGAAACCCAAGGCGAAAGGAGTCTACAAGTCAAGATGGGGGAAAGAGAATATTCCCCCGAGCTCGCCTACCACTGCGGTGGAGGAAGTTGGTCAATCGCCCGAGCCTGACGAGGAGGTGGCGATGCCTGAAGTATTCGACCCCAACGATCATCCTGAACTAAAAGACTTGTTAGTTGAAGGAGGTCCTGATAGGGACGAATTCAGTAAAGGCCAACGTGAGTGCCCATCTCTGGAAGGCCTAAGGAGACAGGCCTGCTCCCAGCTTGAGGGTGAACCTCCTGGGAAGCATAGGATTTATTGGGAAGGTGGACTCCTGTATAGTGAGCCCACAGAGTCTACAGAAGGAGACCATAGGAGGTTGGTGGTTCCCCTTGCTGTTAGACCCTTCCTCCTGCAGTTGGCGCATGAAGTTCCCCTTGCTGGTCACCTTGGTATGAAGAGGACCAAGCAAAAGTTATCCATGCACTTCTACTGGCCCAAGATGGGGGTGCAAGTAGA
Source organism: Ambystoma mexicanum (assembly GCF_040938575.1). Taxonomy (NCBI): domain Eukaryota; kingdom Metazoa; phylum Chordata; class Amphibia; order Caudata; family Ambystomatidae; genus Ambystoma; species Ambystoma mexicanum. The sequence continues at coordinate 651,136,503 of NC_090936.1, forward strand.
AAGTCACTGCAGGAGTTGTGCCTCCTGCCAGTTGTCTGGTAAGGTTGGCGCGACAATCCAAGCTCCGTTGGTACCGCTCCCAGTTGTGGGGGTACCATTTGAAAGGGTAGGGATCGACATCGTTGGTCCCCTTGACCCGCAAACATCCTCGGGCAATAGGTTTATCCTGGTGCTGGTCGACCATGCAACCAGGTATCCTGAGGCCATCCCATTGAAAACTGTAACTGCCAAGTCAGTTGCAAAAGCTTTACTCGGCATATTTACTAGGGTTGGCTTCCCTAAAGAAGTTGTGTCAGATCGTGGCAGCAACTTTATGTCGAAGTATATGCAGGCTATGTGGAAAGAATGTGGGGTCACCTACAAGTTCTCTTCTGCATACCACCCCCAGACCAATGGTCTGGTGGAACGTTTCAACAGAACGTTAAAGAGCATGATTGGGGCTCTGGAGGAGCCTCAGAGAAGAAAATGGGATCTTCTTTTACCATGCTTGCTGTTTGCCTACCGAGAGGTACCACAGGAGGGTGTTGGCTTCAGCCCCTTCGAACTTCTGTTCGGTCATCCCGTACGGGGACCCTTAGCCATTGTCAAGGAGGGATGGGAGATGCCCACTCCCCCTGTTACTACCAATGTAGTTGACTATGTGCTAGGGCTCAGAAAACGGATGGTACTTCTGATGGGCTTGGCTAGTGATAAATTGAAGGCAGGGCAAGCGCTGGTGAAACATTGGTACGACCAGAAAGCTTCCCTCATCAACTTTACACCTGGTCAGCAAGTCCTGATCATGAATCCCATAAGGCCTCGAGCTTTACAGGACAAATGGTCAGGCACTTACACAGTGGTGGAGCCCCTGGGTGAGGTAAACTATTTAGTGGACCTTGGAAGGCCTGGACAGGCTCCAAAAGTGTTCCACGTGAATAGGCTGAAGGCTTTCGTCCCAAGAGTCGAAATCGCAGCACTGCTACTGGCGTCAGACGTTGAGGAAGAGGAGTCTGAACCTCTCCCCGACCTGTTCCAGAGCGGTCCTTCAGATAGCTCCATTGAGGGTGTCCGAGTGGCCCCTCACCTGACTTCTGATCAGCAGGCTGAGGTGAAATGTTTGCTTAGGCAGTTTTCCCCCCTGTTTTCACAGTCCCCTGGTTTGACACCTTGGTGCAAACATAACATTGACACAGGAGACAGTGTACCTACCAAAAGTAGGGGATACAGGATGTCAGATAAAGTACGGTCTTATATTAAGACCGAGGTCAACAAAATGTTAGACCTTGGGGTGATTGAACCCTCTAGTAGTCCTTGGTCCAGTCCTGTGGTTCTGGTTCCAAAGGCAGGCACTTCTGAATTGAGGTTCTGCGTGGATTACAGGGCTCTGAATGCTGTCACCAAGACAGATGCCCACCCCTTGCCTCGAACAGATGAGCTGGTGGATACTTTGGGTGCCTCCAAGTACCTCAGCACGTTTGACCTCACTGCTGGCTATTGGCAAATAGCTTTAGCAGAACATGCCAAGGAGAAGACAGCATTTTCTACTCCAGACGGCCTTTACCAATTCCGGGTAATGCCGTTCGGGTTGAAGAATGCACCTGCCACTTTCCAGAGGCTTGTGAATCATGTGTTGAATGGGTTGGACGAATTCTGTCTTGCATATCTGGACGATATAGCAGTTTTCAGTGCCACCTGGGAAGACCATGTGAAACACCTCAGGATTGTGCTCCAGGCTCTTCAGAAAGCCCACTTGACCATAAAGGCTAGTAAATGCCAGATTGGACAAGGCTCACCCCTGTCCTAAGGGCCCCTGATTATCAAAGACCTTTTATCGTGCAGACGGATGCCTCTGACACTGGGATAGGAGCTGTACTATCACAAGTAGATGAGAAGGGTAAGGAACACCCTATCGGTTTTATTAGTCGCCAGCTTAAGGACAGAGAGCTCAGGTGGTCCACGGTAGAGAAAGAATGTTTCTCTGTTGTGTGGGCCCTAAGGAAGCTGAGGCCCTACCTCTATGGGACCCACTTCACTGTGCAGACTGACCATAAGCCGTTAAAGTGGCTAATGAACATGAAGGGGGAGAATCCAAAGTTGCTTAGGTGGTCCATAAGTCTTCAAGGCTTCGACTTCACTATTGAGCATAGGCCAGGTGTCCAACATAGCAATGCTGATGGGTTGTCCAGAATGTTTAACCGACCTGAACAAGAGACTCATCCAGGGGTGGATTAGTTCCCCCTGTCCATAGTCTGGGAGGGGCGAGTGTTAGGAAAGATTTCGTAATTGTAGGGAATTTTCCTTCCATGTGGCAACCCCTAAACTTTTTGCTATTGTTTTTAACCTTGTTCTTGACTTTGCCAGAGAAGTACAGCCTTCGGCCGCACTTCTCTGGGCTTTCGCTCCTTTCTTACGGGGAAACTGACATGCCCTTAAGACAGTCAGTACCGGGGAACGTGGTTTCCCGTAGTTTCTTTTATCGTGTTGCAGCTTTAGTGCAACACGACACAAGAGGGCACTGTAAGCTAAGTTACAGCTCTCTTGGGTCTCTAGCCTTCTACAGGCCCTAGATACTCTTTTAGGATGGTATTTGATCGGTGCAAGTCATTCAGGGACTGGAATGGTGGCAGCGATCGTTTTGTTTATTTTGAGCTCCTTTTGGCGTTCTGAGCAAGTTTTTGCACTGAACCCAAAATGGTGGCCTGGCTCCCAAAATGGCCAGGCCGCGAGGCTCCTTTGGCCTGTCCACTGTCCGTCTTGCTCCCTTCACCTTCCCCAGGTCCGGCGACCCGGGGCCTTCCTTATTTGGGCATGTACTTTCCCGCGAAACGTGGTTGCTTTCGCGGGCTTCTACATGTCGTTTGCGTGCCTCCAGGGTGTGGGCTGGGATGTCTGGTCCCAATACACATCCTGGGTGCCAGAGAGTCTAGGGTGGTGTGAATGCCTGGGACCACCGTGGTCCGTGATTGGTCCACGTATGGTATGTGTTTTGATGAGCGGATCTCCCATTGGCTCCCCTCCGTTTTGGCGCGAAGGGAACCGTGGATAAGAGGGGGCTGGAAACACCACTACCATGTCGATCTCCTGAGTTCTCACGAACGAAGGGATACAGGAGCCAAGTATCCTGCAACCAAGAGGCTGGACCGAGGAATCGCTGGTGACCCGCTGAAGGAATCCTCTTTTGCACTGCTGTCGTCCTGTGAAACCCTTTCCTCCTTGGATCGAACCAGAAGACCTGTACTGGCGCTTCGACCTTTGGAATAGCAGGAACAGCTATTCCCGGCGACTTCATCAACTCCTGCCAAGTAAGCCTTCGGAAGTGTCTCTGGGCCATCCAGTTGACTGACCAGCTTACAAGGGAGTCCTGCTCTGTAACTGCCGCCAGGTTGTGCTGTATTTCGAGTCCTTGTCACTCTCCCACGCTTCGTACGCTTGGCGTCCCCAGGTCTGAAGGGAGGAGTGTACATTTGGCTTGAATACACACGGCCGCTCCGTTGTCCTGCTGCGGCAACAAAACTGTGCTGGTTTCGTCGATTGGGACGTCTTTTTGCTCTACACGACTACGAGGCGTTCCCTGCTCTTCTGAACCTGCCAGCTGCTGAAACTAATGTGGAGAAGCCTGGGTCTGCTTGCTTCGGGGACCGGTGAGTAGTTTAGCTAGGATCTGGTCGCCCTCCTGCAGTATCCCATTGCTTTTCCCTGCTGTGTAAAAACAGCACCCTTTTGGCCGTACTCGCGCTCTGCTTCTGCCCGCTGTGGAGGCTGCGCTTGAGTTGCGGAACCTGTTCTCCTTCTGCTGTGCACTAACCTGAACTGCCTGACTTCCTCCGAAGAGCTTCCCCTTTTGCCCGTTGGCACCGGCGTGGCAGGTACTTTGAGCACAAGGCTCCACTCTTCGCAGGGCTCGGACTTCCATCTAGTTAGGTGCCTCTGAAGGCGAACTGAGTCTAAAGCGTTATCGCACTGCCTGTTTTCCTTTCCTTTCAGGTGGACTACATATTTCGTGCTTTAAACGCTTGCGACTGTGTATTTGTATATATATTGTGTTGATATGGTATGTGTTGGTTTAATATTGTGATATTGTGATTTTCTCGCTACGGTCATTGTTTTAAAGGCCTTAAAATAAATGTGTATCTATTTTTGATATAACAACTGTTTGGAGTAGTTTGTCAGCGCTCTTGCTTTGTGTGCTCACTGCGGGCTTTCAGTCACCCTCACCCCTCTTGAGACCTAGTCTTGACCGCCGCGATCGCTACCTTGATTGGTCTGGCTTGTCCAGAGGTTACCCTGTTCCAAGTAATTAGGTTGGCCTTCTGAACTTCTGCGCCACCAGGACAGAGTTCAGAAATCCGTCTTAACAATAGGCAAAAAGACCTAGTTTCATGGACTCCAATATCTCACCTTCCAACTCTGGAGGATGTCAACAAGTTGAAAACCATTTTTCCAAGTGCAAAGGTTATTTTGCTTGCAGAAGGTCAACTCCTTAGCCACAAGGGCCTTCAATAAGATCTTGCACTCTTGGTGCGAGTGAACGCAATGGCTTCCATTGACTTTCAAATTGTAAAATAATACAGGCGCCAGTTCAGTCATTTTGAGTCAAAAGGGGCAGCAATCAACGGTTCCCAATGGGGAACAACGGGAAACAGCCTATGCCGCTGCCTGCTCTGCACAGATTGGAGCGTTGAGCCTGGTGGTGTAGGGCCTCTTCTCCTTCTCACACCAGCTCCCCTACAAGGAATACATAGTGGGAAAGAGCCTGCGCCACTCCTTATTGGAGACATCCTCATTTCTCACCAGGCCTCTTAGGGAGAAGATCGCTGTGTGCTCCCTGATCGAAACACCTTGCCTCTTACTTTCATACAGTTTCAATGTACTGTGGTAAGTCAGACATGGGAGAGGAATAAGAAGACATTGTTCAATGAATTTTATTCAAGAAAAAAACTCAACTAACCCTATAACTATGGTGATGGGTTTCACTAACCTCAAAAGGAAATAAAGAAAGGGTGCTAGTCAGGATGTCTCACAAAATGTCCACCCTATGTTCAAACCGATGCTATTCTATGTTCTATCCCTGCTACTTATGACATAAATAATATAAACTTCTGCCTCAGTAAGTTGGTTCTCACTATACTCTGCATAGGGAGACTGGTTTCTGGCCCTCACCCAGTTGGCTTTGGTTTTATCTCTTAGGCCTCGCCCTGCTGATAGAGTTGAAAATCTGAATCCATTAAGTATGTTTATTTTCCTGCAGCCTGTAACTTGGGGCCCCTGGACAAGTGTTCTTGTCAAATCCCAAAGTTCATCTTTGGTTGTGCAAATCTTCTCCTGGTTGTCTTTTAGCCCCACGTGGGCTGTCTGACCCTCCAGGCCATCTCTGCACTGGAAAGCTTCCACGCTCTCATGGGGTACTCTGTGTCTCAGACCCTTGTGGGCCTCCCACCCTGTATAAGCCCCTTGTGGGCTTTGTGGGCTTTCTGGCCTCCCAGGCTGTCCGAGCCTCAGGTTGTTTCACCCCCTTGTGGGATATTCTCTGTCAGCCCCTTGTGGGCTTTCCACTTCCTCGTGGGGTATGGGGATTGTCTCTCCAGTTCAGGCAATTCTCAGCGTTAGCCCCTCGTGGACTTTCAGCTTTCTCACTCCATGGTGGTTTATGGGGATTGTCACCCTGGTTAACACAGTTCTCGATATTAGCCACATGGGGGCTTTTGGTGTTCTTACCCTGGTTTAGAGTATGGGGATTGTAACCCTCGTTAAAACAGTTCTCAATAGTGTCCCCTCATGGGCTTTTGGATTCCTCACCTCAGCATGGAATTGTCTGCTGCTCTATCTGCATGCGCCTGTTAACTGCTTCCTTTATACTGTAAGGAAGGCATGGTGTCAAACAGTGAAGACAGACACAAGTGTTCACAGTTCAAGGGTGATTTTTGAATTTCAGTGGGTTGGTAGAAAGCCTTTCTAAAACTAAATCTAAAGATGGGAGCAAGCTACGACCATCAAATAAAAATAACACAGTCCTAGTGGAGTCTGTCCAAATAAAAGGGCCTATACTAATAAACCTATTACCAATCCTTACTTATAAATACAAAATAGTGTGGGATAACAATGTATGCAAATAAAAAGTGTTAGTAATGATATGTCAGGATAGTTGAGCAGTTAACTTCCCTTCCCCATGTTTTCAGCACTGGGCAAGGTGGCACGTGCGGGCTTTGCACATGCTCTGGCTTCTTGGCCACAAGGTAACCGTTCAACACATAGGCATCAGGGCCTTCTGCCAAAGTCTTCCACGCAATGACAGTCTCTTATTGCAGAGGGCCTGATGTAACAAACAAAACACAAAAGTTCCTTTCCTTTGTCAGGGTTTTCTCTTTCATCAGTTCAAGACTGGTCTCCCTCCTTTGAGCTCGGACCAGGGGTCCCCCTCGTCTGGGCTCAAATTCCCTTTTGATAACAGAATCAAAGACTTTCGAATGTGTAATGGGTTTTGCTTAAACAGTCGCATGACCACTTCGATTCACTTCACACAATTTACACTTCACATCAATCTTCTACTTTAGTTTCTTTTGTCAGGATACCGTACAGTGACCTTCGACTGAGCACGTTCACAGTGCCGGACCACTCTGTCAATGGTATTGTATCTTTCCTTCTAATGTTCAAATATTCACCAGCAATTAAGCTTCACTGGCGTCTTTCTCCCAGAGCGAGCTGTCCATGTAAATGTTTTTGTGCAGGAGAAGGGGGGTAGGGAGGTGGGTTGAGTTTCTAAATATCTCATCGAGTAGGATGGGGTAAAGGTGTTACAGGGAAGAGAGGGACACTGCGTCTCTCACCATCGGTGTCCAACTCCGACTCCCCAAGGACCCCTCACCCAGGTGATTCCCCTGCACTGGTCCACCCCCAGGAACTGGATCCAAAAGGGACGGCTGTGCCTTGGCCACCTGAATGATAGATCCCCGGGGACTAGCTGGTGAGACACCTTGTGGTGTCTCATACCACGTACCATCTTTGCTTGGGCTTCCCTTGGCCCAAGGCTGAGGCAGCGTGGTTTGGAATCCTCCTTTGGTAGACTCCACAGGGATGCACAGCCTTCAGCAATCCTCCACTGGCGTTCGGGCGTCGACTCAGGATACGCTGGTGGTTTGCAACTCTGGTAGTCAGTAGGGCCAAACTTCTCCAGCTCGAGGCCCAACTGCTGGGCGCAGCGTTCCATCGGTCTGTCCGCTGCACCACGGTTCCCACGGAATTGATGGCTGACTCCAGCGCGGGACACCTCTACCATGGCTCTGCGGTTGCACAGCATTTCTTTCTGCCTCGTCTGATGCAGATCTTTGCCTTTTCTCTCTCTCTCTCCAGACGTCACAAGACCCTTATGTTTCTCCATTGAGCAGAAGGGGAGTGTTGATTGGTTCTCGGTCTCGTACAACGATGGTAACAGTTGCAAGTCAGAAGCCATCCCAGCCTGTCTTAAAGGTCCTTGTACATTCTTACCTTGGACAGTCCTTGGGTGTGCCATTAACAATGTGGGATTGGGGTATGAGGGAGGTATAGTTAAATTGCTGTCTGGGGGTCTCGGTGTCCCCTAAGGAGGGTTACCCCCCTGTGGGATGCCACTTGCTCTGTCCCCTAGGGAGGTTATTACATAACAGGTTCTCCTCCCTAGTCCCAAAGGGGGTGGTTCCCCTGGGGGAGCAAGGACGAATTCCCTGGATTCATCATAGTACATGGTCTCCAAGTACATGTAAGGGTACCACTGCTGCCCAGCTAACTCTATCAACTGTCACTGATGGAACACCGCCTACACCCACTAATTCCACACGTGACATCACTAACAGTGGCAACATAAAACAGGCATTTACATAAACAGGGAAAGAAAAGAGGAAGCAGATACCACATGGTGAATCCTCCTGTTCTGTATTCAATCGTGGATCGAAGAGAATTGAAATTGTCATATAGTGGGTCTGCTGATATATTGATAATGCTGTGAGAGTTTGTTACGCTAAATAAGATAAATTATTAAGATTCAAATAAAGTCCTGTGTAAGCAAGTGGTGTGTCCTGGTGTCACAGCCTAGGTATGGTATCCCAGTTGCCGCAGATACTACTCTCCCAGTTATGGAAAAGTATCCTTCTGTCTTCGAACACGAAAGTCTCTAACGTGATATGCCAAAGACTTCCCCCCCAAAAGCTCAGCCTACAATGAATCTATTCCACCTGTCAGGCTGAGGGCTTGAGTGAAAAGGCAGGAGCAGACTCAGCAGAGCTAAAGGAGGGAAGAACAGAGCAGACGTTCAGAATGCAGCCAGGTATTGCCGAATTAACAGCAAACGACACCCCCCAAGTACCCACTCTTACCTGTTCCGTAGCAAAAATGTACCAGTAACCTACTAGTAATGGACACAGAGGGGAATTCTAATATCAACGGTGAAGGAGGAGTGCACCAGTGCCTCAGGACCTCAGTGCTGCAAAGCGTCCCAAGAAGATATCCACAGTGTTCCAAAGTAGACTCAGCAAAGCGTCCCAAAGAATATCCCAAAGTGATCCAAATCGATTTCAGCAAAGCGTCCCAATATGTCCAAAGCAATCCAATTGTAGATTCAGCAAAGCGTCCAAATTAAACAGTGTCAAAAATGATTGTTGGAGTAAACAAAATTAAGGGCAAAGGAAATAAGCGTTACTTCACGCTAGTTCCTTTATTATCGTGCTCGAGTAAAAAAAAAACGTCACAGCCAGAGGACTTTAACAAGTGGAGGTCGAGATGCAAGCCGAGTTCAAGGATTCCGGGGAAATCAGTCGAAGAGGGGCGGGCGTCGGAAACAGGAAGGAAAAGGCAGGGGCGAAGGCTTGGATTCAGCACAGGATTCAAGATCAAAACAGGAGTCAGGAAAGAACGCTCGAAACTAACACAGTTTAGGAGCGCTGGGCACTCGAACAGACAGTATTAAATACGGTCTTCAGAAGACAAGGCAACGTGGTGCGTGCGTGTCACGTGACTAACATAGCAGGAAGATGGGAATTGTAGTTTAATGGGTTCTGTGTGTTGAAGAGCGCTCATATAAACGCCATGGCAATTTCCAACAAGAACGGGATGTGACACCTGGCCCCACACTGTTCAATCTCTATCTCAGCAACTTAAATGAAAATCCTTGTGCATTGGGCAAAGATGTTCCAGTTTTCGAGGGCACGGCCACCCTGTCATGATGTTTGCAAATGATGCACTCTTAAATAACTTTCTTTGCATGGCCAAATGCAGGTATTTTCGGAATTATGCCTAGCAAAGGGGTTGATTATTAATACAGAAAAAACAAGTTATTTCCCTAAAGAAGGGTGTATGTGGAAGACTGTAGAGACTAAAATTCTATGGCTGAGGTAGACCAGTAAGACTAACTGGGTATCAGTTTTACTAGCAATTTATCATAGAAACCACATATTTTAGAAAGGCAGGATATGAACATCAGTGCTAGCCTTTGTTTTAATAAAATATTCTGTTTGGCTATTTCTCTAATGCCAAAAGTGTATCTGGCCAAACCGATCTACTTCACTTTAGGGTGCAGAGTGCTGGGGAACTGGTATCTTAAATTACTTTGAAATGGTAAGGATAACATACTCTGCCCGATGTTGCTGCTCACCAAACACTCATCCTCAGTATATACTTCACTGGAGTCATGTGCTGCTTCTATTATTGATTGGGCCAGGATTCAGCCATTATTCTTTTGGGACAAAACGTTGATAATTTATATGGAAAAGCACTTTCCCTGCTCCCTTAAGGGAATGTACCAATTAGGAGAGCCATTCAGACCCCTTGGTTTCACTATGTCAGAAACATGTTTTCTGTGATCAGCCTTCCTGATTTTTGGATGCACCCACATTCCATCTCTAAGTGTAATTCTAATTCTGAATAGTGTCTCAGATGGCTCAAGGAATACTCTGCTAGTCACACACACTTGCAAAGCAGTATGTCTTGCACTTCCTAATAAATCCCTCGGGTGCTTAAAATCACCCCCACAATCCACTCCTGCTACCTTGCACCTGCTGCTCTCTTGAACTGCCACCGCCACCGCCTCTTTCGATACCTAAATAACACACACCTTCCTGTAGCTCTTTTTAGCCCCCTCCACACTTCATGATTGGTCATTTGACCCTGGACATTCAGCCCCGGCCTTCCCCACCCAGGAGGGATTGTGTTATGGAAAGTTTTATAGCAGATTGGGCCCCATTCCTTTTCTTGCACAGTGCTGCCGTCCTGCTGGAATGGAAACCAGCACTGCTAAGCGTCCATGTCGGTGTTGGGAAACCATGCAACGGTTTTCTGCAAGATATGTACAGTTCATTTGTAAGTCCCTGGTGGCCTAGAGGCCCGGTCCTGAGGTCCCCTTTGGCTTGCTGGGGCTGGTGTTTGGTGCACAGTTTGGGGGCCACCTTGTAGGGGCTCCAACTCCTGTCTCTTCCCCCCAGTGCTCACAGGGTAGAGCTAACATGTGTTGCTGTCTGGGTGAGCAGCATTGATCTCTCCTGAGAGTCACCTTCTCTTGCCAGAGTGTTCTGTGGAGAATCCTGCAGATCCTGATCCCAATCCTGGGGGTGCTGTACTGCAGGAGGACCACCTGGGTGGAGACAAGGCACATGGCAGTAGAAGCAGAAGAAGATGCAGAGCATGAGGCTGGAAGTTCACTAGGAAGTGTGACCGCAGAAGGGACGCCAGGACAAGAGAAGAGCAGATTCCACCTGCAGGTTCTGAGTTGGTCCTGTGCTCACAAACCCTGTTTGGCTGTGGCTGCATTGGAAGAGACTGAGAGAAGTTAATGGTCTTTCCAGGTGCGCCTGATTGCTGTGAATGCAGAGCTAAAGTTGTGCATCTACCTGAGGCCTGTGTGCAGAAGCAAGCCGATGGAGCCAGGAGTAAAGGAGACTCTCTGGTTGAGGCCGGATCTGAGACGCCTGTATGGCAGAGGGGTGTGGGTCCCCATAGTGCCTGCAGCAGTAGAAGCAGAAAGAAAGTTGGGAAGTTGAAGCAGCCTGCACCTGTTGTGACTTTGGAGCTGGTGAGTGAAGCTCTGTACTCCAAATCACGAGAAACCTCTTGCTGGTAACTGTAGCCTGCTGAATTAACACTCGTGTTGAAGTAAGAGCGAGTAAAGTTATTTGTTCTAATGGAAAGTCTTTACAACAAAGGGAAATTGAATCATGCGCTTATTCAGCACAAGTTAAAGTGCTTGCGCAGAAAGCAAACCTTTTATATTTCCATTGTTGTATTTAAATTATTACTGGAGTGGTCGCCTGTCTTCTATCAAGAGGGAGAACGTTGTCATTAAAGTAGTAGCTGACTTTCCCGAAGAGTTACAAGACTACGAACATCAAAGAAAGGTTGCGTGTAAGAAACTGTTTCGCAATCCACGTTAAAGCGGAATGCTGTATGAATAAAAGGGAACGTAGTATTTAAGCTTAAGTTCATCATTAAAGAGTGATCGCGTGTAACTGACTTAGTTTCTAAAGTGAAACTTAGCTCTGAAATTGCTGAAGTCACAGGAAGAACAGGAATTACCTAAGCCAGTCGGCATATCCTTTTTAAAGTGAAACCAGCCCAATTAAAATCTAAACACCAAAGTTTTGAAGTTGTTGAAGCTATTATAAACCCAGAGTCCTCTGATAAAATGGTGACCAGGTTATCCAAGGCTGGAAGTGTGTCAATACAGCTTTGGGGTAACTACTAGAAACAAGAGGGTTTACATAAAGCAGGGGAATGGAACTGGGTGCTTGTTAAAATAACTGATCAATAATCTGTGAAGCTGGGACTGTTGAAGCTGAAATGGAAAAGAAGTCTAGAAGCCAAGACAGATTTCTGTGGTAGCTGAAAGACAGACAGAAGAGGCAAAGAGACTGCCCTTTCTTATGGCATAGGGAGGAAAAGTGCCTTGCCTACCTGTAGAGGTCGAAGAGTCTGAGCCAAGTTGCCTGATACATTCGTAAAATATCATGTTGCACCAGAACCAGTAGAACTGTGGTTGTCTATAATAACATTTGAGATGGAATGTAGTTGAAGCAGTGGTAGGCTGTGATGCAAAGGATCCTGCTTTCACAGTACCATTTGCAGATGGGAGTTGTCAAGAACGCAACCCCCTCAGAAAAAGCATCCTGACAAGTTATATTAAAGAAGCTGCAGAGGTTACAAAAGAGGAGTCGTTGTTGAAGGATGAGTGATTCTATGCTAGAAGGAGGTTATCCAGGATTACTATTGGTTCTGTTTTCTTTGTGGAGCTTGGAAAGGGAACTTTTCAACAAACGAAGAAGGAACTGTTAGTGGATTGTTTGGTTGAGTGAACTTTTGTTTCTGCTGAACTTTTCAAGGATTGATTTAAGACTTTACTTTTCTTTGGGAGAAATTGACTTTAGAAATTTCTGGGGAACGAGAACTATCATGGATAATATTTCATGTATGTTGTTGATGCTTTGTTTTGACTGTTTTGTTGTGTCAGGGACAGTTTTGTGTATGCTAGGAGATTCTCCCTTAGATTCGAGACTAGGTAGAGAATCCCCTGGATGACACTTGACAGTACTGGGATGAAGAAGAGGCAACTAAGAGCAATGAGGATCCTGCTCTTTTACCACTCTGGTACTGGGACAAGGAAGATGCCTGCTAAGAGTTGTAAGGGTCAGGCACGTCCCATTACTTGTGGTCAGGCAGGGCTAATTGAACAGTCACACCTGCAGCCTGTCAAGGGGCTGCAGGTGTATAAAAGGAGTTCAACAGCGGAGCAAAAGAGTTGACAGGAAAAGCAGCAAGGAGGCCAGGGCAAGAGGAAAAGAACCTTCCTGGAATGGGACACTGGGCAACGTGGAGAAAGGTGGTCCATAGTAGCGGGGTCTAGGAGCTGGGACTCCCTGGAGTGGAGGGAATGAAGTGAGGGAAGCTGTGTGGGAAGGCTGTTCCTTTCCCTTATGCTCACATTGCTCATTCCCCAGTGTTGAGAGGCCAACACAGGAGTACCCGAGGGGCAGAAGGTGGGAGCCTGGCCTTGGAAGTTGGAAACTGTGTGCTCTAAGCTGCAGCGAGAACTGTCAAAGTGAACAATGAGTTTCTGGTGGATGGGAAACCCGATGTGCGTGTTTGTGAACTTTGTTAACCAGGAATCCTTTGTAGCGGAGTGGTCACGTGTCTCAAACGAGCACATTTTCAAAATTCTCTGGTTTTCCACATTTTTAATTACTGAATCGCCAGGAATACTTTGTATCGGAGTGGTCACTTGTGGTGTGAAATAACATTTTCGAAGGTCTCTGAACATTGGTCAATTCATTTAAAGAGAAATTAACAAATATTGAACCTTTAAAGCGAAACAAACAAACATTAAACATTTAAAGTGGAGCAAACAAACATTAAACATTCAAAGCAAAGCAAACATATTCTTAGCAGAATAGTTCTTGAACAACAGACAATGTAAAAATAATTTCCGAATTAAATACACAATTATTGAATACCGAACTGAATTCAAACTTTGCAAACCAACAGAACCGAGACCTTTTTTGAAGCTAAAGAGGGAATGCGGCCCTAAATTCAAGCAAACCGTTATATACTGAGTTCCAAAGTGAATAAGAATTAAACTGCTACATGTTGTGTTCCAAATTGAAAATAACTGAAGAATAAGCAAATGCAACCTGAATTCTGATCTATAATGGAACTTTAAACTTAAACAACAGAATGAAATATCATTTCCAACTTGGGTGAAAGCTACAAGCTACCAGAATTTGAAAACGGAACTGTGAAAATTATAATAAAGAACGCAAGGATGTTTTCTTTTGAACTGTGTTGTTTAACCAAATTATACCTTGGTGAAGGGAACCCTTGAGATCTGAGACATTTGCTGAAGTGAGGACGGAGTCTCAAGGTTCCCATGTGTTTTGTGGCTTGGAACTTGGTGAAGGGAACCGCAAGTATTGGTTAAAACTATATCTTCTTGAATCCAAGGAAGGTAACTTTAAGACGTTGTGTGGAACTGCTTTAGACTTGGGGAAGGGAACTGAAAGGAAGCTGCAAGCTGGAAGAAGCTCAGACCTTTGTATTGAACACTGTTTTCATTTGGTTACTGACATCCCTACACATTTTACAGATATAGTTGTGAGGGCAAACATAGGTTTTGGACACAGACATATTCCTAAGTTTAACTCTTTGACTCAGACCCTTTGACTCAGACTATCGTTAGTTTCATTTAGGTAGAGCAATCCAACCTTAGCATAGGGCAAGTTAGACGTTCAACCATCCTGACACATAGCTAAATAAAAGTGTTTGTTTGAACTTTAAGTCTGTTGTCTGTGTCGTACTTCATGATGTCTTCACATATGATACTCCTAATTCTCATGCACTGTTGATAATTGTTTTTTTAGCACTGATTTGTTACTGATTTTTGGGACATGCAATGGCTTTTTCTTGATTGTTGTACATTTACATGTATTGTTTTTGTAATTCATATAATTTATTACACATTTTAATGTGTATTTATATTTCGTTTGTTTATGCTTTTGATCCAAATCAACCTCAATTTCATTGAATAATATAGCAACAGTTAATTCCTATATGATGCAGGGTGGGATAACCTGTAGCCCTGAAATGGTTGCTTCTTCCAGGGCTCTATCTGAAGACATGGTAAAATTAGGAAATGGGATCTTTTCTAATCTGATATCTTCTGCTTGAAGATTCTTTTCAGCTGTTGGGCAGTCAGGGGAGTTTTGGTGCTCCTGGAGTAGTCCTTCACAGGAAATTGATCAAGAGGGGTATGTGGCTGCACGTGGTCTGGTATCAAATATTCTTTTAGTTGCCAACCATGACTTGGTGCTGGTAAGGTGGGTTGCCCTGGCGGACAGGCAGTGGCTCTCCTCAGAACTGCTCCCAAGGTACCAGTCAGGGCTCAGGATCCGCCCGTGTAAAGACTCCAGTATGGACATTTGTCTTCCCAGGAACATTTCTTTCTCCACTTCTTGATACATGGAATCTCGACAACACCAGAGCCGGTCTTCCTAAGATCCAGTTGGGCTGCAGCAGAACAGCCTCCCAACAACTCCAATATGCATAAACTCATCCCAAGAATCCAGGTGAAGCAGTAGTTGGAGGCAAAGTAAAGCATACCTCACATTCTCCTTGTGCACTTGTATACATGCCCTTCACTCACCTGGAAGAGCGCAACTGAGAACCTCACCCCGATCCCCATTGAGCTGCATGGCGTGCACATACAAAATAATTATGTTCATATAACCACACTCGAATCAAGCAGGCGCTAGAAACCCTGTATTCCCCAGCCCTAAACCTATTTACCTGGAAACAACCCCTGAGGCCAGGGAGAAAGGGAAGCGGGCTATGAACTGAACGCAATCAGAGCGCACCTAGGAGGATTTTAAGTTGGTCACCAGCCCTTTTGAAGCCCACCTCTTCTACTTTTTAGTTTTGAAATGTAAGCCTCACTTTCAAACAGAGCTCTGCAGCGAAACACCCAACCCAGTCAGGTAATAGGAATCAGCCCATGTAGCAAAGCTCTGTTTCCACAGCCGCCTGGCAGAAGGGAAGCAGGAATGTGGGCATACATTTGAGAGTGGTCAGACTGGCACCTGCTGTGAGACTGGTCCCTGCTGTGAGACTGGTCCCTGCTGTGAGACTGGTCCCTGCTGTGAGAGTGGCCCCTGCTGTGAGACTGGTCTCTCCTGTGAGACTAGTGCTTGAGGGTGAGAATGTCTTGGCCTGACAATTGCCTGAAGCATGGAGGAAGAAATGTGTCAAGAAGGGAGCAGGTTGCCTATCCCAAAGAAGTAGTTTGCCATGAAGTAAGCAGGGCAATACTATTGTAGGAACTGGGACTGTAAAGGACTCTTCGGGAATCCTTGGGAAGATCATTATCTCTGTAGTTAGTCCCTTGAGACACTTTGGGTTGATCTATCCTGATACCTTTACCATAGTGAGTTTTGATATCTAGTTTAAGATCCCTTAAGCGTATGTGTCCCCACTATTTTGGGGCTAGAGCTATGAAGGATACTGGGGCTATACCCCATCCTGACACCACTAGCTTACATTGTTTTCTGAGAGCAATATCCTATTTTATTGTGAAATTACCATTTTACCTCATAGAATTTTATCTCAAACCCACCTGGAAACATACTTCTGTGCCACATGTTTACCAGATTCACCACACTGCATAGGGATGGGCCCTGACAGACCTTTCATAAGTGACTTTGCAAACATCCTCACCCCTCTAAGGCACCACCAAGGTGATGTTGTATGCTCCATCATCACCAAATACCTCACCACATATGCTCTCTCCTTACATCATCAACATCCTACAGTGCCCAGGATGATTCTTCTACTTATTTTCAGCTGGACACATCTGGAAAATTCAGAAAAGCCACTGCAAAGAATCTGATGATGTCATCACTCCTTTGCCAGAGGTAGCCTTTCTTCATGTGGCCAGGGGACGATAGCCGCTACCTGATCCTGACCCTGGGGGAGGCTATACAAGGGAGGATGACATGGCAGAGGTGACCCTCAGGGTGCTAACACAACATCAGCTGAGACATGATATCCCCCTTTCCCTTTTAGGGTAATAACCTCCATTCCTCATGCCTTGATGGCATACTGTAAAGCCTGCTCACAGTATCCTCCAATATTCTGCAGCAAACAGAATGACAAAGACTGAGATGAGAAAGAGAACTGCCCAAATGCAGATCACTAGGCTGAACCAGAAGGAGCAGCCTAGTGCTTGGAGGAAGCCAATTAGCTCTGAGTAACTCCCTTTCTTGAAGTGGGAGTTCAAAGATGGAACAGCTGAGAGCAGCAGAGAGTTCCGACCAGCTAGTCACTGCTGGGGAAGCCAAGAGGTGGACACGTGAGAAAGGAGACACAGAAGCGAACCATGGAGAAGACTTTCCAGTTCAGGCTGGGAATCCACGAGTTGGAGAGCGAGGCAGAGAAGCGGCAGGAAAAAAAGGGAGGCAGAGTCTGGACCAGAGACTCCTTCATGCAGGCAGGAGAGTGGCTGAAGTGGGAGGCGAGGCAAAGGAACTTCGTGCCAGCTAGGGAAGCCGGAGAAATGCACAGACCGCCACCAGCCACAGAGACGTGCCGCCCGAAGCGGAGAGAAATAGCGCAAGCTGAGAGGGGCCCGAGCAGGGTCGGAGAAGCCAAGGGAGCCATCCTAAAGCCAGTGAGCCCACAGTGGAAGGTCAGGGCCCCCGGACGGAGCTGGAGAAGGCATTTCTGGTCCCTAACTGGAACGAGAGGCACATTCCCTACGGCTTACATAACAAACTGTCCCAGTATTTAGGGAGATGCAAATGCACCAGTGATAAGAGGAACTTGGGGGATTGGGGGACGTATATGTCCCCAGATCTTGAAAGTGGAAGAACATTATGAGCGAACCTGGCAGGAGAGTATACCAGGTGTTTTGTGAGTCTGGGTCCCACACCCAAATTGTGTGAAGGAACTATTTGAGAGAACCTAGCAGGGAAGTACACCAGGTGTTTTGTGGGTCAGAGAATCCCGCGGAAGATTCATGCGCATAGGATGTTGAATTGCATTTGTGGTATTTTGAAAAGAAAATCCCAAGTAAGATTCATGCCCTTTGAATGTTGAAAAGGTCTGGTGATCAGAGTCATTTCCCTTGAGTCAATTGCAACACCACGAGGAGGGGGTTATCCTATTGGGCTCCAAAGAACTTGGTTATTCTTTTGAACATTTGTTTTGGTGGAGAGAAACCTAGGGAAGGAAGCCATTCCCTGGAACTGTGAACTTTATCCATTTTTGTTGAACTCGAACATTTGGGCGCTTTTCAAGCCAGACACTATCGTGCACAGGACATTTTTGCTTTGGACATCTTGACACATCTTGACACAGGACAGACCCTGAGGTTTCGTTGAGCTAAGGAAATACCTTCTAAATTAGGGACAGTGAGGCATTTTCCAACCCCCTTTATTATTTAATAAAAGTGTATACCAATCACCATGAGTCCTCTGTGTCCACGTCTCATTACTGATTCCTCACACCACCCTGTTCATTGCCTTTTTCACCCACCTCCCCTGTCTAGATGAAGGAAGGCGAAAGCTGCTTCTCCCCAAATACAAGCCCATGTATGCTCCCCTGCACACATCCAAATCAGGCTCCCGCCTTGAATGCAATGAGACTGAAGGTATTCAATAATGCCCTAAACATTGCAGACAAAAGAGATTCATCTCTTCTTGTCGCACTAGATACAGCTGTTGCCTTTGACACCGTTTTCCAGCATTTCCTTCTCCAGACCTTTTATC
This sequence comes from Ambystoma mexicanum, assembly GCF_040938575.1. NCBI lineage: Eukaryota > Metazoa > Chordata > Amphibia > Caudata > Ambystomatidae > Ambystoma > Ambystoma mexicanum. Next base: position 651,154,748 of record NC_090936.1, read on the forward strand.
CACATATTGGTGCCTTACCTCCTCGACTTTCGCTCAGTTGACAGCCACCCTTTATGCACCACTTTTTAATATACGACATGGGGCTACCTGTGAATTGATCAGGATTAGGGCGCAGCAAATGGACACCTCAGGATCCTTTATATTTACCACAGTAATCCATCTCATCTCCAATTAAATTAAAAGTCAAATACTACACAGGTCTCTACTTGTTTGCTCTAGTGCAGAAAAATAACTTCCTAATTATGCATATTTCTGCATAGTAACTCTGATGGATGCCAGACTTTCTTTTGAATTAACAACACAAAGAGTACACAAAACACCATCTGAGTGGTATGTGAGTACCAGGGTCTTTATTTATATTTTTTATCTTTGTTTTCCATTTAGTGCTTGAGGTTCTCTTCCAGCCTTGCAGCTGCTCCTATGTGGTAGGCAGCTAGATAATACGATTTTTCTAATCATCCAATATGCTTCATCCCAGAACTACGTCTCTTAGAAGAGTTTTTCCCTCTGCAACGTCTTTATGGAATCTTCTTTTCACTTACTGTAAGAGATCAGGATATCGATCTTCAGCCTCTGGGAGATCCTAGTATCTGTCAGAATCATTAGTGACTCTTATGTGGTGGGGTCTTCCTTCAAACCTTTTGTGTACCTCAGTCATCCCAAACTGCATAGGCTAATGAAAATCAGTGTGATGCTGTGGATACTACCTAAAATAAAGAGTATCTTGACTGTCTGTGAAGTTATTCTGTCATTCCGAGTAGAGCAGGTTCGAACCCCGGCAGGGCCAAACTCAGCCTTTCATCCTTCCGAGGTCGATAAATGAGCATCACACACCGTGGGTAATAATAAGCAGCGCTCAGATGCCTGAGGGTTTGTAGCGCTATATAAATGCTAAATTCTTCTTCTTCTTCTTCTTCTTAATTATCGGATGCATGGGCGGACCCAATCAGGCACTTCCCCATCCTATAGGATGATGTGCACCAGACCCACCAATCGATACTTAGTTCACATAAACTCACAACTCCTCCCACCGCCCTGTCTGCCTCACAAAATCCAACACCACACTGTTCCTCCTCCTGCCTCTCTCCCCGACACCTCCCAGCAAAGCCTTCCCACTCAGCTCAGCCACACCCAGCGCAGACAATCGAACCCTCATCAATTCTCTCTCCTCAACATGTCTCTCACCTAAGCAGGAAATGTCCCACAGTCTCAGGCACCCCACACACCGCACAATCCCTCGACTCAAGCTTCCCCACTCGAAACAAACAATCATTCAGTCCTGCATGCCCTATCTTCAACCGATTCAGCATCACCTCCTCCCCCTCCTCCATTTCAGACTCCCCGCATCCACCTTCACCGACACTTTGCCACGAACACCAAACATCCACCTGCCCTTGACCCCAATCACCCACCTCTCCTGCCACTCATCCATGACCCGTTTCACCACCACCGCCTTCACCTCATCCACACTCAAAGGTAATCTCACATCAACCGCTCCCCTTCTCATACCGTCACCCGCCGCCAGATCCACCAACTCATTACCCAAAATGCCACTGTGACTAGGGACCCACGCCAACTCCAAATCCATTCCCCCGAGCATGCACCGATCGAACTTCCTCCTGATGTCCATAATCACGTCCTTCCTATCACCACCCCCCGCCACAATCGCCTGCAATCCACTCAATGAATCTGAAAATATCACCACCTTCTCTAACCGCAACTCGCACACCCTACCAATCGCCAATGCAATCGCCACCAACTCAGCCGTATAAATGACACTTCATTTGTCAATCGTCCCACTTTATACTCCCCAGTGCTTTCCAAATAATACGCCATACCCACTCTCCCAGACACAGGATCCTTCGAACCATCCGTAAACACCTTGCATCCTTCCTTTCCTGCCACATACGCCTGACCCAAAGCTTAAATCTCGCACCGCAATCCTCTCTTCTTCGACACCACATTCGCTAACTCCAAACACACCTTTGGAGACCCCATTATCCACCTCGGCCATCTCTCCAAATTCGTATCCGTCACAGTCATCAAATCGCCCACACCCCACTGCACTCCCTTTTCCCACATGTGAAACCCAAAAGTGCCCCCTTTCCTCCTCCACCGGTCCCTATAATAATCAAACCTCCAATTATACTTCAAACATTCACGCACCGGATGAGCCACACTCTTCGCACTGCACTTCACCCACCATCTCATATTCAACGGTTACCAGACATTTGGTCGAAAAAAAAGGTCGACAGGACAAATGGTCGACACCATTTGGTCGAAAACCAAATGGTCGATTTTTTGGTTTTTTTTGTATTTTCACTTTTTTTTTGAAAAACCTTTTTTTCCCTAAACGAAAACCTAAAACATATATATATAAATAAAAAAAAATTCGACCATTTGGTTTTCGACCAAATGGTGTCGACCATTTGTCCTGTCGACCTTTTTTTTCGACCAAATGTCCGGACACCATATTCAACACATCCCTCCTCAACCCCAACGGCATCTCCCCCACAAGCACCTGAACCGCATTTGCTGGAGAGGATCTCATCACACCTGAACACACCCTCAATGCCCTTGCCTGTACTCTGTCCAACCACAACCTCTGACTCGCTGTGAAACCCACTGATACCTGACATCCGAAATCCATCACACTCAAAATCAACCCCTTATACAACATTCGTAGACACTTCTGCTGCGCACCCCACTCTTTCCCAGTCACCGCCCGCAACAAATTCAACCTTCGTTTGCTCTTATCCACCATACCATTCACCTGCAAATTCCAGTTTAACTTCCTATCCAAAATCACCCCCAAGTACCGAAACTCTTCCACGCTTTTCACCCTCTCACCTTTCAAAACCAAGTCAAACCCTTGCTGCACTCTTCTCCTTGAGAAAACCATACTCACGCTTTTATCCACAGACATCGAAAAGCCCCATTTCCCACACCACTCCTCCATACCCACTATCGCAGCTTGCAACCGATTCTGAACCAACAAAAAACTCTGCCCTCTTACCCATACCACACCATCATCTGCAAAGAAATCCACCTGACACCCGAAACCCTCCAAAGCTCAAATCAACCCGTCCACCATCACATTAAACAGCATCGCACTAATCACTCTCCCCTGCGGTGTCCCATTCTCCATCTTCCAAACCTCAGACAACACCCCCCTCACTCTCACCTGAAAGGTCGTGTCAGCCAAAAACGCTTTAATCCACCAAAACATCCTCCCCTTCACACCCATCTCCAACAGTCGAACCAGCAACCCATTCTTCCAGACCATATCATACGCCTTCTCCAAATCCAAAAAGAACGCACCCACCATCTCCCCATCACACAACGCTTCCTCCACTCCAGTCACCAACCTCACTAACGGATCTGCCACTGACCGATTCTTCCTGAACCCACTCTGAAAATCGCTCAGACACCCATTCGACTCCAAATAGAACCCCAAGCGCTCAACTACCATCCGTTCCATAACCTTACACAAGACGACAGTCAGCGCAATCGGCCTATATGACTTACACTCCGTCGGGACCTTGCCACTCTTCAAAATCGATACCACAATCGCTCTCTTCCATAACCTCGGTAAAACTCAGACACCCATTCGACTCCAAATAGAACCCCAAGCGCTCAACTACCATCCGTTCCATAACCTTACACAAGACGACAGTCAGCGCAATCGGCCTATATGACTTACACTCCGTCGGGACCTTGCCACTCTTCAAAATCGATACCACAATCGCTCTCTTCCATAACCTCGGTAAAACTCCACTCTTCCAGATCTCATTGAACAATGCTAACACCTCCAACTTACATTCCACCGACAACTTCTCCAAAAATACATACATGACCCCATCCACCCCTGGACTTGACCACTTCCCCTTCCGAATCGCCCCATCCAACTCCGACATAGAAAACAGAGTCTCATACTGCTCTTCCCAAGGCCCAACATTCGCCAACAACTCCCGCATCTCCTCCTCAACCACTCCCATACTTAGTCTCATTGCCTCCGGGAAGTTCTCTGAAATGTGCACTCCCGCAAAATGCTCCCCCAGCAAATTCGCCTTCTCCCCATCTTCACCGACCACCTCCACCCCTTTCAACAACACAGACATACCACCCTGCGGCTTCATCAACCCGGACATCCGCTTGAACTGCTTCCATACCTCACCCACGTCAGAATTACTCCCCAGAGACCCACAATAGCCCTCCAATATCCTCGCTTTCTTTCCCTAATTACCCTCTGCACCACCGCCTTCGCCTTCTTATATGCCAACAAATCCTCCAACATTCCCGTTCTCACCGCCCTGGCCCTCGCCTTCTTACGCGCTGCCACAGCCCGTGAACATTCCACCGACCACCAAGGAACCTCAACCTTCCCCCCCCTTCCCCTTCTTTACCTCCGGAACTGCTGCTACGGACGCCGCTCTCATTCCCTGCACCAAATGCTCATTCCATTCATCCACCCCCCCATCCCTATCCCGAGGAACAATCAATTCCTGACACAATCTCTTATACAACTCCCAATCAGCCTTCCTAAAATTCAACTGACTCCCAAGCACCCGGGATCTGACCCCTACCGCACCCCTCACAGTCACCAAAATGCCAGAGTGATCACTCCCCATATCCCCATCCTCACGCACCGTCCAGTCACATTCACCCACAATCTCAGCAGACACCCAGGTCAGATCCAAACAGGACAACTTCACAGTCCTCACATCCAAACGTGTGCCCGAACGGTCATTCAGCAAAAACAGACTCAATTCATCCGCCATACCCTCCAACAATTCCCCATTTGCATCCGTCCGATCACTACCCCACAACATATTGGCACTGTTGAAATCACCACATAAAACACAAGATCCCACATGTCCCCTTATCACTCCAGACAGCACATCCACATCCACCACCTCACACAGGTTATAATAATTCAACACTAAGATTTCTGATCCCCCTATCCGAATCCCCACCCGAATAACCTCCACTGCTCCATCTACCACAATCTCCCTTGCAACCAACCCCTTCCGAACTGCCCGAGCTACACCCCCCCCTCTTCCCTCCGTCCTATCCTTACGAAACAACTCAAAACCCAGAATCACAAACCTTAGATCACCCCTTAACCACGTTTCCTGAATACAAACCACATCAACATTCAATTCACCACACAACACCGCTTTCAACTCCTGCCCATTCCTCAACAAGCTCCTGGCATTCCACTGCAAAATTCTCAGGCCGACACCCCACTCTGTTTCCGCACTTTAGTAACCTTCTTAAACACATCTTGTTCTAACACATCTACAACGTTCAAAAACCTCCTCCCTGCTTCCACCACTCCTTTCCTAAGATTCGACACACTGACTGACAAATTCCCCTGAACCAGTTCCAGCACATTTACTATAAAACACATAAACTCAGTTTTCGGGACAACCACCATTTCTACGCCTTTCACCTCTCTCGCCACTCCCTTCCCGCAGCCTCATCCACCACCGGCTCTCTCCTACACATCTCACTCACTACTCGAACCGGTTTCACCTTTGCCACAGCCTCCGCATAAGTTAAACCTTCCGCTGTCCTCACCTGCACCACCTCTCTCGCCACCCTTTGACTCTCACACCCCCTAAACGCAGTAGAGTGCCCCCCCCCACAATTCACACACTTCTCCGGAATTTCCACCTTACATTCTTTAATATCATGATCTCCACCACACCTCCCACAGTGCCTCTCATTCATGCATACTCTCGCCACATGTCCAAACTGCTGACACTTATAATATCTCAAAGGCATTGCTACTTAAGCTTTCACACGGAACCTCTGATATCCCAACTCCACAACCTCCGGACACTCCGCTCTCGCAAACCTCACTGCCACAGTTGTGGACACCACATCCCCATGTGTATCTCTCCTCACAAGCCTCCACTACCCCTTCCTCTGCCAGCTGCTCCTCCTCCTCACAGTCACCGGTACCCCATACAACACCCCCTTACACGACACACCACTCTGATCAAACACTCGCACTGCGCGCCTACCCAGACAGCCCACCTCCAGAATCTTAGCCTTACTATCATCACCTCTCCCCTCCACCAACAACCGACCCCCAGTCACCACTTGCACCCGAATGACATTCCCCACAGCCTCTTTCAGCCATCCAGCAATCACCACCGGATTCTCCCCCTGAAACGTCTTCCCACGGCTATCAGGCTTCAACACCACCTTCCACACACTGTCACACTGCATCTGCTCCTCCCCAGGCACACCGCTTCCTGAGGCCCCCAGCCCCTCAAAAACACACTTATCCTGCGTCCCCCATCCTGAGACACCCCGGTCCGTCCCCCCTCCATCATCCCTTTGTGGAGACCTACTGCGATGCTGCCCCTCACTGCCCCCCTTCCTCCCCTCCACAGATGTAGACTTCATAGTCAGCGTCCTCCCCCTCTTCTCCCCTTCCTCCACCCCTCCCTTCTTTTCAGCCTTCCCACCCCCCTTTCCCATTCTTACCGCCTCCTCCGAGCACACTCTCCCCCTGCACCCACCTAGAGAGTCCGCTCTACTTCCTCAATCCCAGCACCCTCCACCCAGACACCGCTCCGCTCTGCCTGGGTCCGCCCACTTCCAGAGTGCCAAAACGTTCATCTCCTCACATGCGGCTCCCACACGCTCTCGACCGCTCAGGCTGCCAGTGTCGTGTGACCCGACGCCATTTCTCCTCGCGTCAGGTTTTCCGGCCGCAGTGAACTCTGCCTACTGACGCGCTCCGTGCCAGCTCTGAACATCCACGGCACCGCCCCTCTGAAGCCCCTATGTCGTTGTTTCTGAGCTTCTTGAGAGCCGCTCGCGCTGCCTCCATGCCACCTTAAAATTATTATTATTCCATACATTACTCTGTCTGCTTTACTGGCCTAATGTGAAAGCCCTAATCCTGCCAGCAAGTTTGTTCTCCCTACCAAAGAAACAGGTCGTCTCCTGTGATTTTTTTCACACTTAGGGGTGTTCTGCCATCAACTTTTCATTGAGACTGAGAGGGCAGGATATTTTGAGGCCTCCTCTGCAAACTACAGGGAGAGGACCATATTCTGGTCAGTGTACTGGAGGAACCTCCTTTCTGGAGTGTTGTGCAGAGTTGTCCCCCAGACTCTCTTGACTCCCCAGGGGAGGCAGTAATAGCAGTGCTTCTGTTAGCTCTCCTCTTGCCACTTTTTTCCCACCAACCATCACTTTATGCAGGGATGCCATTTATCAGCCCCTCTGTTTAAAAGTAATATCTAAGAGCAATTGCCCCCCCCCCATGGATTTGCTGACCTTCTATCTAAAATTTAAGCAAAGAAATCTAGTCTGAAGCCCGCACTATCGCAACTGACGCCTAGCACGGTCGTCCCCTACGCAGACGTACCTTTTTTAATTCGTACCAGTCTCTCACACCGAAACCTCCAAAATCATATCTAGTCTCAAACCTTCTAGATGTCGGGATGACACTTGTCCAGCCTCTCTCATTAAAGACTGTGCAGATGAACTGACACCCTACATCACCACATTAATGAACGCCTATTTCGTAAGCGGCATAGTCCCTACAAACCTTTAGACAGTAAATCATAAATCCTTTTGGAACGACTACAGGAGGAGGTAGGAAGAGTCTCTGATTCTGCACTAGACTGGTTTAGATCTTTTTTGACCAATCGTCAACAACGTGTGAGATTGGGGGAGTTCCTGTCGGACCTCATTTGTTTGAACAGTGGGGTCCGCAGGGATCCTCCCTATCCCCACTGTTGTTCAATTTGTATATTCGGCCTCTTCTGAAAATCTTGAGACGCTATGGGTTGGACTTCGACTCGTATGCTAACGACACCCAGATTTTTGTACGAATTGTTCATTTCCAGGAAGCATTTAGCAAACTAGGGCAATGCCTTGAAGAAGTAAGCAGCTGGATGCCATAGAACTTTTTGCAGCTTAATGCTGCTAAACCGAAATCATATTATTCGGACCCACACATCTGCTGATGGCAGCCAAGAAGCTGCCTATTCTGTCACTTCTGGGCAAGAGTCTTAAATTTGTATCTAAAATCAAAAACCTGGGTTGTATGTGGCACAAAGATCTTGGCAGTGAAGCCCAGGTGAGAGCTAAAATCAAAGCAGTACACTTTGTCTTAAGAATGTTACGCCAAGCACTCCCTTATATACCCAAAGAGGACCATGCATCCGTGGTGCGTGCACTAACCAGCACCCACCTAGACTACTGTAATAGTCAACTGTTGGGTATTCCTGCGAAACAGCTCCAGCCGCTTCAGAAAGCACAAAATGTGGCTGTTAAATTAATATTAAAGCTAAGAAAAGCTGACCACGTGTCTTCATTTCGTTGGGAGTTGCACTAGCTCTCAACTGATGACCACATTAAATTCAAGACAGCTTGTATTGTCTTCAAATGCATAAATGGCATTGCCCCTATGTACCTGCAAGAGCTAATTCAGCCATATCATCCGACGAGACAACTGTGCTCTAGCGACAGCCATCTTCTGATTATTCCTCACTCAGTTTACACATCTCGAGGTGACAGAAGATTCTCTGTCTTTGGTCCCAGGTTGTGGAATTCCCTGCCACTACCACTAAGAACAATGAGCTCACTTCTTCAATTTCGTCAAGCACTGAAGACCTTCCTGTTCAGGTAGACGGCCCCTCGTATTCTGGGGACATTGTTTTGAACCATCTTGTCTACTACTGCTTGTGTCCTCTGCGCCAATATATGGTTAATTTTGTCTGGTGCGCATTACAAATACAAAAAATCCAAATCAATCAAACCTCAAAAATGCCTGGGTCCTCCCGATCCTAAAAACAAACCTACACTAGACCCCAACATTCCAACTAACTACCAACCTATTACCAGAGTACCGTTCTTACTAACAATTCTGGACAGAGCAGTCTATCTCCAGATTCAAAACCATTTGGAAACTAACAATCTACTAGGCACCCGACAATCTGGCTTCCGCCCTAGACATGGCACGGAGACAGCACTTCTAGATCTCAAAATACAAATGGATAAGCTGAAAGACAACGGCAACCTAGCACTCCTCCTCCTGCTAGACCTATCAACCGTGTTTGACCTAGTAGACCACAATATACTATGCAAACACCTAGCTTCTGCCGCCCAATTCTCACCTAAAGCTATCAAATGGATACAGTCCTTCCTTTCAGATAGAACTATCAGAGTCTTCTCTCCTATCTCAGCGGCAGCTCCAGCTCCGGTCACCTGTGGGGTACCTCAAGGCTCCTGTGTATCTCCCACACTTTACAACACTTTTACTAAGCCTTTATTCGACCGGCTTGATGATTTGGGTGTCACATAAACTAATTACGCAGATGAGCCCCAAATCCTCATACCTATCTCTAGCTTTCACAACATTGATACCATCTCTCTCAACACCATCTACCAAACCATCTAAGCCTGGATGGCCCAACACGGGTTGTACCTGAATGATGATAAAGCTGAACCTCTCCTCATGGGCTCCCAACCCTGTCTCAACAAACTTCTAAATCTTTCGACTCCTTCAACATTGACGGAAACATCATCAAGGTTTCGAAAGAAGTACAAACCCTAGGTTTTTACCTCGACTTTACCCTCACCCTTCTGCGGCAAGTTAACACCACGGCCTCTGCTGCAGCTCACACATCCAAGCTCATCAATGCTTTCAGGCCATTCCTCTCACCGGACAGCTGTGTTACCCTTGCGAGAGGTCTGCTCTTGTCGAGACTGGGTTACTGCAATGCCCTTCTTGCGGGTACTAAGACTCAACTGCAGGTTATCCAAAACACCCCCCAAAGAGCAGCTCTCAATATTCCCAAAATGACTCCTATTTCATCGATCAGACGGAACACCCACTGGTTACCTATTCAGGAGAGAATCTGCTTCAAAACACTCTATAACCCCCAAATGCCTACACAATCAAGCCCCTAAATACCTTGTAGAGAAACTCAAGCCCAAAGACTCGAACAGACCTACGCGCACAACCTATGAGCACTGCCTCATCACCCCACTATTCAAGCTACAGAATACAGGTGCCACTAGATTCCCTGTGGTAGCAGCTAGACCCTGGAACAATTTACCAGTAGCTCTCAGGTCGGAAACCTCTTATTGGAACTGCCGAAAACCTCAAAACGTGGCTATTTACACAGGATTTACTAAAATAACTGCACAATTATATTCCTTAACTATGCCACTATCTACTCAGCATCTCCTCAACTAAGCAACCATATAACCTCTGCTTTTTTTCACCTGTATCTCTGCAACCTAGAAAGCTCAAGTAACTACACAACCACTGTATCTGATACTTGTGCAGGTATGTAACCATGTAACTTGCATAACCTTTATACACCAGTATTGAACCTGTAGCACCACCTATGTTGCCTACCAAGAACAGCGCCTAGATGCCTTAGGGTACAGCTGGGTGCGCTATATAAATTGCAAAATAAATAAATCTAACCAGGCGTTCACCGCAGTTCTCTCAGAGTGTGGTGGAGCAGATGCCACTTTCAGGCATGTACTGCTCACTGCAGCTTTGGGAGTAAACTCATAAGGACCAGACGCTCTCTGACCATGAATTTAGTGCTTGCCACTGCATTTTACAGAGGCTTCTTAGTAACCCCCAGCTGGAACACCATTTGTATTACATCTATGTCACTGTCTGCTTTAACACCAGACCCTGTCGCATACTCTGAGATTTCACTGGCTTCCATCACGCAAAGTCCAAGAACTAATATATATATGTATGTATCTGCTTTGCAAAGTGTACCCTAGCCAAAGAGCCAGAATAACAAGCCAGCAAGTTAACCATATTAGGAGGCCAGAGACCCACTGCACATACATCAATCGCCAGACTGGAACTTCAGAAAGCATCAAAAGAAAGACAGGCCAGGTGTTTGTTATGCTGCATGGCCACTACCTGGAACACTACCTGGAACAATCTCACCGATCTGTGTGCCTATCATCTTTCCTCCTTCAAAGCAGGTAAGATCTAAATTCGTCCATGATCGCCTGCAATCCACATCCATCTCTGCCTCATCATAGAACTTAATCACTACCTCTCCGAAAAGCTCATCTTCCTTAACCCCTGTTAGTTTATATGCCATACACCTTGATTCTCTGTGTATACAGTGAGAGGGACTGTACCCCAGACTACTTTGTGCCTGGCTTCTGCTTCTATTTAATTATTGCTGCGTAATTCATATGTTCTCCCTATGTAGAACACTGTTCAAAATGTAACATGCACAACCAACAATACAATTAAGTCTTCATTCGCAGTCAGGTCCATGCTTCCAGTGATGAAATTGTTGCTCTGGAAATGGATGTTCCTGAATTTGTCTGCTAGCTTAAGAGGACTACTGCTTTCACTGCTACGTCGTCAAGTGGTAGGAAGTCTTAGTCAGGGGTTATTCTGTTGGCACAGCCATCCTGGTCTGTCATCGACCCATTTAACCTGCTAACCCAAAATGTCTCTGTATCCTAGGAAACATCTTAAGGCCCTATGTGTTCTTGTGCCATGGGCGGCGCGCATGCTTTCCTTTTTCAGTCATGCCGCCTAGAGCACCTCAAGGCTCTGTAATGTAGACCGTCTTCTGATAATGCCTCTAAGACGTGTTTCTTTAGTCCGGATGCTCCGACTGACCAGTACAGCTGTAGCCAATGACTGAGTGGAACCATCGCCGTTTTCCTAATAATAAATGCGACATTACCTGAGTACTTTGTAAGAGAGAAAGGATAGAAACATATAGCTGCATATATTAGTGTGGACGGCTGCATTACTAGCATTCTGACCGGAGTTGGGCATTCCTTTGCATGTTCTTGCAAGTAGAAGCTTGCAAACCACCTCGCCCTTTTAAATGTTCCATGTGTGTACATTTGTTTGTGCAAGATGGAAGCACAACAATGTTCATTTCCATGGGTACTTTCCACATGGTCAACAACAAAGTGTCACACCTTGAGCAGATGTTGTACCAACTTGCCTACAACGTGATATGTGCGAGGACAACGTCAACAGTGCTATCGGAGCACAAACACCCCTTTGTCCATAAACACTGCAGTCCACAGGCTCCCATTCAAAACAAATAGAGGGCGCTTGCGTGAGAGCGGAAGTGAGTGGGCAAGAGGTACGTAACACGGTGTGGCTTGTGGTTCAGGCTCCTCGTCAATGCGTGTACTGTTCAGGTGCACGTCCCACTGTAAAGATAACATTTGCGAGTCCTTCGTGTTGCCTGGCGATTGGTGTTTCGGCCGGGAATACGCCAAGGGGAAGGAGCAAACAATATCAATCTAGACGGAGCAACTTTATTAGCCCAGTGACAGGGTAAAGGGCAGTCTTTTGGAGATGTGAGAGGTGGGCTGGAGGATGACGTAAAAAGGAAGTCTTATATATTCAATGTATGAATATTTAGAGGGATACAATCCCCAACTAAGCCCAGCGGATTAACACTTTGTATGTGTGCATGTTTTTATTGAGCTTTTCCCAAAAATTCTCTTTTTCAAAGGTTCTCTCAAATAATGTGATGGCATTAGAAAGCACATTTAGCAGGACTTGGGCAAATAAGCTAAGAACATGATTAGATGAACCATATTTGAGAATTAGCAGGCAGTCATTCTATGCAAACTAGTTAGATCCCGTACCACCTGACTGAAGAGGGGAAAATGGGTTGTATCGACTAGTCGTGTGCCCTGCTGGTGGCCTTAAACGACATTTAGTGAATCTGTGCCGGGCACAGATTTGGTAGATTCCGGCACCGACCAAGATCCTCGAGACAAGATGCCCACCTCCACAGAATTCATCAAATCAAATGCACTTAATGGCTGCAACTGAAGAACCTGAAGATGTCAAGAAATGAAACTGCGTCATTACAGCTCTTTCACTGTGTGATGGCAACCTCTGGGGAGACGAGGAAGAGGAACTGGGAGACTCTCTGGACTTGGGTGAGCCACAGGTTGTGTGATGATCCAACCCTGGGACTGGGTGTATGGAGGTTTCCAGGAGCTCTCCCAGTCATCCCTTGGATGCCCCTCCATGCACACGGCAGTCACCGCTTCAGGGAAGGTTCCTTCGTATAGCCTCCCCAGGAAATAAGGGGAAATGCCCTGCATTACCAGTCATAGGGGAGTAGGCTTAAGAGGAAGAAACCCTAAGAAAATCATCCTCGGCAATGGTTTACACCGAGTACTGTATGCATTGTCGGGTGCCTTGAGTGGGATTTGTAAACTCTTCTCGTCTATGAAACACTTTCTTCACTCTCTAGTATCCATGTGCCTTGAAACACATTGCGCATTATAAATACTCAATATATAAAAAATTAAAAATCTATAACCATTTGTGTAGGACACCACCTACTGGAAATTGGGTTACCTTTTGTAGACGCCTTTTATTAATTTTGTCACTGTGACAAAGTCCCCTGTCTTGCCCTTTGGGTAGAGGATGTGTGGCCAAAGGGATCGGTTCCACTTCCCGCTAAGGTATTTGGGACCAAGGGGGGTCCCATATAAATGGGGAGGATCCCCTTGCATACTTCGCAATGCCCCATGCCCTTGGCGGGAGCTTTTCACGTGGATGCACCAGTTGTCCCAAACACTAGCATGTCCCAAACCTAGCAAGAATCCTCATTGCACCCCAGACCCTGTGGCCCTTTTGTCCTCCGACCTGGCCCTCTAAAGCTGTTCATTGCCCTTCATCCCCTACAGCTGTGTGCAACCTTTGGCTTTCCAGGTGTTTTGGGCTGCAAATCCTATCAGCCATATCAGGCATAGTCAATAGTGATGGGTCATGGGAATCTGAATCCAAAATGTCTGGAGAGTCATAGGTTGCAGACCCCTGCCCTGAGTAGTATGATGGCATAGGAATATTTCATCATGAATCCACTTTTAGCAAGGGGAAGGATTTGTGTACGGGGAGAACTGTATAGATCGTATGGGTGTTGCACACGAAAGAGCACTGGAACAATAGAAAGACCCGCTCCATGTTACATAGTGCATGCCCCAAGCTGCAGCTGCACTTCCATTGTCCGCGTAGTGCTGACCAGTGCAAAGCAATGCGATGGGGTACTGTGGAAAAAACCGCTCCCGCTGCCCATGGACCACAAATGCAGATTCAAAATGGCAGATTGCCTTAATGAAAGCTTCGACCGCGGGTTGAGGTCGGAGTGGATCAAGTGGCAGAAAGCCTGCAAAATAAAACCGGACAATCAATCTGTGTCTTACTATAATAATTGACACCTGAATACACTTAGGTTGGGGTGATCCGTGGAGGTGTGGCTACGTCTCTACCTAAGCCGGAACCTAGGAGAGAATAATGTGGGTGTTCTGAGAAGGATCTCTGACATTAGAGGAAGTTGTTGAATGACAGAGGAACAGAAGGAGATGGACAAGGAGAAAGAGGCTAGTGGGAGGTAGCAAGCGGGCAAGGGGAGAGGAGGCTGGAGGTGTTGAATAAGAGCAGGGAGAAGCAGGTTGTGCAGAATATTAGAGTATGTGAAGAATAAGGGGGTGAATGATAAAAAGGAGGTGGTGAATAAGAAGAACAGATAGAGGAAAGGGTGGCAAGAGGAGAAAGTGAGGGAGTGTATTGGAGGAAGGGAGGAGCCCAAGGAGAAGGGTGGACTTAAAAAGGCAAAGCATACTTAGTAGGAGGTTATCCAGCGTGGAAGTAAAGGCAAAGGAGGTGGAGAGAAGAGGCCTAGTGAAAGTAAGGAAAAACAGGCCATTTGTTACCCTGTGAAAAAGAGGTGGAGGTATGAATGTGTGGAGAAGCACAAGGAGGTGGGGGAGCAAGAGTGGATGAGAGGCCAGGATGTCCTGGAGAAGTTGGGGGGTCATAGCTTAGGCCCAGAATGAAGGCAATGAAGCGCTCAATGGCCAGTTGCTTGGTAGACATTTTAGGACTCAACCATACTAACCAGCCCATTAATCGAACTGCCACTTCGAATGCCAAACAGAACCCATGTGATGACAATCAACTTTGACGCAATGGAACTTGTGAGAAACTAATGGAATTTTGGGAACAATAACAAGAACATTATAAGAACATATGACATCCAAATACTTCTTGAATCTTTACAAAATCTTATAAGTTTGAAGTGGGATTTATGTACAATCTTATCAGATTCTGATAAGATCGTTATAAAAAAAACAATAAAATGTGTGTATGGGAAGTTAAAAACGTGGGTGGGACTCTTATCTGTCAGCACCTCAGGACAAGGCAGGTGCCATTGCATTTGATTTGCAACTGCGGAAGCTGAGAGGGATCAAACATTTCACCTGGAGGGTCGACAGAGAGTCCAAAATGGGTGCACCTACAAACTCCAGGCTGCATTATCGTAATGGCCTGCTGGCAGGTGCCCCAACGGAACTGCTGAATTATCTACAGGTTTCCCAGAATACAGCAGTCAAACTGATTTTTAATGCCTGTAAATAAGCACATCAGAGTTGATTTTAAGATTGTGGGTCTGGTATTTTATCAAGGTTAAGACTCTGAAATGATACTCCCGTCTCTGCTACTGCAATTTGTGGATGCCAGATTGTCTGGATGTTCTTCCTTCAAATGGCACCTTAGGCAAAAAAGGCTTGTGAATAGGTTCTGTGCTAGACTGAGGTAGTACACATCTTGCTGCTTAAATGGAGGACCCAAATAACTTTTGTTTCCAACTCTGGTGGTATGCGGACTGACTGCTGTGCTTGATTTTGGTTGGTTGTCCCGCACCACAAGACTGTTTATTCTGAAATGTGTTTGCACCTAATAAATGTCTTTTACCAGTCGGTCAAACCCTGACTTCTACCGTCACCCAGCCCTCACTTGTGGGTGCACAAAAGACTCTCACACCCCAGGGACCATGGTCTCCTTGCCAAGAGAAAGCCAGGAGAAGCTAAGGAGTTGAGAGCAACAGAAAGAAGAGTTGAGAAATAAGTGTGCAAACTCTTAAACTCCCCCAGGACTGTGAGTGCTTGAGGAACTTCTCTGGAAAGGGACCCCAAACTGAGAACTAGGACCATAGTCACCTATTTGGTGATATGAAGGAGAATCCCACTGTTCAGTTTCGGTGTTCTCCCAAGTTGGCCGGTATATGTAAAAAAATCCCTAATAAGAATATATGTTTTAACCTAATACCTCTGTATTCGTTCTTTGCTTATCCTACTCATCTTTGAAATAAATGATGTCAGTAGTGCGATTATTGGGGGCTGACCCGAAAGGCCCACCATTAAAAGTTGTTACAAAGCGGGATAAACTCCCTTTTAAGGTTACTGTCGTGGCCAATACATGGTCATTATGATGAAGGTGGAGGGCAATCCATGAGTGTTTCAGAATGTAACACTTCGAACGTGACTTGCAGGTCTAGTCCTTATCCAAGATGGCACCATGCGTCTTTGCTTTCAAATGAAGCACAACGCCTGGTGCATTGCAACCTTTGCGGTTCATGTAGTGAGACACTGCCTTCAGTTCTCCGTGCCCTAGGTAGTCCTGTGTCTGCCCTCTTTATCCTTCCTTCCGCTTTGTGGATCATCCGGATTCTGTTGTAATGCAGCCTCGCTTCTGCCTTTTTCCTCCAACAGCGTTTTTCTTCCTGCTGCTATCATTTTTCTTGCACTGTTCTTCCTGCAATGTTTTGCCACTCCGCTCTTTATATTTTGCATTTATTTATCTGGAATCCTTTTTTCTTTGCTGGATCCTTACCTTCTGCTGCCTTATATCAGCCTATCCATTCTTTTTTCTTTTTCTGCTTATTCCCTGGACATTTCATCTTGCCTTTTATTGAAGATATAAGGATCCATTTTCAAGGAAAACTCTACCGCCTCACTTTGATCAACCTGGAGTCTGGGAGTTTTTCTGCCTTAATTGGCTTTTCCCCCATTGGTCTTTCTACTTAATATCCCCCCTGTTTTGTCTGTGTGCCACCAGACTGACAAGGTGGCTGCTGAGACGAACAGACTGTTTCTCTTCAAGGAACGCCTGCCAGAATGACGTAGAAGGGAGAAGGAATTAACTGAGGATTGACTACAGAACCTATTGAAGAACCAGGTTTAGAGTTCTGACGAGCATTCTGATGGTTACCCTGGATCACTTGCCTTTGACTAAAGTGTTCATGACTCGTAAGGGACTAAGGCTCTCATCTTCATGGGTCAGAGTGTCCAACTTTACAACGGAACATAGGAGCGAATAACAGCTCAATCAGGTTTACAAGTATTTTTAAGAAAAGGGGGTTTCCTGGGTGATTGGATAAAATACGTTTTGTCTAATGCATTTTAAAGAATAGTGTGTAGAGCCATATAGCATTATTTAACAAACCTCAGAGTACATATAACATTTTGAAAAACAAAACACCTGCCTTGTGACTTATAACATACAATCACACAGCATTCATATCACAATTAGGCACTTCAATTCATACTAACATACTGCAATATTAGTTACAAATATTGTATACACATTTTTCGAATGGAAAAACCTAATTACAAGCATATTTGTAAACCATGTATTGGTTTGTGTGTCAATTCATCTGATTGACTGTGGCTTTGTTATTACACACCATTTACCACCAATGAATCCTGCACTGTTGATTTTATAATTGCTTTGTCTTTATGAGCTTTGAAGCAACATGTTTTGACATAGAGGTGATTCTGTTCATGCCCTGTCAAAAAAGTAATTATTCCCCATCCTTTATAGTGTGGCATACCCTGGATCAGTTGTGAATATGAAAGAAAGTTCACCAAAAACCACTAATTAATGGAAGGAGTGCATTATAAAAAATGTGTTAGCATTATCTTTAAATTTGATTTTTCAAAGTTACACGAACAATCAGATCAAACAATTTCTTATTGCATTCAACCAGGTAACGTTATTACTATGTTTACTCATCCCCACAATTACTCGCCACCACTACCGGTACAGCTGTAACTACTTTGTAACTTCTATCCACTAGCACTTTACTGCATTACTCTCGCTTCTCACTTTAACATGACTTTTCAGTTCTCCCCTCCCTCCCTCCAGACCTTTCTACTACCCAACTCCTTTTGAACTTACGAAACAACCATGAATTCACTTTTTCTAATGCGTATGACACATTTATAGGACCTGCACCCCATGTATCTCTCCTGACACATCCCACTTTAATGTATTTCTCCATAAAGGCCAGCCACTCGTAGCCCAGCACAATGAATCGTTTTTGCAACAGAGCAGTGAGAATTTCCATCTTGTAAATTTCCTCTGCTTTCCTGACCCATTCCCTCAATGTAGACGGTAGGGTCAATTTCTAATATAACGTAAGGGAAGCCCTTGCCGCTAGTAATAAATTACGAGGCATGTGTGGTAGGACAGTTAGGCGGTCCTCTTCCTCTACTAAGCCAAATAATACTGTGAATGGCTGCAGGGGTCTCTCTACTACTTCTTGGTCTTTCATCCAGGCCAGTACCTCCTTGCAGTAAGACTGTACTTTCGGGCAGCTCCACCACATATGGATATCCCACTGCAGCCATTGCAGCATCTAGGATCGACACCTGCTTACATTTTAGATAATTTATGGGGAGAGTATTTCCATCTTTTGAGTAATCAAAATTGTGCATTTAGCATTACATGGGGATCGAGGCTTTCCAGGGGCCTTGATAAATCTTCGCCCATCTCTCTTCATCTGTCCCCCTCCATGTCCTTTTCCCGCAGCCTCTTTGAAGTTCTAATGCCTAACTCTTGAGCGCTCATTAGTGCTATGTACATATTTAAGATTGAACCCTTTGTGGTTGCTTGTTTGTCCAGTATCTGCTCAAACGAGGAGAGCGGTCTGCTCAAATTGTCCTCCTACGCAGTGTATACCATCACCATATTCTGTTTCATAATCAGGGATATGAGACCCAAACCCAGAATCTCTTGTAGGTCTTCAATGTCCATAAACATCGATTTCGACATCTGCCCCGTCCTCACCAGCCCCATCTCATACCACCCTTGAAAGCAAAAAGTCTCTGATGGGGTGGGGGGGTGCCCAAATACAGCTTAGAGGCGACGGCCAATTGGTCACATATGCCTTTACTTCCTCCATAGTACGCAGAGCACTTTAAGTACTGGATGGGTACGAATGATCTTCGGATTTTGACCCGGCAGCACCCACAACCACTCCCCTACTGTAACTGGGCCAGAACTTCATTTTCCATGGCCACCCATTGCTTTTCGGTGTTGGTCCTGAGATGATATACTATCACTAGAAAGAAACTGCCACCCTACCTTATCAAACACTTTCTCAGTGATGAGGAACAGGAGAAGAGGTCTCTCAACCAAGCAATTTAGTGAAGAGTCTTCTGTCATGCACAACACATCAGTTGCACAACCAGCACAACCACGCACCATATTGCTTGACACCCCGACACACACTGCTAGACTCCCCGGGCCACAGTCCGCCTCCCAAGTCATTACTTCACCTATGGTGCGAGGGAGTCGTCATCACCGGCGGTTTCGGGCCGTGCGCAGAGGCGGCTCGGTTTGTTGCCTCGTTTTCATTGGCAACTCCCGTCGAGGCTGCGTTCGGGCTTGAGCACCCGATCACGGTTACTTCCTGGGTTCGCGACGGTTCCCCGATCACGTGGTCAAGTTTCCGCTCACGTGACTGGGAGCCGACGCACGTAAAAGCCGGGAAGTTCAAGTGGCTCACCGCTTCACGGCGGTTTCACAACTCTGTTTGGCGCTTTCAGGATTTTTTGTTGTTTGATTCATCGGATTTTGGATTCAGGCTTACGAACCACGGATTTGCTCTCTCTTGCTCCACGGATACTGTCACTCGGAACTCTGTACGGATTTTTGGTACTTTGGACTCTTTTGCTACGCTCTACGGATTGCTTTTGGATTTTCCCCTTCTGGCTTTTGATCTTCCGACCATAGACTTTGTGACCAGTTTCAAGTTCCCTTCGGCTACGGAAGGGCTACATGCACCAGCCGGTACCTACCATCTAGAACACGGCTGTCCGGATCTTTGACGCTCCCTCGCATCTGACCCTAGGCACCCTAGCTCCCTCTCGCTAGATTTAGGTAAGAAAGTTATTACACACTCTTTCATATCAAAGTACTGTGTTTGCCTGTGCTAACCCTAACTTCCTTTTAACAGCCTCTGGGATCCTTGGCGTCATCAGATCCAGTGAATCACCAAAACCACCTGTGGCCTCGAAGCTCACACAGGGAGTTCTTTACTTCTTCCTGTGGGTGATTTGTGGACAGAGGCCCCTTTATTCTTCACTACGCGGCAAGTCACGACATCTTCCTAATGTTATCCGACCCTTGCCTTTCACATGTATACCCTCCCTGATCATTATGAATCAACTATGGGAGGCGTTGGCAGAATCTTCTTGGCAGGATAGTCGTGAATATTTTAAGACCACATTTTAACAATGAAATGGTCCCTTATGAACTGCATTCCTCTCTTCCTGCCTCCTTTATGAATAGCTAGTGTCCTACCTTTTAAAACGACTCTGGGCTTTGTTCCCCTCCAGTATGGAATCAGATAACTTCTGCATGATAGGCGCTAACATTTCTTAAAGAAACTTGAATGAAAACATCACTTCCCAGCGTCCTCCCCGATTCTAATGAGAATATTGCACTCTGGACGTCCTCCTGCAACAGAAGACTCTCCAGTACTTCCCGACCATCCCTACTGTGCTTTGGCAGTGTAATTATTTCTGAAAACGCCACTGTCTCGCCTTCCACCAGCCCATCCTCCGCCCTGTATACGTTTTCATAGTATCTTCCAAACAGATGTGCTATTTTCATCGGGCAAGATACATTTTCCTTCCTCATCTCCTATCCTAGCTACTGTCCTCTCCACCAGTCTTCAGTTTATTTGCCATCGGGGTATGCGCCTTGTCCCCTTTCCCATAAAATGGCTGTCTTCATTTGACCTACATTCTAGCTGACCAACGATTTCTCAAACTCTGTTTCTTGTCCAAAAGTATTTTTAAGTCTCTATTCAGGTCACTGCCTCTAATTTATAATTTCAGTGCATGTATGTCATTATTTTAAGTAGACCGCCAACAACGCTTTTTAGCGTTTTTTGGGCACCCCTTCAGCTATTATCAGACCTCTAAAAGTGGTTTTTGCTGCCTCTCAAACAATGTTCATCCCAATCTCACCTCTGTCATTTAGGTGGAATAAATTCTCAATGTGTCCCCTCATCTCCCTACTGAAAACCATGGGCCTCTTTACAAGTCTGGCGGTAATCCTGCCGGTGCTACTGGCGTGTTGCCGCCAGACTTGTAAGATTTACTGGCACCTGGCTTGCCGGTAACGCCGGGGGATTACAACCCTGTCGTTCTGGAAAGTCAGGCGCCAGTAAATTGTAATTCCCCATTCCCATTGAGTCCGATAGGACTCAATGGGAATGGGGAAGACGGAAGCACTGGCACTGTTAATAACCGTGCTTCCGTTACGGCTTGCTTACCATATCCCCTGTGTCCGGAAGGGTCTGCCCTTACAGCGGCTCTGGCAGGCAAACCTGTAGTGTGCAGGTCCGGAAACAATGGTGCACACTTGTAATGAGGCCCCATGTCTCTAAATAATGCATCATTGCACACCCATCTCCTCTCTCTTCTAGTGGTAATCCCCCACATCTACCATTACCTGTACTAATATGTGGTCTGACTGCCAGACAGTGCATATTGAGGATCCTATAACCTTGTGATCCTGCCCAGCTTCCTTTAGTATATAATATACAAGGGTGAACATTTTGTGGGGAATTGTTTAGAAGGTATATTCCCTTTTCCCGGGGTTGGCTTCTCTACATATCGAATAGGAAGTGTTCCTGTACGTTTTTCACCAACTTATTTATTTCAGAAGTGCTGATCCCTAGTCTGTTACGCACCCTCTCTCTCAAGTTCAGCACCAATCCATTGAAGGATCCATAATTATGTTTGAATCCCCACCCTGTATAAGCATTCCTTCCTTCTCATGAAGTACCATCTTTAATGCTGCCTTACAGATTGCTGCCTGCTCTGAGTTAGTTGAGTAAAACACTGTCCTAATCTGATTCCCCAGCCTACATGTCACTGCCAGCCACCTGCCCTCTACTACCTATGTAATCTATAGCACTTCCAGTCCTAGGGATTTTCTATACAGTATCCCTACTCCACCTTTTTTGCATGGCCGAGAGACTCTTATTGCCCCTCGCAGCTGACCCCTTCTAATATCAAATTCCTCTCCCTTATTGTACCTCATTTTCTGTAACTATCCTTCCTGATGGAGCAGGCTGGCCAGCATGGCCCTCTTCCCCCCACGAACTCAGTCCCTTTACATTCAGAGTGCTGACTCACAAGCGGACGCATCCAATATGTGCGATGCCATATTTCCCTTAACCATGCAGGATCATGCATGCATGGTTGAACTATCCAAATGGACCCCTTTTACTAGTTCTACTAACATTAACATAGTTGCTTTCTTTTTTGATTCAAAGCCACATTCTACCCTCCACCCATACCCCCTTCAACCTATACCCTCTGCCAATTTGACAGTGTGCATCCCAAAAATCCAGAGATGCCCCAACGAAAAATCGGGGCCACACAGGAACAGTCCACACCCCCCACCATGAGCCCAATCCTTCAACAAAAAACGATCTCACATGTGTATGTATGGCAGCCCTTTTTTATACTGCCACCCTTAATTACTTCCCAACTCCCTTAGGAGCCCCACTCTGCTCGATTGTACTCATTCTGTCCTATGGTATAATTGAGTCACTTCCACATTTTTGTGCATTTGAATTCAATTTTGTAATTTCTGTGGCGATGGGGCATTGAGTTTCATGAACTTTCTCGCACCATCTATCCTTCCTCTCCTGCTTTGTCCCTTTGGTCCCATGGGTCCACGTGCACCCTTTTCCTCCCCCTGGCTTGGACTACATTCTTGTATCTGGTCTTTAAGGTGGGCCAGGGCACTTACCGCCTCCTCTCTCGTGGTAATACGCAATTTCCCAGTTCTGTAGTGAAAGGCCAGAGCAAATGAGAACCCCTACCTGTAGTTCACATTTTGTTTCTGTAACCACTCAGCTAGGGTTCTACAGTCACTTGCCTCACCATGGTGAAAGAGGACAAGTCTTGGTATGTGCTGACCTTGGATCCATCAAAGTCAATGTCTTTCATTGCCCTGGCCTTAGTAAGAGTTTCCTGTAATAATGGCATTTTGCCAAGTTCGAGCGAAATCCACCCTTCGGTCCCCCTGCTCTGTGTACTCTGTCACAACTATAAACGTGTTCTCCCTTTTTGAATAGATTTCTCAGACATAATTGCACTGTTGGTTCAAGACTCTTCTGGCATTCACCTAGATGTTGTCGGATGCCCATGATTCGAATATTGGACCTCTGTTGTCTATTTTCTAAGTCATCTATGTTTAAAGACCGGTCATTCTTTGTGTCCCATATCCCTCAGCCTTGCATCCAGTCTCATTTCCAGCACATCTTCTGAGAGCGAATTATTCTCAAGGACTTCGACCTTTTCTTCAACTTTCTTGACCCTGCTTTTTAATTCTTGCATGGATGTCTGTCATTCTTCATGGATTTGATTTCTCCCAGTAAGACTTGGATATCTGCTTGTTTCTTTTTCCTACCTGGTGTGCTGAGACTGTGCTGCTGTCTGTGCTTTCTCCATCTTTTCCGTCAACAACAACTCTGCCTGCAGCTTGGCAATCGCTCTATCAAGTGACATGTAAAGTCAGATATACCCTTGAACTTCTTGTTTGGTCTTGGCTAGTGCTGACCCTGTCAGCCCATACATGGTTGCCTCTTCAACCAGAATGCGATGTGGTGAGTGCTTGTAGTTTCCTTTCCAGGGCTAGGGCCCTCTCCTCAAGACTTTGCCCGACTCCTTGCTCCTCTTACTTCCCCTACTTCACAACCCCCCTTCCAAGGCCACTCTTCTCCCTGTGAGGTATCCCTCAGCTGCTATCTCTTTCTATTCCATGACCTGCTCAGGAAGTGTCCCCTTCCTAGTTTAGGAGTCAATAGATGCCTCCAAAAGCCAGACCACCAATCTCTGCTGGCATCCTATTACGTGCGGAGGTCCCCCTTCTTGTGACAACCAGCCGTTTTGCTTTTACTGGTATCTTACATTCTCCACCTCACCTCACACTTATGCCCCCTCTTCCATTGAGATTGCACACCAGTGTTCCTCTCTGTTACCCTCACTTGATGTTCCCATCGTGTCCTTCTGCTGTTTATCACTTTCTTTACTCTGGCGTACTCTGCTGGGACCTAGCACCCCTCACGGGCTCTGCCGCTGGTCCACTTCGCTCCCCTACAACCTCCTCATGACTAACCCACTTAGCGTCTCGGTCGGCCTATCTTTTGCTCACTGCTGTGCCCTCTGCTTCGTCTTTGCAACTCTGCTAGGCGGGGATCCGGTCCTCTCCTTCCAAATGGACACCCACCCTATTCGGTCTCACCCCTTCCAGGCCACCTCAACGTCACGATCCGTGGCTGGGTCACAGGGCGCCCGGGTACCGACAAGTGCTCGTCTGGTGCTTTGCACATGTTATCTTTCCCACAAGTGGTCTCCGTATCAAGGCGGGAGGTTCAGGATGACAGGGAGTCAGTCAATACTTTCATCAATGATGTGGTGCTCTTACATATACTCCATTATTTAAGTCTCGCAGAATGAGTTAGGCAATCAGAAGGCCATATTGACTGCACCCCCTGCTGGTCTCCACATGATCCTTTTTTGAAGAACATTTAGGCTAAAGAGACACTTGAGTAGCAGTGTCCAAAAGCATTAACTGGGATTGTTAAAAAGTATCACTTCAGCTCCATGATCTCTATATTGTTGACTTTGCTTCAGCAATAGTGTTGATATTTTTCTGATTTGTTGTGTTTTACGTGGCCTGAGTACATTTCTGGTACAATTTTGTGTTGGATGCTATTATACCTTTGTGCTCACAGTGCATTGCTCCTGAAAAATGGAGAACGTGCTCTTATATTATCCATTTGAAAAATAGAGGCATCATATGTTCTTAGATCATGGGAAATGGTTACCTGAGATACTGCTTACGTTTTGCTTACCACAAGTTTTAGAATTATAGTTTTTGCAGGAGTTAGTCTGTACTTTTTTCAGGGAAGGAACTTGTGCTACTCTAAGAGAGGAAGACCAAAACAATTCTCTAGTAAGAATTTATTGGCTTAAAAGATGTTTGGGATACCGATCTAATCTACTCTTTGTTGCCCTTACCCCTTGTTTATTGAATCTCCTCCTTTCTTTAACTTAACTGGTTGATGAGAGCTGGTGCAAACAGTCAAGGTGGCCATATTGATTTTGTAGGTTTTGCAAAGTAAGGGGACAACTGACCAATTGTGGAATAAAAATGGCTGCCAGATAACCACTGTAGCCCTGTTTAGATAAAAAAAAATGGCTGCCCTATCATTACGGGTGGCTATACTGAAAGTAGAATTCGCTGCTGGATGAATATGGAGCGTAGAAATGGTTGCCAGATTAAGACAGGTGGCCATGGCGAAAGTAGAAATGGCTGCCATATTGAAGGCAGAAATGGATGCAGGTGGAAAAGGAACAGTGCAAGTTAATATCGTTTTATTCATTTGTTCAGTAAAACTGGTTACTATATTCGTTTTTTTAAGGCCATCAATGTGGCTTCTTAAAAGCAAGTTCCATAGTTCTTCCTTTTTTATGTAGAATTTGGTCAATGTTCTGGCACATGTTTAATTGTTTCCTCAATGGTGCAGGACATGTCATTTTCCGAACGATTTCTTTTCTAAATAGTCAATAACCATAGATGCATGGAATGCCTGTTGCCATATTTTGGACGAGTGGTTGGAAATTCAGACTCTTAGATTCGTTCTTGTCACACAAACATAGATTTGTTGCATGGGCATGTTATGGTGTAAATTGCAATTAGAAAAATTCGGAAGTGCCCAAGTTTTGTTTTTGGTTGTAAAGGTGGTTGTCTTGGCAGTGTGGGGACAGGCTCAACGTCTACGGGATAGATGGTGCACTACTGGGTCTGGGAGCCCCCAGCATCCAGTGAGAAAAATGACGTCTCTGTATTTGCTTTCGGGTAAGAGCTTACCAGAAAGTAAGAGATTATTACACCTTTTTAAGGTAAACATAATATTTTCTGATACCCGTGTTTGTTTCTCAATCAGGTGCCAAGTCTTGAGAATAGTTTTTGTAATTATAGTGCTGTGCTTGCTAAATGTAGCAATACAAACCATTCTTTAAACCTTTTCTTTATTTGGCGTAATCATAAGTAAATGTTTTATATCAAGTCCACAAGCTCTTTTCTGGGGGTTGGCAATTATCCATCGGTGTGTTTTGACCTTTTCTTTAGAATACAGGATTCCACTTTGAAGTCCGATTTCTTTGCAATTACATCTGACACTTCGAAATTCCCCAAGAATAAAATTCTCCATGGAGTGCTAACTGTCAAGGGACAACAGTGTGTTTATGTCAATAGGCTTTCTGTACAAAGTTGTGTATGGGTTTATATTGTGACGTTTCATCCATATGTTGAGGAAATCTATCTTTTCCCTGCCACATGCAATTGTGAATTTTAAATTAATGCTTCGTGCCCTCAGCCATTCATGGAAAAAGCACCAGGTCTTCCACTGTGCCCTGCCATAGCATCAGCATGTCATTGATAAACCTCTTCAATAGCTTTATCTTCACAGCATGTTGTTTGAGATAATGTTGTTTTCTTTAAAGGAAGCAATGTATAAATCTGCTACGGTAGGGGCAAGGGAAGCCCCCATGGGGGTGCATTTTATTTGTGAGAAAAATCCAGCTTTGAATGTGAAAAGGTTTATGGATAATGCTATTTTTAGGCATTCACTTACAAAGTTGTAGGAATAGAGTGGGGAGGGACTCTTGTTTAGAGAGATAGTGAGTGTTTCAGACGCTTCATGTTGTGTTATGTTACAGTGAAGGGATTCAACAGCAAATTAAACCAATATTTATGATTCACTATCGAAGCTCAAACTTTAAAACAAATTTATGACATTGCTTGTCTCTTGCAAGAATCTTCAATTCTAAAGAGTTCAGAAAAAAACATACATTTGCAAATGGGCTCTGATATATTAGACCTACAACCTGATAAGATTGGTCGTCTACATGGGGTTAAGAAGGCTGTTGTACGTTTTTAGAAGAAAACCTTCTTGATTTGAATTGGTTTATGGGTAAGGGTATGTAGGTAAGGGTATGTAACGCCCTAGACCTGCTAAGAGTGTTGGGGGAGTCGGGAGGAAACTGGACAGAATACTGCTAGGTTCATTCAGGTTACCAGAGAATGTGTGGAGTTGGTGGAAGGCATCTGGCCTCAACATCTACAGGAAAGCTGACAAGCACACATTTATCATTGACAAGCCCACCTTAGGAAGTTCAACATAGGGGCACAGGTGTTGGTGCTCTTTCCTAAGTCCGACAACAATCTTTTGTCAGGAATGCATGGGTCCTAATGAGTTACAACTGTTTTAGGCAATCTCAATCATTATATGCAATGGGCTGATCTGTAGAAGACCCCATAGGACCGCATCAACTGACACACAGCCTAGAAGGACCTTGAAGATCCAGCCCTGATGGCTAGCCCTGAGGTTTATTCAGAATCCATGTTGACTACTTCTGAGGAAAATGATCCCAGACAATCTGATAAGCATCTATGAGAGTGACCTACAAGACTACTTGGAGCATTTTAAGGGCGTGTTTGTTGATGGACTGGAATAAGCCAGATGCTTTGTTCATCGCATTGAGACACCAGTGGGAATGCCCATTTGAATTTGACACTACAGATTAGCCGGATCCCACTGCCAAGATCAAGCGAATACTGAGTCATCACAAAGCCACTGGTTTTCACAGTTTTTATTGTGAAACTGCAAGGGTCATGGAGGGTCTGCATTGAATTCTGCAAAGTTGATGAAAGCGCCAGGTTTGGCATATATCCAATGCATTGCATCAATGAGATGATTGAGCAGATTGAAGCAGCTTTCTATAAATCTACTGTGACAATCCAGGGAATGTGTCCGTTCTCTCCAAGGGGTAGCCACCCCTTTTCTGACTAGAGAGGTAATCCTGCTATGCTTAACACTCCCTAAGGGACCGGGCAAATGGAATACAACTGGAGTTGACCCTCCCCCTTCCCCTTTGGGAACAAGGAATCCTCAAATAGGGGGTTTTCTAAACCTTTCATCAGCACAAATTCACAAGTGTTTGTTGGCTATATGGGAATTGAGCAGTACATTAGGGTACAGGGCCCGGCCTTGGGAACATCTCTGCATGAGGAGCGGAATCAATGGAGCCTTTTCTCTCATTTGGGGAGGATCAAAAAAGCAAATTGACTGCGGCAGGAGGGGGAAGAACCTACGGAAGAAAGATGGACAAAAACATGTGCCAGAGCTTGGAGCTAGGGACGTCTCACCTTCCATGAGGAGGCAGCACCGCGCAGACAGTGTGGTGGGTGGAGGAAATCGGTGGGCCATGGAACCCTGCAGAGTCCAGGAAGGCGAACAGCCTGAAGAGCGCTGCACCATTGAGAGACCGAGATCAAGCTGCCACTGACGTGGCACACAGGGTCCAGAAGGAGCGAAGCCAAAGTCCTCCGAGTCACAGACAGGAGGAACCAAAACCGGAGACCTGGACACACACTAAGTCGGAGTCGCGGTTCTACACTGAATGGATAAACGGCCTCCCCTGAAGAGCAATGCAGCAAAGAATCGGATATGCAGCTGACAGAAAGGAACGGGCGGGGGTAGTGAGACACCAAAAAATGCCCCACAGGGGGTGAGCACATTACCCAGACGGCCTGAGAGCTTGCTAGCCGGTGAAGGGCTTGGTAATTAGTTACCTAATGAGCGGGTAAAACTAAAGAACCACAAAGGGCTGAGGAGCCTTCTAGCCTATGTAAGGCTTAGGATCCAGGCATCCCACGAAGGTATGTGTGAGGGGACACAAATGAGAGGCAGACACAAAGTTGTAACATTTTCAAAATCAGACATTTTATTAACTTAAATTTCTGTTCCTATCCTAAAGAGTTTCCCTACATAGGAAACCAAAGCAAAAGATCAGTCCCTGTCTTGTCATCAAAATTATATAAATAGTCCTTGTGTCCAAATTCTATATGACCCTCACACTTAAACAGACAATCAAAGGTGCAAGGTAAATGTTCAGAATTTTACAGTGTACAGAAAGCAAGTATGAAAATTCAACACATAATCCTTGAATCCAGGAGGTGTACCCTTCCCTTGGATTATTTCAGGTAGGATAACCAAAGTGTTTGTTAAAGTGTGAGGGCCTCATTACGAGTCTGGAGGTAGCCATGCCCTTAATAAAGGCATGGCTGCCTCCAAACTCGGGTCCGGGTTCCCTGAATGGGGAAATACTGGGCCATTCCGACCTTGGAGGTATTTTCCCATTCGGGGAACCCGGATCATCCCCATTTCCATTTGAGCCCCTATAGGGCTCAATGGGAATGGGGAGCATGCTAACAACGGGCCTGTTGTTAGCATGCTGGTCCCCTCACGGGACCCGCAAAGGACGTCTGGTGAAACCAGGTGTCCAGAGTGGGTCCCGCGAGGGGTCCTCATAATGGGGCGGTACGGGGTTAATGGCTGCGGCATCTATACCGGTGCCGTTAACCCCTTACCGCCCCTCTCGTAATGAGGCCCTGAGTCTTTAAGAGTAGATGGAAAGTCTCTTTCGTAAAGCACTTTCTTAAGAATGGCAAAACGTGTCTTTTCCCCAAACAATGATTCCTCAAAACTGTTCGATGGATAACAATAGAAGTCTTGTCAACTTTAAAGGCTGGAAAAATGTCTCTTTCACACTACCTTTCCCAAGGATGGTTTCCTGGTATACTCCCCCTGCCAGAAATTCTTACTGTGACTCTTTAGATCTCCTGGTATACTCTCCTGCCAGGTATCTTTTAATGTGTTTCCTTCTTTCATATGCTTTATGGATTACCTGGTATACTACCATGCCAGGAATTCCCCTTTCTGGAATATGTAGATCCCCTGGTGTACTCTCCTGCCAGGTATCTTTCTCCAAAAAGAGTTCACTGCCTGATGTGCTTTGTTCACCGGGTCTTTGACATCTCATATATGGAGATTTGTTCAAGTTCTTTCTGTTCACTTGTTTATTAACTTCTATTAGCTTGTGGCAATGCTTGTTCCAATTTCCCCAAAATTGACATTCCTTATAAGGAGACTTGTACAATGTTTGCCTTTCCCCCAATTTGATGATTCAATTGTTTGTTAGTTTACAAACACGTCCCGGGACCTCCAACCTCTCTGGGCCGAATCAGCGGTGTAATGTGTGGCTGATGCGACGTTCTTTCTGTGGGAGCGCTTCCCTGATCGGGTAGAGCCTCTTTTGGTTCCTGCGTCGGCTTTCCAACTCCTCTCCGATGGAACGAAGGCAACCCCACAAGACTGCGTGTCTTGTAGCCTTGCCGCGTCTGTTTGCCTTGCAGCGGTTCTCACGCTGCTCTCTCACTGGACTCCAGTTTCTCCAGTGAAGCAGGCCACCGAGTGGTTTCCTGCAAGCACTTTGCTCTCCCAGTACAACTTCCCTCTATGTCTCTCATTCTGCTGTCAGTCACGCTTCCCACTTTGCCTGCTCTGGAGTTCTCTTCTCCTTTCCTCCATTGCAGTTCTTCATCAAGTTGAAATGCCCTGTGCAGCTGATTACCAGTATTACAACTAGACTGTATGGAGTTTGATGCTTCTTTCCTTCCACATTGACTCCTTCCTCCTCCTCTTTGTCTGAGTACTTCAGGCTTTATCGGATTTGAAGCCAATTGGAGTTTCAAACCTTTTTAAGTTTCATTGCCTTACATCTGGTTTTAAATCACAAACATTAGAAAAGATATTTTGGGGGTGTTATGCCCATAAGAAGTGTGAATGGCATCAGACTGTATTTTCAGAAGAGAAGGAAGAATACTGGGTCTTTCATGGTGGAGTCATTACTTCCTCCCAATATCCGTCCCCTCCCACATGATCCTCCCTCACAATACCAACCCCATGGTCAGGATCAGGTAGCGGCTGCTCTACTGGGGAATCAGCGATGACTCAGCAGGATTCATCCCAGGTGAGAAAGCCCAGTCGAATCAGGCTAAAGAGCCTGGAAGCCCAGGACAGCTAAAACATACAATATTCCTCAAGAGAGTGAGGGAAGATATTCCTAGGTGAACCAAGGGAAACGTAGACTGACTCACAAAGACTGTTGTGATAGACAAGGAACAGACTCACAAGACCAGTTATTCCAGTTAAACGTGGAGCTGGTTGAATTGATCAGAACATTTACTAGGGGGTCCGGAGCAATTGGCTCTAGGGAGAGAAAAAGACTTGCAAATCCATTTTGAACTGTAGCAGTAAAACAGGGCCTTGGAGAAAAGGGAACCAAGCACATATTTGGCTGGAAGCCAGAAACTACAAGCCAAGAAAAAGGGGATTAGTCTTACCTAGGCAAAGATTGTCGTTTTCTCATTAGTAGTAGGAGCAGATGATAGGTTACACTAGGTTACAACTGGGGATGACCTTTATGTGAGATATCCTGACGAGCACTAGTTTATTTTCTTCGAAGAGTAGGGAATCCATCATCTTAGAGCTAGGGACAGACGAGGCATTTATTCCTTGAATAAAACCACTTTATTGAAAAAGATGTCCACTTGTCCATCTCCTATGTCTGACTTACCACAAGTGGTGCCAGTAGTGGGGTTCGAACACCACGATACAAGGTTGGGCCTCATGTTGGTTCAACACTTGAATCTCACAGCCAAAGTACCTGAAAAAGCCAAACTCCAATCTATTGGATTTGATTTCTTTAGTACCAAAAACATTGAGATACCTAGTTTAGAAAGATGGCTGATCCCCACCAGGATTAGCATCTCCCCTCCCCAAGACAGTTACCTTTAGATTGGCGGCCAAGTCTGGCTTAGCTTGGCGTCCTTCTCTTTATGTAGCATCAGGTGTCGTAAACCCAGACTACTGGCGGAAGATTCAAGTGGTGTTACACTATTCAGTTGCACAGAGTTATACTATGAAGGGGAACCCCCTACACAAGGGATCCTTGAAAAAGCACAAACCCCAGATATGCAGGAGGCGGACCATCTTTCAAAAACCTCTCATGGCTCTCTAGGGTTTGGGAAAGCCAATATAAACCTGACCCTACCTTCCTAGAATGAAGGGGGTGTACCACCATTTGACCGGATTTAGCTTTTGACCAAAGGAATGACCAAAATCTGTCGTAGGCCCTCAAGAGCTATCCCTGAAGTTCAGGGGTTAGAGCAGAATGGATCCTTCTTCTTCAAGAAATGTGCCTACTACATCGAAGCTGTAGCGACCGAGACAGCACCAGGAAAACCCAACTGGTATTTCCTCAGAGCCACAGGAGCGGGGTCATGGAGTTGGCTCATTCACACTTGATGGCCAGTCACCAGGTTGTGACAAAATCACAAGACCAGGTCCTTACCTTCTACTGGCCAGGTGTATACACTGATGTTTAAACCTATATAGCCAACTGTGACATCTGTCAAAAGACCTAGCTACCCCAGTGCCAAGAGCCCCTTTACAAACATTGCCTGTGATTGAAGTACTGTTCTGCAGAATAGCGATGGATGTAGTGAGATCGCTCGAACCATCTAGGTGTAACAAGTATATACTTGTTGTTCTGGATTATGCCACAAGTTATCCCAAGGCATTCCTCCTCAGAAACAACACAAGTCAACAAATCCTTAAGCACTTCATTCCTCTTCCCCTTGTGGGTGGGCTTTGTGAAGGAAATACTCACTAATCAGGGCAGGTCATTAATGTCTCACCTCATGCAAGAGGTGAAGGAGGTCCTGAAAATACAAACCTTGGTAGAAAGCTACGACCAGATCCTAAAGTGTATTTTGCGCAAGCTGGTGGAAACTGATGGACGAAATTGTGTCCTGATGATACCATGGTCCCTTTTTGCCAATCAGAAATCCCTCCAATATTTGGGATATTCACACTTGGAGTTCCTCTATGGGCGAGAGGTAACCAATATCTCTCCAGGGCACAGGATATGATATTGCATTTTTAACGCACATATAGACACGTATTTCAAGGCGCGACGAGGCAAAGGGAGGGGGAC
The DNA here is from genome assembly GCF_040938575.1 of Ambystoma mexicanum. Lineage (NCBI taxonomy): Eukaryota > Metazoa > Chordata > Amphibia > Caudata > Ambystomatidae > Ambystoma > Ambystoma mexicanum. Next base: position 651,187,826 of record NC_090936.1, read on the forward strand.
AGAGGGAGGACAAAGACAACGATCTTACTAGGCCAAGTGACAAGGAGATCGCGCAAGTGCAGGGGAGAGGGAAGGGGAAAAGTGCCAGGAGGTTGAGGGGGGCAAGTGCAGTACACAGGATCAAAACAAACAATGAGTAGTATGCCCAGCAGGTGTCAAGTGCAAGGGTTAAGTGCAGACAACGGGTGTCCATAAGTGCAGGTAAGGGGACTCTAGGGTTGCAGATACAGACCCATGTGCATGGGTTGCCAAGAGGCAGTGCAGGTGTACGACTGGCGGGCAGGGACCTGGGCCCAAATTCAGAGGGTAGCCAGGTGACCATTGCAGTATCAGACCGATCAGCACAGGAGAGGAAGAGAGAAGGGAGAAGCAAAGATGAAGGTCTTGCAGTGCTTCCGCAACCAGAGATGGTTCTGCTCAAGTTTCAGAGATTCGGGGATGCTGTTCTAGAGGGACGCCCAGCCAAAGAAAGAGATCTACCACCAACTTGTTGCTTGGAGAAGCGACTGACCGTGAGGGAGGTGGAGGAGCAAAGAGCTTGAGTAGGAAGATATTTCCTCAGAGAGTTGGAGGTATTGAGAACCCAGGCCCCAGAAGGCCTTGTGGACAATGCAGAATGTTTCTTGAACTTGATCCTTGCAGCCACTGGGAGCCAATGAAGAGATTTCAGGGCTGGAGAGATATGATCCCTGGGCTTGAGGCCGAGGACAAGTCTTGCAGTCCTGTTCTGGATGAGTTGCAGATGGCGGAGAATAGAATCAGGCAGATGTAGAAAGAGGCTGTTGCAGTAGTCCAGCCTAGAGAGAACCAGAGCTCTGGAGACAGTGAGCTTCTGGGGGAAGGTGAGGAAAGGAATAATACCTCTGAGGATGTGCAGTTGGAAGTTTGACTTCTTAGAGACATCTAAGATGTGAGGAGAAAAGGAGAGTGTGGAGTAGAAGATGACCCTGAGGTTCATAGCCTCACAGGCGGAAGAGGGCCAATGGAGGCCAGCCAGAGAGTGACCGGAAAGGAAGGTGCAGGTGTGCCGATGAGGAGGATCTCAGTCTTACTGGCATTAAGACGGAGATCATTGGCGGCACACCATTTCTGGGTTGCAGAAAGACGGTCAAAGATGAGAGAGGGAGAAGAGTTGGCAGAGGGGAGCCTGAAAACGAGCCGAGTGTCATCCGCATAGCACTGAAAGTTGGAGCCGTGGAGCAGCAATGCAGTGGGCGAGAGGTGCCAGGTATTGGTTGGAACACCAGAAAGATATTCTGATTGGCAGGTAGTAACACAATCGTTCTCAATAGGGGATCAAGAATTGGTTTTCTTACCTACATCCGAGAATAAATGGTTTCAAAGTGGTACGGCCCAAACAAAATACTTGACAAGAAAGGACCCTCAATGACCTAGTTTCCCAACCACACAGGTGATAGAAAACACAGATATACCATATTAACCTCCTAAAGACCAGGAAAGCAGAACCTGTTGAGCAGAGTATGGTCACTATGGTGACCCTCTTGGTTGAGAACAAACATGATCTCAATCTGATCCCAGAGAATCTAACCACCATCCAAAAAGGGGACCTCCAAGATCTGTTAAACCAATTCCCTTATTTTTTCTCTGAAGAACCAGCAAGGGTTAGGAACTTCTGCCATTACATTTGCACACCTCATGGACAGACGGTAAACCTTCAACCTTTTTGCATCCCTGACATGTGCAGAAGAGTCATAGAAGTAGTTACTAACATTTTAAAATTGGGGGCGATCAAACAATCAGAAAGCCCATGGTCCTCCTCAATTGTACTTGTCGCCAGGTCTGATGGATCTTGATGGTCCTGTGTTGATTTCCAGAGACTCGGTCTTCGATAACTATCCAATGCCATGTTGGGGGGGCATGGCCAGCAATCGGCGGATGCATCCACAAACTTAGACACTCCTGCTGAGATACTGCAATAATCCTGTCGACAAACCACCACAACTTTATTATTTATTTTTTGTTATTTATCTGTTTCTCCTCTGCTTCGCACTTTCCACCTCTCCCCCTTCCATGCACTTTTCCCCTCCCCCCTCTCCCATGCACTTGCGCGTTCTCAATGTCACTGGGCCTAGTAAGATCGCTGTTTTGTTCTCCCCTGTTCCCCTCCCTTGCCTTGTCGCGCTCTGAAACACTTGTGTACGAGCGCGATAGAAATAAAATATTAATCAATATCAATCAATCAACGATGCCAATCGAAATGTAGTGCTATTTTCATGCTGGATACACCTGGTGATCCCGGTCTCAAGAGGCTGGACGGCGATATACCATCCAAACTGGCTGCAAAGCGAAGGTGTGAAGGCGACGAACAGACAACAATGGTTGCCTCTCATTTGATTTGATCCTCTGCGGTGGCATGCACTACAAAGACCACCACCTCAGCAATTGGGGGTATGGCTTGGTAAGCCCTGGAGATGGTCCTCTCTGAAGGACGTGGTCTATATGCCGAGAAGGCTCTGGAGAGATAAAATAAAAGTCCAATGTGCAGACTTATCGGATTCCAAAATGGCTGACGTCTGCTATAACCAGACCCAAGAGGCTGGACAAGGGACTATCATGTGATTGAACCATGAGACAAGTGAAACGGAGCCAATCTACTGACTAGCGTTACCAATCACAACTACTTTGATCTGTTGCAGAGGGTCACAGCGGAAGACAACTGCCAGATCGCCTGCGGACAAGACTTTGGTGAGTGCTAGAGATGGATACCACTGACGGCTGCCGGTAAAATGTGACTGCAGTTCCAGAGCAGTGCATCATACCTCCAGGGTTACCCATCCCATGCGGGGCTCTCAGGTGTTTCTTTATAGGCCTCCCTTTCTCCCCAGTCAGACATTCTCTCCTGCTGCATCATGGAACCAAAAGGTGAGAAGAGCTCATTCTGTGGACCGGGAGCATCCAAGGCTACGGAGGCCCTGAGCCTGAGAGCAGATTGTGGATGCTCAGCTCCTCGTGGTCGTCGAGCCTGCCTTAAATGTGACTGCACTCTCTTCTCCCCCCCGCCCTCCCCACATACAGTCACAACCAGATTGTAGGTGAGCTGTAAGTGGAAGACTTACATGGGATACTTCTGAGACAGTTATGACTGGAGAGAAAGGTACACTACGCAACACCGGTTGAACGCTCACAAACCCCTGCGACCACAGTGAATCAGGTCTTGGAGACAGGCCTTCAACCTAACCTGGTAGACAAAATTACAGAGGTCCTATCCGCAGTGCAGGGCTCTTGTGTGTTTCTAGAGGCCAATATAGACAAAATTGGTGAGGAATTGAATCTGCTGCAGGCTGATATGCCGAAAGACTCTGAAAAACAAAGCTATAGATTCAAAGGTCATAACAATTGAGGGGGACATGCTGTTATTTATGAAAGCAAGTCTCCAAACTACTCCAAGCAACAAAGGTCCTGGAAACGAGGGCAGAGGACGCAGAAGGACGTTCACGGAGGAACAACCTTTGCATATTCAGGCTCCCTGAAGGCAAGGAGAGGGGCGACATGGAACTGTTTTTTGAAAAATGGCTGCAAGACACATTTGGGTCCAAAGAACTCACAAGGTGGCTCATGGTGGAACAGGCCCATAGATTCCTGGCATGGAAGCTGCCGCAAGAAACTAGACCTAGACCCATTGTGGCCACAATATTCAACCAACATGAAGCAATCCTTCAGATAGCTGACGGAAAGGCCCGATACAGTGCAGCACCAACGTCAGAACTTTGAGGAAATCAAACGGGTCCTGAGAGAACATGAGATATGCTATATGCTACCATTCTCAGCCAGACTCCAGATTATCCGGGATGGATAATGGTTCTGCAACGCCCCAGATGAGGCCTGGTACCGTGGGAGTCAGAGGGCCGCTGTATTACAAACATGGCCACCAAACAGACCGGGTGGCAACAAATCGAGCACCCGACATCGGACGGGACATCACACATCTGGGAGAAGAAGGAATATGAGATGGTCGCTGTGGCAGAGGACGGAACTCTGCAATTTGCTGGAGGAGAGGGAGAGCTGGTGATTGAAACTGATGAAGTCACCATTGGAGAGGATGCACACAGACTATCTTCTTGAACCCCACATTTCGTAGTAGAATAACATCTAGAGATGCAGTTCTAAGTGGAAGGTGGTTATGTTGAGGTGGGGTTAACAATGCCATCGGAGGTGGGGCCGAAGGAGGAGTTGGGGTTTTAATACTCCCTTGTTTATTTCCCACCTGTTCCCTGCCCTTTGATGTCCACTGCGCAGAAGCTGGCACCTGAGGGCCCTTTTGTAGGGGTGATTGCATGCCAAGTTGTAGGTATTTTCAGGATGTGCCTTCATGTCATTGAGTTACAGACCTGGTTGAATGTTATGCAGCAGTGTTGGGGAGGCAGAGTTCGGGAAGCGGTGGTGGGCGGTGGGAATGGAAATAGGAATGGGTAAAAGGAGATACAAATCTGGTTCAGCCCCTAATGTCTTCGGTTTTGTCATTTATATACAGAAGAAATATGCGGGAAGGGAGAAGACTGCAAACTTAAGAAACATGGGACTTGTTAAAGGAATGACGTGGAATATCAGAGGGATAGGCTGGTAAAAGCAGGACAATTATAGGATACATCAAAAGATACAGGGGGGGTACAGATAGCAATCCATCAAGAGACTCACTTAACATCTATATACCTCAGCATGGTCAAATCTTCAGGTTAGGTTTTGCAACCTTATAATTCTTGGTGATTTTAATATCAGATTTAATCACCCTCAGCCACCCAGACTTCAGTAATTATTTGTGGCACTATCAGAGTTGGGCTTTATCCAGAATGTTACGGAGCCTACACACCAACTTGGTGGGATATTGGACCTGATATTCTCCTCAACGCCAGGGCTTATGGTATCCGGAGTTGCTGAAGTGCTGTGGTCTAATCACTTTCTAGTCTCATTCCATTTTCCGACGCTTTGACTCCTATCTCTAGTCAGCCCTCATCGGCACTTAGAAGGAATTAGCGATCTGTTCATTTAACAGACATAGCAATGATTATATCCAACTGCGGGTCGATACAACCAACGGCCTGCTGCAAACCACAAATGAACTCACACGCATTAAATCTACACTGCTTCGGAAATTTCATTCCCAGCCTTGGTTCTCTCAGGACCTGAGAACTATGAAACTAGAATTCCGGCAGGCAGAGTGCAACTGGCTTAACACCTATGCACCTCCTTTGAGGGTGCATTTTGTAGCTTTATCTAAAAATGACTATGCAGCCATAAAAGTGGCAAAGCAAAACCTTTTCACAATGAAAATTACGCCTGCTCTTAATAGTTCTAAAGAGCCTTTCTCGTGGTAAAGTCCTTTTTCCATACAGAAATTGACAAAATTTGTCAAGGAATCCAGTTGGATCGGAGTGCCACCTGAGCAAGAATGTGGCAAGCGGGTTCGGAGTCTACCACCGAATGGTCTAGGCTCCCAGTGTTCTCGGAAGATGGTGTTCTTTTAGCCGCTATGCACCTGAAATCAGCTTCTCCCTCTGGTGCTGTTCCTATTGGCTTTCTGAAAAACATTCTACCTGGCTTAATCACTCGTATCACCCAAGCAGTGAATGTGTCCTGTCAATCAGGGGTTATTCCTTCTATGCTAAAACTGGCTACAGTGATCCCACTTTAAAAATAAACCCTCTCTAGATGAATCTGACCTGTCTAATGTTTTGCTTCCTTTCTCTATGAAGCTTCTTGAATCTTTGGTCTCTCCTCTTCTTTCTTTCTTTATTGAATCTTCTGCTAGACTCGATCCCTTCCTGTTGGGGATTCAGCCAGGCTTGGGCACCGAGAGTGTCCTAGTCTCTGTGATGGATGATCTTGTCCGCCTTGTTGATGGGGATGGCACTGGGACCCTAAACCTGCATGATTTGACAGCAGCGTTTGGCAAAGTGGATCATGCCATCCTCCTTGCACGCCTGTCCCTGATCGGGGTCTTGGGTCCCGTGCTGGATTGGTTTACATGGGAAATAGGAGCTAAACTCTTTCTCTACCTCCATTCTACTGTCTCCTTTACTCTGCCATGCAGCGTTCCTCAAGGCTTAGCCTGGTCTGCTGTTATTTAATTTGTACATCCAGCCACTGGTTGCCCTGATCTGCTCCCACGGGTTCAGATGCTACTCCTACGTGGACGACACACAAATTTTGTTCCGATTAGATCATGAACAGAGCGGGGTGTCGTCCTGCCTGAGAGCTTGCCTGGACGCCATTAGGGAGTGGATGGGCCTCAATTGGCTTTAAGTAAATGGGGACAAGACAGAGGTCCTTATAGTGGGTGCCCCATTTTCTTCTTACAATACTGCTCCCTGATCATCTTCCTTCTGGCTGGTCTCATTTGGCTCAACACCTGTCCCAGTGCCAGTCGTGAAGAATCTGGAAGTCTACCTTTCCTTGTCGCTGTCTATGGTGCCTCAGGTCAGCGCTGTCTGCAAGGTGGTCACTTTACCTTGAAGGTCCTATGTAAAATCCTCCCATTTCTTCCAGTTCACCTCCATCCTACAGTTGTGTCCTCTCTGGTTACGAGTCGGCTCGCCTATTGTAATGCGCTTTATCTTGCACAGCCGAAGGGCCTTATCCATCGGCTCCAACTGTTAAAGAATTTAGCGGCTAGAGTGGCTACTGCTACTCCATATAGGGCACACATTAGTCCAGTTCTTAGAGCTCTTGACTGGCTTCCAGTGGAGAAAAGGACTGCTTTTAAATCACTTTGCTTGGTTCACCGTGCCTATTATGAAGTCGGTGCTAGCTTTCCTAAGGAGAAGTTTGTCCCTCATGTCTCTGCTAGGTCCTTGCGCTCTGAGAAGAACTGCTCTTGGTGGTACCCAAAACTCGGTTGAGTAGAGTTGGAGGTCGCGCTTTCTCAGTTGCGCCGAGCAAACTGTGGAATTCTATTCCAGTTGATCTTAGGCATACACCTAATCATCTTCTATTTCATTGCCTTCTCAAAACCTGGTTGTTTTAACTCTTAGTTCGGTTGCTTATTGTTTTTTCCGGTGTTGTCCTTTCGCCAAGATATACCTATGGTGAACGTGCGCGTTATAAATTCATATAACATAACATAATTACCAGGTGCGACTTATTCATCTTTTACCCTTTGCGGGTATCTAAAATTGTCAGGGATGAGGGGGGTAAATTCTGGTCGCCCTATGGGTGTTAGATTGGAGGAACTATGCTTTGCCAACTCTTACTCCCCCAGCATAGATAATAATTCTCACTTCCCTGGGGTCCTTGAGTTCCTAGGAGGTCGCAGATACAGGATTCAAAGTTACAATTGGAGTAAAGTGTCTTGCTAGTACTAATTGGGTCCAAGCAACACTGAATATGACGGAAGGAACCATTATGACACTGGAGGGGGAGATCGTAAGGGGTAATCTGTGTGGGGATGTACTGCTTAGGGAACGCACCTTACAACACCAAGCACAAGACCTGCACCTGATGAAGCACAGGTTGGAAATTAAGATACTATGCAAGCAGCTGATAACGCGAGAAGACGATGCTTACCCCAACGGTTCAGTCAGTGTGAACGTTATTAGTGACAATTGGGGCTGATGTACAGGCATGCCCGTTGCGTCGCGCCCTGCACCCCTCCTCAACATGCCGTGGGTGATGTGGCGCGGGTGTGGCACGGGGAGCAAGCTAGCAGCTGGTAGCTCCACCCTCAAGGCCCCGCCTCGTTTGTTAATTGCTCGGTGTCTGCAAACGTAAATATTTAATAAAGCAAAGGTCGAAGAAGAACTTCAACACCAGAGACTAGATGTGTATTGAGTCGTGTAATTAGCACAGTGTTTACAATGGGGCAGTTTCAGTTTGTTGCAGTGTCACAGGAGGGTCGATAAATCATGTAATTTCCCATAGAAATTATTACAGTAATGAATACATAGTTGAAAATTCTCTCAAAGAACTACTTTTCCTGCCAGTTCTTGTAAAAGGGTAATCATTTTGTGACCTGTTGGCGGGCAGCTGTTTCATATTGTGTCTTTTTTTCTTAGCCTAGTGTGACGTATGTTACCAGGAAGGAGAACGTCTTTTCGCCCGCAGCGTGGTATGTGCCCTTCGTCATTGCCCTGGGCTGCTGCCTTCTGCTGGGATTGCTGGGCTATCTGGCGTATGTGCTGTCCAGATGTATCCGCTGCCCGCCGAGGACCAAGGCAGACACCGAGCCCCTGTGAGTATCCAGCTGCTTCTGCGGGCTGCTATTGCCCATTGCTGCACTTTATCAACCCGCTTGCGGGAAAGTGGCAATCGAGCATGAGTGGCCTTGTGTTTTTATTGTTGCGTGCATCTGCTGTGAACTTTGACCATCCAAACTATTACTTATTATAAGTCAAGGAGCCATTCGCCACAGCGCGCACTCTAGTTGATATAACATACGTGAAAACTGTTTGCTAATGTTTAGCTGTAGGGCCTATAATTGCATTTTTAGAGCTGTTTGTTCGGGTTGATAACGTTCTTTAGTTGGCTGAGAGCAGAATACGTTATCCCTGAAACCTCTGGCCATACAAGCTAGAGTGACCACATTCCCTCAATAAAAACCCCGGACAGGCCACCCACATAAAAAGTAGCACTAACACTGGATAGCGACTGCTGGGAACATACCTGCCTACATTTCAAAATCAAAAACCCTGAGACCAATGTCACGTGATGCCACGCCCAGAGCCATTTGAGACTCCACCCACCTGCCCCATGGGTGCTATACACTATATTTTTGGCATAATGTGCTTGATTGGACTCCTCCTTTCCTCATTAGACTTCTGAGGCTCCCAACATTTGCACCCCTTTCTCATGGCCAGATAAACAGCAGCTGGCATATGAGCAGGAATACCCCTACAAATGTTGCCAAAGGTGCTGATTGCATTATTTTTCTACAAAACACACCAAATACCCATTAATGCATGAAAGAAAAATACATTGTAAACTATTTTCACATCAACATTATTTTTTTAAAAAAACAGATTTATGTATACATACCTCCAAAACATTCCTTTTAAATCCAAGGGTTTTCATGTGCACTGCTTTCCTGTTGTGATCCTCTGCTGTTCAGGCCTCCTGTCAGCTCTTGATGTGATCTTTTGCTGTTCAGGCCTCCTGTCATCTCTTGCTGTTTTGATCCTCTGCCGTTTAGGCCTCCTGTCAGCTCTTGATGTTGTGATCTTTTGCTGTTCAGGCCTCCTGTCAGCTCTTGATGTTGTGATCTTTTGCTGTTCAGGCCTCCTGTCATCTCTTGCTGTTGTGATCCTCCTCCTTTCAGGCCTCCTGTCATCTCTTGCTGTTGTGATCCTCTGCCTTTCAGGCCTCTTGTCCTTGTCAGCTCTTGCTGTTGTGATCCTCTGTGGGTCAGGCCTCCTGTCAGCTCTTGCTGGTGTGATCCTCTGCTGTTCAGGCCTCCTGTCAGCTCTTGATGTGATCCTCTGCTGTTCAGGCCTCCTGTCAGCTCTTGATGTGATCCTCTGCTGTTCAGGCTTCCTGTCAGCTCTTGATGTGATCCTATGCGGGTCATGCCTCTTGTCAGCTCTTGCTGTTGTGATCCTCGGCCTCCTGTCAGCTCTTGCTGTTGGGATCCTCTGCAGGTCAGGCCTCCTGTGAGCTCTTGCTGTTGTGATCGTCTGCGGGGCAGGCCTCCTGTCAGCTCTTGCTGGTGTGATCCTCTGCTGTTCAGGCCTCCTGTCAGATATTGATGTGATCCTCTGCGGGTCAGGCCTCCTGTCAGCTCTTGCTGTTGGGATCCTCTGCGGGTCAGGCCCCCTGTCAGCTCTTGATGTGATCCTCTGCGGGTCAGGCCTCCTGTCAGCTCTTGATGTGACCCTCTGCGGGTCAGGCCTCCTGCCAGCTCTTGCTGTTGTGATCCTCTGCTGTTCAGGCCTCCTGTCAGCTCTTGCTGTTGTGATCCTCTGCGGGTCAGGCCTCCTGTCAGCTCTTGCTGTTGTGATCCTCTGCCTTTCAGGCCTCCTGTCAGCTCTTGCTGTTGGGATCCTCTGCCTTTCAGGCCTCCTGTCAGCTCTTGCTGTTGGGATCCTCTGCCTTTCAGGCCTCCTGTCAGCTCTTGCTGTTGGGATCCTCTGCCTTTCAGGCCTCCTGTCAGCTCTTGATGTTGTGATCCTCTGCGTATCAGGCCTCCTGTCAGCTCTTGCTGTTGTGATCCTCTGCGGGTTGGGCCTCCTGTCAGCTCTTGATGTGATCCTCTGCTGTTCAGGCCTCCTGTCAGCTCTTGATGTGATCCTCTGCGCGTCAGGCCTCCTGTCAGCTCTTGCTGTTGGGATCCTCTGCGGGTCAGGCCTCCTGTCAGCTCTTGCTGTTGTGATCCTCTGCTGTTCAGGCCCCCTGTGAGCTCTTGATGTGATCCTCTGCGGGTCAGGCCTCCTGTCAGCTCTTGCTGTTGTGATCCTCTGCAGGTCAGGCCTCCTGTCAGCTCTTGCTGTTGGGAGCCTCTGCCTTTCAGGCCTCCTGTCAGCTCTTGCTGTTGGGATCCTCTGCAGGTCAGGCCTCCTGTGAGCTCTTGCTGTTGTGATCGTCTGCGGGGCAGGCCTCCTGTCAGCTCTTGCTGGTGTGATCCTCTGCTGTTCAGGCCTCCTGTCAGCTATTGATGTGATCCTCTGCGGGTCAGGCCTCCTGTCAGCTCTTGCTGTTGGGATCCTCTGCAGGTCAGGCCTCCTGTGAGCTCTTGCTGTTGTGATCGTCTGCGGGGCAGGCCTCCTGTCAGCTCTTGCTGGTGTGATCCTCTGCTGTTCAGGCCTCCTGTCAGCTATTGATGTGATCCTCTGCGGGTCAGGCCTCCTGTCAGCTCTTGCTGTTGGGATCCTCTGCAGGTCAGGCCTCCTGTCAGCTCTTGCTGTTGGGAGCCTCTGCCTTTCAGGCCTCCTGTCAGCTCTTGCTGTTGGGAGCCTCTGCCTTTCAGGCCTCCTGTCAGCTCTTGCTGTTGGGAGCCTCTGCCTTTCAGGCCTCCTGTCAGCTCTTGCTGTTGGGATCCTCTGCTGTTCAGGCCTCCTGTCAGCTCTTGCTGTTGGGAGCCTCTGCCTTTCAGGCCTCCTGTCAGCTCTTGCTATTGGGATCCTCTGCTGTTCAGGCCTCCTGTCAGCTCTTGCTGTTGGGATCCTAATGTTAATGTTGTTAACAAACGGCAAAGGGTGGTCTTCTGGCAGAACAAAAGCAGGGGGGGGCGTCATCGTTCAAAGGGGGACCTCGTTTCCCAGATTGAAAAGCAGCTTTCAATGCTGCTGTTTATCACCTTTTTAATTGTTTTAACCTGCGGGTCACACCCTCGGGTGAACCCAATTTGCAGCCGTGAATCACTGCCCCTCATTACTTTTGAATCCCAGAGGTTTCTCACTCTTCCCCGGAGACCCGAAGAAGAATGTACAAACCCCAAGTCTCGGGGGTAAAACCGGAGACTAGGCAGGCATGTGCTGGGGCGACACTTCAATAGTGGGAAAAGGTCGGGTGGTTCCCCTAGATGTAAACAATGCGGATATACTTCTGCCTCTGTACTAAACCCAAAGGAACGTTCGCGTGATTAATTTCCCAGATCTGTCCCTATGGAAATCCCTCCCACGTTAACTCCGAGTGTATGTAGACTTCATATGGTTCTGAGGAGGAAGTGTTGTGGCTCAGAATCACTCTCAAGCACAACATGGCGTCTAGAAACACTTGTGTGCAGGGGCGTTATAAATGCAATATCATATTTATTTATTTAAATTTTTTTAAAACGCTCACACAGCCCGGGGGCATCGAGGCGCTGTTGCAGACATGTTTTGTTTGTTGTTGTCTTAGTTGCATGTTTATAAGGCGCTTAAATACCCAGAGGTTTCTAAGCGCGGACCCGGGGATCGAACCTGTATTGCTTCATGTCGGCTTGTTTCCACAGCGACCACGTTGCCACTGAGCTATCCTCCCAGGACATCACATCTTCTTGACCAGTCACAGCCCAATAGGCTTCACTCGCCACTGGTCACTCACTGAGCATTGCCCACAGCACATACTTGAGAGAAGCAGGACCCCCTAGCCGCCTGGCCAGCTGCCCCTTGGTAGGGGTGGTTGGGGAAATAGCTATAGGGTTTAGCATGGCCACGGGCAGTACGTGGATGGGTAAATAACAGCTGCAAGCTGTGTCCTTCCTCACATCTCATCTCCTGCCTTTTACACTGGACGTAATAGTTTTGGCTGATAGGCAGCGCTTAACCGCCACCGAATAACCCGAATTAAAAAACAGTAGGTAGGACACGTGCTCAGAGACTGGTGAATGGGAATATGTAACATATACAAATGTGCTGCAGTTTCCTTTTTTTGAGTGACGGGGGCAGACAATGGGTCTGTGCTTACATATCTGTGGTTAATACGTATGTGTTTGTCTAATCTTTCAGTGGGCATTCTCGCCTTACCTTTGCTCTCCTCACCTCTTCCCTCTCCTGCCTCACAGCGGCAGTACCTCCGCTCCTAATCCTTACCGGTCCTTCTTTCCCAGCCCAACACTTCCTTTACATTGGCCATCCTTCTCTCTTTTCTCTCTTGTGTGTGAAGTGTTTGTGTTCTAAAAATACGCAAATCAGTCTACAGCAATGGCCATTACATTTAGCCCCAGTCTCTTCATCCCTCCCTTTTTACCACCTCCAACCCTCCACTTATATCTCTAGTCCTCCCATTATTCTCTCCCTCCATCTGCTCAGCGCATTTCGTTTTTATTTTATTTATTTATTGTTCACGTATGAGGCACTTAAACAATTAGCAAAACAGAAAAAAATGATGTTCTCTTCTTTTTTTTCATCCCACCTCCTTGCTCCGTCTCACTCCCAGTAGGTCATTTGCTTTCTCGTCCCTCCTGTCACCTCCTGTGCCCCAGGCCCTGGGCCGTGCGAAGTACGGCCCGATAGAGGGCCTGGGGGGTTAGGCGCGGGGTGGGGGCGAGATGGCGCGAAGAGACATGGGGAGGGGCAGCCAGTTGGCGCCCTGCCCCAGCGTTGCCAGGCAACAGCCCCCAACAACAGGCAAGGTGTGAGGGGAAACCTGCAGGGGGGCTGGGCAGGGCCCTGCCCCCAGGAGAATAACAAAGGACAGAGGGGGGGTATAAGTATGGCCAAAGGACAAGGGAGAAAAACAAACCAGGCAAGACGCTCACTTCGTACGGGTAGGCGTCTTTGGACCTGGGCAAAGGAGAAGGAAGCGTTTTGTCTTGCCTCTACGGGCTTTTCAGGGTTTCTGGTTCTCCCCCTCTGCAGTTGCACTCCAGCTGACACCGCCGGAGCAACGTGGAGAAGAAGTGCCACGAGCGGACAGCAGAGCATCGCCAGAGCCGCGTGGAGAAGACTGGCGTCGCCGGAGCCGTGTGGAGAAGATTGCCAGGAGGGGACAGCGGCGCGTCGTTGGAGCCGTGCAGAGTTTCCCAATAGCGCGGGTTTCCCAAGAGCCAAGTCAGCGAGGGAACACCAGCCGTAGCAGAAGCCGGCGGGCAGCGAGACGAGACACGTCGGAGGACGGAGGGGAGAAAGAAAAGGAGGCAACGGCCAGCCGGAAGGGAGAGGGGTGAGGGCAAGTACCAACGCAAGACGGATAAAAGGTAGGAGAGAAGAAAAGAAAGAGGCGGAATGGTTTCTATGAGGAAAGGGCGTAGTACAAAATGACTGGAGAGCCACAGGTTGCAGGCCTCGGCTCCATTGAATCATGGCAGTTGGTAATGTTTTGGGCAGGCGTCACAATCTGTTCCTAAAATAGCTTATTTTGTAGTCAGTGGCCTGCTCGGGTTATGGAAGTGCGAAACGTGCACCCACAGCTCTCTCCAGCCCGTGGCGCATGAGTGTGGAGGACTGCAGCGGCACGCAACTTGGCTGTGAGGGAGAGCGTGCATGGAATCTGAAATATGTGTCCAATTAGTGGCATTATTGCCATCGGCAAATGCGAACTCCAAACGTGTAAAACGATTTAAAAAAGTGTTAAGAAAAATTAACACGCAGAGGGGAATGATTTGGTAATGGGGACACGTAGGTGTGGCATGAGGGCCTTTGGGCGGCGCCCTACACCGCCAGGCAGTGTGTGTGGCCTTCCCCTTCTGGTAGCTGTGGCATGAGGGCCGTGGGGCTGCGCCCTACACCTCCAGGAAGTGTGTTTGCGCCTTCCCCTTCTGGTAGCTGTGGTGTGAGGGCCTCTGGGCTGCGCCCTACACCGCCAGGCAGGGTGTGTGTGCCTTCCCTTTCTGGTAGCTGTGGTATGAGGGCCTCTGGGCTGTGCCCTACACCGTCAGGCAGTGTGTGCACCTTCCCTTTCTGGTAGCTGGGGCATGAGGGCCCTGGTGATGCGCCAAACACTGCCAGGCAGTGTGCGTGCGCTTTCCCCTCCTGGTAGCTGTGGTATGAGGGCCTCTGGGCTGCACCCTACACCGCCAGGCAGGGTGTGTGTGCTTTCCCTTGCTGGAAGCTGTGGCATGAGGGCCTCTGGGCTGCGCCCTACACCGCCAGGCAGGCTGTGTGTGCTTTCCCTTGCTGGTAGCTGTGGCATGAGGGCCTCTGGGCTGCGCCCTACACCATCAGGCAGTGTGTGCGCCTTCCCTTTCTGGTAGCTGGGGCATAAGCGGGATGATAGCAATTGTTCAATGAGGAATAGACTAAGTGCTGCGCAAGGTCTAACCGGGGGACATGCGGCTTAGGCCAGAGCTAGCTTGCCCAGTCGATACAAACCTATCAGGAGGCGGTTGCGGCATGCAGCTGATTTTAGGTCACTCTTCAAGGTCCCCGATGATCCTCTTTGCATTCAGCATGCAATCCGAGGGTAAAAGCCAGGACACGCGCTAGTGCATCTGACACGAACCAACTTGAGAAGCTTGTAAGCAACATTGGAAAGAGGCTGCAAGGACCTCCGTTTGACTCCAGATCAGAAGGCTGCGTGCGCAAATCACGTCAGGGTCATATTGGCTACAGATTATTTAAAGAGACAGGCACGATTTACGAGGGGCCTACAAGAGAGGTGAAAAGCCCGGCGGTGCACACATTCTGTGCTGGGAACTTTTTTATAAAGTGCAGACACCCGGACAGCTAGAAGAAAAGCAGCTAATTGGTTAGGCCGCTGGGAGCCTGAGGTACAGGGCAAAAGGGCAAATAGCATATTGAACAGCAGCCCGGGGACACAGGCAGCACCGGGAAGAACCATATAGCGAAGAAGATCTCAGGACGAAATTCTGGAAACAATGGCTGAAGAAAGGGAAAGGAGAGCGCAGGAATTTAGCGCATGGGCTAAAAAAGCAGAAAAGGAATATGGAGCACTGTGGGTGCTAGAGCTGATGCAGAAGGAGGAGAAGGCAAGGGCAATGTCGCCTTTGCTACTAGAGGAGTCCAGCAGCAGCGAAGAGGAGGCAACTATACCGCAAGGCCAGAAGGGGGCGAGAGAGGTGGCAGGTGGGCCACAAGAACAGCCGGAGGAGCCTAAGAAGAGGCAAAAGAAAACCAACAGAAAAGGTAATGAAAAAAATGTATAATAACATTGGGGAAAAAATTGTTAAAATATTGAAAGAATGCATCACGGTTCAGGGTAAGTCGCCCAGAACTCAGGAAGGAAAAAAAACACAGGGCCGAGCAAACGGCAGTAACATCCGACGAGGATGAGAGTAGCGAGGATGGGGAAAGGGAGCACTTGAAAGAAGACCAGGGCAGAAGGGGCAGAAAAAGGTTGGGGCGAAAGGGGTACTGGACATCCTGCGGAAGGAGGACAGGGCAAGGGAAAATGTCGCCTTTGCTGAGTGAGGAGGACAGCGGCAGGTGATGGCACTGCCACCAGGACAGAAGAAAGATTGGAAGCACATCGCAAAGAGAAGGGGCAGCCAAGAGTGCAGGCGCAGGTCCAATTCCACAACCAAAGTAGAGAGCAGTAGGGGGGCGGAACAGTGGGATCCCTGGGAAGCATGGGTAAAATGGAAAGGAGTAATAGTTAAGGAGAGAGTTAAGGGCTCTGGCGTACAACGGGCAGGCAAGAGTGCAGGAGCAGGTCCATTTCCACGAGGTGACCCAGGGGATCCGGGACACAGCCCTCAATCGGCACCGACGGTATTGCAACAATACCCAGAGGATGGGCTGGCATTGTAAACATAGCAACAAGGGTCTTGAAGGTATACAAAGCATTGGGAGGGGGATGCATGAAAGGAATACGAGCGGGAGTGAGAAGGAAATGAAAGGTTACCCGGGCAGAGGGTGGGACGAGGAGAGTTTTAATCGGTACAGGTATAACGGATTAAAAGATAAAGGGGACCACAGGGTCCACAGTTCAGGAGGGCAACAGGAATAATGGGAAAATGACAGAAGCAAAGACAGGGACAACAACAGGGGATACGTGAACAACGACTAGGAACCATTTGAGGTCAGGGGAACAGAACCTGTGGGGCAGTCAATAGGGGACACAGAGAGGACGGCAGAATAGCAAAGTAACATACCACCTACCAACGGCACAAGGGGGTGGCAGGGGAAATATCGGAAAAACATAGCTGGGAGCATGGAGCATAAGCAGAAGGGCAGAAAAGGGGGAATTCCAAGGTGTTCAATAAGAAAAGTCATATGGCAATCACCTATCAACCAGGAAGAAAAGGATGGCGCTGGGGCAACAGGCAACAGCAGGCAACCGTACGGCAGAGAACGCCCACACCAGGGAAGGCATTTTGGAAAGAACATAAGGGTACCGTTTTTGTCTCACTTCTACAGTGTGCAGGGTCGCTTACTTATTCGGCCGGTTCAGAGGCTGCTTCTGTCCCTCATTGCATAGGGGACACCCCCGTGGCTTTGTTTTTTTTCCCTCAAATCTCAGGCCACAAAACTGGTTACCAGAGAGACGTATCCGCAGTAAAGTCACCTAGTATGAACTGTCTCTTCAGACCATGGACATACCGGCAGGTGTCGGACCGCTGCGTCACGGTGGGGTGGCTATCAATGGCATAGGACAACAAAATTCCCTCCCCCCTCCCCCCCCCCTGAGAATCAGAAGAAAAGGCCTGGTCCCCAGAGCTCGTAAAATGCCCAAGTGTCAGTAGTGACACCCTACTAGAAGGCAGCAGGTGGTCCTGTGCAGTAGGTGACTCCGTGAAGGGGCACACCATGGTTGCTGCTGCCTGTGTGCTCTAGCCTCAATCTGGTCCACTGATATCACGTGATACACAAGTCACGCATGAAAAATGGCTGCCACAATGCCACCACAGGGCATACTTCAAGGGTACAGGTCTGATTCTTATTCTTGTATTAAGAAAAAAGAAAGAAAAACGTTCTGGAACGGTGAATTGGAATAAAATTAGACTGTGCATGGGGCGGGGGGGGGGTGGTGGACCGTAAAAGGGAGGGGACATTTCAAACACTGATATGAGCCAAATGTTCTGTGAAACGCAGTAGAATACTGGTGATTTGATGGGTTACAAAACTTGTTTTAAAAAAAAAATTAACTCTCTTCTTGCTCTTGTTACAGGATTGAGAACATTGGTAAGTGTCTATGCCTTTACATCCATATGTGTGCATAAATGAAACAAAATGCCTGTGTCTAAGTAACCAAGTGTGGTGATGTCCAGTTTGGCTCCCTGATTTGCCATAACATTTAGATAACAGAATATTGCTTCAGGTATGCGTTTCATTGATGGACCACAAACTGGGCTTGCCCATATATAAATATCTTTTCTTTTATTGATGTAGTTGAATTAAATCAACTTTTCAATATACAAAACTTTACAATTAAAACAATCGAGGTTGAAAGAAAAACAAGCAGGAGAATAACACAGTTGATAAACAATCAAGAACATTAAAAACAAGATAACAATATTGAGGAAACAAACATAATATAAGATGTGGCTTAATAGGTTCATTTTACCGCATGCAGGAAATTTACCATTGCAATTTGTAACAAAACATTTGTGGTGCACAACAGTGTGGACCGTCTTTGTGTGGGATCCAGTATTCCTAAATGATTACAGTGAGTAGAAAGAAATTTCAGGCGTTCACAAATTAGAGCTGGACATAAGGACATTACATGTACCAAGGTCTCCATAATTTGGATGTTCAAACAGAATCGGCAAAAAGCCAAATTCAACTTAATAACATTACGTTTACCGAGAAGTTCATGGGTGTGCCACAAATTAAGGCGCATCCTTAAAATACCTGAATGTGTTTTTTTACAGGGAAACTTAAGAAGGTACAGTTCCATGGAGCCAAGGCTTTTATGTTTACATTTTTCAGGGCAGGCAGTTTTGTATTGTAGGCATTCATGTCTGGTGTTAATCCAATCATAACGATAGATTAGGTTTTTAGCTTTATCAGGGTTAGTAACTAAAACATCAATGGTTACTTCCGATTGTGCCAAGATGGTATATATAGCGCGTAACCAACATGTGACAAAGTTATGGCTGGTTTTGAATATGTATTCAGATAGAAATTTCAAGATGTTGTTCTTGTTGGTTGCCAATAAACATTTGCGAATTAATGCACAAACCTTCCACTGATATTGCGCATGTAAAGAGGTTAAACCTAATTCATAGAGTAACCAAACCCCTGGAATACATTGGGGAAGATGGAGAATCGCTTTCCAAAACTTGCCTTCAAGGTTATCTAGGACTTTTGACGACCAAGGTGGTCGAGACCATATAAAATACAGGGAGTGGCTTTCTGTTTCCAGTAAATGACAGCTGGCTTCATGGTGAAGGCACCATAACAATGTGATATAACCTTAGTCTGTGAGATGGCTGAGTCCAATTTTTGCTTTACAACATCTAAGTGGCCAGAAACGGAGGCATCACCATCGAATATCATTCCCAGACAAATATAGTTCGGTTCTGTCACCAAATTAATTTGATTGATTGTCCATCTAGATTTATTTCCCGACAGATTGTTCGGTTTGTAAATGACAATTTGAGTTTTGGTGGTGTTAATTCGCAATTCATTCTTCTCTATATAGATGTTAAATGCATCAAGTAGGTTTTGTAGGCCACTCAGGGTTTTCGAAATCAACACCAAGTCATCGGCATACATGAGGGTCTGGATCTTAATTGTTTAGTTTGGGTGAATCTGATGGTGTTGCCTCAAAGACCTGCCGTTACATCATGCATGAAATCAGAGGCGTTGCTAGGGGGTGTGGGGGGGGGCTAAGGGGGCTATAGCCCCTGATCTTTTGGTTGTAGCCCCGGATGGAAGCTCAGGTGCTACAACCAAAATGCTAGCTAGCCCCGAGTCCCACCAGTCCTGACATTAGCTTAGCCCCTGGTCTTTTCCTGACCTAGCAACACCACTGTATGAAATAGTTAAAGATCGCGGAGGCGAGTAAACAGCCTTATTTAAGGCCACAGGCAGTAGGAATTGCCATGGGCAACAATCCTTCTAAGGTCAATCTGATACGGATCGATGTTTCACAATGTAAAGATTGGATAGTTTGTAACAATGTATGAGGGCAGTTGTCTCTTTTGAGCTCAGAAAACAATAGAGGGCGAGAGATGGCATCAAACGCTGTATGAAGATCGACAAAGGCAAAGTAAATTGCCTGTTTTGATACCTGTGCTTGAAATTTGACTGCATGGAGGCAAAGCAGGTTAATGTTCGTGCCCATACCTGCTAAAAAGCCAGTCTGAAAAGGATCTCTTTTGTGGGTCGCTTTTGTCCAGATGTTAAAGTCACAAAGGATTAATTTGGCAAAAAGCTTCCCAGGCGCGTCTAGAAGCGCAATTGGCCTATAATTGTGGGGAAGAGTCCGGTCACCTTTTTTATGGATGGGCAGGAGAGGGTTTCCACTAAAGAGGGATGCAGAGTGAAGCAATAATCTGTTGAAATAGATAATTCAAGATTTTTGCCCACAGGGGGAATTGGATTTAAACATAAAGTTGCTGAGGCCATCAGGGCCCATGGCTCTACAGGGACTAATATGCTTGATGTGTTCCTCTAGAATGTTCGAAGAGCATTCCAATATCCATTTTCCCTTCCCCTCTTGTGTATAAGCACAGTTGGAGAAACTAGGATCCGCATATAAGTTGGTGTAATACTGGATCCACTGCGCCTCAGTGACATTATGAATCTGCATTAGAGGTTGAATCTGTTGGGCACACGGATTAAATACGGCCCATGTTTCAGTGGTGGTTTTGTTTGCTATTAATTTGTGCATGTGTTCACTGTCATGCTGCAGGATTTGGGCTTGATGTTGTCGCATCCAGTTACGATATCTGCATTTTGCAGTTCTCAGCTGTTGATTCCGAGAAGGCTGGTTTAATTTACAAATTAGTTTCTTTTCACGTTGGTAGTCATTCTTTCTGGCTTTAACTAGAGGATTGAAAGAATGTCTATGAAAAGGCCCTCAGTGACTTGTGGTTTTCATAGGATTCTTAAGAAATCAAAAGGCTTGTATACTGAGTTGGGGTTAGAGACTTGTTGTTGCTGATGACCAAATTAGAAAAGGCTAATAGATTAGTATAAGACCAGCGAAAGCAGGATTTAGCATTATTGAGAATAAGGTTCTGCGGAAAAAATATTTTGTTGGATGGTACACAAAACCAATTGATTTTGAATGCTAGCAGGTTATTATCACTATGCACTTGGGGGATAACTTCAAAAGACTGGATATGACCACTCTAGTTAGTGTCAGTATACATATAATCAATAATGCTACACATGATGTTCCTTCGCCACGTTGGCCGAGCCGGAATGTCACCTCGTATGGAGCCATTGACCATGTGGAAATTGCGTTCTAACATAAACAAAGACCAGCGCTTTACCTTGGCAACGTTATTTTTGCCCTTGGGATGCAAGCAGTTGAGATTAAGGTCTCCAACAATGATTGTATCTGTGACCTCAGGGGCAACAACAAGGTCAAGAAGTCTAGTCATGCCGGCATAGAAGGCAGCATCTCTTAACCCGAGGGGGTTACGATGGATGTTAATCAGTGCTAACACATGAGGTGGATGTAAAATGTTCACAAGCTGCAAGTAGGCCGACACAGAATCCCAAGGCAGAACAGAAATACCCTTGACATATTGACCCCCCACTAGGAGGCCCGAGGAAGGACGACCCTTGATTCCTGCAATGGCTGGCAATAATGCAATCTCATAATTATTCCACACAGGTGATTGTATAAGCCAAGTTTCCTGTAAAGCTATGACATATTCCTCGGGGAATCCGGAAATGGAAACTTGTAGGTGTGAATGGCCTCGTGTATTCCAGCTCACAATCGTAACGTGGCATTCTGTAGGTTTTACTAATGGTTACGACATGTAAGGATAATCAGGGTAAGATGTTTTCGTGGTGACATCATTATTAGAAGTGTTAGGAGCTAGTTGTTTTAGATCATTTCTTGCATGCATACACGCTGGGTCTTGAGCTAATAGAAAACCCATGTTGAACAGCTGCATTTTTGGTTTCCAAATGGTGTTTAAAACAATCACAGAGGGAATCCACAGACGCACCACAGAACAAGTGGAATCAGAAATGAACTCAATTTGTTCAATATCACTGGAAGAGATATCTTCTAATTCAACTAGCTCTGAGAAGATGTTCAACACACTGCGTCTGTTCAGGTCATAAGTGCCGAAATTATCTCCTCTGCATTTTAAAATTAGAGAATGGCATTTCCAGGAAATTGAGGCATGATGTCTAGCTACCATCACAGGGACACCTTGTGGATTGAAATTGGTGACTGGCTCATCAGGTTTTCGAGAGGGGTGAGAGGCCTCCATGAACATGAGGGGAAGGGGATGATCAATGCTGCTGAGTGGAGGTAGATGTTGTGAACCACCTACATTCAGGTGGGCAGCACTCGGCAGAAGCCATTTGAGTAGTTGAGAATCCAGCTCACTGGCCATTTGGATCAGGGCAGCAACAGATGGCTGATCACGTAGCGCTAAATAAGAGTCTACCGCCTTGCGTATTTGGTCGGTTGCAAGGTCACAAGCCTCATTTGTGTTAATTTTAGAAGCGGTGGCAGGAATGTTATTTTTGCGTACCAGTACAGATGTGTTTTGGCATGCTCGGCTGCCTTGTGTGAGTCTGTATAGTCCAGTTCTCTAATTAATGCATCTAGCAGTGGATAAGGCATGGGCAGAGTGGGTACAACTACTGGGGGTACAACCAGATCTTGCAGCAAAATAGTAGACTCTTTTGGGTCTTTTGGCAAAGTAGCCAGAATTTCTTTATTTGGTACCTGAGATTCAGGGGCTATTTCTACAGTAGACTTATTTTGTGCTGATCTAGGTTTCAACGTATGAAAAAAGGATTTCATAGTTTGTTTAGGAAATCTCAAAGTAATGTGATTTTTGTTCTTTTTGGTTAATGTGCGGGACCCCTTGGAACTTCTTTTGAGTGGAGTAGTTGGAATTGAAGTTGGGGCCACGGCCTCTGCGGGACTCGGGGGCCGGCAAAGGGGGTGGGGATTAAGAAGGTTCATTAGAGACTGGCGTTGGCGGGAGACTAATCCAAGACTTGGGAGATGGTGCAACACCGGCATCCACTTCGGTCGCCACCTCTGGGGTGATTACATCTTTAAATACTGGTGGGGCCGGAGCATGTGAAGAGTGCTGGGACCCAGGAGAGCCTATGGTGATAATTGAAATGTTATCCACTGGAGCACCATCTAGATTTGTAACATCTTGGGGAATCGACTCAGAGTGCCGCAGCACTAGAGTTTCGAAGAGGGACAATAGATGTCGAAGTTGGGTGGATTGATGAGCAATTTTTGCATCTAACCCTTCATATAACTTGAAGAGGCTCTGTAAATTAAGATGCATAGCAGCCAAGATAACATCAAGCATGGGAGGGGAGAAGGAGATAACGGGGATCGAAAGAACTGATATATCGAGTGCTGAGGCACGAGGTCTTCGTGGAGTGGGGTACACAAAAGATACTGTCGGGGAACCTGTATTGGACGCAGAACCTGGCACACTTTTCTGGGCGCCCGGCGAGTCAATAAACATAGAAGTTGGAGACTTGCATTGGCTCGCGTATAAAGAAATATCTGGATCAGAACAAGGAGAGGAGGTTTGAGGCACTGCAGTGTTCACGGGTCCTCTCATCGGATGCGAAAAACAGGGGAGGGCGGTGTGAAGCATAGTGTTATCTGAGAGAGGAAGAGTGGAAAAGTTTGAGCTGCGCCCAGGAGAAGGGAGAGCCGTTGGGGACGATGGATGGAGCACCCTTGGTGTGCTTAGTGTACTGACACTTAGAATTAACGGGGTTGGCCTGGACAATCCCTTCATGGCAGACAACAAATTCACTGAGTCAATGTAATAGACTTATGAGACACGCATAAGGCGCGTGAAAGCGGGGTAGCCATTTCATTTTGCTGAGCATTTAAAGTTACCGACATACCAGTTTTCAAAGAGTACGCCATAAGAGCGTATTTAAAATGACCTGGAGAGGAAAAACAGTTAGTACACACAGCAATTAGAATTAGAAAATGGGGATATGGTTTACCAATCACTCGGGCAGAAAGGAATAAAGCAGTATGAGTATAATCGGTCACCTCAACCGCTGGCCGCGCAGCTAAGCAGCCAAGAAGTACTTAACCAGTACTTGCTCCAAGTGCGTGCGCAGCGTTTATATTGAATTGACCAATCTGGTTGTGAAGGAGGTGAAGCTCTGAGAAGAAAAGAAGTCAAAATCAAAACAAAATCTAAACAAAGTCCAGGGACAAGAAGTCCAAACACAGTCCAGATTCGTCACCACCTTAAAGGGCTCAAGCTTCTCCAATTCCAACACGGGAAGCACGAAGGAGCCATGGGCAGGGAGACGCCAAGGCAGCCAAGCAGTACTTAACCAGTACTTGCTCCAAGTGCGCGCCCATAAATTATGCCTTTTATGCCGCAGGAGGGTACTACCCATCTCTTAGAAGTGTATACTGTTTTGGTTTTCTGAATAACAAGAATAGCAGCACAGGTTGCTCATTTGAGTTCTGTGGCAAGTTACATATACTGAAAATGTCTTAGTTGCAATTATGTACACAGGGTTTACTACTACAGTGACACAGCATTTCAGCTATTGGAACCTGACTGGTTAAGGGTCATGAACTCTTGAGGTGTGTATCTCTGGGGCACCCTCTCTGTGTCTGAGCAAATCTGTTTGTTCACCAGCAGGGGCGTTGCTAGGTTTGTAAAAGATCTGGGGCTATGCTAATGTCAGGGCTGTCGGGACTCAGGGCTAGCTAGCCTTTTGGTTGTAGCCCCTGAGCTTCTATCCGGGGCTACAACCAAAAGACCCGGGGCTATGGCCCCATAAGCCCCCACCCCCATCGACACCTCTGTTCATCAGTCGCTCTGCTGCACCCATTGCTGTGTATGTACTGTGATGCACACCAAAGATTTGTTAGTTCCACTCTGGTGTGGTGAAGTACACTCCTCAACTACGACAAGAATGAGGGCTAGACAGTATTTGATCACATGATGTGACACAAGGGCAAAATACATTGGTTTGAGAGTGGTTAGTGAGTGAGGAGAATGTTCTCACAGGGCTGCCAAGCAAGAGCGTGTGAAGATATGGTCCAGAGTGGAACGGTCAGCTGAGGTCTGACCCCAAACCAACGAGCGACAGTGAGGCTGACGCAAAGTGCACTCCTGAACACCAGTGAAGGGCAGGACCAGGGAGCTGAGATGAAAGTGAGAGACAGTGAGAGGCTGCTTGAGAGGAGTGCAAGAGACGGTGAAAGACTGCCAAGCACAAAGACCAGGAATAGGAGATGAAGGAGCTGCAAGTCAAGAAAGAAGCAAAAATGAAGCTAAACAACGTTAAAGCCACAGGGGAGAGAACCTCTTCCAGAGAGAGGTTTTTTGCCATTTGCAGAAGCCTGAGCTGGGAGTTGAGTTTGCCACAGCCAAGGGAGGATAGCTCAGGGGCAACACACTCGTCTTGGAAGCTAGACGATGCGTAGCAACACAAGTTCGATCCCCGGAGCCGCACTTAGAAACCTCTGGGTATTAAGTGCGTTATAAATAACCCATTACCTCAGGTCAGGTGACACCGAACTGTTTTAATTCCAAAATAGGTCTGATCAATATCTCAGACCATGCATCTGTGTCGTTATGCCGTTCTCTTCAATGTACTTTGGTCAAATCAGCAAGGTGGAGGCTGAACTCAAACGTTTTGCAAGATGAGCAAACCAGAGGGGCGATTGTGGATGAAATTAAAGAATTCATTTGAAACAACAGGACAGAAGGCATGGCAGTCTCTACTATTTGGGAAGCATTTAAATGTTTTATCAAAGGTGTGCTGATGGCGAAATCTGGTTGATTCAGAAAGATGAGGGAAGAAAAGATGAAGACGTTATCTGTTGAAGCCAAACGATTGGAAAAACTATTTGTCATGAGCGTGATGAAGGGGTTAAAACCCAACTGAGAGAGACGAAGTATGAACTGAACAAAATCATGTTGGGCCAAGTAGATTATGCTTTATTTAGGCAGAAGATAAACTACTTCGAGAATGGTGAAAAGGCGGTAGGTTCTTAGCCCACAGGTTGAAAGTGGCTGAGTGACCGTATCATCACTGCAATCCGAAAACCAGAAGGGGGATTTGAAACGCAACAAAAGGGAATCAACACACTGTTTCATAATTTTTATGAAAGACTCTACAGGTCGGAATTGAGCTGCGAGCCGGAGGTTATAAGGTCCTTCCTAGACTCCATAGAACTCTTGCCTAACTGATGAACAGACAAGGAATCTCGAGGGTTATGTACACATAGAAGATGTTCAGTGGGCTATTTCATCACTCAGTGTAGGCAAATCACTTAGTATCGATGGACTACCCACAGAATTGTATAGGATATTGCCTGACAGCGCACTGCTGCTATTGTGTGATGTGTATAATGCATCCTTTGACACTGGCTCCCTGCCAGATGCTATGCGGCATGCCTTGATAACTGTGCTACCAAAAAAAGACCGGTCACCTACTCGATGTGCCAATTATAGGCCAATCAGCTTAATCAATACAGACTGTAAGATCTTGGCTAAAATACTAGCTAAAAGACTGGAGCCAGTGATACCATTGTTGATCCATAATAATCAGGTCTGCTTTGTCGCCAGGAGGTCTGCAACTGACAATATGAGGCGTTTACTATTAACAATTGAACATGGGCATGCACAGGCGACCGCTGCAGCTGTGGTATCCCTAGACGGCGAAAAAGCGTTTGACCGTATTGAATGGGCCTTTCTTTTTAATTGTTTGGAGAAAATGAGACTTGGTCAAGGCTTTTTGAAATTGGTGTGTCTTCTATATAAGGATCCATCAGCCAGTGTAATCACCAACGGTCTAATTGTCATGAACTTCAGATCACGCCCCTTTTGGACCTCCTGGTCCTTGTCTCAACGGGGCTTACATTCCGTACTACTTCCAACATGGCCGTCCAGAGCTGAAGCCCTTGCTCGCTCCATGCGCTGAACGCGGCGTGATCTATTTATAGACCACGCCTTCCGCGGCTCCGCGTGTCTCAATGCTATTGCAGAATAGCCTCAGACGTGTGTTCGTAGCTCGCGGTATTGTTTCCTTTGTCCCAGTGCTATTACCCGCTCCTGACCCTTTCCCCCTTCCTGATTCCGAGCATTACTAGCTTTTCCCAGACTCCCGGATTCCTGGACTCCGCGTTCCCGGAACTAAACGCAACCTGGAACCAGACGAGACTCGAGCAGCACTGTTCAAGACCAGGAGCGTTCGCAAGAAGGCAGCGATCGAAGACACCGGCAAACATCGGACCCAGGTGAGAAGGGGGGAACTCCTTGACACTAATATCAGAATCATTCAACCTTCCCAGGGGTACCAGACAGGGGTGCCCTCTTTCGCCTTTATTGTTAATTTTGTCAATGGAACCGCTGGCAGTATTACTTCGATCTGATGCCCATCTCTTCCCAATAATAGAGGATGACCATGAAAATAAAATCTCGTTATACGCAGATGACCTGCTGGTGGCTCTACGGCATCCCTTATCTGATGCAAGACATTCAACAATTTTCTTCTGTGTCTGGATATAAGGTAAACTGGGGTAAGTCGGAAATACTCCCGATCAACAACTTGTGTAAGCAGTTTGCATGTAGTCAGTTCCAATTTACTTGGTGTCAGGACAGACTGAAATATTTGGGGATTTGGATTGGGCCAGAGGTGGTGAAGTTACCAAAAATGAACTTTGATGTGATCATGCTGAAACTACGGTCGGACATGGATAGATGGGGAGTCCTGAAACTGTCAACATGGGGGAAAATCAATTGTATTAAAACGAATCTCGCACCTTGTATAAATTACCTTCTTTCCATGCTTCCAATCAAAGTGCCAAAACACTACTTCAAAGAGATCAATAGAATGATGTAGACATTTATATGGGACGGGAAACCACCAAGACTTGCACTGTGGAAAATGCAGCTGCCTCAGAAGTATGGTGGAATGAATCTACCTCACTTTTCAGAATATCATTTGGCCTTCACGGTTAGGCATCTGTGTAAAATTATCAACACTGATGGGGAGCCCAACGGTTGACATACTGAGAGAAAGTAATGCATCGTCTCATTTGGCCCCCTAGGCTTTATTATCTACAGTGTCAAAACAATCCAAAAGGCGAAATCCCCTGACTGCTTTTTTGAAGGAGTGCTGGCATGACCCGTCTAACTGTATTGGAACCAATCCCTTCTTATTCCCGGAGGCTTCCATCTGGTTCAATCCAGCTTTGAAGCTATGTGGAAAAGTGCTATTCTGGCCAGCGTGGTTCCTAGCAGGGATATATTGCAGACCTAATTAAAGATGAAGAATGGATTCCGTTTGCACAACTTTGCTGCACTTTTGATCTAAAGGAATGCACCTACGCAGAGTATAGAAAGCTGAAGAGCATCATCTCCGTAAACATGGACCCCGCACAATTGGCGGTCCAGGGCAAAGCTTGGGCACCTTTAGAGACATGCAAACGTGTTGCTCACCCAGCCGCAACTATGTACAAGGTTCTGAGAACATGTCATAAGGGGAACTTTGAGACGGCGAATGCTTGGACAGAGGAGCTGGGTGAAGTGATTGACCAAAAATGCTGGCTTCGTTGCTGTGGGAATGTGAGGCTTGTGAGCATGGACTGGGGTTTATGAGTGTCACAAACCAAGCTTCTGTTTAGAGCCTTTTGGACACCGGTGCGCCTGTTTAAGAGACACTTGTTGGAAAATGATCTGTGCTGGAAATGCAAACAAGAAAGAGGTATTTTAAGTCATCAGATCTGGTTCTGTCCCAAGGCTAAGGTATTCTGGGAAGGGAGTCTGTGAGAGATTAGGTTTGGTGTTGAGCTGCACCATTCCAATGGCTGTGTCTCTCTTAGTACTGGGAGATGTCATTGTTAGAGGATGTTGACTTTACAAGGAAAATGTGGTTCCTCAAGGCCTGTATGGTTGCGAAAAAGATGATTCTTAGGGCATGGAAGCCGTCCAGCTCTTTTTGCATCAATGAGTGGGTGGATGAGTTGCTTACGATCTCCACCTATAAAAAGGCAATTTGCAAACTGAAAGGAGAGACTGAAAAGTTTATGGACATATGGGGGATCTTTCTCAATGTGTATGGTTAAAGTCTCATGGTGACTCAATATGCTGGTGTGTTTTGTCCAAATTCACTATTACCCTGAAATGTATTCTGATTTGCTCTTATGCTAGCCAAGACCATGCCATGTTACGTGGGGATGTGTTTTGTGATTATTTATAAATTGTACTACCAAATGATACAGTTAGATATTCTTCTGTTTCTTTCTCTTCTCCTTTTCTGGTCTCTTTTCAATTTTCTTTCTTGTTCTATCTTTTCTTCTTATTTATGTTGTGTTATGCATTATGAGTCTTTCTTCTTTTTCTTCTCTTTTGGCCTCAATCCTGTGACCATGTTTGTACTTCTATGAAGCTTGTTTATTTCTGATTGTATTGCAAACTTTATTGTTGAAAATAAAATATATAAACCATAAATAACCCATTACAATTACAAGACTCCGAAACCACCACTAGCAAAGCCACCTTGAATGTGAATGGAGAGGTGTGCTGATGTCTGAAACAGAGTGGAAGCTCTTAGAGCAGAATGAGAGTGAGTGAGTGAATGGAGAAACAGTGCACGTTGGATCACCTCGGCCCACTGCAAATGTAAAAGAAAGGAGAAATGCTGATGGCTAGATCCACAGAGAGAAAGCTTTTCGATCATAATGAAGAATTGAACAGAAGTAGAAACACTGGTGGTTGGACCAGAGAGAGCATTCCTCCATCATTGAGAAAGTGAATGAAAGGGGAAATGTTGATGGCTGGATACTAAAGGAGAACCACTGCATTCTGGAAATTGAAGTCCAAATAGCCAGATACACCTGATAGAAAGATAGAACTAAGGGGCGAAAGAACAGTGACAGCATAAGAGACTCAAGTTTACGAACATCCGTCCCCAGTTCACACACTCCCTTCATCCTCGCGTGCGCTAACTTCTACGTCATCTATTTGACTAAAGTTAATGTAGTCTATTTTTCAAATGTCTGTTCTCTAGTTTACTAACCCAAGTCCCATCCCCTGTAATTTTCAAATGATGTAAGATACTATGTTGTATTAACATGTATGTCCTCCTGTTTACTATTATGTATGCCCTTTAGTTTGCTAAAGCCTGTGTCCTCTAGCTTACTTAACATGCATCCTCTAGTTTACTACCACATTTGTGCTCTAGTCCACTCATTTCTGTGTCTTCTAGGTTTCTAACTTGCATGACTTCAGGTCTACCAGCTTCTCTAGATTCCAGGCACATTTGTCCTCTGGTTGACTGTGAAGTTCAAAGCAACACCTATTGTATGGGGCATGTGGGGTTTCTTTAGCTGAAGCATGATGTGAATGATAACCTCTGAGAGGCTGTGTGCTTATGCGACTGTGATGGCAAAAACCACTGGAATGTGGTGTTTTCACGGCATAGTCTATTTCAGCACCTGTGGAATGCTCACTTTATTGAAATATTTATATATTAACTGCATTTTTTTCTTTTCTTTTTAAGAAAAAAAGAAAAATATTAAACAAGATGTCATCTGGGTAAGTACACTGAGAAAAGCATGTACTTGGGATGGTATGCTACGGTTAAACTGTTTTTCTAAATCCCTCGGGCGGAATTGTCTGTTCATTCTGAGATATTATAGAAGCATAGTTTTACCACATAATTAATTGGTGTAGCAACCTATGCCTGACTTTCCTAAAGTAGGCCTTTGGGAAGCAGAGTAACCCCTTCCACTGAAATCCCGGATCGGGGTTGAAAGACTGAGATAGAAATGTTCGAGGGAGAAAAAAACGAAGACTATTTTTCCGAAATAACCTTTGGTCTTTTCTCCCCTGAACATTTCCGACTTGGCCCACACCCCTAGCCCCATCACCCCCCACCCCCTACTTACCTTGCTGCCGACTCGCTGTGTCCCAGCAACGCCTGTTCCCCTTCACTTCCGTGATCGGAAACCGGCGCCGCAGGGTCCTTTCCTTTTATTTTTTTTAAAATGTATTTTTTTCTGGGACGGCTGCAGGGACACCCCTGCTACCTCCACTCACAATATAGTGAGCAAGGGTGCGGGGGACGTCCCCGCAGCCCCCAGTATCAAATGTGTGACTTGGTCGAACTTTTCGTCCAAATCACAAATTCAGGCTTTTCAACTCGGTCATTTTGGCTGATTCCATTCCATCGACTGCCTCTAATATTTGGTTGGGATCGGAAGCAATATTGGACTACATAACTCCAGTATGAGAATTATATTTTCAAGTTGGTCATCGCTGTGCTGTGGTAAATATGCCGACTGGTAAGAATATGACTGAACACATTGTCAAAAAAAATAATCTAGAGTGGCATGGGATAATGCCGCAAGCACAGAGCTAAGGGGTAACCGTACAAACAGAGAGAAGAGGGTAGTATTGAATAGTGGGCAACAAGAGGCCAGTACTGATAGAATAAATACAGGTGATGATTGTTCTGAGGGCTATTGGCAATGGCTTCCCAAGGTCATTAAGCCCCACTTTACAAATATGTTGCGATGACAAAAGAATATGTTCATGGAACACCAGGGGTTTTTCCCATCTTTCTGCTGAGGATGGGCTATTGGAAAATATAAATCTATTTTGTATTGTGGCCCTTCAGGAAACATGGATGACAGTGGTGTGTGAAATTGATGGTAGAAGCACCTTGCAGACCTTGGCAGTAAAAGACCCCATTGGGAGACTTAAAGGGGAGCTTCTGACCTCAATGCGCATTTCATGGACTATGAATGAAATGAAGGGATCGACTTTAACGGCGCAAGCTGGCATAATTAGCTGTGATCTTGATTGTAGGGAGTTGGTACTCATTAACATATGACTCTTCGAATGCTGTATTGTACAAACAAAACATTGTGATGGTGGGGAGGATAATGGCTGAGTTGGACCCCAGTATTGCAATGTTTGTAGTTGGAGATTTTAACGCTAAGATTGGGCAGATGCTTGTAGGCTTTCCTGACCTTGACCGTTAACGTGAAGGATTGTAATCGGCAGGGTAAGAAATGGGATGAATTGTTATATTCTAATCACCTGATTATGCTCCATCCGTCCCTTATCCATGATTTTGCAGCCATGGTTCATTGTATTAAAGTAGCTATAATAAAAAAATAAATTATAAGAGCCCATGTGAACAATGGAATAGGGTTAGTCGTAAGAGTAGGCAATATGATTTCAGAATACAAAATGCTAAAAGGAAGCTGCAACATGATATTGCCCATTCACTTAATGATGTGGTGGATGGTAGAAAGCAAGTTATCGTAGATGGATGAGGAGTCATCGCTTAAGGGGTGATACTGTTGTCTGGATGCAGCTAGACTCTCATGCAAGGGCCAATAATAATGTGGGAATTTGGTCAGTGGTTAGTGGAACAATAAAGAAGGGCCTTCCCATTTATAGTGTAAGTGAGGAGAATTGGTTCACACATATAGGTAACACGCTGGGGGCTGTGCAACCTATTGATTTAGGTAATCAGAATATTGCTGAAACTTAGACCTGCAAAGCTATGGTGCAAGATATCCTTAAGATAATAGAGCAGTTGCATTCTTCCTGTGCTGCTGGCCCAGATAGGACCTGCAATGTGCTGGTTAAATTGTCTCCATGGGTATAGGCTCCAGCACTCCATATACTCTTTCAGAGTGTTGATAATCATAGATGTGTTCCTCCAACATGGAAGGAAAGTAATATTCTTCCTATTCATAAAAAACGTTGTTGGGAAAACCCCACTAACTACGGCATGTTAGCAATGCTTAATATACCGGCTAAAGAATTTGCTAGATTCCTATTGAATGAACTGAATCAATCGATTGAACAAAATAAGATTTTGCCGCCCAATCAAATTGGTTTTAGAGGCCAATCTAGCACCATGCATAATCTTCTAATATTGGTTACTGCTGTGGAATATGGGTGGATAAGACGCCATCTTCCGGTATATGGTGTGTTTATTGACTTTATCGCAGCCTTCTACACAGTCATGGGGAATAGACTATGGACCAAAGTTGTTGCTTGGAACATCCCTCATGGCCGGTTGACGATGATAATGCAGCTGCACCAGGATACGAGTGTAAAAGTATGACTGGATGGATAGGGCAAAGTATCAAAGCAGTTTCCTACAACAAGGGGGGTAAATCGGGGCTGTATATTGGCTCCTACTCCCTTTAATCTATATCTTGTGGCTCTGGTAGATGCTTTAAATATTCCTGCAGCTTGCCCAGTGGGAGCTGGGGCATTGACAATGTGTTGGCTGGAATATGCAGATTACTTGCTTTTGTTGGATTATACCATAGGAGAGCTTCAAATGCTGATTGATGCACTGGGTGAGAATTCTAGGATTAATGGTTTGCGTATAAATATTGATACAACCAAAATGATGGCATTCATGTGGAAAACAAATTCGCCCCCAAAATTCGTGTCGAAGATTTATTCGAAACCAATTGAATTAGTTGGATGTTATATTTGGGTGTTTTAATTGATGAGAACCTTAAATGGACCTTGCATTGGGAACATACTCTGGCTAATTGTCTGAGGCTTACAGGCATTAAGGCTTTTTATTGGCAAACAGGCGGATTATTCCATTAAACTAGTCCTGCTACTGTACACAACCAAAATAGTTTCATGCATGTTTTATGGTGTGGAAGTAAGAATTAGTTGATTAAACTAGAGGGGAAAATCTTGCGCCTACTGCTGAGAATGCCTAAGACATTACCTATAGCGTTAATACGGTTAGTTTCATTTGATGAGCATTTGGGTGGAGACCCAATATAAGGCGGCCATGTGCTATGACAAACTACTGAACCTGTAACATGATACAATAATGGTTGAGGTCTGTCAGGCCTTTTGGGCGATGTGTGAATATGAGCGGTTTGGCACCCTAGGAAATTGTTGGGGATATTTAAGAGATGGAGGTCTGGGCATGAACAAGGCTCCATTGGGTCTACTGCGGTAGCACAGAAAAAAGCTGTTAAGCTGAAATTAACAGAATACAGCTATGCAGTTAATATTGTGAGGTTGGCCTGTAATGTTAATAGTGATCCTTTTATCTATTATAGGACAGAGCGGAATCTGCCTCCAAAATACACTGAAGCTTTCCCCAATAGTCCTATAGTCGGGCAATATCTTTTGATTGTTTAACGTCATTCAGGTATTGGAGATAGAGGGTGCAAAACCTGGCATCCCAAGCCGGGAGTGTTTTTGTAGACTGTGGGGAGATGGTTATTGAAACCACAGAACATCTCATGTTCACATGTGAGTCTGAATGCAATAAGATTTAAACATATGAAATCTTACAATAATGTATTTGTTTTATTTATTTTTGCATTTATATAGAGCACACAAACCCTCGGGAATCAGGGTGCTTGTGGAAACCAGTCACTTGTGGCCTGTAGGCAAGAAGAGTACAAGTTAAAAAAACATAACGAAATACAAGTCTTGGAATCATAACCAACACATACAGGTTACATAGCTCACAGGTGACACACATGGTCGACGGAAATTCAGTGGACTGGAGTTATGGAGAGGGTGCATGGATTCGAGTTTAAGCAAACTGCCAGGTTTTGAGGGCTCTGCGAAAGGCCCAGTAGGATTCTTCGGCTCTGAGAGCCGGTGGGGGAGAGTTCGATTGTTTTGCGGCCATGACAGGAAAGCGGGAGCCTCCAGCTCTAGCGCGCTTGAATGTGGGTTGCACCAGTCAGAGTCCAGGGCGTTCTAGTTGGCATATCCGTTTGGTGCATGATGAATTGTGGGGAACGGACACTCTTATGAAAAGTTTTATTGGAGGGAAATTACGTACATTTTATATGTAATATGGTGAAATTTTACAATGTATGTCTGGAGATTTTAGGCGAGATATTGCAAGGGATTTTATAATGACACCGCAATGACTGTATTTTTATTGATTTATAAGAGTTTAACACTGCTTTGATGCATTATTATGTGGATTTTAAATTGTGATAGGTTACGTCTTGTCTATAGATACAAAACCGTTTTGGTTGTAAGTATATTAATTGAAATAAATAAATAGCCCGAAAACCTACTTGTTCAACTGATTGGCGTAATTCCATAGCCTTGGTCCTAGTGATCCGATAATACTGTTTGCTATGTTATTAGTTATTGTGGTATGTATAATCTGTGTATTGTTTTGTGAGCGCCCTGATGCCCACCGGCTTATTTTCTTTTGCGCAATATAAATAATACATAATTAAAATGAATACGGTATGTACGCATTCACTCATTTCAGGAAAGGGGGGGGGTATGATGTTGGTTTCCTTTAATACTATCTGGTTAGGTCAATTTATGAGGTTTCATTGTAATGTTTTGTTTTAAATGTCTAATTTCAAGCACCTTTAAGGAGCATCCATGGCACAGCAGGTTGCTCCCCCTGAACACGTGAAAAAAAAAGGGTAGTCCTGGATATCTTGTTTGTCAACTATATCATACACCCCCGGTTTTGACCTAACTTTCGCATGATGCCCTCAATTATCAGGACACAGTCATTGCAGCCCAAGTTGGGAAGGGCAGTCAAAGGCTAGGTTATAAATTAACTGACATACGTGCACAGACTCCGCCTAAGAGGCTTTCTGCCTCACACACCAACATAATAATTACAATAAATTCCCTAGCAGGACTCGAGAAACTCCAGGAGGGCCAGACTTGGGCTTCTGCTCCCAAGGAAGCCGTCTTGGAAATCCCACGCACAGTTAAATGTGTCCATGTTTCCTTCCAGCTTTCACTTCCGTAGCACCTGGCCGTTTGGGGCTGTTCTGGGCTTAGGAGAGTAAGTAGAGGGACTTTGCACACTGTGTTTCCTTGGGCAGGGTTTTGGAGCATTTGCAAACTTGACACATTTGGATATCTGACTTACCACTGCTCCCAAATGTTTGGGGGACTAGGGAAGTAAATAGAAGGGCTTTCCTGTCTGTGGTTCTTGGGCCTGGCTTCAACATGCCCAGGCTCACCATGCAGTGAGTAAATTCCAGACATATCCCCCCACCCGGCAGTGCGAACACCTCTTTTCCAGCTATCTCTCCTTTTGGCACTGCGTTCCATAGAATACATTTGAGTCCCACAACAAATTCGGTGCAGTTGCACACATAGCTCCTCCTCAAGTTCCTTCTCATGCCTTCCTGAGCATCCTATCTGTTCCTCGCCCTCAGCGCAACGATCTACCCGACTTTGCTCCTCCCTACCACTAGTGAATGTTCTATCAAACTCCTCTGTTTCTTCTGTGATTGGCAAACTTGCTTCAACGCCATACAGTATGGCAAGAGGCCCTATACAAATGCAAGATAAAATAACATGAATCCTGCTTAAGGAACAGGGAATTTACAGTGAGTGAACATGAACATTAGCACGTACAGTGCATTTCTTTCCAGTGAAATGAATCGTGCATTTCTTTCACCTCCAAAGGTCCGAATTAGACACCTAATCTGAGGTGTGGCTGGCTACGACTGCATGTTACATTTGACACACTCTGGTTGATAGTAAGTGTTGAACTGACATTAGAAGTCAGACAGTTCCACCCATGATGCAAAGCAATTTTCCTTCTAGCTCGGGGCACATGAAGAGGCTGCGTCAAGCAACCTGATGTACGGCCATCCTACAAAATTCCCAAGCAGAAACTGTATAGCCTGGGCATTAAGTGAACTTAATGTACTCAAGATGAGAGCTAGACAATTGTGTCTCCGTGTGTTGCTGTGCAGGTGCACTTATTGTAACCAACTCATGGGGGGGGGAATCGATACCACTGGTCACTGCATAAAATAACAAGTACAAAGGCATAGGTTTTCTCTGAATTCATTTTTCTTTGGACTACTGTTCTAAGTTTGCCCATAGTATTGTACCATGTTAGTGTGCCCACTTGTACAGCTCTGTTGCTCGACAGCTAACAGACATAGAGTAAGATTCTATATACATTTGTTGATTCACCCTTTTGGTCTTGTCACTCTTACTTGGCACACTTTTCTCAGAATATGGCTGAGTTCACTTATTAGAAAGATTATGCAATAACTATTTTGTAACACCTAAGAATGATTGCATTATTTACCCATTTCATTTCAATGTTTAGGCACATCTAATTAAGGTATATTTTCTGTCTCTTTTAGGAAATGACCAAGCTAAATACGGTTTTTGATGGAGAGGCCACTGATCCAAGTAAGTGTTCTTTCATTATATTTCTAGTTTCCTAGGCACTAAACAAATAGCCTTTCCTGTTTCGGCAAACCTCTGCTAAGGGGCTGATTCAAAAAGCTTTTCCCTACTTGCCTTAAAATCGAAAGCATTTTGCATTTAGGGCCTGGATTTTATCTTGAATGCCCCGACAGTTTTGCACATGGGGTTTGAAGTATATTGCTCGGGTGAAAGGTAGTGCAATGTGTATAATTGTCTACCCGAGACAGTGAGTGGGTGAAGGATGTGCAAGCACTTTGCTCCGAAGATTTATTTATTTAATTTATGTTTGCATTTATAAATAGCGCACTAAGCCCTTAGGCATCTAGGCGCCAGTTACAAGGTAATTGAGAACAGTATGCCAGTGTTCAAAGAGGCAATGAAGAAGTCCATACAATCAGATTGGTTCATAGTCCAGATCACTAGTTGGCTAAACATGCACACCCCATAGAGCAGAATATACATGGGGATTCAATGATAGAGGTTGCCCCGTGAGTTGCCATGTGAGGGGGTCGGGGGGGGGGGCATGGAATCTTCCTTTCCATGCTCCACTGACATAAAGGAATAATAATCACATTATGTTTTAAATAAATAAATATGGTGGCCGCATTTCATTTGTGTCTGTGGAGATGAGAGAGAAAAACTCTGGGTGAAAGTGGATGTCAAAAACGTCAAATCATGGCGATTATTGTCTAAACCAGTGTTTAAATGGCTTAGTTTAAAATCCTTCATCCTTACTGAGCGAGATGTTCTTCTTAACGCTGCAAACTGCAGGCACACCTCCACTCCCATCTTGCAGAGCCCTGCTTCCAAAGCAAGGGAGAGCAGCTGCTTGTGGTGAGGTGTTTATTCAATCTCAAGCAAAGGCCATTCAACTCCCGATTCGTGCAAACAGGCTGTATCCACTGTTTGTATCGCCAGTTAGGTGCTCCAGGAAAATGGCACCCTAGGTGGCTTCTTACAATTGCTTTGGTGTAGAATCGGCCCTGGAGACGGCTACCCACACTTCAGAGGCGTAGACAGGGTAGGGCCTGAGCAGGCAAGGCCAGCCCAAAATCTATAAATGCCCAATCAGCAGTGTTGTGTGGGCATTTACAGATGTTAATGTCACTGTGGTGGGCCCAACTACATTAGCTTCAGGCCCCACTTGTTAGACAATCCTGACTGCGCCTCTGCCCGCACTGTCAGGAGAGTGGTATGAATGAAAGGCGATAACACTTTAAACATTAAAGCCAGACGTTGCCATTGTTCGCGGGTGCATATATAGAGGAATCCCTTCCCAGGAGGCGGAGGCATTCTATAGAGTAGCCCAGCAATGATTATTCAATATGTTGTGGAGGAACCAAGCGTTGTTGTAAAATTCGTTGACTTTGATGAGGCGTCTTAAAACCTACTGTTTTTAGAATGCTACAATTCCTTGCTCAGGCACCTGTTACTCTGTTCTCTCCATGTTTTTAAAACACTAAGAAAATAAATGGATTGATTTTTGGACAGAGCGGCAAATTAAGTAACCAGAGGGCAATACCATTCCCAATCTTGTGAACCATTGTTTCATGTCTGGTACAAATAAGCTACCCACTCCACAGAAGTGCAAGTGAATTTTTTTCAGATTTTTATTTTGATCAAGTACCATTAACATTCGGTTAGCAACGTGGCAGCCAGGCAGACAAGGATCTGTAGACCACCTGCAAGCCCCATTTCTTTTAACCCATTACCATGCTCCCTGGCAAATGCCCTCTAATACGCTGGGGCTCGACGGGTTCTCGGGTTGCAGTGGTCCCTGGCATCAGCAAATGACCCTCAAATGGCAGCAGTTGGTAGAACAATGAAGTGGGGCTCAGGACCCCCGCCTGCTGCTTGGGAGTGTTATGGAAGAGTTACAGTGGGGTCCCCTGTTCTGAGCAACACTCCTGTTCTCCCCAGGCTCAGTCGCAGCTTTTAGTGCAGATAGGAGGGTAGTTGGTGCTCCTCTCGTTTGGTCTGGGCCCACTGTGTGGGGCCTGTTCAGAGCTGCTCTTCCTACAGGCCACACCAGCTTGCTGCCAGTCATAAGTGCATGCCTATCACCCTAAAGGATCGTCCTGCACCACTGTCTGCCCCAGTGTTTCTCTATGCATGACTTCAAACTACAAACCATGATCATTTGTGATGCGGATGTACAGGACCCAAGGCAGTTGCGCTCCAATGCACAGGAGGGTTCTGAGCCCACTGACACTACACGGAGCCAAGGAAGATGGCTGGGGGTGCAAGCACCATTCCACAATTCTGGAAAGCCAGGATCCGGTATTTGCAGGGAGGTGGAGTGGAATCCCCAAACACGACTGATTTGGAGGGGAAAGTCGCTCGCAATTTAACAGAGGCACCTTTGCACAGACAATTTTGTCCTTTAAGGCTGGTATTCATTCAGTTTTGAAGAGCTAAACACCTTCTGTAATGACCTCACAAATCAGTCAATGAGAAACAGATAGCATTTCAGGGTGACAATCGACATCCTTGGTTGGGACATATCCAGACAGGACACCGATTTATGGCGCCGCTTGTCGGGGCAGTACAGGTGGAATAGGAAATATCCAAAGAACTAGAAAGCAGATCAATATGCAAACATTTCAGGATCCAATTTTTGAGAAGGGATCAGAGCTGGCGAATCCTCTTGCTTGTGCAAGGTTCTCTTTGTATGTTTACTGGAACACACCTCACTTGATTCTGTGAGAATAGAGAGGGCTGTGGTGAATCGCAGGTATTCGTTCCTCCTTCCCTAGGGGGAGACTTCCCCTGTGAGGCTAGGGAGGTGAGCCCACTCCGCAAGACCCATTCTAGGGGTTGAGGCTCGTGGGACCACACCGGGAGACACTCCCCCTTTGGGGACAAGGACTCCCGTTCCTACTAGCATAGCCGCATGTATGGCTACTTCATGTTTGACTTAAGGCAATGTAAAAAGAAATCGGTGTGGAGAAAATAGTGAACATTTCTCTTTAAACAGAGATGTCTATATAACTGCGATGAGTCAGAGCAGGTGGGGAGAAGGAGAGTGCTGTGCGCAGGGGAAGCCCCCTGACCTCAGCATGCCTTGTGGAGATGGAGCCCAAGCAGATCGCGGCGTCTGTGATTTTTGAAGAACCAGAACAGCAGAGTGTGAGACGCCAGAGCCCCGGTGTGCAGGACCGCAGAAGAAGTGGTACGAACAGGACAAAAAAGAAGAGGTTCCTGGTAGTGGCGTAACCATGTAGGCAGAGTGGTGGACAGGATGCCTGAAGAACAGCGCCAAAACAAACACAACAGGAAATCTGAACGGCTTTCGAGGACCTATGTCTGCAGATGTCCGATGAGGAACCGAGAATAGGAAACCAAAGAATATAGCGAAGAGAGCGAGAAGCAGTACCCGAGCGAGAGCCGAGCCCTGCAAATGTTCCCCACATAATGAGAGGTACCAGGGGAAGTGGGGACAATGGGAGGTTAATGGCAGAAAAGAATAAAAATAAAATGCCAAATGTGAGTTTTTTCGGCCTGGTAGAAACCTTTGAATCCCTTAATGCCGAACAAGTGGAGCAGCGGTTGCGGCGATGTCCCCCGCTTCCCTAGTTCGGCTTTATCGGTTTGGGGGTTTGCCTGGCTGTCACCCACTTACATTACATGAAAAGCGGGGGACAATTGGAAAATAAACATATTCGACAATTTTGTAATGAAAAGCTTTCGACTTCTCAGTATTCCGCCACATTGTTTTCAGCAGCGTGATTTTCACGTAGATTCCAGAGGGAGACAACTGGGGAATCATTATCTACATGAAGGAACTTGTCCCAGTCCTAAGGACGAAAGAATAACCAGAAAGTTGAATGATTGGAACTATAAAAATCGAAGAGAACGAATAACAAATAACCCAATAAGGAGAGAACCCTATACATTCAAAGTTGAAGCCTGGGGAAAATGTAACCCTGAAACATTTAATGAGAAAGAGAAGATGAGGTTTGCAATTGAACAGGATTAAAGAATAGTCCGCCACAGAGGGAGTATCATGGGCACAGAAAGCCTTTGAGGAAAAACAAGTAAATATATTTTGGAAAAGGCTAAGCAAATAGAATGTGAAGAGACAGACATGTGGTGGCAGGGGTGTACTACAAAGAGAGGACCACAGAAAGCACTAGATTCAAGAGCTATCTTGAAGAACTTGACACATTTGGATATCTGTTGATAAGAAAGACTATCAAAGTAGATTACGCTAAGAACTATGTAATCCAAAAGGAAACTTATAAAAGGAGTATCCAGACAAAGAGAAGGCCAAGGGAAGAAGAGACATTCTCTTGGCCAATTTATTTTAGTTAAATTAAGTGCTAGGGTCAGATAGCGTTAATTTGGATGGAGGACATATTTACTTTGGGCCTCTTGACATCTGACAAGCACCTTTAGTTTCTTTAGAAAGGTAGGGTATTCCCTTTATCCATATTGAGAGATGGGCCTTATTCTTTAGTTTTAATAAACTGAGTACAGCATGTCCTCAAAGTGTCCGACTCCTTCTTCCAGCCCAACACAGGGCTCATCCAATTAGTAAAATCAGCAAGACAGCCTTATGACATGTGAGTCATGTGCCATGACATTTCTACAAAAGATGCAGTTGTGGCAGCAGAACGATGTAAGGGCCAATGTTCCCTCTAAGCTGTGCACATGTGCGCTTGCCCAGCTTCCTTCTGAGTGCTGCTCAGAAGAATTTTAGCAGCACACACAGACAAGTCCCATCCTTAAGAATTAATAAGGCACAAGCCACAGCAGTTATCTGGCATTTGCTTTCTCTCCTAATAAAACAAGATTATTCAAACTAGTGTTGATATTCTGGTAGCCTATTTCCATTACACTACTATAAAAGTGTAACCTTAAAAACTGCAAAATCCTAAAACG
Source organism: Ambystoma mexicanum (assembly GCF_040938575.1). NCBI lineage: Eukaryota > Metazoa > Chordata > Amphibia > Caudata > Ambystomatidae > Ambystoma > Ambystoma mexicanum. Next base: position 651,229,323 of record NC_090936.1, read on the forward strand.
GAACACAGCCTCAAGAGGTTAAAACAAATATGAAAAAGTGGATCCATGAACAGAAGGTATAGCTCAGATATGCCAACATATATCAGTCAAATAGCCTTCCACCCCCCACCATGCCTCCAATATTTGACTCTACCACACTTGTACCTTATGGCTCCAACTTCTGCCTCAGTCCACATTTAGATATTACAGGACAACCTTGACTCTGCCTAAATTGGCTCTGAGAAAGGTTACCAAAGTTATACCTACATCCACTTGTTTTATGTTTGTTGTAATATGAATAACATTCAGGCACCAGCATTTATGTTACTCATGGTGCCTTAGCAAAAGCATCATCCTCACTATCTAACCCAACTGTGAGCTCAAACATCCGATACAGACTGTCAGTAAGCAGGCTACTTGGATGTGTAACCTCCCCCCATGGTTCCTATTTTTTGTACATATGCATCCTTTCCAGGTTTTCAGATTTCCCTTGGGCATAGGCCTTAACTAATTATACGAAAACTCTGTTATAAAAGAGAAAGGGTTTCACTGAACACTTATATAATCCTACCCAATAATATTATGGTGAGGTATGTTGCATATAATCTTATATGCACTGCAAAATAATTGTGTACATGCAGATTCGTGACATTTTCTTAAACTGTCCATACAAACACAGTGAAGCTTTAAACATGTTTTGCTTGCAAAGTATTGTGGGCATGCAAATATACTAGTGAGTGTTTTACAGCTAAAATCCCTCACTTTTTACAGAGCCCTGCCAACTAGTATTGGAGGCTAGCACATGAGCTGTGAATTGCCTTGCCTGGGGGAGAAGACTCCTTGAGGGTGAAACACAAATCAGCAACTTTTAAAAACCAAGTCAGATGTTAAAACAGTACAGCACAGTGGATTAAATGTGTTTGTTTGCTGAAGGATTGGAAACTCTAGGAGCAGTCTAAGAAACTGCACCTTCTGTTTCTTTCTACACTCATTAGCGGGGGGCTTTTCCATATAATCATGTGGTCTGTGTTTAGTGCCCTTAGCATCCTCATACATCTTGTTAAACTGATAACAGTCAATTGCAGAAGAGGGGTCCCTAGTTACGGAAGATGGAACTCAAATTGCTGTACCTCTGAGAATGCGGCTATTAACAGAAAAGGAAAATGCATCTGCTTTCCTTCCACATGCTCCATAAGAAACCTCAGTAAGGCTTGTGTTGAATTGTGTCTAGGCTGTGGTGAGGAAGTGTGGGCAAAACTGTAGACTGTATTATGTGCCCTCATTTCATTTCGTCAGGGTTGCAAGTAGGGCTCTGATGATCTTTTACTCCCTACATGGAATCAGAAAGATTTTTCAGGGAGTAAAAAAGTAATTTGCTTTGCCAATAGGGATACTTTATGCCTATTAAAAGATGTTCTTTCCCCTTAAAATTCCTCCTGAAATCAGCAGAGTTCCGTCCTATGCCACTGCTCGGCTGGCTACTGTTTCGAAAATATCAATGGAGCTTTGTGGGTAGAAGCAGGGAGTAGGCTCATATATGTTTATTGTTTACTGTTTGTTTGGCACATTTTCCAGTTTTTAGGGTATAAAAATGGGTGATGGTATGTCTCCTAGCTGCAAGTAAGTGTTGTCACAGCTCTGTTCACAGTACAATGTAATATGGGTGGTAAGCAGAGGCACAGGAATTGTCATGTTCTGTGGTGCAGTTATTTTAATGTCATTTTCATCCTTCTACACATTTTCTCTTGGCCTTTAAATCACTTCATTATAGTGGAGGTTCCTTTTAGTTACCATTTTGCCAATATTGTATCCTGTCTAAATGTGTTGCCAGCCACATCAGTTATGAAAGATTTTCTGTTTTTGTAATTAAGATGAGTATTTTTTTCCAGTGGAATAAAACGATTTTTCTGCATTGTCTAAGAAGGATTACTTTGGATTATTTTTGATAAGCATTGTGACCAATCCGGAAAGGAGAAACTCTCTTACAAACGCTTTGGGAATGATCGCTCACCGTCTATGCATGCTGACAAACTGGCTTACCTCATTAGTTAGTTGTGCACATGGAAAATAATGTGGGCACAAAAGCCAGCCATTTCCGCACATAGAGAACAATAATTAGAGGGAACATTGGTAAGGGCCCCTTTTCCTTCCTCAACAGCTCAGAACTACTGCTAATTGACAACTCACCAGCCATGCTAGCATGCAGACGCTAGTTAAAGACACTCACTAAAACTCTGATTGCAGATTGAAATATTGTTAGACTTTCACCTTCGGATTACAGTTTTAACAAGATTTAAAAAATCGCAATTACTTCCCACGAAGAAGGGAAATGGAGGATTTCTCTTGATGATAGCAGTGGCTCAGATGGGGCAAGCTGCACCTCACTGTCTGGTGAAGCAACAATGACAAAGAAACCTACGCCTTGCAAAGGAAACAAAACTAGGAGGAATCCAATGACAATGCTGCAGAACATGTTCCCATTGAAAAGATCTTTTCACTAAAAGGTTGCTTCAGAAAGACTGCAAAAAAAGGGGGCCGGGGCGCATTTTAAAGGTCTCAGGAGAAAAAGACCTTTACACTGACGGTTTTCTGATCAAAAGAAAATCGGTCAAAGTAAATCGGTCTTTTTCTCTAGAGACCCTTAAAAAAAGATCAATTTACATTAAACCGCAGAACATTCTCCACTGCTCCTTGTCCTAACTTCACTAAGTGCTCTTGTCAAAGTCAAAGTTGGGCCCATTAAGATGGGCATGTGTGGGGTTGCAGGCCTGGCTCATTGGCCATTGAATCTTTATTGCATCTAGTTCTGTTATGAGGCACTGGCTGGCTGCCTACAGTAGTTGCTCATAATTGGCATTCTATAAATGTTTTACTTGTTTTATGCACTGTTCTGGGAAGTGATGCAGGGTTATTATCCATTGATATTTTACATCACTTATAAGGTTCAAGGTTACGGGTTCTCTTTTCTGCAATTTGCAAAGTGTACTTATGTTGACATTGGTATCAGGGAGGCGAGGAATATGGGTGGGTCAGAATTGTCCAGGATCGAATTGGGCCATGTCGGCTTCGCCAGATGCTGAGGGGAGATGTGAATTCCATTATCTGGTTGGGGTGACATGGAGAGGAGTATGTATATAATGGTTTAGGTCTATACCCATCAGGAAGTAGTTGTAATAAATCCGATAAATCCTGTTTTTGAAGATTGTGATAGCTCAGGGAACAGTAGTCGGTTATCCTTATTTTCTTCTGATAGAAGACTGGTTAGCTTGATGGAAGTATCTTTTCCCATAGGTTCTTTCCACTCTTTAAGTAAATTGATATGATAAATATGGGTTTTAATTTTCTGGTCAGGTTGTGATATTTTGTAATTGTTAGGTCCCATTTGTTCAATTACTACATAAGGGACGTGCCATCTAGAGAGCATCTTATTATCAGATGAAGGAAGAAGGGCCAACACATTTTCATCCTATGGAGAAAGCTCTCATCAACGCCTTCTTGTCATGACATTCTGTCTGCTGTTCCTGAGCTTTTAACATATTTAGATGACCTATTTTCCTTACTGCTGCCATTTGTTCTTTCAGTTTTTGAGCAATTTGTGATAAAGTAATAGTGGCATATTTGCTTTCCTCCCAGGTTTCCCTCAACATGTCTAACACATCTCAGGGTTCCATTCCATACAACAATTCAAAGGGAGACACAATAGTAGACGATTGGGGAGTTTTTCTGATGGCAAACGAGGGCCAAGGTATCATAACATCCCAGTTCTTCCCATCTGCTTCAACACGTTTCTTTAAAATATTCTTTAGAGTTTGGTTACACTTTTCAACTAACCTGTCAGTCTGGAGATGATAAATCAAGTGAAGAATGTCTTTTACCTCAGTTATAAGTTTACTCATAAAAGTCAGTTAGGGTTTCTTTTGGGAAACCTATTTGGGAGAAAGATAGTAATAAATGCTTCAAGATTTGTTGGGAAGTATTATCCCTTAAAGCAAAGGCTTCAGAATACCTGGTGGCATAATCTAGAATAACCAGGATGTATTTATAACCGAACTTCAATGTTTCTAATGGTCCTACTATGCCCATCTCAATTCGGTAAAAACGAACATCAATAATAGGTAAAGGTTGTAAAGGTGCATGAGGAAGCATTTTTGTACTGGTCTTCTGGCAAAGTTCACAGGTATTTATGAACGTTTTGATATCTGCATACATACTGGGCGAATACAATCTGTTCACAGTTTGGGCTTGGGTTTTACTGATTCCCAAATGTCCACCAGTCAAATGAACATGAACCATCTCCATTACAATGTATTTATGACTTCTAGGTATCACAATCTGAGTTCTGGGTTTACCAGATGGGTCCACATCTCCCCTATAAAGCAATCCATTCTTTTAGAAAAAAAAGGACCACTTTTCTTCCTACCTTCTTCACTTGTTACCTGATTAAAAGGTTCTGTTAGCAAAGGATCATTATGCTGGCAAAAGCTAAGGCCGGAATAATGTCTTCATCCTTACCTATAGGTACTGGAACTTTTGGTTCAAAATCTGCCACCCCACACCCACTGAGTTCCTTTTCCAGTTGGTTCACAATTCTTAACTTCCTTAAACTTTGGGAACATAGCACATTCCAAAATACCTTGTGGTACCCTTTCCCCAGCTTTGATTTGGTATGCCTTTTTTCCATTATTTTGAATTAAGACTTTTGCATCGCCTCTATAGTCTGAGCTAATCACTCCTGGCAAAGCTTGTAGGCCATACCGCCAGGCCAGGCTTGATTTAGAGGCAAGGCGGATATACACACCCTTGGGGGAATAAAGATAAAATATGTGGCGATCAAAGCGCTTTCCCCTGGTTGTACCAATTATCCCCTACTGTCACAAATGTCAAACTCAATAGAATGTTCAGTAGCTAAAATGGTGTCAGAAGCTCTCTTACTAAGCTTCTCAAATGTTAGGGTTCCCCAATGTGATTCAATTGACATTTTATTCTCAAACGAAATGTAATCAAAAATACCTCACTATCCTTACTCTGACCAGGATTTCCCTGCCAAAGCTAAGGGGAAAAACTCTAACACATGATAACTGGCTGTCGCACTAAGCAATAAATGCACAAGAATATATGTGGCATTAGTAACCCGGCGAGAGACAATCTGAATGCAACATTCTGATTGGCTCTCGCCAGGTCCCTACCCGGCCGGGAATCCCTCTGCCGGGATTCCACGGCCTTTGTCCCCGGTGGGGGGCGTGGCAACCACTCAACAAAAGAGGAGGCCCCGCTCTGAGCCTCCCCGCGGCATTGAGGCTGCCTTCGCCCACTGCCGGGGACTCCCGTAAGTCTTTTTTTTTTAATTCTCTTCCCTCCCTCCCACCCGCCCCCCAATTTACCTTCTTGGTCCTGCGTCCCCGGCGGGGGACGAGGGAAGCCTCCAGCCATGTGGAGACTCGGAGCGGGGCCATCCCCGCTCTGCGCCTCCACACGGCTGGGGGCTTCCCTCATCCTCCACCGGAGACGTAGATACGCGTTTTATTTTTTTTTTGTTTTTCCTCTTCCCCCGTCCCACTCCCGCCCTCCCAACCCCACTAACCTTCTTTTTGATTCTTTTTCGGGAGCGAACGCGCTGGGAACACTTGTGTTCCCAGCGCGTCCGCTCCCGATGGCCGCCATGGAAAAGGAAAATGGACTCCGTTTTCCCTTTCCATGGCGGCGGCCATTTTCTTTTTTTTTTTCTCCCGAAACGCTGCAGCAGCCGAAACGCCGCAGCGGGCGAAATGCTGCAGCGTTTCGGGACAAAAAAAAGCTATTAGTGCCCCGGTCAAGCAATTTCTTCAGGCCATGGTACTAATAGCAATAGAACCCTCGCGTCGGGGCATTACCTGAGTCGGTAATGCCCCCGACGCTCGGGTTCTATTGCTTAAATAAAACATTACATGAACAGCGTTCACAGTTTCTGATTAACCTTCTGCTGTCCTGGGTACATTGCCTTCCCCAGGATTCAAGGTTAACTCTGCTAATTTTCAACCAACGAAAGAAAAGTCTCAAATCGGTTCTTGATGCGTCAAAGTAAATGTTTGTTAGCCAAAGTTCCATAGATATTTCTACTTGGGGAAATATCCACTTTCCACTAATACCAAATAGCACCAATGTTAATCCCAATCACAATGCTTTTTCCACCTCTTCAAGAAGACTTGCCACATTCATAAGAAATGCAATATCCACAACTGACAGTGATGCACAGTTCTTGGTTAAGAGTATTACCTTAATTGCAGTTTTTGACTTCCCAGGGGTATATTTGTCAGGATTACTTCTGAATGCTGCTGCTTACACTTTAACAACTTCACTTGTACTTGCTTCACTGTGAGAAAAGTCACTTTTGTCCCACAGTACTCCACTTTGTTTAGACTACTACAATGCTGCATCTACTGACAACCAGATATACCACCACAGCTTCAGTACTTGGACTACTTCCACAGCTTCAGTGATTTGTACTTCTAAAAAGGCTTTGACAAGATATACTTTAAAGTACTTCAACACCTTCAAGTAGGTAAGGCACTTTTTCTCTGAATTATTCTTTTCACAAGGGGCATCCACTTTGTCTCGCTTGTCTATCTGCCACTATAACATCCTGGGTTTGCCTTTAAGACTCACTTCTCTCTCATTTCCACAGTCTTTGGCACTACAGGTTGTGTCAATTTCAAAATAGTCTTTGCAAGCAGCCAGTTTCCCTTTCCCAACATTTCCTGCACCTTTCTGCCTGTTGACAAGTAATTACCCAGAAGCCTTGGTGCCACTCGCTTAGCTTCAGGTAATACTTGCACACTTGTATCTCAGGCCAATTGAACTGTTATTAACTTCATAGTACAGTTACATTGTTTTGTAACTCTGAGAAAGTTTGGTTCCACTGGTTATATGGGTAGACTCATAGATTGGGCAATGCTTGTTCTCATCTTCAATAGTGTAGATATCCTTTGACTTCTTATATATGAAAGGTATACCGCGTTAAAGTAAAGAATAAGGGTACAGTCTTTCTTTACGAATCACAATTGGGCATATGCGACCACTCTTTGATGTTGTTTTCAAGGTTTAAAGATTGTAAAAATTGGTATTGAATTGTATTCTTGTGTGAAAGCGAAGGATAGAGTTCAGCCCTCCTTTCGGAATCACACCGGTACACGCAGCCACTCTTTGTAGTTTTCACAAGTTAAAGGTTTCAACAATGGTATTGTCAAGGAAAGGTATTCGGTAATGGTCTTCTCAATGTTTACTCTTCTCAATTATGACACGCGACCACTCCTTTAGACAGCAACAGTCTTTTAAGGGTTGAACAATGGATTTAAGCAGCATTTTCCTTCTACGCGAGTAAATGAACTTTCAGATTATATGCAAGTGCTATATTTCCATTCTTGAGGTATTTCAGCTTCAGCGACCAACCTCTACTCGCTTTAAAAAATAGACGATTGAATAAGGAACTGGATACTGTTGCCGGCAATGCTCGTGCAAGGTTTTAGAATGCTGTGCTTCACTCACTGGCTTCTTTAACACTTGTTCTGCGGATTGCACTGCCTTCACAACTTCTGCCACAACTTCTACTGCTTGTCATGATCTCTGCTTCCAAAAGATCAGGACTTGCCCGACTCCCTTGGAAGCAGACCCATAACCCCGGTTCCGAGTGCCAGCCAGTCCCAATTGGGACCTTTTCGACCCTGTCCTGGCGCCAGTGGCACCAGGCTCATAAAGATGCCCAGTCCCAGCGCTGGAAGCGCCGGGCTCATAATGCTTGGGTGGACTTACCTGCAGCAGACCATGCTGCTTACTTACCTGCCAGTTGAACCCCTGATCCTCTTCTGTTTGGGACTACTTTTCCTGTTGGGTGGGGCAGGCGCCACTCCCTAGGTTCAGAACACTGGAACTCTTCTGGAAAGCAGGAACTCTTTTCTTACCTAGGCGTGGCTGTGGAAGGAGAAACCTAACCACTACAGGAGGCTATTTAAACCACACCCGATGGATGAATCTTGCTTTGTGTTATTCTGCATTCTCTGCAGCAGCTTTAAAGCTTGGCGGCATTATCTTCTGGGAGCCCGACACACCGTTACTGTGATTACAGATCACCGAAACCTGCAATATTTGAAAACCGCAAAAGCTCAATCCTCTAGGCAACTCCGTTTGGCACTATTCTTTGCCGAGTTTGACTTCATAATTACCTATCGACCTGGTACAAAAAACGGTAAAGCTGATGCCCTTTCTCGGATGGGAGTGGAAGAACATTTGATCAATCCTAAACCTGTACCTATCATTCCCGAACAAAGAATTCTAGGTGTAATCGCCACACAATCCATAGAGGAAGTTAAGGATAAAGCCAGGCTACTGGTAACTCCAGCAGACATACAGAATTGGCATCTGCAGGGAAAGGACTTTACGGTGAAGGACAACCTATTATATTTCCAAGAACGGTTATACCTGCCCAGCACAGATTTACAGAAAAAGGTAATCTCTTGTTATCACGATTCTTTAATGGAAGGACATCCCGGTATGACCAAGACCTCGGAAAAGATCAAGCGCTACTTCTGGTGGCCGTCTTGGAAAAAAGATATCAGAGACTTTATAATGTCCTGTGGAATATGCGCCCAAAACAAGAGTCAAAAGGAAAAACCAGCTGGCCTCTTACGCCCTATTGACATCCTGCCTCGCCCTTGGCATACGCTTTCTATGGACTTCATCACCGATCTACCTCCATGCTCCGGATACAATACGATCCTAGTAATCGTGGACCTATTCTCCAAGATGGCGCATTTCATTCCACTCAAAGGCTTACCAACAGCAGCAACTCTGGCCCGAGAATTTCGCGAAAACATCGTCCGACTGCACGGTTTTCCTTCAGTTCTAATTTCGGATCGAGGTAGTCAATTTATTTCTCATTTTTGGCGAAGTTGCTGTGGTCGGCTCAAATTGATGTGAGACTTTCGACCAGCCACCATCCTCAAACCGACGGACAAACCGAGAGGACCAATCAAACTCTGGAACAGTATTTGCGCTGCATGCTACAACAAACTGAAAAAACTTGGAAAGATATTCTTTGGATAGCCGAATATGCCTACAATAACTCTGTCCACTCGGGAACTGGGAAGACCCCGTTTTTTCTTTTATACGGTAGTCACCCTCGAACCTCGGAGTTGGATCCACTCCAAGATCTTGGAACACCAGCAGTAGACCACCTGCATTCTACAATCACCCAAGCATTTAAGGAAGCCGTTTCTCACCTTCAAAGGGCTAAAGAACAATACAAGAAAGGAGCAGACCAACATCGGAAGGAAGCCCCCAATATCAAGTAGGAGATCAAGTCTGGTTATCCACCAAATATCTACCTCTAAAAGGACCACGCACATTCAACCCAAGATACCTTGGTCCCTATTCCATCACTACCATAGTAAATCCAGTAGCGGTCAAGTTGGACTTGCCCCCTCACATGAAGATACATCCGGTCTTCCACGTCTCTCTATTAAAACCCGTGCAACCTCAAACCCGACTATCTACATCTCCAAAACCTATTCTAGTTGATGGAGAACTTGAGTTTGAAGTCAAAAGCATCCTGGATTCCAAGATCTCCAAATCTAAACTATTTTACCTGATTGACTGGAAAGGCTACGGTCCCCAAGAAAGATCCTGGGAACCTGCAGAATATGTCCACGCGCCTCGTCTAATCAAAAGATTTCATCGAACATTTCCTAACAAGCCCAAACCCCCGGAGAAGCCCGGTTTGGGAGGGGCCTTGAGGGGGGGTGCTGTCATGATCTCTGCTTCCAAAAGATCAGGACTTGCCCGACTCCCTTGGAAGCAGACCCATAACCCCGGTTCCGAGTGCCAGCCAGTCCCAATTGGGACCTTTTCGACCCTGTCCTGGCGCCTGTGGCACCAGGCTCATAAAGATGCCCAGTCCCAGCGCTGGAAGCGCCGGGCTCATAATGCTTGGGTGGACTTACCTGCAGCAGACCATGCTGCTTACTTACCTGCCAGTTGAACCCCTGATCCTCTTCTGTTTGGGACTACTTTTCCTGTTGGGTGGGGGCAGGAGCCACTCCCTAGGTTCAGAACACTGGAACTCTTCTGGAAAGCAGGAACTCTTTTCTTACCTAGGCGTGGCTGTGGAAGGAGACACCTAAGCACTACAGGAGGCTATTTAAACCACACCCGATGGATGAATCTTGCTTTGTGTTATTCTGCATTCTCTGCAGCAGAACGCTCATCGTGTCTTCTGCTTCTGATCCTGGGCCTAAGGGAACAAAGGCTTACCATCCTGGAATCCAGTCTTCAGCAGCACCTGTAAAGACAAAGAAAGAACAGGTTAGCACTACGGTCTTCAGTGGCAGCGCATCTCTTACCTGGTCCATCGGCTGTCACCAACGCCTCGCGCTGCATTCCGGCATCTGAAAGACAAAGGCTTACCTACTCTTCGCACGCTCCGGAGGCCTTCGGCGCTGCATCCCGCATCTGAAAGACAAAAGAAGGTGCGTTTAAAGACATTGGGCAACTTTATTACTCACGTGCCATTACTCCTTCCCACTCCGAATCCAGTGGGTATTCATCACCCTTCAGCTTCTCTAAAGCTCCGAACTTGTACCTGCAAGATAAAAGGGACAGTTAGTGCGCATCGTGAAGCAGGCTACAAGCGCTTACTTACGTGCTTCCAGGCGCTTCTATTCCTCACGCGGGTTCGATCCTCAACTCTCATCAGCCCGCCATCCGCCATCGCCGGAACCCTGCAAAACAAGAGATATCATTACAAAAGACTTTTAAGACATTTGAAGTGCCCAGAACTTACCGTTCGTGCAGTTAACGACAGACAGCAGTCCTCTGAGGTCAAGAGGCCTGCACCCTTATCCAGTGAAGAAACTGGTTACGGCACCCTGCCCCGAGGCAGATGGAGAGCTCGGCGTTCACTTACCTAAGACATCTTACTCTTCAAGTCAGACATACAGTGCACAGAGGTCGAGCCCAAAGAGCCAACCGTGTGTTACACATCACCTTTGAAGATACTGCATTCACCCAGTCAAGACCGGCGCCTCTGCGGGAATCAGGTGAGCGTTACACTGCTTCTGGCTTTTTAGGGACCCACACCCTTCCTCTGTGATGGTGTCTCTGGTCTGGCCACACATTTATGGAGCTACTCTCACTCCTGAGACCCATGTCTTAACAACTGCTCCTCGCTTCAGTCTCCAGCATGTTCACTGCACGGCAACCACAGAAATCAGGCTCACATGGGGAAAGACCGCTCTCCGGCATGCCTTGTACTGCTGTCTCCACATTCTGGCATCCCTCTTGTTCTTCCACTTCTGCTTGGTTTGCCAGTCTCATACCTTCTTTCTTCTGCTACTAGTGCTACAGCTCTCATTCCAGTCACAGTTGCAGCTCCTTCCTCTCCTTTCTATTGCCTACACCTTTTATGCCTCACAGGTTCTATCAGGTGTGGGCGGTTAGGCTTAGTTGCCCGACTACTGCAGCTGTATTCCTCTTCGGCCATCTTCCTCCTCGCAGTACTGATAGGATTATTGGACTTGTAGTCCTCTTCAGCAAAGTTAGCTCTTTTAACTGCTGCAGTTTGGCAAACAGCGATCAAAAGTGTGGGATTATGGGGAAAGTTGAAAAGGAGGGTTTTCCAGTCTTCCTGGTCTGCCTCACCCATGATCCTCCAGCAGTACACCACCCCCGGGGTCAGTATCGGGAAGCGTCTGCCTATTCCCTGGCCACATGAGAAGGGTCCCAGACCAGGTTTCTGGGAGAAATCATTACTGATTCATCACAATAGTTAATGGACAGAATTCATAGCCCATCCTGCAAGCGGGGTACTAAACCCCACTCTAAAGCCCACTTGATTTGTCTCCAAGATCTTGTTCTCGCAGGCCCACTGTTGCAGGTGCTTAAGAATCAGCAAAGAAATGATCTTTGAGTCACATCAAGACGGACAATAGGCCTATAATTAGCTGGATTACTCCTATTGCCCACCTTGAATATAGGGACTTTATGAGCCATTCTCCAGGTAATAGGAGTTAGCTTCTTATCAATAATTGATCTAAACAATGTCATCAAAATGTCAGACCACATAGCAGGATCCTCCTTAAATTTTATTTTTTTTTAATTTAAAATGCATTTGGTTTACATCTTAAACCTTACATTTATCATTCACATTCTTCTCCTTATAAAAAATTTCAAAATCAAACACCAGACATCATTTATCTTTTATCCTTCTTCATTACTGTTAGTATTGTTCAGCCTAATGTTTTCCCAGAAGTGAACTATGGTTGCGACCATCTTTCTATTATTTCCTATTAAGATGTGACTCCATCTTTCTTCTTTTTCCATTTCTACTGTGGCACTAAAGTATTTGGCGCTAAAGAGCAGTCTCTTTTGGTTTAGTGCCTAGCATTCCATAGTTACGTGATAGAGCGTTTCGGTTTTCCCTCTTGTTTGACAGAATCTGCAGTCGCTATTTGCACTTTTATTTTGGCTCCATTTCCCCTGCACTTCTCTTGTTGGCAGTAGGTTCAGTCTGAATCTTAGGAACATGTCTCTAATTCTTCGATCCGGATATAATTTTAAGTAATTTGGAAGTTGATTAAGTGCTTTTTCTTCTCCCTTGCATTTGAGTGTCATTTTATATTGATCTTTCTGCACTTGAGTTTCAATCCAATCGGTTCTACTCAGCTTCTTTTTTGCGATTTGAGGCATTTTCGTCAATGTCTCCAGTGTGATTCCTTTTTTGTTACATATACACATGGCTGCTTCTTTCCATTTGTCCAGTGTAACATCGTTGACGTGTACTTTTAAAGTTCTTAGGATTTCCAATGCCGGGATCTTTTCTTCGCTGTTCATTTTTCTGTAGAAGTTTAATATTTTCCATTTGATTATTGATTCTAATGATTGGAGGCCCAATTCATAGCGCATCAGTATCATAGGCATGTTCTGGGGTAGACTTAGTACTTTTCGCCAATAAATCGCTTCCAATTTCATCCATATGGTTCTATCATGGTTAATCATAGTTTCCTCACCATATGCAAGGATCGCTGTCACTTTTTGCTTATAAAAGGTTACCGCTGGTATAAGCGAAAATTTTCCGAATTTCTTATGTATTGACAGGCCTTGTCTGGCTAACATTCTGTTTTTTTCTTTTAGCTGTTCTGCCCATGGTGCTTCTGTCAGAGATTGGTTGATCCATATCCCTAGATATTTATAAGTTGTAACCTGGATCAGTTTCTCTTCCTGGAGGTAATATTGGAATCTTCTTTGTTAGGTGCATGATTCTTGTTTTCTTAGTGTTTGTCAGTTCATTTTGTTCCATGTATTCATAGGTTTTGTTAAGAGCTTTTTGTAATCCGCACAGTGTTTTTGCTAATAAGATGATATCATCTGCATAGATCAAACAAGGTACTGCAGGTGCATTTAATTTTGGTGGATTGATGGTTGGTGTATTTATAGCATCTTCAAAATCCGACGTCAACAAACTGAACAGTGCGGCTGCTAGCGGACACCCTTGCTTTAGGCCATGCCAGGTGTTTATTTGCTTCATTATTATTCCATCCGCTGTCATTCTTACTTGTATTTTTGTGTTGGAATACAAAAGTTTAATTGGTTCTAGGATGTCACTAGGGCATCTCCATTGTTCTAGTTTCTCCCACAGCAGGTCTCTATTGATTTTATCATAGGCAAGGCTCAAGTTGACATACGCTACTATTGTATTTGTTTTTGTTCTGTCTGCTTCTTGTTTCATCAGATTTAGAATCATGAGATTCACATTTGTTCTGACATTGCGAACAAATCCTGTTTGGCGCACCGCTTGATGTTTTGTTTGTTTTGCCCAAATGTTTAATCTTGTCAGTATAAGGTTAGCAAAAATGTTCCTTAGCGGATCCAGGAGCGCCTGTGGTCGATAATTCTTTGGTTCTTTTGATGATCCCTGTTTGTATATTGGGATTAGTGTTGCTATTTTCCAGGACTCGGGGACCTTTTTCGTGCGGTTAATCAGATCTATAATTTTACCACAGAATTGTGCCCAAACTTCTGGATTTTGTTTTAATGTTGCATTCGACATGCCATCTGGCCCCGGTGCCCTTGATGTATTTAGTTTTTTTATTATGTTGGTAATATCTTCAATGTCGTATCTAATGTTCCATTGCTTTGGCAAATGTTGTTGAGCTTTCTTTATTACTGTTGTTCGTTCTTCGTAGAGAGCTGTGAAATACTCTATCCACGCTGTTTCTGGAACATCCACTATCATTGCATTTTCAGCCTTTTTACTCAATTTCAAGAGTTCCCACAAACGCCTGGTGTTACGATTTTTCAGGGAGGCCATCATGGATTCGGCATTTTCTTGGTCTTGCATCATTTTGACATTTTTATGCCAATTTTTAAATTTTTGTTTTGCTTGGCCAATTATTCTTTTTTTGGTTTGAGGTGATTCTTTTTGTGCTCTTTTAATGGATTCCTTTTTTCCTTTTTCTTTTCTGCGATATCTTTGTTGTAAATATATTTTCGTTCAGGTTTGGATGGATGATTCAATCGCTGTTTCATTTGGAATTGGTCGGTTAACCACCCATAATTGATTTTATTGGAATCTTCTTTCTTTGAATTCATTAATGTTTCTGTTATTTCGGTTAGTCTGTTGTGCGGGATTCTAAACCGGTTCATTGTATTTACTAGTGTCAACTTGGGGATATTTATTTTGCGTCGTTCTTCTTTGTTCATTTCCCATGAGCGCTTTAGTATGTAATGGTCGCTATGTTCACTATATAGATTTTTGGCTTCGATTTTTGCTTGGGTAATTCCCTTGCTAGTATAGATATAAGCTATGATTGATTTGTTTTCCCCTCTTGACCATGTTTGTATTGTTTTTTTTGCTGCTTTGAGGGCATCCCATCTTTCGAAGTTTCTGTTGCGTGTCTCTATTATCCACCTTCGTGCTCTATTTTCCAACAGTTGATCTGCTATTAGATCTCCTTTGTCATCAAATATATGCAGGTTGAGATCTCCACATATAATGAATTCTACATCTTGATGCTCCTGTGCAATGCTGTCTATCTTAGTGAAGATAGAATCTATTACCATTTCTTCTGGTACTTTCTTTGGATTCCAATATATATTGGTCATGTTTAGATATTGGGTCCTTATGGACTCTTTGTTCCACTTCTAGCATCGCTTGTCTTTTGATTAATGTGTTTTGCGCCCAATTTCCAATATTCTGATATTCGATAATTTCTGTTGTCAATTCTTGACTAATTAGGGTAATAAGTCCTGCTGACGGTCTGCCTCCATTGTTGTTAATGGCAGGATTCATGTATGTTAGAAATCCTTCACATACTGGGAGAGTTGTTAACCATGTCTCTGGTAAACATATCACCTCTGCTGAGTTTAACTCTGGTCGTTCCGTTTGGAATAGATGTAAATGTCCCCTAGTATTCCATGAGCATACAGTTACTTCTTGTATGCTGTTTCCCGTTCGTTGTTATTGTCTCGTTTTTTTTGTTTCTTCATTTCTGCTCTTTTCCATACTAATTTCCCACCAGAACGGTGATTTTTCAAAATTCCATTTGTTCGGTGTTTTATCATCGTACTGTTTTGAGTTCCTTCTTTTTTGCTCGTCCGTGTACCATCTTACTTCCTCTATTTCGCTCCATCCTTTATTTTCATTATGTAAGTTGCTTTCATCACTGCTGATATCCGAGTATGTTCTATTACTCTCTTGCTGCGTCATACTGAATATTTATTTCATGTCGTTGTCCGTTTTATCATCATTTGACACTCTGAATCCTCTATCTTCCAGTTCTTCCGCACTTAATGATATTAAACTTTTCAATTCTCTTGAGCAACAATATATCCAGATTTTATCCAATCTCTGTTCGTCTCTAAATTCGATTTGTTTCAGATCTTTTGATTTTAGTTTTTCCAATTTTGGAATTGCCTTAAAGAGGCGTAATAGATTAGTTCT
Organism: Ambystoma mexicanum; assembly: GCF_040938575.1. Classification (NCBI taxonomy): domain Eukaryota; kingdom Metazoa; phylum Chordata; class Amphibia; order Caudata; family Ambystomatidae; genus Ambystoma; species Ambystoma mexicanum. Next base: position 651,245,269 of record NC_090936.1, read on the forward strand.
GTTCATCACAATGTTAGCCTCTTTTTCAGATATTCCTTCTAACTTTAATCTAATTACACTTTCCTTGTAGTAAGGGTCAACAAATTGGAGTTGTTCAAGCTTTGATCTTTCTTCGTTCCTAGCCTGTTTCGTTCTTCGGTCAGCTCATTTATCTCTGTTTTTGTTTGTTTCTTCGGGCTGTTGTTCCTGGTCTATTCTCTCTTTTCCTGTTGTGTTCAAAGTGCTATTTCCTGTGTACAGTTCTTCATCTGAAATTTCTACACAGTATAGCTCAATTGATATATATGATTCTGTAATAGTTTCCTCATAACAGTAATTACCAGCATAGATGCAGGATTTGGTTGTTATTCCTGTTGCCCTTCTCCGCTTTTGTCTTCATTTCTAACCTTCTCTGGTTCTTGTGTTGAATAAGTGGAAAGGTTCAAATGTGATTCAATAGTTCCTTCTTCACTTGATGAGACGCTCACAGACTGAACGTTATCGCCCTCACTTATTATTTCTTGGGTTTGGGTGGATTCTTCTACTCCTCTTGTTCTTGATTCGCTTTCTTTTGTTACTGAATCCATTATACTCATTTCTTTGTGTTTTTGGGGCTGTGGTTTTTTACTATTATCTTTAGAACTTTGGGCTAGGTTCCTGAGAAATGCTCTAGATCCTCTATGTTGTTTTTTGTCTCTTTTTTAGCCGTTAGCGTTTTTGTTTTATTTGAATTATTCATTGGCTGTTGTTCAAATATGCTATAATTCACATTCCCTTGTGTTGTCTCAGGCTGCGGATATATTGTATGTGTTGTTAATTCCGCTATCCGGTTTATAGGTTTTTTATTTACTTTTGTCTTAAGTTCTTCGGGTGTCAAGTCTATTAGGAGCATGTTGTTCTAGTTCTCTGTTTCATCATTATAATTGTTCTCTCCTATTCTGTGTGCTGTCTCCTATTATCTTGGGTGCTCCCAACTTTTGATCTTTCTCTTTTTGGTTTTTTCCTTCAATGTTATTCTTCGTTATGGATGTTTTTGTGAACGAAATTAGGGCTTCCATAAGGGTTGCTTTGTCCGTTCTAGCTTGTCTTGCTATCTCTGCCAGTCTTTGTTGCCATATATAGCTGTTTTCTGCTCCTATGCTGAGCCGTTCTTGTATTTTGTATACCAGCAGTTCTAAATTCTTTTGTTTGGTGGATATGGAATTGAGTTTCGTAGTGTGTTCTTTCATTGTTTCATGACTTGCTTCTTGTAGCTTTATGTAAGGTATCATTGTTTGCGTTGTTACAGCTATCAGCATGTTCTGTAGATCCAGCATTGATGTAGCAACTGACTCTTGTTTCCTTCCTGGCTTAGGTGGACAATCGCCAACAGATTCCTCTGGCTTGTAGTCTGTTTTCTTGGCGTTTGTTTCCTTATTTGCTCTTTGTATTTTGTTTGTGGTTGTATAACTTAAGTCAGTATAGTTTTGCCAACTATTGGTTTCATTATTTGTTTCTAATGCTCTTTCAGCTAAATTAGCTTGTTTTTTGTTGTTCCTATTTATTTGTTGTAATTCCATCAATGTTTCAATTTCTGTTAAATCCAGCGATAGACGTTCCATTCGACATTGAATAATTGGAGCAGTTTATTTTATAAATCTTTCTGATTTGGTCGCTCTTTGATAGTATAATTTCCATTGCTCTTTTGCCTTAATTGCTTTTTCTTTCTGTCATACTAGTGGCTGGTCATGTTTACTGGTATCACTTTCTTGCTTTAAACGTTTTGCACCAAGCTTTTGTTTGATGGATGTTGCTGGTTCTTTTATTTCCTTTTTGTCTGTTTTTGCCACTTGCTCCTTTCCCCTCTGCATCTGGGGATTAATTGCTTCTTCAGCATTTGTTGTTTTTGGATTTGTCCCTTTGTTGCTCTGTTGGTCGCAAATTTGTTGCATAGTTTCTCCTTTCTGTGTATCACCTGTTTTGTCTTTTATTGGTAGCAATACTTCATGGTTTTTGCTGTTTGTATTATTATTTTCTCCCTTAATGGTTTCTTTCTCTTTAAGGGGTGTGCAATCCAGTATTTCCGCCTGGCTCAGATTTTGTACCTCTTCCATAACACTGTTATGGCTCTCATCCTTTTCTTTGCATTTCCTAACATTAATTTAGATGTTTGTCTCGTATTTCTTCTTGGTATTTGCAGGGTTAATGATGCATTGGCTTCTTCCGCTACGGCCGTCATTTCCAATGCTTCACCCTGTTCTTCCATAGGCAGCCTCGATCTTCAGTCCCTCGTCCCTTTCCCCCTCCGCTTTCTTTCCGTCAGATGTTGCTCCGCGCTCGGCACACGCTGCACGCAAGTAGCTCTTCCTTTTACTGATCTTTAATGGCATGGAGTCAGGGAAGACCCTCTCAGATTAGAAATCTCCCTGTCAGCAAGGTCCCTCTTGATCTGCTTCCAGGAAGTTAGTGCTGCCTCTGGTTAGGTTGGTTCCAGTTCCCTCGTGGATAAAGCTGTGTTATCGGCTCGGCCCGCTCCCTGCAGCTTCTCTGTCTCGCAGCGTACTCGTCGTCTGCTGGGCAGTCTTTACTGCTTGGTGCTCCGTTCTCGGTGACACAGGCTGTGGTCACCTCTCCCTCGGCCAGACAATGCTACTATCCTTCCGGGGACCCCTGTACTGTGATTCCCGGCTCTCTGGCTCCACAGCTACTACTCAATTTTCACGAAGCATTGTGATCAGGCGTCCATTTTGCTTGTAATCTTAAATATAAGATTACAGAGCCCATTAGGGCCAGGCGTCCTGGAACTACTGCTGTCCCTAATTACCTGTATGATGTCCTCCCGATCAAACTCCAAGTACCACCCCTGATTCCGAACTTCAAATGTCATGGGAGCACTTAAATCCATGGCCTTATACAACTCTGAAAATGTGTCAAACCACAATTGTTCTGTAATTGGATTAAGTTGGACATCAGTTTGAAAGCTATTATATTGTTTTGCTACTTTCTAAAAATGAACGTCCCCCTTCTCCATAAAACAATTAAGCATTTATTCTCCTTCTTTTTGATATATTAATGCACAATGTTTTGCTTTTCCAAAAAGTGCACTGACTTGTATATTTTACTTATCTTTCTGCCCTGTACACTAAGTGAAAAAACATTGTGCACTTGAAAGGCAAAGATTTACACACACGCACACTCAGCTAGATTATGAAATGGCTCTTTATGGGTGTTTACATACATAAAGAATAAATGCAACAATAAAAACTACATAAAAGGTTAATTATATATTACTGTTAAAAGCGCCAGCCATGCAACTCCTCATTGCTGCCAAATCTGCACTGTGAAACTCCAAACCAGGCGAACTGTGAGATTTGTACTTAACAGGCAATAGAAAGCGATACATCTATCCTTTCCCTGAATCTTCTTCTGATCTCCTAATCTTGTGCTCTCCAATTTAAACCTCACACAAATGCAGGATAGTATTTTTCAAAAATGTTCACCTGTTGCAAGCTTCCATGGGCATTCGGCCGAAATGCCACATGAAAATTTCCAAGAGGTAAACGCTTCCCTTTTCTCGTGGGAGCATGAAAGACAACATAATGTGCTTTCGGCCCCTGCAACATTATCAGGCAAAACAATCCTTGAAACAATGCATACCAACATAGGCAAGAAAAACATGCTTTTCGAGTGATTCAAAGAATGCAAACAATATTCAGAGCTCACATTCAAATACATGTTTCACCGAGGCTTGAGGAGAATTTCCATTGCTGTTATGAGCATGCCCAGAATATATTTCAATCTGTCTCCATTTTTTTTAGTCAAAGATATTACATTTTAAAAGCATTACATTCCACCCTTGGACATTTGATTTCCATAATAACTCAGTGGTACTAAATTCAGCTTCTGAAACTAACAAAGCATCATAACTGAACTAGAACTACATGGAACACCGCAGCAACAAAACATTAAAATCAAAGCAATTATAAAAATACAAGCAAGAGCATAATGCAAGGTTCCGCTAATATTTGGAATCCAATCAAAGAACCAATCCCACCAATGCCCAGTGTTGTAAGATGTTACTTGCTTGGTTAAATCCTTCAAATTTGTGATGTGGTTTTGCACAGACTGGGAATGGTCACTCAAATTAAAACAACACATTCCTTTAAATGTGTTACAACCTAAATGTTTTTTTTAATAACAGATAATCAATAGCAGCTCTCTTCTGCAAACTTGCTTTTCCTCATAACTTTGCTATCTAGAAGCAATTCTTCTAAGGCTTGAGGGTTAAAATGTAACCCCTTCAGTACTAAACATGCTAATTTAATGAAAGATGTATAGCCCCCATCAGCTAATCATTAAAGTCCCAACAATGAATATACAAGAACTAGAGCTTCAGATGCAGACAACTAATGCACATTTAAATCACAGTCTGGAGTCAGCCGTATAGATTCCAAAATGGATCTTTTAGTTCTATATAGTGCTGGCTGCAAAGGAAATAACACAAGGACAAGGCGTGTTAGTCCACATGGTCCTCCAGAAAGGTTAGCTGGAATACAAGTGAAAGTTATATTTCCACATGAAAAAAGCCATCCTACTGGAAGTTTTGCGTGGTTCAAATGACTACCAGCTACAACTGTATGATTACAAATCCTAGCATTATCAACATTGGTGCATGTGCTTGCGGTACGTAAACACAATTGCTCTTCAAACACAGTCCGGTTAATTTCTTTAGTCATATTCAATTGTTGACCTTTGCCATCCTCTTCTGGCTGACAAGTCATCAAAAAGCAAACCTCACCTTGGGTAATATTGTAAGTTACTATTTGGGTCCAATTCTTCCATTGTTGGTTGGTTTCTGGGCAAAGTTTGCAATATTCCTAAACAGAAAATAATTGTCGTACGTCATTGTTCTCCGCTAAAGTATCATTATGAATGATTCCAAAAATAAGTCTCTGAAGCAGGTGTTTGTACCGCTAGCAGACATGTTGTCCAGAAATATTAATAACGTTTCGTACAAGGTATATCCATATGTTCTCTGTTTGGGCATTCATTGGTGAATATATTTGTTGTGCTGCTTGTACTTGGTTCATCCTCAATGCTTTGTGGATCCGTTTCTTCCTGCCTGCTGGGGCTGGTATGTCAGTGTCAGCCTCAAGCGGCCCACGAACATCATTTTCCAACCTCATCGGATTCAGATTGGTTGACTGCGCAAATATGACATTTTGTTTCTGCAATGTGTCGTTTGACTATTCCAAGTGGAGTCCATTTAAAAGTAGAAGTACACCAGCCAGACACAGGCTCTCTAAAGAAAACCCGGAAATTATATAATAGGATAATCATTCTCTTAAATAGCATTTGTCAGCGTGTACATAGTCCTATTTCTCCTTGCCAGGCTCCATTACTAAAACAACGTGGTGTCTGCCTGACGCTAAGACATCCGCGGGTTCTGGTGGGCCACTTGGTTTTTCTTCCCACACCTTTGCACCCGGTACCGTTTGGTCTGAACCAAAACCACGATCCCCACAAGTAGTTAACACTGTTGGGGGCTCTCCCTTTCTTATCATGGACAATTTAGCAGGTATGACAATCAATTGTGCTATCCTGTCTCCTACATGGATAGGCAAAATGTGATCTCCACTGTTCATTAAAATGACATTGATTTCTCCTTGATAGTCAGCATCTATCACTCCTCCCAGTACTTGGATGCCCTTCAATGCTAATCCAGATCTAGGGGCAGTCAATCCCATGTGTTCTCAGGTATTTTGTACTCCAATCCTAGTTTCAATGACTATTATACCTCTGTGTTCTAATCTGATTTCTTTATGAGCATGCAAGCCTACTCCTGCAGATTCTGGAGTTGCGCTGTATGGGGCTAAAGCACCTGTCCTGATTTCCTAATAAACTATTGTCTCTGTGGCTGAAGTAGGTTGAATCTGCACTGCAGGCGTTAACAGGCGCGTCAAAGGTGTCTCATTTTCTGCCAATGTTTGATTGTTTAGTACTTCCACAGCATCAAACACACAATCACGCCAGCCTACCAAACTACCATTGCCTGATTTGCCCAATTGTTCTTTCAACAAACCATTCATCCTTTCAATCAAAGCCGCCCCTTGTGGATTATAAGGTACATGGTAAAGCCACTCTATATTATTCTCCCGGCAGTACTCCTGAATCAATTTGCCTTTGAAATGTGTACCATTATCACTCTGAATTTGCCAGGGCACACCGTAATGCAATATGATCTAATCAAACCACTTAATAATGTTCATTTGTTTGGCCCTCATGCATGGCAACACCGTCAAATATTCTGAAAAGTTATCCACAATAGTACAGGCCTATTGGCACATTTTACTGCTTGGCATAGGACCAATATAATTGATCTGCTAAATTTGACCCAGTAACTTGCCTCTTCGCAAAGTGCCCTGCACAATATGAGGGATGGGTCTGTGCTGTTGCTGCTGACACACAGGACATTGCAAAATGATCGTTTTCACTACCTCTAAAGGGATATTAATCCCTTGAGTTTGTGCCCACATGTAAGTAGCTTTTTCTCCCATGTGTCCACATTTTTGGTGAGCTCACTTGGCCAAACCCTCCAAATCGCCCTCCTGAGCCTCTGCGTCCACAGATGAAATCTTTTTGTGTTCATCTGCAACAGAATTAAACCAACGCTCTGAGTCCGTAGTACAGTGTGCATCCACATGATACACTGTTACTTCCCTTTGTGAAAGCATTTCCCAGATATCTTGCCACAGTTCCTTTACCCACAATTCTTTTGAATGAATTTTCCACCCAATCTTTTGCCGTGTTGGTAGCCACATAGCTAGCCCATTGGCCACTGACTATGAATCTGTATACAAATGACATTGACAAGTTGTTTCTTGTTTCAAAACTTGATAACTGCATAGAGTTCTGCAAACTGACTACTCTTCCCTTTCCCTGATGTTGAAGATCTTTTTTGTCTTGGGATTATATGACACTTCTTTCCAGTAGCGCTCAATACCTACATAGCGAGCAGAGCCATCGGTAAACCAGGCATGCTTTGTCTGCTCTACTGTCAGATCCCCATTTCACTGGTGACTTGTATACCTCTGTCACTTCCTGTTTATATATTCTACGGGTGGTATATTAGACACTTGCTCATGTAGTTTTGGAACCCCAACCTTTCCTGATTTTGCTCTGTCTTGAATGTACCATTTCCATTTGATTATACTGGCTTCTTGAGCGTGACCTATCCTGTGTGTCTTAGGAGAGCTCAACACCCACTGCATAATTGTGATTCTGGGTCTAATCAGTAAGTCATGACCGACTGTCAATTGTTCTGTATCAATAAGAGCCCAATAGCATGCTAGTAACGGCTTCTCAAATGCAGTGTACTTATCATCTGCTTTGGATAATTTGCGACTTCAAATTTCTGCCATAGACTCCAGTTAGCACAGTATTCTTGCACAGATACATTCAGCTCTACTTCTCCTGACTTCAAAGGCCACAAATCAAGCACACACTGCACTGTGTCCTTTGCCAAATCAAATGCTCTCTACTGCTCCTTGTCCCATTCAAATTCCTATTTCTTTCATGTCACTTTGTAAGTGGGGCTAAATGAGGTATATGCGATCTCCAAAATCCAAACAACCCTGTCAACTGCTGAGCTTGTTTCTTGTTCACTGGGGTAGTCAATTCAATTATCTTTTGTCTGGCTTTCAGCACCATCTCTCGGCGCTCATCGTGCCACTGAATTCCCAAAAATATCACCGTCTCAGCTGGTCCTTGAATCTTGTTAGGGTTAATCTCCCAGCCTTCCTTCTTCAACCCATCAATGATTGAATCCAATTGATTTTGCACACTGCGCTCATCCTTGCCCTGAATCAGAATATCATCAATGTAATGTGCGATTTGCATATCAGGCTTACGTGGTATCTTGTCTAAGTGTTCTGCCACCAGCCTTTGACAGAGGGTTGGACTATGCAAGTACCCCATAGGCAATCTCGTGAAGGTCTACTGACGGCCACCCCAAGAAAACGAAAACTGCTCCCGGCACTCTTCGGCAATTGCCGCAGAGATAAAGGCATTTGTTAAATCCAATACAGTGGACGAGGCTCCCTCAAACTTCTGTATGTTCTCAATCAAGGTACCAGTATCTGGCACTGCAGGAACTAAACGGGGGGGGGGGGGTGTATTTGTTTAACTCTCTATAGTCCACAGTCATTCTCCAGCTTGAATCCCCTTTTTTCACAGGCCAGACCAGATTGGATCCAAGCAGTAGAGACTTTGCGTAATACTCCTGCCTTCACATATTCTTTAATGGTTTCTGAAATTTCCTTATGACCCTTGGGAATGCAGTATTGCTTCCTTGACACGCACTTCATGGCCAAAGGCACGTGCACTGGAGAGATCATCAATTTGCCTACAATAACTGGTGCATTCACTCCAAACTGATACGTTTTGCCTCCTAGTCCTAGAGTCAATCCTTCCAGAATGTCAAATTCAATAATATACTCTGGTATCAGGACAATCAATGCTTGATATTTCTGTTTTTTCATATTGCCTATCTTCATTTCCACTCCTGTTTGTACTGAGGGTGTCTCTTTTCCACCCACCCCAGTAATGGTAAAGTGTCCACCTTTAAATCTTGAAGGATTTCCATGAATCAATGAGGCTTCCGCCCTGGTATCTATCGTAGTTCGGACCTCGTGTGTTCCCAGGCTTGCAAAATATCTTAACATTAACATGAGATGAAAATTAACTTTTATGTGAGTTGACACTGCCGGGGCTTGGGCATAATCCTAGTGAAACTTAGAACAAGTGCATCTAGACTCAGCCTCCAACATTGCACTCACTGTTTTTCTTAACTCAGCATATATTGGCTGGTACTGGGAAGGGGTCCACAGGGACCCTTCTCCCTGTTCCTCCTCATGAGGCGCTGAAGGTGAAGTGTCTTTTCTGCTTGGACACCACCTGTCTCTTGACTTGTTTATAGCGCTCTGTCCCAGCAAGCCCTCTCTTTTTATATAACTCATGCATGTCCTTGGTTTCAATACCATCAATCTCTTCCCGTGACACACCATCTTTCAACAGTGCCAAAAACATGTCCTTTCTTGACACCCGGGAATCTCTGCTATCTTGTCTCCTGCCTTCTGTTCTTCTCTCACTCTCTGAGGGTCTGTCCTCACCTTTGTCCCATTCACCCCGATCTGGCAATTGCCGTATAGCATCCACCACTTCATCAGTTGCCTGCCCACTAACAAAGTCATAATGACACTCTTATATGCAAGTGGGGCAGTTCTGATAACCATATTTCGAGGGGATTGGGTCCTCCGACGTATTCCATATCTATGACAGGTAATGTCCACAGCTGTGATGCTCCGGAAAATCTTGGCGTCTGCGTCCTGCGTCGATGACGTCGATGCGCCGTCCCCGAGGACCTCCTCTGACGGCCGATGTCACCCGATGTGATAAGTAGGACGCACGACGCCCATAGCCTCAGTTCCGTTTTTTCCGCGAATGTGTTCGCTTTGTGAATCTCGGTACGCCTCGACTCGTTGGAGTTTGCTGTTTTTCGAATTCTCTGTTCGTTGAGCCTGTTCGGTTTTTTTTGAAGACCTGTTCGTGACGATGTCTACTTCGTCTTCAACCCCACGTCCGGGCTTCAAGAAATGCGGGGACTGTGGGTCCAAGATGGCAGTCACGGACTCGCACGACGCCTGCCTCTGGTGCCTCGGGGAGGCCCACGATACGGACGACTGTGTCGACTGCCAGTCGCTCACGGCAAAGGCCTTGCGGGAACGCAAGAAGAAGCTGCCGGTAGGCCGGGTGTCTAAGCCCCGCCGGAAGTCGAGGTCTGCGGGGCTTTCGACAGATGACTCGAGGGGCGACTCTCCGCGTCATCGTCGGAAGTCCAGTGGGTCTCCTTCCAGGAGTCGGTCTTGCCACTCCTCCGCCTCTTCGAGGCATTCCCGGAAGCGCCGGCATAGGTCGCCTTCCCCGTCCTCTTCCGAAGACTCCGCCCGTCGGCAGGTCACTTTTCCCTCCATGCAAGCGACACCGGAGGAATGGGCTTCCTTCGGGAAGCAGATGCTAGCGATTCTTGAATCACAGGGCACCGGTCCATCCGTGCCTCCGAGTGGGGTCGTTCGGCACCGGTCGAGAGACACCGCTCGTACGCCTTTGGGCTCGGGTGGTCGGCACGGCTCGCGGGAGAGGTCCCGCTCGGACTAGGGTAGCCGTTCTCGCCATGCCCATTCCAGGTCCCGGTCCTCGACGCGCTCGAGACTGCGTGATCCTGTGCCGTCTTCGAAGAAGACGTCGACGCCTGTGGCGCCGAGGTCGTCGACGGTTTCTCTCGAGGCTCTGCCTCCGAGGGGGTCGTCGACGCCGTCGGTGCCTAGGTCTTTGAGAGACGCGCTCGGACCTCCGGCTTCGAGGCCTGTGTCGACGCCGCCGATGCTGGTGGCGCTGCAGCTGACGCCGATTCGCTCGATGTCGACGCCTTTTCTGTCGACGCCGGCGCCGACTCGTTCGGCGCCCTCGACGCCTTTCAAGGCGGTGGTGTCGGAGGGGCCCCGTGGCACGGGGTTTGCCCCTAGAAAGGCTCTGGCTAAGGTCAGGCACTGCTTTGGTCCCCAGAGGTCTTCCTCTCCACGCCTGGAGTACATTTCAGAGGGTGATGAAGGCTCTGATGTCGGCTTGGTTCCGGTTCCAGATGAGTTTATCTCGGGCCATAGCCAGTTTGATGACCTGAGGCAGTCACTGCATGATGCCAGTGGATTGGACACCTCTCCGGAGGTGGAGTTTTGTAGGCCGGAGCCTGGCACTCATGCCGATTCTTCATATCGGCGCCTTATGTCTCGGGTCACCGAGTATTTGGGTTGGTCAGCTCCCCCAGGGCAGTTCGTTCAGGATGATCTCATGGACATCCTTGATCTCGGTCCCCCCACTGACTCGGTTTTGCTGTTTCATATGGCTCTGCAGAGAAGGGTGGCGGCGGCTTGGACTGCTCCGGAGAGTCTCACGGCAGTGGGCAAGTCTTTGTCGCAAAAATACCATCCAGCCAGTAGCGACCCCTGCTACTTGTCCAGGCACCCCACTCCGGAGAGTTTGGTGGTGCAGGCGGCTACGGCCCCGGCAAAGCAGGCGTCGTATCCTACCATCCCTCTGGATAGTGACGACAAACGTTTTGACGGCTGGGCGAAGAAAGTGTTTTCTTCGGGGGGTATGGCGCTTCAGGCGGCCAACTCCATATGTGCTTTGTCTCGTTTCACACACTCTCTGTGGAACTGTGTTGCATTAGCGGCTGAACATATTCCCGAAGAGGACGAACGGGATGGTTTCCTTGCTATGGTTCAGGATGGCAAGGATGCCATGTGTGAGGCCGTTAAGTAGGGTTTGGACTTGGCAGATTGTGTCAGCAGGTCCATGGCGGCGAGCACCGTAATGCGCAGGTTTGCGTGGTTGCGGAAGTCTGGGTTCGCTCTTGTGCAGTCCTGGCTCCTCAACATGCCCTTTGACGGTGAACACCTTTTTGGCAGCAAGGCTGACGAGAGCCTTGAGAGGTTGCAGACCTCCAAAGCTGCAGCGAAGTCGTTGGGCGCTGCAGTTCGCCAACCTCGCCTTTTCGTCCTAGGGGACAGCAATGGAGGGGAGGTTCCTTTCGCTATTACTCATCCTTAAGTAAAGCGAGGGGAGCTAGCAGTCAAAGAGGCCATCGTAAGAGTGCCAGAGGTGGAAGCAAAGGTACTCGAGGTTCCAAGGCCGCTCGGGCAGTTGCCACTTTGCTCTCAGGCAACAGCGCAGCCGCTTCCACTCAGGCCAGGTCCCATGGTTCGCCGGTTGGGGGAAGGCTGGTGCAGCATCTTGTAGAGTGGCAAGCCATTACTTCGGATGTGTGGGTTCTGGAGATCATAACCCACGGCCTACTGTCTTCCTTTTCGGCAGAGGCCTCACGACAATCCACCAGGGAACCTCTCTTTGAAGTGTCCGGATCCGCTCCTTGCGCAGGAAATTCAAGCCCTGCTGGAGAAAGGCGCCATAGAACTGGTGCCTGTAGCAGAGAGGAACAAGGGATGGTATTCCCCTTATTTTTTGATTTCAAAGAAAGACGGGGGATTGAGACCCATCATGGACTTGCGCGGTTTGAACAAACTCCTCAGGAAGGGCAAGTTCAAGATGGTGACTCTTTCTCAAGTCCTCCAGGCCTTTCAACTTCAGGACTGGTTGGTGTCTCTCGACCTCAAGGATGCTTACTTCCATGTGCCAATCCATCCCAAGCACAAGAAGTACCTGAGGTTCGCGGTTGGCGACTCGCACTTTCAGTTTCGGGTCCTGCCGTTCGGATTGCCCTCCGCCCGAGGGTTTTCAAAAAGCTCATGGTGGTGGTGGCAGCGCATCTCAGGAAAGGGGGGATTCCCGTCTACCCCTACCTGGACGATTGGTTGATCAGGGGGAGCTCTCCCGAGCAAGTCCTGGATCATCTGTCCGTCACCTGCCACTCCCTTCACAGGCTGGGCTTCTCCCTCAATTTAAAGAAGTCCCATTTGACACCAACGCAGCGGCTCCAGTACATCGGAGCAGTGCTCGACACGTCCCTGGGGCAGTGTTTTCCTCCTCAGGTGAGGGCTCTTCACATTCAGCAGATGGTGAACAAGTTTCAATTTGCCCAGGATCTCCCAGCGTCCGAGATCTTGAGACTGCTCGGCCTTATGGCATCCTGCATTCTTCTGGTGCCAGAGGCTCGTCTGCGGATGAGATCTTTGCAGTGGGCACTCAAGCTCCAGCGGTCTCAGTCCTCCGGCAGGCTGTCAGACCCTGTTCAGGTGCCGCCCTCGGTAGCCCGGGACCTTCTGTGGTGGGCCGTCGAGGGCAATCTGATGAAGGGGGCCCCATTTTGGCTGCCCTGGCCGGAGGTGACGATCGTGACGGACGCATCCCTCACGGGATGGGGAGATCATGCCAACGAGTTGACAGTCAGTGGTCGTTGGTCTCCGTCGGAGTCCAGACTCCATATCAATCTGTTGGAGCTGAGGGCCGTCAGGCTAGCCCTGAAGGCTTTTCTGCCGACTGTGTGTGGAAAGAATGTCCTGATTCTAACGGACGACACGGTGGCCATGCGCTACCTCAACAAAAATGTGGGGGCAGGGTCACTTTCGCTGTGAAGGGAGGCGATGCAGCTCGAGTTCTGGGCCATCCAGCAGGAAGTTTCGATCTCGGCTGTTCATCTGGCCGGAGACAACAACGAGACGGCGGACGCTCTGAGCAGGCAGAGCACGATCTCTCACTAGTGGGAGCTGGTTCAGGAGATTCTCCTGGAGATCTTCTCCCTTTGGGGGACCCCTCAAGTGGATATCTTCGCCTCCAGTGTCAACCGGAAGTGCGAAAAGTTTTGCTCGCGGGAATTTCCTCCAAAAGGAGCCTTAGGAGACGCGTTCGTGGTGGAGTGGTCATTCCCACTGCTGTACGCGTTTCCTCCAGTCCCCGTCATCCCGCAAGTGCTGCGGAGGTTACAGAGGTTCGGTTCCCGGATGATCCTCATTGCTCCGGCGTGGGCCCGCAGGACGTGGGACCCAGACTTTCTCAACTTGTCCATCTGCCCCCAACATCGCCTTCCCTACCGAGACGATCTGCTCTCACGGGAGGGGGGTCAGGTTCTCCATCCAGCGGTCAGATCCCTCAACCTTCACGCTTGGCTTCTGAAAGTTGGAGGTATAAGGATTGGGACCTCCCTGAAGACGTGATGGAGGTGTTGCTCTCGGCCAGGCGGTCGGCAACAAAGTCTCTGTACCATTGCCGTTGGAGAAAGTTCTGCGACTGGTGCAGAGTTAAGAATGTGGATCCTTTTGAATGTGACATTCCCATGGTTCTGTCTTTTTTGCTTTCCTTGGCCCACAGGGGCTTGCAAGTGGGGACCATTGAAGGTTACCTGGCGGCGCTGTCCATATTTAAGCGCTCGTCTGAAGAGTGTTCCTATTTTAAGATTCCTTTAATTTTGCAGTTTTTGAAAGGGCTCACTAATGTGTTCCCTCCGTCACCTTTTCTGGTGCCCGGTTGGGATTTGAACCTTGTTCTTAAGTTTCTTATGGGTGCTCCGTTTGAGCCTTTACATTCTTGCCCTTTGAGGCTGTTAACTCTGAAAACTGTGTTTTTGGTTGCGGTTACTTCCGCTCGCAGAGTGAGTGAGTTACTGGCGCTTTCAGTTAAGCCACCCTTCACTGTGTTTCATGAGAACAGGGTTGTCCTTAGAGTTCGTCCTTCTTTTCTTCCGAAGGTGGTTTCGGAATTTCATTTGAGCCAGATGGTGGTTCTTCCGGCGTTCTATCCTCCTCCGCATCCTGGTAAGGAAGAGGAGCGGCTCCATAGACTTGATCCTAGAAGAGCGTTGAGCTTTTATATTTCGCGCATGTCCCGGGTCAGAGTGGACGATCAACATTTCATTGATTACGCTGGAAAGCGTTTGGGACAAGCTGTGATGAAACAGACTTTGTCTCGTTGGATTATTTTAGCTATCTGCGAGTGTTACCGCTTGGCGGGTAAGGATCCTCCGGCTGGCTTGCGGGTCCATTCTACCAGGGAAGTGGCTGCGTCTACTGCCCTGCAGAGGGGTGTTCCTATTTGTCACATCTGTGATGCAGCCACCTGGGCTTCAGTACATACTTTTGTACGTCACAACTCCCTTGATTCTATCAGAGGGCAAGATCTGGCCTTTGGCAAGGCAGTTCTCTATTCCGCAATTTGATTGGGCATGCTAAATTTGTATTCTAAATTCTTTCCCACCTCCTTGTTTGGTACTGCTTTGGGAGTCTGTCATAGATATGGAATACGTCGGAGGACCCAACCCCCTTGAAGAACAAGTTACTTTCTTACCTGGTTACGTTCTTTCGATGGGATGGTCCGACGACGTATTCCATATCGCTCCCTCCCTGCCTTCCCTGCTGCAGAATTTATTTTGCAATTGCAGCTTGCGTTCCGCAAGGCCTTGTGTGTCTGACTGGCAGAAAACTGGTGGCACACGTTCTGGGAAAAAACTATAACTGAGGCTATGGGGCGTCGTGCGTCCTACTTATCACATCGGGTGACGTCGGCCGTCGGAGGAGGTCCTCGGGGACGGCGCATTGACGTCATCGACGCAGGCGCCAAGATTTTCCGGAGCAGCACAGCTGTGGGCATTACCTGTCATAGATATGGAATACGTCGTCGGACCATCCCATCGAAAGAACGTTACCAGGTAAGAAAGTAACTTGATCTTCTCGTTGACACTGACAATGGCACCACTCTCATATGTACCAGCTCATCCACATGAACAGCTTCTTTCATAGCATGTTCTGATTTTTTGAACTACCTCCTTTAATGTATACCACTTCTTCTCTTCAGTGGACCAATCTGTGGTAATGGGGCATTTGCGGTTACACCCCTGGGCTGCTAGATGCAATAAAGACACCTGTGAAGCCTGACCATTCGCATCGCGTGGAGGCCCAGCCCGTAATACCTCCTATATATTGGTGTCAGTGGACAGATGCAGGAAGCGTGGGGAATCTGTGGAATCTACTAATAAGTCCCCAGGGCCCCCATCATACATGTACACCATCCAGGTGAGCAAGAGCTCCCCTGACTTCTCCTTTAGTCGAGTAATAATCTTACCCACTTTCTGCGGTGTGTAATCTTCCAGTATGGTCAAATCCAATACACCCCACTAGGATTGTGTGGGTGGGGACCCCCTCTACATCTAGTCACTGGGTGAGCAGTAACAGTGTTCCCATCCTATTTGACTGTAGATTCTGCCTTCACTTCAGGGCTAGCATCTGAATCACTTGAACACCATATATTGCCATCCCATTGATCCGGATCCCAATTTGCGCCAGCAGTTATAATCACTGCTACCACTTTGTTTGTTCACCCCACCCCTACACTTCCTATACTTTTATTTGGCAACCCTGACAGCAGCTCTCTCAGCAACTTCTTGATATGTAGAGGCTTTATCATGTGCAATTTTTAACTGCAATTGCTGCATCAGAAAAATGTTTCTCTGCAACCAATTCCTTCTCTAAACGCAATACATCTGCTTCTAATTCTACATTTCTGGTGATTTCTCCTCTAAGCATGTACCAGGACTCAACCCCGCCTCCCTAGCGCAGCAAATTCATTCCCTTTTTGCACTGGAACTTGATGTAAATAAGACAGAACTTCTTCAAAGCACAGTTCAAAGGGTTATCCCATGGTTCATTTAAACCAGCAGCGCAAACCCACTCCTTACCCAATAAATCGTACAGCCCCTTCATCCAACTATGAATAATAATATCACAAGATATTCCGCCAGAAGAAGAACCCTTATCTCGCTTCTTAAACAAGGAATCCATAATTACAGCAATTTACAACAATCGATGTACTGTGAGAAACCTGAAGGTGTCTCACCCGCTAGTCCCCGAATATCTGTCATCCAGGTGGCCAGGACACTGCCATCGCTTTTGGAAACAGTTCCTGGGGGTGGGTCAGTATGGGAGGATCACCTGGGTAAGGGGTCTTTGGTCAGTCGGGGTCAGGCAATTACTGACCATTAAACATGCCTGACTTCCATTACATTTCCCCACATGGATAAAAGGCAGAGCACAAGAGCACACTCTGAGCGAGGCAAAGCACATGAGGAGGCAGCAGTTCCAAGATGGCAGTTTAACAAAAGGCGAAAGACGGCAAAACAGAAGGGGATCGCAAGGAGGGAAGTGCCCTTGACCTTTTTGATGAGGAACCGTTACTTTCACGAAACCTTGAGAATAGAAAGCATAAGACCAGGAACCAGGCTGAAGAATTCTGCATGGAGTGTCGGAGGTACCTAGGGCGCTCCCGCATCGATAATCAAGGCAGGGAGAATCACCTGCTGCTGTGGTACTGTCCTTGGCTCCTATAACAAAACTGTCAGTGAAATCGACACAGCCAGTGAGTTGGGGGGGCTGGTACCAGAGAGGTCTTTGTTGAAGCCAAAGTTGCAAGCAGCAACATTGTATGGCAAATGCAAAAACTAACAGTGTATGAAGTGCATGTGATAACCAACGCAAGTAAAATTCGACATCAGATGAGGGATTGAACTTTGAAACCAAGATACGATACCTTAGACAGAGTGGTCTGGCACTGCATGCATGCTCATCCGAAGGTCTCTGCAAGGTATCCAACTGAGAGGTGGCAAAAGGGAAAGAGTGACAAAGGATTGTGAATCGAATTGGTCCTGCAACGGGTCAAGCTGTAACGCTCACCTGATTCTCGCAGAGGCGCCGGTCTTGACTGGGCGACTACCGTATCTTCAAAGGTGATGTGTAGCACCCGGTTGGCTCTTTGGGCTGGACCTCTGTGCACTGTATGCCTGACGTGTAGAGTAAGATGTCTGCAGATAGAAAATATGGGGTTAATGAACTGGGGTTATTGGGGTGTCCCTATCTCTTTCCTCTTCTCCTCTCCTGTAGACCCCCAAAGGTTAACGCTCTCACCTTAGGTAAGTGAATGCCGAGCTCTCCATCTGCCTCGGGGCAGGGTGCTGTAACCAGTTTCTTCACTGGATAGGTAGCGCAGGCCCCTTGACTTCAGAGGACTGCTGTCCGTCGTTTACTGCACGAACGGTAAGTTTCGAGTCATTCAAATGTCTTTAAAGTCTTTAGTAATGATGTCTCTTGTTTTGCAGGGTTCCGGCGATGGCGGATGACGGGCTGAAGTGAGTTGAAGATGGAGCCCGTGTGATGAATAGAAGCGCCTGGAAGCACGTAAGTAAGCGCTTGTTGCCTGCTTCACTATGCGCTCTGTCTTTTTATTTTGCAGGTACGAGTTCGGAGCGGCTGCAGGGTGCCGGAATACCCACTGGATTAGATGTGGAAAGGAGTAATGGCACGTGAGTATTAAAGTTCCCCTATGTCTTTAAACGCACCTTGTTTTGTCTTTCAGATGCGGGATGCAGCGCCGAAGGCCTCCGGAGCGTGCGAAGAGTTGGTAAACTTTTGTCTTTCAGATGCCGGAATGCAGTGTGAAGACCTCCGGAGCGCACGAAGAGTAGGTAAGCCTTTGCCTTTCAGATGCCGGAATGCTAACCTGTTCTTTCTTGTCTTTATAGGTGTTGCTGAAGACTGGATTCAGGATGGTAAGCCTTTGCCTTTCAGATGCCGGAATGCTAACCTGTTCTTTCTTGTCTTTATAGGTGTTGCTGAAGACTGGATTCAGGATGGTAAGCCTTTTTCCTTAGGCCCAGGACCGGATGCAGAAGACACGATGAGCGTTCTGCTGCAGAGGTTGCAGAATAACGCAAAGCAAGATTCATCCACCGGGTGTGGTTTAAATAGCCTCCTGTAGTGCTTAGGTGTCTCCTTCCACAGCCACGCCTAAGTAAGAAAAGAGTTCCTGGTAAGAAAAGAGTTCCTGCCTTCCAGAAGAGTTCCAGTGTTCTGAATCTAGGGAGTGGCTCCAGCCCCACCCAACAGGAAAAGTAGTTCCAAACAGAAGAGGATCAGAGGCTCAACTGGCAGGCAAGTAAGCAGCATGGTCTGCTGAAGGTAAGTCCACCCAAGTATTATGAGCCCGGCGCTTCCAGCGCTGGGACTGGGCATATTTATGAGCCTGGTGCCACTGGCGCCAGGACTGGGTCCAAAAGGTCCCAATTGGGACTGGTTGGCACTCGGAACCTGGGTTATGGATCTGCTTCCAAGGGAGTTGGGAAAACCCTGACCTTTTGGAAGCAGAGATCATGACACAAGCAAAATCCTGTGCACAATTGAAAGTCTTTGATGTTAATAGAGTAAAGAAAGTTGATGACAAAGTAGATAAAGTTGGTCCGAGCCCGAATGGGATCGATCAGCTGAGAACTTTGGGTTAAAGCAAGTTTGTGTTAAAGTAAATTAAAATTGGTCCGAGCCCTGCTGAGGGAGACTGATTGAACATTGTGTTGAAACTGATCTGAGACCAGCAGAGGGGGATCCGGAGTGAACCGTGAATCACCTGAGAAATTGGATACATGAATTGGATAGATGAAAATCCTACCAGCATTGTGCTAAAGGGAATCTGAGCCCGGCTGACAGGGGTCCGGGGTGAATGGTGAATCCCCTGAGAAATTGAGTGTGTGTGAAATCCTGAGAGGGAAATAATGTATTTTGTTTGTTTGTCGCATCAGAACATCTGAAAGAAGAGACTTTGAAAGGCAAAGAGACTTGGGCACAGAAGGCCCTGATGCTAATGTTTGAACGGTACAATGTCCTTTCATAGACGGTCGTAATTTTGATGGGTTTTTAATGAAAAAACTCATTGAAATATATAGGGGGGTTGGGAAAGTGTATATAGGGGGTGAAGGGGGGTCGGGAATAGAGTTAAAAAACAAAAGGGGATTGCTGCTTGGGGGAACCCCCAAAAATAAAAATAAATCCATTTCAATTAGTTTTTTTTCATTAAAAAATACTCATGCCCGGTGCTGATCCCCAAAACATTTTTCAAAGAAACGAAGCAAGTCCTCCTCAACTTTCTCTGGTCAGGGAAGAAACACAGAATCTCCTATGAGGTACTGACCAGACCAAAGGAGGATGGAGGGGTAGGATACCCTGACCTTGAAACATACCATAGGGCCTCCCAACTGAGGGTCCTGGTTGATCACTTTGCCCCGGGGACGAAAAACAATGGGTGGCCATGGACAACGGGCCTCTCGCGCCCATCACCATAGAGGAATGGCTCTGGGTCCTGAGGAAAAAGATCGCCAGAAGTGTCTTGTATCACCCAGTCCTAAAAGTGTTGTGGTCCCTATGGAAAGAGGGAGGGGGTTACTACCGATGGCTCACAACCTGGCCCTCCCCCCTGAGCTGCATTTGGGCCCCCCCCCTTCCTGGCCAAGATAGCGGAGCCAGCGGCGTACCAGACGTGGTTCGAGGCAGGCCTTAGCAGGACTGGACACCTCTGGGTGGGGGGCTCGTTCTTACCCCTGAAAGATCTGGAGGAGGCCCTGGGGATAGGAACCCTGTCCCCCTTTCGCTATCTTCAGCTTAAGGGTGTCCTGACCGAACCATCCTGGGGGGACACCCTCAAGAGAGACCTTACAGACTTCGAAAAACTCCTCCTTTCGGCGAGGGGCTCCAAGGGAATAATATCTCGCCTCTACAGGCTCTTCCTCTTTTCTGTCCCGCGAGACCCCCCACCTGCACGCACACAATGGGGAAAGGACAAGGGTGTGTAGATCGACGACTATAGGTGGAGGGAGATGTGTAGGAGGGCCAACCGCTCCACGGCCTCACTCCAGTATCGCCACCAGGCCCTCAAGGTATTGCATTGCTTGCACTACCCCCCGCAGAGGATTGCTAGAATGAGGCCAGGGTACGATCCACATTACTGGAAGTGTAGGACCGAAAGGGGGGGTTATATTCACATGTAGTGGAGGTGCCCGGTGGTCCAAAGGTATTGGGAGGAGGTCCTGACATGGATTAAGGGGGTAGACTGGGTGGAGCGGCCTTCCTGCCCCTGGCTTCTTCTTTTCGGAATTGATATTGGAGACGGCCATGAAAATACCCATGACCACATGCTCCAGGTCATGTTGGTGGCGGCCAGGTGCTGCCTGGCATAAAAATGGAAGAACCCCGGAATGCCCGGGGAAAAAGCATGGGTAACCAAGGTACGGGCCATTTACGACATGGAATTCCTCACGCACTTACTTGACGAATCTAGATCCAACATTGAGGAAATATGGCTCCCCTTCTTCGAAAAATACGGCCGCACATTGTAAGCTCAGGCCCCGGACCCAGAGAACCCCCCTCTGGGGGCCTCAGGCCAGCGTTCATTGGTCCAACCCCGAACCCTTCAAAGCTCGGCCCAAGATTTCGGCGTGCCAAGTGCACAACATGTAGACTTTGCTATGCTCTTTTCGGAACCCGTCAAATACGCAATTATTGGGAACTTGAACTGGTGGGGGGTAGAGGGGTGGGAAGGGGTTTGGGGTGAGGGGTTATAACTGGTTTCCTGTTTATTCATGTTTTAATATGCTCTGCATTGTTGTAACACAGGTGCGAAACCTAATAAAAATGTGATTTTCAAAAAAAATAAATACTCATAAAAAACCATCAAAATAAGGACCGTCGATTAAATGACATAGCACCGTTTTAACTGCCCCCTCATGCTGGAGAAGCCAGAGACTGTGTTGTGCTCGAATGTGCCACCTTGTCCCATGCTGAAAACATGGGGAAGGGAAGCCAACGGCCTAAATATCCTGACTTCTCATTTCTTGGACACTTCTTTTTTTTACATAACACTGTTTCCCACACTATTTGTAATTAGAGGTAAGGATTGGCAATATTTTTTTTTTTTAGTATAAGTCCTTTTATTTTGACAAAACACCACTAGAACTGCATTTTTATTATTCAATGGTCGTAGCTTGCACCCATCTTTCGAATTAGGATTAGATGGGCATTTTCCAAACCTTTTTTTAAAGTTCAATAAACACCCTTGAACTATGGTCACTTGTGTCCGTCTGTCTTACTGTTGAAAACATATCAAAAAAGGAACATGGAGTCAAAGGCTACCCTTGTCAGTGACGCTAATGTGGTTTGTCTTAAAAAGTTGCAGTGGAGCTTTGGATACCGTATATCAGTTTGCTCTTCCAGAAAAAGTGGAGACAGTTAAGTTCTGCAATTTATTAGTTCACATCCGATAAAAGAGTATTTAAAATAATGACATATGCCGTCCTGGGCACAAAGAGGTATTGTATATAGATCACAATACTTTGTACATATTTCAGTGGGTTAGTACAATTCAAGTGACTGATTTTATGTATTGCTAATAATAAGGCAGTACACAAGCATGGTCGACACACAAACAATTGAGGTGTTACTGGTGCAGTGGATAGGTGGAGAAGACCAGCGGTTGGAGTGGTCGTGACCTGCTGGTAATGGCACTGCACTGTCGTCAGGACTGAGGGAAATTGGGGCACAAAGGTGCCGTAAGGAGAATGACGTGCGCCTGTAATTGGTAAAAACATAGGATGGGGTGTTAGATCTGGGGTTCATTGAAAAAGGCAAAGTAAAATTGCACAAAAGGGGACACTGCAGGAAGAACACCCTACCTAAGGTAGTTCAAGCGTCATGACTGTTTGTTGTTGAAGGTGCCGGCGGTTGAGTGCCTGGCGTGTTGATTGTAGTCCGCAAAGTGGATAGGCGATCTCTGTGGTTGCTGAAGAGATTCAAAATAATTTTGTGGTTCAAGGGAACTGGCACATTGAATGTGATATAGAGAAAGGGGGTAAAACAAGGGATAGTATTACCTTGCAGGATCGATCTTGAGTTCAAGTCGAAAAAAGTGTCGGGAGCCGGTGTTTAATGGCTACGTCTAGTGACTGTGGGAGTCCTGTTGAAAAGGGACAAAGATGTATGTAATACAGGGTACGTATAGCTAGCTGCAGAGGTAAGCGTGACTTAGTAATGACCGAGTGGAGGCGGACATACATGCAGAGAAAGGGGCCATGCCCAGTCTTATGACAAAACTCGAGGAATTAAATATGTTGATTTCTAAATTTGCTAGTTCACATGGTTTAAGTGATCACCTGTGATATTTACATGGGATATAGGTGAATGCCGAATTTGTATGGGCTTAGAGCATGCAGCTGGTTTGGAAGATTGCTGATCGCGCTTATGGCTCGATAGTACACGTAAAGTAACTTGACCGTGAGGGGCCATGTTGTAACTTGGTGAAATAGTTGTGGTCCCGGTAGCCAAGTAAGGACAAACAAATGCGCGGAGAACAGGGAGTCCTAGTGCTTACCTCTCGGCGAGCTGTATCAGTGGCTTGCGTTGTTGTCTGGTGCGCATGCGTGATGGCTAGAATATATGAGATTGTTTCTAAGTTAAGCGAGACACGATGCGCATGTGCAAAAGAATAGCGTAGCTGTGCAGAGCATGGGTAGTATTTCTGTAATGGCGGCATCATCGGGAATGGTCAGTGCATCATGGCTCGATACGTGCACTTAATTAAAGACAGTTTTCACAAGATGGAATGTCATTTGGATTGTCCTTTTGCCAAACCGTGTGTTTCTCGTAAAAGGTCATTTAGATGTTAATGTACATTGAAGGAATTGTCATTTCATCAAACCATGCGTTTTTGTTGAAAATACAACCATTTTGCAGAAAATGAGGAAACATACAAAATGCTCAAAAATTAAACAGAGAAACATATAAATACATTGCTCCTTGGAAAGGCCACAAATAGCCAGGGTGAAGGGAATAGAGACCCATTTTGTTGACAGAAACAATCATTTTAGTTGGTAGTACATAGAGCAATATTGCAGTGTAAATAAATGAAGATAAGTTACAAAAGACAGAGTAGAGAAGAAGGAATACATTCATCATGGGAATTTGTGGATAGAACCCATGTTTGTGTTTTGTATGTTTGCTGACTAGTAGGTGGTTAAAAAACAACAACAGGTGTTTAAAGCAGCAGCCGAGAGGGAAAAATGAGGGGTGCTCGATCATTTGTTGAAAAACAAGTTCCATTCAATTGATATATTCAGGTCATTCTTGGCAGAGTCAAGTCGGTAGATCCATTTTTGTTCCAGTTTACGTAGTGCGAGATCTCTGTTGCCTCCACGGAATGGATTGTTGACAGTTTGGAGTACTACCCAGAAAAGATTGTTATGGCTGTTTTTTCAATTTGTAGTGAGCCACTAGGGGCTTGTCATCGACTAGATTTTTAAGGCAGGAGCGATGTTCACAGATTCGTTGTTTTATCTCTCTCTTAAATTTCCCAATGTAAATTAGATCGCAGGAACACTTAATGGCGTATACTGACCATTTTGTTTTACAGTTGATAAAATTGGGAAAGGTCCATCTTATGTCTTTGAGGTCAATCTGTTTTATGTTGTTGGTCAGGGAACATACTGAACAGTTACCACATCTGAAATTACCTTTGACGGGGGGGAGATTCCAAAGGGTAGTTTGGTAGATTTTTTCTTTTGTCTTATCTTCATAGGTATGCACCAGGCGGTTTTTAAGGTTTCTGTTCCGTGAAAATGCAAATCTAGGTTTCATGGGTTCAAAATCTTCTGTGTGGAGTGTATCCCAATGACGAAGAATAGTTTTTTTTGAGGTGATTGCTGATGGAAGTAAATGTGGTTACACATGTCATCTTGGTTTTGTCTTGTTCCCTGGGTGCTGGTGTGAGGCATCTATCTCTGTCGGTATGTTTTGATCTTCTGCGAGCTTGACGTATGATGTGACTCGGGTATCCACGTTCTTTAAGGCTGGTACTTAGATCATTACTTGTGGTTTTATAGTCTTCATCTGTACTGCAGTTTCTTTTCAGTCTGAGAAACTGGCCAAATGGAAGATTTGTCTTGAGGCCCGCTGGATGGAAGCTGCTATATTCTAGGAGAGTATTTTTGGAGTTAGGTTTCCTGTAGAGGGTAGTAGCTAGACAATTGTTGGAAGCTTTGTAGATGTCCAAGTCTAGAAAGGGAATCCTGCTGAGATTGTAGTTGATTGTGAATTTTATGCATGGGTTACGTGCATTTATCCAATCTTTAAAAGTGGACAGTTGTTTGGGGGTGTCTTTCCAGGTCATGAAAACATCATCGATGTCCCTGCACCAACATCCAATGGAGTCCTTAAATGGGTTGGACTCGTGGTAGATGGATTGTTGTTCGAACGTGTCCATGAAGAGATTTGCCACCCCAGGGGCAAAAGTCGCCCCCATGCTGGTACCGTGACATTGTTGGTAAAACGTTTCCTCTTAGATAAAATAGTTTTCCATCAAAGCTATCCTAGTACATTCTAACAGGAATGAAGTAGGTGGGTCCAGGCGTGGTCTTCTGTTCAAGTAGGTCGCTAGGGCAGTTATACACTCTAATTGAGGTATACTAGTGTAGAGTGACTCTACATCTAGAGTCACCAATAAGTCATTACTGCCTTTGTCTGCCGGTTTAATTATGAAAGTATGGTCACTTTCTAATGATTTGAGAGCCAGGCGTTGTTTTCTAGTGAGGTTGTCTGTGTACTGGGTTTTCTTGTTGTCGAAAATCTTGTACATTTCCAGTAGAATGCGTTTTTCAAAAGTGAGGCTCTCCGGGCACACCATAGATGCTAGCGGTGTGAAGGATGATGGTGGTCTTAGTCCGGTTGTTTTTGGTGGTTCTTTTTCAGGACTATCTCGAAAGAAATAGCGAAGGGGATAGTTCTGAAAAACTTACGTAATTCAACTTCTGTACTGAATCTATCGGGCTGTGTTGTAGGTATGAAACTCAGGCCCTTACTGAGGATGTTTATTTCATCAGAGGACAGGATGTGATCACTTAAATTGAAAATCGGAATCACCATGTCTGGGGTGGTGGGACCCATTGGCGGGTTCGCATTTGGTGGGGTCCTTGATATCTTGGTCGTCCATGTCTTCCGCGCCCTTGAAAAAATTGTGGTTGTTGATTTTGGCCTGGGTTCGGCACTGATTGACCACTAGTTGTAGAGTCAGAATCGCTACTGTGGGAACTATTAGAGAAGGTCACGAATTTCTTGTTGTTCTTTCTTCTTGGATTTTGCCTATTATTTGACGCCGTTTGGTTCAGTTGGTCATAAAAACCTGCGACAAGATAAGGATAGGTTTTCTCTTCTTTGTAGTACTTTATATCATTTTGCAATTTCCAAAGCTTTTTATCAATTGTGAACTTCTTAAATTTGGTTATTTCCTCTTCTATTTTTTCCAATTGGGTTTTGATCTCTGAAATTACACAGACTGTTTTAATTTTCTCTTCAAGGGTTTTCAGTTCTTCTTTTTGGATCTTAGCTTCCTCCTCTGCTGTCTCAATTACTAGGATGATCCAGTCTCGTGAACACTTGTTCCCGACACCGCTAAATTTCTTCATGAACCTTGGGTTGTCGAGGAATACTCGAGGGATGTTGCATACTTGCAGGCCTTCTGGTATCACACCTGCGTTTAGGTATTCGAGCATTAATTGCCTGTGAGATTCAGTGCAAATACATTTTTCCTTTTCTGTTGTAAAACATCTAAATCGTTAGGACCAGAATTTTTGTCTGGCCCTGCTGGTGCTGTAGTTACACCTAAGTGCTAAGGAGTATCTAATAATTTTTTATAGAGATCATCGGAAAAGCTGACGACATTGTCGTTCTCCATTCAGTGTTGATGAATCAGCCCAACAACCAAAGAGTTGCCCTAGGGGAAGTATGCAGTAAGGGCAAAAGAACCCCCTTTTTTGATGGGGCCTGACTCCGGAGGGTTTAGGCAACTATATCGAAAAAAGGAACATGGAGTCAAAGGCCACCCTTGTCAGTGACTCTAAGGTGGCTTGTCTTAAAAAGTTGCAGTGGAGCTTTGGATACCGTTTATCAGTATGCTCTTCCAGAAAAAGTGGAGACAGTTAAGTTCTGCAATTTATTTATTTATTTACTTTAATTTATTTTTATTTTCAAAACCAAACAAAACACCACACAATACAAATATTTCAGTACTTATAAGCATCCTTAAACCATCACATTTCACAGTAAAATTCCCCTACCTCCCCCCTGCCCCCCTTAAACTGGAGCCGGTTCACTCGTGTCCACTGCAGGAGCATTATCAGGTAGCGCAGTATTTATGCACTCATCATCCGAGTCCTCCGATTCATTATTACCCTGGTGAGGGTATGCCATAGAGGCCAGCATTTGCCGCCTGGCCAGCAGGGGCCCTGCTTCCTCCTCACCACCCCTAGTGACCGCTTCAAACCACGCTACGGATTCCGCTTCCGCCCATCTTAGGAGGTCCGCCCACCATAGCTCCACCCTGGGTCTGTGAGCCGCTTTCCAGCCCATAGCAATCCTGCGCTTAGCCAGGACATAAGCTAAATCCTTCATCTTGCTGTAACGCTCACCTGACTCCCACGGGGGCGCTGGCCTGGTTCGCGCTGCTGTGACCTCGTCTAAGGAAGACGGACTGGACCGGGCCCCAGATCTGGCTTGTCTGACTCGCAGAAGTATCCTTCTGTAGGTGAGAATAGGGCGTTAACTGTCTGCGGGGTAATGCAATCGGCCTCCCACTTACCCCTCGCACCCTCCTGAAAACCCTTCTGTGCTTCCCCGTAGCGTCTCACCTTAGGGTCTGGAAGGACGAGCACTCCATCCTGCTTCTGATGCAGGGGCGCGTTGGTATCCAGTTACGTCACTGGATTTTCGGATGGGTGAGAACCAAACTTGCTTGGCTTCCAGGTAAGTTTTTTCTATAAGTGGTTCCCCTTGTGTCCATGCATTAATGTTCTAATGCTAGTGTCTTTTTCCCCATAGGGGCCGGGGTACGGAATGCCGGGGAATAGGCACCGACTCGAGGTGAGCAGTGAAATCCTTGTGGAAATCAGGTAAGTCTTTAATGAGTGTTTTGGTAATGTCTTTTCATTCACTCATTAACGCTGATGTCTTTTTCCCCTTAGGGGATGGGTGTCCGAAAATGCCTGGATGCGGCGCGGACGCGAAATGAAAAGGAAATGACCCAACAGGTAAGTCTTGACATGGAGTTTTAGCTTCCCTTTTCCCTTCTTTCTCTCACCTTTTGTTCTTGTCTTTTTCTCCCTAGGCGCGGGGGCGCGACTGCAAATCCGGATGGTCGCTGCTGAACATGGAGGCGCCCTGTAAAGGTGAGTAGAATGCGGCGCTGCAGCGATCGATGGATGTGCTTTTAAAAATAAATGTCTTCCTTTTCAGGATTGTCGGCGAAATGTCTCTGGGATGCAGATTTAGCAGGTGAGGCCTTTTCCTTCTTCTGTTCTCTTGTTCCCTTCCTTTGCAGGTGATTCAGGATGCTGGCAGGTGTGGCAGAAGTCAAGATGCAGGAGCAGACACGGTGAGCGTCCAGCTGCTAGATGCAGAACAACGCGAAGCACGTGTGGCTGATCGGGTGTGGTTTAAATAGCCTTGGAAGAAGTTCCTAGAATGTGTCCTTCCTCCAATCAGGTATGTATCCTTCCCCGACCACGCCCGGGTGGTAAATGAGTCCCACAGGTAAAGTAGTTCCTTTCAGGCCTCAAGGAGGCTGGGGTTCTGCAGCATGGTCTGCATCAGGTAAGTGCACCCAAACACTTTCATAATGAGCCTGGCGCCTATGGCGCCAGGACTGACGTTTTCTATGAGCCTGGCGCCATAGGCGCCAGGACGCTGTCCAAAGGGCCCCTATAAGGGGTTGCTGGGACCTTCCCCGGGGACTTGATGTCCGCTTTTGGGGACGCAGGGCCTGAGCCGGCTCCCCGGGAGCGGGCATCGTGACACTTGCTTATATGCTTTAAGTCCCGGGGCCTTGGGAAAATCCCGAGCATGCATGACCAAGGCGATCCCACGTCCAACACCACTCCCCCACCAGCCAGTTTCGCTTTAACCTCATCCCAAAATCTGTACACCTCCGTACAAGCCCAAAACATGTGCAGCAGCCCCGCTTCCACCTCCCTGCATCTGGGGCATTTCTGAGTAAACGAGCCTCCAAACCTTGCAATTTTCCCGGGAGTCAGATAAGCCCTATGCGTGACATACAGTTGAAGCTGTTGAAGTCTCGCGTTCCGGGACACCTTTTTATGATACCTCTGGGCTCTCTCCCATTGCCCGTCAGTCAGGGGCCCACCTACCTCTTCTTCCCTCTCGTGTCTCAATTGGAACAGCTCCTTCCCAGCCCTCACACTCAGGAGCTCGTATATCCTTGATATTTCGTGCCCGCCCTCCGAAACATCGTACATAGTTTCCAGGGAGACATCAGGGTCATCAGCTAGCACCATCTCGGGCCATCTCTCACTAACCCGTTTCCTGAGCCTAGCATAGGTTATATATTGACCTCTATGCACTCCTGTCTCTTCTTGCAACCTCTGCAAGTCCAATGCCTCCCCTTCCTGCCATATGTCCCCAAGGGTGGCCAAGCCTACCGGTTTCCAGTATCTACGGACCGACTCAAATAGTTGAGTCGTTCCCGCACAACGGCACCAGTGGGGCCTGCTGGGAGAGCGGCTCCAAATCCCCCATCATTCTCCATGTTCTGTGCCAAACCTCCCAACCCAGCCTCAATAGCCGCCCCCTTCCCACCAGTTTGTCCTTTCGTAATCACACCACTTCCCTCAAAAAGTATGGGGCTGAGTCTCCCCGCAGAAGCCTGGCTTCCGCCGAATCTTCAGCTGACAGCCACCTGGCCACATACAACAGCTGCCCCGCCAGATAATAGAGTTCAAAATTTGGCAGGCCTATGCCCCCCTTGTAACACGGGTTCTGGAGTTTCCACAGGGCCACCCTGTTTCTGGAGTTGCCCCACACGAAACCCCTACACATACTATGAAGTCTCGCAAATAGGCTCCTGGGAATCAAAAACGGGACATTCACAAAAAAATGCAAGAGTCTAGGCAGGACCACCATCTTGAGCAAGGCCGCTCTCCCCATCATAGTCAGGGGCAGTTTAGACCAAAACACCATGCTGTTCTTGAACCCCTCTTTTGCTTTCTTTGTATTATGTTTGTGCTCCGCCTCAATCTTGTGATAAATATTCACTCCCAAATACCTAAATGTCTCTGTCTGCCATGGTATCGGCGGGATAGGCAGTCTCTGCAACGGGGCATCTCTGTATCTACCCAAGGGAAACAGACTAGACTTTCTAGGGTTCACCGATATGCCCGAGAGGGTGGAGTAACGGTGCATCACCTCCAACACATACTGCAAGTTCTCCTCCGGGTAACGCAGATAGAGGAGCATGTCATACGCGTACAGTGACACCAGGTGTCTCCCACTTGCCGTGCTAATGCCCACCTCTCCATATTGTTGCCGCAGGCATATTGCCAATGGCTCTAGTGCTAGTATGTATAGCATGGGTGACCAGGGGCATCCCTGCCTGGTCCCCCTAATGAGTTGCCAAGTATCTGAGACTATGGATCCCGTCTTGACCCTCGCCATTGGGGTGCTGTACAACAACTGGACCCACCTAATGTATCCAGGTCCCATACCGTATCCCCTCAGGGCCACTTTCAGCCAAGGCCACCGTACCGAATCGAAGGCCTTGACCGCATCTAGCGACACGGTGGCCAGCTCACCTGCATCTCCCTCAGTTTGGTTAATAATGTGGTGTAGCCTCCTATGATTATCGGTGATATTCCTACCTGGGACAAAGCCCGTCTGATCTGGGTGTATCAGCTTACCGATCACCCACTTAAGCCTATTAGCCAGCACCGCCGTAAGTATCTTGCTGTCCTGATTGAGCATGGACAAAGGTCTGTAGGACCCACACTCTACGGCCGGCTTGCCTGGTTTCAGGAGCGGGATGATCACAGCCTCACGAAGGGACAACGGGAGTTCCCCCTTCTCATACGCCTCGTTAAACATGGCAAGCAGTGGCTGGAGCAGCTCCTGCTTGTATGTCTTGTAAAACTCGCTAGGCAGCCCATCCAACCCGGGCGCCTTGCACGTGGGCAGGTTCTGGATCACCACCTCCAGCTCATCCAAGGTGACCGGAGCGTCTAGCTCCGCGCGTTCTAGGTCGTCCAGGCTGGGCAGCTCTATGTCCTCTAATGTGTCCAGTATGTCTTGACACATATCCTCCCCTGTGTCCTCATACAAATGTCTATAAAACCTGAGGTACTCCTCGTTCACTTCCTCCTGGGTGTTGCATATGCAACCTCCCTCGCCCCTAATCTCATTGATCACTAAGCGGGGGGTCTCACTTTTATATAGCCAGGCCAGCATTCTGCCTGGTTTGTCACCCCCTGCATGTAGCCTCGCCGTGTATTTCTTGTAACTTAGTCTACAAAGTCTATCCCAGAGTGCACAGCAGGTTAACTGTAGATCCTTTATCTTTGTCCTGTTATCACGGGCAGTGTCCTCCTGTCATGTCAGGCTCTCCAGCTCCCTTTCCGTTTCCTGCAGTTCCCTTTCAATACCCCCCTGGAGCCCTTTAGACTTGGAAATGGCTACTCCTCGCACCACCACCTCAAACGCCTCCCACAACGTTCCCACAGAGCGTACGCTGCCCGTGTTTATATCAAAGTATTCATCAATGGCATCCCTCAGGTCCTCCCGGAACCCCTCATCCTGCAGTGCCTCTGTCCTGAGTCTCCATGTTGGGATCCGTGATCTGGGGGGCTGGTGTAGCCACTCTACCACCAGAGGCGAGTAGTCAGATAATACCGGGCCTTGTATTCCGCTCCCACTATTTCTGCCGCTATCTCAGCCTCTACAAACACATAATCTAGCCTTGTGTGCAGGTCCTGTGGTGCCGCATAGTGCGAGTACTGCCTGTCCGTAGGATGCAGCCTTCTCCACACATCCTCCAGGCCCAGGTCTTCCAATAATGTCCCAAGCGCTTTAGCCGCCGGCGCCAATTTCCCCGCCTTGTCAACTGACCTATCCAGTTTGGGATTCAGGGTACAATTAAAGTCCCCTCCCCACACCACCGCACCACCAGCCAGGGGGCTAAGTTTGCCATAGAGGGACCTAAAATAGGCAGCAGTGTCGTGGTTAGGGGCGTACAGATTAACAATGTGCACCTCCCTGTTTTCCAGGAGCCCTGCCACCACCACCATTCTGCCATCCGGGTCTACTGTCGGGCTATGCACCTGAAACGGCACATGCGGCGCCACCTAGGTGATAACCCCTCTAGCGTACGCTGAGTACGTAGCCCCGGCTACATTACCCCTCCATTTTCGCCTGACCACCTCTAACTTCTCCCTGGTGAGATGAGTCTCCTGCAACAGGGCTATGTCAATGCGCATCCTCTTTAAGTACAGCATCACTTTAGTACGTTTCAGATAACTATTTAGGCCCCGTACATTCCAGGTCACAATTCGGAGATTACCCGACGCCATCTACTCGGTCTATTCCCAACCCGCCGCTCCCTTCCATGCTCCCTATGATGATTCGTTTTCCGACTCTCCCCCTACCCTCTATCAACAGTTCCCCCCCTCCCTGTTCCCCAACTACACACCACAGCACACAACCCAACCCCTCCCCCCTCCCTACCCTACCCCAACAAATGCCCAGCTCCATCCCTGGATCTCAGGCCCACCCGCGTCTGATCCTGTCTCGTGTCCGAGGACTAGGACCCCGCAGGGCGTCACCGATCTAACAGTGACCTAACTAAGTATACAACTATTGGGGTCAAGAGGTGCCTCTCGGGAGCTCCCTATCATCTATTTTAGGAGTAGTGCGTCCAGCGGGTCCAGCCGGCTGAAACCACGAGTCACTCCCCACAAGCATAATACAGCACTATATTCAAGTCCCAATGTCTCAGCTATGTCACCCTGGGTGCCATAGCAACATGCTACTTATCTTCCGCAGCTTCCTTCTGGACATCTGATTCCTGCATGTCCAGCCAGTCCATCGCTTCAGTCGGCGTCTCAAAGAAAAGGGATCTGTTCTTGTAAAACACCTTCAGCTTGGCTGGGTAGAGCAACATGTAGCGGTGGCCTGCTTCCCTTAGCCTTCTTTTCACCGACCCAAAGTTCATTCTACTACGCTGTACAAGCAGCGTATAGTCTGGGTACGCTGTGATCTTTCCTGACCCCCTCTCAATCGTTCCTCCCCTCCGGAAAAATTCAAGAATCTTCTCTCGATCCTGATAATTCAGGATCTTTGCGATCAACGGCCTCGGGGGGGCCCCTGGGGCCGGTCTCCTTGTCAGGGCCCTGTGTGCTCTTTCCACCGCGAACCCCTGGGTCAGTCCCCTGCCAGTTATCTCCTGTAAGAGCAAGGTTTCCACGTATTCTGTGGGGTTTGGCCCCTCCATCCCTTCCGGTAGGCCCACTATACGGATGTTGTTGCGCCTGGCGCGCCCTTCGGCTTGCTCAGCTCTGTCCTCCAGATTGCCCACCCGTTGCACGAGGGCATGGAGCTCCTTAGTATGGGCCATCTCCTTCTCCAAGGCCCCTGTGCGCTCCGCAATCGTTCGCACATCCTGTCTCAGCAGGTTCACCTCCTCCTGGACCGCTCCGATCTTGAGGTCCAGGCCCTCCTGCAGCTCTTTCATGGCCAGGCCCAACTTTGTCTCCCAGGCCACTTTTAAGTCAGCAATTGCTGCCAGCACCTCCTGGATTGTGCCCGGTGTCTCTGCCGCTACCGCGGGGGTCTTCTTACTTTTGCCCCCCTCCGCGCCCGGGGCGACTTAGTATAGGCCTCCATCGTGGGCTGTTTGTTCCTGGGTCTAACCATTTTAGAGGACATCATGCACTTATGTCCTGGCAGAAGCCAGCCGCGTCACCCCACCCACAGCCGTCCGCGTGTCGTCAGGCCACTGTTTGCGGGGCTATTGCAACTGTGTTTAGGTATGCCTTTGTTACTCGCTCCCACCAGGCGTGGGTCGCATTCTTTTCAGAATCTGCGCTCACGCAGTATCGTATCTCCGGGCTCTTCAGTGATCCTTCCGTGGCCCATGGGCATGTGCCCTCACTCGCTCTTCACTCCCCCGCCACCGCACTCTGCAGGCTGTGAGGCCAACTGACTTGCAATGTAGCCCAGGATATTATGTCCTCGCTCCCAGGGCAAAGGGGGCCGCTCCACACACCAGCCAGGGGCCTACAGTTGCCTCAGGTCAGCTTCTCTTGTCTGACAATTGTGGTGAAATCCCAGCAGTCTTTGGCCCAGGTCGTACCTCTCTGTGTGTTCTGTTGTTTCTGTTATTTGTTTATTTTCCTGTAATTCGTTTAATTATTTATTTATTTTTTAAGAATTTTCTTTTTTTATTTTATTTATGGGGGAGGAGGCCCGCAGAGTTAGGCTCTCCACAACCCCCAGTGCCGTGAGGAGGCAGCCAGTTAGGGCAGGCTTATTTCCAGAGATCCAGCACACTCCGCTGCGCTGGCCGCCTCTCCCTTCCCTGGCAGCCCAGCTGGCAGTGTTATTGTATATACGGGGCCGCGGTCTAAGATCTTGCCGCCGTCTGTTCCCCTTCACCAAGTTACATTGTGTCCGCTCGCTGCTCGTGGTACGAGCGTGACGCTGGTCTGTGCCCCCGCCGATACAGAATATCCTCCTCGCGATCCTTCACCGTTCGGTCGCGCTACAGCGCTAGGCCAACCTCCGCCGGCTGTTGGCTCGTTCTCGGCGGGTCCCGTCAGGCACCCATCTTGGGCGCCCGCTTCGTCGGGGCTCTTCAGCTCGCGAACCCGACTCGCGGCCCGGGCTGCCTGCCTCCTTCAGCCGCTCCGCAGCGCATCCGCAGCTGCTCATCCATTGCCTGGAGCAGGGTGCAGTAATGAGAATGGGGTCCGGCCGGGCCCCCTTTGCGTTGCCGCCGCGGCGCCCCTCTGCTATTCCTTTGTGCTCCCCGCCATTTTGTTTTCGTTCCACAGCGGGGCTCATGATCTTCAAGAAGCTGCAACTTTGTTTCCCTGCATCAGCCATGCACCAAAGGTTCAGCAAGTACGCTCGCAATGTTCATAGTTAGGTGCGTTTAATCTCAGCGCTAGCAGGAATCCGCGCATGCACTTTGCCACAGGATCATCGTCAGATCGAGGGAGCCTCTCCGGAGTGCTTCCTCTTACATGGCCGTCCTGGCCACGCCCCTCAAGTTCTGCAATTTATTAGTTCACATCCGATAAAAGATTATTTAAAATAATGACATATGCCGTCCTGGGCACAAAGAGGTATTGTATATAGATCACAATACTTTGTACATATTTCAGTGGGTTAGTACAATTCAAGTGACTGTGATTTTATGTATTGCTAATAATAAGGCAGTACACAAGCATGGTCGACACACAAACAATTGAGGTGTTTCTGGTGCGGTGGATAGGTGGAGAAGACCAGCGGTTGGAGTGGTCGTGACCTGCTGGTAATGGCACCGCACTGTCGTCAGGACTGAGGGAAATTGGAGCACAAAGGTGCCGTAAGGAGAATGACGTGCGCCTGTAATTGGTAAAAACATAGGATGGGGTGTTAGATCTGGGGTTCATTGAAAAAGGCAAAGTAGAATTGCACAAAAGGGGACACTGCAGGAAGAACAGCCTACCTAAGGTAGTTCAAGCGTCATGACTGTTTGCTGTTGAAGGTGCCGGCGGTTGAGTGCCTGGCATGTTGATTGTAGTCCGCAAAGTGGATAGGCGATCTCTGTGGTTATTGAAGAGATTCAAAATAATTTTGTGGTTCAAGGGAACTGGCACATTGAATGTGATATAGAGAAAGGGGATAAAACAAGGGATAGTATTACCTTGCAGGATCGATCTTGAGGTCAAGTCGAATAAAGTGGCGGGAGCCGGTGTTTAATGGCTATATCTAGTGACTGTGGGAGTCCTGTTGAAAAGGGACAAAGATGTATGTAATACAGGGTACGTATAGCTAGCTGCAGAGGTAAGCGTGACTTAGTAATGACCGAGTGGAGGCGGACATACATGCAGAGAAAGGGGCCATGCCCAGTCTTATGACAAAACTCGAGGAATGAAATATGTTGATTTCTAAATTTGCTAGTTCACATGGTTTAAGTGATCACCCGTGATATTTACATGGGATATAGGTGAATGCCGAATTTGTATGGGCTTAGAGCATGCAGCTGGTTTGGAAGATTGCTGATCGCGCTTATGGCTCGATAGTACAAATAAAGTAATTTGACTGTGAGGGGCCATGTTGTAACTTAGTGAAATAGCTGTGGTCCCGGTAGCCAAGTAAGGACAAACAAATGCGCGGAGTACAGGGTGTCCTAGTGCTTACCTCTCAGCGAGCTGTATCAGTGGCTTGCGTTGTTGTCTGAATGGTGTGCATGCGTGATGGCTAGAATATGAGATCATTTCTAAGTTAAGCGAGACACGATGCGCATGTGCAAACGAATAGCGTAGCTATGTAGAGCATGGGTAGTATTTCTGTAATGGCGGCATCGTCGGGAATGGTCAGTGCATCATGGCTCGATACTTGCACTTAATTAAAGACAGTTTTTACAAGATAGAATGTCGTTTGGATTGTCCTTTTGCCAAACCGTGTGTTTTTCGTAAAAGGTCATTTAGATGTTAATGTACATTGAAGGAATTATCATTTCATCAAACCATGCGTTTTTGTTGAAAATACAACCATTTTGCAGAAAATGAGGAAACATACAAAAATGCTCTAAAATTTAACAGAGAAACATACATTGCTCCTTGGAAAGGCCACAAATAGCCAGGGTGAAGGGAATAGAGACCCATTTTGTTGACAGAAACAATCATTTTAGTTGGTAGTACATAGAGCAATATTGCAGTGTAAATAAATGAAGATAAGTTACAAAAGACAGAGTAGAGAAGAAGGAATAAGTTCATCATGGGAATTTGTGGATAGAACCCATGTTTGTGTTTGTATGTTCGCTGACTAGTAGGTGGTTAAAAAACAACAACAGGTGTTTAAAGCAGCAGTCGAGAGGGAAATATGAGGGGTGCTCCATCATTTGTTGAAAAACAAGTTCCATTCAATTGATATATTCAGGCCATTATTGGCAGAGTCAAGTCGGTAGATCCATTTTTGTTCCAGTTTACGTTGTGCGAGATCTCTGTTGCCTCCACGGAATGGATTGTTGACAGTTTGGAGTACTACCCAGAAAAGATTGTTATGGCTGTGTTTTTTCAATTTGTAGTGAGCCACAAGGAGCTTGTCATCGACTAGATTTTTAAGGCAGGAGCGATGTGCATACCTACGAAGATAAGACAAGAAAAAATCTCCCAAACAACCCTTTGGAATCTCCCCCCCGTCAGAGGACAAACCACCTTAGCGTCACTGACAAGGGTAGCCTTTGACTCCATGTTCCTTTTTTCGATATATTTGCCTAAACCCTCCGGAGACAGGCCCCCATCAAAAAAGATAACATGCCTTCCTTACAGTATAATGAATAATTCACTGCAGTCGAAATTAAGTCACTCAAACAAACACACGCGAAACGCTTTTCAACACAGCCAAACTCTCACTTCAAAGAAAGAGAGAAAAAAATGCAACATAAATCATGCGTTTCAAAGTACAAGCACAGGTTTCTGACTTGCTGGAATTTAACAGCACAAGGCAGCCAAATGTTCATGACGCCAAATATTTTGCTTTTCCAAAAAGTGCACAGACATGTATTATCTTAAATAACAAGCGAAAAAACATTGTACACTTGAAAAGCAATGATTTGCAGACGCACACACTCAGCTAGATTATGAAATGACTCTTTATGGCTGTTTATTCACTTATAAACATACAAAAAGAATAAATGCAACAAAAAAACACTACATAAAAAGATTAATTATACATCACTGTCAAAGCGCCAGCCATGCAACTCCTCATCTCTGCCAAATCTGCACTGGGAAAATCCAAACCAGGCGAACAGAGATTTGTGCTCAGCGGGCATCAGAAGGCGATATGTCTATCCTTTCCCGGAAGCTGCTTCTGATTTCCTAATCTGGTGCTCTTCAATTCAAACCTCCCACAAATGCAGGATAATATCTTTACAGAAAGTTCACTTGCTGCAAGCCTCCACGGGCATTATGCCAAAATGTCACATGGAAAACTCCAAGAGGTAAACACTTCCCTTTTCTCATGGTAGCACCAAAACAACATAACTTGCTTTCGGCACCTGCAACGTTATCAGGCAAAACAGTGCAAAGCGCGCATTAAAATGCAGCTTTCATTGAGGCTTGAGCGCACCCAGAATGCATTTAAAACAGACTCCATGTTTATTTAGTTAAATATATGACATTTTAAAAGCATTACACACGCATATATATTTTTATTTAGTTTTTATATTGCTGCTTGGTTTTCCAATGGGACTGCCTCTTACCTCACCCAATTGGATGTTTCTTTTCAGCCATTTTACCCGGCTTTGTAACCACGTTTTTAAGCACTTGAATGTCAAAATTATATTACCACCGGAAAGAAGAAGAAAATTGGAACCTGTTGAGGTGAAATAATATCATGAAATCGGAAGTCATTTCCCAGGGCAAATTCTTCTCAGTAGTATGGTTCCTTTTATGTATATTTGTAGGGTTCCAAATTAAAACGGTTTTGCACTGTTACACTGTTGGCATCTTCCATTAAATGGGTGAAATCTACACTTAATCTATGATGATCACTAGGGTCACCATCAACAATTGAGAAATTAGAATAACTTGGCCATAATTCTTCCAAGACCACTATAAAATCTATACCGGAGACCTGATTTCCTCGCTGCCAGGTAACATTTCCACTTTTCGAATCACTAAATTGATTAGAAATGACGAACAGGTTCCAATTTTCCAAACAATCAATCCACTTGTTTCCATCTCTCTTCTTTTGCTTCTGTTGTTGACAGTTGTTCTTTGCCCCGGACCTCTTCAAGCGCTTTTCCGTACCTAAGCTTGACAAGGTGACAGGCAACCGGGAGCAATCGACGACCATTCCCATGTTAAATTTCAGGTTCTTATTAAGGGAAACTGTATGCGGGACAGATGAGCTGGTTGTACAGGATATGGTCAAGGCTCCAGCTTTAATATCGACTTCCCCTATGTGCAAGATATTTCTACTGGATCAATCTTGCTGTGCATAAATATCAAAGCCTTGCTGTCTCAAGTCATCAGCAGGCAAAAATATTGCATCTCTGATGATCTGAGATGGCACTAACAATGCAACGGTATCCACTCTAAAGTAAGCAAAAGAAATCAACCAGCTCAATGTCTCTAGATGAAATTGAACGGAGGCTCGGTACGTCATGCGGGATGGATGGAATGGTACACCTTTTTGAAATAATGTCATCCTTTTGGGAGAAAACAACCTTCATGACGAGATGCTGACACTCGCCTAGAGCTTGTGCCACCTTTCTAGTCTGAACCAATTCCCACACAGCCTCCCTCATACTCACCCCATTTTTACTCAATGGCACTAGAGGCTTGGGTCTAGAGGGAGGGCTTAATGGAACTAGATCCGTAATCTGCAGAGGGGCAAGACCCAGAACCCCCTTTCCAGGTTTCCTCTTCTGTTTGACAAGCACTAGAAACCATCCTTACAGGTTGTTGCAAAGATATGTTGAGTATTAACACGACTTACTGCTTCCACTGCGAGGGGTGGTTCCGATAGTTCATGGCCACTCTTGAGAGTTTTCTCTGAACTCTGATTTGATTTGACCCAAACCCTAAAGATCGGGGTGAGCTCCCTATGATCTTCCTGCCGGAAGTTAGACATACTATTTGCTTTATCTGTCTATACAGTAAGAGATCTTACACATTTCACAGAAGAGTTACTGTTGGTTTTCTTGCAATTTTTTTTTGTCTCCTCAGATTAAATTCCAGACTCAACAGACACCCCATTCCGATCTTTATGCGACTTCTTCCTCTTTTTATTCCTCTTGATCCAAACTATTTCTGGGGACAACGAGGAGGTTGCGATGAACACTGACTCATCCCTTTTCCAGTCAATTTCCCCCATCCTGGTAAATTCCTCAATAAGTGTAACAGAATGGGGAATATCTGCTAATGATAATTGAACAGGGGGAAAATGACCAGCAGCAGGGCAACATGTTCATAATGGGGAGGCGTCTCAATTAACAGATTTAGAGAGAATGTAAAAAGCATACAACAAAAACTAACATCCTCCTTTGATGCTAAAACTGCAGGTTGCACCAAGATGTTGTCCAGCTTATCTGAATTTCTTTAACCCCATCTTTAAGGAGATCATAAATTCACACAAGAGTTTTCAGTATAAAAGGTAAAGCTGCCAGAGTAGGAGCTCTCATTTCCGCATTAGGATGAGTAGAGTACTCACTGGAGCTGTGTTGATTCTGTATGGGTAATTCCTAAATAGAAAATGCTCTAAAGTTGTTAAAGATTACCCTAAAGCTAGGTGTACATTATGGCTGGTTTGCCTGTTAGCCAGCTTAGCCTAAATATGCATAATAGTCTTTTTTAAAGTGCATGTATGAATACATAAATGTTTACTCTTGAGGACAAAGCTGATTATTTCCACCTCAGGGGAGACATAATGCATCACATAGCCTCATGGAAAAAGAAATGCTCTGTTTACATATATACATTAAACGCATACAAATACATGGATTTGATACATAAAATGCATAAAAAGCACATGTGTGCTGGAAACAACAATAATGATAGTGTGAGCAATATGTAGGAAACCTAGTTCCCGCAATTCTGTGATGTCTTTTCTTACAGTATAATGTTGCTTGTGCAAAGCATGCATGTGCATCAGAACATCAAACTAAAGTGCTACCCAAATTCTCCCTCCTATGGGAGTAAAGTGAACATGCACAAACAAGTGCTGGACCTGGTCAGAAATACCCAAAGCGTCTCTGAAAGTGCTAGGTGACTGCTAGCTAAGACTATTTGCGATATTGATGCTGTGCTAAGGACAGAAAACGCTTGGTGCTGAGCACTGGTTAGCTTCGACGAACAGGTAGTCTTTTTCAGGGCTTGTCTTCCTCTGAACTGCAATAGAAAATATTATTTTGTCTATGCTATGATAAGTTTGCAAATATAGCATTACTTTTATGGTCTATGCATACTTATGTCGGCTGGATACCTTGAAGGCAATATATACCTGAAGCTGTTGAGATACATGTGTGGATCAAGAAGTTGTCCAGAATGGATCCCACGTTTTTTTTGAAAACTGCAGGAAGAAGAGGGTCTTTACTGTGGTATCACTACCATGAATGGATTGAACATGCGTCATCTGTGAAGAGAATACCAAGTGTATTCAGTACAAGTGTTCCCAGAAATCTGGAGATTGGTACAAAATCTTTTTGGTGTATTCAAAGTTTGTTATTTAACTACCGACTGTGGTGAATACCATCCATGCATGAATCACTGGGACAGTTATAGTAACCTAAAAACATAATTTTTTTAGAAATAAGGTATCACTGCTGAAATACCTGAATATTGTTGATGTGTATTTGCAGAAAATGCATGGAGCAAACTGCTCGGATTTGCTTAGTACTCTGATGGTTGAAATATGTAATTTGGTCCTGGATTGGGCTTGCTGGCCTGGCCAATTCCTGCTGTAATGATATAGTTTATACTTAACTATAAATCTATAACTCCTGCATATAAAGTACTTCTATACGGTCTCAGCATGCTACTTACCCGTAATTGCTACTCTCTAAATCTGTTGTGCTCCAAAACTGTACGCTGTCTTGCTGGCGGTGAGCGTTTACACGGGCGCTCATGTTCTATGCATATGTACTGGTCTGGAAGGCTTGTTGGTTGCCTGCTGTCTAGTAGGCTAAATGAAGAAACTGTTATGAGGCTGTTGGGCAGCCATATTGAAGTGCTGCAGTTTAATCGCCTCAATGTGATGGTACATAGGGATACGGCTGAAGATGGTAACACCAACACGATTTACCTTAAATATTGAGCCTTGATTGGCCAAATATATGTATGAGATATGCTGAAAATATTAATAAAGCTTTGTTACAGATGCATACATTGATTTTATAGGCAACAGGTTAAAACATGCCAAAAGGTTGCTGTGCACTACTGAATCTACACTCTCAATGAATGAAAAAACATGAACAAATCAGATGACTGCTGCCCATTCCTTGTGGTCATTTAGTCCCTTAGTATATGATTTTAGAAAGAAAATCCAAAAGTGTTCACATTTTGCCAATGTTGAAGCTATGTTGCTATTGGGATTGGTTTTGTAATTTGTGCCACTACAAACCATTGCCGACTGTATTGCCCTTTGCAGTAAAATGGGGAACTAGCTGTGCCAAAATGTTAACTGTTCGAATTCTTGACCTATGTTGATTAATTCTAAAGTGCACTTGGGTGCTGATTTTTGCCTACTGTGAAAGCACCATGAAGCAGACACAGACAACTGAATAATGTTTGGGCTATAAACCTTTATTAAAGAAAAATGATGTTTGGAAAAAAGACCTAACTTGCCCTATGCTAAGGTGGGATTTCTCTACCTAACTGAAACTAATGATAGTCTGTGTCAGGAAGTCCAAAGCAAATGCCTGTCTGTGTCCAAAACCTATACTTGCCCTCACATTTAATTGTATACAATTGTCAGCACCAAAATGAGAAGTGTTAAAAGTTCTGAGCTTCTGCCAGCTCTTGGTTGGAAAAGGGTTTTCCCTTCCCCATGATTCACAATAGTCCACGTTACAAAAGAGGGGCTCGCTACTCCAAGCGTTCAAGTCTCTGAATGTTCCAAAACAACACGATTCCTTGGGCTATTTCCCAGCTCTTCTTCCTTGCTTGCCTATCATCAATTTCACAAATATCATAAAGTTCAGCTCCTTAATTTCAAATCGTACATGTTTTCCTTTATGTTCAATCACAAGTTAAGTGGCTTTTCATTAGATGGGTGTACTCGGTCTAGGCACAGTTGTTGGGCCACATGGTCCACCCATTACAGGGCATGCAACTGACACACCTTACTTGCTTCTTATTCACATGCACACTGCCACTGTTTCAGCTTCACTGTGGTACTTGACTTATTCTTATTTCATAGCCTGTGTATGCTTTACTGCTCGTTTTGCCATCATTCACTTGTTGCACTTTCAAAATCTTATCAGGGCTTTTTCCACTGCCAATGCTTTCAAGTTACACAGTTCCTTATATTTTATGGTGCTTACCAATGCTTGTTCTCTCAGGTTATGCAGTTTTTATCAAGGAGTGGCACCAAACTGTTCTCCATCCAATTGGTATTCAAGCACACTTGCTTTCTTTCGGATCTGTATTCAAAAAGGTTTCCTTTCATTCATATCAGTTATATTGAATAAACCAACAACACATTCCCAGTTTACTCTCCTGCTGGGAACCTATACTGTCTTCACGGGTGTGTATTCATCAGTTAAAAAATGACTGTTTCCCTGCCCCTCTCTTGGCCTTATCAATTTCATCTCTTTTGCAGTTCAGCATTTGCAAAAAAAAAACCTTTCCTTCGGTTTTCTCACCAGCCTTGGGTTATCATGCTTATCAAAAGTATTTAGTTCAATCTTGGCCGGCATTCATACTGCCCAAACGGTACCTCGCTCACAAGCAACCCGTCCTGCAGCAACAACATGGCCGACACCTTAGCGTCCCAGAGTCATTCAGGCTTCTTTGACTCACCGGGTACGTTGTCTCCAGGTGCTGTTCTCCACGGCGGTAGGCTTGCTTTGGCTGTCTCTGCTCACGGCTCGTGGCGTCTCTCCTCCAGGATCTTTGCGCCTCTGTAGTAAGGAGAGGGAGTCTCTTTGTCTCCAGGAGGTATGCAGACCAGCTCTTCTACCCGAGACCTTCCAAGTGCTCTCGCCACAATCTGATTCTGCTGCAACGACTCTGCAGTTCATAGGCGCTTCGGGCACGCGGCTCACTGGTTCCACCTCCAGCCACTCCTGCCAGCGTTCCACAGGCAAACTCCATCCTTTAGCCTCACCTGAAAAGGCCATTTATACCGCCCCCTTGGCCTCGGGTGCAGGCAATGTTCATTGGCTACATAACGGTCTTGGTACATGGCATCCATCTTCCTCGTCACAGTACCAGAGTGGTATGTACTGGGAGATGGTGTATGGGAAAAATAGGGAAGGGACTGATAATACCCTACGAAGGCCTGGGGAATGTCTGACTCCTTATCAAAGGGAAAAGGGGATACAGCATCTCACTCCAAGGGTTCCTCATGCCCATTCCCCAAGTCTCTCCACCCAGGTGATCCTCCCTCGCATAGCCACCCACAGGGTCAGGATCCGATAGCAACAGCTTTTTCCTGGCTACCTGGAGGTGGATATATTGGGGAAAGAAGTGAGGATGCCCTCAGATTCCTCACACTATGTTCATTTTATTGCATGAACACTGAATACACAGACTACATTGTTTTTTTACAGTTAGTATGTCCTTTTACGGTCCATTTACTTTTCCTGCATACGTAGTTTCTTTGATCTTGGTGGTGTATTTGCAAGCAGTGCCTCCTCAACATGGATAATGGCCTATTATGGGTTCCAGTCTTTATTTACTTCTCAAGCCTACTGATATTTTGTCGCTGACCCTAATCACATGTTTTAGGGATTGCCTCAAACGTTTGCCCTTCTTGAAGGAAAATGGTGGTTTGGGTTGCTCTGGTTCATATAGTTGAAGGATTCATTTTTATTTTTTTTATTTATTGGTTTATATAAAACCTTAAATAGTCTTTACACCATCATACATACAAAAGAGAACAATAAATTCCAAATAAAACATCAATCCATGAATAATCAAAAAGTTAATCGGAGTCTAATTCATTAGACATTCTGGAAAGACAGAAGGATCCACCTTTCCAATGTTTTATATCACTTTGCTGAACTTTCTTGTATGTTTATATTTACAGGTTTT
This sequence comes from Ambystoma mexicanum, assembly GCF_040938575.1. Taxonomy (NCBI): domain Eukaryota; kingdom Metazoa; phylum Chordata; class Amphibia; order Caudata; family Ambystomatidae; genus Ambystoma; species Ambystoma mexicanum. The sequence continues at coordinate 651,289,397 of NC_090936.1, forward strand.
TCATTAAAGATCTTCAAAAGAAATGTTAGGGCAAATGTTAGCTTATTATTAGATTTGTTAAAACAATCTTGCCACCATTCTTCTTTGTTAAGCGACTGTTTGCATACAATCACTGGACCAAGGATGGTTGTTCTTTCAGTTGTAAATGCCTTGCAAAATAGAATTAGATGCTTCAGATTCTTCTCATGATTAGAATCTACATCTAGGAATCAAGTTCCCATACTTGGTGCAACGCATGATCACTTCTTTAGTCATAAATTGGTTCATCCTGAATTTCATGAGTAGTTTTCTATTGTGATTATCAGGGAGGTTTTCCAGGTACTTACAGTTTCTTGTAGGACTTCCCCTCTGCTGCACATTTTTCTTAAGCGAGTATCCAGACCTTTGTGTTCCTGTCTGTGTCCAATCTTGTTCCCACAGTTTTTTCTTAACAGCATCTGGATTATTAAGCAGCATACCATTATCACTACTCAGGTCTTCAAGAAAATTTCTACATTGCATTACCCATAAAGATTAGACAGAGGCCGACACTTTGTGAACATAATCATGTATGATGTCAAATTGCGGCGGGCCATTGGGCATAATAATTTTGCGATATATTGCAAGTGTATTCCATGTGACACGAGCATTGATGGAGAGCAAACTAAGTTCATATCGGACTACAGCAGCTGGGGTTCCTCTGTTTAGGCTCCAAACTATTGACCAGAATATATTCTCCAGAATATCCCATAAAGACGATGGACAACCTAAAGCATTTTCTGCTCCAAAGATCAATGGCGGCACAACCTTCTGGATGTAAAAGTTGATGGTCGGTCTCAAGGAGAATTTGCTGTATTTCTTTGTAATTACAGAAGCTTGAACTCCAAGTTGCCGACATTTTGCTTTAGTCTTTTCAACCCATATGTTATCATTTATGCTTCAGCTGAGCCACATGCCCAAGTATTTGGTGTGCAAGACGTTTTTCAAAGTTTCTTTTTGCAACACCCATTTGAACTTTTTTCCTTTCTGAATACAGTTTTTCCTTGTATCCTGTAGGGTGAGAATCATTGATTTGTTCGAGTTAATGTATAGCCCATTTTTTACAACATATTGCCCGAAAGCATAAAGATATCTTTGTAATCCGATAGGCGTAAGATCCATCAGCACAAGGTCATCAGCATATAGTAACCAACTCAATGAAGAACCATAGATCTTTGGATCATAACCATTGACATTCTTAAAGGCGTGACCAATACCTGATAGAAATGTGTTGAAAATTATCGACGCAAAGGGGCACCCCTGCTTAACTCCACAAAAGGTTTTTATCGGCATAGATAGAGTGCCTTTGGAGTCCAGCCGTATATTAATCTCTGTGTTGGTGTGAAGATCTTTTATCGCCATTAAAAGGCTGCCAGGGCAGGTCCATGTTTTAAGTTTATTCCAAAGAATTTCTCTGTCTACGCTATCAAAAGTGTGAGACAGATCAATAAACGCAAGATAAACTTTGCCTCCTTGTCTAATGGCGTCCATTTTAATTAGGTTAATAAGGTGGAGATTTAGACTGCATCCCACACCTTTTAAAAATCCCGATTGTCTGTGACCAAGAGGTCCGCTGCTTGTTAGCCATGTCAGGAATTTATATTGTATTTGTGTCGCATACATTTTCCCGACAACATCCAACAACGCAATAGGCCGATAGTCTGTCGGATTTGTTCTGTTGCCTTTCTTAAAGATTGGCACAACTATTGCCTTCTTCCATGAATCCGGGGTAGAACATGCTGTTGCTATTTTGTCAAACAATGCTTTGAAGGATTCTCCAATTATTGAGTATGAGATTGCAGATTTTGTTACTCTTGGGGCCAAACCTTATAGCACATGTAATTCTCTTATTAGCATTTATTTCTAAGAGTTGCTCTGTTGTAGTATTGTGCCTTTTAAGGGAACGTTTAAGACATTGCCTTTGTGATGAACTCGCTTCTAAATAGAAATCAATGAGGCTGCTATAGTTGCTTCTGGCTCTAATGAACTGACTAAACAGTATGTCAGTATTAAAACTTTGTAGATGCTGACTGTGTTGGTGGAATAGTATTCCTATCCGTGGGCTTACGATATAAGGTGACTGCTAGAGATGTCCGGTCTACCTTAATGAGCAAGTCCAAATAAGGAATAGATGTTTGATCCTCTGTTTTAGTGAATTTTAAATTGGGATCCAATGTGTTGATCCATAACCCAAACTCTGTAACCAGGGCCTGGTTATCCGTCCAGATGATAACATCATCTATATATCTGTTGTTTGAAGGCCGCCCCAATGGGTGTTCTTTAATTTGTTGAAAAAAAATAATTCTTAAAGATGAAGGAATTCCTCATGAGGCAGACTTCTATGAGACTAATAAGGAAGTCTCTAGGCACCTGATGTGGTCTAACTCTGGTATCGGAGGAGCTGGACAACAACGAGGTGCTATTAGCTCGTCTTATTCTGGCTCTAAAGCCAACTCTTGCTCGGTATCAAGGGTTTGAAACAAAATCAGGTTATCTGATAACGTGCTCGGAATATGGGATAAGACTGAGTTCTCTCTGCCTCCCGCACCCCTGAATTTCATCTGTCTGGGGATCAACTGGTGCTAGATCAAGATGTGCCACATGAGGGGCTACAAAATAGTCAACTTCATTGACAAATAATCTGTCATCTTTTTTTAAATGTTATGCACTGTTAAGGTGAAATCCAAATTAGAGTGCAAAATAGGCAAATGCACAGTATCTACTGGGGTTTGAAAACTGCTACTCAGCAATACAGACATTGAGACCACCATTTGTGAAGTAACATCAAAAGGGTTACACATGCCCTCTATATTTGATGGCGGCAAGGAGGTTTCCAAGCCTAAATTAAGAGTCTCCCCTCTGCTTCACAGGTTATATATTTTAATTGATTGCCTCTTGTGGTACTACTGGTCCAAACACATCCAGGCATCTGTTTGGGTGAAAGCAGGGGCACACGCTCCTATACACTCTCCTATGTGTCCATTTCCCATTTTGTATTGGGAGTATTTTTACTACCTACTAGTATTTCTTTGGGAGTATTTGCCAATTATTAAGGAGTAAAAGTGGCCAATACACCCCTTATCTGTAGGGCTGGTTGTGAGTCACACAGATGGGTCTGCCAGAAAGAACCATATATGGAAATGCAGCATCCTTAACCGCAGATCCCCGACATAATTCTCATAGAAGGAAGTGAGCGGTAGACACTGCCTTGGTATGGGGTGCTAGAGATGCCCCCAGCGGATAAACTTGAGGTACCGGTGGAATCAGGAGAGCACACACAGACCATAATATGTGTACCTAGAAAGCAGGCAGCAGCGGTTGGGACTCTAGTCACCTGGAGCACTCGCACTCTGCTCAGCCGCGCTGAGAAGGTAGAGGCCGGGGGCTGCTGGAGTCTTCGAGGACCTGTGGAAAAGGGAACACTGTGATGGGAATCCAGGGGAAGGTATGCGCCTGACCCAGTGGAGCGGAGAGGGACTGGTTGACATGCAGTGAGAAGCAAAGCAACAGCGGGGATCCTTGAAGCCAGGGGGGTATCACAAAAAACGGATCTGCATCATGAAAACGCAAGGTGTGTCCCATAAAACATACCTGACAACTGCAGATTTTTGACTCGGCGGGCATGCACAATCAATGTTGAATTCCCATCAGGAGCATAATAATTCAGGGGCACAAGAAGTCTACCCCAGAATGACGAGGTTATGCTGCCCACAACTCTGTGCTGGAGTGACAGGAACCCACTGGTAACATGCAGGACGGGCACCTGGGGCTCAAGCTGCACTCTAAACAATCCAAAATGGATCTCTACACACACAAAATATCTGCATAAGTCCCTTAAGATGCAATCGACCAGTCAGGACAATAAAGAGAGCAACAAAGACAATCTAATACTGGAAGCCGACAAAGTATCAGAAGATATGGGGGAAATGGGATGTGGCTATCTGAATAGATATAGGGGCACAAGCACACACTAGGTAAAGGAAGGAAGTGAATGGGCAAAGGAAGATGACGAGAGGGAAAAGAGCGGGAAATGAAGGGGGTGGCGAAGCGGACAATGATGTATGTGGGAATTGTGATATTGAATGTGTAACAAACAACAATTTGGCGATTACTGTTGATTTGAAGAGAACATTCAATAAAAATTGGTTTAAAAAGATACTGGGAGCAATCGCAGCTACTATGCTCCTTGTTGGGAAGCATGATAGAGAGGGGAGGTTAAGGTTGAGTGGACCCTTTTGAGGCAAGACCTCTGAAATTTGGTAGATCGAGTGGGCACTGCAGAGACTAAACTGGCGGAAGCAAAGGAAGAAGTTTCTACACTCCAAAAGCAGCTCTCTAACTTGAAGTGCACAAAGTCATTGGAACAGGCAGTAGAGGACGCAGAAGGGACGGCGTGCAGAAGCAACATTAGAATTGTCGGACTCCCGGGAAACATGGAATCTTAGGACCCCACTGACTGTATTGAAAACCTCTGATTCCAAGAAATAGACCTAGACAAGGATCTCACAGGGATTTGCAGTGGAGAGAGCCTGCTGGGCCCTATCGCTAAAACCACCTGCTGGCACCCCTCCGAGAATGCTACTTGCCAAGATCCTTAATTACAAAAACAATGAATTGATACTTCGATACTCAAGACAAAGAGGAAGAATACAAAGAAGAGAAATATCCTTGGCCATGTATCTGGACCATACATTACAAGTGCAGAAACAACGCCGCTCATTTGAGGCAGTTAAAGGTAAATTACGACTGCTGCAACTGAAATATATGCTGATGTTCCTAGCCAAACTGAAATTATATATAATGGAACAGCACATTTTGTTTAAAAAACCATGTGACCTCTCTAATTGACTTGATACCATGGATATAAGTGCCCCGCAGGCTGAAACTGAAGAGGACGACTGGCCAGACTCCTGGGACATGCACGAAGATGACGGAACGTTCCACCTGGTGAACCCCTAGAAACCCCAAACTGATTGGCTAAGCACAATTCTAAGCTAACCCGGAAGGAGGACTAAACTATTATACTATGAACAGTCTTATCTCCTCCATGAGATGAATATTATTAGAAACCCTGAGAATACCTCCAGGTACTATGAGAAGAATTCACCACATGAGGACAGCTGGTACACTCAATACCTACCCTGCTGTCTCACTTTTGTAGCTAATGCTACAACAACTTTCCTTTCATTCATTGATGGCATGGTAATGCAACACTGCACTCTGTGCACGAACCGCAGTCCGCAAAGTGAGGGACTCGATTGGAACGCCATTCTACGGAGTGTGTATGTAAACCTCTCTACTGGCACCTGCCATTGAGCTTTTGTTACATTTGAGGTTTAATTATGTTGGTTTTATAAGTTTGTCAACAGCTATGTCATTTACTGTTCCTTCTATATCTGCTTTAACTGTCTACTAATCTGACCATTCCCTACTTTTTGCTCCTTTGCTCCCACTTACTCCTCCTATTATCCCTAGCTCTTCCTCACCTAATACTTTCTTTAGGAGAGACCTACACAACTTTAATTCCTCACTTTTCTATGATACTTGCGCAAAATCTCTTCCATCTCTCACAAACTTTTCTATTCTCTCCGCGATGAAGCAACATCCACTCTTTTCATCCCTTGCTTTTAGTCTTGACTAACTCTACCTTCTTTCTTCTTTTCAGCTCACTCGCAAACCTGCCCAACCCTGGCTCTCTCCCCATCTCTGTTCTAATCGCCATCTTCTTCGTCGCCTTTAAAGGCACTGGCGCAAACTCCCGTCTCCTGCTAATCATGCTACCTATTTTTCTTATCATGCTCTCTATGACAACTGTATCAACTCTGCTAAACGCACTTATTTCTCTGATCTTCTCCATAGTCCATCTACTCACCCTCGGCGTCTCTTTCAAGCTCTAACAGGCTTCTTTCTCCTCCTGTATCTGATCCTTCCATTAACTCTTCTCCATCAGCATCTGATTTAGCAAATTGTTTCTCTTCTAAAGTTCACTCCTTACGTCAGGACATTCTATCATCACCCTCTTACAACTCTTCCCCTCTATCTGTCCTTACTCCTTATAATACTGTTTCTAACTTCGCTCCTGTTTCTGATTCTGAGCTGGCTCTATTCTTGGCCAAAGTTCACCCCACGGCTGCCCCCACTGATTCCATTCCTTGTTTACTCATTCCCAAAATCTATCTGCTTTTACTAACCTTTCTTGCCTCTCTTTTTAACATTGGTCTCTCCACTTCTACTTTTCCCTCTGCTTTCAAATATGCTATTATTATTCCTATCCTAAAGAAACCTACAGCTTCTTGTTTCAAACTTTCGTCCTATATCTCTCACCTTTTTTATCTAAGCTTCTTGAGCATCTTGTTTACTCACAAATTTCAACATTCATGTCTGGTCTATCTCTTCTTCCTCCTACTCAGTCTGGCTTTTGTCCCCGTCACTCCACTGAAACAGCCCTAACTTGCGTGCTTAACTCTCTTCTTAACGCTCGTTATTCTAGACACTCTTCTGTTCTCATTCTTCTTGACCTATTTGTTGCTTTTGTCACTGTGGACCACTCTTTGCTCTTGGATTCTCTCTCCTCCTTTAGCCTTCGCGGTTCTGTCCTATCGTGGTTTTCATATCTATCCAACCGTACCTTTGCTGTCTCCTAGGGTGGTAACACTTCTCCATCTTTCCCCCTTGATCATGGTGTTCAAGGGTCAGTCCTTGGTCTTTTTCTATTTTCCTTATATACTTCTTTTCTTGCCCCTATAATTTCTTCTTTTGGACTATCACAACACTTCTATGCTGATGATACTGAGCTCTTTTTATCTTTTTCATCGTTTATGCCTGATATTCATAATACTCTCTCAACTTGTCTTTCTGCTATTAAATCCTGGATCACCTCCCATTTCCTTACTTTAAATGCCAGAAAGACTGAAGTCTTATTCTTTCCTTCTAACACTCTTTTGCCACAGTCTCCTCCCTCTTCTATCTCTTTTCCTCCTTCTAGTCTATCTATCTCTCCCACTGCCCGTAATCTTGGCCTTTATTTCGATTCTAATCTTTACTTTGCCTATCATATCTCCCTTACATCCCGTGCCTGTCGCTTCCATCTCTACAATATTTGCAGAGTCCATCCTTTCCTTACTTTTCACGCCACAAAACGTCTTATCTCTTTGTTAATTTTCTCTTAGCTATTCTATTGTTCTGTCACGTTCTTTGGTCTTCCTTATTCACGTCTCGCTCCTCTTAAATCAATCAACCATTCTTCTATTCATTCACTCTGCCTCCTTTCTTATCGGGCCTCGTCTCTTGCCTCACTTGGCTGGCTGTCTTTCTATTCTCAGCTTAAATATAACTTTCTTTGCCTAGTTTTTAAATCTCTTTACGGACTTGTGCCTGACTAACTTGCATCTCTTCTTTCATTTTATTCTCCTTCTTGTTCTCTCTGTTCTCCAGGTCTTTATAGACTGAATGTTCTCTGTCCCCCCCTGTGCTCAATCCCGCTTTCATTCTTTTCAGCTCCTTGCGCCTCTTCATTGGAACATGCTTCCTCCGTCTTTGTTCCATTACTTCTTACTCTTTGTTCCGTTCTTCTCTAAAAACTCATCTGTTTCAGTCCTCTGATTTTTATCGGCAGTATCTGAACGTCGACTTGCACTGCTGATTTTATGTACTGTTGACTTTCTTATGTAAAGCGCTTTGGACCAAGGTGCTATATAAAGCACGATAAAAACAGCTAGTTACTAAGGAGGGGCGTCAAGGGGAAGACTAACAAGATGATGCCGACAGAGAGTTAGTTCAATCTTTTAGAAACATAGCTTGAATGGGGCACTCAGTAGAGGTTATGTCTAAGGACGTGTTATTCAAGATACTGAAGATGCAGGCTCAGATTGCAATCTGGAATGTTAGGGACCTGAATGATTTTGTGAAATGTTGCTGTGTTAAACAATATACATAAACAACAAAAACCCACTCCTGTATGCAACGGATTACACATTCAGTCTTACTATCCATTAAAAGATATATGCATTTTGTTTACAATTCATAATTTTTGCACATCAACCCTATCTGTAGCTCTACTAATCTATAGGTCTTTTCACACTTTGCAGCCTACGGGTACACGAATATTCTTGATGACCCTTTCCCTACCTTAGAGAAATGCTGTTGCTTAGTCGAGCACGGCTTCTGCACTGCTTGGCATTCTGTCCTCGGAGGCTCTGCAGCGGTAAGTTCTCTCTCGGGCACTCTGCTGCATGCCTTCACCTTTGGCTTCAGCGGTTGGGTTTCCTGTCTCCCCATCACCGGGCCGGTTCCTGGTCCATGGAGCCATTGGAGGCACTTGTGCCTCCTCAGCAGCGTCTTGTTCCCTTCTCCTCGGGTCTCTTGGCACTGAACCAAGATCTGGTTCCTCGCTCCTCCAGAGCTGGCTTGCCCGGTCTGCTTCCTCGCTCCACCAGGGCTGTCTTGACAAGGTACACAGTCCTTCCTTGCTTTTTATCACCAGACCGGTCTGTAGTAGACTGCACCACATATGTTGGTTCAGCGGTGGGCTTTTGCCTCCTTAGCTGATATTGTTTGTGTCAGTGTCTGAATGCACTCCACCTCGGTGAGCCACACTCTTTCTCATCCCAGTATGATCTAGATGAATGGAATTCTCAACTCTACAGAGATACGTAGAGGTGTAGGGAACCACAGGGAACTGAGTGGGGTGAATGGAAGGAGGGAACTGAAATGAAGGGGGTGAATGCTGAATTCTCCCAAGGTGATCTTCACTGGTCCCATAGAGGGATTCCCTCCCCATGAGCTCCACCCGTTGAGTACCACCACCAGGTAGACTATCAGGTAGCGTCCACACCTCCCTGGCCGCATGGGAAGGGGCTTTTCCCATGGAAAAGTGGCAATACCCTGGGATTCATCACATACCCTTCCCCTCATGAGGCTGGCATATCCATCTGTTATAGGAAATTGGGACAGGAAATCAACACTACTCTGTTCCTTACCTTTGCCATGTTCAAGGCTAAAACAAAAGGGTTGCAGAGTGAGAAACTAGATGCAAGAATGTGTGTCTTTTCTTAAACTAATCTCCGTAAGGGGTGAATGGTCTGTGATTAAAGTAAACTTTCTCCCAGTGAGTTAATATTTTCGATGTCCCACTGCCCACATTGCTAGGGCCTCAGGTTCTATGGTTGCATAGTTTTGTTCCCTATGAAACACTTATACATTACTGGATGTTCTATTTCCTCATGTCTGTAAGAGCACTGCTCCTAGGCTCACCCTGGATTCATTAAAGTTGGGTACCTTAAGAACTGGTTCGCTTCATAGTATGTTTTTAAGAGTATCAAAACAGATCTGTTCTTCCTTACGCCACTTTATCTTCTGAGGTTTAGCATTGGGAATAAAGCTTTGGTAGTATTCTACCAGTCCCAAGAAATCCCTTTTTTGTACAGGGATTTCCTTTATGGCTCTAACCACCTTTTCAACCTTGGGCTGAATCAGTCCGTTACCCACAAAGCAGTCCAGATACTTCACAGCGGATTGGGCTAAATTACACTTCTTTCGGTTGGCATTGGCCCAGCCTGATGTAGGGCATTGGTGATTTTATACAGGTGTCATATGCTCCTCCCAGGATTTACTGTGGATGATAACACCTAAATTGGCCCCACAGAAACCAGAATAAGGTCTTAGTACACAATCCATTAGCCTTTGGAAGGTTGCTGGGGCACCATGAAGGCCAAACGGAAGTACCTTAAAATAAAATAATCGTACAGGGGAGTCTTTCTTTGTTTTCAGGGTTTAGATGGACCTGCCAATAGCCTTTGGTGAAAGCAAATATAAACGGCTTCGCCCAGTTGATCAATTAGGTCATCTATCGTGGGCATGGCATAGTAATCAAACCGGGACAACACGTTTATTTTTTTAGAAACTCAATGCAAATATCCACGATTGATCGGGTTTAGCTACCAAGACTATCGGCGAGGACCATGGACTTGGAGAGGTCTCTATAATGTCGGCTGCTAGCATCTTCTTCACTTTCTGAAGGATTATTTATTTCTGGCTTCTGGTATCCTGTATGGTTTTAGATTCACCACTTTTCCAGGGGGGGGCAGATGCAGTGAAAAATGCTCTTAACCCTTCCTGGTTCCTCCCTGAAATATCCGGGATCTGGTTTAAGAGGTCTTGAATGTTAGCTGCTGGGCTAGAGGAAGGTCAGATGGTATTCAATTATGTTTCTCCCCTTTCTCAGTTGATAGACTGGCTATCACTCCTGATGAAGACCCTACCAGATCTTCTTTACATTCTTTTAAGATGTTAGAATGGTAGATCTGAGATTTGAGTCTTTTCTCCAGCTGCAACCTATAATTACATGGGCCAGTCTGTTCTAATGCCGCGTATGGACCATGCCACCGGGACAACATCTTATTTCCCGATGTAGGGAGCAATACTAATACTTTTAGTCCGATGGAAAAAGAGCAAGTAGCCATTTATCAGTCATACTGCGTTCTCCCAAGCGATCGTCATGGTCCCATGGAGGGATACCCTACCCTGGTCCCTTTGAAACAGTATTGTCTCATTGTGTAAGCGCCTAACAAGCAAACAAATACATAATAAAAATAGCCTCAGGGGGACTATCGGGTACCGCCTCATCTCCCTGGCCTTATGGGAAGGCGCTTCCCCAATGAAAGCAGTGACAATACACTGGGATTCGTCCCACTGGCTACAGTGTTACAAGTGGTGTTTGCTTTCTGACTTCACTGGATACTTTTGGCGTTTCATTGACCTCAGCTTCCATTCTTTGGATGTCTCTGCCTTCAAGGATACTGTCTTGGTTCCTGATATTTCTGACTTGGATTCCTTGATATTTTTGGACTCGAACTTGGTTACTGGGTTGGACTTGGATTACCCATTTTCTGCTTTGTTGTAATTGTGGAGTATCTGGACGGATTACCTTACATCCAAAGTCACCTTTTTGTACCCACCATCCGACGTCAGTCTTTGGACTGGTCTCCCGATGCAAAGGTAGTGTGACACCCAGGGCAAAGGAAAACCCTAGAAATGCTACAGCGCTTGTGCTGGTGGCCCAGAATGTAGCAAGACATTGAGTACATCACCACATGTATGGCTTGTAATTGGGGAAAGAATCCAACAGAGAAGCCTGTTGTCCTACTTCAACCCATGCCCATACTACACTGACCTTGACCTATGGTGTTCATGGACTTTGCCAGAGATCTGCCAGAATCAATACAAAACATATGATCTGGGTCATAGTAGATTGCTTCTTGAAAATGGCCTGATTCATCCCGTGTGATGGTCTCCCCACAGCTCCAAAACTGGCAGACTTACACTTCCAACATCTCTTCCATCTCTCCGGTCTTTCTTTGATCGTTGTTTCCGATAGGGGCTCACATTTTGCAATTCTGGAGAGCCTTTACTGCCTAAGTAGGAATAGTCGCACGTTTATCATTGGCCTACCATCCCGAAACTGATGGTGAAACAGAACGTGTCAATCAAACAAACACACAAACAATTCATCCGTTGTTTGCGCATACAACATCAAGACGCGTGGCTCTCAGTACTTTGCATAAAACGCACCTCACTCTGCCATCGGCTTCTCACCGTTTTATGTAGCATATGGTCATAACTTGCGCATGCGGTCTCTAGATGTACCTCTGACAACAGCCGTACCAGCAGCAGATGCATGTTATTGACACCACATAACAGTAAACGTGCATACTAGAGAAAACCTGAAAACAGCCCAGGACCGTACTCGCTATTTTGCCAACAAACACTGGCAATGGTCATCCATGTACCAATAGGGAGATACGGTTTGGTTGTCTACACACCACATGAGATTGTCTGGTTCTCGTACATGTATACCACGTTTCATAGGTCCACACAAAGCTGAAGTAGTCATCAATCCTGTAGCTTACAAGCTTGCCTTGCCCAGACCTGGCACGTCCACCTGGTGTGTTTCATTCATCACCCTTGAAACCTTATGTGTCCCGAATACGGCATCATCCGAACATCCCTGTCTGCTCCACTGGTGACCCAGACTCCCGGGTCACTAGGAATCGATTGTACGATCTTATCGACTGGAAAGGATATGGACCAGGGGAACAAACCTTGGAGCCGGCGAACGTTGATGCTGCCTCGTTGATTACACGGTTTCATCGTCTCCACCCAGACTGCCGAGCCGTCCGTGACCAGGAAGGTGGGGATAGGTCAGGTGCCACGGCGCTCTGGCTAGAATGCCGCGTACATGCTACCTGCCCATGCGCATTAGCCACCAGGTCACTGATCGGAACCTACCTTTCTCAGAATCCCAAGCAAAGACACTGCATACATGTCACGTGACCCGACACGACGTGACATCACTTGCTGAGAGAAAAAATCGTATCCCTGCTACAGGGATTTAAACCCTGCTCTCCGAAGACCTTGTGCTTTTCAAACTGGCTACAGTGTTACCAGTGTCGTTTGTTTCCTGACTTCACTGAATACTTTTGGCATTTCCTTGACTTCAACTTTAACAGATTGTGTCTTGGATCCTGATATTTCTGGCTTGGTTTCTTTGGTGTTTTTGGACTCTGACTTGGTTACTGGAATGGACTTGGATTGCTCTTTTTCTGCTTTGGTGTTATTTTGGTTTTTGAAATTTTGGAAATGTGGTACTTTCCTTTGGATTACGCTCGTGGATCATTGGCAGTTGCCTTCTGGACTGTAAGGAAGGCATTGTATCAAAGCAAGACAGACACAAGTGATCACAGTTCAAGGGTATTTATTAAACTGTAAAAATGGGTGAAATAAACACCTAATCTAAATCAAAGATGGGAGCAAGCTACGACCATCAAATAATAATAATACAGTCCTACTAGTCTAGTAAAAAAAAAAGGCCTATACTAAGAAAAACCTATTGCCAGTCCTTACCTCTAAATACAAAATAGTGTGGGATAGTGTTCACAAAGAAAGGAAGATGTGTTCTTAAAAGGATTAGTCGGGATGTTATAGCCAGCCTCCACCTTCCCCATGTTTGAAGCACGGGACAAGGCGGGACTCTCGAGCACAGCACACTTCTGGGCTTCTGCGGCCCGAGTTCATAGTTCCTTTTCCAATATCGGGGCCTTCTGTGCCCAAGTCTTTTATTCAAAGTCTTTTGCTTCAGAGGGCCGGATGTATCACAAAGAACAAACAAATGTTCCTTCTATTTATCTTCACGTCGGGTGGTTACTCTACACCCGAGGATCCCCCTTAGCCGGGCTTCGATCCCTTTCACGGTTTATAGTCATAATGTCGAAAAAAAAATGTGGACAAACAAAAATGTCGAAAAAAAATGTCGACAAACAATAATGTCGACATCCTATACATATAATGTAAAAAGTCATTTTTTAGAAAAAAAATGTCGACAAAAAAATGTCAATTAGAACTATCAACACCTCACCCAACACCCCCTGCCACCCCACCCACACCACCCCACCACCCTCTCACCCCTCATACTCAACACATTCTAATTATATATTTATTTATTTTTTCAATAAATAAATAAACAAAAAGAGTATCATTTACTATGGGGGGGTTCCCCCCCAACCCCCCTTCACCCAACACCCCCCTGCCACCCCCCCACCACCCTCTCACCCCTCATTCTCAACACATAGTAATTATATATTTATTTATTTATTTATTCAATAAATAGAAAATTTCGAAAAAATATTGAAAAAATGTCGACATTATTGTTTGTCGACATTATTTTTTTCGACATTTATTTTTCGAAATTTTGACTGTCGACATTTTTACTGTCAAAATTATGACTGACCACCCCCTTTCACAACATCAGCCTCCCTCAATCTGGCTCAGACCAACAACTCACTGTGGACATCCCTCAGTCGGGTTCACGTTTGTCATCACAATGCAGTTCACTTTTCAATTCACAACGTGTCAGACTTTCGACTGTTCAAGGGGTTTTGACTCGACCCTTGTATGACCACTTTGACATCTCTCGCTGGCCTCTCCTGGGTCCTCTTGGTTCTTGTAGTTTTCTCAGTTCAGCATATCCTCCTTGTTCAGGAGTGGGGCATTTATTAGTCTTTCGAATCAGCGCCCACGTGGTGCCGTACTACTCTAACCCTAATACTTTGGTTGTTCACAAAAGACCTTTGTCTATTATCTTCTTGTCTTTACATAAATGTTGCCACTGCAACCGTGAGCTCAACACAGTCCAGTCTGCTATCAGTTTCTTCCGACTCACCGGCTGTGCTGAACTCGTTGGCTTCTCTTCCGCTGGAGTCCAGGACGGTACCACAGCGGCAAGCTCTTTTCCCCTCCCTGGCTATCAGTGCGGGATGGCCCTGTGTACCGTTGACAACTGCCACACCAATTGCCAGCTGCAATTCCTGGACTTACTGTTCCTTTATCAAAGGTTTTGCAGTTCTTGGTTGAAAAGGGCAGGGGCAATTCCCTCCTTGTCGTCCTTTCGGTTTCCTCCGCCTTTCTCCTTCATTTGAACTGCCGTCCCGGAATAGCTGCTTCCTCATGCTTGTGCCTTTTATCCATGTGGGGAAGGGAAAGGGCTGTCAGGTGTGCGTAGTTATCGGCAATTGACTGACTCTCCCTGACCCTTGTGTTGGGACATGTCAGGTAAACGGCTCTGGTTTTAGTCTGTTGTCTTTCGCTGTGTGAGAAAGTGTTTGTGTAGGAAAAGGGTGGGGAGGGGTAGAGCTTTTAAATATCCTACGGGGCAGGATGACAAAAAGGTGAAAAGGTGTTATAAGGAAGGGGGTACCGCATCTCACCCATCAATGTCCACTTCCACTTCCCGAAGACTCCCCATCCAGGTGATCTTCCCGCACTGGTCCACCCCAGGAACTGGATCCAAAAGCGATGGCCGGTCCTGGCCACCTGGATGACAAATCCACGGGGACTAGCGGGTTAGACACTCATGTTTCTTCGAGGACCCATCATGACTTTTACTCTCCTTTAACCCTCTACAAGTTATAGGAGAACACCTACTTCCCGTATCAGGTAAATCCGATCTGCAAGGGGGATTTCTTGGGGTGCCTGAATTGGTTCAGTTTGGCTAATGCTGTGTTAGCTTTATTTACAGCTTGGGAGTCAGAGCCCGGCAGTCTGCCTGCTTTCTTTCCTTTTGCCCAATCCTGTGGTTAGCGCAGTCTGCTTTTTAACTGCCTGACTGGTAGATTGGGAAGAAGGCTATGCACTTCACCTGAGTCCCCAGGTCCTGACACTAGCCCACGTATGGTAAAGAACCCACCCCCACTACAGAACATACTAATTTTACTCACACCCACATGGCATACATTCACGACTAGATTACATGTTCACATGTCATGAACATGTACATTTAATTACACGGGCTACGTATCTGGGCAGAATGTTGTCGGACCATTTGCCATTGATGACAACCCTTGGACTCTTTTGCCCGAGACTACCCATCCAAACAGGGGCAGACTGGGCACTTGCAGATTGGGTGTTCGCCTGCTGGGCCAGTCCAACCACAGGCGCCAGGTTTGCCCTGGTATTGATTTAGGGATGACTCCTTGTGTATGGTCTCTGCACTCCCCCTTTACTCTCAAGCCACGGACTACTATATCAACAGAGCTGTGGTAATTCAATAGCTCACATTAGCATACCAAAAGACCTTGTGAAACTCGAGTAACTGCCTCCTATGATCCTTGGGGTAAACACTAGTCATCTGCAGTTCCATGGCTGATTATCACATGCATGACTGATAGCTTGCTGTATTAGGTGCATAGTGTTCAGATACGTGCTTGCTCTGCAGTGAACGTGTTCGAGGCCAAGCGGGGATGAAACGTTTTTCTCCTGTTATCAATCCATTTACTGCTGACACTGACATGCTAGCAATGGCTATAGAAGTCTCCTTAATTTGTGGCAGTGTTTATGAGCGCAAATGTGTTTACTGTGCTGCGTGTGCTGTGCCGAGGAATAGTCACATTTTTCACACGGGTTGGAGACACTTACTGCTTGGGCTGCTGGTGGTCTGTCAATCCGCCCCTGTATCCCAATATGGAAACTCAATCCTATAGAGCTGACTGACTGGGCATATAGCACCTCGCTCTCTGAGAGCATTGATTACTTTATTACAGTCAATCTACCTACAGCACCATACCCAGGGACGCTATGTGAAACACTCAAAATCACAATACCTGGTACATGACTCCGCTACAACAAGTGTTGGCAAGACATTGACTGGACAACTGACGCAATTATCACTAAAAATATCTGATGTGGAAAATCCACTGAATACGCACGACAATAAGGAACTAGAACTTAGCAAATTGAGGATTCAATGTCTTGAAGCATGACAAAATCTGGGGAAGCATGATAAAACAGGATACACTGAAAACCTACACAAAGTGGAGAAAAACCCAGCAATCTCCTTTCATGGCTTCTCATTGACGATAAACCTTGGATCATGATTGACTGGATAGTAGTAGACCGCAACACAATATGCTACACACAATAGATCAATGATTTATTCAGAAAGTACTATGAAATCCTTTATAAACACAGTGAGGAACACTTAGATACAGAGATTGCAGACACCCTGCAACTGATTACTCTGCCTACGCTCACAGAGGAAGTATCCCAGTCCCTAGGCAAGCAACTCCGTATTGAAGATGTGAGGGAGGTGGTGTCCGCCCTACCAGTGGGCAAGACCCTGGGGACAAACAGTATACCGTCTGAACTTCATAAACAATTCGGAGATCAGGTATTACAACCTTTGTTTGATACTTATCTCCATGCCTTCAATAAAGGGGTTCTGACACCAACCACGCAAGAAGCCTTGATAGACCCATATTAAAACATGGGAAGAACTCTCAGGAAATAGGCCCTTATAGGCCATTATCTATGCTCAGTACTGAAGCGAAGATTCTCAGTATGAT
Source organism: Ambystoma mexicanum (assembly GCF_040938575.1). NCBI lineage: Eukaryota > Metazoa > Chordata > Amphibia > Caudata > Ambystomatidae > Ambystoma > Ambystoma mexicanum. Next base: position 651,306,307 of record NC_090936.1, read on the forward strand.
CATTGCCAATAGACTAAAACCCCATTACCCCACCTGATACACCCAGACCAGCCAGACTTAATTCCAGAGTGAAACACCTTGCAACGCCTCCGCAGAATCCACCATGCAATAGCCAAAGACCAAAAGACTGAAAACAATCATGTAATTGTATCTGCAGATTCTATTCACGCATTTCACATTGTTGGGTGGAAATGGATGTTTGCCGATCTCAAACGCTGCGGCCTTGGATATACACTTATGAGAGGATGAATACGGGTGGAACAATTTTGGATGCATGGAAAGTTCAATGCAGGACAAGACAAGGGTCCCTGCTTTCCCCAATACTCTAACCTGGTGATGGGGCCATTGGACAGTATGCTCAGAGAACAGTAGGAGGACATAGGCATAATGAAAAGACAAGAACGCCACCTTGCCTACCTATACGCAGACAATGTCTTGCTCTTTCTAAATACCCCAGAAATAGCTCTCCCATTTATACTAGAGATATTTGTGAACTTTGACAAACTATCAGGATTACAAATCAACTGGGACAAGTCTTGCATCTTGCCTCTACACCACAGTAACCAAGTCCTTCACCAAGAGTTGGCTGAAAGCAATTTGAGATGGTGTCTGGATACCGTCTGATATTTGTGCATTGACATATACCACGACACTCAAGCGCACATACATAACGCGGTCAGAGCTCACACAAGATTAGATGGCTTGCTGATGTTCTGGAACAAACTCCCGCTCTCTTTAATGGCTAAAATCACAATAATTAAATCAATCAATGTTACCACGATTCCTCTACCTTTTGCCAATATCCCTTTTCTAATGCCACAGAAATGTGTCACCGAACTAGATATTACACTTACGTCATTACTGTGGGGCCATAAGATACATAGGCCTGCTTTGCAAATACTCCACAGACCTACCACTAGAGGTGGACTAAGGGTACCAGTCTTTGTAAAATGTTATTTAGCCTTGCATCTACAATACGCGACAATGTAGATCTCCGAGGAGGAAACCTCAGAGTCCAGACTATTGAGAAGCTCAGTTGCACCTCATACAGTGAAGGGAGTACCAAGGGCTGGAGCAAGGGGAGTGACACTGCCTCTTTGGTTAGGACAGGAATCCAAATATGGGAACTAAGATAGAATGAGGGTAGGAGTCCCTTATTCACAGAAATCCCATTGGGCCCTGGGTCCACATTGCCCTCCATGATGCTGCATGGCATAGCAACCTGGGGAGATCTATTTCAGGAGTGTTGTCTCTTATTGTTTGATGCAGTAAGAGACACTCCCGATATCTCAGTAGGACAGTTTTTGGCTTATATGACTTTAACTGACAGAGCCAAGCAACATTGGAAAGACATACTGAGAGGACCGACGTCAGGATAATTTACTTAATACACTTTGAGTGTAGCGATGGAGGTGAAATAATATTGCTGGTTTCTGATGTATTAATAGATAAAACCTTCCAAAAGGAATTAAAGATCATAGGGGCTTGGGAGGAAAACCTGGGTCACACCCCTGAATGAGGATTGAGCCTTACCTACTCTAAAACAGTGTTGAGAAACCAGCAATGTAAACTAATACATTTTAATGTTCTTCATACAGTTTGCCTGACCCCAGGGAGAATAGCATGTATGTTGCCCGACTCTATGCAACACTGTCTTATATGTAAGTTACTGAATGAGGACCTGAATCAGATGCTATGGAATGTCTGAAAGTCTCCCAATTTCGGACCGAAGTCCACAACTGGTTAGCAAACCTTGAGTTAGTCTGTACCCCACCTAACCCTGAAGTGTACCTATTGGGCTTACACTCTGTGATCCTAAAGAGTAACAACATAGTGGATCCTGAATTTGGCACTAGTAATAGCGATTAGATGGATTATGATAGCATGGAAGTCCTAGCTAGGCTCGAGCACACTGACCTGGCTTAAAGATCTAGCAAGGTGGAAAAGAGCTGAGTTTAGTGTATTGTAACTTACTCAATGGGAGAAAGCACACAATGGACATTAGGATGCAATGTGAAATGGTTTTGTTAAATCTCAGCCGAGCCACATATGATAAACCACCATGAGCAGCTGGGACCCTCTCTCTGACTTTCATTTCAAGAGACAAAAACAATAGTTGGAGGGTCAAATGCACAGGAATATGCTGCATCCAAGGAGAGTACACACAAAATGTCCAGACCAAGGGAGCATTTGTGTACAGGCACATTATAAATGCCATATCATATATCATATCAAATCATATATCATACACACATGCACACTGAAGGAGCAGCTGGGTTACTAAAAGTGTGGGTGGGAAATAAGTGAGTGGTCCTTTGATTAAAGAGTGGTGCCGCCCCGGCTACAGAGGTCATACTTGTCTGTGCAAATACATCCCTGCCATGTCCTGAACAGTGTTGTCTGCCGTACCCTGTAACTGACTGTTGGTTCACTGTTATTTGTTAAAACTCAAATAGACATTTTTAAAAAAAAGTATAAATGGAGATCTCTCTGTTCATGCCTTACTCCTTATGAAACTAAATGTACACAGTAAGATGAGTTAGTGACCACAATACAGGATTACTTTAATAGGGATGACCGCAGAAGAACTGCTGACAATTCGATAAGGTTGCAGAAGTACGAGTCTGACACAATGGTGGCTTGGTGATTGGCATACTTTTATTTAGGCAAAAGAGGAAACCTAACTCTTCCAAACTCTAAGAGGTGTTTCCCTGCCTCTAATAAGGAACTAAGGAGTTGGTCATAATGTCCAAGTAAATAAAGAGTCCACCGTTGTGTCAAAATGCCTACTTCTATCCCTCACACTTGTAACTAATAAGAAAAAGGGTAGTGGATCTTCTTGGTCCAGAAGAATGGTTCCCTTCTCCTCGACAATGAGCCACAGTTCTGATCGTAGGGGTTATTTTGCCTGTGAGAATGACTCCCTTCTCCAGTTCCAAGTTCCTTTCAGAGGAAACAAAGTTCCAGCTTGTGGGGTTGAAAGGGTTCTAATTCCAATGCAAAAGAAAAAAATCCAACTCAAACATTATTCCTTATTGAACATAGTTGTACCTCACTAATGGGTTCCTGGAGAAAGCCTAACTTCTCCAGTTATTTGGTTCTCAAAGTCCTCACAGAGCCTGGTGAATGACTCCCTTACACAGGCCTTCTTTTGATATGTTTAACGATACACAATCGTCTGGGAGGACACCAGGAGTTATTGTTTCCTTCTCCTGAGGACTCTTTGCTTTCCATTTCACACAGGCTGGGCAGAATGACTCCCTTCTCCCAAGCCCTTCTCGGAGTTTCAGAGTTCAGTATTATCAGGGGCAATACGTCCCTTCCCCGGTTTGCTTTGCACTTCAAAGGTCTCAATTCACATGAGTTTCCAATCTTATGGATATGGGTCCCAGATCTGTGTATTCCTCCTGACTGGGTGTGCTAGTCCTGGTTCACTATCCTGCCAGGTACTGTGACTATGAGGATGACTGGGGTTGATCTTCATAAGAGGATGCATGTCCCAGAACTGTGGGCTTCTTCCCTTTAGGTGCCGCAGAACTGGTTCACTATCCTGCTAGGTTCTGTGACAATGAAGATGACTTAGGTTACTCTTCATAGAAGGATGCAGGTCGCAGACCCATGGGCTTCTCTCCACTTGGTGCTGCAGTTCCTTTTTGCTAGGGGTCTTAGCTTTTACTCCAGGTGCTTCGCTTCTGCTCCAGTATCTATGCTCCAGCATCTGCCATTGCCTACTGGTACCCCTTCCAACCGCCTGGTAGTCCTAGCACCTTTAGGGTCTCTACTGTCTTGGCCCGGTTGGTCTCGGGGTTCTCTGCCCTCTGTTTAAGGCTTCTCTAGACTTCTCTGCCCTTCTGGCATGCTGAGGCGTCTCTGCGGCACTCGCAGATTCTCTGCGGATGCACCTTCTTGCAACTGCACGGTCCTTCTGCTTGGCTGGCCTGGAGTTTCGCTGCTCTGCTTCGCCGGATGGTCCTTCCACGGCAGACCAGATAAGAGCCTCTCTGCCTGACCGGAAAGCTCTCCTGCAACTGCTTCGTTCCTCTGCTGAGCCAAGTCCCCATGCTTGTGGTTCCTCCATGGAGAGTCTCTCTCCTCTTCCTGGCTTCCCACTTCAGCTTTGAATTGATTCTGCTCAATTAGATTTCGGCAACCACTAGACTGTTCATTCATGTTCTCATGAGGGCTCTCTATGCTTCTGCACTGCTTTATCGTCCCAGTACTGATGTTTAGGTCTTCACGTGAGTCAATTGGACTCTCCCTTGTCTCAGTACTTAATGGATACATGTTCCATGGCGAGTTCACACTCTTCCTTGTTATATTGGTGGTATGGCAAAAATATGTACGAACACTAGGGAAAGTGTTGGTGGAAGGGGGTAGAAAGGTGTGTTAGGGTTAGGTGGACTATGTGAATACCATGTTCTCCTCAGGTCATCACTAATCCCATAGGGGGTTTTCCTACCCATGAGATCCACCCGCTGAGTACCACCCCAAAGGGACTATTGGGTAGCGGCCTCCCATCCCTGGCCTCCTGGGAAGGGGCTCCCCCTTGGGGAAAAGTGATGACATCTGGAGATTCGCCACATGGCCCTGAAATTATTTTTCTCCCTAAACACTACCCCAGGATTTTCAATTTTTGTGTCATAGGGTGCAATTAAAGTGGTCACAAAGGGGAAGCTCATTGATTTGGTATTTGAAAATAAGTGAATAAGGGGGCTTAACTGAATCACAGTTGAATGAACTGCAACTCTTGGAGCATGATTCAGGGGTTTCTGCTCATTTGTAAATTGGATTTACAGGTGCCAATTAAACACACTCCTAACCACTAGAACCGAGTAGACAATACAGAGAGCAAAGTGGAACTGGTTGGACAATTGAAGATAGGGCAGATATCCAGAACAAAAGGAGGCAGGATGGGCACTTGAAGAAAGACAATAACATAAGGAATGTGAGCAATTGTATAGCACATGCTATTCTATTGATGGTCTTAACGAGGAGGATAATGAGCAGTATCAATGAGAAGTTTAACTTCTCAGTCTCATCCCTGCAGAAACAGATTCCCTGGAGTGACCCATAGATAAGCAGGCAGTTGTTAAGCAATCACAACACTAAAACTCAACAAGAGCCCAGGCCAAGATGACCTTCAGCACAGTTTTACATAGTATATACTCTCCAGCTGGCCTGAGTCTAGCCAAATTAGTCAACGAATTCAAAGCAAGAGGCCACATAGCAGCTTCCGTAAACCAATCCAACATAGTTTTGATCAACAAGCTTGGAAAGTATCCAACCAAATGCATCGCTTACAGGCCAATCCCCATAATCAATGTTGATGCAAAGGTTTACACTATGATCATTGCTAATTGCATAGACTCGGTCCTTCACATCTGAATGACCTCGGTCTATTGCACTTTGTGCATAATAAAAAAAACATTCACAGTATAAGTCTTATGCTGCACGTATAAGGTAAGTTGTTCAGATTACCTAGCAAGACTAAATGCTGACAAAGCTTCTGATCTGGTATGTTCTACTCTGATTGTTTTTTATAATTAAGTGCATTGCATGATCATTGCTAATTACTGTAGGGGAGACATGGTATCACAAATATGACACTGACAAAGCATGACACTGACACAAAAGATACAATTTGTAAAATCTTTATTAACTTGGAACTGTTTTGAAAAACTCCTGCTTTGCCCTATAACTAGGATGGGACCATCAAATATTAACGAAAACAATCTTAGTCATGTCTGTCAAATCAAAATGGCCTATGCTAAATCTAATGCCTGCCCTATCTCTTGTACAAAAAAGGTGCAAAGAAAGTATGTACATAAAAGGAAAATCTGTGTTCGACAAAGAATAAATGTGGCTGAATCAGCTCTCCTGCCCACGTTCAGACAGCACGGAATATGGTAGTCTCTATAGGCATGATGACGCACTCTGGCTTTAACAATGAAACAGTTCTGAACGTGGATCGCGGCCTGCCTGGCCTTCCACATTAAAGGGTCTTGTTCCAAATAGCGAAACCAAAAAGTTTACACTGGTCCCCCTCTGCTGGGCTCAGACCTCACACAGTTCAATGTTAATCCTCTTTGCTAGGATCAGCCCTTTCACAGTTCAACTATGCTTGCTGGGGCTCCCTTCCCCAAGTCTTTTACACTACGGATCTCTGTTACGCTCACCTGGTATCCACGGGGACGCCCGTATGCCCTGGTTGCCGGATTCCCCCCGGATGTGCTCAATTCGGGATGATGTCTTCTATGGCAGGTGGGCCTGAAAACACAGGAGGACTGGACTTAGGCACAGATTTCGTTTCCTCCCACCAGCCCCTTGGACTCGACCTGATGTCCCCCTCCCCACCTTGTTATGATGTCTGGCGTGCTCTCTGTCCTGCTTTCTGTGCAGGGGCGCATAGTTTTCTGCGGGTTGAAGCGACCGAGTTAACTTGTCTTTGAGGAGGTAAGTTCGATTATAGCAGTCTCTGAAGGCCTTTGCTTTTCTTTCGTGCTATTAATGTCTTTCCCTGATTGTTTCCCCCTTAGGTGTGCAGAGGTTCGCTGGGTGCGCTGCTTGGGTCATGCTCCCGCCGGGATTTATGGACGCGGAGCGTATGAAGAAAGGTAGGTGCAGCGCAAAGTGCGGTGCGCTAATGTCTATTGGGGCTAACCTGTATTCTTTATTCCTTTTCAGGTCGCAATGGTCTTTCTGGGCGTGCAGTGATTTCCGGAGCAGAACCGGCCAAGATATGCCCAACCAGGTGAGGAGGCTATGGTTACTGCTGTGATTGCCGTGAGTAACCTGTTTAACGTTGTCCCTTTTTCTCTCTCCCCTCCAGGTGCTTCGTTCCGGTGCGTGCATGATGTCCTGAAGATGCTGCCAACGAGACGGAAGACCGAGAGCAGCCGGGATCGAAGGATGGAAAGCTGCAGGTAAGCTGGGACTGCTAATGATGTTCTTTTGTCTCCTCTGCAGGTCCGCGATTCCAGGAACGCCGGGCGCTGGTCTCTGAACACGATGAGCGTCACGCGACTGGCTGCAGAATAACGCGATGCACGTTCTTTAGCTTGGGTGTGGTTTATATAGCCTACCCCTGTAAAGTAGTCCAGGTAAAGTAGTCCGGGCTACCACATCCTAAAACACTGCACCGCACAGTCTGGTTCTTAGGGACTAGACTGTGTGGGTGTCTCCATGTTGGCTGCAGGCTTCCACACGAAAAGTAGTCCCTTCAAGTCCCATTCAAATATGAGCCTGGCGCCAAAGGCGCCTGGACTGACCCCAGGAGAGTCCCTGGTGATAATGTACGGCCCTTGGGGCCCCAAATGAACCCCGAGTCTTAACCCTACCTGGCATGTGACCATGCCAGTGGGGTTCTGGGTCACGGTTGTGACAGCACTCCCCCCCAAGCCTCCTCCTAAGGTGATTCTTCTGCCTGGTCCAGGCTTGTCTAGAAAGTTTCAATGAAACGTTCTAATTAAACGTGCTGCATGAATGTTCTCACTAGGTTCCCAAGATCTGTCTTGGGGGCCATAACCCTTCTAATCGACTAGATAGTATAGTTTGGATCTGGTATATTTGGAATCCAGGATTTCTTTCACTACGTATTCGGGTTCTCCATCGATCATGATGGGTTCAGGTGGTGGTATAACTCGTGTACTGGGTTGTACTGGTTTTAGCAGTGAGACGTGGAACACTGGATGAATTTGCATGTTAGCTGGCAATGTTAGTTTAACTGCTGCCGGGTTGATGAGTGCTTGAACAGGATAAGGCCCCAAATAGCGAGGGAGAAAAGTCTGGGTTCCCTTTAGTGGTATGTATTTTGTTGCTAGCCAAACCTTTTCTCCTATCTGATAGTCAGGAGCATTTTTCCAATGTTGGTCTGCAAACCTTTTTTGCTTACTTTTGGCTTGGATTAACTGCTCTGTTGCCTTTTTAGAGGCCTGAGTGATGTTTGCATGAAGAGTCTTTACAGCCGGCATTTCGAGGCTGGGAGGGCTGTCAAGTTCGGAAGTATGCGGATGCCTGCCGTAGAGGGTGAAAAAAAGGTGTTTGTCCAGTACTGGAATGTACAGAATTGTTGTAAGCATATTCGGCTATCCATAATAGATCTCTCCAGGTTCCCTCGACCTGATGCAGCATGCATCGTAGGTATTGTTCAAGAGTCTGGTTGGTCCTCTGTTTGACCATCCATTTGGGGGTGATGGCTGGTGGATAGCCGTATGTCGATGTGAGCCATAGCGCAGCACTTTTTCCAGAAGTTTGATACAAATTGGCTCCCTCGATCAGAAACCAGGACTGAAGGGAATCCATGCAGCTTGATAATGTTTTCCAAAAACACTTTTGCTAGCTGGGATGCATCTGGAAGGCCTTTGAAAGGGATAAAGTGTGCCATTTTCGAAAATAGGTCCACTACAACTAAAATGGTATTGAACCCTTGGCTGGGAGGTAAATCAGTAATGAAGTCGAGAGAGAGTGTGTGCCATGGTGCTGGAGGTATTTCTAATGGTTGCAGGAGGCCAGCTGGTCTTTGCTTCAATGACTTGTTTTGTGCACACACTCCACATGACTGAACGTATTGGATGACGTCTCAACGCCATGTGGGCCACCAATAATTGCATTTTACTTTGGCTAGAGTTTTGGCAATTCCGGGATGACCCTCCATCAAAGAGTTGTGATAATCTGAAATGATTTTTTGTTGTAGCTCTGTCTTAGGGACGTACAGGCGTTCGTCAAAATATGGCAGCTGATTTTTGACAGTGTATTGTTTTCCTTTGGTATACCATTCCAGTAACTCGCTTGGGGTTATTTCCCGTTGGATCACATTTCTAAGTTCAGTTTGTGTCAAAGCTGTGGTGGGGCCTAAAATCCTGTCCTCAGGTATAATGGCCACTGGATCTGGAGTTGCATATTCTCTTTCATCGATGCCAATGCGAGATAGTGTGTCAGCTTTCCCATTTCTTACACCTGGTCGATAAGTGATTACGTAGTCATACTCAGCGAAGAAAAGGGCCCATCGTAATTGACGCGAGAATTGCACCTTTGCTGTTTTTAAATATTGTAAGTTCCGATGGTCTGTAATTACAGTGACTGTATGCCTGGCCCCTAAGAGATAATGCCGCCATGCCTTGAAGGTGGATTTTATAGCAAGCAGTTCCTTATCGGTGATGGCATAATTGAGTTCAGGAGGTGTGAATTTTCGTGACCAGAAAGCCACGGATGCAATTGTCCAGTTTTAGGGTCTTTTTTGAGAAAGAACTGCCCCCATCGCCATACTGGAAGCATCTGTTTCCACGATGTAAGGAAGATCTGGACAAGGGTGTCGTAAGATCGGGGCTGAGGTGAACCTTTCCTTTAGCTTTTGGAAGGCCTTTACAGCATCTTCTGACCATATGAATTTTTTATAGTTTTTTCAGAGAAGTAACGTGATTGGATGCACAATCTGAGAAAAATCTGGGATGAATCGACGGTAGAAATTTGCAAAACCCAGCATACTCTGGAGCCCTTTTACTGAGGTCGGGGAGGGCCATTTTAGAATGGCATCCACCTTGTGTGCATCCATTTGAATGCCTTTCGGAGTAAGAACGAAACCAAGAAATTCAACTTCGGTTACGTGGAAAAAACATTTTTCAAGTTTTGCATATAGTCGATGCTGGCGCAATTTGGCAAGGACAGCGCAGACATGCTCGACATGGTCTTGTTCTGAGGTTGAATACACTAGGATGTCATCTATGTAGATTAGAGCACAAACATCGATCAGCTCCCTTAGGACGTCGTTCATAAAATATTGGAACGCTGCCGGGGCATTGCAAAGCCTGAAAGGCATTACCTGGTACTCAAACAACCCATTCTTAGTACGAAAGGCCGTTTTCCATTCATCTCCTTTTTTAACTCGGACCAGGTGGTACGCTCCTCTAAGGTCTAACTTCGTATAAATCTGGGCATCTTTGACTTGATCTAGCATCTCGGGAATGAGGGGCAGTGGGTAGAGATTTTTCACGGTGATCTGGTTCAGGGCGCGATAGTCAATACAGGTTCTCAAGTCCCCTTCCTTTTTTGGTACGTAGAACAGGGGACTGGCTGCCGGTGATTTGGATGGGCGAATGAACCCATTTGCCAGGTACTGGTCCAGATAGGACTTTAGATGCTGGTTTTCTGATTCGGTGAGCACATGGATTCTGCCGCAGGGGATCTGTGCACCAGGTATGAGGTCAATCTGACAGTCATAGGACCTGTACGGAGGTAGTGTATTAGCTTGTTCCTTCTGTAACACATCCTGGAAAACTTGATATTCTTCAGGGAAAGTACTGGTTGTGCCAAGTGTAGATATGCCGACTCTAGGACTCATAGAAACCTTGAAACTAGACTTGTTTTAACAGGTGGAGGCGCAATCATGAGGAAAAGTCAGTTTTCCTGCACACCAATCTATCCGAGGGTTATGAGCAACTAACCATGGCATCCCAAGTATTAGCTGAAACTGAGGCGCCTTGATGAGATCGAAGGAAATCTATTCCCGGTGTCCATCCTGGCACAGCAGGGTTATTCCTGCCATACATTGGGTTACTGGTCCGGAAGCAATTTCAGTCCCATCTACTGTGGTCACCTTTTCTGTGTTCGGCTTAAAACTTAAGGGAAGCCCCATCCATGCGGCCAGATCTTGATCAATATAATTCCCAACTGCTCCGCTGTCTATGTAAGCTTCAACGGAATGCATCCTTGAAGGTTGTTGGTGATTGATTAGGATCACTGGTATTGCAAAATGTGAGGTCGGTGGCTCATTCTTCTCACTCGACAAACTGACCTCTACTTTTGTCGAGCTAGGCAGTTTTCCGACTCCTTACTCTCATCCGTTTCTGTAGCTCCCACAATTCACTTGGGGGGGTTTTATTGGACAGTCTTTTAAGACGTGCCCCGATTGTTCGCAGTACAAACATAACTGCTGTTGCCTTCTCTTGTCTCTTTCGGCTTTTGTTAACGGTGGTCATATGCCTCCAATTTGCATTGGCTCTGTGGTATTCTCTGACGTGCACGAGTAGCATCCTTGGTTCGTAGATACATGGCACGTGTGTTGGATTTGGACCGATCCGCTTTCTGATCTTGTAGTCGATGATCTAATTGCACCACCAGATTGATAAATTCACTACAGTCTCTAGGTGGGTCAACTACCTGAACAAAGACGTCCTTTAATTCCCCTCGAAGGCCTCTGTGAAACAATGTGGTTCTCTTGTCTTCAGGCCACCTGGTTTCGGCCACTAACCTATTGAAGGTTGCTATGTATGTTAGTAAGTCCTGATTCCCCTGCCGGAGTGATAAGAGTTTGTTTGCTACAGCTTGTTCAAGGGTGTGTCGTGCAAAGAGCTTTTCCATTTCCCTTTGGAAGCCCCCAAAGTCACGTAGTAATGGATCATCATAGCTCACAAGCAGCAATGACCAATCTGCTGCACTACCACTTAGATATGACAAAATAAATGCTACTCGTGCTTGATCGTTAGGGAATGCAGCCGGTCTGCAGAGGAAATGAAGGCGACATTGATTCATGAATGCTGCACACTTTCTTGGATCTCCTGAAAACCTTTCTGACAGTGCTAACTGTATTGTTCCGGGTAAATTGATTTGCACTGGAGCGGTAGACGACGTGGTTGCCTGTGCCGGCGAAGTTGTCCCGGGTAACGGAGCTTGCCCAGCCTGTGATTGCAGTAGTTGCCTGCTGAGTTCTTCAGTGCGATCCTTGGTGACGACAAGATCCCTTCGCAGGGTATTAGTCTCTTGCTTAGCCGAATGCACTTTGGCGCGTAATTGTCCTAATAACTGGGCCAGTTGGTCCATTTCTGAAGTCTCCATGGTGCCCAGGTGGATTTTGTTATGAGGCTTTGCGTTCTGTTACGCTCACCTGGTATCCACGGGGACGCCCGTATGCCCTGGTTGCCGGATTCCCCCCGGATGTGCTCAATTCGGGATGTCTTCTATGGCAGGTGGGCCTGAAAACACAGGAGGACTGGACTTAGGCACAGATTTCGTTTCCTCCCACCAGTCCCTTGGACTCGACCTGATGGCCCCCTCCTTACCTTGTTATGATGTCTGGCGTGCTCTCCGTCCTGCTTTCTGCGCAGGGGTGTGTAGTTTTCTGCAGGTTGAAGCGACCGAGTTAACTCCACTGGTGCCAACCCATTCAAGTGTCTTTAAGGAGGTAAATTCGATTATAGCAGTCTCTGAAGGCCTTTGCTTTTCTTTCGTGCTAATCATGTCTTTCCCTGATTGTTTCCCCCTTAGGTGTGCAGAGGTTCGCTGGGTGCACTGCTTGGGTCAGGCTCCCGCCGGGATTTATGGACGCGAAGCGTATGAAGAAAGGTAGGTTCAGCGCAAAGTGCGGCGCGCTAATGTCTATTGGGGCCAACCTGTATTCTTTATTCCTTTTCAGGTCACGATGGTCTTTCTGAGCGTGCAGTGATTTCCGGAGCGGAACCGGCCAAGATATGCCCAGCCAGGTGAGGAGGCTATGGTTACTGCTGTGATTGCCGTGAGTAACCTGTTTAACGTTGTCCCTTTTTCTCTCTCCCCTCAAGGTGCTTTGTTCCGGTGCGTGCGTGCGTGATGTCCTGAAGATGCTGCCAACCGGAGGGAAGACCGCGAGCAGCCGGGATCGAAGGGTGGAAAGCTGCAGGTAAGCTGGGACTGCTAATGATGTTCTTTTGTCTCCTCTGCAGGTCCACGATTCCAGGAACGCCGGGTGCTGGTCTCTGAACATGATGAGCGTCACGCTGCTGGCTGCCGAATAACGCAAAGCACGTTCTTTAGCTTGGGTGTGGTTTATATAGCCTACCCCTGTAAAGTAGTCCAGGTAAAGTAGTCCGGGCTACCACACCCTAAAACAATGCACCGCACAGTCTGGTTCTTAGGGACTAGACTGTGTGGGTGTCTCCATGTTGGGTGCAGGCTTCCACACAAAAAGTAGTCCCTTCAAGTCTCATTCCAAATATGAGCCTGGCGCCAAAGGCGCCAGGACTGACTCCAGGAGAGTCCCTGGTGATACTGTAAGGCCCTTGTGGCCCCAAATGAACCCCGAGTCTTAACCCTACCTGGCATGTGACCATGCCAGTGGGGTTCTGGGTCACGGGTCGTGACAGCCTCCCTCTGCTGGGCTCAGACGGCTTTTCTGATGTCGAAGACTTCCGAATGTGCAGGCTTCCTTTTCAGACCCTCGCAGGACCACTTCGACTCAGAATTCAATATTCAGCTTTTTCTCTCCCCTTCTTTCGGGGTTAACTTTGTTGCCTTTTGCTTTAATGTTCATTCACTTTTATCAACTCAAACAATGCACCTTTCACAGAGACATTCGAGTGTGCTGCTCATCGACGGACCACTCGTTACTCAGTATTGCTGATTCCACAGCTGTCTTCATCTTAAAGTTCATTCACAGGTCTGCCTTTCCTTGCGTCTCATCCACACATTTGCAGCCTTCACCTGCGATATATTGTTGCAAACCTCAATCTTTCTTAGCACACACTGGTCTCTCGGGTTGCTTGCCACCTCACCGGCTGTGTGCGGTTCCTTTTTGCTTTATCGATTTTCAATTCACGAGTCAAGGGTAGTACCACAGGCTTGGCCTTGCCTCCCCAGCTCTTCCGTTCACCCGGCAGGGTCGCTGGCAGCATTGAAACACAATGCAGTCTTCGATATTGGGATATCGCCTTCTCCACTCGTCTTTTGCGACCTTGTGAAGGCAACTGTGAGGAATTCGACCATCTACACGGGAATTGTGCGCTCGCCTGGGCTTTTTTGATATTTTGATAATGAAAATGAATGATGGGAGATCAGCCTCTGAAAATGTGTGAGGCCATTCTGCACACATTTTCTCTGCTTATCGCATAAAACGCATATTCACTTGTACTCCGGAAGGACAGAGCCTATAAACGCTGTCCTGCCCTGTCATGTTCGGATGACATGTGCCAGCCACGGATACAGCAAAGCATCTTAAGAAGGGGGAAGACGCACCTTCCGCCGGCCATGGGCAGCCTAATTAAAATATCAAAGGCTCGAGGGGTCTGCTTTCCCATTGTCTAGCTCGGCTGATAGCAGTGCATACTAATGAGAGATAACTGAAGCAAGCCTGTGAAAGGGGCTTGTTGCCGAACAGACAACAGGAATGTGGGTCTAGCACCCCTTTGGTATGTAATATGTCAACCTGAAGCTAGTTCCCATCCCTCTGTATGAAAGGCAGTAAAATGCATGTCTGGGTCCATTAGTTACCATAGTTACCCTTAAAGAGCAGACCTTTTTCAGAGGGGAGAAGTATGTGTTTTGAGGGAGACTGGAAGTCTGCTCTTGTCACAAACTTCAAGGGAGATCTGCACTTTAATTAAGAGTCACAGAGGGCTCAGTTAACCAGAGAGACACCTTGATCTACAACAGACAGGAAAATGGGTTGGACTTTGGTACATGTTGTCACCCCTTACCTTTCCTGTTGCAGAGCACTCTGGTCCTGACCTCATGCATAACAGAAGATTGTTGGTGGGGGACCCAAGATTGGTTCATTAAGGTGCAATTAGCCTACACCAATCATTGGGGCCCATTTGGCTTTAAATGAGGGCTGAAACCCTCACTTAGATCATCCGACGACTTCGAAAGAAGTAGGAAGGAGGACTCATTTGGACCCGGGCTGAAGGTACAGTCTACCTTACATCTTCCACCAGTAAAGGAAGGCCAGAAGTTCCAAGAGGGAAGTAAGATCCCTCTGCTAAATATCTCCCAGGGAACAGAGGGAGATACCGAACTCGGAGGACCCATCCAGCAGATCCAGAACCATTCCCCAGCCAGCACACAGCTTGACCTGCTAGTTTCTGCCAGCAAGCTTTTTAGGTGGGAAGTGCCGGAGAGTATCTGAACTAAGGACAAGGCCGTTGCCTGCAAACCCTCTCCTAAGCTTTAGACCATCAACCTTGAAAGGACGACACAAGCCCTGCAATAAAGCCAGGAGGCGGGCCACACAAACATCAACCAGCATCCATCTCTTAGGGACATTTTCGAGACAGTCGAGTCCTCGAACCGCAACCTGCTGCACCACTGCAGTCATCAGAGCCATCCAAGACGTGTCAACCAGCGTTCCAGATAAGCCAACCAGCACAGAGACAATGATTCTGGACCCCGAGCCGCCGTGTAGACCAGACTGCGGCCGCCCGTCCAGCCTTCGGTTGCCGAACTGCCTACCGCCTGATACCCGCAGCTGTCTCCCATCTCAAACTCTGTCTTAGGATCTGGCAAGCACCCTGGAACCGCCTTGACACTGTCGAGTATCAAGTACTTCTTAAGCACCATATACATTGTGTTTCTTCCCCCTGGTCCTTCTCCGAAGGCCGCTAGAGACAGTTATGACCCTTTGCTCATTGGTACTGAAACCAAATAACCTTGAACAGTTAAGACTGATTACTTTACCAACTACCCTCCTGTCAGTATCCAGAGTGCATCCCTTTCCTTTGTGAAACTGTCTGTCCTCTGTGTTCCTTTACAGGGTGGGTTGTATTTTGTAGTGTGCTAGAACTGTCTGTTGTAGTAATAATAAAGTAGATATTTTTATTCAACCTTGACTGGACAGTCCCTTTTATCATTGGGTAATAATTGTATTTTCGCTGTGTTGCAACTAACCAACGATCCACGACCTTGCAGAGATAAGCCTGCTGTTTCAAAATTAGACAAGGAGCTTTGTAATTGACTTGTGTTTGGATCCCTTCTGGTGTACTAGAGGTGTGGGGCTGATTGATGGTTTAGAAACCGACATTCATCCCTGGACCACTGGCGCCCCAAAGTTGATTCGTCACAGCAACAACCTCCTGTAGGGAACTCTTGGGGTACTTGACCCCCTGGTCTCGTCCCTTGGTCTGTCGCTCTGCTCCAGTAGGTTCGCCGTCGCCCCAGAAGTCCTGCTTGTACTCATGTTCCACCTTGCTCAGAGTGTGTCTCTAGGTTCTGCCTTTTATCCGTGTGAGGAGAGCTAATTAGAATCAGGTGTATACAAATAAGAGGGGTTGGATGTACAAAAGCGGGGGGAATACTGTGTCTCACCATCGGTTACCTCACCCCCACTCCCTGAAGACCCCTCACCCAGGTGATCCTCCCGCACTGTTCTACCAGAAGGGTCTGGATCCAAATTTGATGGCTGTATCCTGGCCACCTGGATGACAAGTCCCTGAGGACTAGCGGGCAAGACACATTTTGGTTTCTCACATACCCTTCCCCTATGCGAGGTGGATAAGTTTGTTCTTCTCTGAAGTGCTCTAGTTTGAGGGTTAGCGGATGAGACACCTTTTGGTTTTTCACATTACTCACTGTGCAGGGCAGGAGTTGTAGTTGATGGTTCCTGTATAGAAAACGTTCAGCTTCAAGCAAGCCAAAATAAGGTGGTACCTTATCTGGCTCCTCTTTGCTCTGGTGATGGACCCTTTCTCTGCTCACATGGGGGTGGGAATGTGGGGATAAGAGTAAGTCATTGGCCTACGATCTGCTTATTTGCAGTGGATGTTATCCAAACTTTGGCAGATCCAGCAGATTCACTACCCCATGTTCAGAGTATGGTGAATACCTTTTCTCAGTTCTCGGTATTCAAGGTTAACTGTTCAAAATCAGAAATCCTAAACTTGTCCTTATCACAAGCAGAGGTGAAAACCCTGAAATGAGCCACCCCCTACAAGTGGTCAAAGATCTCTCAAAGAAAATGAGGCATTAAATTGACAGCAAGAATTTCTTCTCTGCACAAGGTGACTAGTTAGACCACTTGGAGGATATTGGCAAGTATCTTTCCAAATGGTGTTTCTTATCTGTCTCCTCTGTAGGGATAATAGTTATTGTGAAGAATAACGTCCTAGCCCGTACCCTGTGTTATTTTCAAATGCTTCTGGTAGACATGCCTAGAACAGAAATAGCTTAAATACAAAAAACATACTTGACTTTATCTGGGAGGGAAAGAGCCAAAGTATAAAAGACTACTTTATTTTAAGGCAAAAAAGGAATGTTGGCTTAGGTTGTCCTGACCTTTTCAAGCATTTCCTAGTCGCTTGGGTAAGGATTTAAGAAGAATGTATAAAGCTGGGATGTGAGAGACAGTGGGTGTCCATGAAACAATCAGGGGCTGGAACTCACATTTGAGCTCATCCTTGGTCGCCACTGAGATCCGGAGACTGTTCAATTACTCTTAATCCTAACGCAAGGCTCTCCCTACAGGCCTCGGATAAACTGGTGCAAAGGTATCCAGTCATGCTGGATCCTCAGAAGTCACCCTAGCTTACAATAATCCAGACGTTACCAAATGAGGTGAGCAAGGATAGGGATATTTATGCACAGGAGAATGGTCAACCCTTTGAGAGCTGCAAAGTGGATTGTCTGGATGAAAAAGGCAGAGTACAGTACTATCCCCCACGGCACTGGGCTGTACATAACTCGGTGAAACCTGGTCGTAGCAGGGAACTGCCATCATTAGCAAAGGCTCTGCAGGGAGATTTCTCCACCAAAGACTTAATATTGCCATCTACTGGATGTTTCTGGTAGACAAAATCGTTCATGCCTGCTCAGGTCCCTGGTTGCAATACAAAAAGCTGTATTGATGGCATGATACGCACGTCAAACTGCACACCATCATAGCTAGTAGACCGAGTGAATTCTAGAGGAGCTGCAGACACCTAGGCACGTTTTCACGTTTGGTGGAATGCGTAGGCACCTTTTGTGTCGCACATGGATTTCACACATGCGCCCTGCAGCTAAATGGTTATTGCCTCGATGTGGATCCAAAAGGAGCCTTGTGTGGTGAGTTAGGACTTGGCACACCTTGGTGATGCTAAAACGAACGTATGTTCTCAGATTAAGATCTGCTGCACTTGGATCGAGCAAGCAAAGACCGGGCTTCCTCAATTTAGCCCACCCAACTGAGTCCTGGAATGTGTTCCAACCTAATAGACATAAACTGTGACTTCTGTCCCTAAAACGTTTCTGGCATCATAGCTGGGAGGGGCGTGTGAAGCGAATGAGGGTCTAGGAGGAAGACCTGCTATCATAAACTGATGGAAATTATATTTCGCTAGGATTCCTGTTTGTAGCACTGTCTGAATGCATCATGGAAATGGTTGGTAAACAAATTGAGCCAATCAAGTCTGATACCTTACATGTAGCTTAAAAACAAAGCTGAGCTACATACATGTAGAATGAATATGTAAACTTATCTTGTTAAAATGAGTAGATTAAATAGAACGCCTGCATAAATCACAATATACTATCACCGTTTTATTGTACTATATACTTTTAAAAATGCAGTATTTGTTGACCATTTCAATGGTGTAAAAATATTTAACTGTTTGCTCTGAACAGTGGTTCGGCTCTTGGGTATGGAAAATAAATTTAAAGTTCATATAAATATTATACGTCTTAAATGATCAGTTACGTATTTGGTTTTTTTTATGTTGAGAAATTGTTTAAACTGCTTTACATATATTGCACCTTGGAGAATGACCCACGTTACGCAGTCCAATAAGCAATATATTATATGGTCATACAATAATATTCAGACCGTTTTGGGGAAAAATGAAACGCATACTCACCCGAGCCAATCATTCTAGGATCTGTAAATGATTTGAGATGTTTGTATTAACTTTCTCAACTTAACATGTATCTGACATTTGTTTGGTAAGCGCTTGGGCAGGCTCTTCGGGGAAGGAGAAGAACCAGTAACACTTTTTTCAATAGTGGTTACCAAAATGGAATAATGGGTAGAATGCACTCAATTGTATTCATTTGTATCAAGATTAGTGTACTTGAGATTACAGTCAGGAGTGTGTAACCAGTTTCATTTGAGTCTAAAACATCTGGAAAACTGCACCCACATCACATTTTTGTAACTGAGTTTTTATCATTGTTGAAGTACAAGAGCCTGTGAGTAATGATGACCATACAACCATAGGGCAGTATGCTGTTTAAGTAGCGGCATTCCATCGAATCTATGCCCTGCACCTGAGATTCCTTTGGAAAAGCACGTGGGGGCGGAGAGCCCTGCAGAGCTCACCATATAGGCTTGGGTGTTTATAATCTCAAAATCACTGAACCTGTTCAACAATAAAACCAAGGCATTTTCCAAAGCAAGTTGATATCTACTTCAAAAAGTGTGATTGCATGCACCTCGCATCCTTTTAGAAATATGGAGTTAGACTTGCAAACCTGGAGCATGTCCCGGTTTAAGATATACCCACCCGGGTTGTTTGGGTCTGCAATTTTAGAATTGAACCCGAGAAGAGTATTCAAGGAATATTGGGTAGGGCCAATTTCTCATTGTACGTTATTGTGGCCCAAATGGCTAAATTCCTGTTGCAAAAGTTTAATTTTGTCTATTTCTTTTATAGTCACGGGCAAAGTCTATGAATATAATTCCAAGTCTGGAGCCAGAAGATGGAAAGATACGAAACAAATGATCGAGCCAGCAAGAGTGGAACCAGTGGTACAAAAAGCTCCAACTCCAGCAGGAAAAACAGCAGAAGGGAAAGGGAGATCGGGCACACCCCAGAAGACAGAACCAGGGGCGGCCGGCACAGATCAGAAGCCGGCGCAGGAGATGGGGCCGCCTAAACCTCACGAGGGAAGCACCGAAGCTGCAGGACCGGAAACTACCAAACCAAGTGAAATGCGTGCAAGCAGATCACCCCTCTCTTTGCATAGGTCTCCCCTCCCCCCACGCAAAATTACCCCCCAGTTACCATGACATCCAACCCTGAGGAAAACATGGGAATGAGCTGAAGATGTGAACAGGCTGATTTCTATTGCCCATCGGTGTAGCGCCTTCCTCCCCTCGGCCATGCATAGATTTTCAGAATTTGAGATTTGTATGCATAATGTCAAAAACAGTTGCGTAACCCACCTGGCCATGGTCGGTAGCAATGGAGACGTTTTCTAATTGCCTTTTATCCGACAGTTAAAGAGCATTCTTATTTCAGTATTTGCCCATCAAGTCAGCTACATTGTGGGGGCAAAATGAGTTTTTTTAAATTTTGATTTTTTTAAACAATCACTTAGTGGAGTGTGCTTGTTTTTCACTATCTTGTGCACCATCTCACTTTTTCACTAGTTTTTGAAAGATATTTTTATAATACCCAGGGGTGGACTTCCCTATAGGGTGCTCTGGAGTTTTCCCGGTAGGCCTCTGCACCCTGGGCACATTATATTTTGAAAATGTGTAATATGGGGCACCCTTTGAAAATTATTTCCATGGCCTCTTTTGCTTCCAAGTCCACCCTTGATAATACCTGCTACATGATGCCCCATACTCTATTCTCAAATTTGACAATCTTCTTTCCCAGATTTTAGTAGCATATGTGTAGAACGTTCCTGCTTGGTCCTGAGAGCCTCAGAGTAGATTACTAACATAAACATTGCATTCGCTCCCTCATAGCATTATTATTTTGAACGGCATGTCTATATGGTGCAAACAACCTTTTTAATGAAGGGCCTCCCATACTGGGGACCTCTAGGTTTGGTCAGACAGGCCTCCCAAAAACGTATACCTGGTATGCTGGGCAACAGGAAGGTAAAACTGCTTCTCCAACAAAATAGGTTTGACAAAATGTTGAACAAAATGCAAAGGACAGGGTTTGAAATAGAAGCAGGACTAAAATAAAATTCCTTACACACCAGTGTCCCTACGTTGCTCAAACAACTGCCTGATATAACTGTCACCAGGAACAGTGCCTACTAAGTACATTTCAATAGAAATATCTGCCAGTCATCGAAAAGGGGGAAAGTGCAATGTTCCGGGTAAGGAAACTGAATCCTATGAAAGAACTGAAGTTCAGGAGGACAGAGACCTAAAACCCACGAAGGTACAAAACAAGGGGTTCTAACTCTCCAGAAACAGTGTTTGTCCTGAAAGCCGACACGGGGTCCCACTGTAACCCGTGTGTGTTTACAGCTGTCCTAATGAGAAAACCGTCAAGTAAAACAGACGGCAAGTATCCCTTTACCCTGACTGGACTAAAACCCAAAGGCAGGTATATTTATACAGTGTGGTAGAATGGCTGGACTGTTGCACCACCACACTGCCCATTCTGTCAGTGGTGCTATGTGGTGTCATCAATCTCAGTTACTTCGACCAGCTTTCGTTCGACTCTTGTTGGTGAATGAATGTGTTTTCCTTTTATTACCCATCACCCCTAACCCCTCCCTACCCATAGCCCCTTAAACACATGTTTTTGGGTATATCTATCTATGGCTCGGAAGGATAGCTCGGGGGCAACTTGCTCGGCTTGGAAGCAAGATAACACGGAGCAATACTGGTTCGATCCCGGATCCACGCTTCGAAACCTCTGGGTATTAAGCACGTTATAAATAACCTATTGTGTCATGTCATAAGTCGTCGAACAAAAGGTGGGCAAAGTAACATGGTTACCAGGGTCCGCCTGTGCAACCCTACTCTTTCATCCTACACATTGAGGGATACAGCCATCCTGTAGTCTGAAAGGAAGCGATCTAGAAGAGAAGGGCGCCCAGAGAGGAGTAATTAATGAACCAGCATCTTACTCCAAAGAACCGAAAGATATCTGTGGATCATAGTGAAGATAGGCTTTGTGCTCACACATTGCTGTGAGGAATTCCCCATAGCATATGGCGCCTAGAAACACGATTTGATGTACAATGCGCCTTATAAATACTCAATGAATAAAAAATAAATAAAATATCAGCTGAATGATTTCCGAATCTTTCCTGCTAGAAACAGAGTAGAGTAGAAAGCCTAACATCTCAACATAGGCGATTGCCATTATAGAGGCCTTCTTAGAACATCACCTTTTCACTCAGTGCAGTGGTGTTGCATGGTAAGACGCCAGGTCTCTAGAGGCATCGGGTATGCGATTCAGAAGGCAGAGCCTGTATGATACACTATCTCTCTCAAACTGTTTGAC
Source organism: Ambystoma mexicanum (assembly GCF_040938575.1). Taxonomy (NCBI): domain Eukaryota; kingdom Metazoa; phylum Chordata; class Amphibia; order Caudata; family Ambystomatidae; genus Ambystoma; species Ambystoma mexicanum. The sequence continues at coordinate 651,328,215 of NC_090936.1, forward strand.
CTAAAAGTCCTCAGTGTTTTCACTAGGTCTGAAAACCACCACATCCTTAACCCCTTTTGGTCACTCCAGCTGTGGGCCCAACATGGCATAATCTTGATTGATGATGAGACTAAGGAAATGATACATGAGAAGGAACATTGCTCTAAATTTGCTCTCTGTGTGATGCTTGTAGGAATTTAATGACCTGAACCACTGTTTATCGACTTGGATGTGTCAATAAAAGGGGTGGCATATTTGCTGTCATCAAACGACGTCTCTGCAGTGTGCCCCAACTGTAGGTAACAGTCTTCATCTAGAAAGTCATTCTCAGAAGCGGGCTTTTCTGCCCAACATGAGTATGCCAGTCTGCCACTCAGTATGCCATCCCAATGCCACTAAAACACCGGCTGACAAGACCAGGGCCCTATCAGTTTCAAAGGCGATATTAGAGACCTGTTCAGACTGATGCGCTGACATGGGCCGCAGCTGTAAACCCACATCCCCGTTGTTCAAATCAATTAAGAAACGTGACAACAGCACTATAACCGTGTCACACTAATTCTGCGCTACTTATCCCGAATGAGGGTTACATACATATGGGGCTGTTTGTATCCTTAAACTGTCTGTCTTGGGTTAATAAAGCCATCTATAATATAGCGGTGCCCTATAAAACGAAAACTGTTTTGTGGCGCAAAAAGCAGGCGTTTGAGCTAATTTTCCCATGCCAATATGTTGCTCGGTGGCTTTGAACGGGAGGCGAACCTATAAGGATGGGTGGTGCCATGGCACGGATGGCCTATTCTACTCTCACATTTCAGGTGGAAGCGTGTTTTCATGCTTTTTTTTGTAAACCCACCATAATATTGTGTTTGCTCTCTCTATGAATAGCCCTTTTTTATCAAACACATATGCAGTGGTTCATTTTCCCAAGCTTAACAGGGATGATCTCTTCCTTGCGAGGTATGATGACAGCCAACCCCTATCTGGATAACAGCATCCCTGTGACGTGTGTGCGTTCTGCCTTGTTTTCATCATTGACACCAGAAGCAAACTGCAGGGTACCCAGGATTCCACTCCTGTGCCAAATCCATGCAGCACCGCTCTGATGACCCTATCTGAAGGCGGGAAAATTGCAACAAGTACACTTCCCAACCGCTAACAAAACACGCGCGAGCATGTCACATAGTACATGGAGCCAAACCCCGAGTGGAATTGTGACGCCCCTTCCTGCCACACTTCACCAACAACACAAAAGGAATTACAGGGTCACAGGACATTTAACACAGCCAATAACTACAATCTGAAAACACGATTTATGAGGTGTAAAAAAACGAAATCATGCTACTATAAAAATGTTCTATTGCAAATCCCAACCTGCTCCTGATGCTCATGACCTTACAAGGTAAGGATTTCCCCACATGTAAATTAAAAATAGATAACGTGTAACCAAGTGTTACAGTCCTATAATGGCCACTTGTTGTTTTGGTGACATTTGTGAACCATCCGGCCTGCAGCTTCAGGGTTTATGATGTCACCACGACTCCTTGATGCCGTTATAAGACCATAATACATGGGTACCATTTAAGTCCATTCTTTCTCTCTCCCCCCTTGCAATTATAAAAGATCAAGTTTCTCAACTCGCTTCAGTTTGTTAGTTTGGAAAAGACTGGCTTAACATTGGCTTTGAGAGAATGGCATTTAAGAATGTGGGAAATACGGTCTACATTTATAAACGTACTACTCGTGTGGCCTTTTGTCTTTGTATATCTTGGATGTCTTCTTTCATAATATGGTTGTTTATTTTATGCATTCACTGTTGCATTGCTATTGTGTTTAAAAATGTTTGGCACAGATTTTGTATTGCACTTTAAACTTTGTATGACTGGAAAACTGTATTTTGTATTCAGATTTTTTCAACTATGGTTTGTTTAGTGCAAGTTTCTTATGCCGTTTTGACTTAGTATTTCATTTACTTCATTGCTAATGAATTATTGTGCATGTTACTGTCTAATGTGAATGTTTTGTGAGACACTGTTTTCATGAAATGATATCATATGTAAAGACCGGTGTAAGATAATGGTGCCATACCCCTTAGTCAGTTTCCTTAAACTGTGCCAGAGATGGAAATTCTGTTGAAAGCAAACATGTAGGCTATGAGAACGGGTGGGCCCTAGGAGTTGAACATTTCCGCGCTTCGCTCTGAGTTATGGTGGTCTGATTATATGCTGCAAGGTCACAGGTAGTTGGAGGTCTTGCCCGCACCTCCTTGGTATAGGAAAAGAACTGGTTCCTGGTATGTGTGGGTATTCATCATTTTTTCCGGCATACTAAGTGCGAGGTAACCAGGAACTAGTTATTTTCCAAACATGTAGGTTCCCTTGGTGTAAAAAAAGAACATGTCCTTTTACCAAAAAAGGCATATGTTTATACCTTGATACTAAGTCTCAAAGCATACCTTCAGAGTTTGTGTGGCTCTTGAGCCCGATAAAAGTTAAAATCACCAATGTTTTGCTCAGTTGCACACTGGTTCCCTGTATTTTCTTTATAGCCCAGCATGCATCTTTAGGGTGCGTGAGAGCACTCCGTGCCCAGAACAAGGGCGGGACGGAATCCTGATAGAGGTTGTCTCCTTGATGCAAATCGATGTGCGCCAATAGGTTTTCAGGGTTGCATAAATCCTGTATGTTTTTAATGTGGCAGTGATGGCTGAGGATGGAATTCCAGCGCACAGAACCCCTACACAGAGAAGCTCTTTTGTGTTTGAAAAGGTCTGTAATGGTGAACAGCTATAAACTGAATGAAGGGCCTTGCCACATTTATGTACCTCAATCTGGGTTTGCAAATAGACCATGCTTCTGTGAAGGGGGGCCCTCCAAGAAAAGGCCATAAGCTGTATCACTTCTGCATCGTAGTCGAACTTAGGTCTGCGCTGCAGAGCTGGCACACAAACCCTGTTATCCCACTAAGCTTTGAATTTTTCCCTGAGGGCCTGTCCATAAGTAAGTGAAGGATGGAATATTGTTGTCTGTTTTAAAATCTGCATTATTTGCAATAGTTATAGGTACATCTACAGTACCTATCGATTCAATTCAATTTGGTACTGACTCTGGAAACTGTGGTCCCCAGAAGACACTTGTCTAAAGAATGAACTATTTGTCAACACCTTACATTGCTTGGTCATCTGGAGACTTTGAAATATCTAACTCTTTATTGTGACGAGACTCTGGCCCTTAGAATTGAGACTATCAAGAGCTCTGTCAGCATTCTTTGTCAAGATAGCATTCTGGAAGCAAGCAGGCCAGCTCAGGCCTTTCCTGCTCTGAGGATGCTACTCACCCTGCCCCCTCCTCCAACTTCATAGGTAAGCCTTGTGGGACCTTTGGGGCCAATACCCACCAGCCTGCGCAGGTGGCGCACAGTGAACTTTGATGCCCAATTCTCAATAATAAAAAAAAAAACGGAAACAAAGGAAAGAAAAAAACGGAAATATTTTATTTTTATTGCAAATTTGTAAATGCATTCTCCTGGTGCCGTATGCCTTGCATCCAGTGTGAGGCTGCGGCTGCCCCCTCTTATCATGGCTGCCCCATTCTGCCTGTGTTGGACTGCCTGACCTCCTTGTTGATTGAAATCTGATTGGGCCTTTCAAGGAGCAGAGGCCCAATCATCAAAGCCAGCAGGCAAATGCTGGCCCGGCTCCCAAGGCCCCACTCCTAAGGCTCCTGTCTGTTCCTGTCCATGCATGGACAGCCATAGCCCCACATCACTAGTGATGATCTGTCCTCTGGACTAGTTACTGGACTGATTTCTCTGCAACTTCTCCAAAGGCCTGCCATGAAAGTTAGCTTTACTGTCATCCATCTCTAACTTTCCTGAGGCTTCTTCTGTTGCTCTTTCCTTTTAAAATTCGAATTGGGGTGTTTTAGCATTCCTTGTGTACCATCTGCCTTCACTGTTTGATGCTTCCTTTTACAATTCATATTTGGATGTTTTAGCATTCCTTGTGTACCATCTGCCTTCACCGTTGGCTGCTTCCTTTTACAATTCGAATTTGGGTGTGTACAGTTTATTGAACTCCCTATAACACCTACCAATTGTAATTCTACTTCTCCTGAGTTTCTCTTACTCTCTCCAACCTTAGTCTACTAGGCTGCCTAGTGAGTTCAGCCAGAACGGTGCAGTGCTGCCACTCCTCCTTCACTCCTTGCTAATTCTCTGCCTTCCTATGGCTCCCTCTATCCTCCTATATTCTCTAACTGCTACACTATCACCTATCCTGCTTCTCTCTCCAAGTCCGGCAGGAAGCGCAAACAAAACATCCTGAGTGCAACCGTAGACTTCCCATTGCAGACACCTATGTCAGTGTCTCCTCTATTGAGATTTTCACTGATATCCTTTTCTCTGTCCCTTCTCCTGATCTCTGGACCCCCATCTCATCTCCACTCTCTCTCCCTCCTCACATTCCTCTATTAACGGTGGCACCAAGTCGGTGTTCCTCTTGGCTGTCTTCGCATCCTCTTGTTGCTTCGTTAATGTCTATCACACTGGCACCATTCTGGTTCAGGGTCCACAACCCAACCTCCTTCTGTTTCACCGCCTCTTGCCTTCCCTCATTAACGTCCTTCCTTCGGCTGCATCCTCCCTTATCCCTCTCTCCCTCCTCTGAATGGTGTACCAAGCCCCTGTACCCCACCTCAGAAAACCTTCAAAAGCACCAACCTCCTAGCCACTCTTAACACCCGCTCAGCCAACAAATACTTGAAGACATTGACATTTCCGCTCTTACCGAGACTTGGTTTGATGCCAGCACAGTCACTGCTTTTGACTCCCTCCTCCCGTACGGCTTCAAGATCATCTCCAAGCCTCGTCCTCACTGCACTGGTGGGGGGGGTTGCCTTAATCTTCCCTGAAGGGGCGTGGTCTGAGCCCATGGGGTGAGGAGGTCTCTGTGGTGAGCTCCTGCCAAGATCCTGTATTGATCCTTATAACTAATGGTTACAGCTGAACTTATGCCCTAGAAAACCCAGGATTGCTTGCAGGAAGCAATTCCTCTGACTTTGTCGTGTGCCGCTGGAAAAATCGGAGAGGTGCAGTGGTGGAACGAGGGATGTGAAGGTGAGCCCCTGGGGCGAACAAAAGGGCGGCTGCGGCATCAGCCCTGCAATGAAGTGAAGGAGGTGCGGAAGCCGAGTAACAGACTGCCTGAAATGCACGAAGCGGTGGTGATGAGCACTGCCTCGACGCACATAGCATACCCCATGCAGAAGTGGTAGGGGTGAGGTGTGTTGGGCTGGAAGCGGAGCCACTTACGGACTCGGCTGCAGTGAGGGGCAGCTGAGCGCACCATGGTCAACGCCTGCCGTCCCCGGATGCAGTCGTCGAAGCTGCGGGAGGACTGAAAGATTTGGCTGCAAGCAGAGTGTTGGGAGGAGGCTGGCCGGACTCAACCGCTGCGGATGCACACATGGACAAAGCATAAGCAGAACGTTCCGAGCACCTGACGCCCTACAAAGGTTGCCTGCATGAAAGTAGCCCTGCCGCCCTAGGACGGATCGGCTGCAACCTGCGCACAACCCGATACGGCAGAGGCAGCTACAACACGCGACCTACAGCTGGGACACCATGCAGGGGCAGACGAAACAACTGCACACCCGGGTGAGTGGCCTGATACGAACTGGGGCTCGCGCTTGCACTTTGGGCTCCGTCGGTGCACAGAGCGGCCGATGCAACACACACACATGCAATTAAAACTGAAGAACCCCACAATCCTCCTAAATAGACTCATTGGCCCGACTCCTCTGGAGCCAGACTGTAACAGAGACACTAATAGCACCTGGGAATCAACCAATCTTAACTGACATACCCTCAAACTGCAATAGATGGCTGGAGTGGAGTGTCCTGGGACTGACCGGAGGGCGATTGGAAGCGTGTCTAGCTGCAGAACAGGAGAGGGGCAAGGACCACAGGTGTAGCAGCCGTACTCCGACCACACCGGTGTAACGGGCGCCTACCCGGACCATTGAGCGCTGCCTGCAGGGTGAGCACCTGGGCCACAGAGCACTGTGCCAAACGAGCACCTGTCCCCGGTGAATGCCTGGGTGTATGGCAGGCAGCGGGGGCAGTGCTGAGCTGGTCACGGAGCTGAGGAATCGGCAGCTACAGTGGCTCACTGATCTAGTTGGGGCACGCAGAGGTAAGAGTGACGGGAGGGCGGAGAGACTGAACCCCGAACATTTTTATGCATTGGAGACGCCGCCACATCGCCTTGAATACCTACTAATCTGCACCGGCTGAGGCACGCTAAAAAGCGCAGCACTGGCGACCTGAGCTGAAACGAATGCCGAATGTATCGTGGTGAGGCGCCAGGAAGATGGCATTAAAGTACAGATCAGAACGAGGAAGGCAATAGGTGCACCCGCAACAACAGACTAATCTGGTGAGGGAACGCACACGGGCACTTGTTGATGGTATTACCCACCGGCACTGACACTCAGAGTGCCATCACATAAGCCAAACGGCGCGTGAGGTGAGTCCCCCCACTGTGGGCCCATATGTTCCCCCATGTACCTTGTGGGATGACGCTGGCTAGTAGTGGGAACTCACTGTAACATGGCCCCACGGTCAGTGCATAAACTATGTGACACACTGCATTACTGAGAGTGGCTTGCTAGCAACTTCTATCCCCTCACCATCCGAGAACACTTGGGCTACCCGCGGGTCACTCCCCTTAAAGCCACAGAAACGACGACTAGTGAGGGACCCCGCCCTGATGTTGCCTATGTGTTGCACTTACAACTGTGAAGGGACAACTGGGTTCCAGAAATAGGACCCAGCAAAGTATACAATGGAGGGATGGTCACTGGCAAGGAGTGATTGGCCTGCTGGAGGAGCAGGCAGAGTAAAAGAGCGGCAGGCAACCGGCAAGACTTAAGGACTGGGCTAGGGTTACTACAGTGCTCCTTCAGGTCATCATGTCAAGAGGATAATTACTCCCCACGTCACTAAATTTGCACTACAACAGAGACATTTTAGGGGGGACAATAGAAGTCCAGAGGGAAATGTAGCCTGATCTGCGACAGGACCGCTAGCAAGGAAGTCAACAGTCGAGCTGAAGAAGGTGTGCTGGGTGCATACCTCCCATCCGGGACACTTGAACATCCGAGCAGGAATCGTGCAACCACCTGACGGACGGCCCTCACTGAATCTTACTCTGGTGCGGACAACACGACAATGCCCTCAACTAAAAGTAAAAAAGCTCCCACAATCATGGACTCATTCAATGCGGCCAAACACTGAGAGCAACCACAGAGCAGCCCTACAGCAGGAAAAGAACAAACAGCCCCTGAGGCTGAAGCCAAGGAAAATCAGGTACTGGAAGCGATTGCTGCGTCGAGGGAGACCACTAAAGATCTAGTGAAAAGCCTGTCGGAACAGGAAAAAAGAAACGCAGCGCTGGAAGCCGAGGCAGAAGATGCGGAAGGACATGCCCGATGCAACAACGTCCGGCTGCTGGATATCCCAGAGGGGATGGAAGGCCCGAACCCCAAATACATTGTGGAAAATCTCTTGATACAAGAAGTGGGTGCAAGTAAGCTCTCACAGGGTTTTTGTGGAGGAGAGGGCTCACAGATCCTTGCAGAAGTGACCACCGGTGAGGTCACATCCCCGCCCAATTATAGCGAAAATACAAAATTTCCAAGATAGGGAGGTTATCCTGAAATACTCAAGGGAAGGCGGAGAGATACGACGAGATAACTCCAACATAACTATATATCCGGATTATACGCCAGCTGTCCACAGGGCGCACAACTCTTTCGTGCCAGTCAAAGCCAGACTCAGGCAGTTAAATCTCAAATATATGCTGATGTGTCCCTCCAGACTAAAAGTGATATATAAAGGAAAGCCGGTTTTCCTGAAGACGCCAGCAGCGGCCACAATGTGGATGGAACATAACAATTTGACAGAGGGGGAAGAAGGGTCCACATGAGGGGAAAGTAACCCTCTGGAGGGCTTTGGAGCGAGCAAGCACAACACACAGCGCAGCTACCTGAGGAGAGCCACATAACAATCGATTAATGTAATTGTAACTGAGTTATTCACACATGGCAGGGGCGATCCAGGCCACTGAACCTTGGTTTGCAGACCCACCCTGCGCATTGATGGGTGTCAGCCTGTTGCTGGCCCCACACACCTTACACACGATGACCTGGACGGGCCAAGATGGTGCGAGGGTGCCTGCGCGCTGCAGTGAAAAGGCGGCTGCTAGGAGCAGTTATTCAGTTTGGTTTATTGTATGGAATGTTACTAGTAATATGGTAGTACAGGCGACTGAGAGGCAGAGAGACGCCCTAACCCAGTGGCTGGTCACAAGGAGGAGAGTATTACATGTAAACATGTTACATTAAATGCTTAATTGACATTGCCTCCTGGATGCAACTGTTGTGAGTTGTTGGTCAATTTCAGTTCTTTGTTGTTTGCAATGTTGTAATGATCTTCATTATATTGGTCACATCTGGAAACAAAATATTTAAAAAGGGAAGCACGTGGGGCAGACAGTGGTATAAAAGTGTGGCAATGAGAAACTGGAGCCAGAGGACGGGTGAAAGGTGGAACTGGGTTACATTGAGCAGCGATGGCAGCTAACATAAAAGTCTTGACATGGAATGTTAGAGGGATGGGCACCTACATACGCAGGAACAGGATCAGATCCTTCCTAAGGAGAAAACAAATATCCATTGCCCTTTTGCAGGAGACTCGCCTCACGGCAGATAGCAACAGCAAGGTAGCGGAGTACAGGGGAGGACGAGGCTATGGAGCAGCATACTCTAAATATGCACGTGGTTTAGTGGCACAGTGCCATCCTGGCTGATAGCTAAGGAGGTAGACACGGAGGGGAGGTACCTGATACTTAGAGGCAGCATTGAACAGCAGGAGATCTGTATATTTAACTCCTATCTTCCCAATTACGGAACCTCAACATACCTGTCTGTACTGAGTGTGAAACTGGCTGCCTACCGAGACTCCTCTTCCATCTGGGGGGGGGATTTCAATTGTGTCCGAGACCTTGCCCTGGACAGATCTAGCCCCCGGTGCAGGGGGCAAGGATGGCTCCGTCCTCCCTCAACAAGGTAATGGGGAACCTGGATTTAGCAGAGGTTTGGAGGGAGCTTCATCCAGAAATCAGGGAGTAGTCCTATTTCACGTCCCCTCATGGGCTATACACCAGGATAGACTACCTGCTAATAGACAAAATGCTCCTACCCCAAATTGAGTTGATGCTATATTTAGGCAGGTCAATTTCAAACCATTCGCCGTTACTCATGGAGTGGAAAATGCCAGACCCTAAACCGCCCATACCACTATGGCGAATGTCGTCAGACACACTAACCAATAGTATCTTCAGATAAGGCCTTCGGACCAGGATAGTAGAGTACAAGGATAATAATGTGGGGAGTGTGAAGGGATGGGACATAATCTGGGAGGCACTGAAAGTTGTGGTTAGAGGGGAGATCGTTGATAGTGCTGGGGCATTAGAAAATTGCTGAGAAATGAATTGGAGGAGATGAAGGGTAGAATCAGATAGAGGCTTCTGCCCACAAAACTAGGGAAAATGAATTGGAGCTCACTACAGCAAGAAACGATTGTCAGAATGCCTGTGTGAGACTAACAAAATTTGAATATATAGTGCAAAAATCCCCAGTGCGCACTCGGAGGGAGATAAACCCAGCAGATTACTGTTGTGACTGTGCAAAAAGGAGAACCCTAAACACTCGATCACAGAAATTAAAGACGAATCTGGCACTGTGAACACAACACAATTGCCGATTAATGAAGCTTTCAGCGAATTTTACTCCCGATTGTACTGCCACGACACGCTAATACCCCAGAGGGAAATCTTGGATACATTGGAAGAAATAGACTTGCCCTCATTAGATGATGCCCAAAGGAAAATATTGAATGGGGAGCTATCAGCAGATGATATAAGCGATGCAATCAAATCACTTTCCACCTGCAAGACCCCGGGGAGTGATGGGTTATCCCAGAGTTCTACAAGGTGTACTGTGCTGAACTGGTCCCGGTCCTCCATGAGGTCTATAAGGAGGCATATGAAAAAAAGGTGTTACTGAGGAGCATGAGGGAGACACTAGTGGTTCCAATACCCAAACCCAATAAGCCCATAAATGAGTGTGGCTCATATAGGCTGCTGGCAATGCTGAACTATGACATTAAAATACTGATGACCATACTGGCCAAACGGTTGTCGAAAGTTATAGGGACCATAGTGCATGAGGACCAGACCGGTTTCATACCAAGCAGAAACACGGCTATAAACTTACACAGGTTGCAACACATCATCGCACAAACAGCAGATTCACAGGAGCAATTTGCCGTAGTCTCTTTAGACGCCAAAAAGGCGTTTGATTCCATATACTGGGAATGGTTGATAACCGTTCTGAAGGAGTTTGGGCTGGGAGAATACTTCATTGGGTGGATTAAGATACTCTATGAAGCACCGGTGGTGAGAGTAAAGACGGGTAGAGCAGTGTCAGCACCGTGGGATATCCAAAGGGGCACCAGAAAAGGTTGCCTGCTGTCGCCAGTGCTACACATCCTGGTACCGGAACCTATAGTAATATACCTCAGGAAACAATTCTTTGACGCTGGTATCAGGGTGGGAGGGGTCTACCATGTTGTGTGCCTATACGCAGACGATGTGCTACTATATCTGCGAGACCCACACCACAATGTGCCGGTGATATTAGAGGTACTACAGAACTATGCTAAGGTGTCAGGTATCTCCTTCCGCAGGGAGAAGTCCTGCATATTTCCACTAGCCAGGCTAGCAAAAAAAACGGAGAGCGAAATCTCCCGAAATTGGGGATTCGGTGGCAGAGGCTCTCATTTAGATACATGGGGGTGAATGTTTGGCACACGCCTGAATTGACGCATGAGCGAAACACTGTGTTGGCAGTGCAGGGACTCAGAAAGTCCATGAAATTCTGGTCTAGGCTCCCGCTATCAGTGATGAGCAGAGTCACTATTATCAAAATGACAGTTTTACCACGGTTCCTATACTGCTTCCAGAATGTACACTGCTATGTTCCGGCCTCCTTGATTCGACTACTAGAAAAACTACTAAGAGAATTATTCTGGGGGCCCTGCTTAACATAGACTATCTTTGACCACATTGATGCTACCGTACAAAGAGGGCGGGGTCCAGTTACCAGACTTAAAGAGGTATTATTTGGCAGCACAACTCAGCTTCATGGCCAAATGGCTTGCAGATGAGGCCACCTCGGAGACAAAGCTGATAAAGCAACTTGTAGTGCCTGTGCATCTGAAAGAAACACTGTGGGTCTCACTAGAGTACACGGGCCATACTCCAATGATTGTACGATTGGGCAGAGGGTGTGGGACAGGGCCCTGAAACTGACAGGATGGGTTCACCCCTACTCACCTGTGACCCCAGTCACAGTAGCAGTCTGCACAGCCAGGGCGGACCTGACAGCTGTAAGGCTGTGGGAAAGCTACGGCATTTACACTTGGGGGGACACAAAAGAAGAGGGAGTTTTCAGGGAATTTGAATCCATGAACGAGAAAGGAGGACTTCGCAATGGCCAGTGCCTATGGTACCAGAGGATTAGAGGGGCAGCTAAGAAGTGTTGGAAGGAATGGCCTGACGAACCGGAGGCATACCTGCTAATAACAGTACTCCAAAAGCTGGGCGACCTGTTGAGACCCGTGTCCATGCTCTATAACGTGCTGGCAGATAGACCCAACCCCAGAAGTGCCAAGCTAAAGCAATGGTGGGAGGCAGACCTAGTGTCATGGTCATGAAGTCAGGGGCACAGGCATGCAGGGGTCTCATGCACAGGAGACCTGGGTGGACACTGTCCTGGCGCCTTTGGCACCAGGCCCAGGAACAAAAGTAAAACAGAACATCCATTTAACACCAAAAAGCTTTTATTATGGACATAGCACTTCAGATGCATTAACCTTGAACATTCCATCCATTAAGCAGCCCCAAGTGTATTCTTGGGTGTGGCTGCTAATGGACTGCCTTCGCACGAGCTCACTCTTTAGCAGTGACAGGGTGTGGCTGGTAAGCCTGCCCTAATGGGCGTGCGCACAATCTCAGCTATATAAGCTGCCCCGATCCTCAAGACAGACGCTTTGCATTATTCTGCACTTGCAAGCAGCGTAACGCTCACAGTCGCCTGAGGTCAGACTTACCTTTGCCTGCTTCCTGGACATCCTGCTTCCTGCCAGCATACTTACCAACTGGGGAAGCTGTTCTTACCTGTACATCTTTTCGGCAAACCAAGTATTCATCTTTACACTTTCCGGGATGCCGAAATCTTCATCTTGGCACCGCAGCACAAAACGCTCCATCGTCGACAGCAGCGCCTGCAAGGAAAAACAGAAGACAAGGTTAGACATCGAAAAAACAGTCCGTTTAAGGTTGTGCTTCGCCATACTTCGCGCTTTCCTTAAACCATTACTTACCTGCTGTCGAACATTGCGGTAGCATCCATCTTCCCTCAGGCCGCGTCTCGCGTCTCACAGCTGCATTGAGGCCGCATTTCCATCTAAGAGAAGAAAAACAGAAGAAACACATTATTGCGGGCATAAATAGGAGCAACATATAAAGACATTAAACAGAACGAACAGCATCACAAGAGCTCAAGAAAGACTTACCAATCATAAGGAGAAGCATAGTCGCAGCTGGACTGGACTAATCCTTATCAGGGATCAGTGAAGGAACTAGATCCCATTCTACGCGCCCCTGCCAGAAGTAGCAGGACGGAGAGCTTATCTTCCATAATTCGTATGCTCAAAGAAACCGTACTTTGGGGTGAAGGGTTTAAAAGATAAAACAATCACAGATTGGCGCACTCACACACTCTTATCTCCAAGCAGGAGCATTATCACCACGTACCACTGCTCACAGCTTTTCTACTGATGGAGAGGCCTGAAGGGGGTGATTCAAGTTCTGGCCTCCAACTACCCAGCTGTCCTGAGTGTGAGCGAGGAAGGAAAGAGAGGAGTCAAAGATGACTCCAAGTTTCCTGGCTTCAGTTGAAGGCACAGGTGGAGAACCCAAGGAGGAAGGCCAGAGTGAAGGGAAAGAGGGAGCAGGGGTCCCAATGGGAAGAATCTTGGTTTTACAGGCATTGAGGCAGGGATCATTGGAAGTGCACCAGGACTGGATGGCAGATAGGCAGTCATGGATGATGGAGGGTGCAAGAGGGTCAGCAGGGAGTCTGAAGAAGAGCTGTGTGTCGTCTGTGTAACACTGGAAGTTGGATGAGAAAAAGGAGATGAGGCATGCAAGGAGAGCATGGTAGATGTTGAAAAGCCAGGGGGAGTGTATAGAGCCCTGATGGACACCACAGGTGGAGATGGAAGGAGAGGAGAAGGGGCCAGGATGACTTGAGAAGAGTAGTTGGAGAGGAAAGTGGATAGCCAATCCAGTGCCCATTCCGAGATAGCAAGTGTATCGTGGAGCCTTTCTATGAGGATGGAATGGTTAACTGTGTCAAATGCAAAGGAGCGATCGAGAAGGATAAGGACTGCTGGGTAGTTGGAGTCCAGAGATGCGAGCAGTTCTTCATGGGTGTTCAGAAGAGCAGTTTCCGTGCCTCTGGATGCTCGCAATCCATATTGATGGTTGTGGAGTACTCCAACAAGTTCAGTGTGAGAGTTAAGTTGGGGCAAGGCCAGCTTCTCAAGTAGCTTCCCCAGGATGGGGGTGATGTATGTACGCAGAGAACAGTTTTCTCTGTCGCTAGCTTATGCAGTAACTATTCATAAATCGCAAGGTCTAACCTTACATCAAGCATTGATTGAGATTGGCAGCACAGTCTTCAAAGAAGGCATGAGTTACGTAGCACTGTCATGGCTATGTACACTGGAAGGGCTGTATCTAGGGAATTTTGATGGAACTGCAGTCAGCTTAGCCATTTGTTGCATCATAGAGTACAATAGACTACATGCACTGTACACACCCCATCTGAACATGTACCCAGTTCCTCAGAAACCAAAAGGTTTGAAAAGAAGGCTCATTCAATCAGAAGTTAAAAATGATTTTGCAACACTACCACCAAAGAAATCGAAATCAACTCATACTACATCAACTACCAAAAGCACAGACAAAAGGAGTAAAGAAAGCAAGACATACATAACTCCACACACAAAAAAAGTGCCTCTTCAAAGAAAACACGTACCCTTCCATCAATGTACTCAGACACAGAAGTGCCTGGTCCATTCAAATTTTCCAATACAACAGGTGTTAATTGCTATGCAAATGTAACAAACAATGTTCTATTCCAAATGCCAGCAATTGTTGAACACATTTATTGAAATGGCACAGACCAGTTGTGTTTGCAAATGCTTGTCCTTCACAGAAATGCAGTAAGTAATCCTGACAACATTTACAGTGTATCAGGAATAAGGCAAGAATTGGACTACTGTACTGGAATGGTGAAATTCACTTTAAACCGACAAGAAGATCCACAGTAATTTCTAATGTACTTACTACAAATACTGGAAAGGAAAAGCATACTCCTAAATGAAATCTTTCACATTTCTTACATGTGGAAACATACATGGAGGGCCTCATTATGAGGCAGGCGCTCCCGTAATGAAGAGTGATGGTACGGGACCGGCACTGTGCATTACGGGATGCCTGATTACGAGGTCCCCTAGCCGGACCCGGAACAGATGTCTGGGAAAGCCAGATGTCCTTTCCGGGTCCCGCGAGGGGACCAAGGAGCTAATAACGGGCCCGTCATTAATGGGCCCGTTATTAGCACCATCCCCATTCCCATTGAGCCCTACAGGGGCTCAAATGGGAATGGGGAATAGTTTTGTGCATGAGGAATTACCGGGTCCTCCAAGGTCGGAATGACCCGGTAATTCCTCATTCACAGAACCAGGTACTGGAACCCGTTATGCCCTTATTAAGGGCATGGCTACCTCCATACTCGTAATAAGGCCTGCGGTCTCTGCAGCCATGTAATTCAGGAACAAGTCCCTAACAAATGCTTCTTCTATGTAGCAATACCTAACTGTGACTGCATTCCATTCCAGCAACTGGTGCAAAATGCAAACCATAGCATTTTGTGTACGTCGTGCAATTCTGATAATCATTCGACGCTACATATACACTCACATAGTCAATATGTAATATCAATGCTCTTAAAATACAATGCACATGGAACCAAAAACAACTGCAAACTTACTGCCTTCACACACGGACAGGTCTCACTTGGCAACAAAACCTTCACAACAGTAGCCATAATCTAGCACACAAGCGACACAACCAGTGGAGGCCACTATATTGCATACATTAGAAAGGAATGGTCATGGTGGGAATGCAATGATTCTTCCATCATTGCAAAGCAGAGATTACCTGCAAATCTTGCAAATGCCTACCAAATATTCCTGAAGCCAAAATTTTGTGATTGATGTACAAACCTACTATACCTTACTCCCCAGCACCAACCAGTACCTTCATAATTGCACACAAAACAAATGTCCTCCCCCACTGTCGACCTAAAGCAACTTAGCATACAGCAAGCATTGAAGAAATGCATTACAGTGTGTGTTGGACAATTTTATCCCCAATGAACCCAATGAGTACACTCACACAAACAGTACGTGTACACAAATCACAGTAGCAGTATTTTCCACACGATACGTAAAAGGAAAAGTACTAAGTATAAGGGTTCAAAACTATCCTCAGTAACCTCTGAAACCTTCAGGCACACAAATGAGTCACCTGCTCTCTACGAATACTCATACAACTGCAAGACATATGCAGCTATCACTACGTAAACCCATAACGGGAGACTACCACTTCAGAATGTACACAGATGTGAAAGTAACAACAGGAATGCATGAGCTTGTAAACGTACCCTTTAGGAATGGCACACTGTAAACAGTTAGAATACGCCACTTGCTATCTAACTGCACCAGAATACTACAATGTTATTTGCAGCATCAAAACAACCCAACTCAACCTTCAAAAACGACTGTGCTACAAACATATCCTCAAACACTTCCAAAGTATGAGCAGTTACAGTACGCCAACGGGTATGTAACTTCCGTCACAATTCTGCAGTAGCACAGTACAATGCCACAATACTTGCAAACCACCAGCAGCAACCAAATGCATAAAGAAACAGTGCTACAAAAAGGAAGCAGGTAAACATTTACAAAACACCAACTGCTATACAACATCACCCACCCACCCTACCAACATGTATAGGGCAGAAAGCGTAAACCATTACATTTCCTCCTACTTGCCATAAAAAGTGCTGTAACCACTCCAAACGTTACTGTATTTCATTGTGCACCATAGCAGCAAAGAAATTTGGAAGTTTATTTTAAATCCAGCATGGATTTATTTTCCCCACAGACCCAATGATTATGCAAAGAAACACAGGAACTGCACTCATTGCACAGTACACTGGTTCAAAGCATAGTACTTGCGATGTTCTAGTTATGCGGGTCCACAAAGTAAATAAATATATGCAATGTAGTAGACTGCAAAGTAACAAAATACCTGCACTAACATGTTCTGTTCTCTTTTCCCACAGATAATGCAGCAACGATTACAACAACATTTCACATTCCATACACAAAAAACAGCAAACGCCCTCCACAATCCAAACAGTAAGTATGCAATTATTGGTATCATACTTCTCTAAACTGTGCACAGTGCAATGTGTGCACTTATTTCTGCAATGCACATAGCAATGCCACAATTTGCAATGATCACCTATATTACACTAAGCAGCTTGTGCATACGCCCTACACACTTCACTACACCCAGTACAGTGTAGGGGCTCCACCCATGCACTTAATATTGTAGACCCTGCCCCCAACTGCCGCTGCACTATACAACTATGCATACAAACATCTATCCACGTACCAGAAACCCCACACATAACATAGCCGCTTATCCCTTAGCCACTGCAGTTGTCACTGCCTGCCATTTCTTCCACACAATAGATAACCTGTTTCCTATGTACACTGTTCACCTAAGCCTATAAGTGGACACACTGAATGCACTGCACTACAGCAACCTACCCGATAATCTGCACAATCACAACAATGCGAATTGATAAATGCATCCATATATCTTACGTAACTGTCCCACCTGCTGCAACATTTGGCTCCTCACATTCCACTGGCACCGTTTAGGCCATTAGGTCATCTTCATTGTTATGTACACCATTTCAAAAGAAGGTATACACCACAGATTTCACGGCAGGACATGGTACATAGCTCAGCAGCCATATTTCAAACACTGTGTTACTCCTTACATTTTTAAACTTCTGTTTCCCTTTCTTATTGTATAATGTAAACACCATTTGCACACCATAACCCCCTTACAATGTTTGAAGGACGTACGCAGTAATTCCTTTTCTTTCATCAACGACAGCCCCAAACATTTCCACGCTGCAAGACACCAAACTGCGTACGATGGTCCAGCCACCCACATATTCTGAGGCAGCGCCCACACAGTGTGTCATCGTACACCGCTGGCTCGTAACACACTGCCCACATAAATGTTCCTTAGGGACTGTAAAAGCACATTTTATGTATGTTGCCATCTGTGCTTTCAGTGGAGCATGTATATGGCACCATCATCTCTACTTATACGTCATACTAACTTCACCGTAATGACACTACCAACATTCGGAAATGTACGGTACAATCGAAATACGTTGCTGGCTGAATCCTTTGTTTCCAGCATCATCTCCGGAAAGCGAAACCTAACATACCTCTCCTTCAACAGGACAAATGCACATTGTAAAACAGCCTTGAGTGGAAAGCATGATTAGCTCTAAGGGCATACATTGTATGGAATTGTAGAAAAAAAGTATACATAACTTACACTGCAGTTGCTCTGCCCATGTGCCCCAAAGGTAGTCTGCAACAATTCCATACGCCGTACACTGCAAATTGTCCCCCACCCAATACAAGCATGGAATTTGCCAAAGTTATATAAGTACAACTGTACATCTTGTGTATTACGACTAAAATGTATTAAGCTGCAGTTCGGTATGCATAATTGTACATTTACTGTACCACACACTTTCTCTGTGTGCATTGTACGGAGGTTTGTGACAGCACTAATCACGCGCCGTTACAGTGGCATGTCTCCACCATTCCCTGTAAATTGAAACTGTGATTGTACTTTTTTTTTGTTGCCATTCTTCCCCAGGCCCTGCTAATCCAGACATGAAGGACAAGACAAAATGGGAACGCAAATCATGCGGTGAAACAGCACACCTTATGCTCACTCATGCAGTGCTATATTCCCTGATTTGCCTTTGCTATGCCCTTTGAAACAATTAACTTATTATCTTTGGACACACACAGAGACATTATGCCGTGGGTCTAACAACACTCGCTAGCACTGTCATTTTTTGTAAAAAGGAAACACATTAAAGGAGCATCTGATGGCAATGTTTCAAAGACATTTTGGTTGTGTGGAGCCGTCAGACAGTATCACCTACAAAACAGAGAGCAAAGCAGTGGGTTAACATATGACGCTACTCAATAACACACACTACATGGTCCATGAGGCAGTCACCTGTTACAACATCCTTCCTGCAAACTCTTGTCCTGTACAATGTCACTAATAACAGCTACTTACATCTATTCTTATTCCTCTTTCTTCTCAGATACCTGGCACCTTACTGCGCGTGCCACCCCTTCCACCTTCCAACAGACGGGTGGTGGACCAAGCATTGCAAGATTACCATAAGCAATGTATTTTCCATCGTTGTTATCTGGGCCAACCCATATGGGCCTGTATGTCCATTTGCAATTCTGGCAATATGAACCAACCTGCAAACATTTATTATGTAAAGCATCCCAGAGGCGACAGCTGCTACCTTGTCTACCTTGCAAAGTGTTCTTCCACACGGCCCACCAAGGACCACAAAGTTATCCTTTTTCCAATTTGCTAGACGACAAAAGAAGTACAGAAGTGCACAGACGGCATTGCACACTGTATTTTGTTTGCAAAATAAAAGAGGGGTGATAGCAGCCACCTTACACGTTCGCGTGAACATTCTGTAGCAAAATAAAGCACTGCAACAAATCACAGTGTTGTTGGTAAAGTATGGGAATTTTCTGGAACCATACGCTCTGTGCGCATGTCTGCTTTTGCTTTTGTTTATGTTGTTCCTTTCCAGAGCTAGGTGCTCACTTAAAAGAGTGCGCTATGCCTGGCACGCACCTAACAAAAATACCTGGAGTGCACGCCATGAGCAACGACTCTCCATAACTAAAGTCAGCTATGCCAGTGACTGTTGCGATGATGTATGCCTCCCACAAGTAAAGGTAATGGAAGCAATGCACACATTACAATTGCACACAATAGGAACGCCAACCACGTTTGTTGGCCAATTCAACAAGTACGCAAAAGAAAGCTAACAGTCAGATGGCCTGCCATCCTGTATATGTCAGGACTTAACGGCGTTGATGAATTTCTCCAGTGCAAATGTATGTGGGTCGGTGTGTACATTATCCATACTTTAAATGTGTACTGCTTAGTAACTCATGTCATGTCGCAATATCTTCTTCATTCTCAAAGCACAGGGTATTATCAGAGGCACACCTTACCAAACACAAATGGTGGCATGTCAGTCTGTGAACAGAAACAAGTCCAAAGACGTACGCTATATGCAAGTGCAGGCACTTCACGCCACCTTTGGGTGTGTATCAATTTCAAAATGCCCTCCACAACCATTATGTAATTGTGAGCGCCCACAGGAGACATGCATAATTGCAAGAGTGTACGCTGGAGTTACATATCAATATAGGAACGGACCCAAAGAAGGCAACATTCTGAAACCTACTTCCAACCGGTGTTCAGACTGTTAGTTTAAAGGGCCCTAGCCATGCACACAAGGCAATAGGGGCTTGCCACTCCCAACACAACATAGTACACTGAATGGAAATATCCCAATATCATCTGCAATACTCTCCCCATCCCCAATGGGCTCGGAAGGTAGTCAGTCGCCTGTGCAGCTACCCGCCAATGAGGATATGTGAGTAGCTGCACAAATGGTGGCATATCTCACCTATGCTGCTGTAGCAAGTCTAACATGTCCTCCACAATGATTCTACAAAGGCACATACTTTAGGACATTCACATGTTGAAAAGTGTGTGGAATGGAACAAAGTATGGTTATAATAACTTACCAAAGTTAGCGAAGACAAATGAAAGGGACTCTGTTTACATATGTGTGCACTTGAGATATCATTATGACAGTGCTCCCATGCATGTTCCAATGTCTTCCTGCACTCCCTGAAGCAAGGCTCTGGTCATGGCCACACCATTGCAAAGGAAAATGGTGGCATGTCTCACCTCCACTCATGCACCCAAGAGCCTAGTCCGTGGACACACCCACTAGAAGGCAATAAAGCGATGCATGGGAACATGTGGCCACGTAGCTTTCCTGACTACACGCTTTGCAGGCACAAGACAACATAGTACACCGACTGCAAATATCCTCATATTGTCTCCAATTCACTCCCCTTCCCCAATGGAGTCTGCCTGCACGCACCAAAAAATGATAGCCGCCTGTGCAGCTACCCGCCAATGAAGTATATGTGAGTAGCTGCGTAAAAGGTCCTTATCGCAAAACTGTGATAGTAAAAAAAATCCTTCCATGTGGCAATGTCTTACTGCCCTCCCTGAAGAAAGGCTGTGGACAAGGCTTAGCCTCTTGGGTACATGCTGAGGCCTACGGCCTTCACCCATGCACCCAAAGGCCTAGGCCTTGCCCACAACCACTATAAGGCAATGGAGGCATTCAGGGGAAAATGGCGCCACATACCATACTTGACAAACTTACCACTGCCTCCAACACCCCTACCCACTGCCACAACACAATGGGAACCCACACCATCCTACTGCCTCTGCCCATGCACCCAAGGGGCTAGTCCTTGCACACACCCACTAGAAGGCAATGGAGCCATGCATGGTAACACGTGGCCACGTAGCTTTCCTGCCTACAGGTACGTATGGGTATAGTAACGGACCCAAACAAAGCACCATTCTCAAACCTACTCCCCATATTGTCTCCAATGCACTCCCCATCCCCAATGTAGTCTGCCTGCACTCCACCAAAGAATGATAGTTGCCTGTGCAGCTACCCGCCAATGAAGGATATGTGCGTAGCTGCGTGAATGGTCCATATTCCAAAACAGTGATGGTAGAAAATCGTTCCATGTGGCAAAGCAACTCATTCTCACTTTCTTTACATCATCTGCAATGCAGTCCCCATTCCCAGGGGAGCGTCCACACAGTCGCCACAGAAGGTAGTCCCCTGATGTGCTATCCGCAAAATGCCTTACTGCTCTCCCATGCATGGAGGCATTGCATTGCGGGGGTCGTGACCAAGCACTAGGCTCTCCGCCCATGAACCCAAAAGCTTAGGCGTTGCCTGCAACCACTACAAGGCAATGCAGGCATGCATGACAACATTTGGCCACATAGCATATTTCACAAATGTACCACTGCCACAGACAGCCCAACCCACCGCCATACCGCAAGGGAAACCCACAAAGTCAACATAAGCACTGGCACCCCTAGGCAGCAGCACAACACATTGTCACTTTCTGTGCATCATCTGCAATGCAGTCCGCGTTCCCAATGGAGCGACCATGCAGTCGCCACAGAAGGTTCTCCCCTGAGGAGCTACCTGCAAATTGCTGCATGGCTCGCGTACACCACTCGCACTCCACAGTCTTCTTCAACCTGAACAAATGTACCATATCTTCCACTTTTCCCTCCCCCAAACTGTTTACCCCTCCTTCACCCAACCAATCCTGCGAACCATGTTTTGCAATCCCCTCCGGCGTGGTCAGATTGGCGCAGTGCTCGCGTACACCACTGTTTTCTTTGACCTGAACAAATATATCATATATTCCACTTCTCTCACCCCCACCCGTTCCGTCCCCTCTTCCCACCACCACATGCTGTACATTATGTTTGTCGGTCCCTTTCAGCGCTGCACTGTCTTCCGATACACCATGGCGGCATTTCCCAAAACCTTTGATGCACAGCACACTTCCCTCCAGCCAACCACCGATTGTGTCCAAAGTTCGCCGACAGCACGGCATACTGCAAGCCAATGAGACTTCTGTCCATGGAGCGAAAAGGGAAATGGGTCAGCGGAGCAGAGCCAGATGTCACTAATTTTTTGAGACGTACATTTCAGTTCTTTGCAACAAAAGAACTGGTCGGATTTCTACCAAACAAGCACGCTTTCTGACCCAAGCCCTTTCTGCAAATTTAGTGCAAATCCGTCCAGCCATTCGGGCTCTAGCTGTGCGCAAAGTTTGCACCCATTCAGTCTATGGAAAAAAAAATGTTTGGGACCCCCTCTATAACTTTTCCCCCCTGCACGAAACCTCACCAAACTTGCTGGAGAATTTCAGAGCGGGCCAGATACTTTTTTCAAAGTTTGGTGAGGATTCCTCCAAAGGTAACAAAGGTATAAGCTGCCGAAAAAGTGGTCTTCCTACAGGTTTAGCAACGTAACCATAACTACACGCCCGCTACCGCGGGCCGTGTAATGTATATTAGTTTTTACAAAACAACTTTTTCCTTAAATAATTATGGAGACTAGATGATATCACAAAATATCTCATAAATGACAAATAGTTATCAATTAAATAAGTGCAGTTGTTCAGTCATTGCAAAAACATGAATAACGCGTCCTATATGTTCCCAAAATGAGATACTGAGAATGAAGACTCCAGCAGGATATTAAATATGAATACAATGAATTCCATCAAAATTAGGTGTAATTTTCATATGGGAGGATAGCCATCGCTAAGATGCTCATCATCACAAAACTCCTATATCTTTTCTAAAGCATTCTGATCTGGCTGAGTAGGAACTTCTTTTGCACAACTGTGCTCATTGCTAATACAGTTGGTGTGCCACCCAAAAGCCTGTAGGATTAAGTGGGATACAACAATACGCCTTTTCTCACAGGGTGGGTTTTGGGTCATCCGACATTGAGCTTTACTTTTCAGCTGCATATCCCCAATTTGCTTCCTACTGGATGTTGCTTCCAAATGTTGCCATCAGGTGAGAATGCAAAGGATTTAAGCCCACCCATAATTGTTACAAGCTATGCTCCTCTCACCCGCTGCGCTTGATAATTTCCAATTTGACCCCGTATTCTGTACTATGCGAGCACGGATACGGCTACATAGGCATACAGGATCCCAGTTCCCATATACATCGGAGCTAGGCCTGTGGGAATTAAGGAATCGAGCCCTACATGTGGCTTTGTTTTGGGATTAGGTTGTGAATGCCTTCCATTTACTTTTTCAATATTTCTGCATGCACAAGGCCTTTAAAGCCTGGTCCCCACATCTCCTAATTTGAAATATCGTGAACTCTGCTGCTTGCGCTGAATTGTAGCAACACTTTACAAATTGATGCAAGCTCAGTCCCCTTCCCTCTCTGCTGCCAGTAGAACAAAGTGAGAAAGATGCTTTTTGGAAAGATCAGAGGATCAGAAATGGGGGGTGATGTGAAAGTATACCCATCAAGGTCTCTCTCAACCCGAAGATTGATTAAATAGATACAATAGAAGGTCCTTCACCAGGCTTATATCGCAATTGTGCGCCAGAGGAAGTTTGACCCGTGCAATAATGTGTGGGAGTGACCTAAGTGCCACTCGGGGGACGCTGTCATCATGCATCTCATGTGGTCATGTCATGCAATAGGAAAGTTCTGGAGGTCACTCCTTTCCATGATTTCGAAAATGATTGAGCCTGATCTTCCATTGGATCCACTATGTTGCTTGTTTGGTAGAGTGAAGGAACACCCCGGGGTTGTGGGTAAAATATTATCAATGGTAATTGCTAAACGTCCCACGGCTCAAAAGTGGCTTAAGGTCCTAACTTGGAGCTATGATATGGAGACCGGTTACCGTCACTTATGCCTCCTACCCAACGACCAAAATGACATTTGGGCACCATTCTAACAGTTTGTCAGGGACCCTACGCATGCAGACTCAGATTAAATTAGTATGGTCTGATCAGAGGTTAATCTCTCTAACATACTCCTGGATTCGAAGGGTTGAATGTCACTGTTCTGATATGCTGGCTCTTATCATTGCAGTTGAGTTGTCACCTTGATTATTCCCAGAGTGGCGTCTGTGTCTATGCACTGGAACCTTGGTAGTTGCACTGTATCCTGTGATATTTTATAAACAAAGTGTTACTAAAAAAAAAAGAAAAGGGGAGCAATCACTTGTACTTCAATAAATAATGTTTTTGAAAGGGCAAAAAAAGGTGTAAATTTACCTCACACATTAAAGTTGCTTCCTCAAAATATAGGGAAGTAACTGTTGAAAATGATTATTGTAAAGTGGCAATGGATTGTTTATGGATAACTGTGCTATTCAATATGAAACTCCACACACATGAGTACAAAAATACAGGTTTTGAATAAAATTACCCAATTAGAAAATTAAAGCTGTAGAGCCTTTTGATGCCAATAATTGCATTTATTGGATATTTATAATGCGCCTATACACAATGTGCTAAGAGGTGCAATGATTGTAACCTAAATGTATATAAGGTTTCTCCAGTCATCATGCAGAGGCGGCAGAGAACTGAACAGAACGTTGTAAACATGCATATTCACTGACGAAGTCAAAACATTCCTGATCATTCTGGAAATGACTTCCATTTCTGGCTCATGGACACACAGGGACAGCGTAGTGTTAGCGAAGCGATTGAGGACGCACAGGCAAAAACATGCTTGCACCTGCATTTGCCAACACATACAGCGTCTGTTTTTTGTAATAAATGAAGTCTGAAGAAAACCAGATGGTTTGAGATAAGCCTAGAGAAGTTACATCATTCGCGCATAAAACTCTAAATGTTTTCTGAAAGGAGTCATGCGTCTTGTAAAATTGAGGGAGAGGAAATGCCTAATTTCTTAAACAGGGAATGATTGCTAATTAAAAAGCTGGCCCCGCGGGGTACATTCCAATATAATAATGCAGCCACTCTTAGCTGAATAATCATTTTTAATTTTAGTTGGCCTAAAAATAGCTTTACTAATTCCCAAAAAACAGCGCTGCATCAAACACAACTTGGTCTTGGATGCATTTCCTCATGAAAGCATACAACTTAATTTACAACACAGCGAGTATGGTACATCATTAGCTTACACTTGCATTTTGGTTTTTATCAGCCGAAAGGCTATGTAATTTAGTACAATGGAACTCGGCAAGGCGTGGATGCAACAGGTTATGTATATCTGAATAATTCGTTTAGAATACTGTGTAACGTTTGAGTTACGTGCAAGCAATTTTTGAATGATTCGTGTCGAATGTTATCAGTGAGTGTATATGAAAGTGGACAGAGACTAGATGATGGAAGCTCATAGTATTTCATTTGCGTGTACTTTAGGTGTCAATATACATGCATTGATTTTAATGTTCTAATGATAATTGCAACATGAAACAAAATCAGTACATTGCAGGCATTGTCTAGTTGTAAAATACAAGTAAGTAAACAAAAAAACACCTTTTTCAAAGATACAATGTTTTTGAAATACCAGGTGATGCTAACCGCACTATGAATATATATAATAAATATATATATATATAAAGAAAAAACTTTGTTAAAGGGATGTTATGGTAAAGTTGCACTAATAAAAACCTATGAAATTCAGTAAAAAAAGTTGTTAAAAGGACGTTATGGTTCCAAGTAAAATCGGAAAACCCCTGAAATTCGCCAGTTATGGTAAGCTAAGCAACCATAACTCGCGCCACCACCGTGCACTGCTAAGACTAACACCCAGGACATCAAAGATGACATCACAAATGTCATTGATGACATCACTGATGATATCACATGTGCATTTACTTTTCATACAAGGGGTTGTGAATGTAATGTTGGCAAAAAGGTATCAGGGATTATCGGGAGATGTGTAATAAACTACATACTTTCTCACGTAACATTCCATTGAAGTGTTTCTAGTACAGGAACCTACTCATACAGAATTGTAGGTATTGGCTGCAGCATACACCACAGAGGTGCTATATTTGTAATTTTCCAAAGTTATGTAATAAAACAGTGAATGCTTCTGTATCAGACTTTTCCGTACTGTGAAACATGTACTAAGTAGCTAATAATGCATCACTTACTACATATTTCTACTAATACACACAAAACATAAATAGACTACAATGCATACAAATATGGGGCTTATATATGGAGAGTAAAGTAAGCAAACAAGAGGCAGTACCATTAGCCACTGTGTATAATCTTCATGATTGTATTCACGCACAAAAATGATTGCTGTGTTTCAGGCCTGCTTCTACCCCTATATATGTACATCATAAGATGTGATTAAATTCTAAGGAAAGTAGTGTAAGAACATGTGAGAATAGCAATATCTATAAATGTAAAACCTTCAGAAAGTTAAGTTTCTGACTGTCAGTAAATAAACCCACCTGGCCTAGATATGGCAGTGAACAAAAAAGAAGGGGCTAGACATGTGATGTCATCAATGATATTTGTGATGTCATCTTTGATGTCCTCGGTGTTAGTCGGTGTTAGTCTTAGCAGTGCACGGGGGTGGCGCGAGTTATGGTTGCTTAGCTTACCTTACCATAATTGGCGAATTTCAGGGGTTTTTCGATTTTACTTGTAACCATAACGTCCTTTTAACAACTTTTTTTTACTGAATTTCATAGGTTTTCATTAATGCAACTTTACCATAACGTCCCTTTAACAAAGTTTTTTCATTGAATTTCATAGGTTTTTATTAGTGCAATTTAACCATAACGTCCCTTTAACAATGTTTAACAATGTTTTTTCATTGAATTTCATAGGTTTTTATTAGTCCAACTTAACCATAACGTCCCTTTAACAATGTTTTTTCAGTGAATTTCATGGGTCTTTACCAGTGATTGCTATTTTCCTACAATTTACTAATATCATACTTACCAAATATAACAATATTTGTGTCCAATTTACAAAGTGTCACCTTAAAACTCTGCCATTTCCCACCTTCTAGAATCATTTTTAACACGTCTATACACTTTTTGCAACTATTTCAACTAGTTTTGCATCCGTAGATATCTACAAACATCTGACTTCATTGCGGACCTTCCGGACAGTGCCACATGACCATACGCTGGCGCGCGGCATGATGACATGTCCGAGAACCAGTCCGCACTTCACGATAAGATCCGTCCTTCGCGGAACTGCATTTTCTACTGATCTAGGAACTTTCAACTTCAAAATTTCCCTTGAACACCTCCTACACCTTTTCGTACTCATTACCAATCTAGTACACAGTACATACTTGGAAGAATTTTATCAAAACTGCTATTTATCTTAAAAATGGCATCAGTTATTGCCATCCCTCATCCCCAAGAGCCACCACCACCACCACCATCTGGAGGACCTTCACAACAACAAAAAGCACACTACTTTCAAAGACAATGAAGAGGACCAAGAGGATGAGGTAGAGGAAGTGCCTACTTCTAGCACCAAGATCGAATCATGGGTGTGTCAGTTCTTTGCTACTGTTGGGAGTGTACCAAAGGCTAAAGCTACCAAAGTGAAATGCGCTGAGTGCAATTTTGTACTCAGTCGCAGACTACCTGCACAGTACTCCTACGGGACCACCTCCATGCGCCCCCACACCAAATCCAATGACCGCAATGCTCTCAGAAAGGTTATTCCTTTTTCAGCAAGTAGTAAGCTGTCTTCCTCCACCTTACGGCCATATCCAATCGAATCCTCATCAGGGCCATCTTAAGCACTTTTGGGGCCCTGGGCACGGACATCTTTGGGGCCCCCCCTCCACCAAACCAAAGAAATGAAGGGATCAAGAATACTGGATGCGCCCAACACCACCCCCCACACCCCACGAGTCACGCTCACAGCCTATAGGTTGATATGCTGTCTTGCAGCATAATAAGCATGTTTACTCCCTTTAAGTCCCCTTACGCTCTTCATTCTTGTTCTAATCATAATGATAAACAAGTAGCATTTGAAGACCAACATTAGCAGTCTACGAAGAGGTTACTGTTCTAGTACATACAGGATAATTTGTATCAATAGCATCCGGGAAGGTATGCAGCCTGTAGTATTAACATAGGACTGTATGTAAAAGGTACATGTAACCCATAATAGACAGATAGCTCACATTAGCTGCCTCACAGAATGCAAAAGTGGTCATGCATGGACAGAGGAGAGCAATTGGAAGGAAAAGAAAGCTACACATACCGGTGCATGGATAGTGGATGCAGATTAGAAGCTACCACAAAGGTGACTTTATCCAGACAGACTGAGATTACAAGTTGGATATGGTTTTCAAATAGTGTTGCCATTAGATATCAAATGAACACATGCCTGTGGTGTGCAATATAAATATGCTCACTATTAAAGTATAAGCAACCCTATAGCCAGTGAAACAATGAATAAGTATTTTGTGAAGATCATACCATGAGAAAGAAATCTCTCTGAAGCTTTTGGGAGTGGCAATATTGGGAGATTAGTATGTAAGTACCAGCATACCAATCGATGTTATTTAACAAATTTAATATGAGTTTGTCTTTTATATTTTAAAGCTTTAAATATTTCCAAAACAATGGCTTGTGACATTTTCATTTATAAATGTGCATAAAACCTTCGACTTTTACAAAAAAAGCAAACCATTTTTTGTGTCAAACAAGCAGACCTTAAAATATGCTTGCCTGAGGCCTGCAACATCTGGTCCACTCTCTTCCGTCTACCAACCCTTTCACCCAAATGGCCTACATAATAAGAAAGATCAAGTAATGGGCTAAATGATACCAACAGGTAAACCTCACAGAACACAGCACAGTAATGTAACATATATTAGATTATTTGACTAGGATCACTGTATCGACTGCTGGCAAATCCAGGATACAAGCATGAACGCTTTCGTTCCATAGTCTTGAATTTGGATACTTATTCACCTCTTGGACTAACAGTTTATGCCATGGTTGGAGGCGATTGCCTAGGTTTTATAACACCCCATCTGAACAAACCAATTTCTAGACCATACAGATGATATGTTAGTTTTTCCAGAGTCCTGCTGGCCCCACACGTCCATCTACGTAATACCTATGGCTGACACAGTAAAGATCGTTACTTGGAATGTTAGAGGCCTGAACAGCTTCGTCAAACGACGACGCGTCCAATCCTACTTGCAGGGTCGGAATCGCCATGCTCCAAGAGACTCACCTAACCGCCAAAAAGCTAGATGCCCTGGCCAAAACCTGGCGTGGCACCCTAGTGGGTTCCGCTTACTCCTCCTATGCCAGAGGGGTCCTGATCTGGATTGCCCCCACGGTCCCCTTCAGGCTTACTAGCACTAAATCAGACAACGAGGGGAGGATGGTTGTGGTTCTATTGAGGGCAAAGAGCTATGCCTAGTTAGTACTTATGCACCCAACCACGACGCAACTACCTTCTTCCACTCCCTCTATACATGGCTCACCCCATATATGGACAGAATTATGATATGGGGAGGCGACCATAACTGCACCCTTGACCCCCTGCTGGATAGATCCGACAATAAACACGATCGTCCCTCCCCTCCGGCCAAAATACTTTCTAAACTAGTCCATCAGCTGCAACTCAGTGATATTTGGAGGGACCAGCACCTGGGGCAACGCGAGTACTCCTTCTACTCCCCACCACATGCCGTGCATACCAGGCTAGATTATATTTTTCTCAGCCAGACACAACAGTCTGTGTTTGTTGATGCGCACTATTTGCCGAGGGTACTGTCCGATCACTCTCCCCTATTGGTCACCTGGAAGATGTTCCCGCCTAGACCCCGTATTCCCATGTGGAGATTGAGAGCCGAAGCTCTACTTGATACAGCATTCAGAGAGCGCATAAGAGACGGTACTGAAGAATATTGGCAGAACAACCTACATAGTGTTAAATACATAAGCACCGCCTGGGAGGCATATAAGGTGGTCATGCGGGGTGAGATGATCACAGCAGTTGGGGGTGCCCAGAGATCCATCACAACCCTGTTGGAATGAGCCGAGAGAGACCTGTGTGCCCTTGAGGGCAGGGCTGACCCATCCCCCGATCATTTACTTAAAATTACCGAACTCAGACAAACCTGCCTAAAGCACTGGGAAGCCCTAGGTAAACTAAGCTACGCCAAACACACGGAAAGAGTCCATGCCCTGGGGGACAAACCCGGGAAACTCTTTGCCTGGCTCTACAAAAGGGAAACCCCCAGGCCACTCATTTGCCACATACTCGCACCAGACGGCACTACCGTGCACACCCAACAGGAAATGAATTCGGTTTTCTCTAGCTACTACCATATTTTGTACTCTGAGACCCCCCCTCTGACACGGGGATCGAGGACGCCCTCGACATCATTGACTTGCCTAAACTAGACTTGCATATGGCTGAGACCCTTGACGAGCCCATCACTCCCGACGAGGTCAAGGTGGTAATTAGAACGCTACCAGCTGGGAAAACCCCGGGCTCGGATGGCCTCCCCGGGGAGTTCTATAAAACCTATGAGGAAACACTCGCCCCTATATTAGCTCAGATCTATAATGAGGCCTTCGAGCGTGGCGCCCTCCCGGATTCCCTGAGCGAGGCCGTGATAATACCCCTACTGAAACCTGGGAAGGACGGGGCAGATTGTGCCTCATACAGGTCCCTCTCCATGCTAAATGTAGACTGCAATATCCTCACAGCACTGCTCCCTAACAGACTACGCAGAGTGATCCCACTGTTGATTCACCAAGACCAAACCGGATATGTCCCTGGATGATCCATCACTGAGAACCTGCTTAGGTTACATCACGTCATTTATAGTACCGAGGGAAGACCACAGAAACTTGCGGTGGCATCACTGGATGCCACCAAAGCTTTTGATTCAGTGAGGTGGGAATGGCTATATGCTACCATGGTAAAGATGGGAATAGGCCCCGTATTTCTGAAATGGACCCAGCTGGTTTATTCCAACCCCACTGCAAGGGTACGAACCAATAGAACCTTTTCCGTGAAATGGTCCCTACACAGAGGCACCCGTCAGGGTTGCCCCCTATCCCCCATGTTGTACATCATTGCCGCTGAGCCTGTAGCAGCCTACCTGAGACAGGAATATGAAGATGGGGGCATCACTATAGATGGGACGACTCACCTCGTCTCTATGTACGTGGACGACACCCTCTTGTATTTACAGGACCCTGAACACCTCCTACCCTACATTCTTGAAACCCTGGACAGCTTTCACAAGCACACCGGCATCCAGATTAATAAGAGTAAATCTTGCCTCTACCCCCTAGCTGCACTACACAGTGAATATTATGGATCTCTCCCTCCCCTAGACTTCGAATGGCAGGCGACATCGTTCAAATATTTGGGGATAACTATACATCGAAACCCCGGCACGGAACATATTCTTAACACTGTAAGGGCCAAAGACTCTCTCTTAAAGTCCATGGAGTTTTGGGGGCAGCTCCCGCTTTCGGTGGCTGGGAGGGCAGGCCTCCTTAAGATGGTCGCCCTACCCCGCCTATTGCATAACTTCACTAACATTCCCTTCTACATCCCCCCGCGTTCTTTAAAGACCTCAACAAACTCTGTAGGGGCTTCCTCTGGCAGGGAGGCAGGCTCAGGGTGGCATTGGAGACTCTCCAGAGACCATACGAGAGGGGTGGGCTGAAGATCCCCAATTTCGAACTCTATTTCCTTGCCAGCCAGTTGAGACACATTGTGCGGTGGATGGCCAACGAAAGCACAACCGACACTCGCCTCCTCCAGCCGGCCCTCCCCCAGCTATTACTTAGGGATTTGCTGTGGACTAGGAAGAGTGCCCTTGAACATTGCCCCTACCTCGTTAAGCTGGGGATCTGACTCTGGAAAAGGACCTGCAAACTGGTCGGGTCCGAGGACCCGTACTCCCCACAGATCCCCATTGCAGCACTCATGTCCAATCATTCCTGGGGGCAACTTGAGACCCGTACACAATGGGAGCCCTTCGGGGTGGCCACACTGGTGGGCCTAATCCAAGAACAGATGGTTTTGGCCTTCCCGGACCGCTGCAATGCCACAGGCCTCCCGGCCGGGCAAATCCTGCTGCACAGAGCGGTCATACAGGCCTTGACTAGCAGATGGCCTGTCGCTATCGACCAGACTGATGAAAATGAATGTATCGAAACGATACTGAACGCTGCTGAGGGGGGGGGCCACAAAACCTCACGTATTTACGAGGCCCTGATATGGGGCTCCACCAAAGATGACCTCAAATGCCGGGACAAATGGGAAATCGAATTGAACCTGGTTTTTGAAGACAAAGCCTGGGGCGATATAACCCACTACCACAAAGAAATCTCCCGAAACGCCCGCTTACAGCTCATCCAACTGTATGTTATGAACCGAGCGTACCTCACCCCGGAAGCTATATCAAGATTTACCGGTGCGGGCACCCAATCATGTCCCAAATGCAGTGAGCCCAAGGTTGGTATGACCCACATGTTCTGGGGATGCCCAGAGATCAGAGAATTCTGGACACAAGTGAAGGAAAGAGTGGCTGGTGCAGACATTGACATTGAAGTGGACGAACCCTCAGCATGCATCCTGGGTAGGTATCGGCGCAGCAGGGAGAACAAACCCCTCAACAGGCTCAGAGACCTTATTTATATAACGGCCGAAAGGCGTATAGCCATGGGGTGGAAGAGCCCCAGAGGCCCGCCTATGCCCCTATGGTGGGGAGATCTTACAAAGTGGATCACAGCTGAAACTGCAGCATGGGAGACGGCGATCCAAGTGCAGAGACTTGATTCTAGCGAAGAGCTACATCGTTGGGTGGCCTTAACAGTACCCCTGCTCCATCCAGAGTCACAGGCGGGTGAGATAACCTGGGAAGGCGACCCAGGCCCGTGCATGGACTCATGATGAACATAGAACTAACCGTGTCTTGGAGGGGGAGGGGAAGGAGAAGTGGGGGGGAGTTGGGGACTTTACCTTCTGATATACCTGACCTATTACCACTGATGCCAGTTTTTGTTATCTTATGTTATGAAACTAATAAAATATATTTTAAAAAAAAAGTTAGTTTTATAGCAACCCCTATCTCGTGCAGGTACATTGCTGATAATAGCAGATGTTGTTCTGCAAAACCAAGTGCATATGCAGGCAGGTTTATAAACTTCAGACATAGGTAAGGCTCAGCCAGCCTTGCTGGTATGTGATATTCTAATTTTGCATATGAACACATATCTCTGAAATGGGTGCTTCAAACACTGAGCTAACTTCTGAACCATTGCAGCACTCAATTTATCATTATGCATTTCACCGTTGCCTATTGCACATGATAATAAACATAATTCCCACGGGAAGGAAAGAATGCTACAGAGTTGTGCTGTAAGGAACACACAAACTATGTATACCACAGTGAACAAAGAACGTAATACATGATGAATTGATCAACGCAGAATGTACTTGTCAAAACAGAAAGGCAATGGGTTTAGACCCTCAGCAGCACCCCATAAAATATCCTGACGTGTGCTATTTAGGACTGGGTGAAAAATGGAATCTTCTTCAGATCAGGCAGCTTTGTGGGACCCCCTTCCAAGGTGGTGGCCCTGGGCAAGTGCCCCTTTTGCCCTCCCATAAAAACATCTCTGATCCTCATCCCCCCCACCTCCCCAGAGATTGTTTGTTGAGTTTGACAAGTGAAATACTGCTTTTTTTTTTAAGTTTTCACTGCGCTGTTGGCAGACCCTAAAAAAGTCAGTGAATCCAAGATGGCGGGCGCTTCAAGAAAACAGACGCATTTCACGTTTTCTCACCATCCAATCAGCAGACGCATCCCGGTGTCTGCGAACTACGTAAAAGTCTGTGAATTTTTCTGGCCACTCGGAGGCCAGTCCGTGGACAGCACAGCCAATCAGAGGCCAGTCCACGGACCGGACATAGATATCACTAATTTTTTTGCCTTACGTTTTGGTCATTTACAAAAAAACTACTGGACGGATTTACACCAAATAATAAAAGCACGCTTTCGGGACCAAGCCGCCGCACCTGCCACAAATTTGGTGAAAATCTGTCCAGCGGTTTGGGCTGTAGGCGTGAGCAAAGTTTTTTCCCATTATGTCTATGGGAAAAAAATACATTTTGGGACCCCCCCTATAACTTTGTCCCCCCTGGACCAAACCTCACCAAACTTTGCAAAAGAAATGGAGTGGGCCATATACCTTTTGTTGCAAAGCTTGTTGAGGATTCGTCCAGGGGGAGCAAAGTTATAAGCCGTCCAAAAAGTGCTCTTCCTATGAAAACAGCAACTTAACCATAACCGTGGCTGTGTAATAAATCGAGTTCCACAAACCACACATCTATGCAGGGCAAATTTTGTTATCTGCCACAATCCGAAATTTCTTCCAAATTATCTGCACCCCAACAGCTTATTAAGAATTCTGGACAAGTTTATCAATCCCATTCTGCCAACTAAGGAACTTGAAAGAAGAAACATGTACCCATCTTACTGTCAGCATCGTAGAATCAAAGCAGTGCTCCATCCAGAAGTAGGATTATTTAAATAAAATTTTAAAGGTGAAGACTTAATTCGGCTTCAACCGGAAAGAAGATAAGCCAGATGGAGAAAACCGCAAGAGATTGTTTTTAACCAAATAGTTTCCTGAGCAGAAAAATTAAATGTTTTACTTTTTTTCACCAACTTTCTTCAATTACGAGATGCAGAAAATTTAAGCAAGCAGAACATGAGGCGCTACATGCATCTTCACAAACATACATGGTGCCTAATAGAATGTTACTCACCGTAGTGACTAGAACAATCCTAGGCCCTAGTCCCCTTTCCTACATCCAGTATAGGCATCCCCGAGGTGGGGACGATACCGGAACCTTTAAGTGAAAAATGCTGGGGTTCCCCTTTAAATTTCTGCCGGACGAAGAGGTGCGACTGCAGTGCATGCCCTCTACATAACTGCGTCCTCCATCTCCTCACCTCAGTTCCTTAGCATGCCGGACGCTCTTAACGAGATCCTTGGCCACATTTTAAATTAGTCCAGGGGGATGGAGGTGGGTCATATGGAGCAAACGGGATTTAGGACTGGGACTAGGCATATTCTAGTCACTACGGTAACATTCTATAATTACTCCTATGTCCTGTCCCCATTCCTCCATCCTGTATAGGCGATTACAACGTATGCCCACTATTGGGAGGAGGACATGAAACATTTACGATGCAGCAAACCGATTCTTCAGCACTGTCTGTCCAAATTCGCATCGGGCCTCAAGCTGGTGTCCAGCGATTAGTGTTTGCAAAACGCTGAGGGCGTAGCCCAAGTTGGTGACTTGCTTATGACATTGCATGACGTGTGTCTTTGAAACACAACCATAGTGGCTTTTGTTCTTACTGCATGTGCATGAATTCCACTGGGTGCTGCCTTGCCCTGTGCCTTGTAAGACTCCTGAATCAGGCCACCATCCACCTAGCGCCTAGCAATGGATGCTTTTGAAGCCTATGAATCTGCAGAGTGAATGTGACCAGCAGGGCCTCTGTTTTCCTGAAATCCTAAGTGTGCGCAAGGTAGAATTTGAGCACCCCGCTGATGTCCAGTAGGTGCAATGCTTTTTCTGCCTCTGACTGCAGAGACAGGAAAAATACAGAGACATACCTCCTGGTTAAAGTGAAAAGTTGACACCACTTTGGGTGCGTTCTTATTACCACTTTGTCCTTGTGAAACACTGTGAACTGCTCACCTACTGAAAATGCTTGGATCTCACTGACACGCCTAGCCAAAGTCAGACCCAGCAAAAGTACTGTCTTGAGCGTCACCCATTTGATGTCCACAGATGGCAAAGGCTCAAAGGGTTAACATACTAGAGCTGTCAGCACGATATTGAGGTCTTAAAGAGGGTGAGTCCTGTAGGGAAGACCTGGTATCATAAGTATGACACTGACGCAATGGATACAATTTGTAAAATCTTTATTGAAAATGTTGGGGTTGGAGAAACTCCTATTTTGCCCTATAACTAAGATGGGAGTAGTCTCGACCATCAAACGATAAACAAGACAGACCTAGTGGAGTCTGTCAAATCAAAATGGCCTATGGTAACAAAAACCTAATGACTGCCCTATCTCTTGTATGGTAAAGTCTAAAAAGGAGAAATGTATGTAAAGAAAAAATCAGTGTTCAAAAGAATAAACGCAGGCTGTCCTCTGGCTCGGTTTCTCAAGCAGTTCCAAACCGTGGATTGAGGCCCGCCTGACCTTCCACGTTAGAGTCGTATTCTTGACTTTGAAAATGTATTTCAATGAAAAGTTCACAAAATTCCCCCACTGCTGGGGGGGTGAGACCTTACAGCACACAGTTCATGTAGGTTCCCTCTGTTGGGCTCAGACCTCTTCACACAAGTTCAATACAAATTTACAGGGGGGCTCCCTTCCCCAAGCTTTTGGTACTTCATGTCTCCTTCAATCGGGCTCGGACCCCTTCCAGATGTCAAAGAATTTTGAATGTGCGTGGCTCTCTTAACAGACCACCGCAGGACCACTTCGACTCAAAGTTCACGTTTACTTAAGTTTACGTTTACTTTTGCTGTCTGTTTTCTTTTTAACTTCAAACAATGTACCTTTCACTGAGACTTTCGAAGGGGCTACTTCCTTTCGCAGGACCACTGCGTTACTTAGTATCGCTGATCTCACAGCTGCCTTTT
Source organism: Ambystoma mexicanum (assembly GCF_040938575.1). Taxonomy (NCBI): domain Eukaryota; kingdom Metazoa; phylum Chordata; class Amphibia; order Caudata; family Ambystomatidae; genus Ambystoma; species Ambystoma mexicanum. The sequence continues at coordinate 651,364,968 of NC_090936.1, forward strand.
ACTTCAAAGTTCATTCACAGGTCTGCCTTTCTTCGCGTCTCATCCACGCGTGTGCAGCCACCACTTGTGACATAATGTTGCTACTTCATTCGCTTTAACACACACAGGTCTCTCAGGTCCCTTACCAACTCACTGCCTGTGTGCGCTTCTTTTTGTTTTGCTATTTTCAATTCACAAGTCAAGGTTAGTACCACAGGCACCACAGGCTTGGCCTCGTCTCCCCAACTCTGCCGTTCACCCGGGAGGGTTTTTGGCATCCTTGGAACACAATGCAATCTTCACGTGTGGGATCTGGCCTTCACATGTCTTTCATGGTCTGTCGGAGGCAACAACCTCCAGTAGGAAACCCTTGGGGTTTTTGGCCCGCTACTCTCGTCCCTTGGTGCGTTGCTCTCCTCCAGTAGGTGTGCCTTTCGGCCCGAAAGTTCGTCTTGTGTTCCGCCTTGCTCAGAGTGTGTCTTTAGGTGTTGCCTTTTATTCGTGTGAGGAGAGCCAACTGGTATCAGGTGTATGCACTTAATGTAAAGTGCCTGACCCGATTAACTGGACATGCTCATTACGATGTGAGAGAGGTTAGTCTGGTTACTCTGTCACCCTCTTCCTCGGCCCAGTGTTTGTGTAAAAAAGGGAAGGGTGATTTGGGCCATCAGAAAATCCACAAATTAGGATGGGGTAGATGAACAAAAAAGGGGGGAATACTGCGTCTCACCATCGGCTGCCTCACCCCCACTCCCTGAAGACCCCTCACCCAGGTGATCCTCCCACACTGGTCCACCCCCAGGGTCTGGATCCAAAAGCTATGGCCGTGCCGTGGACACCTGAGAGAGAACCCCACGGAGGTGTTGCGGGTGAGACACCCTCTGGTTTCTCACAGTCCTATGAACCAGTGAGAACAGCCTGGACAGCCCTTTCAAGTGACTCTTCACCACAGGATTTGCTGATGTGAATGTGGGCTCTGATGAATTCTTGTAGGCCATGATGGCTGCCAAGTAAGTGCAGCAGGTGTCTACCTGAACCCCAGAATGTGCCAGGTGTGCAGTGAATGACAAAGACATCATTTAGCAAGCAGTTGATGGGATCTATTTGCTTATCCCTCTCCCAGAAGCAGACTCTGGTCCACTTAATGTGGCATTGTGCTCTGCTGGAAGCTATACAGGCCGCATGAATAATGTGTACGTTTTCCTCAAACAGCTTGTGACATTGCAGCTTCAGTTGATCAGGAGCTAGAGCTTGACTCTCCGTGTGAAGATGCACCACCGCTCCCTCTTGCTGGGAGAGGAATGTTGGCGCATCGAGAGGAAGATTCTCCTGGCCCAGGCCTCCCACTGAAACAGGTCCGAGAACCACAACATTGCCGGCCACCTCAGCGCATTGAGAATCAGCAGTCAGTGGAGCGTCTGTACCACTCTTTGGATGAGCGGCGTCAGAAGAAAGGCATACGCTCAAAGGTGATCCCAGCTGGAGTGTATCTGGAAGGCATCCCCCTGTGAGTGAAGACACTGTCCCTGTCAGGATGTGTACTGGAGACACTTGCGGTTGACTTCTGATGCAAAGAAGTCCACCTGACGAATCTCCCACTGCCGGAAGAGAGGCGTAAGGGTGCTGCTTGACAGCTCCCACTCATAGGAGTTCTTTCCCAACCTGCTCAGCATATCCGCTTCTGTGTTTCTGACCCCAGGCAGGTGTTCCTCCATCAGGTGTATCTCGTGTGCCAGCACCCTCTCCCAAATGTCCACTGCCAGGAGAAAGAAGAAAGGTGACCTGGTGCTGTCCTGTTTTTTCAGGTAAAACATTGATGTAGAGTTGCTCATCCTCACCACCACCACCACCTTGCCCTGCGCCATCGTCCGAAACGCCCTCAGAGCTTGACCAACCGCTTTGAGTTGCAGGGAATTTATATGCAACTGTGACTCCAGTGCACTACAAACTCCATAAATAAAATTGTCTCCTAAAGTTGCCCACAACCCAGGAGGGAGGAGTCTGTGGTAATGGTCACTGAGGGGTTCCACAGCCACAGAGGAGCACCCCTCAATACATTGTCTGGCTGAAACCACCACCGGAGATCCTGTTGCATGACCCTTTGTATGGTGATTTTAGATGACTGAGGGTCCTTCTCCTGACTCAGCTTGCCGCCAGCTGAAGTTGGGTTCTTCTCATTTTCAGCCTGATGTTGGGACCGTTAGTATGCAGGAGGCCAGTAGCCCCAGGAGGTGCTGAAGCCACCACACAGGTGTTGCAGGCCTGGAGAGGAAGTGAAGGGCAGCCCTCTGAATGCCTCAAATTCTCTCTTGAGTGGGAAAGATTCGATGGGCCACTGTGTCCCACTGGGCCCCCAGGAAGACAAGCACCTGCATTGGCATTGGCTGGGATTTATTTTTATTGATTGAGAAGCCAAGCTGGTGTAGCATATCTGCCAGCCTCTGGCATGACTCCTAGACCCTCTCTGGGGAGTTGGCTCTCCCCAGCTAGTCGTCCATGTAGGGGTAAAGGTGGTGGCCCTCCAGCCTGACGAGAGCTGCCACTGCATCCATAAACTTTGGAAATACTTGAAGGGCCGAGACCAACCCAAAAGGAAGTACCCTGTACTGGAAGTGATGTCCAATCAACATAAACCGCAGAAACATCCTGAGCGAGTGAAACATGGGGATGTGTAGGTAGGTATCCTTGAGGTTCAGGGAGCACACCCAATTTACCTCACAGATGCCTCAGTGAATTGGGCTGGTATCACCATCTGGAAACATTCCAGTGGAAGAAAGATGTTGTGGGAAGAGAGATCCAGCACCACTTTCAGGATTTTTGAGGACTGCAAATACTCTGGAGTAGCAACCCCTGCCCTGGTCAGTGAGCGCTTCTGGCTCCACCACCATGTCCCTCAGTAGTTGTGCAATCTCTCGGAGCAGCACTGCAGAACCAACTTGGATCAGGGGGAGAACTGGGAGGCTGGAGGTGAGAGAAAGTTTTCAGACCCATGGACTCAACAGCCATAATCCACTGGCTGGTGACAAGTTGACGCCAGTTGTCCCTGTGCAGAGTAAGCCTGCCCCTACAGGGGAGTTGTGGTCCTAGAAGTGAACATAACTTTTTGCCCGACTCAAGGGGCTGAGGAGGAGGGAGACCGAAAGAGCATGATAGAAGCCTGCCTGGGATGCTTCCTCCTGTGCTGGCTCGAGGACCTGTCTGGCTGACAGGTTGTCCTGTTGCTGAACCCCTGAAACCACCAAAAGACCTATCATGCTGGTCCGTCCTATGATGTGACTGAGCGAATGTCTTCGATGCCAGTTTGGTAAGAACCACTAGAGACTGCCCTGTCTCCGTGTTAGTTTTTTTCTTGTTAAGCTCGTCCTCTGTAGAAGAGTGGAAGAGCTCAGCCCCTTCAAATGGGTGGTCAATGATGTCCTCCGGCACATCTGTGGCGAACCTCATGGCATGCATCCACACCGTCTGTATCATATCGATGCCAGGGTACAAGCCCCTGCCAGCCGTGTCAGTATATGCAACCGCAGCCTCTGGCATTTCCTGTGCTACGAGAGTCGCCTCCTGCAAGCCAGATTTAAACATGGCCTGTCTTTCCACTGAGAGGTCCTGAGCAAAGTATGCTATCTCTGGCCAGAGCTTTTGGTTGGTGGTGGCGAGAATTGCGTCAGCGTTAGCCTGCCTTAAGTGTAAGCCTGCATTGCTGTAGACCTTTCGGCCAAAGCCTTTCAACAATCTGTCGTTCTTCGACATGCAGATACTGGACGTAGCAGTGGAAGAGGAGGCCCCTGGCTCGGAGTACAGTGCAACTGCTGATACCACTGAGAAATGTGGCGTGGAAGGGCAGCCAGAAGCAAGTTGTCCTCTTCCATCTGCCGGTAGTGGGTGTCTAGCCACTTGTTGGCCTGTCCGTTGATATGTGGCTTCTGCCACAGTTTTTGTACGAGGGCTACAGCATCCTTCTGAAGCCTGACTTACTGGCTGACTTGAGGGATAGCACTTTCACCATTACTCCCAGCTCCTGTTGGGTCGGTTTGGGTACTGGGACTCAAAAACTCTGCTAGACCCTGCATCCTATTGTGGAATGACTTGGCTAAGGAGAAGGACTCGCCCCCTTCCTCCTCGGTATTGTTTCCCCCATCCTGGTCCTTTTGAATGGACAAAGTCCCCTGCTGATCTGTGGGTGCTTGGTCCTACGACTCTGAAGGCACCGCAGGAAGCAGTGTTGCCAGAATTGATTGAGGCAGAGGGCGGGTGGGAGTGGATGATAAAGGCAATGCCACACGCCACTCAGTAAAGGAAGCACCTGCAGCGGGAGGGCACCTTATGGAGGTTGGTGAGTGTTGGGATGGATTTCTGAACTCTGACCTGATGGGCAGAGGTTCAGAAGGCCAGCCTAGTTTCTTGGAATAGGGTAACCTTCTGGACAAGCCAGACCAATCAAAGTAGCATTGGCGTCAGTCAAGACTCAGGAGGGGTGAGAGTGATTGAGGGCCCACAATGTGCACACACAGTAAACGACACCACAAATTACACTCAGTCCGGTGTATATATCAAACATACATTTACATTAATTAAAGGCCTTTTAAATCAAACACAAGATGAAAACACAGTAATATTAACAATACATACCAACATACATACAACATACATACCAATCAAAAGTAGTATAGGAATCTGCACAAATATCTATGCTACTAACCCTCACTTTAATGTGGAATGTAAATATTTGACTTTGTAGCCCCTGTGGGCATATGTGTTTTTATGGTCTAATCTTCTGTTCCTAGACCTACAATTTTTTAAATGTGTGTCCAATCTTTTGATTTAAATAAATTGACTCCTTGAACTCCCCAGTCCTTTTCTGTGACTACCCCCAGCTAGTATATTTGAAACCAAGCTTGCTGCTTTTAATGCCTACCTCTAATGCGTGGTTGAACAGGGGTAGCTGTTGACTCTGCTTCTTTCTCTCTATTTCTAACAAGAGCTTACAGTTCCCAAAGTCTCAAGTCAAGACTCGAGACAGCGGCAATTCCAGAGCAAAGGTCCCACACGAGCTGGTCAGTTCACTGGGCAGTCCAGGAGCATTTTCGAAGGGGCTCGTTTGCAGGTTAAGCAGGAGGTGCCGAGAGTAGTTGGTCCCACTACTCCAAAGGGTTGAAGCACCCTTGCAGACCTTCTGTGATCAATGAGAAACAGGGGTTCCGATGGGACAAAAGCGGGGTCAGGGTGCCAAACCTTCCAACGGGTCTTCAGCGGTTCCATAGATCTGTTTCTTCGGTTCAGGATACTTGGCTCCTTTACTAAGTTCGGCGAGAACTCAGAAGATTGACCTGCAATGGGTGTAGAGTGCCTTCTCTTATCCAAAATTTGCTATGCGCCAAAATGAAGGGCAACCAATGGGAGATCTGCTCACATTAAGCCATCCCAGACGTGGACCAATCATGGACCATGGTGGTCCCAGTCATCCCAGCACCCAGGATGTGTATTGGAACTAGACAGGTCCAGCCCACAACATGGGCACGCACACACACAAAGAATGCAGAAGCCCACGAAAGCCTCGGGTTGCATGAGAGCCTGCATGGCCAAATAAGGAATTTCACGGGTCTGCTCAACCTGGGGAAGAATAAGGGACAAAATGGCCAAAGGACAGAACAAAGGGCTTCGTAGGATGGCTATTTTAGGTACTGGCCACCGTCCTGGGCCAAACGCAGTTTGGACCATTGAAAAGAGTCAAAATGCTTTCAAAAGTACCATCTGCCACCAGTTCCAGCCTGGGCACACTTGTACATCCACCAAAAATCCTTTGAGGGTCTCTAGGGCCTCAAGAATGAAAATGAGACCCCAGCGCACTGTACTGGAAGGTACATTGGGCACTGATAAAAAGTTAACAAGAAATGGCAACAAAGTGAAAGACTAAAGGAAACAAAGTCTCCCAGTACTGACAGTCTGAAAGGCATGTCAGTTTCCCCTTAACGAGATGAGCTAAAGCCCAGCAGAGTAAAGCAGAAGGCTGGGCTCCACTGATAAAAGTCAGGCTAGGATGGTCAGACAAAAGCAAAAAGTTGGGGGTTCACAACTGGAGGGAAAATTACACATAAATGGAAATCTTTCATAACAGTAAGGGGCACCATCTGAGGTAAAACCTCTCTGATAAGACCCTTGTGTGCCCCTCGGTGATAGACACACAATGAGGATAGCATGGGGCAGGTATTAGGCACGTTATAAAAAACAAACAAACAAATACATAAATAGGCCCATAGGTGCCCTTGGGCCCCTCGGCACACATGCCGGTAGCTGTCTTAGCCTCTGGCCTAACACCAGCAGAAGAGCCTGTTAGGTGGGACCCCGGGAAGCAATAGCCCTGCTGGGGTGGTTTGTTCAATAAGGGACTTACCTTGTCCAATGTATGGTTCTTGCGATGAAGTCCTTGATGTGAGAAGCCGGTTACCTACCGAAGATTTCCTGCCACCGCGAAGGCCTGTTCTTCAGAGTCCTCAGCTTTGGCATGCTGCAGGCCGCACATGTGTCCTACCGGTGCTCGAATCCTAGTCACTTCAGACAGACTGTGTGCAGATCAGAGGCTTCTGTGGAGTGTGAAAAAATGACTCCTCTTACGCTGTTAGGTCTGTTCCCGTCCGTGCAGAAAAAGGCAACAGTGGAGGGCAGGGTTATGAAGCACGCATGTGCTGCGTCCGCGCCTGGCATACATTTAAAGGGGAAGCTCAAAGGTTCTGGTAGCGTCCCCGCCTCAGGGATGCCCATACAGAAGGGGAAGGAACGCAGGAGTAACACCTTTATATACAAATTAAAAGTAACCAGATATGGAAATGTGGGTTGGAAGCATTTCCGAATCCTCTGCATGCAGGTGTGTTTACTAGAGGATTCTGCACTAATGCAAATTTGAAGTTGAATAAACAAAGACGTTTATCGGTTCCGCCGCATAGGTGCCATCCGTTGTTTGTAGCGACTCAAATATCTCCTGTACCGAAGGTCTGACCGAATACAGCATGGTCGCCAGCATGCTGCCATCATCCGTCACCTGTGCGGCCCTGAAATACATATCGAGGCGGTCAACCCACCTTTTCCATCTGGGCCCCAGGCTGGATGGTGGACCCTAGACGTCGAATTCGGGAATAGGCTGTAGAGCCGCTGGGGCTCGTGCTTGGGCCATGACGGGAGGTAGTGGCTGAACAGCCAGTTGTGCCGCTGGTGGCGCCTAAGGTAATGGAGCCTGACCTCCTGCTAGGGCCTGAGGAGGCTGCTGTTGAGCTTCTGGTTGCCCGTCGTCCTGAGGAGGCTGCTGTTGAGCTGCTGGTTGCCCACCGTCTTGATCACCAGACCAGTTCATGGGCTTGAGCGCACAGGCACCCCCAGCGTGGATCTTGGGGGCCGCAACTCACCCCACCACCACAGCACAGTTCTGACACACACCCAGACAAATGAAATGTCCAACCTGGTAATGGAGATGATAATGGCAGAGTATCCACCCCCACGGAATGTCTCATACACAAACACAGCAGCAGCTGGACATGATGATGAAAAGGATGAAGAATATGGAAGTCCCCAGCTGCAGCAGTTTACAATGATGATGAAGAGGATGAAGAAGAATGAATCCCCAGCTGCAGCAACGCTGTGTGTAGGCACAGATGCTCCAAAAATTGAGCCAAGGAGTATTGGGCTAAGCAGGCCCAGCCATTGTAGCCCACCACCTCGGTTTCACTCGACGTAGGAGGCCCACAAATGTTCAAAAAATCGAAAATTGGGCATGGGTGCGCAGGTATAACTGCCTGCTAACAGTTTGTCCAAAAATTTGGCCTGGATGCCTCTCACCGTGTAAACCAGAGTGCAGTGAGTTTCCACGGCCAAAATTCAAAATGGCCACCTGCCGCGTGGTAAATGCATGGCCTACTGCATGAAACGAAAACCCCAACAATCTCTGCTTCAAGAAGAAAAATTGACGTGACTGACACCGCCGGGCCCAGGCATTCCACCGACCTCGTCGCCACTGTTGGGGGTCTGTCAATGCCCCCACTCGCGATGCCCGTAAGCCCCCAACACGTACAGACTGACACACACACGTCTGTACTGCTCGGGCTTCCCGGTCGCACTGCAACGGCAGGGAACGCCCCTTTTATTTATACTGCACACGGATTTGTGCAACTTCACACCGCCGCGTGTGCCTCCCTTCAAGGGGCAGTGCCACAGTTATATCACTGCAAAGATAAGACTGTGGCTCTGAATAAAATAAACCAGATGTTTGGTATCAATCATTTTTACAAAAATGGAGTAAAAAGGTGGCACGAATGCTGATATCTTTTCATTGAAATATATGGATGTTTATGTTTGCGTGCACACATTTTGCAAATGGCAGTACTACCTGCCTGGAAATACATCATTATTTTTCTCACTACTAATGTGACAAAGAAATATGTACAATGTTGCACCAGCATAAATCACCATCTATTGCAATTTTTTTTATTATTTTTAACTGCAATAGGGAGAACACATAAAGCACACGACAGGCGTGTTACATGTGTAATTGGTTTTCTTTTCTAGATACAATAGAGGGAAAAGTTACATAATAGCAACATGCACGTTTTGCAAAAATTACCATACAACACAAAATTGCTTGACACCAAATTTGCATTTTCAATTGCACATATGCACAACTGTTTAATAATAGAACACTCATAAGTGCAGGGGCCTAGACAAATAGACTATGCCATAGTTGGGAATCTCGCACACCGACTCCATAACCATTTGATGATTACTTTTCACTTTACTTATCAGAGGACATTACATATCAGTGAAACACCTTAAGAGTTCCCATTTGATGGCATTCCTTCTAAGGGAAATGCAACAGAATAGTATGGGGAGGGGTGGAAACAAACATCTGACATTCTGAACACGCCTTACGCGAACATGTGTAAGATGCATTACTAACCGCTGTTTTAAAGAAAAGCAATTCGTGCCACACAGTAAGACAAACAGTGCTGATACAGAAGATTTGAGCAACAGGGACTGTATGGAAGGCCTGGTTAGCGCTAAGGGTATAAGTGAAATGCCATGCCAGGGCACACAATCATCACTTGTGAGCGCCTAGAAGGGCTAACAACCATATAAAATCATGTATTCACTGTAAGTGGTAAAAAGAGCAGGAAATGTACCAATGCCTGCACAGACTTAGAAAGACAAGGGGCTGCTGTAGAAGAATTACAGTTTAAAAAAGCACTTAGAAGCAGATTGCACGCTGAATGTACAGCTAGAGCTACACATTGGATTTATAATTTTGTAATTTCCATTGCTCCACAGAGAAGCAGATTTTTCTAAACACCTTCCGAATGAACAGTAGAACATATTTGCAGCTCTTAGCTCAGAAGGAGCAAGGACAGCACACGTCAACACTCTGAGCACGCCAGTCAAAGAAAGATAAGCTTTGCACAGGAAAAGCCACGACTTTCCTGTAGAGAAACGTTTGCATTACGTAGGCTGTTCGATAATACTAATGCAGGCTGCTAAAGATCAGGCTAGCCTCACTGTATGGGAGAATAGGTGATGTATGTGGGTTTTTCTTTTTAAAATCAAGCTACTTGCTTTCATGTTTAATAAACATACACGACATAGTTGATTGCCCAGGATTTATTTTTGTACGCAAATTTACCAGCATGTGTGACAATAATCAAGAAGAGTTATTTATTTAAGCAATAAGCCCCGAGGTGCAGGGCCATTTCGGAGTCAGGTAATGCCCCAGGGCCCATGAATCACAGGTCGTGTGCACGCTGTTAGCAGAAAGCGGATTACCAGCGAGCAGATGAAGGCCACTAGAAGGGGATCGAGGTGACTTCACGCCAGCCCGGCGATCTGCATCCAATGCTAGGCTATGTTTGAAGCACGAAAGAGCTGCAACCGTGCATTGAGTATGTTCTTTTTCCATCTAAAAGAAACAGGGGACTACATTTATTGGTTCTGCATTTCCAGAAGATGAATTGGAAGGAAGAAACAGAGACTTAGATGTATTGATTATGTTTTTATCATGAAGTAGAATTTGGGGCTTTTGTGAAGGTTTTTTTTGCTTGTCTATAGAAAAGGACAGTTCCATCTTTGAAATGCTACAAGTAAAGTTTACTTTGTTTGCATATGTTGTGTTGAAAATTGCTTGTCTTAAACAGAGGGTTTTATGAAAGGATTTAAGCCAGAGGTCATCTAAAAGAGCGAGAAACGTGAATTACTGAGCACACACCACAGACACTAATTGGCACCCTTAATCAGATTATACACATTTTAAGATATATTTGATTCTACAAGCAATTCTTTTTTAGCAACAGAAGGTTGCGTTGAAAACCCCCCCTTTATTTAATGGTCTGCACCTCGAAGCAACAAGCAGAAATGTTTTAAATGCAAAGAGTTGGGTTATTGTTTGGTATTTCTAAAAGCCAATGCATTATTGATGATGATTTTTAGTGAGAATAGATGAAACGGTTTAGATAAAGTTTGAAGATAAATAATTTAGATGTATTGTTTTTATTGTGGTGATTGAAGAACACACATTTAAATGTTTTAATAGACACTTAAAAACATATACATAACGTTGTTTATTCTTAAAGTTTTCAAAAGTCGTGGCTGATCTAAGGAATGAGCGCATAGCATATTCAAATTCATGGGTTGAGTAAAAAGTAGGTAACAGTGATTAATCACAGACTCATTCTTTTCTATTCTGTTGACAATAGATTATCCCACTTGTGTGTCTAACCCCTCAGGGAACTCTATAAAAACTAAACAAAGATTACTTCCATATTCTTTGCTCTGAGAGTGCCTTTCTTTTGTGCAAGAGAAGGTCACCAGGGTTAAAATACATGTCAATAGAACTTGAGTGTTTGACATCCGCTGGGCTGTAGAGGCCCTAAAGTACAATGCAGAAATTCATGTTGGTCATGGACCATGCTTTCATAATTTGGCTAGCAGGAGCCAAGTACATGACCCAAAGGTTTATAAGGTAGTTGCTGATCTTTTCGGCAGTCCAATGGGAAGCCTGCAAGAAAGCCAATGTGGATTTTACCCGAGGGTGCCTGCTGGGGGCAAATGAGAAGGGGGGAAATATGTGATGAAGTCCCCTATCTGGCTCTGTGATTCAGCAGGAGAGTGGCTCAGGTTGCTGAGTGCCATCCCAAGCCAGTGCGTGATTGGTCTGGGGGCAGTATGGGAAAGATCCCTAGGTAATGTTCCCTCAGTCCACCTCACTTGGCAGGGGACAGTCGCATGCGAGCCATCTGACACAATTCCCAAATGAGGGACCTTCAAACCCCATACCTGCTTGATAACCCACAAAGGGAGGTGCCTGAAGATGCTGCACTGTCTTGCAACATCCTAAAATGATCTCACGGCGGTTCTGCAAGGTCTGTAGACATGTCCGCATGTATAGACCTGGAGGCAAGATTTGCAGACCTGCAAAGGCGCAAATGTCAGAAAAACATGGGGAACACAGGATCAGTCTGAGAAGCAGTGACCCTACCTTAAGTGCCCAAAACCAGAGCATTGGCTTGTGCGAGCAGCTCTCACTGATCCACCATACACACACACATGAATTCCAAAATGGCCACCAGGTTTGCTATAGACTCAAGCTGGCTCATTCAACCTCATTCAGAGCAGCTGGAACACGACAGCCCCAGCTAATCCCAGTGCTCAAACACTTGACAACCACTGGTGCAGACGCACAACCAGAGTCCCACCCAGGGGTTTGTGGCCTCTCCCAATAGAAGCCAGGCAGACTAGCCAAGCAGTGTGGGTTTTTTGGAGCAGGTTGTGGCCGGTATTTGGACGACGTTGGTGAGCATTAGAAGAACAGTGGAGGAGCAGAGGCTAGAGAGGAGAAGGATCCAGAAGGTAGAGGAGGAGGTGAAGGTTTGGCACAAGTGATCTTGTTAGGAGAAGGTGGTGAGAATTTGGTGGCAACATCAGGAGAAGGAGCTAAAGAGCTGGGTGAAGAGGTGGTGATAGTGTTACGACCCTCACCCAAAACCCCCTCTGGCAAAACCATTGGCCAGGTGGAGTCAGGACTCGGGCCTCTAGAGCCTGGCATCCTCTTCAAAAGCCCTCATGGGGCCAGTCCTGGCGCCTATGGCGCCAAGCTCATACACCATGAAAAACAATGGGAACTACTTTATTGTATTGTCAGCCAACATGGAGGCATCCACATAGCTTGGTTCCTAAGAACCAAGCTATGCAATCTAGTGTTTTGGGTGTGGTAGCCTAGGGACTACTTTACCTGGACTGTTTTGCTGGGGCTATTTAAACCACACCCGAGCAAGACAACACGCTTCGTGTTACTAGGCAGCTTGCAACGTGACGCTCACCATGTCCAGCTATTCCCTCGAACCCCGGAGAAGCAGAACCTGCAAGGAGACAAAAGGAACATCATTAGCAGCAGCATCATACCTGCAGTCTTCATCTTTAAACACTTGCAGCTACTGAGAACAGCTTCCTCGAATCTGCATGCCTCCCGGACAGAACGACCTGAAAGAGGAAGATAGAGGCAACATTAAAGAAAGCAGTAGAGACATTTTCAAATTACGAACTGCTCAAATGGCTTACCTGGCTGGTCGCCTCTCAGCTGGCACCACTCCGGACATTCCACTCACGCTGAAGAACACCGCGACCTACAAGGAAGGAAAACACAGGTTAGCAAAGACAAGACTTTGCAGCGCTGTGCATAGCGCTTACTTACCGCATCATAGCGCTCTTAATGCGCCATCATTTACCAGCGGGGCTCAACCAAGCCAGTTCGCCGCGCTGAAACTCTGCGTACCTAAGGGAGAAAAAAGAGACATTTTAAACAAAGAAAGGCATGCAGGATAGCAACAAAACTAAAGAACAGCAATAAGACCTACCTGAACAATATCAAACGGGCCGGCGTCAGTGAAGTAACTGGACCGCACTCGCCCATGAAAGACAACGCGCCCCTGCAAAGAAGGCAGGACGGAGAGCACGCCTAATTCTACCACAAGGCAGAAACTTCCCCGCAGACCACATCAGGGCAAAGCTAAGAAGCATACCAGCGAGTAACCCGGCTGGGTGGCGTCCCTGTGGATACCAGGTGAGTGTAACAGAACACAAAGCCTACCATAACAAATCCACCTGGGCGCCATGGAGACATCAGAAATGGACCAATTGGCCCAATTACTAGGAGAGCTTCATGCTGAGGTTCATTCTGCCCGACAAGAGACTAATGCCCTCCGGAGAGACCTAATAGTGACCAAAGAATGCACTGAAGAGATTAGCAGGCAATACTTGCAATCACAGGCAGGACAGACGCCTCTACCTGGAAGCAATCCAATGATGCAAAACCCTGCCATACCACCCACTCTGGTACAGATCACGTTACCTGGAACAGTGCCCCTGGCACCACCAGAAAGGTTCTCAGGTGACCCACGGAAGTATGCGGCATTCATCAATCAGTGCCGCCTTCATTTTCTTTGTAGGCCTGGAGCATTTCCAAACGACCAAGCTCGGGTAGCTTTTGTCTTATCATACCCGAGTGGTAGTGCAGCAGATTGGTCGGTGCCGTTGGTAGCCCATGACGATCCTCTATTACATGACTTTGGGGGGTTACAGAGAGAAATGGAAAAACGTTTTGCTCGCCATACCCAGGAACAAGCAGTAGATAATGAACATTTGTCCCTCCGACAGGGGAATCAGGACTTGTTAACGTACATTGCTAGCTATCTTCAACAGACTGGTTGCTGAAGCTAGGTGGCCAGAAAACAAAAGAACCACGTTATTCCATCGAGGCTTACGAGGCGAATTAAAGGAAGTCTTAGCCCAGGTGGTTGATCCACCCAGAGACTGTGCATAATTCATAAATCTGGTTGTACAGCTAGACCACCGGTTGCAGGACCGAAAGGCATGCCGGTCTAAGACGGACCCTTGGACCGTGTACGTTCGACCAACGGAAAACACACCCCGTGTACCTGAAAATGCTGTAGAACCCATGCAGATTGGAGGGATACGGCCCCCATTAACAAAACAAGAGTGGGACAAAAGAAGACAACAACAGCTTTGCTTGTATTGTGGGAAACTAGGACATTTCCTGAAGGACTGTCCAGTAAAACCCCCAAGAAGAACGGTCGGGGCCACAGAGAAGGATGAAGCTAAGGAATCGGAAAACTACCAAGCTCGACAAACCTAGAGGTCAGTTTGTCGAGTGGGAAGAAAGAGTTGCTGACCTCGCACTTTGCAATACCAGTGATCTTAAATAACCACCAACAGTCATCAAGAATGCATGCCGTTGAAGCATACATCGATAGCGGAGCAGTTGGAAATTATATTGATCAAGAACTGGCAGCAGAGATGGGGCTTCCTTTGTGTTCTAAGCCAACTATAGACAAGGTAACCACCATGGATGGGACAGAAATCGCTTCTGGACCAGTAACCCAATGCACAGCCAGGGTAACCTTGCTGTGCCAGGACGGACATCGGGAGTCTATTTCATTCGATCTCATCAAGGCACCTCAGTTCAGGCTAATACTAGGCATGCCACGGTTGGTTGCTCACAACCCTTTGATAGACTGGCGGGCACGAAAATTAACCTTCCCCGGTGACTGCTCCCCTCCCTGCTAATACCAAGAGGAGAAACCCGACGTCTGTATCCCCATGACTCCCGGAGCGACAGTATCATCCTGGGAGCAACTAATACCTTGCCAAGTGAATACCATGATTTCCAGGATGTTTTCCGAAAGGACCAAGCCAATACATTGCCGCTGCACAGGCCCTATGACTGTCAGATCGACCTTGTTCCTGGTGCACAAATCCCTTGCGGCAGGATCTACGCTCTCACAGAACCAGAAAACCTTCATTTGAAATCCTATTTAGACCAGTACCTTGCAAACTGATTTATCCGTCCTTCGAAGTCCCCCGGAGCCAGTCCTTTGTTCTTTGTACCGAAAAAGGAAGGAGACTTGAGAACCTGTATTGACTACCACGCATTGAACCAGATCACCGTGAAGAACCGCTACCCCTTGCCACTTATCCCTGAGATGCTAGACCAAGTTAAAGATGCCCAGATTTACACCAAATTGGACCTACGAGGAGCGTACCACCTGGTCTGAGTCAGAAAAGGAGATGAATGGAAAACCACCTTCTGTACTAAGTACGGCTTGTTTGAATATCAAGTCATGCCCTTCGGGTTATGCAACGCTCCTGTGGCATTCCAATATTTCATGAATGACGTCTTATGGGAGTTAATTGATGTGTGCGCCTTAGTGTACATACACGACATCTTAGTATACTCAGCCTCGGAACAAGATCATGTCAGGCACGTTTGTTCAGTCCTCACTAAAGTCAGTCAACATCGCTTGTTTGCAAAGCTTGAAAAATGCTTTTTTCACGTCACCGAAGTAGAATTTCTTGGTTTTATCCTTACTCCAGGAAGCATCAGAATGGACTTGAGAAGGTAGATGCCATTCTGAAACGGCCTTCACTGACGTCTCTGAAAGGGGTACAAAGCATGCTGGGCTTTGCGAACTTCTACCGCCGGTTCACCCCAGACTTCTCTCAGGTTGTGCACCCAATCACAGTACTATTGCGAAAAAACAATAAAAAGTTTGCTTGGACCGAAGAAGCAGAAGAAGCCTTTCAGGAACTTAAACGAAGGTTTACCTCCGTTCCAATCCTGCGACATCCTCGTCCAGACCTCCCTTATGTCGTTGAAACTGATGCGTCCAGTCTCGCAATGGGGGCTGTCCTTTCACAGAGAGACCCGGAAACCGGCCAGCTACATCCGGTGGCCTTCTGGTCAAAAAAGTTCTCACCTCCAGAGATTAATTATGCCATCACGGACAAGGAACTCCTGGCTATCAAATCCACCTTTAAAGCCTGGAGGCACTACCTTCTGGGGGCCAGACAGACCATTACAGTCATCACAGACCACCGAAACCTGCAATATCTCAAAACAG
Organism: Ambystoma mexicanum; assembly: GCF_040938575.1. Lineage (NCBI taxonomy): Eukaryota > Metazoa > Chordata > Amphibia > Caudata > Ambystomatidae > Ambystoma > Ambystoma mexicanum. Next base: position 651,380,888 of record NC_090936.1, read on the forward strand.
CCAAGGCCCAGTCCTCACGCCAATTACGGTGGGCCCTTTTCTTCGCCGAATATGATTATGTAATCACATTTCGACCAGGAGTCAGAAACGGAAAGGCGGATGCCTTATCTCGCATGGGCATAGATGAAATAGTATATACAACTCCAGACCCAGTACATATTATACCTGAAGACAAGCTCTTGGGTATCACGACAGCCTTAACACAAGCCGAACTACGAAAAGAAATCCAACAGACAATCAGTCCTGATGCCTACCTCGCATGGCAAACTCAAGGAGAACAATATACCATCAAGGACCATCTACCCTTTTTTAGGGATCGCCTATATGTACCCAAGAAGGAATTACAACAGCATATTATTTCAAACTATCACGATTCACTGATCGAAGGGCATCCTGGGATCGCCAAAATCCTAGCTAAGGTGAAAGAGAACTTTTCGTGGCCTACCTGGCTTAAGGACATCATTCAGTACATTCAGTCGTGCGGTGTCTGCGCACAAAATAAATCACAGAAACAAAAACCATCTGGTCTCCTTCAACCATTGGACATTCCAGGAACATTTTCGAAGGGGCTCGTTTGCAGGTTAAGCAGGAGGTGCCGAGAGTAGTTGGTCCCACTACTCCAAAGGGTTGAAGCACCCTTGCAGACCTTCTGTGATCAATGAGAAACAGGGGTTCCGATGGGACAAAAGCGGGGTCAGGGTGCCAAACCTTCCAACGGGTCTTCAGCGGTTCCATAGATCTGTTTCTTCGGTTCAGGATACTTGGCTCCTTTACTAAGTTTGGCGAGAACTCAGAAGATTGACCTGCAATGGGTGTAGAGTGCCTTCTCTTATCCAAAATTTGCTATGCGCCAAAATGAAGGGCAACCAATGGGAGATCTGCTCACATTAAGCCATCCCAGACGTGGACCAATCATGGACCATGGTGGTCCCAGTCATCCCAGCACCCAGGATGTGTATTGGAACTAGACAGGTCCAGCCCACAACATGGGCACGCACACACACAAAGAATGCAGAAGCCCACGAAAGCCTCGGGTTGCATGAGAGCCTGCATGGCCAAATAAGGAATTTCACGGGTCTGCTCAACCTGGGGAAGAATAAGGGACAAAATGGCCAAAGGACAGAACAAAGGGCTTCGTAGGATGGCTATTTTAGGTACTGGCCACCGTCCTGGGCCAAACGCAGTTTGGACCATTGAAAAGAGTCAAAATGCTTTCAAAAGTACCATCTGCCACCAGTTCCAGCCTGGGCACACTTGTACATCCACCAAAAATCCTTTGAGGGTCTCTAGGGCCTCAAGAATGAAAATGAGACCCCAGCGCACTGTACTGGAAGGTACATTGGGCACTGATAAAAAGTTAACAAGAAATGGCAACAAAGTGAAAGACTAAAGGAAACAAAGTCTCCCAGTACTGACAGTCTGAAAGGCATGTCAGTTTCCCCTTAACGAGATGAGCTAAAGCCCAGCAGAGTAAAGCAGAAGGCTGGGCTCCACTGATAAAAGTCAGGCTAGGATGGTCAGACAAAAGCAAAAAGTTGGGGGTTCACAACTGGAGGGAAAATTACACATAAATGGAAATCTTTCATAACAGTAAGGGGCACCATCTGAGGTAAAACCTCTCTGATAAGACCCTTGTGTGCCCCTCGGTGATAGACACACAATGAGGATAGCATGGGGCAGGTATTAGGCACGTTATAAAAAACAAACAAACAAATACATAAATAGGCCCATAGGTGCCCTTGGGCCCCTCGGCACACATGCCGGTAGCTGTCTTAGCCTCTGGCCTAACACCAGCAGAAGAGCCTGTTAGGTGGGACCCCGGGAAGCAATAGCCCTGCTGGGGTGGTTTGTTCAATAAGGGACTTACCTTGTCCAATGTATGGTTCTTGCGATGAAGTCCTTGATGTGAGAAGCCGGTTACCTACCGAAGATTTCCTGCCACCGCGAAGGCCTGTTCTTCAGAGTCCTCAGCTTTGGCATGCTGCAGGCCGCACATGTGTCCTACCGGTGCTCGAATCCTAGTCACTTCAGACAGACTGTGTGCAGATCAGAGGCTTCTGTGGAGTGTGAAAAAATGACTCCTCTTACGCTGTTAGGTCTGTTCCCGTCCGTGCAGAAAAAGGCAACAGTGGAGGGCAGGGTTATGAAGCACGCATGTGCTGCGTCCGCGCCTGGCATACATTTAAAGGGGAAGCTCAAAGGTTCTGGTAGCGTCCCCGCCTCAGGGATGCCCATACAGAAGGGGAAGGAACGCAGGAGTAACACCTTTATATACAAATTAAAAGTAACCAGATATGGAAATGTGGGTTGGAAGCATTTCCGAATCCTCTGCATGCAGGTGTGTTTACTAGAGGATTCTGCACTAATGCAAATTTGAAGTTGAATAAACAAAGACGTTTATCGGTTCCGCCGCATAGGTGCCATCCGTTGTTTGTAGCGACTCAAATATCTCCTGTACCGAAGGTCTGACCGAATACAGCATGGTCGCCAGCATGCTGCCATCATCCGTCACCTGTGCGGCCCTGAAATACATATCGAGGCGGTCAACCCACCTTTTCCATCTGGGCCCCAGGCTGGATGGTGGACCCTAGACGTCGAATTCGGGAATAGGCTGTAGAGCCGCTGGGGCTCGTGCTTGGGCCATGACGGGAGGTAGTGGCTGAACAGCCAGTTGTGCCGCTGGTGGCGCCTAAGGTAATGGAGCCTGACCTCCTGCTAGGGCCTGAGGAGGCTGCTGTTGAGCTTCTGGTTGCCCGTCGTCCTGAGGAGGCTGCTGTTGAGCTGCTGGTTGCCCACCGTCTTGATCACCAGACCAGTTCATGGGCTTGAGCGCACAGGCACCCCCAGCGTGGATCTTGGGGGCCGCAACTCACCCCACCACCACAGCACAGTTCTGACACACACCCAGACAAATGAAATGTCCAACCTGGTAATGGAGATGATAATGGCAGAGTATCCACCCCCACGGAATGTCTCATACACAAACACAGCAGCAGCTGGACATGATGATGAAAAGGATGAAGAATATGGAAGTCCCCAGCTGCAGCAGTTTACAATGATGATGAAGAGGATGAAGAAGAATGAATCCCCAGCTGCAGCAACGCTGTGTGTAGGCACAGATGCTCCAAAAATTGAGCCAAGGAGTATTGGGCTAAGCAGGCCCAGCCATTGTAGCCCACCACCTCGGTTTCACTCGACGTAGGAGGCCCACAAATGTTCAAAAAATCGAAAATTGGGCATGGGTGCGCAGGTATAACTGCCTGCTAACAGTTTGTCCAAAAATTTGGCCTGGATGCCTCTCACCGTGTAAACCAGAGTGCAGTGAGTTTCCACGGCCAAAATTCAAAATGGCCACCTGCCGCGTGGTAAATGCATGGCCTACTGCATGAAACGAAAACCCCAACAATCTCTGCTTCAAGAAGAAAAATTGACGTGACTGACACCGCCGGGCCCAGGCATTCCACCGACCTCGTCGCCACTGTTGGGGGTCTGTCAATGCCCCCACTCGCGATGCCCGTAAGCCCCCAACACGTACAGACTGACACACACACGTCTGTACTGCTCGGGCTTCCCGGTCGCACTGCAACGGCAGGGAACGCCCCTTTTATTTATACTGCACACGGATTTGTGCAACTTCACACCGCCGCGTGTGCCTCCCTTCAAGGGGCAGTGCCACAGTTATATCACTGCAAAGATAAGACTGTGGCTCTGAATAAAATAAACCAGATGTTTGGTATCAATCATTTTTACAAAAATGGAGTAAAAAGGTGGCACGAATGCTGATATCTTTTCATTGAAATATATGGATGTTTATGTTTGCGTGCACACATTTTGCAAATGGCAGTACTACCTGCCTGGAAATACATCATTATTTTTCTCACTACTAATGTGACAAAGAAATATGTACAATGTTGCACCAGCATAAATCACCATCTATTGCAATTTTTTTTATTATTTTTAACTGCAATAGGGAGAACACATAAAGCACACGACAGGCGTGTTACATGTGTAATTGGTTTTCTTTTCTAGATACAATAGAGGGAAAAGTTACATAATAGCAACATGCACGTTTTGCAAAAATTACCATACAACACAAAATTGCTTGACACCAAATTTGCATTTTCAATTGCACATATGCACAACTGTTTAATAATAGAACACTCATAAGTGCAGGGGCCTAGACAAATAGACTATGCCATAGTTGGGAATCTCGCACACCGACTCCATAACCATTTGATGATTACTTTTCACTTTACTTATCAGAGGACATTACATATCAGTGAAACACCTTAAGAGTTCCCATTTGATGGCATTCCTTCTAAGGGAAATGCAACAGAATAGTATGGGGAGGGGTGGAAACAAACATCTGACATTCTGAACACGCCTTACGCGAACATGTGTAAGATGCATTACTAACCGCTGTTTTAAAGAAAAGCAATTCGTGCCACACAGTAAGACAAACAGTGCTGATACAGAAGATTTGAGCAACAGGGACTGTATGGAAGGCCTGGTTAGCGCTAAGGGTATAAGTGAAATGCCATGCCAGGGCACACAATCATCACTTGTGAGCGCCTAGAAGGGCTAACAACCATATAAAATCATGTATTCACTGTAAGTGGTAAAAAGAGCAGGAAATGTACCAATGCCTGCACAGACTTAGAAAGACAAGGGGCTGCTGTAGAAGAATTACAGTTTAAAAAAAGCACTTAGAAGCAGATTGCACGCTGAATGTACAGCTAGAGCTACACATTGGATTTATAATTTTGTAATTTCCATTGCTCCACAGAGAAGCAGATTTTTCTAAACACCTTCCGAATGAACAGTAGAACATATTTGCAGCTCTTAGCTCAGAAGGAGCAAGGACAGCACACGTCAACACTCTGAGCACGCCAGTCAAAGAAAGATAAGCTTTGCACAGGAAAAGCCACGACTTTCCTGTAGAGAAACGTTTGCATTACGTAGGCTGTTCGATAATACTAATGCAGGCTGCTAAAGATCAGGCTAGCCTCACTGTATGGGAGAATAGGTGATGTATGTGGGTTTTTCTTTTTAAAATCAAGCTACTTGCTTTCATGTTTAATAAACATACACGACATAGTTGATTGCCCAGGATTTATTTTTGTACGCAAATTTACCAGCATGTGTGACAATAATCAAGAAGAGTTATTTATTTAAGCAATAAGCCCCGAGGTGCAGGGCCATTTCGGAGTCAGGTAATGCCCCAGGGCCCATGAATCACAGGTCGTGTGCACGCTGTTAGCAGAAAGCGGATTACCAGCGAGCAGATGAAGGCCACTAGAAGGGGATCGAGGTGACTTCACGCCAGCCCGGCGATCTGCATCCAATGCTAGGCTATGTTTGAAGCACGAAAGAGCTGCAACCGTGCATTGAGTATGTTCTTTTTCCATCTAAAAGAAACAGGGGACTACATTTATTGGTTCTGCATTTCCAGAAGATGAATTGGAAGGAAGAAACAGAGACTTAGATGTATTGATTATGTTTTTATCATGAAGTAGAATTTGGGGCTTTTGTGAAGGTTTTTTTTGCTTGTCTATAGAAAAGGACAGTTCCATCTTTGAAATGCTACAAGTAAAGTTTACTTTGTTTGCATATGTTGTGTTGAAAATTGCTTGTCTTAAACAGAGGGTTTTATGAAAGGATTTAAGCCAGAGGTCATCTAAAAGAGCGAGAAACGTGAATTACTGAGCACACACCACAGACACTAATTGGCACCCTTAATCAGATTATACACATTTTAAGATATATTTGATTCTACAAGCAATTCTTTTTTAGCAACAGAAGGTTGCGTTGAAAACCCCCCCTTTATTTAATGGTCTGCACCTCGAAGCAACAAGCAGAAATGTTTTAAATGCAAAGAGTTGGGTTATTGTTTGGTATTTCTAAAAGCCAATGCATTATTGATGATGATTTTTAGTGAGAATAGATGAAACGGTTTAGATAAAGTTTGAAGATAAATAATTTAGATGTATTGTTTTTATTGTGGTGATTGAAGAACACACATTTAAATGTTTTAATAGACACTTAAAAACATATACATAACGTTGTTTATTCTTAAAGTTTTCAAAAGTCGTGGCTGATCTAAGGAATGAGCGCATAGCATATTCAAATTCATGGGTTGAGTAAAAAGTAGGTAACAGTGATTAATCACAGACTCATTCTTTTCTATTCTGTTGACAATAGATTATCCCACTTGTGTGTCTAACCCCTCAGGGAACTCTATAAAAACTAAACAAAGATTACTTCCATATTCTTTGCTCTGAGAGTGCCTTTCTTTTGTGCAAGAGAAGGTCACCAGGGTTAAAATACATGTCAATAGAACTTGAGTGTTTGACATCCGCTGGGCTGTAGAGGCCCTAAAGTACAATGCAGAAATTCATGTTGGTCATGGACCATGCTTTCATAATTTGGCTAGCAGGAGCCAAGTACATGACCCAAAGGTTTATAAGGTAGTTGCTGATCTTTTCGGCAGTCCAATGGGAAGCCTGCAAGAAAGCCAATGTGGATTTTACCCGAGGGTGCCTGCTGGGGGCAAATGAGAAGGGGGGAAATATGTGATGAAGTCCCCTATCTGGCTCTGTGATTCAGCAGGAGAGTGGCTCAGGTTGCTGAGTGCCATCCCAAGCCAGTGCGTGATTGGTCTGGGGGCAGTATGGGAAAGATCCCTAGGTAATGTTCCCTCAGTCCACCTCACTTGGCAGGGGACAGTCGCATGCGAGCCATCTGACACAATTCCCAAATGAGGGACCTTCAAACCCCATCCCTGCTTGATAACCCACAAAGGGAGGTGCCTGAAGATGCTGCACTGTCTTGCAACATCCTAAAATGATCTCACGGCGGTTCTGCAAGGTCTGTAGACATGTCCGCATGTATAGACCTGGAGGCAAGATTTGCAGACCTGCAAAGGCGCAAATGTCAGAAAAACATGGGGAACACAGGATCAGTCTGAGAAGCAGTGACCCTACCTTAAGTGCCCAAAACCAGAGCATTGGCTTGTGCGAGCAGCTCTCACTGATCCACCATACACACACACATGAATTCCAAAATGGCCACCAGGTTTGCTATAGACTCAAGCTGGCTCATTCAACCTCATTCAGAGCAGCTGGAACACGACAGCCCCAGCTAATCCCAGTGCTCAAACACTTGACAACCACTGGTGCAGACGCACAACCAGAGTCCCACCCAGGGGTTTGTGGCCTCTCCCAATAGAAGCCAGGCAGACTAGCCAAGCAGTGTGGGTTTTTTGGAGCAGGTTGTGGCCGGTATTTGGACGACGTTGGTGAGCATTAGAAGAACAGTGGAGGAGCAGAGGCTAGAGAGGAGAAGGATCCAGAAGGTAGAGGAGGAGGTGAAGGTTTGGCACAAGTGATCTTGTTAGGAGAAGGTGGTGAGAATTTGGTGGCAACATCAGGAGAAGGAGCTAAAGAGCTGGGTGAAGAGGTGGTGATAGTGTTACGACCCTCACCCAAAACCCCCTCTGGCAAAACCATTGGCCAGGTGGAGTCAGGACTCGGGCCTCTAGAGCCTGGCATCCTCTTCAAAAGCCCTCATGGGGCCAGTCCTGGCGCCTATGGCGCCAAGCTCATACACCATGAAAAACAATGGGAACTACTTTATTGTATTGTCAGCCAACATGGAGGCATCCACATAGCTTGGTTCCTAAGAACCAAGCTATGCAATCTAGTGTTTTGGGTGTGGTAGCCTAGGGACTACTTTACCTGGACTGTTTTGCTGGGGCTATTTAAACCACACCCGAGCAAGACAACACGCTTCGTGTTACTAGGCAGCTTGCAACGTGACGCTCACCATGTCCAGCTATTCCCTCGAACCCCGGAGAAGCAGAACCTGCAAGGAGACAAAAGGAACATCATTAGCAGCAGCATCATACCTGCAGTCTTCATCTTTAAACACTTGCAGCTACTGAGAACAGCTTCCTCGAATCTGCATGCCTCCCGGACAGAACGACCTGAAAGAGGAAGATAGAGGCAACATTAAAGAAAGCAGTAGAGACATTTTCAAATTACGAACTGCTCAAATGGCTTACCTGGCTGGTCGCCTCTCAGCTGGCACCACTCCGGACATTCCACTCACGCTGAAGAACACCGCGACCTACAAGGAAGGAAAACACAGGTTAGCAAAGACAAGACTTTGCAGCGCTGTGCATAGCGCTTACTTACCGCATCATAGCGCTCTTAATGCGCCATCATTTACCAGCGGGGCTCAACCAAGCCAGTTCGCCGCGCTGAAGCTCTGCGTACCTAAGGGAGAAAAAAGAGACATTTTAAACAAAGAAAGGCATGCAGGATAGCAACAAAACTAAAGAACAGCAATAAGACCTACCTGAACAATATCAAACGGGCCGGCGTCAGTGAAGTAACTGGACCGCACTCGCCCATGAAAGACAACGCGCCCCTGCAAAGAAGGCAGGACGGAGAGCACGCCTAATTCTACCACAAGGCAGAAACTTCCCCGCAGACCACATCAGGGCAAAGCTAAGAAGCATACCAGCGAGTAACCCGGCTGGGTGGCGTCCCTGTGGATACCAGGTGAGTGTAACAGAACACAAAGCCTACCATAACAAATCCACCTGGGCGCCATGGAGACATCAGAAATGGACCAATTGGCCCAATTACTAGGAGAGCTTCGTGCTGAGGTTCATTCTGCCCGACAAGAGACTAATGCCCTCCGGAGAGACCTAATAGTGACCAAAGAATGCACTGAAGAGATTAGCAGGCAATACTTGCAATCACAGGCAGGACAGACGCCTCTACCTGGAAGCAATCCAATGATGCAAAACCCTGCCATACCACCCACTCTGGTACAGATCACGTTACCTGGAACAGTGCCCCTGGCACCACCAGAAAGGTTCTCAGGTGACCCACGGAAGTATGCGGCATTCATCAATCAGTGCCGCCTTCATTTTCTTTGTAGGCCTGGAGCATTTCCAAACGACCAAGCTCGGGTAGCTTTTGTCTTATCATACCCGAGTGGTAGTGCAGCAGATTGGTCGGTGCCGTTGGTAGCCCATGACGATCCTCTATTACATGACTTTGGGGGGTTACAGAGAGAAATGGAAAAACGTTTTGCTCGCCATACCCAGGAACAAGCAGTAGATAATGAACATTTGTCCCTCCGACAGGGGAATCAGGACTTGTTAACGTACATTGCTAGCTATCTTCAACAGACTGGTTGCTGAAGCTAGGTGGCCAGAAAACAAAAGAACCACGTTATTCCATCGAGGCTTACGAGGCGAATTAAAGGAAGTCTTAGCCCAGGTGGTTGATCCACCCAGAGACTGTGCATAATTCATAAATCTGGTTGTACAGCTAGACCACCGGTTGCAGGACCGAAAGGCATGCCGGTCTAAGACGGACCCTTGGACCGTGTACGTTCGACCAACGGAAAACACACCCCGTGTACCTGAAAATGCTGTAGAACCCATGCAGATTGGAGGGATACGGCCCCCATTAACAAAACAAGAGTGGGACAAAAGAAGACAACAACAGCTTTGTTTGTATTGTGGGAAACTAGGACATTTCCTGAAGGACTGTCCAGTAAAACCCCCAAGAAGAACGGTCGGGGCCACAGAGAAGGATGAAGCTAAGGAATCGGAAAACTACCAAGCTCGACAAACCTAGAGGTCAGTTTGTCGAGTGGGAAGAAAGAGTTGCTGACCTCGCACTTTGCAATACCAGTGATCTTAAATAACCACCAACAGTCATCAAGAATGCATGCCGTTGAAGCATACATCGATAGCGGAGCAGTTGGAAATTATATTGATCAAGAACTGGCAGCAGAGATGGGGCTTCCTTTGTGTTCTAAGCCAACTATAGACAAGGTAACCACCATGGATGGGACAGAAATCGCTTCTGGACCAGTAACCCAATGCACAGCCAGGGTAACCTTGCTGTGCCAGGACGGACATCGGGAGTCTATTTCATTCGATCTCATCAAGGCACCTCAGTTCAGGCTAATACTAGGCATGCCACGGTTGGTTGCTCACAACCCTTTGATAGACTGGCGGGCACGAAAATTAACCTTCCCCGGTGACTGCTCCCCTCCCTGCTAATACCAAGAGGAGAAACCCGACGTCTGTATCCCCATGACTCCCGGAGCGACAGTATCATCCTGGGAGCAACTAATACCTTGCCAAGTGAATACCATGATTTCCAGGATGTTTTCCGAAAGGACCAAGCCAATACATTGCCGCTGCACAGGCCCTATGACTGTCAGATCGACCTTGTTCCTGGTGCACAAATCCCTTGCGGCAGGATCTACGCTCTCACAGAACCAGAAAACCTTCATTTGAAATCCTATTTAGACCAGTACCTTGCAAACTGATTTATCCGTCCTTCGAAGTCCCCCGGAGCCAGTCCTTTGTTCTTTGTACCGAAAAAGGAAGGAGACTTGAGAACCTGTATTGACTACCACGCATTGAACCAGATCACCGTGAAGAACCGCTACCCCTTGCCACTTATCCCTGAGATGCTAGACCAAGTTAAAGATGCCCAGATTTACACCAAATTGGACCTACGAGGAGCGTACCACCTGGTCTGAGTCAGAAAAGGAGATGAATGGAAAACCACCTTCTGTACTAAGTACGGCTTGTTTGAATATCAAGTCATGCCCTTCGGGTTATGCAACGCTCCTGTGGCATTCCAATATTTCATGAATGACGTCTTATGGGAGTTAATTGATGTGTGCGCCTTAGTGTACATACACGACATCTTAGTATACTCAGCCTCGGAACAAGATCATGTCAGGCACGTTTGTTCAGTCCTCACTAAAGTCAGTCAACATCGCTTGTTTGCAAAGCTTGAAAAATGCTTTTTTCACGTCACCGAAGTAGAATTTCTTGGTTTTATCCTTACTCCAGGAAGCATCAGAATGGACTTGAGAAGGTAGATGCCATTCTGAAACGGCCTTCACTGACGTCTCTGAAAGGGGTACAAAGCATGCTGGGCTTTGCGAACTTCTACCGCCGGTTCACCCCAGACTTCTCTCAGGTTGTGCACCCAATCACAGTACTATTGCGAAAAAACAATAAAAAGTTTGCTTGGACCGAAGAAGCAGAAGAAGCCTTTCAGGAACTTAAACGAAGGTTTACCTCCGTTCCAATCCTGCGACATCCTCGTCCAGACCTCCCTTATGTCGTTGAAACTGATGCGTCCAGTCTCGCAATGGGGGCTGTCCTTTCACAGAGAGACCCGGAAACCGGCCAGCTACATCCGGTGGCCTTCTGGTCAAAAAAGTTCTCACCTCCAGAGATTAATTATGCCATCACGGACAAGGAACTCCTGGCTATCAAATCCACCTTTAAAGCCTGGAGGCACTACCTTCTGGGGGCCAGACAGACCATTACAGTCATCACAGACCACCGAAACCTGCAATATCTCAAAACAGCCAAGGCCCAGTCCTCACGCCAATTACGGTGGGCCCTTTTCTTCGCCGAATATGATTATGTAATCACATTTCGACCAGGAGTCAGAAACGGAAAGGCGGATGCCTTATCTCGCATGGGCATAGATGAAATAGTATATACAACTCCAGACCCAGTACATATTATACCTGAAGACAAGCTCTTGGGTATCACGACAGCCTTAACACAAGCCGAACTACGAAAAGAAATCCAACAGACAATCAGTCCTGATGCCTACCTCGCATGGCAAACTCAAGGAGAACAATATACCATCAAGGACCATCTACCCTTTTTTAGGGATCGCCTATATGTACCCAAGAAGGAATTACAACAGCATATTATTTCAAACTATCACGATTCACTGATCGAAGGGCATCCTGGGATCGCCAAAATCCTAGCTAAGGTGAAAGAGAACTTTTCGTGGCCTACCTGGCTTAAGGACATCATTCAGTACATTCAGTCGTGCGGTGTCTGCGCACAAAATAAATCACAGAAACAAAAACCATCTGGTCTCCTTCAACCATTGGACATTCCTCCAGTTCTATGGCACACTCTTTCCCTTGACTTCATCACTGATCTACCTCCAAGCCAAGGGTTCAACACCATCCTTGTAGTTGTGAACTTATTCTCGAAGATGGCCCATTTTATTCCTCTCAAAGGCCTCCCAGACACAGCCACTTTAGCAAAAGTGTTCCTGGAGGGCGTGGTTAAGCTACATAGATTCCCTTCGGTTCTGGTCTCTGATCGAGGCAGCCAGTTTGTTTCAAACTTCTGGAAAAAATATTGTGCAATGGCGCAGATCGACGCTCGGCTATCTACCAGTCACCACCCCCAAACAGACGGCCAAACCGAGAGAACCAATCAGACACTCGAGCAATATTTACGGTACATGCTGCACCACGAACAAAGGAATTGGAAAGACCTACTATGGATAGCCGAATGTGCATATAACAATTCTTTGCATTCAAGCACGGGACAAACACCCTTCTATACCCTTTATGGCAGACATCCACGTACCTCTGAACTAGACCTTCCAGCCAGCTTGGAAATGCCAGCGGTAAAGACTCTACACACAACCATTACTTGCTTTCAAAAGGGCAAAGGAACACCTTATTCATGCCAAAGAAAAACAAAAGAGATTCGCCGACCAACACCGGTAAAAGGCCCCTGATTATCAAGTAGGAGACAAAGTTTGGTTAGCCGCTAAATTCGTACCCATCACGGGAACCCAGACCTTTCATCCCAGATTCTTAGGACCCTATACCATTAAGGCAATTATCAACCCAGCAGCCGTAAAGCTGGATTTACCACCTAATCTACACATCCACCCGGTATTCCATGTGTCCCTCCTGAAACCAATGCAACCCAGCACACGGATTGGGACACCACCTAAGTCCATACTTGTTGACGGAGAACCAGAATTCGAAGTCAAAGATATCTTGGATTCTAAATACTCTAGGACCAAGCTATATTATCTTGTCGATTGGAAAGGATTTGGACCACAAGATAGATCCTGGGAGCCCAGTGAGAATATCCACGCACCACGTCTAATCAGGAAATTCCATTGGAACTTCCCAACAAAACCTGGGCCAGACAGGAGGAACACCATGGGAGGGGCCTTAAGGGGGAGTGCTGTTACGACCCTCGCCCAAAACCCCCTCTGGCAAACCCATTGGCCAGGTGGAGTCAGGACTCGCGCCTCTAGAGCCTGGCATCCTCTTCAAAAGCCCTCATGGGGCCAGTCCTGGCGCCTATGGCGCCAGGCTCATACACCATGAAAAACAATGTGCTTGGGAACTACTTTATTGTATTGTCAGCCAACATGGAGGCATCCACATAGCTTGGTTCCTAAGAACCAAACTATGCGGTCTAGTGTTTTGGGTGTGGTAGCCTAGGGACTACTTTACCTGGACTATTTTGTTGGGGCTATTTAAACCACACCCGAGCAAGACAACACACTTTGCGTTCCTTTGCAGCTTGCAACATGACGCTCACCGTGTCCAGCTATTCCCTCGAACCTCGGAGAAGCAGAACCTGCAAGGAGACAAAAGGAACATCATTAGCAGCAGCATCTTACCTGCAGTCTTCATCTTTAAACACTCGCAACTACTGAGAACAGCTTCCTCGAATCTGCACACCTCCCGGACAGAACGACCTGAAATAGGAAGATAGAGTCAACATTAAAGAAAGCAGTAGAGACATTTACAAATTACGAACTGCTCAAAAGGCTTACCTGGCTGGTCGCCTCTCGGCTGGCACCACTCCGGACATTCCACTCGCGCTGAAGAACACCGCGACCTACAAGGAAGGAAAACACAGGTTAGCAAAGGCAAGACTTCGCAGCGCTGCGCATAGCGCTTACTTACCGCATCATAGCGCTCTTAATGCGCCATCATTTACCAGCGGGGCTCAACCAAGCCAGTTCGCTGCGCTGAAGCTCCGCATACCTAAGGGAAAAAAAGAGACATTTTAAACAAAGAAAGGCATGCAGGATAGCAACAAAACTGAAGAACAGCAATAAGACCTAACTGAACAATATCAAAAGGGCCGGCGTCAGTGAAGTAACTGGACTGCACTCGCCCATGAAAGACAACGCGCCCCTGCAAAGAAGGCAGGACGGAGAGCACGCCTGATTCTACCACAAGGCAGAACCTTTCCCGCAGACCACATCAGGGCAAAGCTGAGAAGCATACCAACGAGTAACCCGGCTGGGTAGCGTCCCTGTGGATACCAGGTGAGCGTAACAGATAGGTTGGAGGAGGTGGAAGAGGGAGAGGCTTGGAAGAGGTGTTGAGAGTTTAGATTAGGTGGTAACATCAGGAACAGGGAGTGAAAACATGGAGGGTGTGGTGGTGTTGGGCCTATGTGGTTTGAATTTGGAGGAGAAGCTAATATCAGTGGGGGGACTTCATTGAGCTTGTAATATCAGGAGGGCATCAGGAAGAGTTGGCATAAGTGGTAACAGGTGGAGGATGTGATAACAAGAGCAGGTGAAGGAAGAACAATTGAGCTAGCTCGGCCCAAGGCAGGTAGAAGGGGCGGGAGGAGGCAAGAGACCCATATAGAGAGATAGGAACAGTTAGGAGCCTAGAAGCAAGGAGGAGCCAGGGTATTGGCTAGAATGGGGATACGAGGCATGGGGTCTTCATAATGGTAGTGGAGCCTCATACCTCAAACTTCAAGCCCTCAAGAAGCTTGATTACTAATTGACGTTAGTGAAGGTGACCGAGGTGCATCGATAGCGATCTCAAGGAGCCGTCTCGATAATGAACTTGGAGGATACACCTTTGCTAGGTAGCTATGCATACGTGGCATCTAGCAAGTTGGCCTTAGAGCGGCAACCAACCTTGGCCGAGATGGTGATAGACTTGGTTTTGATTATCCTGAGGACCCTCTTGTTTTGAATTTTGTTTTGCTATGTACTCTTAGAACAAAAGACTGAAATCACACTTCCTGCGTCCAATGGGATGTATGTCATACAACACAAAAAACAATATACCCCTGACAAGATCGCGCTGGGTCATAAATAATTAAAGAAATGAGAAATGCTGGTTTCTGACCATCAGGGTAACATGTAACATGTGTTTTGACCCTAACTAGGTCTTTTTCAAGGCGAGTTCTTGTAAAGTAATACTGAGAACCTGTTTATGGGAAGAATGGAGCCAATTGCTAATATGCAAACAAAAATCTCTGGTAAATACGATGTTTAGAGAATTATACATTTCAATCTTGGGAGATAAATTATGCCACATCAGAAACATCGGAACGCCGAAAAGGCTGTTACCTAACAGGCCCTACACGGCCTGCTTCCAAATACTATTGGATATCCATTGAGGTCATGCAATTCCGCACACTTTATAGACCAATTTATCTCCGAAGACTGGAATGCAGAATTCTCTCTTCAATTACTTGCTAAAGAGGGAGTTCTCCCTACCAGACCCCAGCTTCATAATGTAATTTTGTATATTTAATTAGTACTCCTCTTTAGTTTGAAGCACTTTTCATGCTAATGATAGCTTGTAAGTCCCCCATTTTCGCATACACAGTGCAGTGAGTATGCAGCTCAATCAGAGAACATTTAAACATTTGTTTTGGGTGCCTGGTCGAATGTTGAATCGTGCTGCACTCACCTTTCTTCCTGCTTCAGTGCGTGGAGTGCAGCGAGTGTGCAGTTCAAGCAGTTGGAGCAGAGGAGTACTAGGGTGGTGTGACTAGCGAGCCTTGGAAGTACGATGTACTTTTTGTGAAGCAACTCCACTGCCACACAGGGCCGCGATGGACGAACTGCCAGGCGGGACTGCTAATTGTCCATTTGATTGACTCTCATACTATATCTCCTGCTTGTTTGGGCCCTAAGAAATGGGACTATACGTGGACCTCTACGAGCATAAAGAAAAAAAATTACGATTTCTTTAAAAAGTCCAGAAGCTTGAGTGAGGGTGACATTTCCTCTTCATCTCGAATTAACACTTCAACGGGATGGATCAGTGTTGAGAGATCTCCAATAAGTCAAGCCAACTTGACCATGCATATTATACCTTGTTTGTTGGATGGTGCAAGATCCTTAATGTGAGAGAGATATGGATGAGCAAGATGTGCCACTCAACATCGAGGCACCAACTTGTGTAATTCCATCTGCAATTACAATCCTTGGTGCCTTGCCTACCTGCCCTCACCAAACTTTCTGGACAGGCACCCGGCTGCAATCTGCAACAGGATGGCGTTTTAGCTCCAGCTAATCCAGGAGCCCAGACACAAGTCCCTTGTCTTCCGCTGGCTGACATGCTGCCTTCCTCTATGGCTAACTACACCTACCCGATGGAGGCAGCCTGCCTCTTCTTCACCCGGATGAGAGCAAGCAGTTTGCAGCCTACTACCTGCCACAGGTAAGAGGCACCTCTGCTCCTCGTTTCACAATGATATATACAGCGTGTCACCCGATGTCCACTCACCGAGCATCATCGTCCGATATCTCCCTTCTACTCCCTTTGCCTCCGTATCACTTCCTACTGGGTCCTCCCCCCTCTGCTTGAAGATGCTGTGGGACATGAATCTCTATTCCCTCCCATCACCGATCAGGCTGTTACCAACATTGTTAACAGACAAGATTGCTCCACTAACACCTGCACAACCTCTCAGGAGTTCCGCTCCACCATGCATATCGCCTTTTTTTGTAGGATCACACCTGGTCGGATTGCTTCTGCCAACCGGGTGCTGCAGAGCCTTGCACGCATGACTTTAAATTGCCTCCAACTATTGTAATGTATCTCTTCGGAAATGTTTCTTCTAGTAGTAACTATCTGGCCGTGTCAACAAAGCCACATACCCTCAGACTACACTGTGTCTCGAACCAGTTGCCTGCTTGTCCTCACACCCTGCACGCTCCTCCTTGTTATGAACAGTGCCAGTGCTACGGCCATCCCCATTCCCATTGAGTACTATGGGACTCAAATTGGAACGGGAAACACCATTTTTCCAGTGCCTGACTTCCTGGAATGCCGGGGTCGTAATACCCCGGTAATTCCGGGAAGCCGGGTGCAGGAAAAAATCACCAGTCGGCGGCCAGCCTGCCGGTTTTACCGGCACGGCTACCGCCGGACTCGTAATGAGGTCCATATTGTCTCGCCTTTTCTGCTCTTGACTACAGTAACTATGTTTCCGCTCCTTACTACTTGTTCTTACAGAAGTACACACCTCTCAGACCTTATCCCAGCATGAACATACCCCATACTCACCACAAGCTCTCGCCTCCTGTCCCATCTCTTTATTTCATGCTTCAGTAGATAATACAGGAAAATCCCACACTACCCTCTGCAGTTATCCCCTGCAGCGCCCTCTCCCACCACCATCCCCCTTTTTGCCCACTCTTAGGTGTATTGGCACTCTTCCTCATCTGATAAGACAGGGGTCTGCCCCTACTCTCCAACCTGCACCAACAGAGTCCTCCGATGTGCCTCCCGGTCCATTACTAGACCTCCAAATACTTATACTTAGTTCTGGCCTCTCCCTGTCACTCTACACCCCCGCACATCCTCAACCACTAAAATGCGTCTCTTATCCCATCTGATGTTATCGCTACCCGGCGCCTTCAACGTGCCTACTGTCACTTGTCTTGGCCCTGCTTCCCTACACCGACTCAGATCAGGAACAAAGGGCCTCACCAACCCATTGAACCTCTTCTCTCCTAGTGCCCATACTTCTACTTGCCGCTCCCATGCACACAGTGTTCCATGTCTTGGCACAGCATGCTTACACAGACTCAGTTCAAGAACTGGCCTCACCAACCCTGGAGACCCCTGCACCATTCCTACTCCTCAATTCCCCAACACACCTCCATCTGCTACCGCATTGTTGCCCAATCCGCCCACCAGCCCACCTACCCTACTACAGCAGAGTCTCTCAAGTGTGCCCTTAATCAATTGGTGCTCATGCAGTGTATATATAGGACCTAATCCTTAAGACAAACCTGGACATCCTTGCCATCACTGAGTCCTGGCTCCATGATGCCTTCGGCCCCATGCTCACATTAGCCATCACACCAGATTTTATGATCTACAGATCTGACCGGCCTGCTGGTCTAGGTGGCCTAGTAGCCCTCATTGCCAAATTGCCCTTGAAATTCAGAATCGCCACTCTTCCCCCCCATTCCCGGGTATGAAATGCTATTACTTAAGCTAACAACTGACCCCCAAACTACAGTGAACTGGTCTATAGACAATCCAACGGACCTAGCCTTCCCGATCTAGACATGTCACTGCTCATCACCCCACTTCAAAAGCTGCTCACCAAATGTATTATTTTAGGAGAGCTCAATCTTGGCTTCAATGACGCCACTGATACAAAAGCATCTGCACTTGCTGCTGCACTCATCTCTGTCCCCACTCACGTGAAAGGTTGCACCCTCGACTGGATATTCACTGCGATTGTCAACATAAACATCTCGTCCATTCACCCAGACTCATGGTCAAACCATTTTCTAATCAACTTCGATTTCTCACTACTCAAATCCCACGAAACCCCCACCTTGCCATTTACACCTGTAGCACATGTAACCTGAAGCATGAGGATTTTAAACCACCCCTCCTCACCTCACTTTATTGTAATGTTACATCTCTTCCACAATCAGCACAAGACCTTGCCAGCCACTACCACTTCTGCCTGCTCCAAGTCCTTGACCAGATAGCGCCAATAAAACCCCAAATCCCCATACCTCACAAAGCCCAAAACACCTGGTTTTCTGAGGAGCTGATTTTGCTTTGCCAAGATAAAAGAGCCCTTGAAAACCTCTGTAACAAAACGCCCCTCTTCAACAAACTGTCAGGCACTTGCCACAGCAGCCTCACAATACAAGAAAGCTGTGGTGACTTGCAAATCTAACAGCTACAATGACAGAATTGTCAATGCTAGTTCTAATATTAAAGAACTATTTACTATCATTAGAGAGCTGGAAACGCCCATCCCTCCTATTGCTGATTTATGCTTAGATAAAGCATGGTATACCACAATCCAAAATGCCCTTACACAAATAAATTGACTCTCTTCTTGCTAAAATTAACACAAAAAAGTCTTACTTGCCAGCAAAGCTCCTTTGCTTGACCCACCAGCGCCTCCTATCTATCGGAACCCCCACCCTTAACACCCCCTCTTCACCTTCTCCCAAGTCCCCAAGGAGCTTGTAGCAGACACTATCAGGACACGTAATCCATCCAATTGTAAAGGTGATGCCAGTCTGGTCCACATAGTCAAACTCTGCGCTCCCTCACTTGCTCCTATCATCGTAGACTTTGCCAATGCCTCCTCATGTAACTGTGCCTTCCTGATCAAAATAGCCTGGGTTTCTCCCCTATTAATAAAACCCTCCTTTGACCCGTCCACCCCCACCAACTACCACCCCATCACCACAGTCCCGTTCCTGCTCAAAATTCTCAACTGCCTAGCCTACACCCAAGTCCAGCAATTCTTGGAGACCAACCATCTGCACGGCAAAAGGCAATCTGTGTTCTGCCCTAAGTACAGCACAGAAACAGTCCTATTGGACTTCCAGCCCTTCTCAGTGTCCCACAGGGCTCCTGACTCTCCCCAACCCTCTATAATACCTACACCAAACCACTCATTGATCTCCTTAACGCGAGATATATTATCTACACTAGTTTTGATGATGATACGCAAATACTGATCCCCTTTCAGGGGACCATAAATCTGACTCTGGAACGATCAATGAAGTCTACAGCACTATCCATAACTGGATGGCCACGCACAACCTCTGCCTCAATGATGAGAAAACAGAGCTTCCCATAGGCACACTGCACTGCCTCAAACAACTGGACGCCTCCTTCTCATCCTTCTGTATCAATGGCACGCCCACCCTGGTCCTGAAGAATATAAAAACACTAGGAGTACATCTTGAAGCTGACCTCAATATGTCCAGACATATTAATGCCTTAGCCTCTTCTACTGCGAGACTTATGTCACTCAGCAGACAGTTCCTCTCCCCCAGCAACTGCCTCACTCTCGCTCATGCTCTTATCCTTTCCAAACTTGATTATTGCAACATCCTGCTGATAGGTACCTCTGCTGCTAATCTAACTAAATTACAACTGCTTCAAAACAAGGCTCTCCACTCTGCCCTCGGCCTTAAATGTTCTGATCATATCTCAGCTTCCAGACGAGTGGTTCACTGGCTCCCCAGCAAAGCTTGGGTTGAATTTAAACCCCTTTCCCTCACTCATCACTGTGTGCACAGTGTGGCCCCTCAATACCTGAACGATTGCATCTCCGAAAAAGGCCCATGGTCGTGCCCTAAGTTCCAGCTCCAGCATTTCCCTGCATACCCCTCGCTTCAAAACGAAAAAAGCAAGTTCTAATCCAATGACTTTTTTGAAGAGACAGGGGAATAAAAGCTTAAAGCAAGGGTTAAAGCCAAAGAAAACAAAGAAGCAAAAAGTGAACATCAATAAAAGCTTGTCTTCTTTAGAGCACTGTTTGATAATAATTCCCCACATTCGGCTCTGGAGGAGGATCCCTTCACAGAGATCCACATGATGCTGAAACAAATTGTGATCCAGGTCCCAAACTCAAGGGTGCCTTAAAAAACAAGAAGAAACAAGAAGTGCAAGCAACTGGTGGGACTTTACCTGCAATATGTTCCACAGCCCTTAATACCCTGACAGATCTTCGAATGAGCAACCATGTTGGGTTGGAGCAGTTGCAGGTCATTAAGCCCCAGGTTGGCTAAATCGTGCGTCAAAGGATGAAACCCCATTAATCTGTTATTTGGGGAGCAACTCCACAGATACGCAGACTAATGATCCTTTAGGAGGTGGTCACCCGGGGGCTTTGCACTCTGGTTTTCTGAATGGAGCCAAAGAGGAGGGTTTTGCTGGAGAACAGGGCTCCCAATCCTTGTGGAGAGAGTTTAGCTCAAGCCACACAGATTGTTAGGGGATCTCACTGGATGGAGGAGCCAACAGAGCATGTGTGCAGGAGGGGTGGGGGAGAATTTTGATCAAATTGATTTTACCTCAAGAAGAAACTACAGTGTTAAATCGGGGCAGTTTTCTAACTATGTTCCAAGAGATTCCATCTCTAAGGCTTATTATAACATGAGACCTGGACTTTATTGATGATTTAAGAACTGATGTGGTAGTTAGAACTGTTCTATCCGGCATAGTACGGGTAATTCTATTTGCTGCATCAGATGATATAAAGAGGAAAGGTTCCGATATTTCAGAGTTTGTTAGCTATGGTAATTCCAGGAGAAAGTGTGGTATTGTCTCAAAACCAGTTTTTCTTTTAGCTCTGGCACAGATGGAAATGTCATGTTTCTTCAGGAACGATCAATATTGTATAGTAAAGCCTACTGGCTCCCAACAGGAGGAAGACCTGACGGCTGACACTTGCAGGAATCGGGCTTCAAATGTCTAAATCTAGACATTGCAACCTAGGAGAGGTCAAGATCGTGTTGTGGAACACAATGGGCCATTATAATCTGTTCCACAATTTGTAAATATGTGCCATGCTGAAAGTTAATGATATTGTCTTGCTGAAGGAAACCTGGCTTTTCAAAATCGGTGACTTTTGATGGGTTTGGGTCACTTACAGAGATGACAACGACAGGGTTCAAGGGGAGGCCTCAGGGATGGCTTTTAGTTGCAGTTAATTCTGCTTGGGGTCATCAGGTTTCCATTTTTGATAATACTTTGGGGATTTTAGCTGTTCAAATAGAAATGAAACACGAGCAGATTAATTTGCTAGTCATCAATGTGCATTTTATCAACACATTTGTAAATTAGAGATCTTTTTAGCCCATCTGGCAAGATATTCTGAGTAACTGGGTGGCCCCAGTTTGGGAATGAGACCTGGCAGAGTAAGCATTTGCAATCTACAATAGATTATATTTTCGCCTCTTATTCTATTTTTAACAAAATGTAAGACATTTCGGACAATTGAAACTTTAGTAAGTGACCACAATATTCTATCACCAACTTGTGATACTTGGTTCCAAGTACATCGGGAAACTTGGTCCCCAGTTATTGTGGTCAAAAGGAAGCATAACATAATCTGTTGGATTCTCCCCGATGGATTTGCCCAAGCTTGTGAGGTTCATCATAGAGGGTTGCGTCAAGTCAGCCGGGCAATTATCGGAGAGACCTCACAGATTCAACAGAGATGTTTAGGAGATTTATTTTCACACATATATAGCGCACCGAGCCAGAGGCATCTGGGCGCTTACTTACAGTGAGTAGAAGTTACAATTGTTGCACAGGAAATACAAAACAGAGACATCAAATAAAAGACTTTACAATTGGACAGATAGTAACAATTAACATACAGAAATTTGGATAAGAGGTGGGCGCATGATGGGGTGTTGAATAGCTAGACGAGATGGGTGGCTAGGTAGCTTAAGCTTTGGTGAAGGGGTGCGTTTTAAGTTGCTTCCTGAAAATCCAGAAAGAGTCTTGAGCTCTGAGTGGCAGAGGAAGTGAGTTCCATAGTTTGCTGGCAAACAAGGGGAAGTGGCAACCGCTGGTCTTTTGAAGCTTGAATCTGGGCGTGGCAAGGCAGTGCTGATAGGTTGTTCGGGTGGGTCTGGATCGTTGTGTCAGCGTGAAGCTGTTGGACAGGTAGGCGGGTGCCATCTGGTGGAGACACTTGTGTGTGAGGGTGAGTGACTTGAACATGATGCGTTCCTGTACTGGAAGCTGATGTCTGGTGGCAGAGATGTGTGCCGATCTGGGTATGTTGAGCGTAGCCCTGAGGGCATTGTTTTGTAGGACCTGCAGCTTCCTGATATTCTGTCTCGTTGTCCCTGCATAGACAGCATTGCAGTAGTCAAGGAGCACAAGGACTAGGGCTCTGGCCAGAGTGAGGCAAATGTCAGGGGAGAGGAATTTTCTGCAAGAGATTGAGAGACCTATTAGGTCCGAGTGAGACAAATTAAATTGAGTAGTATGCCACCCGATACTAAGGGGAATGCATGGAGAGATTATTACTCTAACTATACTCGTCACAGATTCCTACTAGTATGTGGAGGAAGAGAGGGAAGGTTGGAAGCTCATTTTTGATGAAGAAGATATTAGCCTTATCATTGATTGCAGGAATACCTCAAGTGCCCCTGACCCAAATGGGCTTTGTAACTGTTTTACAAAATAATTCTGTAATTTGGGTAAAGATATTAACCAGACTGTTTAGCAGAATAATAGGTATGCAAGTTACACCCTCTACCCGTTTCTCTTTGGGGGAGCAGTACTTGGCAGTTTCATCAGGGCCAAGACATCGTCCAGCAAAAGAGACCGACATGACTGTCTTCCGTGAGGACTCCCTGTGTTGAAAAAGAAAATCTCTCTTTTTCTCCTCCAGCACCAAATTGAAGAGAGCGGATGCCCACAAAATCATGGCATGGAAGGAGCCAAACTCATCCGGCGGCAATGCCCTGGCTGGCTCATCGGCACCCAACGGTTCCCCATCAGCTGGGACACAGTCATCATATTCATCTGTATGTGTTGCCATAGTGTCCGTATCAGCGTCAATGCCGGTGTCTGCTGGTTCCTCTACCATCGGAGTTAGAGGCCTCAGGGGTGGTGCCAGCTGCAAAGGGGCCAGTTGGCATCCCAGCACTGAATAGCTAGGCTGGTGCTTCAGCCCCAGCTGGGCTAGGTGGGCACGTTGGCCTTGGTGCAGACTGGGCCCTGAGCCGGGGAAGCCTCTGCTGTATTTCCGACACAAAGGTGTGGAGGGTAGTGGAGGGTAGTAAGAATGTCCAGCGACATGTCCCTAGGCACTAGCTGAGGTGCAAAAGGAGCCACTGTCCATGGCTCTGGGCTAGCACGCCTTGGAGGCTCAAATGGCAGATCCAGCCACCCTGTGGAGATCACTCCTGGGACATGGTGCGGAGGCCTCTCTCGTGGTCTGATTAATAGTCCTCCAACAAGTGGTCGTCATCAGAGCTTGTATAGGTGTGCGGAGACCAACTCACTGGCTCGGGGAGAAACACTATAGGCAGTAATAGCTCCCTGGGCCTGCCCGAATCCTTCGGGAATGCTGAGACAATGGGGGCCTGCGCCCCAACAGGAGTCCCCTCTGTGATCGAGGGCAGAACAGCCGCGGCCTTAGGAGTCAGAGGAGGCAGGGCCACCCGTGGAGCCACTGTTGTCTTGACCGTAGAAACCACTGTAGTAATTTCATCTCTCTTCGACGAAGTAACAATGCCCGTCGATGGGATCTCTGACAGGGTGGATATAGATACTATCATTGACGGGGCCTTGCTCGTCGACAGGGTGGAAGCCTTGGCAGACAAAGTCGTGGTGTTGGACAACAAGGCCATCAAAAGGGCCTTCGATGGGCCCGAAGACCTATTCTTCGTAGCCTTTTCGTTGGACGAAGATCTATGCCTCGAGTGGGTAAACTACTTCCTCCCAGAGGTTACCCCCCGCCCCACCAGCACGCTCACTGTGGATGGCGATGGAGACGGGGAACGGGTCCTTCCCGAACTGAGTCCTGCAGCCACGGCAACCCTAGTCAGACGAGTAGCGTGGTGCTTAGTCTTGTTTTGGATACCCTGGGGAGGGGAATCCTTAAAGGACCTTGACCTCTTCTCGGAGGGAGCACACTCATGAGGCCAACCAGTCCTGGACGAGGCAGAGGCCGGGCCCGAGGCCTTCCCCAACTTGAGCCAAGCCACCAACCTGCGAGGATGGTTCTTCTTCGACTTTGTCGAAAATCCACAGCAAATCTCGTATCCATCCTCATGGTCGTCTGGATGCAGGCAATTTAGGCACTTGAGGTGCCAGTCCACATTTCGTGCAGTGTTTGAAGAGACTCCTCTTCTACTAGGATATCATCAAGGTGCAAAGGAGGCCCAAGCCTGGGCCTTCCAGAACATGAAGTGAAGAACTGGCAATGAAAGCAGATCTTCGCCGGCAACGGATCCCCACTGCCGGTAGTCGATCAATGGTCAACGATGGAAAAAGTCGGAAAAAGAATAAACAAATTTATCTGAAAAAAGCAAAATACTCGAAGAGCAAGATTAGAAGACTCCCAACACTGAAAAGTGTGGTAAAATTCTGAAGATGGCCACCAGGGATGGGGCTTATGGAGACGACAGTCAGTGGATTGCGGCAGTATGAGCCAGAGGACAGTGATTGGTTATAGAGGAGACAAGCAGGTTTCAGGCTAAAGTGAAAATGCTTTTCTTTTTTACCGAGGATTCCCAGCCGGACGCTGTGGAATATTCATGAGCATGTGAATCCATGCCAGACCCTATGCTGGAGAATTTTGTACACCGTTATAAACTGGCTCATTACTTTTTCTTACCTTTATGCTATTGTACAGGCACCCTTCCTGGAAATGCTTCCGCCATCTGTAAATGTGTTATTGCAAGTTATTTCAGATCGAAAATGACATCCCTATTCTTTAAATAAATACAAATACTGCCCCTGAGCACAACATTCACTTACTCTGGGGGGGCACCTGGTCCTGCATGTCACACCCATGGCCTCAAGAACCTTGTCATACAGCCATCACATAAAAGCACTACGAGCTTCCATACCATGCTTGCTACAGAACATCTCACCTTGCCTGTGTCCGACAGCGCAAGACTCTCCTGGAAATTGACAGTTGCCAACGATAGTGGCTCCTTTAGGAACATTAGCTGTCTAGGCCTCCCCTCAGAGACTTATTTGCCAGTCCACTTTAAGAGGCCATTGATTCACCTGATGGACATTCCCTATGGATATCCTATAGACTTGTTGCGGGTCAGCTTCACAGAAATGTCTTTCACAACCAGCAAATCTCTTGAAGTTGACTGTATATGGCAAACAGAAAAGGGAACTGGTGGATAGTGTAGTTAAATTTGAAGTACAATGTGTGCCATCAACATTTGTAATACTACCTGAAACGCAATGTTCCCATTGCTGCAATAAGATATACTGTGTCTTGGTTATCCGCCACCCACACGTTCCCCCTGTCCCTCATCACTGATATGGCTAAAAGCAAACTAACAGCACCTCTCCACTGTGTGGGGTATAGATGCAAACTGCACTTATGTGCATTATTTTAGCCATATCTAACATGTCACATTTACTTGTCCTGCAGCATAGGCACTCAATGCAACAAGTCACATTCACTTGTCCTGCAGCATAGGCACTCAATCCCACCCCCAAGATGCAGTGCTAGTGTAGAGGATTGGACACTCGCCTATTTATTTATTTTTATTTTTACATTTATATAGCGCACAGACAGCCCAGGAGCATTGTGGCGCTGTTACTTGTAGGAGACTTAGTTACAGTAGGCATACGTTTAGTGCATTGGAAAGCAGAGATGTTATACATGTTATGCATAAAAGGGTATAGATGTGCACAACAATTTGAATTCATTTGAAACCCATTCACTATGGAGGTTTTTTCTTTTTTGCTTAACAAGGATTTACAGCTGTAAAATAGCCTACAATGAAAACACACTCTTTGATTGAAATGTGAGCTGTCTGTTAACAGATTGGCTGAGTAAAAAAAAAAGCAGAGGTATACAATAAGGGGTTCATTACATTCAAAATGAGAAGCAAAACAACCACATGCGATTATGTAAGGTCATCGGGGAACAGTCACTGCCTCAATTTGTAGGTGTGGCAACACTGCTCCAGCTTGCTGCTTTGGTTAGCCCACACATTGCTCTTACGCCCTCTCCACCCCTCACCATAAAATGAAAACATTGAAACATCCTTTGCCTACTTTTTAGGGTATGGAGCAGCCCTGTGTAAATCTGCACACAGGTTATCAGACTGTCGGAATAATTAATAAAAGGCCTTTAAAATAACAACAATGTGATAAAGCCTGTGTGTGTGTGTTTGTGCCAACATACTTAAGCTCATATACTCTTGTATGAGCTTCTTAACACAGCATTGGTGGTGTAGAGTATTTCAATTTGACTTGAAAAAAGGAAGCAGCCAAGGGAGGTGAATTCAGGTATTTCTATTATTGCTATTTTTGTTTTGTGGGGTAGGGGAAGTTCAATGCGAGGGGTAATTGTTTATGAAGGTGTTAAGTCTTCGCAGCAGCCACCTACTATGAGGAAGTGAGGGAGTTCATTCACTTGTAACAGGTGGTTTAAATCCTTCCAGGGCAATCAATTGTGTCTGTTTGAAATTCATTGCAAGTGCAAAGTGTTATGGACAGCTACTCCAATGGGCACTGGAGAGGCACAGATGAAGACAAACAAAATCAAAATATTGACAGTGTTACTGTAAAGGTAACAAAATGATATCATAAGGCAAGCTTACACCTGTCCCTTGCACACACTAATTCTGGTGAGATCAATCAATATTTATAAATGTTTGAGATTACACATGTAAATTAGAGTGTTTTGCTCTACATTCACAGGCATAAACTTTGTTAGTCAACGTTATTATTGTAGATATGTATCCAGCTTTCAATCCATAACAAAAAATCTTAAATCTGTCTCGTTATTGGAGAATATTATTTCATTATTCTCCAGTTATTTCTTTACCATTCAAAAGTGAGTTCAACGCATTTCTGGAATACAACCCCTTCATCAGAAACTACCAAATATATTATGTGTACAATATATATATATTTTCTATTTTTTTTATTTGAATTAATTGTAATACAGTTTTACAATTTTTACAAAAGATTTGTCCCTCCAGTTTAAAATTAAATTGTTCTTTTTTTCTTTTCCACTTAACATTTTGAGTGTTTGAGCACTAGCTGGAATACAACCCCTTCATCAGGAACAACCAAATATGTTATGTGTACAAACTATATAAACAAATCACTAAGGTTTCACTACTTCATTCCACATTTCTATGTATTCTATAGAATAGTCACAAAAGAACAAGTTACTTACCAACTGTAACGTTCTTTCGATTGGATGTTCCTCCCACGTATTCCTCATCTTAGATATGTCCTTACCTTTAGGTTTCGAGGAAACCTAAAGGTAAGGATATATCTAAAATGAGGAATACGTGCGAGGACACAATCCATTTGAAACATATATTTGTATTAGTATCTTCCTATTCTTGACTTATGAGATATGTATATCAAGATAAACTCAAACATTACTTAGAAGGTGGAATCCATTAGTGGTCTGTTAGATACCTATACAATTATGGTGTTTTCAAAAGGCGTTATCATAGGAGGGATGCTGAAATTCATAGGACACCATTTGTTTAAAGCCTTACCTCTGTCAGGTTTACAGTCTGACAAGTTAGTGTGTGCTCACTAAATGAGTAGAGAATTTGCTAGGTTCTACTACCTAGTTTATGGGCTCACAGCAGCCATATAGGACATATTGCACTGCATACAAGCTTACTGCTAAGTCACGCTGCCAATCTTCCATTCCCGGCTATGGCATTTACAGTTTGAGTGCCCGAGGACCAAACTGGGTTTGATGAGTCATGTTCATGGCCACTCGTTACCAGCTGTAACAATCACAGTTGAAAGTAAGCGGTTTCCTTAAATTAAGCTCAAGTGCATCAAAGAAGGACTGACGGTGTTAAGGATTTCAATCAGGCGACACACACCCTGGTCTCAGCCTACGATGTAGCGCTCAACTGAGATGCCTTTCTCTTTATTTTATGCGGATTCAATTTGAGATGGTACACAACTCGTATCACACTCCCTTTTGCAAATACTCCGGGTCACAAAAGACCATGAGCCAGGCCGGTTGGTGAAATTACAATATTTATTTATTTTTAAAATTCAAAGGAAATCATATCATTTTTAATATGGGGCAGCAATCACCAATGGGGTGATGATAACAATGAAAATGGAAGCAATACACTTGATTAACCTTCTAGTAAAACATATACAAAGCACAAATGAATAGAAACACTTTTTAGGATAGATGGCACCCAAGTTAAAGTTTCCCCCTGCAACGCTCCCTCAACCCATAATTAATCAAATTCTGAGTGGATAGAAAGAAGCAGCAGGTAGTTAGGAATAAGGGGGAGAAAACAGCATCAACATCCGCCATCACAAAATAAGAGGCGAAACGGATTTTAAACCCTTTGCAATAGCATGAAATGACACTCGGAAACAGCATATAAATAATTAATATGCAGTTAAAACTTTGAAGTAAATATGATTTCTTACTAAGGCAACAATGCATCAACACTAGCAATCACAAGGCAATGGATCAACAAGAAACATACAATTCGAAAATGAGTGGAAGTTAATACATGCTGCAGGCCAAATGACACATTCGAAAACTTGCAATTTACCTCATTCCAGGTTAAAAGGCCAGAAACGGTTTCTATGAAAAATGGGTGAAATACTCTGATTTGCAATGCGGTTTTTGGGCTGGGGGAAAGATGTATATCACAGGTACAATATAAAAGTGAAATGATGGTTGAAGATTTGGATGAGATTTTCAGGGTGGAATGAGGTTCAGTTTTAGGAAAATAGAGCAGTTAAAAGTGAGAAAATCGGTTTTGAAAGAAAGGCAAATTTGACTTAAACTAAATTATCTAGACTGTATTGTTAAAGAAGAACGCAGTAAGCTCCAAAGGTTGATTGGCGAGGTCAACCTTGGTCACCCCAGCGCTCAACCTTAACTGGAAATTAGTTTGATTATTCAAAATATAACTAAGGGCTTATAATTTACACAAGACAAAATTAATGAAAGAGATGGCGCTATCACTTTCGAAGTCAAGGACAGGTACACGGATAATTCTAACAGTTTCAACAAGTTACCAGGGTATAAATCTGATTGCTTAGAGAGTGTAATACAGACAAAAGAGTCAAGATGGGGTAGACTATGGGTTATGGGATGCGGGATACTCACAGTACACTTTGGAATCTGGGATTTTGGACAGTCAATGGGGTGTGGTCACCACACGGGGGGCGGGCCCTACAGCAAACAGCTGGGCAGTTCTGGTCACCGGATGGCAAGGACAGCTGGACAATTCTGGTCACTGGATACTAAAGGTCAGCTGGATGGCAGGATTGCAGTGGGCATGCAGTTAGTGGCCCGCAAGCCGGTCTGATTTCAGGATGCAAAAGGTACCACCGCTTTCCCCTTTTTGTTAATGGGATATTAGTGGATTTTTGTTCTGGATCAATGGCCTTGCTGCCGTAGGAATCAGCTATGCTTTGGTTTTGCAGTGGGCTCTGGAGTAGGGTCAGCAATGCTTTGGCCTTGTAGGGAAAATCTAGAAGCAGCAAGATGAATGGAGCAGATCAGGAAGGCCGGCGCAGGAAATTCAGGAGAGGGTCTGTCTAGAGTTCTGCTAGGGGCTCTTATTTATAATGCATAGTGACATCATAGACTATATGGTGGGGCAGGCTTAGCTAAGAGCGCCTCTAAACAACTGGATTGGACAATCAATGTTGGTTTCCTCTTCTAGGATGCGATTCAGGATAGGGGTTGTACTTTACGATGTACAAAGCCCTCCCACTGTCCTTTGTGCCAAAAATCAGTCATAACAGAATTTACACATTTGTACAGTTGTGGCACGGTAACAAATCACATGGGCAGATTATATATTTTATGTAGAGCATAGCAGTCCAATTCTCACGGTTGTGGGACCTTGTTTCGCCCGTCTACCAGTTTTTCGCGCTTTTCCATGAGAATTATATTACTTAAAATTCTATAACTTTATACCTGGGTGTGGATTATCATTAGGCATGTAAGTATTAAAATTCGCAATTACATCATGGATACCTTCCTTATAATACCCAATTCTCTGCCATTTCTATTCCCAAGGGGTCAGTGAATGCTACAATGTCAATCCAAAGTTGTCACAGAGATTTCTGCTGGAAATCACGAGTTGGTGTGAATTTTCACTTCGCACTTTAGTGTCCTAGAATTCTATTGTACGAGGCTGGAGCACAGACAACAGTCTTTCCAACCTAGCAATTATCACTTGGGTGTCCTGGAAGTTTATGGTGGTTCCCTTTTGTTTCTGGTGTCCTCTCATCAGAAACCTGTTTCTGGGCTGACATCCCTCCATGCAACCAATGCAGTTTGATTTAATTTTATTTATTTTTGGCTCTGAATTGGAAGAAACCCTGCTGAATATACCCATCTCATAAATGTATCTTCACAGCACAACCCCCTTTCACATTGCTAGGCAAGGAGAGGTTTGTGTTCAACATAGTACTTTTAAAAACATTTTTTTTAACTTTAGTTTGCAAAACCCATTTTGACACATGTGGAGCAAATGTTGATGGGATTTACTTTCAAATTTGTTTTTTTTCCATCTGCCTTGCCAATATTGTTTTGTAGCCCTAGATACTTTCTGTCAGGCAGCAGTTTTGCTTGAACCACAGATGCACTGAGACTGACATAGCCCTGAGCTGGAGTTTCTTTGAATTACTGATCCTTGACACTTTGTAACTCAAAAAGTTAAGCTTTTCCCATGCAGCGGAAAATGAAGTTTCTTTGAGCCTTTTTCAGATTTGGCTTGACAAAGCCTGTCATACAGTGGTCATACTTGGTTTTGCCGAAGCACAATGTGAATGTGGATAAGAATGGCAGGGTCTTATTAATAAAATATTGTGATAAGGAATCAGAGGAAAAAGAGCATCAGAGCGGCATCATTTTTAAATGTGAATAATTCCCTTTTTCCATGGAACATTGGGCTGGCAGCAAAGCAGCGCTGCTTTTTCACTATTTCTTTTGTATACGTAAGAACATACTGGCAGGCTTCCTCAGTGTGCCTTTTGTTCCATCCTGCCCAATATGTGCTTGGCAAGATGGTGCAGCCATCTTCTTGTCGCTGCAAAACGCAGTTTTGAGGCGTGTTGCTCACAGGAGCCAGCGCAGCCATTTTGCTGGTGTCTGCAGATGCGCAGCTTGGTGATGAAGGGGAAGTACTGCTGAGTGGGTAAATATATCCCACAACGGATTGTGGAGACCAATAAATGTCATGCAGCGCACCATCTTACGCTGGTCTTCCAAAATGCTTCAATTGACATGATGTATGTAAGCTTAGATCACTATTGTTTTACCATTGTTTTCAAATCAATGAGATGAATTAAAGTTACTGTCTCAATTTGAAAACACTTTTTATGAGGAGGCTTACACATTCTGTAAACTACTACTCAATAAATTGCAGACTATGTATCCATGAATGTCTAGAACAGCTAGATTAAATGCAATTCCAATCCTTCAAACTATTAAGCCCTTGTTCAAATGAATTCAAATTATACATCCACAATTGTTCCTTATAGCTTAGTTTATTAGATTCTAAAGTAGCAGCTGTCATTTTCTCGATTGCAAACCAGATCAAATCATGTTTGCAACATACGTTTTCCAAATACTGCGCAACTGATGGAGCATGCAGCACATTTGTATGAAATTTTGAACGGTGTTCACTAATGTGAATGTTCACAGCACTTGTATTTTCCACATATATCAATTCACATGGGAAAATGATATCAATCACATTTTTATTCAGCATGTGTTGCGAGTTCATAGTTCCCGGTCTTTCCCCTCATGGTAGAAAGTACTTACTTTTTTAGAAAAACATACATGTTGTGCAATCCCTACACAGCCTTTAAATGGAGAATTCCACATTGGTGAAAGTTACTGGGCATTTAATTACTCCTCTTAATGCTTTCACTAATGTGTCTTAAGTTTTTTTCTTTCTAAAGGCAAACAACGATTTCTGAATAGTTGGATCATATGCCCGCATGAGTGCCAATTCTTCATTAGCCTGCAATAAATCATTGAAATTTGTATACCATGTTATCCTTCGACTCAGATAAGTGGATGTGTATAACCCCTCTTCAGTTATCTGTGCTTTTGATGGACTGAAATATTTAAAGAGTACCCCATTGCCTAATTCTGTCTTATACTAGGGATGAGGACCTAATGCCAGATTATCTTCTGGCGGAGTGTGGTCTCGAGTGTGCAGTCTTTGCAGTCTGCAGTCTTTCTCCAGTCTCCATTGCTGCCTGGAGGCTGAGCACCTTTGCTTCAAAACCTACACCACACAGCGGAGCGGGCCGCAGAGTGTGGTCTCGAGTGTGCAGTCTTTGCAGTCCTTGTATGGCCTGCACGGCTGTCATGGCAGTAGTCTCTACAAACACTATGGTACTAGAAAGTGAAAATGAAATCGCGAAAAAAGAAGAAGGCCGCCTGCTTCGAAGTGCGCGCTCTCGCACTGAAAGGGGCCCCTAGGGGTCCCTCGTGTTATGGAAACAAGGTAAGTCACCACACGCGATAGATACGCCAGACACAAGGTTGTATTCCCAAAGCTAGGGTTTATTGCAAAGCAAATAGTCTCAGTTGGCCAACTCGGTCTCACGCCCCGCGACATGTATCTCTAGACCTCGAGGGAAGTAAGAGAGTGAATTACGTACATCAGTTACATATATACAAAATGCATATCATGCAATCAGCTGTGACATGTTTAACACCCCCCTTTATTGGGTTTCTTTGAACTCGGTTTGATGATGGACAATTTCGACGAATATGACACCTTCAAATATTTATTCTAGTAACAATATGCAACCTTGCAAGTGTAGAGACATCTTTTCTTTGTTGAACAGAACACAGTGCTTCTGTTCTTGTAAGCGAGCTACATACGGGGGAAGAGTCACATTCCAGACCTTGCTATCTATGAGGTGATATTCGTGTCCTGGGAGCCGACACGCTCTACAGGGCTCGGAAAAGGGGGGCCGTAAGAAGAGCATAATTTAAGCCTTTAGCTGCTTTATTCTAACATATTCTACCATACAACGAGACTGGCTGGCAGCTGTGAAATGATTAAATGCCCTGCGGCTCTCCTTCAAGGCTACATTTGGGAGGGAGCCAGGCATTCCTCTCCGGAGCTGCCTACGTTGTGTTTCAACAAACTCCTTATTAGCCTCGCGCCTTGCGGCCTTGTCCTTTCACATTCAGACAACAATGTTAACAGTCGAGCAGAGTAAGCAAATAATGTGCTGCAAAGCAGTTTGAACAGAACGCAATGAGCAATCGTTATTAAACAAAATGGCGATCCTTGTTACATCAAAATGGCCGCTCATTGGTCAAACTCAGAAACCTGTATTTCTATCGTTATGTACATGAGACGGTTGGCCTTCGGCCACCAAAATACATTTGCCGTCAATCGTGAGAGGTGTCCATTTTTCTAGACCGACAAACCCTCCTTTTGGCCGTATGCCAAACGTCTCATTCATTCATTGTATCCTCCTCTGATGACGATAAGTCTGAAGCACATATCTCTGAATTTTTCATGTTATTATAAACATCATCATCGTCATTAATATCTATAGACATTCATTCTTTCACTGTTTTCATTTCATTCGTGTCTCTGTCATCCCGGCCATAAGTTTGTTTTCTTTTTGTTATCATATGCATACATCCCTTAGTACATCACTCAGTTATCTCAGTGCAAACTATCGGTAGGCAGTGTATGCAACAACAGCACGTTATGAATATTCCAAACACTACTACTAATATCGCAATCAACTTCCACCCCCTCCATCCCCAAGAATGCAGTATTCCCCAAAACCAGGACCCTATTCCCCAGCCCCCTTCTCCAGTAGGGAGTTCGGAGCTTAGGACATGCATTTTTTTATTGCTTCAAAAATCGTAGGGGAGTAGTCATCTACGAATACGCAGCACGCTGATCCCACAATCTTGCAAATTCCCCCACGATCAACCAGGATTACATCGAGAGCCATTCTATTTTGCAGCGTCATTAACCTAATTCCCTTTTCTTCCAACGTCATGTTAAATAGTATATCTGTCGTGTTTATCATATCTTTTAGTATTCTGGACAGCTGCCGTATGTTATAGGAGTTCACTATCTGGGACAAGAATGGTATGAATAATTTTTCTACGTCCTTCGCTATCAAAACACCTTCGCTACTCCTTTGGTTTCTAGATCTGCATAGCCTGGCCATGTCTGCTGTTTCTAAGAGGAACACTCCCGGGAACAGTAGACCTAGGTAACATGTACCTCCCCAGTTTCTGGGCAACCAAGGATATGCTTTTTCTCCACATATAAAATAGACAGGATCTCCCACATATACTGGTTCTATTTCCCATTTTAGTACCACTGTATTCATGCATCCAGTAAATGTTCCCACTGAATAGGAGCCTATCTTTTTTAGACAAAAAGGGACAGTTCTCGGGTTATAATTCACCGTGTAAGAAGGGGGGGATTGCATCTTTGTTCCCGTCTGTCCTTACACGAAACGTCATCACAGATGTTTTAACTGGCGGGGACAATCTATCTTGTCTATTTTGTCGTGTTATTTTTCGCGTACTTTTAGAAGTTCTGGGATCATCACTTGCGCTTTATGGAATATGGAACAACCCACAGGCCTCATAATTATTTCCTCAAACTCATTCATGTTTGTTCTATCTAATTGACCCGTGCTACTCTTATTCCACTTCCCATAAAACATTGCACTTAAAGATGCACCACATGCAGAATTTAAAGGTAATGGTTGTGCATACCAGCCTATTCCTTTCCCCGCATGCTGCGGTAAATGGGTGCATACCCAACAATTATTTTTCTTTAGAATTGCATGCGTCATGTTCATGATGAGTAATAGCGTATTGTTCCCATACCCTTCTCTGTGTCTCTCTTCCATTGTGGACAAGGTATAAGTAATCACCTGAGCCGGGCTTACAGTAGTGGATATAATAACTATTGATAAGAACATTCCCAATGGGTGTATATATTCCACATACCATAACACGAAGGTTGTCGTTATTGGTGCTACCACACTCATGAAGCACATGATTATTGTCAAAGCCAGCATACAATTTCTTTTACCATGCGTTTTCCCTAAGTTTACAGTCTTTATAACTAACTCATTCTCAGCAGTGGTGCAGGAGGAGGCTGAAACCGGTCAAGACATTTTTCTCACCGTCCTTCTTCTTCCTGACAAAGTTCGTTGTGGATATCTCTCTTTGTTGCACTTGTCCGTATGTCAATAAGTTCAAAGGAATTGTCAACAGTTTAGTCTGCCAGCCCTTTGCAGCCTGGATTGCTTATTCGTTCTAGGCAAGATCACTTGTCCTCTCTCACACTGCTCAGAGGACTTGTGAACAGTTCTCTATTGCCTTTGTACCATGTGCGCCCAGCTTGTCCGCTCTGGTTCAGGACACATGTACTTTTTATGCTCGCACCGAGGAGCCGCGAGTCTTGAATTGTCCGACTTGCGCAACTCTCACGCTTCTCTCCTCTACACCTCTAGTTCCTTCTCCGTCCATGAGCGGAACCAGAGGTCAGCATAAACACCAAAGAACTGTGGATCACTCTGTCTTTCAAGGCCGCAAATCATATCACCTCACTCCTGGTATTGTGTGATCTGTGAACAGTGCCGGTGCACTTCCAGATCCAGGCTCAGAGTCAGCCTGTGGCGCAATGGCAGATGCTGGTGTGCGCCGCAATAGTGATGCGGATTCGGCCTTTGGATCTGGCGCAATGGCAAGTGCTGGTGGGCGCCAAAGGGGTACACGTTTAGTGTCTGCCGTTATTTGCAATGCAGATTTCGTGTCGGCCAACAGAGATGTAGGTTCTGCTGGGCAACGTTGGGGCACTCTTTGCCCTTCCCCCTTTTTGGCAATCTTTTCAGGCTTTGTTTCGAGTTTCACTTCTCGCTCGGACAGATTTAGCGGCAGCGGACTGGTAGCAGTTTCTTTCATTTCTGGGACCGCTGTCTCTTTCCGGTCGTCTGGATTGGGCAAGTCTTTCAGTGAAGATGGAATCTTTTTGGCATGGGTGGCATGGATCCACGCCTTCCTTCCATCCACCCTTATCGCCTTCTGAATTGCCAGAAGCACTTGATAGGGGCCGTGCCACCTGGGTGCTAATGATGGTTTTCTCTCAAAGTTCTTAAGCAGCACCCAGTCTCCTGGCTCCAGCGCGTGCCCCGGACCAGTGTATCTTACGGGTAGAGCCTCCTGCACCTGCTGATGAATCAAACGCAATTTCTGCATTAAAAGGCCACAATAAGTGCTAAGTACAGGAGGCTCCACTTCACTCAGCCGCTTTGGCTGAGGTGCGCACCAAACATTCGCCGGCCTCCCCATCACAATCTCATACTTGGAGAGCCCAGTCATAGCCTGTACAGAGGTACGCATTCACAATAACGCTATCGTTAATGCATCCACCCAACTCAACTTGCTCCCTGCAAAAATGTCTTGTTAATTTCTGACTTGAGGATTCCGTTGTGCCTCTCAACAAGACCGGCCGAACTCAGATGCCTCGAACTATGAAATCTCTTATCTGAAGACCTGCACATATCTGTAATACCACTGCGCTCACAAAATGTGGACCGTTATCTGACCATATGACACGGGGCAAGCCAAAACGGGAAAAGTATTCTTTAAGCATTACTTTTGCTGTACTCATTGCTGTGCAGACTTAAGGGATATGCCTCCACCCACTTGCTGAATGCACAGATCACCACTAAGACATATTTCAAGTTTTGGCACCTCTCCATCTGTATGAAATCAAAATGGATTACCTCAAAAGGCATAGAGGGCGGGCCAAAACTGCCTATGGAGTCACTGTTCCCTTTCCTACATTGTGTTGTAAACACGTAATGCAGTTCTGCACCAACCTCTCTGCATTCTTCTTTAGGTTTACATTCTTCCATACCGTAGATAGGTGCTGGATTATTTTCTTGTCACAGATGTTGGTAGGGCTGTGAGCCATTGTGACCATTGCAGTTACATAGGAATTTGGCAACATCCAGTTTTTAGTTCCCTTGTCCACCCAACAACCCTCTAAATCTAACTCAGCAGAGCCCTCTGCCCACCCTTGTATGTCATCGGCCGTGGCTTTGGTCTGCATTTCTTTGACAGTGGCAATTCCATCTTCTATCATACAGGGTACTTCCTCAGTTTGGACTGTCATCATTTTATTATTCAAATCAGTGGCAGTTTGTTTTGCAATTCTGTCTGCAAATGCGTTTCCCTCTCCCACTTTGCATGTTACCTTTTTATGTGCCTCGCATTTCACTATTGCTAGGTGCTTTGGAAACGTGAGTGCAGACAGCAATCGTACAATCAAAGGGCCATGTTGAATTCTGACGCCATGCGATGTCAAGAAACCCCTCTCAGCCCAGAGTCGACCAAAGTTATGAACCACCCCAAAAGCATACTGACTATCAGTATAGATATTCACGTTGAAATTTTCAGAAATCTCACAGGCTCTGGTCAATGCTATTATTTCTGCGGCTTGTGCCGAGTTGTAGGGGATTATTTTGCTTTCTACAATGCTCTCTAGGGTAGTGATAGCATAAGCGGCAGTTGACGTGCCATCAGGTAGCTTAAAACTAGAGCCGTCACAAAATAACTCTCCATCTGGCTCCTTTTGTGGGATGTCACTTAAATCAACTCTCCCCTTCGTTTCTTCCTCAGTGACCACTAAGCAATCATGGGGTGGTGATTCGTTGTCACCAATTTCTTCTGTGGGTAGTGGCATTAATTCTGCGGGATTCAAAGCGCTACACCTCATAATTTGGATATGGGGCGCAAATAAGATAATTTCATATCTTGTCAGTATAGCAGAGGTGAGGTGTTGCGTCTGTGTCCTATTTAATAGGATATCTATGGCATGTGGCACCATCAGAATTAAAGTATGCCCCAATACCATCCCTTCCGTTTGTTTCACTGACGCAGCAGCCGCCGCGACAGATCGCAAACATCATAGTAGTTCACGCGCTACAGGGTCCAGCGCAGAAGAAAAATAGCGGCACAGCCTATTTCTTCCACCTTGTTCCTGTGTCAAAACAGCTAATGCACATCTTTCATTCTCGCATACAAGCAATCTAAAAACTTTTTCATAATTTGGTGTGCCCAAAACTGGAGCAGAACATAATGCAGTTTTCAATTGATCAAACGCTCTCTGACATTCTTCATTCCACTGCAAAGGTATCACCACATCCTTCTTAGTTAATAGCACCATTGGCTTCACAATCAACGCAAGATTACCGATCCACTGCCGGCAATAAGAAGCCATGCCTATTATGGCTCTCACTCCTTTCTGTGTCTTTGGAATAGGCATACAAGAAATACTTTCTATGCGTTCTGGCGTTAGCCTTCTCCCTTCTTTCGAAAGTAGGTAGCCCAAATAAGCTACCTCCTTTCGATTATATTGAAACTTCTTCAAACTAGCTTTATGGCCATGTGCCGCTAGGTGTGACAGTAGTAATACGGTGCTCTTTTTGCAAATCTCTTCTGTATCAGCAGCGATCAACAGATCATCTATGTATTGCAATAGTACACACCCCACTGGTAATTCTAGCATGTCTAGCTGCTCTTTTAACGCTCTACTGTAAATACTCGGACTTTCCGCAATATCCTTGTGGAATACGCGTGAATGTAAATGATCATCCCCCTAATGTGAACCCGAACAAATATCTACTGTCCTTGTCCACCGGAATGCTAAAGAAAGCGTTTTTTAGATCAATTACACAAAAGTATTCTGCTGAGGCAGGTATCATTGTCAATATTGTAGTGACGTCTGGGACTAAAGGAAATTGTGGATCTACTACTTTGTGAAGCGCACGCAAATCAATTATGAAACGATATGGTACTTCATTGCCTCCTTTCTTATACACTGGAAGAATCGGGCTGTTTCATGTACTGCCTGTAATTTCTTCAATTACCCCTAATTTCACCAAATCTGAAACAATACTTTTCAATCCTCTCTCTCCGTTAGCCGAAATTTTATACTGGGGAATTCACGGCAGTGTAACTCCTTCTTTCAAAATGATCCTCAGTGGCTCTATCTTCAAGCATCCTACATCGTTGTCATGCATCGCCCATATACAGGTTGGCACTTTTCTTAACTCTTCTGGCAAAGTTTCAGACATCTTGTGGCCAACTCGTCAGAAACACCCCATCTGACGTGCAATGTATAATCGCACCTAGCTTTTTCAACAAGCTTAATTCCAACAAGTTCTCCCCACAATTTTCTGTTAGGAGAAAGGGACAATGTTCAGGGAATGGTCCTATGGTGACTGGGACTGGTTGGGACACTGAGTTTATGACTGGTGTACCTGCGAACCCTACGGAAACATTCTTTTTGCCTGACAGTGGTATATCCGGAACCAAGTGATGGTCTATTGAACACTTTTGCGCTCCTGTATCTACAAGGATGCGGTGCTCCTCATTCCCGACTCTCATTTCTACGTAGGGTCCTCTCTGATTCACGGGAATAGACACTGGTTACGACCCCTGACCTGGGCTGTCCTATTGGGGAAATAACACATCATCCGATGTGTAGTCACTACTATTACTGTAATACGTATTTGGCTGCGTATTGAAAATGTTCCCATTCTTTCTTCTATTTCTCTACAGCATGCTAATGCATTCAAATCTAACAATCGCTGCAGTGGTAATTTCCCAATTAACTGTTTCCATCTCTCCACCAAATATTCACCCATGCATTCCAACACTACCTGTCTTTCGTTGCTTCTTCGGAAGTCATATATCGAAGCCAATGCTGCTGTCCCATCATTCCCGTCTATATACATTTCTGCCTGTTGCTGCAATTCCACCTTCCTTTCTTTGCTGATCGCACTGCGAGTTACCCTTGCGCATCTACTTTGTTCAGTCCCGCCTCTCGCCCCCGTGGTTTCAACTTCAACCCCTGGAGGGACGGACGGTACCGAGTCTGTATCTAGGGCGGGAGGTGCGGATGGGACAATAGGAACGGGGAGTGTCTGCTGTGGGCCTGGTTGGCTAATAGGAAGTGTTACGAGCGCGGTCTGTGGCTGTGGGAGGGCTTGAGCTATGGGAGGGGCTTGAGCAATAGTTACTGGCGTGTTTGGCCTCGCTTCTGATCTTGGGCCCTGTTTTGTATGGATCAATATGTTTTCCATCACTTCATCTGCTATGTGCAATTCTCGTTGTGGGTATATTTTTTCTACATTCAACTGGTCACGTCTACCTGACCCCCTTAGACTCTCCGTCCACTCCTCCTCCTCCTTTTCTTCCGCTACTTCACCTTTCGATTTATGCCTGGGCGCATGCTTCGCTCTACTTCTAAATCAGAGCATTGCTTCCCTTCTCCAGTCCTTAACAATATCAAATGCTGCGGGATACGCTTTCTTTCTTATCAACACCCTTTCCAGGTTATCTATTCTCGCTATCTCAAAACTACCATTTATCGGCCACTGATGGTCTTGCTGCTTTCTGGTTTGCCTATGCCAAGTCTCACAGAATATTATCGCTCCCACACCATACTTCACATACATCTCATACGCCGGCGTTCCCCTAGGTGGTGCAATTTGGCCGTCTTCCAAAGATTGTCTACCGCAGCGGAAAAACCCAGCTAGGGTGGACAATACCCCAGGCATGTTTTAACCTCCCCTTGGTTAATCAACCGTACCCAGGGCGTTTGATTTTGCAAAGTCAACTCTCAACCAATATCAGGGTTATTTTGAATCGGGGTATGACTCACCTGATAAATCAATTTGTCCTCCAGGACACAATTCGTCTGTATACTGACGCAACCAATGACGTTGTGTCCGCGTTTCTTGGCTTCTGCCTCGTTTCGGGACCCTCGCCTCCTTGTTCTCTGGCCAGATATGTTGATCAGGGATCAGATGTGTGCAGATCTGCAAAGGAATCTCTCATCACTTCTACAGGGCACCCCGAACACCTCTTGATCCCGGCTCGATCGTCCCGTCCTCGTCGTTCTCCGCCTTTACTCAATTACAACGTACACGATGGAACAAGTGGGGGAGGATCCCTATTCGGGCGCCATCTTGAAACGGGCCCCTAGGGGTCCCTCGTGTTATGGAAACAAGGCAAGCCACCACACACGATAGATATGCCAGACACGAGGTTGTATTCCTAAAGCTAGGGTTTATTGCAAAGCAAATAGTCTCAGTTGGCCAACTCGGTCTCACGCCCCACGACGGGTATCCTTAGACCTCGAGGGACGCAAGAGAGTGAATTACATACATCAGTTACATACAAAATGCATATCATACAATCAGCTGTGAAATGTTTAACACCCCCTTTTTCTTTGAACTCGGTTTGATGATGGACAATTTCGACAAATATGACACCTTCAAATATCTATTCTAGTAACAATATGCAACCTTGCAAGTGTAGAGACATCTTTTCTTTGTTGAACAGAACACAGTGCTTCTGTTCTTGTAAGCGAGCTACATACGGGGGAAGAGTCACATTCCAGACCTTGCTATCTATGAGGTGCTATTCGTGTCCTGGGAGCCGACACGCTCTACAGGGCTCGGAAAAGGGGGGCCGTAAAAAGAGCATAATTCAAGCCTTTAGCTGCTTTATTCTAACTTATTCTACCATACAACGAGACTGGCTGGCAGCTGTGAAATGATTAAATGCCCTGCGGCTCTCCTTGAAGGCTAAATTCAGGAGGGAGCCGGGCATTCCTCTCCGGAGCTGCCTACGTTGTGTTTCAATGAACTCCTTATTAGCCTTGCGGCCTTGTCCTTTCACATTCAGACAACAATGTTAACAGTCGAACAGAGTAAGCAAATAATGTGCTGCAAATGAGTTTGAACGGAACGCAATGAGCAATCGTTATTAAACAAAATGGCGATCCTTGTTACATCAAAATGGCCGCTCATTGGTCAAACTCGGAAACCTGTATTTCTATCGTTATGTACATGAGACGGTTGGCCGTCGGCCACCAAAATACGTTTGCCGTCAATCGTGAGAGGTCAATTTTTCTAGACCGACAGCACGCTTCACAACAAACAATCACACAATAATCATTTTCCCCTGAAAACACCACCATTTCAACATCAAACAGGCGAAGAGCCAACCACCGCTCACGTGTCAAAATCTTCCTCTGGTCCGGAGGAGAGCGAGTGCCCGTGAGGCCCCCCACCCACAAGAACCTGACGATCATCACCTCCAAGGGGGCAAAGGAACTCTTACCTACGACAGCGAGCTGCTCACTACGCCCTCCATCCCTGCCGTCTGGTCCGCTGATGTCCCCCCACCCCCTGGCTCCAGCCCCCGGTTTCCTCCGGAGGGAGGACCGAGGACCGTGGCCGGAGAGGGATGGTCGCGGAGTCCCAGGGGGCTGGAGTGCCACCGCTGGATGCGGAGGAGGCGGGCTCCAATGAAGCTTCCGAGGCTCCCTTTGCAGACAGAGGACGAAGCAGGGACATCGAGGTGAAACCACGCCCCCTCTCTCCTCCTCGGCTTCACGCAAAACGTCAGCCTCTATTCTTCAAGAGGAAAGCACCTATCAGGAATATAACACTGAGGAAATTATTACAAATACGGCAATCCAACTTGATGGAAATTGGGGCCCCCACAACACCCAGATACAAACTGTCGCACAAGTCCATTCGGAATCGACTTTAAAAGGCTTGCTTTTTTCAACTGGGGCCCCTAGTCCACCACAAGAAGTCACAAATGGGCAGCAACCTCCAGTCACAAACGGTCTAGTCCTCTTAGACCAACACCCTTCAGAGGAAACCCAAAATCCTCGAATTCTGCAATCTAAAAAACGCCTGTGGAGCCAGATCACATCACCTGAAAACAAAAAAAAGCGACAACCCAAACAGAAAGGGAAATCAAAATTAAACGAACAAAAAAAGCGACCTTAACCCAGATGGCAACAACATCCAAAAAACCCAGGGTTAAATTAAACAAAAATTCTTGGAAACCGGAATCAACTAAACCATCAGTAGAAAGTTTAGTAATTGACTTTTTCAACGCCTTTGCTCCACAAGCCCAGCGCCTGCAAGAATACCTCACAGACGCAGACATTTTGGAAGCCGTTATGATCTGCCAACCTCCACAAAAGTCCAGAAAAAGGGACTCGACGCAAGAGCCGCCACATAAGGAACACGCATCTTCCAAGGAGCATAAGGACCTTCAAAGAGTAAACCCGCGGCTGCAACCATCAAAGCCCAAAACCATCAGCTTATCTCCCCCCCCGACAATCTGGGGAGTTATCATCAGCCCCAGTCATTCGGGCTAAGGAAACTTCAAAACCACTTACTCAACACTACCCTGTAGAAGGGGAGGAGCAACGGGGCCCAACAACACCTGCCTCATACGCACCGACAATGGGTAATAAAACTCACATTCCTGCCGACATTTCACAGGAAAAATCAGGCAGCCCAGGAAATAAACCTTGACCAAACATCGTCTACACCCTCGCCTTGACCTAAAGAAAAGGCTATGGACAAAGAGACTCCAATGGTACAGACGCCCGGGGACAAAAATCAAGAAAAGACGCAAATTATCAATGAAAACCGGCCCCTAAGCTGCCACTCCCCGGCCAGAGAGCTATCCGAACCCCGGAACAGAAAGCAAAGCCTGGACCGGGATCGGCGTGGCTCATTAGATCTTACAAACAGCCCCCCACCCCGAAGGCCACTCAATGAAAGCTACGTAAAAACTTCCTTGTCTATAAGAAACTCACAACAAATTGGAACACCAAAGGAGTCACCCTCAAAAAAAAAGTCAGACATTTTATCCATCATGTCAGCAGTAACAATTGCCCTGGATCCGTTCACAAAACTTTATGAATCGATAAATGACAACTTAAAGGATCACAACACCATACAAGCAATGATGCATACATAACTAATTTTTTTGGAAGGCTACATCACCGCACTTGACGAACGGCTAAAGAAGACTAACATTAATTGGGAAAATCGGCATGTTGACACACACCTTCAAGTTCAAGAACCAGGCCCTGCTGGCGCAATAACAGAAGTACGGTCAATCCCACACTCTTCACCTCCACCATCGACTTCCACCCTACCGCTCATTCCCACGGAAAAAATCACCAAGTCCGACTCAAGGGAAGTCATTCACATCATAGATGACATCCCCCTCAGAAATCCTCATAACAAATTAAAACTGAAGGAAAAAGACCAAGCTTATTCGATATTTACTACACCAAAAGAAATCCACAACAAAAATTTGACCCAGGCCCAAAACCTCGCAAAGACGGGAGGAAAAAAAAAAAAAACCCTAAAAAAAAAA
Source organism: Ambystoma mexicanum (assembly GCF_040938575.1). Classification (NCBI taxonomy): domain Eukaryota; kingdom Metazoa; phylum Chordata; class Amphibia; order Caudata; family Ambystomatidae; genus Ambystoma; species Ambystoma mexicanum. The sequence continues at coordinate 651,425,757 of NC_090936.1, forward strand.
AACCTAAAAAAATAAAAAAAAATAAGACATCTCGATCCGTAGACCGGGTCCAACCCTCGTTCTGCAAAGTTGACAAGTCTAAGTGCACTCAAAATTTGCCCAAAACAACAGAAGATTTCTTAGCGGACAAGCACTTGATGAACATTTCTCAACACTTCGATAGTGACCAGCCAAGCTCGCCATCAGATCCAAAGCACGACGACCACGAGGACCAAAATGAAATTACACCTGAGGAATGATTACACCGGGCAAAATCTCTGATTAGACCAGACAAGTCCTCTCCTCAGTTCTGTACTTTGGAAGACCGAAGAAAAAAGTTACACAAGTCTCCAAAAAGAAAGTCGCCACCGAACTCCAGGGCACGGATAGTATCCTTCTCAGCTAGGCCACACTCAGCTTCTCCGACTCGTAGGAAGTCTAAAAGTCGCCCACAGAATTTGTATGCGAAGAGAGGAGGGTATCACAACACAGCCAACAGCTCAAAAGATAGAAACCAGTCAAGCTCGAATGAAAAATGTTATTCAGAAAATCTGAAACACCAACACACTCACTACAAATCCAGAATTGAGAAGTATCACAAGACAAGGAATACGGAAAAGCCTGCTTGGGCTTTAACACTTGAACGACATGCTGAAAACAGGGACGACATAATCCTCAACAGAAGGGGTATCCTCACCCTGTTTGGGTTCATACCAGGCCTACGACGGATCAAGTTAGTGGACTTGAAGATCGTGGACCCATACCATTCCCACCAAAGAGCAAAAGCCTACTTATATACTTCATCAATGAGGGTGAAAAGGAAAATAACTCGAGCGTGTGATGAACTATCAAATCTGGGCTACACACTGACCAACCAGTCAATTTCGATGCCTTCCAGATTGGAGATTCATAACAGCAATCGAAATAGTGCTCCGGGTCAAAACATTACTCACACCGAGTCACAGAATTACAACTTTTGAAAAGCACCAGCTACTTCAAATAGAAGAAACGGAATCAATAATTCAAATTATGAAACAAAAACCACCAAAAATCCAACAGTAAACAATGAATTAAATCCTAAATCATCGTCGGCCAGAAGCACGAGCGAAAGAATCGCCATCCTGGATGACAGTGCTAAACCCAGAGACAAACCTACTTCCAACTACTCAAACAAAAAAAACTCTGCTAACCAACGGGATCCTAGACTCTCTGCCAGAGTAACCTCAGAAAAAGAAAGGCCACTATCAAAGCCACAACCAAGAGAAAAACTCCAGGGCTTTTGGTCTTGGCTTCATAAGGCCTTCACTCAAACCAGGAAAAAATAGCAACTCGTAGGTCTGCGACTAAGTGAACATGATGACTCCCCAGCCGACCAAAACTCAACTCCTCTAAGTCTCTGCTCATGGAACACCCAAGGGCACCTCCACTTGACGTCTCCAAGAGACGCAAACCTGGCCTCTTTTGAGGTCATCTGCCTTCAAGAGACCTGGCTACGGAAAACCCCAGTTCTAGATGGGTATGACATCATCCTGGCACCCGCCAAAAAAGGTACCTTAGGTCGTCCTACTTCAGGCCTTTTTACGGCGTGTCGACAGGGAAAGGGACTGAAGATAAAGGACATTTTGCTGTCAAACCTATCAATCTTGACAGTACTCCTAGAGTGGGCAGACTCTCAGAGAACTAAGATCTCGCTAATAGCAATTGTAAATACATATTGGAATCCCGCAGCCATAGAACAAAGTACCTACCTGTCTATGATGGAAAAAACCATTGACGACATCCAGTCTACCCATCAGGTGTCTTTCATCATAATTTGTGGCGACCTGAACGCTCTATGCCACGGTACCACCAACAAAACAGGAGCCCCGATTAATCCCTCGCCGGCCACTAAAAGAGTACAACATTGGTCAATACTAATGGCATCAAGAAAACTGCTAAACCTCGACAGTATCTTTGCAAAAAAGGTTTGTCTCCCCACTTGGGAGCAAGGAAACCTACAAGCCACCATAGACAACATTTACGTCTCGCGCCCATTTTTGGATAAGACAACGGCCTTTGATGTCTTTAAAACAAAAGAAAGCGAACACAACCAGCTAATAGTATCTTGGCAAAACTGTTTTAGGCAACCAAACCTAAACAGCAACCGGGGAAACCGCCTAAAACTCACAGCAGAATCAGTTAGAAAACTGACCAAACGATACTCGCCTGGAGGGTGCTCAGAAAGTAAATCAAAACCTGACTACGTTTCTCTTCTAGTGCCGTACATTGTGAAAAACAAACCAAATCCTAAATCTTTCGACTCCCACAAACACACATATGACATGCAGCTGGATGAAAGACGACGAGAACTACACAGAATTAAAAGAACGCTAGGAAAAATCCCAGCAAACAATGAAAAACTATTGGCTGCCATAAAAACATACCGGAACTGGGCCAAAAGCCATCGGCTTCAATTATACCAACAGGACTCGGAAAACATGCTGAAGGCATTTTGTGGGAACAAAGCGAGGGAGTTCTGGTCCCTGCTAAAAACATCCACGCCCTTGAACAAAAACTCGATCCTGAACTGTGTGGGTGAACAAAAATGGATCGACCACTTCAGTGGCCTTTTCAAACCTCCAACTGAACTCGAAACCAACTCCAGGACCATCGACGAAATAGACTGGCTCCCACTAGACAACCAGGAGGAAATCCTAGACCAACTCAAAAAGCTCAAAAACTCTCAAGCAGCTGGCCCGGACGGGATAACTAACTTGGATCTGAAAAGAATTTCCACAGAATGGACAACTCTTCTAAAGAAAATCTTTCAGAGATGCGCATACCAGAAATCCATCCGGCCTTCTTGGACAAAAGCAATTATTGTCCCAATATATAAGAAAGGTGACATTGGCGATCCATCAAACCTTCGCCCTATAGCCCTCTTGGACTGCATCGGGAAAGTCTTTGGGAGTTTACGATTGAAAAGATTCCAAGCCTGGGCAAAACTGGGCCATGTAGCGACATCTTCCAAACAGGCTTAAAAAAAATGTTGGCGCAACAGCCAACATTTTAACAATCAGCACCCTAAAAAGCAAGGCCTTCATAGATCTATCTCAGGCCTTTGACTTAGTCGACAGGTCACGCCTCTGGAAAAAACTTGAGGGGTGGAGCTGCCCACAAGAGATCCTCCAGCCGATAAAAACCCTATACTCAGACACCTCGCTTAGGGTGCGACTGTCACAACTTGGAAACCTTTCGGAAGAAATACCGACCGGAAGAGGGGTGAAACATTGATGCCCACTAGCCCCTGCCCTGTTCTTGGCATACATGGGAGATTATGAGGAAACCGAAGATCTCACTTGAACTTTTCCACCGTCTCTGACAAACATCAAAATTAGCTGTCTCCTGTACGTGGACAACCTTATTTTATTCGACCAGACCCAGATAGGTCTCCAGAGACAGTTAAACAACCTATTGCTCTACACCTCAGAAAACAACCTGAAAATCAATAAAGAAAAAACAAAAATATTGATATTGGAAGATGTGTCAAAAAGATCTGAAAAGCACAAATGGTTCGTTGAGGAAATTGAGATTGAAAAGGTAAAAGAGTTCAAATACCTTGGAGTAACAATAGACAGCTCTAAACATGAAAACCTCCATGCAGGAAAACCTACAAAATAAAATAAAAAAGTTGGCAGCCGAGGCGATAGATACAAAATTTGGTACATTCTCGGCAATCCCAGTAATTGAATTCTACAAGAAGAAAGTGGTCCCCTCAATTACATACGGTGCAGAGGCCATGCTCCCGATACCCAAAACAGTCTGGCCCAAGTTAGAAGGCCAGTTTTGGAAGACTGCCTTGTCACTACCCAAATCTACGTCTATCACAGCGATACGGCACAAACTCAGTCTCCTATCTCTTCTGGCGACAGTCAATATCAACTCCCTACTCCTATACCGAAAAATGCATCACACAAGGGAGCCAAGAAATGTACACCCTCCTAAGTAAAGAAACGAAAGCGGACAAGGTCAAAATGCTATTGACATGGAAGAACGACAACAAAGCCCTATTAGTCTCAGTCGCCTGCTCCGAAGAAGATCTCATTACCAACCCAGTCACATTGACCAAGAAATTGAAAGTCCTAGACTGGACCCTAACGCAAGATTCAGCAGCTACAAACAAACTGCTATACCAACTTCCCCAAACTTTCTGCAAACTAAACGAGTCTATGAGATACTTAAAAAAATTCCCCAGTAGAGCGGCTCGCAACTTCTTGCTTAGGGCGAGACTAAACTTATTGGACACAAACGAAATCTGGAAAATAAAAGGACTCTCTGAAACAAACAAGTGTTGCTTATGTGACTCAGAAATCGAAACAATTTGTCACCTGCTGCTGTCCTGGCCAAAAAACCAGAAAATAAGATCTGCCCACCTCGACCACTTTTTAGTCGAAGAATGTTGGTGGGACGAAGACAAATGGTGGCATAGATTGATTGGAGGTGACCGAACAACTTGGCTACTGGCCACAGTCAAAATTCTGGAACACACAATGAAAACGATACCATGAACTTGAGCACGTTCAAGAAGCAAAGGACTTACACAACTCTTCTTTTGTAAAGTTCCATTTTGGAACACACACAAATAAAATTTTAAAAAAATAAAAATAAAAAATAAAAATTACCTTCTCCCTAAGGGCTTCCTTATTATCCCGACTATATCCAGTTGTTAGTGTTCTAGGGGAGTTGTGCTGTGGACATCGTGTTGGGGTTCAATCCGATCATGCTTACCTTTCTCTCTTCTTTCCTTCATTGTATTGTACTCCCTCACTCCACCCATCTCTCCCTTTGATGTCTCTCACTCCTTCTGGATGTCGCCTCCACCCTTTGATGTTACCACCCCCTTCTCTCTGATCTTACTACTCCCTCCTACTTCCTACGCTCCCTCCACCACTCCACTACTACTACTCAGATACCCTCATTTCACTCAGTGCCATACACTTCAGTCACTCCTTATGCTATCTACCCTAGAATCACTGTGGCCATACTAGCATGCACAATCACACTGCAGTACCATTTGCACTTACTACCCAATACCCACCTTCTCCAGACATCAGCACAGTCCACTGCTGCATCCTCCTGCTGGTCTCTTGGTCCACCACCTCCACTGACCTCACCCAAACAAACCACACTTCCTGGAGGACCCTTTTATATCGCTCTACCATTCTAGGTTGCCTCTCAGTCCCTGGCCTATCTGGCCTTGTCTTCCCTACCTTGGATGCATTGTATGCCACCAAGATTAAAAATGGGAGTGTAAGCAATGCCCACTTCTTCCTCACAGTCCATGGTGCAACAATGGCAGCCTGAAAGGCTCAGTGTTTGAGGACCTTCTGCTCCAGAGGCAGGTTTCGTGGCCGGTGGGGCTTGTAACGCGGTTTTGACCCCTAGTCATCTAGGGGAATCGACCGCCAGTGGCGTTGTCTCTGCCAATGCTGGGGAGCGTTGAGCACCTCTGCTGGTTGCCGCATATTGCTTGTTCTGTCAATGCGGTCACTCTCTGCATGTAATGCCGGTAGCACAGCAGTCTGGAGGGTTGTGGTTTCCAAAGTGGGTCTCGGTCACCTGTAGTTCCTGGAGTGCTGATGGCAGTCTGGCTCTTTTCTGTGTGGCGCTGTGTTCAATATAATTTTGTTGTCCACCTCAAGGCAGAGCTGGCTCTTATTTCTCCCTAATAGGCCTCCTACACCTGGGTGAGAGTCGGTTACAGTAACACCTAACAGACAGAGCGGACACGTTTTAAGGGTACACTGGATCACATCCTAAACCCAACAAACAAAAACATACTAATTTCAGCCCACAAGTAAATGCCTTTATCCAAAGACCCCTTAGAACATCTCAATTTCCACACTTTTCCGTTCACATTTCATGCAGCTACACTTCCACAAATACTGCTCCTCGCCTCCTTACGTTGTTAGTTTGTCTTACCCTATTCATGCTTTATTGGGCACCCTATTTCCCTCTATTGCTTCCCTTTCTTCTCAGATTAAGGTCTGGATACCCACGGCAGAGACATAGTATGCCTCTTTTCAGACAAGGTTTGGTGCTCTGAAACTAATGTAGTGATTTAGCAGAGTATGCAAAGTTTGAAACACAACATAATAGCAGTAGCCCTTTTCCAGCTGGTGAATCCATAGTATAATAATCCCAGACACCGGTCTTCTCTTGCAGATGTTCCTCTTCCTCCAGAAAGAATTCCTCCAATTCCGTTTCGTACATTAGGCTAGTCAGGCTTGGTACTCTTGGGCGTTTTATAAGGATGCCAAGATTGCTCCCTTACCTCGAGCCAGTATTCCTTGTAGTAAAAAGTACAAATGTTATAATGCCGGTTTAAATGTTAGTGTTTGTGAAGAGGGCTGTTCTTGCTGTGAAACGGCCAAATAACGTATCAATTTCCAAGTCCATTTGTGTCAGGGAAATGTATATCCCTTTCTCGGACTCCTGCTCCTTTATCAAAGTAGGGTCGGAAGCAAACAGGATGCCTGTGCCTTTGTGTGTACCCTTTGATGCTGTACTAAGCATCTTTCTATTTATGTATAATTTCAGCACCCTCCATCCCCCCAGTCCATTGGGGACGCTCTGACCCATGAGCTTTTTAATGAACCCTGAATTTGTGCTGTGGCATGTTTCCTTTCCCCAAAAAAGTGATGGGAGAAAGGTTTTCAACTAATCTGAACCACTGGCATTGCTCTGGACGACCTTCCACACCACCGTTTTTGCGCCATTGCAAAAGGGGTCCAGCCATATGCAAATCAGTCAGGTACTGCCACCAATGGGAGCAGCCATGCCCAAACTGCTAGGCCAGGTCCCCTCTGCACGGAAACACAAGCAACCCCACACATGTTTTTCGGCCTTGTTGGGCCTCCTCAGTGGGGTGCAGCTTGATTCCCTATGGCGCAGCGAGCAAGGGACCCACGTCTGGGCATTCCTCTCTCACATAGATGACAAACTAAAACCAAAAAAGTGATGGGTGGAAGGTTTTTAATTAATCTGAACCACTGGCATGGCTTTCAACAACCTTCCACACAGCCGTTTTTTAGCCTGTCTGCACCATTGCAAAAGGGGTCCAGCCATATGCAAATCAGTCGGGTACTGCCACCAATGGGAACAGCCCTGCCTGAACTGCTAGGCCAGGTCCCCTCTGCAGAAACACACAAGAAACCCCAGACATGTTTCGGCCTTGTTGGGCCTCCTCAGTGAGGTGCACCTTGCTTCCCTATGGCTTAGCAAGCATCGACATCCATCTGTGGTTTCAGAGTCACTGTGCATCATGCCCTTTTTATTTCTGTGTCAATGTTTTGGGTCGATTATTCACAGCCTTGCGTGCCGATGACGGTTTCAGATCAGAAATGATCTTAGTTGTCACCAGTTTTTGCATGCCATGTGATTTCCCCTGGGCCCTTTTTTCTGACATCCTTGGAACAAGGGTGGAACTTTATTGGAGAAATATAGGCAGCCTCATGAGTGTAACAAGAGATCTTCAAGTGGGATTCAGATGTTCTGGTTCCTAATTTAGGAGTCTTGAAGATTCCATCTCTTTGGAGGAAGAACTCAGAGTGGGCCAGGTACTGCACACGGATGGATCTGGGGATGGACAATGCGTGGCATTTAGATTGTTTGTAGGTGGGCAATGTATCATATATTATGTATTTGCTGGTGGGCAATGTATTGCACATGGATGGACCGAGTTGGGACATTGACATAATCCTAGACCAACACTGAGGCTGGGCAATGTATCGATGTTGAGGGTATGCAGTGTTTTTTGCACCTAGATGGAGCTCAGGGGAGTAGGCAAGGTTTACTGTATAACTAACATATTTAATCCTTTCCCACTCTGCACCTTTGATTCTTAGCAAAGGCTTGGCCTCACTTCTGCATGCCCCGACTGCTGCACAACTCGGAAATAAAAACACTTTGCACAACACCTCTGCCATAAGAATGCATATACCTTTCAAAATGTGAACTCTAGCTTTACACAATCTATCCACTTGCACACACCTCCTCACCCAGCATACCTCTCTCCACCCAGCCACGTACCAATAGACATGGGTGGCTAGCCAAGACTTGGCCACCCCTCGTAACCTTTAATGGCTACATGAACACATGCATTTTACCACCTCCTATTTTCCCATACTCTGGACTTTGGTCCTTCCGAGGGTCTTCAACCTATAGTGCGTTGGGACCATAACCATGGTGAAAGTTGCTATACAATTGACGAAAAAGAGAGTCCATTTTTGATGCCACATCCAGCACCTATTGCACTGAGGAGCAGGCCCTACTGAGTTTCTGGGCAGAGTTTCTCCTTGTGGCTTTTCAGTGCACTGGCTTCAAACTTTGTACATGCAACTACTGTCCTCTTTGTCTGATGGAAGACAGTGATTACAGACCGTTCTTTTCTATCCACAGAAACCGATGATTGCACAGATTTCCATGAGGGCCAGATACCATTAAGTTTAAGTTCTCAATTTAACAGCAAAAATGTAATTCAACCTCACAACATGCCCCCGGTATAGTTACTGAAAAAAAACCTTCCTGATTGTAGCATCAAGGATCTCAGCTCCTTTGTTTTTGCGCTCCACTTTGCACTTCGTGCCCAAACCAATGGCTGAAAAAAGCAATTGGATCAGACCGCGACTGCAAGGAGCATGCGAACATCTTACATGGCCCTTATTCTGGAGGTGCCTTGGTAGACTCTTAAGTGAATAAAAAAAAGTTTAGTCTATTCACAAGCTGCAAAAATGCAATTATAGTGTTTTAAATGACAGCACTTGCTCTGTGGCTCTACTAGTTTTCTGCAATCATCAATACATTACTTAATTTATTTACCTGACAAGTGCCATTAGTACCCCAGGCAAAGAATGACAATATCGGGTAAATGGTAGGAGTATTTAGCATTTAATGTACAACAAGGTATACAATGTGACCATCTCAGCATATGGTAGCAAAAGCAGGAAAATCCCATCTATATTTGTCAAATGATGGGAGCATCTATGTGTATGATAGGAAAAGCTGGAAAATCTTCCACGCACCAGGGCATGAGGTCCTTAACTGGCAAACAGCATGAGTGACTGATCATACTTTGGCAATACCTGGTATATGCTAGCAATAATTGGTAGACTGTAGGGTGACATTCCCTCACCATATGATGGCAATACCTAGGATGTGATTGCCACACCAGCCATATGATTTGAGCATTTCTTGGCAAGTGGAGATGTATGACAAAGATCAACAGAACAAGGTGGAATCATTCACGAAGTACAACACTTATTTCTTACAACAGAATGGGCCAGGGTAATTCACATTCGGGCTAGGGGACTGACTCTAGAAACAGAGCAAACTAAAGAGAGTTGTCAGGAATAGTAACCAATCTAGAGGAACGCCGGTCTACCTAGTATTCCCTAACCAGCACAGTGTTGAAGACATTACAAAAATTGTCCAGTATGCTTCTTGGCTCCTACTGACAGTATGTTATTATAGCACCGAGCAAGCTTCTCAAAACACAGGGTTATTTTGGCCAGCTCACTTTTTGAACGCTCCTACCAGAAAGTACTTCTCTTTTACTTTTGGGACTTTTGGGTAAAATGTCTGGAACAAATATTATCTGTGAGCCATAGGTCGCCCTCCTCGACTAACGCAGATAACATTTTACAAATGCCTACCAGCAAGTGCTCCTCCCTTGATTAAGGTTTAAGGCTTTAGACACCGTTTGTCTTTTGGGATCCTCATTACATTGTGAAGAATCCCCTGCAGGGTTGCAGCACTACTCTGAAAGTCAAGCCACAGTGCTGCCCTCAAGACTTGGTGAGTGGTGGCCAATGGGGGTGCAGGAATTAATTTTGGCCTGTGGTTGTGTACACTCTGCAAGAGATGTTTGAGGCATGTGGCAGACAGCATGGAAGACCTCTTGGAGAATCAAGCCGGGATTCTGTATCCTGCCCGACCACTGGTAATAGCTGTGTCCTTCCTCCGATAGGCAATAGCCCCAGAGGGCCACTGAGCATGTTCGTGATGTTTGAGAAAATATGTCTCAACCTGCCAATCAACATACTAAGAAAGGTGGAACGGGTTTCTGCAGTCATCAAATTTGAAGCAGATCTTTCTCTGAATCAAAGGTTCTGGCCTCCCAGAATCCTTAGCAGGTAGGCTATGGTAATGAGTGGAGTTTGCAGACTGGTGCCCACTTTCCCTCATCTGCTAATTCACAGATCCGTGCTTTGTTGCACATGGAGCAAATTGCACCTATTAAAGACAAGGGTAATGTGAGAAATTGTAATGAGACATGTCTGCGAGTCCAGTGGTAGAAGTGCAGGATTGCAAGCCGTTTTGCCTCGCAAGACCGAATCCCCTTTTCCCCTACTAAAGTCCCCCTCTAGGATTTCCTGCCACATTATATTACACACAAATACCCCACATACAGCTGTCACAGGCCCAGCTGATAGAACTTCAACACTAATCGAGCCATGACCAAGCTCTCCTGGGTTATCCCCATCACACCCTCCCACACTGAACTAAAGCATTGAAGTTTAAGAGATCTTGGGCTCTTCCTAATGGCTAATATTCCCAAGTGTTGCCGCCACACCAGAAAGCAGATGGCACAAATGAACCTGGTACTTCCAATCTGCATCCATCAACACCATAGGTTTTGCTTCCGTCTCTCCCGGTATCACATTAATGGAATCCTCCCCCCTTTGTCTTATAGAGCCACGTACAACAAGGTCACCAAAAGTGCCACAAGGGCACTGTACAAGTCCACTTACACTACATGTTGAGTTATTTCTAACAGTCTCAGGCTGTTAACCTGTCATTCAAGGATCACATCCCTGGGCTACAGTTTCCCGCTACATTGTCTCTTTGTTGGATCTTTTGCGAGCATCTGGAAGGTAGCTGTTAGTTGCCTCACTGGCTTCCATCTTTCTCTAGGTCTGGTCTCTGCCAGGGTCCAATATGAGATAGATCCCTCTCTGTGTTCTCTCCCCAGGTTTCTGGTCCCCGCCAGGGTCTGAGATACAGCCCCCAGCAGGGCTCATGACGCTCCCTCTTCCTCGGTTTCCGCTCTATGCTTCGAATCCTCCCTCTTTCTCAGGATATGATCTCCTTCAGTGTCCGAGATACAGCCCTTAGCAAGGTTCTCTCTTGCCAATCATTTCTGATCTCTGCCCTGGGCTACCTCTCCCCTAGCTCTCTCCTTTTGTCCCCACCCCAGTGTAAGACCAGTGTCTGATCTCCTTGTATCGGGTGTCTACTTATTATCCAATCTACTATCTAATGGGCTATTCCCCTTCCTTTCCTGAATCTCGGACAGTGACTAGTTATTCCCCGATTCCAACCTCTCCTGCCCAGTCTCTCTAAATCCCCTTAGTGTTTGCCACACCGATTCTTAATGGCAAGTAAGTGAAGTTGATGGGCACTACACAGTGGCGTCATAGGTTTACCAGGTTGTGTTCCAGTTTGTGGATCTGCAGAGGTTTTCAGGGAAGCTGCAGATTATATATGCATCTGTTCTTCCCCATTCAGGACTGAGCAGGAGCAGCTTTCTGCTTTAAGAGGACAGCCCTTGTTATCTGTGACGGCTTTATTGCAAATTACCTTCAGCACTTGGTCCATTTCCTTACGTAGACTTTGCAGCAGGTGTGCACATCGCTGTTGTGAAAGGAAGGGCACCCATGAGATAAGCTGCAGGCCACCCTCACTAGACTGACCTACTGTATACCTGGAATAAATAGGCTGTTCAGCCTGCATCCCTGCGCTTAGGAGACCTGATGACCCAGGAAATTGCTGGGGAATCTGCTGCAGAACACTTCCAGATGGCACTTCACATGGTGGGGGCATTCCTCATCCCTAGAGAACCACTATGTCCTAAAAGAGTCACACAATGTGACTATGTCATTCAAGGTAGAGCACTCCCTAGCTCAGTCAGTGGTTAGAAAGTCTCAGGATGGCCTTGTATTGATGAGCTAAGCTATCTCCTTAATGAAGGGTAAATAGCCCTAGATTTGGTAAATAGTTTAGAGTAACCTCTCGACAACCAGAAAAAAATAACCCTCTAGGTAAAAAAAAAAACCTTTCGTGAGAAGAACAAGAGCTTTATTTTGTATACAAAAAGGAAAAGGATGACTGGGTATTATAAGTCCATTGCCGTTGAGCGCTCTCTCTTCTTCAAAGCAAACACGTTAGAACGATGAAAATCATGATTCATGACGTGTTTCACATACAGTGTTCATCCCCCACACTCATTGGCTACCTACTATTTACATGCTAATAATCACATTTAGACCCCGAGTTCATTGGTTGCATCTTCTCCGACTTCAACATCTTCACACATGGGTGATGATCTCTACACCTTGAGTTACTGTAAAATGATTGGTTACATTTCTGGAAATCCTGCCTAATCACGTGATGTACACCTGGCTGGCAACATGAGCTCAGTGGATAACTTTGAGATCAGTCTGATCCCTGTGAATAAAGCATCCCTTTTCTCATCCCAGACACACTAGCGCTCCTGCCATGCCTCCTTATCGTAATCTTATACGAATTGGCATCATTCTTTGCTCTCCTCAGTACAAATCATGAACTTTGTTGTCCTCTGCTTGCCCTTTATCAGATACCCCTCCCGAAAGGCAGACCTGGGTTTCCTGCAGGTCCCACTGATCAGTCAAAATAGTAAAGGATTCAGGAGTTTTACTCATGGGCATCTAGTAGTTCAAATGGGAAGGCCATTCTCCTGAGGGGTGCTAGTGTCCTAAATCTCTGCTTGTGTTCTGGCAGCTCAAGACCTCCTCCCTCGCTCCCATGGGTTTGTCCTTCACAACCGGCCACAGCCCTTACCCGCGAAGGCCGCTCACATTCCTGTTGGATTTCGCAAAGCTTTAGCAAAACGTATGTGTGTGTGTGTGTGTGTGTTCCCTACGTCACCATGGGTGGGAAGAAATGTTCAACCACGAGGCCATGTTTTGTGCACCCAACACAGCCTGCAAGGATTAGGGCCTACCCCCAAATATGGTGTCAGAGCTCCAGTCTATATGTATGATGTATACATGCAATGTATCCACCTAGCATTCTATTAAGCTTGCTAGTTGTTTGTCTTATAAAATCCTATAATAAAACATGCCCCATGCAATTCACTTATACCCACAAGTCTCCCCTACCCCTGTACCCTTTTATATGTATTTCATGTGTATTAGTACACTTTCCACAATCGGAATAGTTTGGGTGGGCTGGAGATTTGAAAGTGCATCCCAACATTCCCCCCTTCAGTTAATCCTCCATTAACACACTTCTCCTTCTCGCTCTCACCTATCCCCTTCATCCTTAGGGACCCACGCCCTACATACATAACGTAAACTTTCATCTCTGGCATATTTCTCTCAGGTACATGTGCGATAGATGCATCATCCATCACCCGCTAAATCAACCCAGTGCTCCATGTAGTTCTCCGGGTCTGGTGAGGGTGAACTCAAAGTCCCGGGGGGATGTATTGCTTTTTGAACTGGGACCATACATCACTTGAGTGCCCTGCCTGAACTTGCCGATTCTTCAGGAGAGCTCTTCCTGCCCAGATAGTAACCATCATCTTTGCATTCACTGTTTGGGATAGTCTTGGCACAGCATTGAAGCATCATTTGGCACATGCAAAACACCACCAAGAGAAGAACTACGATCGGGACCAATATTTTCACAGCTGCTCAAGCCAGGTCAGTGCCCACAAGAATAGTGTATCGAACCGATTGGCCTGGACCCCCTGCCTCGCTTTCCATGCCAGTCTTCAACTTGTGCAGGGCCCCTATAAAATGCGTCAGAGACCCATTTTCTGCATCATTTGGGGCGTATGTGCAGCAACACAGTCCAATCTTTTTACATACGCCGCCCTCCATCGCCGTCAGAAGATCCAAGACATACAGGTTCTGAAGTGTCATTAACAGGATCGCCCTCAATTCACTTTTGATAGCTTTGAAGCCTTGCTCAGTGTCATTTGCCAGTTTGATCATTTCCCACCTAACAATCTGGAGCCATTTGCTGCGGCCTGAACCCCTGGCATCAAAAGGGAATACAAAAATACTTTTGTTTTGGTATACAGGCGGTATTTGTCTTGAATTGCTATGAACAACTTGGACAAATCTTCATACAAATAATTCAATCTCTTCTTTAGTATCTTAAGTGAGCGCTTCTTTCTTCTCGTCCGCAGGGTTGGGTCGGAAATGTATTCTGCTGCTCTATGGCAGGCTTAGATGCGACTGTTAGATGAGCTTCAGGCACAAGAATAGCTGAGTGCAATGTTATTAGTGTACAGGTGCCTTGCGAGGATGGTGGGAGATACAGGTATGCTTGCTGGCCCATTAGCGATCCATTAGGACTGTTGTCCCTCTTGCAAGATGTGGAATGAACAGTGTTTCACTGCATTTGGTATTCATGCCAACGGAAACTGTTACATGGCCTCGAAAACAAAACTTGTTCTTCTGATGCTTGGACCTTCACTGAAACTTCTCGCGTTTCAATCCATTTCAGTTTTGTGACATACATAGCTCATATTGTGAAACAGTTCTTACTGATATTCCATATCACTTCTTCTCCGAACCTGGCTAACACCCCTGCCGCGCAGCTCACCGCCGCCTTTTCCCACCTGTTTGACAGGAACAACACTAAATCCAATTTTAGCATGGGTCATAGCTTACATTGAAGGGTGTTATCTTTGTTGGTACATTTGTCTTCGTCCTTGTCCATACCGTGTGCCCCTGGAATAGACTGTGAACCCGACAGTGACAGATGAACCAAACACTGGGCCGCCAATGAGCACATTTCCTGGGGTACTAACATTTTGGATGGCCCTGGCACGTGGGGGGATGAGGGAACAGGCATAACTCCCATTATACCTCCGTTTCGCCACCAAGCTCATGTGGCTGTACCACATGTTACTAAATTCTGGATGGTGCAAATCCGACATTGTACCAAGAACTACTACTTTGTATGGATTATACTCAATTTCTTCTTCAAATCCCCTTTCAAACCGCAATTGCAATTGCCGTAATACTGTATCTGGTGTGTGTGCTTCTAAAATGCACTACAGTAGTCATAAAGGCATCAGGAGGTGTTGTGACATCAGAAGAAAACATTCTATTTCCCCATCCCCCTTCACTACCCCTATGCCCATTTATATGTCCTAAATATATAAACTAACTTGACAAATACAAAATATACCAAATAAAAATCCACACCCAAGATAGAAATTAACTGCAGCATAACGAGACCTAAAAAACAACTTGAATGTGTTGAAAGCAGAACAATTAAATCATGCACTAACAATAGAAAGTCATTTTTTTAGTAAACGGAACACATTTACTAAAAAGAACGTGATGCAGAAAAGAAAAAGATGTTAATACCATACTACATACATATTTACACATTACATCGAAAGGTCAGCACTATCAGTGTAAAAACCTGACGATAACAATGGAGAAATCGGCATATATCTTGTATCAGTATTCACGAAAAACACTCAGGCATTATACTTTTAGTAGGAGGTGAGGTATGGGGCACCTTCTGGACATCAGAAAGATGTACCCAATATCAGAGTGCCTTGACTTTGGCCACAAGCGGAGTGGCATACACTACCGTATAAGGTCTGTTATATCACTACTCACTCCACCTGCGGACAACATTTTTATTTCCCGGGAGGAGCTGGAGTGGTGGCGAGCTTCCAGAATCAGGTCCAGCGCTGTTCTCTTCCATTTGTGGTGGAGCAATCTGTCGCGAAAGAAATGTTATGCACTTTGCGAACTCCGTCAAATAACATTTGAACTCATCCCCTAGAATTGACGCAGTCCTGTGAGCCTCAGATGCGCTACGCACGGGTGATAGTGGTGTGTGCATACGTCTCCCAGTCACTATCTTGTGAGGGGGGAGATGATGGTCCTTGCAGGGCTAATTCTTAAACTGAAAAGGGCCAAAGGTAAAATATTGACCCACAGCTTAGATAGCTTAGCCTTCAAGAGGCTGTTCATCCTTTCAACACCACCATTGGGCTGGGGATGGTAAACCGAGCACATGTTATGTTTAATCCCTAAAAGAGCCGCAATTTCTTTAAACAGCTCATTAAAGAAGTGGGTGCCATTATCACTTAAGAGTTTCACACACTCCCCATTGGGGAAACACCGCTCTAACTAAAGATGTGGCTGCCGACTTGGCATCAGGATGTGCACATGGACCAGCCTCAATCCAACGGGAGAAAGGACATACAACTATGAGATAGCAAAAGGTGCTGCACCACTCTCCCATATCGGCAAAATCGACATGGAGATCCCGCAAGGGCAGCGTGCCCCTTAATGTTTAAGGTATGCCCAGTGTTGTAGGTCTGACAAACCACACAGTTAGATGTAAACATATTTAGAAGCTTCTGAATATTTGGCACATACCAGTCACCCTGTATATCGGCAGCAATGTGCTGCTTAGACATGTGAGGGGTAGTGCAGCTGATCAAACGCTACTAAGGGGGAGGAAGGATAGCTCCGGGGCAACGCATTTGTCTTTGAAGAAAGACAACACAGCACAACGCTGGTTCGAATCCCAATCCCATGCTTAGAAACCACTGGTTGTTATTAAGCACGTTATAAATGAACTATTATAATAAAGCCAATTCTTGCGGCATGACCATCTTCCCAGTACTAATCTGCCTTCACACTAGGTCTTTAAGGGACTGTGCACAGCCCCTCCTTTGCCACAATAACTTTTCACTCTGGGGTGTCTGGACCTGTAATTCAATCACTTCAGTAATAGGTCCCACAGTATGCGGAACCTTTATTTGCAACTGCATACCAACACGTGTTGGGTGTTCAAGGATATCTGGGACTGGTAAATATGCAGCCAATTTCACAGCTGTGTCCGCTGCTTTGTTACCAAGAGAAACAAAGTCCCTGCCATTTGTATGGGTTGCACACTTGCCGACTGCAGCAAGTGTTGGCTATGAGAGAGCGTGAATTAATATAAGAGGGCTGAATGCTGCACTGGCGATCCATCAGCTCTCCAAAACCCCCTTCTCATCCATCTCGACAATCCCGAATGTACGGCTGTGATCACATATGCTGAGTCCAAATATTCAAGCGCTAGAGGCAGCACAGGGATGGCGAGTACTTATTTGAGAGCAATTAGTTCTGCCGCCTGGGCAGAATAACGCCCTGGTTGCCTTTCGTTGGACAAAGAGCTCATTCTCCATAAACCAATCGAACCACTCCTGCCCCAGTATGTCTCCGACCACACTCCTGATCAATAGTCGATGACCTGTCAACAAGGAACACCTCTCCGCCATCTACAGCATCGTCTCGTGCTTTAGAAATGTCACAGTTCGGTCCTTCATATGCGACAGTCATGGACGACGAGTTCTTTAGTAATGGGTTCTGTCAAAAAGGTGGCAGGGTTCACCGTCTTACAACATACAATGGATGGGCTGGTCAGGATAACTTCATATGCCGAGGCCCTCTGTGTGGTTAATGTAGATTTGGAATTCGCAAGTATCGCAAATACTGCATGTTCTACCTATGGAGCCACTGAGCAACTCATGACAATTGTAGCCGACTTCTCAATAGCGAAAGCAACTGCAGCTAATGCTTGTTCACAAGGGAACTGTCCGTGCACGTCAGAATCTAACATACCACTATAGTTTGCCAAAGGTTTGTGACCCACAGAGCCGTGTTGTGTCTGAACTGCCGTCATCAAATGTGTGTCAGAGTGGGAGAAAAAGTAAAATTCTTTAGTATAATCAGGAGTTGCTAAAACAGGGGCAGTAGAAATAAAAAAAATTCAATTCCTGAAAACTGGTGAGCAACTGATCAGTCCTAATTATAGTATATTTGCTTGTTGGGCTTCTTTAAGGGCCTGCAGCAGCGGTTGAGTGTATGATGAATAATCGAAAATCCATGCCCTGCAATAGTTACACAGTCCCAAGAATGTTTGCATATCCTTAAACCACTGGCTGGGACATGCTGTGCACCGCTGCTGTGCCTTCTGGAGTCACTCTTTCTGTTTACTGAAATCAATTGCCCTGAATACAACACCTCCTGCTGGCAATACTGCAACTTTGCTCTGTCCACCATGTATCCTTTGTCGGCCAACAGCTGCAAGAATATGATAGAATCTTCCCTGCACTGTTGCTCAGTATCGCTACAGACCAACAAATCATCCACATATTGAATGGTGGTACTAGGCACTTGAATTTTACCCAAATGTCATGCAGGACCTGTCAGGCTGTAGACTTGTCCAAATGTCTGCAGAAGCTGCTGAACAACAACAGTCCCCCAAGAATGTAGCCCACTCAACTGAGGGCACAGTTGAATAAGGTACACTCCCAAGGGAAAAGGGAAATGGGATAAAACAATACACACCGGCCTTCGATAATCACGTTCTCAAACCTGTGGTCGGGAAAATAAATATTGGGAACCTTATATATTAAATCTGAATTAACTTGCACAACATTGACACATCCTAAAATAACTACTTTTAACCATACCTGGTTCTCCTCTGCATAAAGCCTAGAGGAGTGAGGAATTGAAGACGTTTCCTTACTTCCAAGAAAATGCCCACTTAGAAATGCTTTGCAGAGTAGTTAATGATAGGCACTTCAGGAAGCTACAAGGTGCTTCTATGAACAAAGATCCTTGGCCTTTTAAAATATAGAGCAGACTCCTTTGCATCTGCTAGCTGGCTGCTGTAGATGTGAAAGGTTCAATAGTTCACCTCCCAACTAATGCATTTTGTCACCTGTCTCTGAATTACTGTGAAGAGTTTTTAATCATCCAGTAGGAAACCGCGCATGTGCGCAATCCGAAAGGAAACGTCTTTTTCCATTCATGTGCAACCCGAAATGAAAATGTCAAATGTTTGTGCATGCGCCTCTTTGGATGACGG
Organism: Ambystoma mexicanum; assembly: GCF_040938575.1. Taxonomy (NCBI): domain Eukaryota; kingdom Metazoa; phylum Chordata; class Amphibia; order Caudata; family Ambystomatidae; genus Ambystoma; species Ambystoma mexicanum. The sequence goes on from NC_090936.1 coordinate 651,444,660, forward strand.
GAACTAATGCCTTTGGCTGCACACGTGCAATGTCCAGAACGGAGCGTATCATGCCCGCGCACACACCTAACGGCACAAACTCAATCTGCGCACGCGCTGCTTCTGAAACTTGCCCGTATTTCTACAAGGGAGTCCGGACCCTAGACCATTAGAGCTTTCCTCTGCCGAGCTAGGAGAACTCCACGCATTACATTTGCGCAGTAATGCAAGACTTACTTTTACCGGTACCCACGATTCCCGCGCGCCTTTATAATTAATGAAGAAGGCTCTAAATAAACAACCCCATAAACGCACGCAAGTGAAAACAGGCTTACAGAAAATCAAAAGGTCATGCTCAAACGTTAGTGAACATCCTCTGATGTGCGCAACAAACATGTTTGTGAAAGTTTTAACACCTGTTCAACACCAGAAAACTATGTTAACCATTAGGATTAAGAAATTATGTTCACATTAACACTTTCTAAAACTTAATAAGCTGGCAGTCTTTTGTCTTCAAATAACTTCTTTCCTGACTTAGTTCTAAAAGATGAATCAAAGGGTTCACTTAGTTTAAATCGCCTCTCTGCTCCAGTTGAACACTCCTGAACCTCCTGACTCCTCATTAGCTCTCAGTCACAGCTGTAAAGGCCAACAGAGATCCTTGGGCCTGGAAAAACTGGAGCACAAGAAAAAAGGTCCTCTCTGCTGGGAGACCGACAATGAAAGACAGTTTAGAATGACCATCCGTCTCCCCTTCTGCCACCTCCAGCCAATCGGGATTCTTAATGAGTTCCTCGATATTGCCTTGGGAAGGTCTCAGCATTCTGTGTTACTAAGTTAAGGCCAAACCAACTAAAACTGGAAAAAACTCCCGACTCACTCCAAACACACACACTAACCAGGGAGAACCTGACAGGACCCCGTTAAAAATGCTGGGGGACTCACAGTACCCTTGTGGGAGCCTAGTATGTTGGAACCGCCTCCCGGCAAACGTAAATGCAGTGAGATATGGAGAATCGGGATGTAATGGGGCAGAGAAGAAAGCATTGTTCAGGTCCACAACAGCGAAGTGCGTGGCTGCTGTGGGTACGGTACACAATACCATGGTAGGATTAGGAAACAGGGAATTATGTATGAACCACATCGTTAATGGTGTGTAAATCTGGAATAATTCTCCAACTGGCCCGCTTCGATTTCTTCACAGTGTAAAGAGCCATATTGCACAGAGAGTTGGATGGGCCTATAATGCCCTGCTTTATAAGTGTCATAATGGTGTCAAATTTCTTCTTCAGCTGTTTTGGAGAGGGGGGTACTGTTTTACTTTGGGTAACACTGCACCTGGCTTCAATGTACTATGAATTGGTGCGACACAGTGCAGGAGTCCCATATCATAAGGGTTATTCGTCCACAATTTGTCCGGTAAATGGGATAAATCTTCTTGAGAAATTAAGGGGCTTGCCCTACCAAGAATATCGGATATGTAACGTGTCGATACTGTATCATTATTTCACAAGGGGCACACACTTCCAATATTATCTCCCCATCGTTATCTTTGTTCTCAAAAAGGTCAACGTCAGTTATGGCGCCAAGGGGCTGGGTTGGGTCAATACACAAAACCTGTGCCACTCTCCCCTGTCTGGGTCTGTGGCGATCAACACAATCCTTTCCTTCGAAACCAATACCCGCTCTATCTCAAGCATAATTATAGTTCCTGCAGCAAGTTCTTAGGGCTGAGCGGGTCTGAACAAGAATTCAGAGGGCACCAGCCAATACTGATTGGCCACCTGCAGTAGTGCACTAAGAAGTACTGTGATGCCGTTAATAAACAAATCAGGGGCCACTGGTATTCCGCCAGACACTGCTTCATTTCCAAAGCATGCATGATCAACATGACCCTCACAAACACATACCAGGAGTAGAACACACCACTCCCCTCTCTGTAGACTGTCATGTTGAGTTTACTTAAAATATCTCTACCCAGCAGATTGATGGGGGTCGAAATAGAGAACAACAATGGGGCTGTATTACACTGTCGCCTACTTTAATGGGTAATTCTATTGTAAAAGGAACCCCAGCGAAGCCATGCGTGTGTCCATTACCTCACCTGACAAAGGGAATCCTCGCTCACTAATGCACGATTTGTATGCACCTGTGAACACCATAAAAAATAATGGTTTATTGCCCAACTCCACACCCCACCAAGGGTTCCTCTTCTGGGTTGGCAGCGCCCAATAGAACTGGGCACGCTAAAGCACTCTGTGGGCTGTCCTAATCTGTATATGTGTTTGTTTCTGGTTTCTTGTTCTGCACTTGGGGACCCTGCTGCTGCCACGGGTGTACCGTATATGTTGGTGCAACACCAGGGCCTGGGGCTGGCAGCAGCAGAAATGACCGTGGGGGAGCAGGCAGGGCTATGGGCAGTGGTGCACCATATGTAGCTGCTGTGGGTATGCAGCTCCTCGTCTGCTCCTGCACTCCCTGGGAAAATGGCTCATCCGTCCACATATCGAACAATGTCCCGCTCCACCTCATCATGGCCCCATTCCTCCAAAACCACCAGTTCCTCCTCGGTACCCAAAAATCCCCATTTTCCTCGCCAATATCCTCCTGGAAACCCCCTTGTTAGTGAGGCTGGTACCCACCGTTTCACCCGTATTCAACTCCCTAACCAGGTGCTACTTGTACATCTGCCTGGACCACTATACCGGTCCTTCTGACTGTACTGCCGTCTCTGCCCCTTCCAACACAACCTTTGATAACTTTTACTGCACCAGTTTCGCTTCCTCCATCTGGCTCTCTGGGCCGTTTCCTTCCCTTTTTCTTTTAACCATTTACAAATGGTGTATAATAGACTATTTCCGCCCATCCTTTAGCTTTGATCCCCACTATCTTATCAAGAGTCTTCTGAACTTCCTTCGGAAGTCCCATTTTCACCACAAAGTAGAACGGAATTACCCAGTCCCAAGAGTCTCCCGTCGCTGTCCTCCACATTTCCTGTATTTGCAAAATATACTGTGAGGCGCCCTGATCATCCTGCATTGTCTGCTGCATTATTGATTGAAGGTCACGCATATCCGGATATGTGCGCCGCAATGCCATCCATACTTGGGGCCTTATGCCATTGAAATGAGCCCCATCATGGCTTTCATCCCCTAACTTTATTCCCGGATACCAAGCTTTAACTGAAATGTCATCAGCCAGATCCCCCCCCAATATTGAGACAAATACCCTTTTGAGATCCCCTACAGCCAGAGTTGTACTGGTATATACTGGGCCCTTCCCGGCCCCCTTATGCAATAATAGGAACTGTGCCCCTACCATCTTAGACACTTTCCCCTTCCCTGCAAGCAATCTTTTTGCCACTGCCATATGCTCATACCGATTCATTAACCTAGATCCCCACAAACGCTCAACCCGCGGATAAATGACGGGTGGTTGCTACTCCTCCTCCCCTGCTCATGTGCGGTCATACGAGTCAGATTGTACCATTCCATAATCCAAACTGCCGGCCTGCCTCCTGTCGTCGCCCTCCTTTTCTATATGCACATCCTTGATAGCAGCAATGTCTATTCGAAACAAAATGTCTCCCGCCCTCCATTCATCAGTCCCTACAAGTGCTCGTTGTCAGTCCCTTCTGTCCAACGTCAACCTAGCCAGTTCCTCTTCCTACTTTCTCAACGCTTCTTCCAACTCAGTATGTGATTTTCTATCTATTTCTGCCCGCGCTCTAGCTCTCACAGCCGCTATCGCTATAGGGTTGGGGAGGTTATGATACTGATCCGGTGTGGGCAGTGGAGGTGCAGTAGCAAGCAAAGGGACATAAGTGTATCCTAACGCAGCACAGGTGGGGTAACACCCCAGCAGGGAAAGGTACTGGTCTGTTCCTGCTGGAACTATAGGGGTAGGGGGTACTGCAGCATGTGGGACGTTAGGCGTAGTTGTGATTGGGACGCAAGTGGCGGGCAACTCATTAACCATGTTAGGGTGAGCGACAGATGCGTCTTCCAAATCTTCCATCATTTTCCACAAATCCAATACTTCTTTCCTGTTTTTCAACACTCCCCACCCCTGCCCTGTACCTAGCTGCCCAAAAAGTATAGACGTGACTCAAAATACCCTTATTGTTTGTTCCCTGTTCCGACCATGGTTTGTACATCCCTCCTTTTATCTCTGCTAGCCATTCTTTATGGTACTTAAGGATTTTTTTCTCGATACAAAGGAAGAGCCTTGCACATATACTACAACAGGGCACGGGCCACCCCTCTATCACTGTTATACGATACTTTTATTGGTCACGCTCCGAACCAGTGAAGCTGATATCACCCGTTGCCCCTCCCACCCCTTCCCCTCACTCACACTCTCCCGCACTAATCATAAACGTCCTCACACCACTCGCAAATCTTCTCACACACCAAAATCGCCTCTCCTTGTCACAATAAAATCCAACAATAATAAAGTTACAACAATAACAATAAAAGACTACTTTTTCGTTCCAACACCGCCTATATATCGGGTGAGGAGAACCCAGGTCCACAAAGGGCCTCTACCACAACTACTTGTCCTCTCACCCCCCTTACACTGGACGGAGAGATCCCAGGCACACTAAATATACAGAGCCTCTATTTGTATTCTTTTTCCTCATTATACAGCGCAGTCTTCTTCCCTAGTAAAATAGGAAAGGGTCCTGTTACACCACAATCCTCTATATTATAAGCTCTCTATCTTTTTCAAAGCAATAACCACGAGAACAGTCATTCATGATGTGTTCAATACACTGTTCCTCCCCCACCCTCAATGGCTACCGCCCATTTACATGCTCATAAGGAATAAGTTACTTACCTGTAACTGTTGTTCTCCAGCATGGGTCTGGCATGGATTCACATGCTCATGAATATTCCCCGTCGTCAGGCTGGGAATCCTCGGTATAGAAAAAAATCAGTATCAGTTTCGTTTCTGATCTGTCTTTCTCAGTAGTAACCAATCACTGGTCTCTGGGTCATACTGCCCCCAGCCAATGACTGCCCTCTCCCTAAGCCCTGCCCCTGGCAGCCATCCTCAGATTTGGTAGCACGTAAAGTGGCAGTATGACCAAGTGAAGAGCCGCAGAGGGGTAGGCGGGAGGGTTTGCATGTGAATCCATGCCAGACCCATGCTGGAGAACAACAGTTACAGGTAAGTAACTTGTTCCTTCTCCAGCATGGGGTCTGGCATGGATTCACATGCTCATGAATAAGAATACATAGCAGTATACACATGCACAACCACGGGAGGTGGCAAAAGGCTCAATATCAAGCAATACAACTCAACATTAAGCAACTCTTACCTCCTCACCAGGCTCACCTTAGGCGAACAGGTTGCGCAGCACTGCCTGGCCGACTCTGGACTCCTCCCTGGAATCCCGGTCGACGCAGTAGAATCTCGTGAAGGTGTGCGTCGACCTCCACGTAGCAGCCCTGCAGATGTCGAGCAGGGGCACACCAGACAGGTACGCTGTAATAGCAGCGATCGCTCTGGACGAATGGGCTCTCGGACGGCCTGGCAACGGTCGGTTTGCCAACCAGTGACAGTGCATGTTGCAGCCGGAGAGCCATCTGGAAATGGAAGTCTTCGAGAGAGCCTTCCCTTGATTCACAGGTCCAAAGTTCACAAACAGCTGTGATGTCTTCCGAAAACTCTTCGTGCGGTTCACGTAGAACTTCAGCGCTCTAGCTACATCTAGCGAGTGCAGAGTCCTCTCAGCCGGCGACGAAGGCGACGGGAAGAAAACTGGCAACACCAAGGGCTCGTTGAGGTGGAAGTCCAACGGCACCTTGGGCACGAAGGAGGGGTGCGTCCTCAGCACCACCCTCGTGGAGGCTTGCAAGATAGGGCCTGGATCTCTCCCACTCGTCGTGCAGAGGTGATGGCCACGAGGAATGCTGTCTTCCACGACAGAAACTTCAATGGCACTGAATACATAGGCTCAAATGGGACCCCCATGAGCCTAGTCAGCACCACGTTGAGCTCCCACGCCGGGGCAGGGGCCTTCACTGGCGGGCACGATCGGAACAGTCCTTTCATAAATTCCTTCACCAGTCGATGAGACCACAAGGACGCCCGTCCTGCAGTTTTGGTGTAACGTGAGACGGCAGCCAGATGAAAGCGTGAGATAGGCCAGCCTTGGCCAAGGACAGTAGGTACAGCAATACTTGAGGGGCCGTAATCCGCAGAGGGTTAATCTTCTGTGCACGGCACCAGACAGAGAACCTCTTCCATTTATGTCCGTAGCACTTGAGAGTTGAGGATGCCCTGGCCTTTGCAAGAACCTCTCTGCAGTCGGCCGGGATGTCGTATCCTCCAAACTCTAGTGCTGCAGGAGCCAGGCCTGCAAGTTCAGCGACCCTGGTTCGTGATGAAGAATGGCGCCTCCTTCTCTGGAGAGAAGATCCGCGTCCGTCGGCAGCTTGACTGGTGTGGACGCTGACATGTCCAGAAGGTCCGGGAACCAGATCTGTCTCGGCCACGCCGGTGCGACGAGGATCATCCTGCACCAGGACCTCTTGAGCTGGTTGACTAGCCGGAGTAGCAACGGCAAGAACGCATAAAGGAATAGGCCGTCCCAGGGGAACGAGAAAGCATCGCCCATGCTCCTCGGCTGGGGAAACCTGCTGGCGAACCTCCGGCACTTGGACTTCGCCGCCGTCGCGAAGAGATCGATCTGGGGTTTGCCCCATTGTCGGAAGAGTCGATCCACTTGAGCGTGGCGCAGTTCCCACTCGTGGCACGAGCGCAGCTCTCTGCTGAGTGAGTCAGCGATGGTGCTTTTTTTTTTATCCCTGCCAGATGAAAGGGTACCAGAAACATCCCTTGGGCGACGGCCCAATGCCACAGATCCTGGGCTTCCTTGGATAGAGCAGGGGATCTGGATCCGCTCTGCTTCCGAATGTAAAACATTGTGGTGGTGTTGTCGGTGAAGATCCTCACCACCTTGCCCTTGAGGGACGGAAGGAAAGATCTGAGGGCCAAGAACACTGCACAGAGCTCCAAGATGTTGATGTGGAGTGTCTTCTCCTCCGGGAGCCAAAGGCCTCTCGCGTGGAGATCCCCGGTGTGCGCTCCCCAACCTTCCAGGGAGGCATCCGTCGTCACAGTCACCTGGTGGGCCAGGGCTAGGAAACCTGTTCCCGCCGTCAGATGAGAGCGGATACCCCACCATCGTATTGCCTGACGGAACGCTTCGCCGAGCAGGATCCTGTCCTCGAAGCTGCCCGTCGACTGGATCCAGTGGGCGTCAAGGAATTCTTGCAAGGGCCGCATCTGAAGTCTACAGTGGCGCACCAGATAAATGCAGGAGGACATCATTCCGAGGAGGGACTTGATAAACCTCACTCTGGCCACGTCTGTGGCCAGCAGACGTTGCACCTTTCCCAGGATGGTCCTGATCCTTTCCCCCGACGGTGAGGCCAGCCGCGCCACTGTGTCGAGCTGTGCTCCCAGAAACAGGGCGACTTGCGACAGGACCAGGTGGGATTTTGAAAAGTTGATGGAGAATCCCAGGTCCGTGAGCAGCTGGACGGTCTTCGCAGTATGTTCTACGGCGAGCTCCCTTGTCCTTGCCCGTATGAGCCAGTCGTCCAGGTAGGGGTAGACGTGGATCCCCTCTAGGCGCAGCCGCGCCGCCACCGGTGCTAGGCACTTGGTCAACACCCTGGGCGCCGATTTTAATCCGAACGGGAGGGCCTTGAACTGGTAGTGCCGCCCTTGGACCACGAACCTGAGGAACTTTCGGTGTCTTTTTAGAATGGGGATGTGGAAGTACGCATCCTCCAAGTCCAACGACGACAGGAAATCGCCCTCCTCCAGCTGTCCCAGCACGTGCTGGAGGGTGACCATCCGGAACTTCTGTGCCTTGATGTATTTGTTCAGTCGTCGCAGGTCCAGGATGGGACGCCATCCTCCTGTCTTCTTTACGAGGAAGTACCTTGAGTAACTCCGGAGCCCCAAAGCCTCTTTGGAACGAGCTCGATGGCACCTTTTCTGAGCATCGCCCTTACTTGCGGTTGAGGGACGTGATTTTCCTTCCTGGCCACGGGAGGAATGCAGGGGCACTTCTTCTGGAACTCGAGGGCGTGCCCCAAGGCCAGGGCGTCCAGCACCCAACGGTCGGTGGAGATGGACTCCCACACGCCGACGAACCTAGTCAGCCGGCCTCCCACCGGGGTGCTTCGGCAGGGGCCCGACCCGACGGTCGGTTCCGCCTTGCCTCCTTGACCACCTTGGCGACGACGGCGGGATCCACATGACTTGCCGCGTCCCCTGTAGGCCTCCTGCGACGAAGATCTTGTCGCTTGACGGTACGTAGAGGAGCTACTGCCGGCTCCCTTGAAGGCACCCTGTCTGCATCCGGAGCCCGAAAGGACGGCCGTCTCTGTGTCCGTCTTGATCGCCTGAAGGGACTCATCAACCGCCTTGCCAAACAGGTTGTTCCCATCGAAGGGCATGTCCAAAACCTTGGTCTGTCATCCTGCCGGAAAACCGTCGCCTTGAGCCATCCTCATCCTCTCAGGCAAACGCCGTTGCCCAACTGACGGAAACCGGTGTCGGCGATGTCCGTAGCCATCGTAATGGCGTGGTCCGAAGCAATATCACCTTCCTGTAAGATGTCCAGGGCCTCAGCCCTCTTGGCGTGCGGAAGGAAGTCCAACAGAGGGGCGATCTTGAACCACAACTCCCTGTCGTAGCGGGCTACAATGGCCAGGGCGTTGGCCGCCTTGATGGTCGTCGCTGCAGATGAGATGACCCGCCGTCCCATCGCATCCAGCTTCCTACCCTCGCCGTCCAGCGGGGAGGTTGAAGTCGAGGTCGATGCCCCCCCCCCCGCTTTCTTCTTGGCCGCCGCCGAAACGACCAAATCCGGGGTAGGTTGCGCCCAAAGGCACAAGGGGGCAGGGTCGGGGACCCGGTACTTCTTCTCGTACCGGTCCCTCTTTGCAGGCGCCATGGCAGGGTTCTTGAGGAGGGGGCGAGCCCCTCGTCCCAGATATCATCAAGAAGCGGTATGGCGAGGATCGTCTTCCTTTTAGCCTTGCGCCGTTGGTAAAGGAACCCTTCCTTCTTCTTTTCTTCGGGGCAGAGCTCAGATGCCCTGGAAATCATGGCATGGAAGGATCCAATCTCGTCGGGCGGGGACGCCCGAGCAGGGGGCGACGGGGGACACATCCCGTCGTCGCCTCCGTTGTCATCTGTACCTGTCGTAGCCGTGTCCATGCCTGTATCATCCCCGTTGGTAGTAGACCGGGGGAAGGCAGAGAAGGCCGCAGAGGTGGGAGAGGTGGCGTAGGATGCGTCATCCTCCTCTTATGCGGTGGACTCTCCGAAGGTCCTGGCTCCGGTTCCCCCGTCGGGTCTGGCTCAGGTACGTCCGTCGGGGGAAGGAGCAACCTTGTCCTTATCTCCGAGCATAAGGACTGAATCGCTGACAAAATGGCCGCCGAGGTGTCCTGCGGTGCCGGAAACGAAGGGCGCGGGGGCTCTTGAGGAGCCTAGTCTGCGACACTGTCGCTCTCGTCGTTGCCCCCGTCGGGATCCCTCCCGATGGGCTGGGCCTCTTCCACGATTTCGATGAGCTCCTCTTCAGAGGTCGTGTCCGTATCCACGATGGCCATCAGCCCCTCCCCCACCTTTTCCAACGAGGACTTCGTGGGGGTCTTCTCAATGAGCCTGAAAGACGACTCCCTCTGCGGTGGCAGGGAGACTCTGGGTCCTGGGGGCGCCTCCACTGGTGTAGCCTCCACAGGCTGAGCCAGGGCCGCGGCGACATCCTCAATCGAGGTCTTAGCAGGGTGAATTAAGGCCATCGCCACCTTCTGGACGCCTGGGGCCTTCACCTTGGGGGGAGGATCTGAGCTTCGCTCCCCCTCTGCCGGAATCTTCGAGATCGACCGCCGCCTCTCCAGAAGCTTCACCGAGTTCTCGGACTTCCTCTTTCCCGAGCCAGAGCGTTGGCTCGTGGTTGATGGCGCCGAGGAGGATGCGCCCTGCCTGGCAGCCAAGGAGCCCGACCGTTCGGCGCTCCCGGTGCCCGCGGACTCGCGGTGCTTAGCCTTTTGTTGGGCCCCCGTCGCCGGGACACCCTCACAGGACTTAGAAGACCGCTCGGACTTCTTTTTCTTCTTCTCGCCTGACGGGCTCTTCCCTTCCAGCCAGTTGGCGAGACGGAGGTGGCGATCCTTCATGGTCCGCTCCGTCATGTTCCCACAAAACGCGCAGTCCTTCTCCTTGTGCGTCTTGTCCTCATGGAGACAGTAGAGGCATAACGAATGCTCGTCCTCCTTGAAAACGTTCTGAAGCTGGCATCCAGGGCAGGTCCTGAACAGCTTCCCGGGCGTCGAGCTTCCTTTCTCCTGGGCCATGTCCGGGGTAGGCCTCGGAACTTCAGGAATCCTCCAAAAGCCTAACTTGATGAAATCTTCACCCTTGAGGGGCTTAGAAACTCCGAAATGGATCCCCGTTGATCGGATGTAGCAACAGTGGAGCTTGAGGCTTTATGTAACCGAAAAATGAGAAAAATCTCCTGAAAAAGCGCAAAAACGCAGCAAAAGCACGAGAGCTACAGCACGAGGACTCCCAACACTTGAACGTGCGGTAATAATCTGAGGATGGTTGCCAGGGGCGGGGCTTAGGGAGAGGGCAGTCATTGGCTGGGGGCAGTATGACCCAGAGACCAGTGATTGGTTACTACTGAGAAAGACGGATCAGAAACAAAACTGATACTGATTTTTTTCTATACCGAGGATTACCGGCCTGACGACGGGGAATATTCATGAGCATGTGAATCCATGCTAGACCCCATGCTGGAGAATCAAATATAGACACAGCGTTCATTGGTCACACCTTCTCTGACTAACATCTTCATATGTGGGTGAAAATCTCTTCAGCTTGGGTTACTGTAAAATGATCGGTTAAGTATCTGGAAATACTGCCCTGCCTGGTCACATGATGTGAACCCGGACGGCCACATGAACTCAGTGGATAACTTCAAGGTCAGTCTGGTCCTTGTGAATAAAGCATCCCTCTTCTCATCCCAGGCACACATGCGCCCTGGTCACGATTCCCCATGGTAATCTTATAGGAGTTGGTATCATCCTTTGCTCCCCCATGTACAAATCACAAACTGTTGTCCTCTGCCTCCCTCCCCTTCAGCTACCCCTCCTGAGGGTAAGGCCTGGGTTTCCTATAGGTCCCACTGATCAGTCTTAATAGTGAAGGATTTAGGAGTTTTACTGATGGGTATCTGGTAGTTCAAATAGGATGGCCATTCTCCTCAGGGGTGCTATTGTCCAAAATCTCTGTTTTGGCAGCTCAAGACCTCGGCCCTCGCTCCCATGAGTTTGTCTTTCACAACCGGTTGCAGCCCTTACTCGTGATGGGCCACTCACATTCCGGTCTGATTTTGCAAATCTGTGTATGTTCCCTACCGCACCATTGGTGGGGGAGAAATGTTCAACCACAAAGCCTCATTGTTTCGTGCATCCAACACAGCCTGGAAGGATTCAGGCCTACCTGCCGACACCATATTCGAGCGCCATTCTATATGTATGGCATATACATGCAATGTATTCACCTAGTCTCCCCCTCCCCCCTATACCTGCTTACATATATTTCCTGCGTATTAGTACCCTTTCCACAATCGCAATCATTTGGGAGGGGCTGAGATATGCACGTGCATCCCAACAATAGCTTACTCAATTTTACTTCCTTTTCATTGCTATGGGAACTAAATAAAACAGATCTCTAGGCTATGTTAATTACGTGAATCTACGAAAGATTTAATTCTGGAGAAATTATGGCAGATAGATGGTATGATATTTTGTAAATATCACTTGGGCATATGATGCCAACAACCGAGTATGTGTGCATAAAATGGCAATTGCTGGCAGAAAAAGAAATATTTTGATTATACTAAAGCCAAAACTATTAGATTAGACTATTTGATAGAGGAAGAACAAAAAGGAATTGGCAACAGCCAAGTGACCCCTATTTATATACTTGGGAAGGGCTAATCAACCATTACATTGGGCAATACTGGAAAGGCTACAACGTCAAAGTAACTTAAAGACCCTTGTGCCCATTTAAGTTGCTCTTGCACTTGATGAAAAGCTTGACCACATCCGCCTCTCCCAAATCACCCTGCCGAAAAAAGATGTGTGCCCAGCTCGTCATCCTAACTGTGTTCTGCTGTTCAGAGTTCTTTCAATAGTATTCTGAACAGGGCTTGAGGTACACAGTTCAGGCAGAAGTCAATGTTTACCACAGCAAGTGTATATTGGTTCAGACAAGCACAGATCTTCCTCTCTTCGACAAAAAAGCTGCAGGGGCGTAGCAGAAGATCACACCAAGAGTCAGCATTCTGCTCCTCAATGAACAAACCTTCTGCGCAGTGTATACACTACCTGGATATTATCTAATGTCTCATTACTACAAATGTAATGCCGATTCAGGGAGTCTAGAAGAGCATGTTATCCATAATGATTGGAGTCAGTCATTCAGCAACTTTTTTGGTTCCATCCGAACATAAATAAACACACGCAGACATGAATATTGGTTCACTTTAATGGTGTGTTTGCCGATGCATACAATTTAAATTCATTTGGTATATCTTCCCATATTTAACATTTGAATGGAAAAACGAACCGTCAAAAAGGTATTGTAAATACATTTGATAAAGATAAACGCAAGTGACCCATTTAAGTTTGCTTTCTTCCATCATGGTCACAGCAGAACATTCCCCAATAAACGGAGCACTAAGTTACTATATGAAAGACATTAACAAGCACCAAACATATGCCACCTCATCTCTGAGAAAACGTACTGTACAAATGTAACTTTTAAACATTATGATAAAATGAAACCAACTTACAAGATTTTCCAAATAGATTTTTTGGCAAGAGTTGACAGTCTCAAGGGGTATTGGCAATACTGCAATTTCGAATTGAACGTAGATGCTTTAAAAGAAATATCTGCAATGTTGAATGGAACATTTACACTAGTAAGGCATACCAGACAATCTTATTCACACACACACACACATATATATATATACATATTTATCAATCAAATTGTAATACAACCTATTCTGAAGTAAAGTTAAATGCTTTACTGGTTGTAAACAGAGTGAAAATAACATTTTATTTTATTAACATTTTTAACAAATCCAAGTGTATAGCTAGAACACGAAGTTGTATGGCATATTTTAATACAAACTGCAGAATACTTGTTATCCACTGATTTAACAAGTTATCAATGCTTCTATTAGTTCCAAAAAAATTGAAGTCACTGTACTGCGGCCGGTGTGATGCCAGACATGCGTCATACATGTCTTCTAGTTACATTGATGATGGAGACGGTACGTTTCCAGGGCCTTGGGGAGGCGGAAGCTCTGATGGAGTGTCTGATAAGCGTGTTTCTTTGTAAACAAACCATGCATTTCCTGCCCACAGAATCAGATTGAGAAATCCAAACACCTACAAGTAAAATAGAAAAATACACGATGAACTGAAAAAACTAAATCTCTTATAAAAACAAAACAAATTAAGACAACTATAGATTATTGACATTTCATATTTTTGGTATGTTTGATGCATGTGAAAAAATATATTAATGCAGTAAGTATGCTTCTTACATGATATATTGCCACGTTACTGGTGGAGCATGTGCTCATTTTGAATATGTGGCATGCTGGAACATTAATGCTAGGTTATACACATGTATTCATGGTTTATATAAGTGTTGTATCCCATAAGCAGCCCAGAAGGCTCCGACATTGTGGTGGTTGTTTTATACGGAAGACTGGCACACTGACCGTCAGGTAAATTTCATCCAAATCTTATAGCAAGGGTTTTATGGTATTAACTGTAAGGCAGATGTTTTGGAATTGCACGGTCTCAGACTAAATGCAAGTCGGATTATGTTTTGTGTTCTGTGATTAAGTCGCATCTGAAGGACTCTGGGGCACGAAGAACCCAGTTCCAATGTGAAGTGACCCCTAGAAATAGAACTCCAAGAGCCACTGTCCCCTCCCCAGATTAATGTTCAAGCGGACAACCATAGGGACGATAGATCATATGTGGAAGTCACGAGAGGGTGTTCCTGAAGAAAGGAAGTTGATAGATCAATGTATGAACCAGGATACCCTTTTCTAGAATGTGTGGAAGTGAGCAGGAGGCCCGTGAGCTGGCTCGTGCTGTGAAGACACTGTGGAGCAGATGAGTGGCTTACAAACCTAGCAGCGCTTTACTTAACACAGTCATCAAAATTGGAAAACAGGAGAAGGATGAGGCAGGAAGCAAGCTGTACAATCAGAACAATGTTGAGACCAGGACACATTGTAGGGTTGCCATAACAGGGCTACCCGATTTCAAAATGGTGACAGATTCCTGCAAGAGATCATCTCTCAATCCTCTTCGCATTCATGTTATTAGCAGACTTGCTATTCGGGCAAATCCCCACCACATGGGCCCGATGAGGAGGAAGGAGGAAACGCATGGGACGCAGGAGGGATCCAGCCATCATGCCCAATCCTGTGACCAGGAGCCTACTAGTAAATGATCCCACAAATTCCAGACATTCTTGAATCGCTCAAGATGGTTAGGAGAATAAAAAAAGGAGGTACAGAAGGCAGGAGTGGGAGTTAAGAGTGGAAAACTGGTGCAGGTGAGAAGAGGGAGCAAGAGGAAGGTAAGACTCGGAGCAGTGTCGCTCTAACTTTGAAGCACATTGGCAAAAGCCAACAGGGGTTCTTATCCCAGGTCCTGGAAGGGACCAGAGACTTTTAAAGAGACCTAGTGCCTTAAGTCAACATGGGAGCTCAAGTCGAGGTCTTGGCAGGGACCAGAGGACTTGGAGGTAATTCACGATGCAAAGAGACAAGGGGACAGGTCCCGGTAAGGGCCTGGAAGCAGAATGAAGCAGATCACAAGCGTGTTGGGAGGTTATAGCCCAGATCCTGGCAGGAGCCGGGTCCGGTAAGGGCCTGGAAGCAGAATGAAGCAGATCACAAGCTTGTTGCGAGGTTATAGCCCAGATCCTGGCAGGAGCCAGAGAAACAGAGACATCAAACGGGGCCTTTTATATGGATCTGCCAAGGAAGGTGACGGGGCGAATTATACTTAGAAATTAGGTTCTCTTAGTTTAGACCCCAATTCTATTGTTAATCTTCAAGCCTGACACAGTTATGCATAGTTCCTTCCTCTTGTGTCCAGTTTACACCCCCCCATAGTTCCTGTAGGAGTTCACCCAGTCTATCTTTTTGGCTCAGGAGTAACCAGATTATCCCAGAGCCTTTCCACAAGATTGCCCACACTCTTAGGATGGTTTTATTGGCTTAGCTATGCAAAATGAACAGGAAGGCTCAACAACTATTTGGTTGGTGCACCCTGCTACTTGCATCAGCATTCACCCAGTCTTCACTGTTCTATGAATAAACATACTGAACTTTTATATCTAGTGTCCTGGATGTTCCGTTACCCATCATGATAGCTCTTTGGATTAGTAATCGCCTCCTTTTCATCGACGTCCATAAAGACAGCAGTGAAATATTGTCTGGAAATTACCATTTCTCAAAGACAGGACTATTTTTCTGGGAGGAGTAGCAAAGCTTAACTGCATCCTGTACTAAACCTCTTGTAAAAAGAATTAGCCACGTGATGTTGTTCCCCAATTCATTTATCAAACATGATATGGAATTAGATGGTCAGCAAATGTATTGTGGAAAATGTGGTGGTCTTCCAGGATTTGAGCTAGCAAGACCATGTAGATGCTTAGGAATATCAGCGTGAGGGCCCTGTAGTTGATAGTGGTGCTGGATTAGATGGAGATCATTTTTACTTGCAGGGTGCAGATGCTCATAAACGAGGAGGATCAGGATTAGGAGATACCCACATTTACTTCGCTTCCCGATTCTCAAGAGTGACGCAAAGTATTAATTTACCAATTAAAGTTATTGTACATTTGAGATTTTGGCAGACATCTCCCTATGGCACAGAAGCACCAATTAGCCTGTGGTGAGTGAGGAAGGAAATGCACGTAGATCAAGATTAATAACGTTTTCATCACCAATGTCCTATGGTTCAGGAAGAGAATGACTTAATGAAGGATGGTCAGTTTCTTCAAATCTTCTTGGACCACGTTGAACTTGGGAACATTAGGAGATTTTTAGATTTCATGGCGAGTCGAGGTTGATGGCAGGGGAATGACATACATTGCTCAACATAATCGTATTTCTGATGGCTATATCCGCTTAAGATTCACATGCTGTGCATATAGACCGACATATAGTGGTAAAAGTCTGACTTCTAGTGGTAATCGCAGAGTATTGCATTTTATTTTCGAAGATCGAAAAGGGACGTTGACATGGTCATGAATGTACTTTCTCCCCCAACGTGATGTGTAGTGTACCCAAAATCCTTCACGCGTCAATGTCCCACTGGTTGTTTTTGTTCTGCCGTGAGGGAGCCTTACAAAAGTGTGAGTGAGTAAAGAAGGAGAAAGTGTAAGATGTCTATGCTCCTTCTACTCCAAAGGGGAGGAAGAGTGGGTGCATGTGAATCTAAGCAGATACAATCATCACAAATGAGATTACGGTGAGTAATGTATGTCTTTTGATGCTTGTGAATCTGCTTAGAATCGCATGCTATGCACAGACTAGTGAGCAGTACCAGTAGATGGTGGTGGGATGTGTAAAGCAACTGTAGCAAAGAGCTGTTTTAGCACAGCTTGTCCCACCTGAGAATGAGACTTAGAATGTGTGTCTAAGCAGTAGTGTTGGGTGAAGGTATGAACATAACTCCAGGTTGTCGCTTTGCAAACAGAATTTAGGGGAACATTGGCAATTAATGCTATGGTAGCCCCTCTGACCCAAGTAGAGTGAGCTCCAGGCGTAAAGGGTAAGTCTCCCTTGGCAAAAGAGTAACACAGTGTGATGCATTTAACAATCCATTTGGAAATAGCTGATTTAGAGACATGGTCCACTTCTCGACTAGCTGCCACAGAGGCCAAGAATTGGCTAGTCTTTCTCAGAGGTTTGGTCTTTTCAAGGTAGAATACTACTGGCCCCATGGCATCGAGTGTATAGAGGCTTCTTTCAGCTGAGTAAATGGGGTTTTGAGAGAAAGCAAGAAGTTAGATTGATTGATTCACATGGAACTTCTAGATGAGTTTAGGTGCAAAACGTGGGTGTGTGCGTAATACCACCTTATCTTTGTGAATAGTCACAAATGGGTCCTGAACTGAGAGCCTGCAGTTCAATAATTCTCCTTATAGAGTTAATGGCTACCAGGAAGGCAGTCATAGGTGAGGGCCTTAAGACTAGCCGTATGCATTGGCTCAAAAGGAGGTCCCGTCAATCTTGTGAGAACATTCAAGTCATGTTGGAAATAGGAGGGTGAAGTGTTTTTACCCCTTCCATGAAGGCCATGAGATCTTCCACCATAAAACCTTGCTCTGAGATGTGGTATACACAGAGAGGGGAGGGTGGCAAGGTAGACCTTTAGAGAATTCAAAACAAGTCCCGAGTCCAAGAGGTGTTTTTAGATAAAGGACTATATCTTTAGGTGAACAGTCAATGGGGTTGGTGTTCTTAGAGTAACACCAAATGACAAAACGTTTCCACTTATTGGAGTAACAGTGCCTGGTGTTGGGTTTACGTGCCTCTAAGTATGGCCATACATCTCAGAAAGTTTGAGATGCCCAAACTCTATGAAGTTCAGTGTTTGGGGGCACGAATGCAGTGTTTTCCCTATGTCTTGTGACAGCATGTTGCACGGGCAGGGCAGTTTCCTGGGAGGGGTGACTGATACTCATGAGATGAGAGAACCACGGCTGTTAAGCCCACATTAGTGCCACCAGGATCATTGTGACTTGTTCCTTGTGCATCATGTGCACTATCCTGTTGAGAAGGGGAATCATGGGGGAAAAGCATAGGCTAACCTTCCTGACCATGTTATCCAGAGACCGATCCCTTTGGACCGGCTCTGTGGATACCTGGAGGTGTAATCTGGGCATTCAGCGTTTTCCAGAGTCTTGTACAGGTCGATGTCTGGAAAACCCCAGTCTGCAAAGACGTTGAGTAGAATGTGCTCTTGCAAATGCCACTCGTGCTCTATGGGTAGGTGCAAGTCTCTTCTGAGCACATCTGCAAGAAGATTGAGTTCCCCTGGAACATGTTGTGATAGTAGGAACATGTGCTTGGGTGCCCACTTCCAAATGTTCTGGGGCAGTTTAGATAGCCCTGGAGAGCGAGTGCCCCCCTGTTTGTTCAGATAGTACATGGCCGGGGTGCTGTCTATAAGGACAAGAATTGCCTTCCCCTGTAGGTGTGCTTGGAAGGCATTTAGGCCTTGGAACTGATGGGGAGCACCTGCCGTACACAGTTGAAGAAGGTGAACTCCCCACCCCGATAGAGATGCGTCCGTGTTGAGAGTGGCTTCTACTGCAGGTGTGGTAAAGGGTTTCCCCTGCAGAAGGTTTTCCTTTGACCACCACTTCAGAGACTGAACGAGGGCTGTCGAGACAACCAGTAGATCGTCCCACTGGCTGCTGGCCTGACACCATTGGCTCGAGAGCCACTCCAGCATGGGGCGCATGTGCAGACCGGCGTGTGGAACTAGGAAGGCGCAGGATGCCATAATTCCCAGCACCCGTATGGCTTTGCAGACGGCTATCTGCCGAATGGCTAGATCGTGAGGGATCTGGAACAAAATGTTTTGAACTCCTCGTTGGAGGGGAAGACGTGGCAGTCTTCTGTCCAAATCAGAACTCCCAGAAACTGTTCAACTTGGCTGGAGACCAGACTTGATTTCTTCTCGTTGATAGAGAACCCTAGATTGAAGAGGAGATCTACTGTTCTCTGGGTATTATGAGCCAGTCGTCAAGCTAAGGATACACTGGGATGGATTGCCTGCACAGGTGAGCCGCTGCCACCGCTAGTACCTTCGAAAACACCCTTGGGGCTGAGGCAGTGCCGAAGGGGAGTACCTTGAACTGATGGTGGGTGTCCTCTATCATGAACCTGAGGTACTTTCTGTGCGCTGGCACCATTGAAATATGAAAGTATGCATCTTTTGTGTCCAATGTGGCCATGTAATCTCCCCGTTTTAACAGTGGGATTACTTCCTGAACAGTCGTCCTGAACTTTTGAGGCTTGAGATATTTGTTCGCAGGACACAGATCTAAAATAGGGTGCACAGTTAGATCCTTTTTGGGTACAAGGAAGTATATTGAATAAATACCCTTGTTTACCTGGAGATGAGGGACGACTTTGATGGCTCCCTTTTCTAGAAGGACCTGGACCTCTTCCAGCAGGATTCGCAGATGCCATGGTGACAGTCTGTTCCTGGGTGGATGGTAGCGAGGTGGTTGGGGAAATTCGATGCAGTACCCGTGGGCGACGGTCTTCAGTACCCACTGATCTGAAGTGATCCCCCTCCCATGCGTGGGCAAAAGATGTTAAGACATTCCCCGGAGGGGACCCGTACTGCCGAGTCATTTATCGTTTGAGGCTGGGGAGCCTCTGGAAGCAGAGCTCTTCCCTCTACTCTTTCCTCGTCGGAATCCCCGCTTTTGAGGGGACTGAAAACCATTTGAGGTACCCTGACAGAGGACCAGGGGATTTCCCCCTAAACCGTATTGTCCCTGTGGGGAGCAGGAGAAAGACTGCCTGCAAAAGAACCAGCAGTTAGTAAATGCCCCTCCCTGGACAAAGGGTTTGGCCGAGATCTGATTGAGTGATTTGCTCTTTTTTGACGGTCTCCAATGCCTCATTGACCGCCTTGCCGAAAAGGGCAGCATTCTCCACCGGTTTATTTTGATGGCAGACTGGATTTCTGGCTTAAAGCGTGAGTTTTTTAGCCAGGCATGGCGTTTTAGAAGAGTCCCTTGAGCAAGGACGTGTCTCGCTGTCTCAGCAGAATCTAGGGTATTTTTAAGGATATTCTGAGTGACCGGTCTTCCTTCTGCCACGACGGCTAGAAGTTGGGTGTGGGTTGGCTCTGCGACACTCTGAAGGCCCTATTGAACAGGTCCCCATTGTACGTCACTATAGCTTGCGAGGAAAGTGGTGTTGGCAATACGGGTACAAAAGGCAGCATAGGTGGTGAGACGTTTGCCAAAAGCGTACAGTTTTTTTGCAATCCTTGTCTGGAGGGGACTGACAAGGATAACAGAACAACAAGGGAAAGGGCAGGAGTGCTGACGACTAGGGAGTCCGGGACAGTGTGGCTCCAGATATACAGAAGGTCCAATGGTGCCGGGGGGTCTCCACTCGAGGGTTGACCGCACGAGTGAGTCAGCGTGTCAGCAGAGAAGGAGCTAGGCGTTTCTTTACAGAGCTTAAGAGGGGAATAGCCTGGCTGACCAGAATATTTTCCTTGAGGATGTTCTCCATGAAGTCCGAGTCAGGGACGGCTTCTTGGGTGGTGATTTTAAAATGATCAGCTGCCTTCTTTAGAAGGTTTTTAAAAAGCACCTGATCATCGACAGACGAGTCCCTGGGTTGAGCAACAGGAGGAGTGTCCAAAAAGATGTTCACAGGGCCAGGGGGATGGTGAGGAGTGGGGCCAAGGGGATGGTGAGGAGTGGAGTGCCATGTGCCCTGATAATCAGCAGGGTTTGAGTCTGGGTCCTGAGAGACAGGGTCCTGAGCGGTGTGGCTCGGGTCAGAGACATAGTAGATGTCCTGGATTGGGTCATCCAGGTTGTCCAGAAATACTTCCACCTGGGGATCCTGTGGCTGGTGCTCTTCCAAGGATGCAAACTGTGCACCTGTTGAAAGGAGTCTCTGGAACCTGTGAGGGACAGGACAGGAATCAACAGGCCTATGCCGTTTGAGAATATCATAAAACTAGCCTGAAAAGTTGATAAATTCAGCCATGTTGTCCATGCATTCCTCAAATGTATCTCTAGTCCACCCAGTGGAGCCTGACTCATCAGTAGGAGGAAAGGGCTTGGCAGTTGGAGTAGGATCCCGCTGCAGGGCTGTAGATAAAGGAGGAGAGGCAGGAAAATAGCCTTCCGAGAGGTCCTTTTGGCACCAGAGCCGTGTAAATGGGCTTTAGAAAGCTTGTCCCGAAGCTTCGGGAGTGTTTGGCGAATGAGGAATGGGGCGGCTTCAGCACGTCTTTCGACGCTACCGCATCGAGGGCAAGGGATTTAGCACGAGGGCTCGCTGCAACATAAGACTTATCGCTGTGCGCAGGTCGCAATGGCGGGAGCGCAGAGGGCACCGAACCATGAGGTTCAGAGGGTTCCACCGAAGTTTTCGACTGGCCTGAATTGGAGCTTCTAAGAAGGTGTCACCTGATACTTCTTGAAGTTAAGGAAGAAGACCAGTTTGTGGAGTGACAGGCGTTGGGATGTTCCAGAGCCTGTTCTGGAGAATGAGCTCTGATCAGCCAATTGTCTAGGTTGGGAAAGATGTGAATCCCTCCCCTCCTTAGATTTGCTGCCACCACCACCATCAACTGGGTAAAGACCCTTGGGCTTAGGTCAGCCTGAAAGGCAGAACTCAAACTGATAGATAGTGAGACCTGCCAATGGCAAACCTCGGGTACTTTCTGTGCTTGGGATGTATAGGCACATGATAATAAGCATCGTGAAGATCGAGTGATACCATCCAATCCTGTAGCTGAAAGGCCTAGAGGATCTGCGAAAGAGTGACCATCTTGAATCTGTCCTTCCTGAGAACTTGTTCAAGAGCGTCTCAGTTCCAAAATGGGTTGCAGTCCTCGGTCTTTTTTGGGAACCAGAAAAAAGGTGGCGTACCAACCTTGGTATTGCTCTGCTACTGGTGCCCTTTCCACAGCATCTTTCTCCAGCAGGCAAAGGATCTCATGCAGAAGGAGCGGGTCTGGTTCCTGAAGAGATTGCTCACTCGGGGGGGACAACCTGGGGGTCTTTTTTAGAAATTGGAGAAAGTACACTGCCTAAAGTGCCCAAGCATCTGAAGTAATGCAATGCCATTCATTCAGATGCTGAGACAACCTGCCTCCCACCAGAGTCCTGTGTGCAAAGCGCTCAGAGCTTTTGGAGTTGTGGCAGAGGGAAATTAGGAGGTTACTGCCTGAGCAGCGCTTCCTACACGTCCTCTAGGGGTACATCAATATCTCCTTTTCCCTCTTTGGGTCGCCTGACCTCTACCTCTCTGTCCAATAGAAGAATAGAAGTGAAAAGAACGCCCTCTTCAAGCCTGGGAAGGCAGATGTTGCTGCTGTGGAGGTTGACGGATAGCCGCTCCCAAGGATTCTGCAGCCGCTTTAGAAGCCTGAAGCTTCTCTAATCATTCATCAGCGTTTGATCCAAAAAGCTTGCACCCATCAAAAGGCATGTCTAGAAGTCTTGACTGGAAGTCAAGTGCAAAACCAGACTTGGATACAGTTAAATAAATGCATACACACCTGTAACAAGAGAGCTGAAAAGGTTGGGGAGTAACTAAGTGTGGTAAGCCAGAATCATTGATATTGATATTTTATTTCTATCACACTCGTACACAAGTGTTTCAGAGCGCGACAAGGAAAGGGAGGGGAACAGGGGAGAACAAAACAACGATCTTACTAGGCCCAGTGACATTGAGAACGCGCAAGTGCATGGGAGAGGGGGAGGGGAAAAGTACATGGAAGGGGGAGAAGTGGAAAGGGCGGAGCAAAGGAGAAATAGATAAATAATAATAAATAAATAATAAAGGCAACAAACGGTGGTAGTGCAGCCAGCAAGTGGCAAGTGCTGGGTTTAAGGCAGCAGACGGGGTAGGTCTAATAAGTGCAGGAAGAAAAAGGGGGGGATATTTGGGTACAGATACAGACCCCAGTGCAAGGGGTGGCCGTGCGGGAGGTGGCCGGGTGAGCAAGTACCTGGGCCCGGAGGACAAAGGGTGGCCAGGTGCACGGTGCCAAGAGAACAGATCAGCAGCGGAGAGGGGGAGCGAAAGCAGAAGCAAAGAGGAAGGCCTTGAGGTGCTCCCGGAACCGGAGATGGTTCGTCTCAAATTTTAGAGTGCCACGGAGGCTGTTCCAGAGGGGGCCCCAGCCGAAGACAGATCTACCCCCAGCTGGTTTCTTTGAAAAACGACTGACCCTGAGGGAGTTAGAGGTAGAGGAGCAAAGCGCTCTAGAGGGGAGGTATTTGCAGAGGGATAGCTGCGTGTATTTTGGACCCAGGCCTCAGAAAGCCTTTTGGGCAATGCAGAGGGTTTTGATTTTAATCCTTGCCTCCACTGGGAGCCAATGGAGAGATTTCGGAGCTGGAGAGATACGATCCCAGGGCTTGACGCCAAGGACAGGTCTCGCAGTCCTGTTCTGCATTAGTTGCAGAGAGTAGAGGCAGGTGGATTTAGAAAGAGGCTGTTACAATAGTCCAACCTAGAGAGAGCCAGGACTCGGGAGACAGTTAGCTTGAAGATTTAGCTTTTTTGGTAAGGGAGATGGTATCGGCATCCAATACATTTCCAGACTGCACAGCCAAATATGGGGATCACTGGCTTGTGACCCATGACTTCTATCACATCCCAAAATCGGGTCTTAAAGGCTTCACAGGCCTCTTCTGTGATACCACAGACTTGTCTGGCAGTGGCTTCATCTCGATGTGTGCAGATCACATGCCAGAATTGCTTAGTCATGTGTTGTAATCAGTTTATTGATCTATTTCCATCTTGCAGTGGAGACTGATAAAGAGTACCTTGCAACCAATGCTTGTAGATGGCTCTAGCGTTACCCAGATATTTCTTTTTCACTGCATCACACATGGCAGTGTTGCGCCAAATTCTGCGTAATGCTGCATTAAGTTGCCTTTTCCTTTTAGCAATGATTACATAAAAAATTCTGTTCCCTTTTCCAACATCTAGATGAGCCACTACCCTTCGAGCCTGCATGGCCAAGCCAGATGTAGCAACACTAACGTCCCAAGAGCATTACCTCAGGATTTCCATCCCTGGTTTACCCCCGCTGAATGAATAAAAAGGCAGTAATACTCTATATCGGCAGCTGCCCATATCAGGCGGTTTCTCTGCGAGTTCCCCAATAGGTGAGTAACGTCACATGTCATACGAATGTGAAGTGGCAAACCAACATTCCATGGCCAGCATGGCATAATCACTAGTCATAGACCAGTGGGTCCAAACTACGTACTTAACTTTAATATTAGCAGGCTAACAAAAATGAAATCAATACGACGACTTTGTGTTCTATTAGACCAAGTACCACCATCTACTAAATTATGGTCGAGTAGAGGTAAATCATACTCTGCGAAAAGCTCCTGCCACTTCCTGCCCATTTTACCAGATCGAGAAATAAATGTAACCCAAGTAGAATAATTTATATCAGAGCTACAATCCGCATTAAAATCCCCTGTGATAATGCCGCCCTCTGGATTCAAAATCAACCATTTACACAGTGATTCATGAGCCACCGCCATCAATTCCCCTGTCATGATCCCTCCCAGAAGGTGATTACATAAACTCGCAATCAAATTGCTGCTACACTTTGGCCGCCCAAAAATTGGTATGCAGACTGGCCCCCACAAAAGAAGACAGAGTGCTCACACTTTGCACCTGTGCAGAGCCCACCCTTATGTCGACCCGATAGAGGAGGGGCAGACAGGCTAAAAAATAATGAGTAACCGTCAAGGTGAAAGAGCGGGCCCTTATTAGTTTATCTCGGCTCCCCATATTCTTAAGAAAGGAATGGTGCCCCTGAGAGTTCCATGATATGATATCAAAATTGCTCTGTTCCTAGACCCAATTACCTGTCAGCCTATGATGTGTCTCACAGGCATCTGAATGATCCGTTTTGACCAAATGGTGGGCTAGCTTACCTATGCAAGTATGTGACGAAAATGCCCACCCGGCTCCTGTCCCGTACATAATCATGTTGTAGCGGGCAAGCACAGTCAGAGTAAAAAAGTGTTTCTAAGTCCATCGCATAAAGACTTATTTCAGCAAATTCGGTCCACCACCAAGAGCGAGGCCAATGTTACAAGAGCCCAGTTTGTGGGGCGGAAGGCTGTGGGTAGCCAACAATGTCATCAGAAGAGAAGATAGATAGGTCCGGGATTAAATTCTACAGTTCTAGGAGCCAATCGCTGTTGAAAAATGGGCTGGTAGAGGTTAGATTTATTTCCACAATTTTTACATGTTTAGAGTTAACAAAGCTGACCCTTTTGTTGTCACCTATCTGATGGTATAGAGGAGCATGATATTGAGATTCAACATGAGACGGCCAGAGCTTCCAAATTATAACTAGATGACAATTCTTCGGTCATAGATGCTGCATGCAAAGTCTCCTGCAATAGGTGAGCAGTAAGGACCGTCTGCTCGATGGAATTCTTGGCCGACCCTTGCTCACTGCGAGGAAAGTTTGATTTAGCAATAGTAGAAACATTCCTGCACGGTACTCTTAAAGGAGATGTTCCAGCCACAACATATAGATAATGAAACGTCTGTTGTCTGGGGAGTAATCAATCAGGTAGAGAAGACGAGCCATTAACTACCGGAACATTTAAGGGGATGTAATTAGCTGCATTCGCAGACAAGGAAATACGCAAATCGAGGGTCCCGGCACATTCCATGGGGCCAGTTTCGACCGTGGTAATACTTGTTCAAAGGCAAGTCTCACACTTTCGGGCACAGGGCCACTAGTCGAGACCCCAGCAGTACAGTGGACCCCGTAGGGACACGTGCCGAATGATGCCACCATCCAAATCATTCACAGCCATGTAGTTGCCAGAGGGCATTAACATTATTTTAGGTGCCTTGGCCTTGTCTACAGTTTCATTTGCTGTAGATTTAAAGTCTGTGGATTGGGTGTTGGCACTGACAATAGCTGCTTTTTCAGCTTCCTCTTCTGTATTTTTGCTGTTTTTTTCAACAAACACTGTTTCATGCGGAGGATCTCCAAAGCCACCTCCCCATATTTAGCAATGATTTTTGCTTGATTCAAATGAAGGACCACCATTTAGTTGGTGGGTAGCGCAGCAGTCACAGGGAGGATTAATTCCTCAGATGAAATTTGGGCAGTGTCCTCCACCGTAGCAGGCTGCTGCAGGGGGCCCGCAGGAGGGTCGGACATTGAAGCTAAAGGCAAGGGGCCGTTAGGTGAGCTGTTATTTGCCATTTATATAGCGCCCTATATATCATTAGTATGATCTCAAAGCGCTTGTAGGTTGAACACCCCCAGGGACCGTAGTCCAGGACAGTTGAGAGAGTAGAGTAGAATACGGTGCTTGGGTGCACTCAATAGGTGTAGAGCCCGTGTGATTTGTGCGATGGTGGCAGTATCCTAACACTCGGTGTGGTGGTTGTGAGAGATCAGTTGAATGTGTGCAGTCGGTTGGTCTGAGACTGCATTCTGGGGGCATTAGGCCTGTGTAGGAAGTGTATGTGTGCAGCTAGGCTGATTTCTTCGTGGGGTATAGCTGCGTTCTAGCAGGTTGTTGAGGTGTTCATGAAAAATTGTATATATGCAGCTTGGCCGAAATTGATTGAGAGGTATAGCTGCATTCTATTGTTTGTTGGTGTAAAGTGGAAAGTGAGCATGGTGGTAGGAGAGGTGAGTGTCAGGAGTGTATGGTGTACTCTTTGGAGCTCACTGGTCCTGGTTACTATCTGGATCAGGATGAGCTGGCCGTGATCGTTCTCATGTTTCGTGGTAGAGGTACTCAGAGGTAGATTCACAGGTTGGACAGGAGTAGGATATAATTTGTACGATCAGTGGGTCATTCTCAGGGTCAGCATTATGTGTCGGATAGCCTTTTTTCATTGAACTCATGATTCTATAATTGCGGGGAGTTTAGGCGGGCATTAGTCATGGTTTATGGAAAAAGACAGATTTTTAGAGCTTTACGAAAGGCTATGTAGTCTTGGGTGTGTCGAATGTGAGGAGAGAGTGAGTTCCAGAGTTGGAGCCAGGGATGAGCAGGACCCTCAAATCCTGGTTGAATTGTAAGCTGGAATCACTAGTAAGAGGGCAGTGCTTGACCTGCGGGTGCGTGATGGGTGGTAGGGTATAATCTTCTCTTGTAAGTAAGCTGGGCCGTTTTTTTTCACTGCTCGGTGGGTAATGCACAGAATTTTGAAAGTGGCCCTTTGTCCAACAGGCAACCCGTGAAGGGTGCGGAAAGCGGGGGAGATGTGATCCCTGAGTCCAAGTGCAAGAAGGAGTCTGGCGGCAGCGTTTTGGTCTCTTTCGAGTTTGTTAAGTTGGTATGCCGGGGTACCCAGATAAGGAGTTGGCATAGTCCAGTCTTGACATAGCGGCAAGTCGGTTGGAGTAGGTGAAGTACAGAAAAATGTGCCTTAGGAGCTTGAGGTGGTAGTGACACGATTTTGATACATTATTGATCTGATGGGAGAGGGCTAAGCCCAAGTCCATTGCGCAGCCAAGGTTTTTGACTATTTCGGTGCATGTGGTTGAGAGAAAAGGGGCGAGGAAAGTGATTTGTTTCCCGTTGTTGAGGAATGAGGCAATCCATTTGAGTGCTGATAATTATGTGGATAATTATGTCCACAATCGTTGGGACAAGTCGCCTCACTTCGGCCTAATCTTCCGCTCGTTTAGTGCATACCGCAAATGGCCCTTCAAGCTTAGCCGAAAAAGAATTCAAGGTTGATACTACCAATGTGTTCTCCACATTAGTGTCCATAGCAAAAGAGTCATTTATACTACGGACGCACTTCATTTTCGCTAGACCAATATGTGATTGAAGTGGAGACTAACTTCTCCAAGTCTGGGGAGGCAGACAAGAATGACCCAATGATATCATCAAAGATCGGGCAGGAGTGTCGCTTTGCAAACTTAAGCACAAATTCAGGGGTGATTCATTATTGTCAATATTCAGTGAGGAGTAGGCTGTTTTGTTTATGCAGCACTCACTTCCTGATGCGGTTTATACTTTCATTGTGAGTTTTATCTGATATATTTATTGGCTCACAAAGGTGGAGTCGGAGGAGCCAGGTAACACGTGATTTTTTTTTATGGCGGGACAATTTCCATAGCAGTTTCTTCCCAAAGTTTCCTTTTTGTTGATCGTGGAGGTAAACTGGGGCAGACAGTAGCACGCAGTAGGGTACCTGCACCCTTACCATTATGGGGGCAGTACTACGGAGACAGTATCTGCAGTTTTTCATGATGGTACAGAAATGTCATAAAATGACAGTAGCACTGTGTGTCATGATCTCTGCTTCCAAAAGGTCAGGGTTTTCCCAACTCCCTTGGAAGCAGATCCATAACCCAGGTTCCGAGTGCCAACCAGTCCCAATTGGGACCTTTTGGACCCAGTCCTGGCGCCAGTGGCACCAGGCTCATAAATATGCCCAGTCCCAGCGCTGGAAGCGCCGGGCTCATAATGCTTGGGTGGACTTACCTGCAGCAGACCATGCTGCTTACTTGCCTGCCAGTTGAGCCTCTGATTCTCTTCTGTTTGGAACTACTTTTCCTGTTGGGTGGGGCAGGAGCCACTCCCTAGGTTCAGAACACTGGAACTCTTCTGGAAAGCAGGAACTATTTTCTTACCTGGGCGTGGCTGTGGAAGGAGACACCTAAGCACTACAGGAGGCTATTTAAACCACACCCGATGGATGAATCTTGCTTTGCGTTATTCTGCATCCTCTGCAGCAGAACGCTCATCGTGTCTTCTGCATCTGATCCTGGGCCTAAGGAAAAAGGCTTACCATCCTGAATCCAGTCTTCAGCAACACCTATAAAGACAAGAAAGAACAGGTTAGCATTACGGTCTTCAGTGACAGCGCTTCACTTACCTGGTCCATCGGCTGTCACCAACGCCTCGCGCTGCATTCCGGCATCTGAAAGACAAAGGCTTACCTACTCTTCGTGCGCTCCGGAGGTCTTCGCACTGCATTCCGGCTTCTGAAAGAATAAAGCTTACCAACTCTTCGCACGCTCCGGAGGCCTTCGGCGCTGCATCCCGCATCTGAAAGATAAAACAAGGTGCGCTTAAAGACATTGGGGAACTTTAATACTCACTTGCCATTACTCCTTTCCACATCTAACCCAGTGGGTATTCCGGCACCCTGCAGCCGCTCCGAACTTGTACCTGCTAAATAAAAAGACAGTTAGAGCGCATCGTGAAGCAGGCAACAAGCGCTTACTTACGTGCTTCCAGGCGCTTCTATTCATCACACGGGCTCCATCTTCAACTCACTTCAGCCCGTCATCCGCCATCGCCGGAACCCTGCAAAACAAGAGACATCATTACTAAAGACTTTTTAAAGACATTAGAATTACTCGAAACTTACCGTTCGTGCAGTAAACGACGGACAGCAGTCCTCTGAAGTCAAGAGGCCTGCTCCCCTTATCCAGTGAAGAAACTGGTTACAGCACCCTGCCCCGAGGCAGATGGAGAGCACGGCGTTCACTTACCTAAGGTGAGAGCGTTAACCTTTGGGGTTCTACAGGAGAAGAGAAAGGGAAGAAGAGAGAGACATTCAATAACCCAGTTCATTAATCCCATATTTTCTATCTGCAGACATCTTACCCTTCGAGTCAGACATACAGTGCACAGAGGTCCAGCCCAAAGAGCCAGCCGTGTGTTACACATCACCTTTGAAGATACGGTATACGCCAAGACCGGCGCCTCTACGGGAATCAGGTGAGCGTTACACTGTGTAAGCACTTAAGGCAGTGAAGTCGCACACTAGGTCCACCACAGGGCCTAGATAGCGTGCTCTGCAAGGGCCGAGTTGCGCCAAGAGATGACACTCATCTTACCTGCCGATGACAATTTCCGCCTCACCGCTCTCGCTGCCCGTCTGCACTCCCCAGTCACACATGCACGTTCGCAAATACGCGTGATCCCTCCCCCTTTTTATGAAAGTTCAAAGTGTTGAGGGTGGGACTTCCTGCTTCACAGCCAATCCAGCATCAAATATCGCAGAAGATGGAGAGCGGCGCAATAATGAAGAGCCAAGAGTGATCCGTCTGCTTGTTTGCACTCCCCACGCACTCACACATGCGCGTGCATGCAAATGCGCACAGCCCCCCTTTTTATAATGAAAGTTCAAAGGGTGGAGGGCGGGACTTTCTGCTTTACTGCTTTCCAGCCAATCCAGTTTCAGATATCGCAGAAGATGGAGAGCGAAGCAATAATGAAAAGCCAAGAGTGATCCGTCTGGTTGTCTGCACTCCCCCACTATGCCGACTCAAAGGCTCCAGAGACCAGGGTCCAGAGAGCTTGTAGGTCCGACAGCAATAGCAGCAAGCCCGCAATAAATCACCAGTAACCAACACGCTGACAGACTTACGCCAGCACACCGGCTCGAGCCCTCCGGATCACAATAATCTCTCCAGACCAGACCATGTTGAATTTTATCCTCAGATAGTCCCTACGCACACTCAGATTCAGGCATTCACGCATGTACCGTGGCAATGCCCTCAGGTCAGGTGTTTATTTATAATATTCGTCTGCCAGTGCTTTGGTTGCAATACCCGTCTTATTTTGTTCATAGTCAATACTTTTGGCTCTCTTTTTACAATCAATTTAAGCATTCCATCAAAATGTTCTGTTGGATTTGTCAGAGTTTCATAATACTGGTTTCAATATGCAGCTTCGTTAGTTAATAATTTAGGGTAATTTGCCTGTTCTTTACACCCATTACAGATAACGTATGCTAATGTCCCAGGGCCAGCCATTTCCTATTTTCTAACTAGCATGTATTGTCGCTGTATGGCTAAGGCATTAATGGAAGTCAATGACAGCCCAGCTCTCAAGTACTCTACACGGAGGCTCTTTGTATGCAGGCAATAGCCTTTCATTTTTATTAAGTATGCTTCCTTTTCCAGGTGACCAGATTTCTGAGCCATACAATATGGTGAGTAATATTTTAGCAGGAACATTTCCCTCAAAGCATTTAAGACATACCCTGCATGTCTCACAGCAAAGGAGCGCATTCCAGCTAATATTTGTTTGATCGCTTTGCAAGTTTACTCCATTTGTGCACTCCAAGTCAGCTGGCAGTCAACCATAATTTGTAGTTATCCACCACTTCTACTGTGTTGTTTTTTTTACTGTCCATGTACATGTATTCCATTTTTGATGTAATGTTCTAAAGCACATTTTTGTTTTGGTGGAGTTAATTACCAAGTGATTTATTTTTAGATTAAGTGGCTAGCAAATCCAGATGTTTATGCAATCCCGCTGGTATGTTGTCAAGAAGAACCAGATCATCTGCCTATTCAAGCCATCCAACCCTCTGCAATCTAGCCTGCGGTGGGTATATACCATCACCCCTATATTCTTTCTGCCAGGTACAGACTGAAGAGCGTAGGGGCCAGGACACATCCTTGTTTCAGGCCTGTGCATGTCAGCACTTCCTCACTTAGTTTCCCATCAATTGTATACCTGACCCTTATAGTGGTGTTCTCATGGAGTGCACTAATCATCTTCAGTAGTCCATTTGGCATGGAGTTTGCACCATAGCCCTGTCTGTTGTCAGTGTCAAAGGCTGCACTAAAGTACACGAAGGTGGTATACATCATTTGCCCATACCTTGCTCTTCCCATTTCTACCAAGGTTACCAATGTCACGAGATTAGTCAGGGTACGCTTTTGAATCTCGTCTGATTGTAGGGAACAATCTGCAGACTATTAGCCCATTGTAGAATGTCTCTTAGCAATACTCTACAAAATATCTTTGCTGGGGCATCCAGCATTGCTAGAATTCTATAATTTACAGGCTTGTTATGAGGCCCACACATATATACTGGTATATTGCTTGCTTGGCTAATACACTGGAATAGGTTGTGCAGTATGTTGCACCATTTGTTCTTACAATCTCATCAGTTTGTTACATACCCCATCTAGGCCCGGTGCACGCGAGACACCCACACTACCTCTTATTTCTAGGATTTCAATTGGGGCCCTCTTGTATGTCCATCTGTCTTTATTCAGCTCAATCATATGTGAGGTATGTGTTACTTTGCCTATTGTTTCTTTGATGTGTTACCCAACTATCGCAGGATGCACCCAAAGTTAAGACTTGTCCCTTTACAGTGCCATTTACCAGTTTCCCAAAAACTCGTTTGGTTCTTCTGTAAAGCTTCACTGAGTATTTATCATTGTTCAATATTGCATAATTTCTTTTTAGCAATATTATTATAAACAATCTTTCTTTTATTAAGTAGTATGGCAATAGTATGTTCTCATGTTTCTCAATTATCTTCCTAACATCTCTCTGCGGCGCTTTTTTGGCCAAGGCGATTTTTAATATCACTTTTAACCCTATCATAGCATGCTGGTTTAATACATGTGTGCGGTTCACCCTTCCACATAATCCACTAGTTTTCCAACAAAATGTTCATATGATTTAATACTACATTCGTACTGTGCATTATGTACCAAGCCTACGTGAGTATTTAGTTTCATATTTGTGCTCATATCTTTGAGCTCAGCAATTAGATTGTCAAGATTCGTAGCATTACACAATAGCCCGATTGTTAATCTCTACCAGGACTGCTTGGTCATGTTTCTATAAAGCCCTGGTTTCATTCCTGTACCAGTTTGCCACTAATGGGTAGTGGTCACTTTCCTCCCTCTGCAATACCTTTAATTCAGAAATCCAATGGTAACTGCTAACATCAATGAATATATAATCTGGTGCTGAGGCTGAGCTATTGAATACCCTTGTGTATTCACCTAGGGATCCCATGTACATCGTCCATAATTAATAAGATGATTAAACTGCACCATCCCTTTGCAGTCAGTGATGGTAGGTTTTAGCCTAAACGTAGGAATAGCAAATTAATTATACCTTTTCTTGGTATCGTATAAGGAACAAGTTACTTACCTGTAACTGTTGTTCTCCAGCATGGGTCTGGCATGGATTCACATGCTCATGAATATATTCCCCGTCGTCAGGCCGGGAATCCTCGGTATTGAAAAAAAACAGTATCAGTTTCGTTTCTGATCTGTCTTTCTCAGTAGTAACCAATCACAGGTCTCTGGGTCATACTGCCCCCAGCCAATGACTGCCCTCTCCCTAAGCCCCGCCCCTGGCAGCCATCCTCAGATTTGGTAGCACGTAAAGTGGCAGTATGACCAAGTGAAGAGCCGCAGAGGGGTAGGCGGGAGGGTTCGCATGTGAATCCATGCTGGAGAACAACAGTTACAGGTAACTAACTTGTTCCTTCTCCAGCATGGGGTCCGGCATGGATTCACATGCTCATGAATATAAGAATACATAGCAGTATACACATGCACAACCACGGGAGGTGGCAAAAGGCTCAATATCAAGCAATACAACTCAACATTAAGCAACTCTTACCTCCTCACCAGGCTCACCTTAGGCGAACAGGTTGTGCAGCACTGCCTGGCCGACTCTGGACTCCTCCCTGGAATCCCGGTCGACGCAGTAGAATCTCGTGAAGGTGTGCGTCGACCTCCACGTAGCAGCCCTGCAGATGTCGAGCAGGGGCACACCAGACAGGAACGCCATAGTAGCAGTGATCGCTCTGGTCGAATGGGCTCTCGGACGGCCTGGCAACGGTCGGTTTGCCAACCGGTGACAGTGCATGATGCAGCCGGACAGCCATCTGGAAATGGAAGTCTTCGAGAGAGCCTTCCCTTGATTCACAGGTCCAAAGTTCACAAACAGCTGTGATGTCTTCCAAAAACTCTTCGTGCGGTCCACGTAGAACTTCAGCGCTCTAGCTACATCTAGCGAGTGCAGAGTCCTCTCAGCCAGCGACGAAGGCGACGGGAAGAAAACCGGCAACACCAAGGGCTCGTTGAGGTGGAAGTCCGACGGCACCTTGGGCATGAAGGAGGGGTGCGTCCTCAGCACCACCCTCGTGTCGTGAAAAGTCAAGTATGGAGGCTTGCAAGATAGGGCCTGGATCTTCCCACTCGTCGTGCAGAGGTGATGGCCACGAGGAATGCTGTCTTCCACGACAGAAACTTCAACGGCACTGAATGCATAGGCTCGAATGGGGCCCCCCATGAGCCTAGTCAGCACCATGTTGCGCTCCCACGCCGGGGCAGGGGCCTTCACCGGTGGGAATGATCGGAACAATCTTTTCATAAATTCCTTCACCAGTCGATGAGACCACAAGGACGCCCGTCCTGTAGTTCTGGTGTAACGTGAGACAGCAGCCAGATGCACCTTGATGGAAGCGTGAGATAGGCCAGCCTTGGCCAAGGACAGTAGGTTCGGCAATACTTGAGGGGCCGTAATCCGCAGAGGGTTAATCTTTTGTGCACGGCACCAGACAGAGAAGCTCTTCCATTTATGTCCGTAGCACTTGAGAGTTGAGGATGCCCTAGCCTTTGCAAGAACCTCTCTGCAGTCGGCCGGGATGTCGTATCCTCCAAACTCTAGTGCTGCAGGAGCCAGGCCTGCAAGTTCAGCGACCCTGGTTCGTGATGAAGAACTCCTTCTCTGGAGAGAAGATCCACGTCCGTCGGCAGCTTGACTGGTGTGGACGCTGACAAGTCCAGAAGGTCCGGGAACCAGATCTGTCTGCACCGGGACCTCTTGAGCTGGTTGACGAGCCGGAGTAGCAACGGTGGGAACGCATAAAGGAATAGGCCGTCCCAGGGGAACGAGAAAGCATCGCCCATGCTCCTCGGCTGGGGAAACCTGCTGGCGAACCTCCGGCACTTGGAGTTCGCCGCCGTCGCGAAGAGATCGATCTGGGGTTCGCCCCATCGTCGGAAGAGTCGATCCACTTGATCCTGGCGCACTTCCCACTCGTGGCACGAGCGCAGCTCTCTGCCGAGTGAGTCGGCGATGGTGTTTTTTATCCCTGCCAGATGAAAGGGAACCAGAAACATCCCTTGGGCGACGGCCCAATGCCACAGATCCTGGACTTCCTTGGATAGGGCAGGGGATCTGGTTCCGCCCTGCTTCCGAATGTAAAACATCATGGTGGTGTTGTTGGTGAAGATCCTCACCACCTTGCCCTTGAGGGACGGAAGGAAAGACCTGAGGGCCCAGAACACTGCACGGCGCTCCAAGATGTTGATGTGGAGTGTCTTCTCCTCCGGGAGCCAAAGGCCTCTCGCGTGGAGATCCCCGGTGTGCGCTCCCCAACCTTCCAGGGAGGCATCCGTCGTCACCGTCACCTGGTGGGCCGGGGCTAGGAAACCTGTTCCCGCCGTCAGATGAGCGGATACCCCACCATCGTATCGCCTGACGGAATGCTTCGCCGAGCCGGATCCTGTCCTCGAAGCTGCCCGTCGACTGGATCCAGTGGGCGTCGAGGAATTCTTGCAAGGGCCACATCCGAAGTCTGCAGTGGCACACCAGATAAATGCAGGAGGACATCATTCCGAGGAGGGACTTGATAGACCTCACTCAGGCCACGTCGGTGGCCAGCAGACGTTGCTCCTTTCCCAGGATGGTCCTGATCCTTTCCTCCGACGGTGAGGCCAGTCGCGCCACTGTGTCGAGCTGTGCTCCCAGAAACAGGGCGACTTGCGACGGGACCAGGTGGGATTTTGGAAAGTTGATGGAGAATCCCAGGTCCGTGAGCAGCTGGACGGTCCTTCGCAGTATGTTCTACGGCGAGCTCTCTTGTCCTTGCCCGTATGAGCCAATCGTCCAGGTAGGGGTAGACGTGGATCCCCTGTAGGCGCAGCCGCGCCGCCACCGGTGCTAGGCACTTGGTGAACACCCTGGTTTCTGATTTTAATCCGAACGGGAGGGCCTTGAACTGGTAGTGCCGCCCTTGGACCACGAACCTGAGGAACTTTCGGTGTCTCTTTAGAATAGGGATGTGGAAGTACGCATCCTCAAAGTCCAACAACGACAGGAAATCACCCTCCTCCAGCTGTCCCAGAACGTGCTGGAGGGTGACCATAAGGGAACTTCTGCGCCTTGATGTATTTGTTCAGTCGTCGCAGGTCCAGGATGGGACGCCATCCTCCTGTCTTCTTCTTTACAAGGAAGTACCTTGAGTAAACTCCGGAGCCCCGAAGCCTCTTTGGAACGAGCTCGATGGCACCTTTTCTGAGCATCGCCCTTACTTCCAACATCAGTTGAGGGATGTGATTTTCCTTCCTGGCCACGGGAGGAATGCGGGGGCACTTCTTCTGGAACTCAAGGGCGTGCCCCAGGGCCAGGGCGTCCAGCACCCAACGGTCGGAGATGGACTCCCACACGCCGACAAACCTCGTCAGCCGGCCTCCCATCGGGGTGCTTCGGCGGGGGCCCGACCCGACCCGACGGTCGGTTCAATCTTGCTTGGAGGCCGCCTTGCCTCCTTGGTGACGACGGCGGGATC
The DNA here is from genome assembly GCF_040938575.1 of Ambystoma mexicanum. Lineage (NCBI taxonomy): Eukaryota > Metazoa > Chordata > Amphibia > Caudata > Ambystomatidae > Ambystoma > Ambystoma mexicanum. The sequence continues at coordinate 651,480,895 of NC_090936.1, forward strand.
CACCTGACTTGCCGCGTCCCCTGTAGGCCTCCTGCGACGAAGATCTTGCTGCTTGACGGTACGTAGAGGAGCTACTGCCGGCTCCCTTGGAGGCACCCTGTCTGCCTCCGGAGCTCCTAAAGGACGGCCGTCGCTGTTGGAGCACACCCAGTGCACGGGACATCTCTGTGTCCGTCTTGATCGCCTGAAGGGACTCATCAACCGCCTTGCCAAACAGGTTGTTCCCATCGAAGGGCATGTCCAAAACCTTGGTCTGTACGTCCTGGCGGAAATCCGTCGCCTTGAGCCATCCTCGTTGTCTCAGGCAAACGCCGTTGCCCAACTGACGGAAACCGGTGTCGGCGATGTCCGTAGCCACCGTAATGGCGTGGTCCGAAGCAATCTCACCATCCTGTAAGATTTCCAGGGCCTCAGCCCTCTTGGCGTCCGGAAGGAAGTCCAACAGAGGGGCAATCTTGAACCACAACTCCCTGTCGTAGCGGGCTACGATGGCCAGGGCGTTGGCCGCCTTGATGGTCGTCGCTGCAGATGAGAAGACCCGTCGTCCCATCGCATCCAGCTTCCTACCCTCGCCGTCCGGCGGGGAGGTTGAAGTCGAGGCAGATGCCCCCCCGCTTTCTTCTTGGCCGCCGCCGAAACGACCGAATCCGGGGTAGGTTGCGCCCTAAGGCACAAGGGGGCAGCGTCAGGGACCCGGTACTTCTTCTCGTACCGGTCCCTCTTTGCAGGCGCTGTGGCAGGGTTCTTGAGAAGGGCGAGCCCCTCGTCCCAGATGTCATCAAGAAGCAGTACGGCGAGGACCGTCTTCCTTTTAGCCTTGCGCCGTTGGTAAAGGAACCCTTCCTTCTTCTTTTCTTCGGGGCAGAGCTGGAAGAGCTCGGATGCCCTGGAAATCATGGCATGGAAGGATCCAATCTCGTCGGGCGGGGACGCCCGAGCAGGGGGCGACGGGGGACACGTCCCGTCGTCGCCTCCGTCGTCATCTGTACCTGTCGTAGCAGTGTCCATGCCTGTATCATCCCCGTGGGTAGTAGACCGGGGGGAGGGGGAGGCAGAGAAGGCCGCAGAGGTGGGAGAGGTGGTGTAGGATGCGTCCTCCTCCTCTTATGCGGTGGACTCTCAGAAGGTCCTGGCTCTGGGTCCCCCGTCGGGTCTGGCTCAGGTACCTCCGTCGGGGGAAGGGACAACCTTGTCCTTATCTCCGAGCATAAGGACTGAATCGCTGACAAAATGGCCGCCGAGGTGTCCTGCGGCGCCGGAAACGAAGGGCGCGAGGGCTCTTGAGGAGCCTTGTCTGCGACACCGTCGCTCTCGTCGTCGCCCTCGTCGGGATCCCTCCCGATGGGCTGGCCTCTTCCACGACTTCGATGAGCTCCTCTTCAGAGGTCGTGTCCGTATCCACAATGGCCATCAGCCCCTCCCCCACCTTTTCCAACGAGGACTTCGTGGGGGTCTTCTCAATGGGCCTGAAAGACTACTCCCTCCGCGGTGGCAGGGAGACTCTGGGTCCTGAGGGCGCCTCCACTGGTGTAGCCTCCACAGGCTGACCCAGGGCCGCGGCGACATCCTCAATCGAGGTCTTAGCAGGGTGAATTAAGGCCATCGCCACCTTCTGGACACCTGGGGCCTTCACCTTGGGGGGAGGATCTGAGCCTCGCTCCCCCTCTGCCGGAATCTTCGAGATCGACCGCCGCCTCTCCAGAAGCTTCGCCGGGTTCTCGGACTTCCTCTTACCCGAGCCAGAGCGTTGGCTCGTGGTTGATGGCGCCGGGGAGGATGCGCCCTGCCTAGCAGCCAAGGAGCCTGACCGTTCGGCGCTCCCGGACTCGTGGTGCTTAGCCTTTTGTTGGGCCCCCGTCGCTGGGGCACCCTCACAGGACTTAGAAGACCGCTCAGACTTCTTTTTCTTCTTCTCGCCTGGCGGGCTCTTCCCTTCCAGCCAGTTGGCGAGACGGAGGTGGCGATCCTTCATGATCCGCTCCGACATGTTCCCACAAAACGCGCCGTCCTTCTCCTTGTGCGTCTTGTCCTCATGGAGACAGTAGAGGCATAACGAATGCTCATCCTCCTTGAAAACGTTCTGAAGCTGGCATCCAGGGCAGCTCCTGAACAGCTTCCCGGGCGTCGAGCTTCCCTTCTCCTGGGCCATGTCCGGGGTAGGCCTTGGAACTTCTGGAATCCTCCAAAAGCGTAACTCGACAAAATCTTCACCCTTGAGGGGCATAGAAACTCCGAAACGGATCCCCGTTGATCGGATGTAGAAACGGTGGAGCTTGGGGCTCTATTTAACTGAAAAATGAGAAAAATCTCCTGAAAAAGCGTGAAAAACGCAGCAAAAGCTCGAGAGCTACAGTACGCGGACTCCCAACACTTGAACGTGCGGTAAAAATCTGAGGATGGCTGCCAGGGGCGGGGCTTAGGGAGAGGGCAGTCATTGGCTGGGGGCAGTATGACCCAGAGACCAGTGATTGGTTACTACTGAGAAAGACAGATCAGAAACGAAACTGATACTGATTTTTTTCTATATCGAGGATTCCCGGCCTGACGGGGAATATTTTCATGAGCATGTGAATCTATGCCAGACCCCATGCTGGAGAATAGGTTATCTACAGGTAATTTTGCAATCAAGTAATCTAAACAAAATTACAGTTATGTCTGTTTTACTTCCCAAAGATGCTAGAATCTCTCCCACACGTTTAAGAATCTTTGCCGACTCCTGGCTTCTCTGGGTTTATGCAAGTTAACGACAAACTCTTAATGGGTTCCAATCCATTAAGACCCGTAACAATCTCAACTAATATGTTCACACCATCACAGCTCAGCTCTTGTATCTGCAGATCATTCTTTACACAATCAACAACGCACCCTTTGGTCTTTCTTGGATCCCCTTAGTTGCAATTTTCTGGATAGTGTTACGGCCATCAATGATTATCTCAGTAGTCGCCCTCATTTCTTGTAGTGAGAACATTGTATATTCCAGATTCATATCCACCAGGCCACCTTTCTCTATACAACGTGCATGGCCACGTGTGTTCCTAGAAATCAGGTGACATTCCTTGCTAGTGCCTCGAAATAATGTTGGGCTGTAGTGTATTAGGTAGCAATCACCATTCCATCATATCAAATGACCCCTTTCTCCTATCAGATGGGGTAGTCATGAAGCTAACTTTCTTAACTCCATCACAGCCTATACCTATTTTAATGTTTTCATACCTACATGATCACTCCTTAGGTTAGGTTCACTGGTTGCATTTCCGTTTAGTCTATTTTTAAACAATATGTTTTGAGTTATAGGCATGTGGTTTTTAATTATAGTAGGTGACCATCTAATGATGTAACAATCATAACCAATTTTTCTCAGGTCCTCAATATGCTCAGCTAGTTAATCAGATAATCAGTAGAAAATAGGACGTTGCTACAACATTAGTCTTCTTTCTCCAACTGTTCTACCAGCAAAATGTCCTCACTTTTAATAATACATAATTGTGGCAGTAAATAAGAGTAATTTCAAAATGGCTGCCCTATTCAGTATGAAATCAATCGTACAGAAAATACGTTTTATCTGTATGACACTTTTGTTGTGTGTCAGAGATGGCTACAGTGAACTATTCTTTTGAGCTCCTTGTGCTTTGTTGACAATCATTGGTTGATTTAAAGATTGTACTGTAATTGTGTTGGTGATTCCCGATGTTCCTACTTCAGCTAATTTGTTGTGTGAGAATCCTTGACTGTTCCTCTTATTTACCTCTGTTGCAATGTTGCTGCCCATGCAGTGATCCTCTGCTTCGTCAAACAGTTAGAAAATTGCATCATAGTCTATATTGTCTCCAGTGGGCTCAGCAACACCATCACCAGTAGGTATTGGCGTTTCAGCCACAACAGCGATTATGTAGGTTTGGATGTACTTTGTATGAACACCACCACGTTGCTTGGTTACATACTCCCGTTTTTGCCTCCTCCTCCCATGTGAGTTCAAGTGATCACTTTGTGTAGGCGAGCTTACCTCAGATGCTATCACTATTGTTCATCAGTTCGAAATTATCCAAGTTCTCCACAATTGCAGCCTTCCGCCAGTTAATTTTGTTCTACTTAGTAATCTTTGCAGTCAAGGTGCTCCTGTTATTGTTTTTCCCTTTATTCTTGCCCTTAGGCAGGTGGTTAATATAGCAGTTATTACATTATTTTACTGTATCATGATCTTGTTTGCCACCAAATGTATCAGTCTTCGCAATGGGATAATTTTGGCCAAGGTCTACAATATTATCATGCAAGGTATTGTTGGTATCAACGATCTATATTTGTGTGGCAACCATTTCCCCCTTCTCAGCGACTGTCCCCAATTCATTTATCAGAGTACTGTTTTCTGGATCCTGACCAGGGTCCAACAGAGTGCAGTTTTATCCAGATATTAAGTCAGGGGTAGTACATACCTCATTTAGAGTGTTATCATTGATGGTAGTATTTATGGTCGAGTTCATAATTGGAAGTTCCCATGTGCAAAGCAAGCTTTTACTTAGCAATTCAGCACTGGTGTAGCGCACAATAAAGTCAGTTATGATTTTAATCAATATTTCCTCAATATGGTCATCCTTAATCATTTCGTTTATCAATATTGTGGGTTCTACCTGTCCCTGGTTGATCTTATCTCTGGGAGCATCAGTCGTTTCAGTAAGAGTTCTGTAGCCGTAGAATTCCTCAAGACAATGTACCACTTGGGTGTAATAATATCAGTCACACCAAATAGGAGATTGACCAGAAGAGGGAGATCAGCAGGACGTCTAGGTGTGCTCAATGAATCAGCAACTGCTCCACGTGCCGGGTGTTCTATTAGTCGACGAACCGAAACTTCTCTGAGTGTGGCAATAACCTACAGAAATACTAAAATAGGTCACCACGAAAATAGCATCCGAAAACAAGGAGGATTAACCAAATACAAGATGATCAGAGCAATAAATGCAGGCAGAGAAAACAGCAGGAATTAACAAAGCCTCTAAGAAAACACAAAGAAGGAAGACAAGGCTTACCACAGTGTGGATATCTCGTTCTTGTCTGGTCAGGGGCGCAAGGCTACACCGACGACACGAGGACGCCTAAGCCCTAAGGTGACCAGTCTCAAGTCCTGGGAGACCACCGGACTCAACGGCACGAGGACGCCTACTGCTGAGGTGACTAGTCTCTAGTCCCAAAAAGTCACCGGACCAGACGGCACCAGGACGCCTAATTCAGGTGCACCCCGGACCAGCTCAACAGGAATGATGGTCTGTCTGTCGGCAGGGGTAGTGAAGGTAAACAATGTTCAGGGGAGGACTCCCAAAAAACGCTCCGAGACGCTGCGTCGAAGTCGTCTGGTGAGTCAGGTGGAGATTCAGCGTTCCCAACACGTTACCCGGCTGGTAGTACTGGGTTGAATAATGGTGAATCGATATCCAAAGGAAGTCGGCAACGGGCGGTCACAATCCAAACAGACAAGGGTAATCCTAATGGAGGTTCCGTATAGCAGGCAGAGTTCAATATGAAACAGGCAAGGACGAGGACAGAAAAAGATTCGAAGCGAAACAAAGAACCAAGGGGCTAGACAGAGGCAGAATCCGAGGAACAAGGCCAGAAAATCCAAGAACCAGGTAACGTAATCCGAAAATAGCTTCGCGCAACGAAGGTTGACTCAACTAGAAGCGCCGGGCTTCTTCCTGAAACCGCTTAAGAGCTGTACATCACGTGATCTTGTATCACGTTGCACGTGACCACGGAAGGACGGAAAGCGTCCTAGTTTCCAAAACAACCACACGCGTTCAGAAAGACGGGCTCGGGCTGTGACAAAAACCCGATGTGCCAAGGACCCGGTGCATTGTCGGGAGCGGGGAACCCTCGATGTATCAGAACGGAGAATTTCACTGTTTTTTGGTGTTTGTACATACGGAGACTGGCCCATTTTGATGAGTCGTTTCCTAACAAGTTCCCAAGATAGTTTCAGTCAGTTTGTTCCCTAGGAAATTCAGATTCCTTGTTTGACGCCTCACCCAGAGGAGCCATCCCCAAGTAACCCACTTCCTCCACAACATTCATGGTTGCCTAATAATCTGTGATTTGTGTGGTTGTGTGCATTAATTAAATTTCTGGATTTGCGGCACCATTCCTTTTCCTCATGCCTCTCTAGCTCCTTAGTTCACATTTGTTAGGAGGTTTCGAGAGCTCAATTACGGTTTCAGTGATGTTCTGGTGGGGTATCGTAATCCTGCCTGTGACCTAGATAGTCATCACTTCCTTCTCAGCAGCATTCACATCCATGGCACCGCCATCCGACTGACAGGCTTCAGCTCTCTCCTTTAGTATTATCTAGATCAAAAAAGGGGGTAGAGCCGGTAAAATGTGCTTTAAACAGCTAGAGCCCAGCAGCCACTGCAAGTGCAGGAGAAGTACCACTGTTGTTTGTTTTCCCAGCAACAAGTAAGTACATCAAATAATCAAGCCTAGTAACTTATTATCTAGACTGAATCTTTGTGCAGAGCATCCACTACATCCAGCGCTACAGATAAGGGTTGTATAATATACTTTTACTCTCTAAAAATAGGCCAATACTCCCCAAATACTGCCAGGGTAAAAGAGCAAATACACAGGAGCACCAACACAGCTCCATGGATATGATTGGACCAATAGTACATGTTTTGTCACAGGAAGAAACCTTATTACTGCCTGATCCAAAGAGGTAAAAAATATATCTTTTAATGTGAATGTATAACTAGGTGCAAAAATAAGAAATAATTACATAAACATTTCAAACCTATTTTTACCCGCATATAAAATACTTCCATTTGGAATGGGACTTTTTTTTTTTTAGGGAGTAAAAAAGTGTCACTTTACTCCAAACTTTAATTGAGTACAAAACTCAGATCTTTCTCTTTGCTTCTGGTTTTTCTCCTCCTCTCCCTTGCTGACTTCCTGGCTGACATTGAAATTGCACTGGCTACCCTCTGATCTCGGGCCCAGGCCCCCCCCCCACGCCCCTCCTCCAGTCGTACTCCTGCACTGCCTTCCTGGCAACCCCAGCACTTGGGGACTGTTTCTGTATCCCTACAGTCCCACTTCCAGCACTTGCACCTGATGTCTGCACTTACCCTGCACTTGCCAACGGCTGGCCGTACTTTCACTTATTGTTATTTATTATCTCGTGTACTGCACTGTCCTCCCCATGCACTTCTCCCCCTCCCCTTCCCATGCGTGATCTGAATGACACCTGGCCTAGTAAGATCATTGTCTGTCATCCCTCTGTTTCCCTCCCTTGCCTCGTCGCGCCTCGAAACACTTGTGTATAGGTGCGTTATAAATGCCATATATCGGGGAACATTGTCTTTCCATAGCTTACGGTTAGATACTGCCAAAATTACGTCGTTATTGACCAGGTGAAGGTGCAATGCACCGTTTCAATATACCTTACTACCAAACACAGTTGCTGTGAGGGGCAAATAGAAGCTGCAGATGAAGAAGCACCCCTGCTTTGTCCCATGGCCCCAGAAATCCCTGCCAAGTGTGCAAGAGTTTCACTGCAGCTGACCTAAACTTAGTATATCATTTACTGTTCACAGCACTCAGAGTGTGGGTATTTCCCATACACTGCAAGCCTCATACAACACTTCTGGTTGGACTGGAAAGCCCCATTTTTCTGGTTTTCCCAGACAAAAAGGCTAACAATCCAAATGCCACCTGTAATTAAACTCTAGATCCTTCCAGGAAAGCCTTTGCTGACTGAAAGGGCTTCTCATCCTCTGAGGATTCGGTGTCTCCTTTATCTGTATCTGTCAAACTCACCTGTGTCCCTGCAGGAGCGATGGATGAGCCTCCTTTGACCCAGAGTTCTCACTTCCCCTGTTTAGCTTGGAGGAACACCTTCATTTTTAGTAGGGTGTGCACTCCATCCTGCACTCGCAGGGGCGCGATTCACTCGTAGGGATGGTGCCAATATCTGTTGGCTGAGTTCTGATGCCACACGCTGTTATGTGCCTTCACAGCGAGGCAGAGTATCCAATATGCAAGTTTCTTCACTAGCTAAATAGTCCTTTCCACAAAGTGAAGGTTGCGTGGTGGATGTTGAGTGTCCAGAATTGTCTGTATTGTCCTCATTTGCTAAGGTATGTTTTGGGTGAGTAGCGCTGCTTGTAGAAGTCAGCCGCTGATAGGTATGTGCAGGATCATAGGTTCGAGCGCACCAGGTAATGTCTCTCCTTTCCCTTGCAGGAATGGTTTATGGAGTGCTAGCGCCTCGAGACTGGGTTCAGCGCTTTTGGAGACTTGGTGGTCTAGTAAGTAGAAACTGTGGTAAGAACGCACCGCATTATTGGAGAGTGCGCAGTGAATAATGCCTCCGTATTATTGGAGCGAGCGCAATGAATAATGTCCTTTCTTTTGCAGGGCTTTGAGCGCTCGGACTACTGACCTGGATTCCTGCGTAGTGAGAAGATTCGGTGAGTATGCGCTGCGTTATGGAAGTGCGCGCGCTAACAAGTTCTTCTTTGTGCTTACAGGTGCAGGATTCCCCTCTTGACCAGAGAAAGCTGTGGCATGGAGAAAGCACAAGGGTAGATCCGGAGCAGGTAAGCAGAAGCAAGATGATCCGGAGCAGGTAAACATAAGCAAGATGAACCGGAGCAGGTAAGCAGAAGCAAGATGATCCGGAGCAGGTAAGCAGAAGCAAGATGATCCAGAGCACGGCGAGTGTGTTGCTGATGCAGCTCACAGTAAGCAACACGAAGCACTGGAAGAATCTTGGGTGTGGCTTATATAGTCAGCCACACCCAAACACTAGAGAGCTCATGATTTTTCATGCACTTCCTGTTTGGCAACAGGAAGTTACTATAAACACCAGGAAGGAATGAAAAGAAAGTATCTGCTATGGGCTTTTTGTGTGCCTATGCCAGGCCTGCCAAGCCTCCACCCATCTTACCCCAACTACCTGCCTGGTACCCATGACAGTATCTTCATGTTGTTCCAAGTCCTCTGGGCAAGTTTGTGGCAGACCCATTTGCGATATTGATGACTCTGGACACAACGTGGTGGTGCAGGAGGTTGCGGTGGGCCAGTTTGTATTTGTATTAGGTCAGAATTGACAAAAGGAGGGGGAACAAACAATGGTATGGGTGCCCGAGTGGCTCCTGGTATCACGTGGGCTTTGAAATAGGTCAGAGGGATATAGGGGTAGAGACAGGTCCACCCTGAGCTGAAAGTCCAGAGATTGAGAGGCAAGTTTACCAGGCCAGATGACACACCTAAGAGTGGATCACACAGTCTTTCCCGGTGTCTATGTTCTAAAGAGTTATCTTGCAACTTCTCTGGGGAGAAGGCTGTTTTGTACCTGCTCTTGAGAACCTAGAGTCTGGACAGAGACCTCTGTGGCTTTGGACTTCTTAGTTGGTTGATCCTGCACAGAATGTTTCAAACAGGTGAGTTGTCACAAAATGGCGCTGCTGCCTGAACTTGTGTTACTTGGTGACACATCGAAAATCTGTCAACTTGAAGAGGGTGAGGGACTCCGACAAGGCCCTTCTTAGACCATCTGGGTTTGGTTCAGGTGACAATGTTCTGTGCCTGGTGACACACAAAGGGCCGGAAGGCTCAGAGTAGGCTCTCTAGGATGAAGAGTGTGGTGAACTTTTGTCGGTGCAAACCATCATAAACCATCAGATAATGCACTGGTGAAAGGCCTGGATCCCTTTGTGCGAGCTCCAGTGCATTGTACCAAACAGCATAGTAAAGGGCTTACTGAGCCCCTCCCGCACCTGGAACTTGCTGGGAAACTTAGTCGGCCGAGTACCAAGCTTCATTGTGAAGGTCTGCAAGCCTGAAGGGGCAACGGGTAGAATATATTCTCCCACCTCACCAGGTGCCAAAGATAGGCACTGTAAGAGAAGGACTCAAAAGCATGTAATGTAGTCACTGGTGCTCCTGGCACAGACCGTACAGGACAGAAATGTGCAAGTCGGAATCAGTGGTCTGTGAAAGGATGAGTAGCATCTGCATCTCAAATCATGGGGCATAAACGTGGTGGAAAACTCTGAAGAATATAAAACCAGGGAGAAAAGTCCTTGGGCTACCGTACAACACTCCTTTCCCATCCGTGCAGAGAAAAATACTGATGGGCAGGTCTTTCAGCATGCATAAAGGTGGAACGGGGCGGGGCATGACCGCAGCCACGCATGTGATTGACTCCCTTTTTGGTTTTTATAAATAATTTTACTACGTAGCATGCTTGGAATGTACTCATGGCAGAAACCATTTAATAGAGTTCCTAAATGTTTAAATGTTTGAGCAACTCCCCCTAGCAGATGGAAATCTGTCACAAATATTATACTGTACATATTAAAATGCAAACATGTCTTCCTCTAACTTTTGTTCTCATTCATGAAAGTTCACAGAATTACATATGGAACAAATCTGGACAAAAATGAACACTCCTGCCAAATATTGCAAAGTGTTACCAATGCTTTAATGCCCAAAATGATTACTGAGCAAAATATGCATTTTGCATTGCAATTTCTATAATGGCTAATAAATATAGTGAAGGTGAAAACTGAGCCACTGCTTTTGCAAAATTCTATCGCAAACGCCTTTTAACCCACTCCATGCATGAGCATAAAGTTTTCTAAAATAATTGTATGGCCCAGGGCCCAAAAACTGGAAAGAGTGGTGTACAACTATCTAAGGGTTCAAAAGTTATAAAGCATAAAGAAATGCATGTTTTTAGCTGTTTGCATTATTTTTTCCATTGGGGAAATGTGCAGTTGTTAGACAGGCATGCAGATCAAAAAACAAATCGATTCGGGAAATCAGTTTAGTAGTCAATAAAAAAAGTGGTCAAGAATGGGACGTCCCTGGCACCAAAATCTTTTATACATTACCCAGGATACACTGCTGGAGTAGAGGCTTTCAGTTTTGAAAATCCACAATTTAAAAATCACAATGTTCTTTTAAAAAAGTGCTTGCAATAATATAGAAGTGGTTAATGAACTATGTTTGAAAGTGCTGTGGATGTGGGGAGCACTAGAGATGTGGATTAGTGAACGTCCGAAGGGTGTGGATTGAGCTTTTTTCCTTGACATCATATTGTGCCATGTGGTTGTATTACTAGCGTGATTGAATGACAATTAAGAACGAGCAATAAGGTCTCGGAATTCCCTTGGCTTCCCTGCCCTGGATCCCATCAGCTTGTCGACCCTCGAGACACTCGCTCTTAACCTCTACTCTAGTTACTTTGACCTATTGGGATAGAGTTAATCGCAAGCATCGACTTATCACTCACCCCTCACCACTGAAACCAGTATTTCACAATCCATTGTGCACCCCTGGCCTGGTTAGCAAGGACTTTTTCAGCTGGAAGGAGGGCGGCCTGCATGATCTGGGTCACATATGACGGGAGATCTCCCCCCCTCACCTTCGACTAGTGCAAGACTACCTTTGCACTGCTGGAATCCGAGATATTCCATTATGCACAACGTAAGACACTGGGCATCCCATCCGGAGACCAGAAGAGAGGGCGGTAGGGATCTGAGGCCTTTTGAGAAGTTGCTGTTGTTCAATCTCTCCTGTCAAAGGGTCTCTAACATATACAGGCTTTTGGTGACGACATGGGGGAAGGAGGGGAGGTATATATGAAGAGTTGGGAGAAGGATTTGGGTTGCGTGATCCCAATAACATCATGGGAGATTATGTGGAGGAGGGCCTTTAGTGTGTCCACCTGTACCACCATATTCGAGAACTCTTACAAAATTCTTTATCGTTGGTATCTCACACCTGACCTCACCATTGGGCCCCCCACTCAGTATTATCTAACCACATGCTTACAGTGGCTAAACTATCTCTCAGCATTGGAAAAAGGCGGATGCTCCCTCGCTCAAAATGTGGTGGGCCAAAGTTTTGTAAATATGCGCCATGGAAAAGATCACTGCCACCCTCTCCAAATCTCTAATTAATTATAGGCCTGTATTGGATCTCTTTGAAACCTTTGTGACCTCTAATGACTATGGCCGGCAGATCCCAACAATGGAAATCATTGTTGCTACTGTAAATAAGAGTCACTGCGGTGGGGTGGATGGACGCTATCCTGAGATAGTTCTTCTCATGGTTCTGTGATTTTTTGGTTGGTGAGCTCCGAATCCATATGTGTACCTACTTTAGAGAGCTACAGACGATTTGGACGCCCCCTTTCAAGGCATGGGTTTCTTTCCTTTTCCTTTGGCACTCTAATTGTGCGCACACCAGAAATGATAATATGTATGTCTCGGCTCTTATGTAATACCTCTTCCTAACCGTTAATTGTCTGTTTGATTTGGCTCGTTTTTGCCTTCTTTGACACATTGAAAAACTCAATAAATGTACTATAAAAAACGTGCAATAAATGGAGAGCTTAGTCGGTAGGTGATGAATACATTGATTACATTTAAAAAGTGGGGGAAAAGAAATCAGATTGAGGGCTGAAGAGAATTAAAACACGCTTGCTCAGCAAAAGATAATGAGGAGAATTGGGGGACGGTAAATCTGGATAATAGAAGAAAACATTGGGAGTTTTTGGAAATTATGCATTACCACAGAGGCACGAGCCCATCCAGCATGTGTATTTAGGAGTAGTTTGAAATGGAACACGTGTTTCACATTGGCTGGGAAAACATCAATGTCCTGCATGTTGTGAAGATAGCAATTTCATGTTAGCTGTGTATGAAAAAACATAGCTAATATGTTTGGTGTATATTGCAGGTGTCTGTGCAGAGACAACGTAAGGTTATTTGGGCAACCAGAGATTTTTTCGGCAGAGAACCTCAATATAGGCATATAACGTGTACAGAAAAGACACTTCTAATAGAGCGGTTTTGAGTTAAGGAGGGAAGATGTGAAGAGTAGGAACTAAAGAAGTATGATGCGTTTTGAAGTGAAGTGGATTCCTCCTTTATGTAGGAAGAAAATGAAGGACTATTTAGCTAATCATCAACCTGTTTAATGAGATGTGTGAGACGTCAGCAAGGCACAAGGTTGTATTATTCTCAAAATCAGACATTTCATTAAACAAAAAAAAATGGGTTGGAAAAATGCCTCGATTCTACAGTGGAATTTTCGCTGCCTAAAAAACAAAACTAAGAATCTGTCTGTGTCAAGTAGAAAGCAATTTAAAAGTCGTCCTTGTGTCCAAATATTCTAAGCTGACCCTCACACTAGAAGCAAGACAAGTGACAAGGAAAATGTCTTGACTGGATACCATAAAAGAACACACAAAGATCAAGACGCATAAGTAGTAGACAAACAGATCAGATTAACTCAAAATTATTTATTCATTAAAAATTGAATTGCAAAAATATGAATTACCATCTTCAAAATCCATTTATATATCACTGTAACTTTGTGTTCAACTTTATCACGAGTACATCCACATCACACTAGTCATGCATCCTCTTATACGCTCAATCTCACCACACCATCAGTTGAAAACATTATACATACATCTGCCCTTTTTGTTTAACAGGGCTTCACACTGAATCGCATTACAACTCATTGCTTTCTACCAATTTGTCTATTGCTTAACAAGCAAAAAAGTCATCGACACGTGTTTCAGCCAGAATATATGAGCCCTTTATTGTGGCCCTTTGGTGCTCCAGCCTTCTTCAGGACAATATTGGACACTGTACTGTGTGCCACTGCTTAGACTCTTGTGTACTCGTGCCCATCTCGAAAGATTGTGCTGTGGACCTCACCTACTGTAATTTGTCATGCTCAGGCGACTGCCTCGCTTGAAAATGAACCCACTACTGAAGCTTAATTTTGCCTCATATATGGGCCGCTTCGCAGTCTTCTGGAATGTGGTTAAAGTTTGCTGTCTGTGTCAGGATTTTGTCTCTTTGTGTGCTCCGACACCCAGTGTCCGGGTCATGGGCACTCGATATGGCCTTCCCTTTCATCTCTCTTGTGACGCTGTTCCCAGGTCTCCATTGCGTCTCATCGGATGCACTTCAACCAGGGGATTCCTTGCAAATTTGGAACTCGCGGGCGCCCTCTTCAAACGCCCACGCAAATTGGAACCAGCAAAACGTGTTCACAATCAAAAGAATAACTCCAACAAAAATAACTTCCAAGGAAAGTCCCTTGGATACAGAGGGTGGTTCCCTTCACCTGGATTTGTAGGTAGGGTGGCAAAAAGTGTCTCTTTATCCAATAGTTCTTTTTGGGTCTTCGTACTGGGCTCACAAAGTTCTTGTTCAAATAATGAATTCTAAATCAGTCTTTCTTTAACTTAGTCAAACAATTTACATGACACTGTTTCTTTAATTTAATCAAACACTAAGTTCCATAACTTTTACAGATTGCCCGATATACATATACATGGGTTTTTCAGATCCGCTGGTATACTTTCCTGCCAGGTATCTTCCCACAATGTCTGAATCTTTAGAAAGCCAGGACTTTTTTTGCTTCACTGTTCTGTTGTCTAAATCACAGTAGCATATTTCCTGAAGTGCTGGACATAATTGCCTATTGTAACACTTGCTTTAGTTTTCCCCCACATTGGCATCTCATGCACCTGTACTTGCTTGTGGTTTGCTGTTGCACTTTGTCCTGCCACTATTTCTGCTATTTGGGTATTGGAAACAGATTAGACTTTGTCTGCATTCAACCGCACTTGTAAATTCTCTGTATTTCCAACCTCATAACGTTCAGTCATTTGTTTACAAGCATTTCTGTATGCCCTGGGGTCCCCAACAACTTGGGGCAGACACACTGGTCACTCACAGCGTCATCTCTTGGTGTACCTTTGTGACAAAGCCCCCTCACTGGATTGGCTTCTTACACAGCACGGACGTTCCGCCAGTGTTTCCTAGAGCTTTGCGATCACTTGCCGGCTTCCCCCTGTGGCCTGAACCGGAGAACCTTACTTTTACATTTTTGGGCTACCACCAGTGCCCATGTCAGCATCAGAATTACATACTCCTTTCTTTGTGACTCTGTTGGTAGTTCCTCTAGAATCCCTCACAGACCCAGGATGGCCATACCTCAGAAGCCCGTCAATTGTACTCCAAAGATCTCTTCCAGTGCTGACTGAACTCCCCTCCCCCCCCCCATCCTCCAGTATGATTGGATGGACAGGCTGTCACACCAAATGTGCTCCCATGTCCCCACTTCACCACATTCCCTCCAACACCTTTCTGGGACTGCCTGATATCATTTGTGCAGTCTCTCCGGGGTAAAATGCCATTGGGCCATCAACTTCGTCCATATTTCTTGTATTTGGATTGCCCTTGCTAGCTTGGGGATTGTGCCCATAGAACGGACCATTGCTCCCCCTAAACCGGGTGCCCAACTGCCGTCTCCCATCTCTCTAGGCACCACCATTTCTGATGTTCCTCCCCTGCTTTGATGGTACCATAGATTGCCCAGACAATGTGTTTATCCCCTGAATCCGTTGTGATATTTCTCAAAGTGGGTAAGCTCCCTGGTGGCGGCACTCTTAACAACGGGTTGAAGCAGCCAGTGTTTCAAATTAGACAGCAGAATGTCCCTCCTTCTCCTAACTCGAAGTCCTATCTACATTGGTTAATGAATTTCACTTCTTGCCCATTAATCATGTCCCTCAGCTTTCTGCAACCCCCCTCTTGCCGCTTGTCAAACTCTCCGCCCCTCATGCTCAGTCTAAATTGAGGATTTCTAAACAAGGGTGTCAGCGGGGAGGGGAAGGTGGTCAAGCCCGCCCGTCTCACCGATTTATCCGACACCTCACCCATTAGTGCCCCTATTTCGCTGCAATACATACTTGTTGGTCTGTCTTCCTTCTGTCGCCATAGGACCTTTTCCAACAGGGCCCCTGCCACTGCCGTGTCCATGGTTCTCCATACCTTCCCATTATCGTCCTTGAACCAGTTTCTAATCACTTTGACCTGTGCCGCCAGATAGTATACTCTGAAGTCTGACCTCGCCAGGCCTCCTTTGCTCCTCAAGGCTCTCATGACTTGTCTTGACACCCTGCTTTTTTGTGGTTACCTATGAATGTGTCACGCTCACCTGGTCTCCACTGGGGCGTAGCACGTAGTCGTATGACCGGGAACTGCACTGGTGTAGTTTTGATGGTATAGCAGTGTCCTCTCCCTTGTCTCCCCAGAAGGCGTTAGCCTGTAATGTTGAAACAAGAAGTTAGCTATGAGTGGGTTGGATTGGCCCCACTACCTGCCACCTCCTGGTGCCCGACTCCTCTCCTGCTCACCTATGAGTGAGGTGAGGTTGGCGCTCCGTCCTGCTTGACCTTCAGCAGGGGCGCGGTAGGCTCAGTCTTTCTCTGGGTGCAGTTACTTCCCTGTTCCAGAGTGCTGTTGCTGCTTTTTCGGAATGCTTGGATAATCAAGTGAGTCTCAGTAACAGTTTGGTATAGATGCTCATATTGTCCGAAGGCTTTAAACGGGTTTGTCTTTCTTACAGATGCAGTTTCGTGCGTCGTCCGGGAGACGATTCGGCCCTCCTCAGATGCTAAGCTGGTTGCCTCCAGGTGAGTATAGGTGCGAATTAGTGGCGCCTGATGACAGAGTAAATGTTCGTTTGTATGGTGCGCGACTAACCTGCTGTTTTTTCTGTTCCCCTTTTGCAGGCGCGGCGCAGCCCCAAGATGAAGAATGGAAGAACCGCTCAGAAGAAACCCAGAGGATGCAGAATCCCAGGTGAGTATCGGAATCTGCGTGGGAGTCCTTTTCCAACAGGGGCGGCGATCAGAGAACCAGCCGGAGATGAGACCGATGGCCGGAATTGCAGGTAAGGGCTTGTCACTGTAGTAACTCCTGTTCTTCACCTTGTCTTGTTCCAGGCACCGATGGATGGAAAGCACCAACGGGCGTGGCTGAAGCTCGAGGGCAGAGCAGACACGGTGAGCGTTACGTTGCAGGAGTGCAGAATAACGCGAAGCGTGTTCTGCTTGCAGGGTGTGGCTTATATAGCCTTGTAAGTAGTTCCAGGTAAAGTAGTACGTTTACCACACCCTGTCTCTCAGGAAAAATAGTCCCTCTGCCACACCCTGGATTAAACAGAAGACTCAGCCTCAAAGGCATTTTAAATAGTTCCATACGTTCAGCCCATTTCATGAGCCTGGCGCCTATGGCGCCAGGACTGAGTCCATGAGACTCTGGGGCACTTCCTTGAGGCCTGCCAAGTCCTTCTGGTTGGCGGGGACTGGGATGGGCCCAACAGCCCCAGGGGTTTTGGAGCACGCACCATGACAGAACGTCCCGGTGTATTTTTGCAATGACCGGCAGTAGGTGTTGGGAACCTGTATTGGGAGCACCATAAAGTGGTAAAGTAATTTCGGACGGATTACCATTTTCAAGACATTGGGCCTCATTCCGAGTATGGCGGTAAATAACACTAATTACCGCCATGGCGTAAATACCATGTAAGATGTGGTTGGAAGGCGCTATTTCCACCATATTCCGACTTCGCGTGCACGAGTATTCCGCCATGGCGGTAAACTCCCTTGCGGCATAGCGCAAAAGGTCCCGTCAAACCCCTTACCGCCATAAACCTAGACGTATTTAACACCATCGCCTTCGCTGGAATCCGTAATTAGCGGAGACCGTAATTTACGCTAACCGTAAATTACGGCCGCCGTTAAATACCGGAAACGGAAATAACGTCATCGCACAGGAACGGGAAGCATCACGGCGGCCATATTTAAAATCACAATCCATTGCAATCCTCTCCATACAGGACATACAGGACTCCATACAGGACTCAGATCGACCAAATATACTACAGAGAACAGCATCATGCCTAAAGTTCTGAAAAAGGGCGCTGCGCGCATCCGAAAAGAAAAATTCACCCAGGATGAGTTACAGGTCCTGGTCGACACTCTGCATGAACATGCAGATATCGTATTCTGCAGCGACATGCGTAGGCCCACCATCCTCAGAAAGAAGGAGATATGGGAGTTGGTCGCACAGAGGGTGAGCGCCGTTGGGAACACCCCCCGCAGCACAACGCATTGCCGCAAACGCTGGGATGACCTCCGTCTCAGGGTGCGGGCCATCCTGTCAGCAAACCGTCAGCAGGCCCTGGAGACAGGAGGAGGCCCAGGCTCACCCATTAAAATGATGCCCTGGGAGGAAACATGTGCGGAGATGATGGGCACAGAAGCCATCGAAGGTGTTGGCGAAATGGATTGCGGTGATCCCTCATCCGCTGATGCAGGTGAGTGTCATGAGTCCAAACAGTACATGCATCCCTAATGTAATTCACCGCAAAGGGCCGGCCAAAGAGTCACATCATGTTTGCTTCGTAGACCCCCCCCCCCCCTGCAACCATGTCGTAACAAGTGGGACCCAGGATGATGTCAGATGCAAGGCTGACACCCATATTGGCCATGCCACACAGAAAGCTGGTCAATGTCACTCACCACAGTACTCCGCCAACATGATTGACCCCGCCAACAGTATGCTTTTACCATCCAAGCCAAGTTCACTCACCGACCAAAAGATCACCAAGACGCTGCTCTCCCAATGTGTTACCATAGGCTTGAAGTCATGATGACCCCCAGATCATTGCTCAGGCTGTCTCTCTCTTGCCCCCCACAGGTAGCGGTCATGAAAGTGAGGAGCAGGAAGGCTCCCGGCCAAGTACCTCCCGGGACAGGGGCAGGGTACAGCGCATACCTGCTGGCAGACATAAGGCCCATACTACACCACCTGCTCCAGCAACCCCCATGGAGGGTACACAACCCCCACCCGCGCACCTGGACATGCCTGCAGTTCCGCCGGACACATGCCCCACGCTGCACCCTGAGGAATCCAGCATGTCAGGGGAGAATGCTGCCATGTGCCTCGTTAGTGTGCCAGACAGCCCCACATCCTATTCCGTGGTCAACGTGGAGGAGACCAATGACTACAGCCCTGAGTCACCATCGTACAGCCAGGTTGCACACAGCGACTCCGGGTCGAGTGATGGCCCAGGTCTCACAGGCGAAGGGGTAACACCTGTCTCACATCAGCCCACTTCCCCTGCCGAAACACCTGAGAGGCCTGCAGGCCCAATACCAAGCCTGCCAACCACATCCCCCACATCGGCCGCAGAAGCTGTGCACTCCCAGAACCTCACGGCCATGATAGAGGAGTTTCTCCGGGACAACCGGGAATCAGGGTTGGTGCATCACAATGACCTGCAGGCTCTGGGCGAGGTCATCACTACATGCACAAACCGGCTCTGTGAGGTGCTCGGCAGGATTGCTGATGCCCTGGAGGCAGCAACCCCCAGACCTCAGCCCCAGCAGGAGGAACCACCCTCCCAGTGCTCCTCCACGCAGACCAGCCAGGTCCGCAGGTCACAACGCACAATGCGAAAATGATACCCCAGGCTCGGGGAGTGCCCATTGACTATGAAGCCACACACATGTGGCCTATGTAGTATTGATGGGACCATTGTGGGGCTGTTGTGGGGGGAGGGTGAGGGGGGTGAGGGTGTGCATGGGAGTTGGGGGGGAGGGGGGTGAGGGTGTGCGTGGGAGTTGGGGGGGAGGGTGTGCGTGGGAGTTGGGGGTGAGGGGGGTGAGGGTGTGCGTGGGAGTTGGGGGGGAGGGGGGTGAGGGTGGAGGATTATTTGTACACGTTTTCACATGATTATACAATACACAGTTTGGTCTATCCTGGAAAACAGAGTGGACATTGATCATTGTGCATGTGTCTTTTAATGTCTCACAGTGCATGTAGTACATGTATCCCCACACCCAGTGCCCAATGTCCTGTCATCCTCACCCCCTCAGCTGACTTGTGACTCAGAAATATTGGTCAATCAATGCTTGTCGCACGTGACGTCCCTCCTGTGCATCGGCCCTGTGATGCTGTCCTGCCATTCCTTCCTCCTCCTCCTCCTCCTCCTCATCTGGTGGTAGCAGACCCACGTCAGGGGGCAGTGGCACGTTCCGATGGATGCACATGTTGTGCAGCATTGCACATGCCATGGTGATCTTGGGCACCTTCTCGTGGTTGTAGATGAGGGCCCCACCTGACCGGCTGAGGCAACGAAATCGTGCCTTCAAAAGGCCGAAGGTCTGCTCTATCACCACCCGTGTACGGGTATGAGATCTATTGTAGTCCTCCTCGTGCCTGTTTTGTGGGTTGCGGACCGGGGTCATGAGCCACGGCTTCAATGGGTAGCCAGCATCACCTGCATGAGAGTGGAATGAAGGTAAGTGTTCGTGCAATCATGGTGGAGAACTGTGCTAATCTGACATTGCAGCAGGTGTTCACTGGCCATGCACACATGTCCCAGGATACAGTAACCCCATTACATTGTACAATGGCGTTGACTGTCCCACCCGTATGCATCTCTCTACCCCCCCTTTACCACCCGGGTGGAGTATGCTGACAGCCTACTCACAGCCCCAATGGACTGCCATGGCCCATTCCGGTTACTCACCAAGCAGCCAGGTACGTCGTTCAGCATGTCGCTCCATGTAGCGTGGTAGTGTAGAGTTCCGCAGGACCAAGGAGTCATGAGTTGATCCGGGGTATCGGGCATTGCATTGTGTGATGGCTTTACTGGCATTACACACCATCTGGACGTTGATGGAGTGATATTGCTTGCGGTTGCGATACGGCACCTCCATGGCATGGGGAACCACCAATTCTACGTGGGTGCAGTCGATGGCACCTATGCAATTTGGCATGCCTGCAAGTGCATGGAAGGCAGCTTTGGTATCATATGTCTCCTGGGGAGTCCGGGGGAGGCATATGTAGTCCCTTCTGTGCTTGAGGAGGGCATCGAGCACTTGGATGAGTATCCGGGAAAATATGGGCTGTGAAATGCCATGCATGTGCCCCACTGTATGCTGGTAGGTCCCTGTGGCAAGGAAGTGGAGCACAGACACTACCTTTAGTAGAGGGGGGATGGCAGTGCTGATTTCTATTAGGCTCACTATGTCGTTATGTATCAGGGCCACTATGGTGGTTATGGTGTCCCGGTCAAGCCGGTACAGGGTGTGTATCTGCTCTGGTGTGAGGTTGAAGGGGGTGGGTCTGATGCGTGGAATTGGGGGCTGACGGCGTGGTAATGGTGGCTGCACCGGTAGGGCATGCTGGGCCTGTCTCTGCCTCCTTCTCCTCCTGTGTATCCTCTGTGGTGGGGGCTGTGGTTGCTGTGGTTGCTGTTGATGTTGTCGTAGTTGCTGCCTTGCAAGCAGGGCCTCCAGCTCCATGAATGCTGCGAGAATTGGTATCATCTTGGTGTGGGAGGGGGTGTGGTGTGTGGGTGTGCTCCTTTTGTGCTGTGCCTGACTATGGACTCCACCTGTGCTGATTGGGTGCACCTGTTCCTCTTTCTGGCACTGTTCAGGGTTGTTAACACCTTCTCTGCGAAACCGGTAATTACGCCATGGCGTTAAGGTACTTTGCGCCCTTGTGGAGCCCGTTTTTACCGTGTCCGCTTTACTTGGGATCAGCACTGGTTAACGCCTTAGCGTTATTTCCGACGTGGTGTCTCGGGCGCGCGACACGGGTCCGCTATTTACGCCGTCGTACTTTACGGCGGCGGTAATTACGGTGTGATGGGTCGGAATAGTCCACGGCGGAAAAGGGTGGCGGTATTACTTTACCGCCATCGTTTTTCCATTACTGCCGGACTCGGAATGAGGCCCATTGAACCTCCCCAGACATATTGATAGGGGTCACCAGTCGGCAAGCATCTTTTGGATTTTCTCTTGGCAAATGACGTGCCCATCGTACTAGTGATCATTACTCCTAGATATTTTATGGCTTTATTCACCCATCTATAGGTGAGGGCTTCCTGCAGAACCTGGACCAATACTGGCGGGACCGTCAAGTTCAGCACCTCTGATTTATGGGCGTTTATTTTTAAACCTGCCACCTCCCCAAATTGTTGCAGTAGCCGGTCCACCATCCCGAAGGTCTTTTCTGGGTCCATAATTATTAGCAGTAAATCATCCGCAAATGCTGCTACTTTATATTCTGCACACCCCCCCCACCAACCCCCACCCCAAAGGGGATCCAGTTTATTTCCCTATTGGACCGGATAGTGGCAAGGAGGGGCTCAAGGTGAATAGCATAGAATAGCAGGGAAAGAGGACACCCATGTTTCATGCCTCTTGAGACTGGGATGCTATCAAAGAGCTGGCCATTGATCACCAGGCGTAACCTGGGTTTACGATAGTTAGCTTTTGTCATTGCTAGAAATTTGGCCACAAATCACATCTCCATGGTGTGGAGGAGGAACTGGCAATCAACCCTATCAACCGCTTTTTCGGCATTCGGGGCTAGAATAAGGGACGGAATTCCGGATTTGCTGACCTTTTCAATGAGGTGGCTGACCCTTCGAGTGTTGTCGCAAGTCTGCCTGCCTTTTATAAAAACCAGACTGGTCCGGATCGATGAGCCTTGGGAGGAACCGCTCAAGTCAATTTCCCAGGATTTTTGTATACATTTTTGCATCTATAGTAATAAGATAAGCACGATCAGTCTATAGGATCTGCAATGGGTATTATCTTTCCCTGGCTTTGGCAACACCACCACCTTGTCTTCCTCCATAGATGGTGCAATTTCTCCCACGCCCCCAAAGGAGTTAAAGAGCTAGACCAGACACAGAATTAGAGTTTCCCTGTAGATTTTGTAAACGTTTGCTGAGGATCCGTCAGGGCCCAGCGCTTTTCCTCTTTGTAGACCTTGCTGTGGCAGTCCTAACTTCGCCCGGTGCGATGTCGCCTTCCAGCTCCTCCCTTTCTAGACTGGTTATTGTATTTACTGGTCATGAATCCAGGGATTCTGTTTAGGCCTGTTCTGTTGGGCATCTGTTTTATAAAGAGGAGTAGTATCTTGTGAACGCCTTCATAATGTCTTTCCTTACCCTCCTCTGTCTTCATTTTTAGTATAGTTCTAGATAGTCATTTTTTCTCCAGCATCCTTGCCAATAAGCTTTGATATAGTATCTCTGTATGATGTATGTCAGTGATCTCTAAGCTGCTTTTGTTTGCAGGACCTCAAGCTGGCCCCCTTATCAGCCGGTACTCCCTCTTGATCGTCCCAACTATTCCCACCATACGGGCAATTATTTGTTTTTCAGCTTACCCTCCAGTTCCGTTTCCAACAGCCTTATTTGTCTGTCTCGCCGAGTTTTCATGGCTGCAAGCATCCCCGTCAAGGTGGCTTCAAAAGCGTCCCATACCATTTGCTGGCTTGTACCTCGTGAGTTATTATTGTGAAAGAAGTCCACTATTTTGTCCCTTACCTCTCCCTTTGGATCCCGACGCCTGGGGCCGAGAAGCGAGGGAGAATCACCTGGGTGGAGTGTCCTTGAGTGTTAGGGAGAATTCTCTTATAAGGCTAATTTCCCAAACCTAGTGAGTCCCCCAGCAGCTTTGCTGGATTTTTGGGGTTCGTTTCTTTCTCCTGCTAAGAGTGAGACTCTTTTTCTCCCACTCTTAGGCATGATTTGAGGAACGTCTTTGACTTGGTATGTGCTTATGGGCTATGGGGTCTTTTACTCCATAGGGTATCATCTGTTTTGATATATGCGTTACACAGCACCCTCAGTGCAGTAACACGGTGTCATAGTGACCCCCAAACATAGACTCCATACCCTGGGACTGACTACTGTCTCCCAGGGCATGTAAAGTCACCATTGGCTTTATTAGTCCAAAATTGTGAACAGAACCAGTACAAACCATCATATTGTGGAAGTACTGGAAGGGGTTCATTAGATTGCCCCTGGGTCTGTTTCCAAGGGGGCACTATCCAGCCCCCCCCCCTTGTCGAGTTTCTAGCTGGTGGCAGTGGTTACCACGCAAAATATTCCACCGGAATATTTCCTATGGGATTTTCCCATTCATTTTAAACGCACCACTTTTTTGGTGCATTGTAAAGATACCGCCGGTTTATTAAATTAATATAAAAACGCTGGTTGGGTCTTTTTGCCAGAACTCTTTCACAAAATGGCGTACGTGTCCATTTCTGTAACTCCAACCAAGGTTGGGCCCTTTGTTCCACTTTTTGGCAGGCTTCTCCACAGAAGCCCTCCAACTGGTGCCACTCTGGGATTCACAGGATGTGTGGGTGAGGGAATTGGCACCCTGGACTGCGTTGCCTTAGCAACCCAAGTCGCACTCTGTCTTGATTGGCCCAGTGGTGAGCCGCCCGGCTCACCTCTTAGCATGTAATGAGTGACAGCTAGGCTGTTTGAATGGGGGTTTTTCTGCATAAAAGCAGGGCTTTTGGGACTGGAACTTCAGACGTTGCCACGGGACCTAAGAAATCCAAAGAGGGGAGAAGCTGAGCCATATGCAATGACGACACCACTGGTGGAGCCCTGCTGCAACAACCTCACCACTTCCCCGATGACAAGAGAAGATCTTCTGCTGCAAGAGTCTTCTCCCTCTGAGCTGGTGGGGACAACCAGTTCGACATTCGCCTTCCAGGACGCCCCTTGGTCGAATCGCCAAGCACCCAGCGGCCCGATAGCCAAGCTTCAGTCCACAGGGACCGCGAATAAAAGGAGCGCACCTTTTAGCCGAACGAACTCCGTGGCTGGTTTCATCCCTGGGCAGTGCAACGACTCCAAGTTTCCTCCTCGACGAGATCTTCTCTTCCCCTGGTCGAAACCACGAACTGCACCCGCTGCCAGGAACAACTGCCACCGCTGGAGCTTTCTCACTTTTAAAGGTACTGTGTTCCACCTGGACTCCCTTTCTACGGATTGCTAAAGGTGACCCGTAAATCCTTGGCTTTCCAACTGGGTTGGCCCCCAGACCTTCTAACTTTATCTTTCGCATCAAACCAACCTCTTTTGAACATTTAGCAAAGACTTTTAAACTGTGTGATCTTGGGCACATTTCGCCTGGCTCCATTTAAAGTGGCCCTGGCCTATGAACTTTGGCTCTACAGTAGACCCTGCCTTCACTAGCTTTATGTGGTCTTAGAAAAGTGTTGGGACCTGTTTTATTTTCATGACCTGTCTTTTTCTCTCCCTCTTACTTAATTATTGGAGTGCCATCTAGGGTAAGGGCTCGCATCTGTTTTACAAACAGTGGTGTTTTTGACCTAGACTGTCTAATAATTATTAAGGGAGGTGTGTATACTTTTTCTGATTGTGTTTGAACTTGCTTTGATCTATAGTGCTTAGTGTATTTTCTAAAGTGAGTGTTAAATAATTATATACTTTTGATACCAAGCTCTAGTCAGTGTTTGTTTGCTCCACTGTGTTTTTGGCCCTATTGTGTATGCTCTGTATACTGCCCTACTCATCTTGAGAGAGGTCCGACTGCTCTGCCACAGCTACCAGGTAAATCTGTGTGGTGCGGACTGCTACCAATTGGGTTTACTGCTTACTCATGTAGTCTTAATCTTTTTGCAGTGTTCTCCAAGGGAACTGCACAGGATTCTGCCTAACATTGAGGATTGGGAGTAGGGAACCCATGGGTAAGACATGGTATCCCCTTTTCCCATTGATGACCAACCTAACCTTCCCCTGACTTTTATGGGCTATTACAAGCCAGCCCCCCTCTTTTTTCCACACAGGACGTTTGACAGTACTGGGACAAGGAAGAGACGAATAGGAGTTATGCACACCAACATGTACAACTTTGGTACTGAGACGAGGAAGAGGGCCTCAGAGGAGTAACATTGCAAAGACCAGGCATGTCTTGTTAACAAGCCTAACTATAGCCAGGCAATTAATGGAAAGGACTCACACCTGCAACACCGTTACACAACTCAGGTGTATAAAAGGGGTGTGTGCAGGGAGCAGAGGAAGGCGAGACGCTGATGGGAGCTGTGAGGAGCTGTGCTACAGCCATAGAAGCACACTGAGGACCGAAGCAACAGAGGGTACGGGTGAATGTGAACTCGGAGCAGGAGCTCTGTTGTGTAGAGGCGAGGCAAAGGAGGGAGACCAGATGAGGGGTCATCCTGTCTTCCATTTAAAGGACTGCTCGTTCTCCTGTGGCGCTGCAAGAGCGTCTGAGGGGCAGAGAAACCCCCCCTGGAAAGAGGCCGCCAAGTTTATGGCCTGCGTGATACAGAAGAATACTTCAAAGTGAGCCGGTGAGTTTTTCAGGGCGAGAAACCCGGTGTTACTGTAACCCGCAAGTCACATAAAGGTTAACCGCTATTGTCAAAGAGGCCAGAAACTGGTACAAAGTAGTGGAGTGGTCGCGTGCCTTGTTAAAGGGAAGAACAAGTTACTTCTTACCTTGTAACGTTCTTTCGACGGGATGTTCCTCCGACGTATTCCTCATCTTAGATAGATATCTCCTTCCAGCTCTGCTGGCCTCGGAAATTTTTTTCTCTCTAGAGGGCGCTGCGCGTTGACGTCCTCCGAGTCGATGTCCCTCGACAGCCGCCGTATCGACGTCATCCTGCCTATAAAGGCTGCGCGCAGCGTCCGTTGCTCAGTTCCGTTTTGTAGCCCACAATAATACTTTCTGGACTAAACTAATCACCCTGAAGGAGCCTAAGCTGCAACAACAAGGGAAGTAGAACTGCGGGGATGGATGGGAGGGTCGATGAGGAATACGTCGGAGGAACATCCCGTCGAAAGAACGTTACAAGGTAAGAAGTAACTTGTTCTTCGAAGGGATTGTGTCCTCTGACGTATTCCTCATCTTAGATAGGCTCCCATAGCAGTATTCTATTATCGGAGGAGGGAGTACTGACTTCATGCTGTCTTCTATTGATGAATAGAATGCAGTACAGCCCTTCCAAACCTAGTCTCTTGACTGGAGGAGGAATCCAAATTGTAAAAAAGTGTAAAGGTATGGACAGACGACGATGTAGCGGCCGCACAGATGTCTTTAACCGGCACGCCTCTTTTGAGGGCCGATGAAGCTGCAATACCTCTGGTCGAATGAGCCCTAAGATTTTGAGGGGGCTCTTTCCCTGCCAGTTTATAACATTCCAGAATGGCTAGAATGATCCATCTGGAAATGGTCTGCTTAGTTATTGGTAACCCCAGCTTGTGACCTGCGTAACCTACAAACAGCTGGTCTGCCTATCTTATCCTGGCTAGTGTACTGATGTAAAAACTTAAAGCCCTCCTAGGGTCTAGCCTGTGTAATCTCTCTTCCTCTTTCCCCGGGTGAGGAGGAGGATAGAAAGATGGTAGGGTAATCTTCTGAGTGATATGGAATTCAGAAACCACCTTTGGGAGGAAATTAGGCTTCACTTGCAGGACAACTTTGTCTTTGTGAAATATTGTGTGAGGGGGTTTACAAGAAAGAGCTTGTAATTCGCTCACCCTTCTAGCAGATGTAAGTGCTATTAATAAAAAAGTTTTAAGGGTAAGGAATCTTAACGAACAAGAATGGAGAGGTTCGAAAGGTGTGCCCATCAGGAAAGTTAGTACTAAGTTTAAATCCCATAGGGGAACTTGGAATGGTATTGGGGGATAAACATTGGTTAGCCCCTTTAGAAACTGTATTACCAAGGGTAATTTGAAATAGGATGGTTCTTCCGCAGTATGCTTAAAGATGGATAGCGCCGCGAGATAGCCCTTAATGGTGCCAACTTGAAGGCCTGAATTTGCCAAATATAGTAGGAAGGACAAAACCATTGGTGTACCACATGAAAAAGGGTCGATATTCTGTTCTCTACACCAGCTGCAAAATCTGTTCCAACGGCAGCGGTATAAAGACTTTGTTGCTGGCCTCCTTGCCGAAAGCAACACCTCCATAACATCATCAGGGAGGTCCCAATCCTTGTACCTCAGCCTTTCAGAAGCCAAGCGTGAAGGTTGAGGGTTTTGATGTCTGGATGGAGAACCTGACCTCCCTTCTGTGAGAGTAGGTTCTCTCTGAGTGTAAGTCGAATTGGAGGGCAGATGGACAAGTCTGAAAGGTCCGGGTACCACGTTCTCCTGGCCCAATCCGGGGCAATTAGGATCATGGTTCGCCAGAATCTTCTCAACCTCCTGATCATTTGAGGAATGACAGGGACCGGTGGGAACGCGTACAGAAGCGGAAACTCCCAGTCCACTATGAACGCGTCTCCCAGAGCTCCTCTCGGGGGAAATTCCCTTGAGCAGAACAGGTCGCATTTCCTGTTTAGGCTAGTGGCGAACAGATCTACCTGAGGGGTTCCCCAAAGGGCGAAGATCTCTTGAAGGACTTCCTGAGCTAGCTCCCACTCGTGGGAGACTGTGTTCTGCCTGCTCAGAGCGTCCGCTGTCAAGTTCTTCTCTCCGGCTAGGTGAACTGCCGATAGAGAGATTCCTTCTCGGATTGCCCAAAACCAGAGCTGCATCGCCTCTCTGCACAGGGGTAGTGATCCTACGCCTCCTCTTTTGTTGAGGTAATGCATGGCCACCGTGTTGTCTGTCATTATCAGGACGTTCTTCCCTTGTACAGCTGGCAGGAACGCCTTCAGCGCAAGTCTGATGGCTCTCAGCTCTAACAGGTTGATATGTAGTCTGGACTCCGATGGA
Organism: Ambystoma mexicanum; assembly: GCF_040938575.1. NCBI lineage: Eukaryota > Metazoa > Chordata > Amphibia > Caudata > Ambystomatidae > Ambystoma > Ambystoma mexicanum. The sequence continues at coordinate 651,509,311 of NC_090936.1, forward strand.
GACCAACGACCGCTGATGGTCAAGTCGTTGGCGTGGGCTCCCCACCCCGTGAGTGAGGCATCCGTGACTACTGTTATCTCCGGCCAGGGTTGCCAAAACTGTTCTCCTTTCAGAATGTTCTCCTGACAGGCCCACCACTGAAGGTCTCGAGCCACCCTGCCGGGAACCTGAAGAAGATATGTCATTCTCCCTGAGAATTGTGACCACTGAGTCCTCAGTGCCCACTGGAGGGATCTCATTCTCAGGCGAGCCTCTGGCACTAGGAAAATGCAGGATGCCATGAGGCCTAGCAACCTCAAAAAGTCAAAGGCTGGGAGACGTTGGGCATGTTGGAACTTGGTAACCATCTGTAGAATATCTTGAGCCCTCACCTCTGGTGGCGAGGCTTTTCCCAGGGAAGTGTCCAGGATCGCTCCTATGAACTGGAGTCTCTGCGATGGTATCATTTGTGACTTCTTTAAATTGAGGGAGAAGCCCAGTCTGTGAAGGAAGTGGCACACGTGATTTAGCTGGATCTGAGCTTGTTCCAAAGAAACAGCCCTGATCAACCAATCGTCCAGGTAGGGGTAGACGTGAATCCCTTCCCTCCTTAGACTTGCAGCCACTACCGACATTAACTTGAAGACCCTCGGGGCAGAGGTCAGCCCAAATGGCAGCACTCGAAATTGATAGTGAGAGTTGCCAATTGCGAACCTCAGGTATTTCCTGTGTTTGAGATGGATAGGCACATGGAAATAAGCGTCCTGAAGGTCCAGAGATACCAACCAGTCCTGGAACTGAAGGGCCTGGAGGATCTGAGAAAGAGTGACCATCTTGAATTTGTCTTTCCTGAGGAATTTGTTCAATTCTCGCAAGTCTAAGATGGGTCTCAGTCCTCCGTCTTTCTTTGGAATGAGAAAGTAAGGGGAGTACCAGCCCTTGTTCCTCTCCTCTATAGGTACCGGTTCTATAGCACCTTTCTCTAGCAGGTCCAAAATTTCCTGCAAGAGGAGCGGATCTGGAGATTTCTGAGAGCTGATCCCCGGTGGATGACTCTGAGGTATACGTAGGAAAGGCAGGCAGTAACCTTGGGCAACTGTTTCCAATGCCCAAGCATCTGACGTGATAGCCTGCCATACCGCCAGATGTTGAGTCAACCTGCCTCCTACAGGTGTCCTGTGAGGGAAGTCCTCAGAGTGGTTTTGGGGCGGCTGATGCAGATGCCGATGGTAAAGAGGCACCTGCTGTTGCTGCGGCTTTTGAATATCTACCCCGTCCACCTCGGGTAGTTCTTCTTTGTCCCCTTTGAGCCGGTCGTCCTCTACCTCTTCCGAATGCGGAGTAGAAGCGAAAGGACTTGCCCCTCGCAGAGGTTCCTGTGGGACGAAAAGGAGTCTGACGGATTGCAGCTCCTAGGGATTTTGCTGCTGCTTTTGAAGTTTGCAGTTTCTCTAAACTGTCATCCGCCTTTTTCCCGAACAAAGAAGAGCCATCGAATGGCATGTTCAAGAGCCTGGCTTGCACATCTGGGGCAAAACCAGACTTTCTCAACCAAGCGAATCTCCTGGTTGATGTACTTGCCGCCATTGCTCTGCTGATACCGTCAGCCGAATCAATGCCCGTCTGGAGGGATTCGCACATAGCGTCTTTACCGTCCTGTATAATATTCAGGAACGCATCCCTTTCTTCTCCCTCCGGGATGCAGTCAGCCGCTGTAGAAGCACACTCCCAAAGTGTACGGCTGAACCTAGCAAGGGTCCAAGTAGCATTAACAGATTTTAACGCCATGCTACATGCTGAAAAGACTTTCTTTGCCATAGCATCATATTTTTTATCGTCCCTGTCCTGTGGGACGGTAGGATAAGCCGTTTTGACATCGGTAGAGGATGCTGCCTGTACCACCAGACTTTCTGGGGATGGGTGTTTAGACAAACACTCCGGGTCTGTAGAAGATACCCTGTACTTTGTAGACAGTTTTTTATTTACTGCTGGTACTACATCTGGGGTTTCCCAGTTTGTCATGATCTTCCTCTGAAGAGCTTTATGAAAAGGCACCACAGGATCCTCCTGTGGGCCTTTGTCAAGAATATCCGTGAGGTCATCTTGTTGGAAAGATTCTGAAGGTGCAGACCACCCCATGAACTCTGTGATCCTGGCCATTAAGGCTCTATAGGGGGTTTCAGCATGCTCCCCCGGGTCTGGCCTAGCAAACTCCACCTCAGGGGAAGTGTCTAACCCACTTGCCTCATGTAAGGAATCATGAAGATCCTTTAACCTGCGTTCTTCAGAGGAAATTTCCTCTCTAATTGGGGTTACAGGTCCCTGCAACTCAAATGTGTCTTCCTGTTCAGACAATTCACCCTCTTCCAAAATTGAGGACGTATTTCTCAATTGTTCTGAACTCATAAAGGGAGTAAATCCCATTTCCAAGGCAGAGGGAGCCGAACTTGTCATTATCGGCCTCGAAAACGTCGATGTCGTCGACGCCGACGTCGAAGGCTTCGAGCGTGGCGTCGAAAACAAAGGCGGAGGCCTCGACGACCTCGACAGAATTGGAATTCTACTCGACAATCTCGAAGCCATCGACGTCGAGGACCTGGGGATAGTCACTGGGTGTGTCGTAACCGTGACTTTTCTTGGCGTCGATGCCGGTGTCGAAGCTGGCGTCGAGTCGACAGACCTGTGTGTCGAAGGTCCCTTCGACAACGGCGTCGAAGACATCGACCTCGACGGAACCTTCGAGGAAGGTTTGGAGGTCATAGTCCTACTCGAGGGTTCGAGACGCGCTCGAGAGGTTTCCTTCGCCGGGTACTGCGACTCGCGGCGTTTTTGACCTTTGGGTCTTTCGACCAGAGCATCGCTCTCGGCAGTCTTCGAGGGGGTCGAGGCCGCTTTCTCGAAGACGCTCATCATATTTTTGCGGAATTCCTCCCATTCAGCCCGGGAACTATGTTTCGTGGGGCAAGGGATTCTTTTTGGCGAAACAGAGGAAGAGGAAGACGAAGAAGGGGATCTTCGACGTCTCCTCTTCGAGTGCTTCGATCTCGAGGAGTGATGAGACCCACTCCGAGACCTGGAGCGCGAATGGTGACGAGGAGACGAGTGTCTCGACTTCGTCAACGAAGAAGAAGCTTTAAAAGTCTTAACTTTCTCCAGCTTCCCCCTACGCTCCTTCAGGGCCTTAGCCGTCATGGACATACAGTCCTCGCATTCCAAACAATGGTGTTCAGCTCCCAAACACCACAGACAAACTCTGTGAGGGTCAGTCAGCGACATCTTTTTCCCACAATCTCGGCATTTTTTGAAGCCGGATCGAGGAGTTGTCGGTTCCGACGAGGAAGCCATCGAGTACGGATCAAATAACTCGAAGTAAATAGGATTAATCTGACAAGAACTGAGCAACGGTATTCCGAGGCACTGAGTAAGCGCGGAAAAACGGAACTGAACAACGGACGCTGCACGCGGCCTTTATAGGCAGGATGACGTCGATACGGCGGCTGTCGAGGGACATCGACTCGGAGGACGTCGACGCGCAGCGCCCTCTAGAGAGAAAAAATGTTCCGAGGCCAGCAGAGCTGGAAGGAGATATCTATCTAAGATGAGGAATACGTCGGAGGACACAATCCCTTCGAAGAACAAGTTACTTTCTTACCTTGTAACGTTTTTTCGATGGGATGTTCCTCCGACGGATTCCTTATCTTTGATGTTATCCATTCCAGCTTGCTGGCCTCAGAATTTTTTTCAGTAGACGGCGCTGCGCGTCGACGTCCCTTGAGTCGGTGTCCCTCGACAGACTCCGTATCAGCGCTGATGTCATCGTGCGTATAAATACACTAGCGCAGCGTCCGTTCCTCAGTTCCGTTTTGAAGCTTAAATGTTCTTTGCATGAATTGGTTATTAACCTTGAAGGAGCGTAAACTGCAACTACAAGGGAAGTTTTACTGCGGGGATGGATGGGAGGGGCGATGAGGAATACGTCGGAGGAACATCCCATCGAAAGAACGTTACAAGCTAAGAAAGTAACTTGTTCTTCAAAGGGATTGTGTTCTCCGACAGATTCCTCATCTTTGATAGACTCCCATAGCAGTAGTGTAAAGAGGAGGTGGGAGTAAAAATTAAATATTTCCCTTTAAGAATGTACAGAATGCAACACAGCTTTCCCAAATCTTGTCTCCTGGCTAGAGGAGGAATCCAGGCTGTAAAATGTTGTAAAGGTATGTGCGGACGACCATGTGGCAGCCGCACATATGTCTCTAATTAGAACCCCTCTTTAAAGAGCCGAAGAGGCTGCAATACCCCAGGTTGAATGAGCCCTAAGATGTTGAGAGGGTTCTTTTCCTGCCAATTTGTAACATTCTAGAATGGTTAAAATGATCCACCTTGAAATGGTCAGTTTCGTGATTGGCAATCCTAATTTGTGCCCTGCGTATCCTACAAACAATTGGTCTGCTTGCCTTATCCTAGGAAGTCTGCTAATATAAAATCTCAAGGCACGCCTTGGATCCAGCCTGTGTAACCTCTCTTCCTCTTTCCGTGGGTGGGGAGGAGGATAGAACGAAGGTAGGGTTATTTTCTGAGTAATGTGGAATTCAGAGACCACCTTTGTGAGATAATTAGTCTTCACTTGTAAAACCACCTTGTCTTTATGTAAGATTGTATGAGGAGGTTTGCAAGATAGAGCTTGTAATTCGCTCACTCTTCTGGCAGATGTTAGAGCCACTAGAAAGACTGTTTTAAGAGTGAGAAATCTTAATGAACAGGAATGGAGTGGTTCAAAAGGAGTACCCATCAGAAATTTTAAGACTAGATTTAGGTCCCACAATGGAACTTGAAAATGCTTTGGGGGATAAACATTAGTTAACCCTTTCAGAAATTGGATTACCAAGGGTAATTTGAAATATGAAGGCTCCTCAGCAGTACACTTAGAGATTGACAGCGCTGCGAGATAGCCCTTGATTGTACCAATTTGGAGACCTGAATTTGCCAAGTAAAGCAAGAACGATAACACCATCGGTGTATTGCATGAAAAGGGTTCAATATTATTTTCTCTACACCAGCTGCAAAATTTTTTCCACCGGCAGCGGTATAAAGTTTTTGTTGCTGGCCTTCTGGCCGAAAGAAACACCTCCATGATGTCATTCGGGAGATCCCAATCCTTGTATCTCAACCTTTCAGAAACCAAGCGTGAAGGTTGAGGGTTCTGATGTCTGGATGGAGAACCTGACCCACCTCCGTCGAGAGAAGGTCCTCGCTTTGCAGAAGACAAATTGGAGGGCAGATGGACATGTCCAGAAGGTCCGGGTACCACGTTCTCCTGGCCCAATCCGGGGCAATTAGGATCATGGCTTTCCGGAATCTTCTAAACCTCCTGATCATTTAAGGAATGACAGGGACTGAAGGAAACGCGTACAGGAGTGGAAACTCCCAGTCCACTGCAAATGCGTCTCCTAGAGCTCCTCTCGGGGGAAATTCCCTTGAACAGAACTGATCGCACTTCCTGTTGATGCTGGTGGCGAACAGATCCACCTCAGGGGTTCCCAAAAGGGTGAAGATCTCTTGAAGGACTTCCTGAGCTAGCTCCCACTCGTGGGAAACTGCTCTACCTGCTCAGAGCGTCCGCCGTCAAGTTCTTCTCTCCGGCTAGGTGAACTGCCGATAGAGAGATTCCTTCTTGAATTGCCCAAAACCAGAGCTGCATTGCCTCTCTGCACAGTGGCAGTGACCCTACGCCGCCTCTTTTGTTGAGGTAGTGTATCGCCACTGTGTTGTCCGTCATTATCGGGACATTCTTTCCCTGTACTGATGGCAGAAAAGCTTTCAGCGCTAGTCTGATTTCTCTCAGCTTCAACAGGTTTATGTGTAGTTTGGACTCCGATGGAGACCAACGACTGCTGATGGTCAAGTCGTTGGCATGGGCTCCCCACCCTGTGAGTGAGGCATCCGTGACTACTGTTATCTGCGGCTATGGTTGCCAAAACTGTTCTCCTTTCAAGATATTCTCCCAACAGGCCCACCACTGAAGGCCTCGAGCTACTCTGTGCGGGACTTGAAGGAGATCTGACATTCTTCCTGAGAATTGCGACCATTGGGTTCTTAGTGCCCACTGGAGGGATCTCATTCTCTGGCACTAGGAAGATGCAGGATGCCATGAGGCCTAGCAACCTCAAAAAGTCGAAGGCTGGTAGACGTTGGGCATTTTTAAACTTGGTGACCACCTGTAGAATATCTTGAGCCCTAACCTCTGATGGCGAGGCTTTTCCCACGGAAGTGTTCAGGACTGCTTCAATGAACTGGAGTCTCTGTGATGGTATCATCTGTGACTTCTTTAAGTTGAGGGAGAAGCCCAGCTTGTGAAGGAAGTGGCAGACATAATCTAGCTGGATCTGAGCTTGTTCCGAAGATACTGCTCTGATCAACCAATCGTCCAGGTAGGGGTAGACGTGGATCCCTTCCCTCCTTAGACTTGCAGCCACTACTGACATTAGCTTGGTAAAGACCTTCGGGGCGGAGGTCAGCCCAAATGGCAGAACTCGAAATTGATAGTGAGAGTTGCCAATTGCAAACCAACCAGTCCTGAAGCTGGAGGGCCTGAAGGATCTGAGAAAGAGTTACCATCTTGAACTTGTCTTTCCTGAGGAATTTGTTCAATTCTCGCAAGTCCAAGATTGGTCTCAGTCCTCCGTCCTTCTTCGGTACTAGGAAGTAGGGGGAATACCAACCCTTGTTCCTCTCCGCTACGGGTACCGTTCTACGGTTCTATGGCACCCTTCCCTAGCAGGTCTACAATCTCCTGCACAAGGAGCGGGTCTGGAAACTTCAAAGAGTTGTTCCCCAATGGACGACTCTGAGGAATGTGTAGGAAGGGCAGGCAGTAACGTTGGGAAACTGTCTCCAATGCCCAAGCATCTGACGTAATAGCCTGCCATTCTGCCAGATGTTGAGTTAACCTGCCCCTTACTGGTGTCTTGTGAGGGGAGACCTCAGAGGGGTTTAGAAGCTGCTGACGCAGAGGCCGAGGGTAAAGTGGCACCTGCTGAGGCTTTTGTACCTTTTCCCCGTCCGTCATGGGTGAATCATCTCTGACCCCTTTGAGCTGGCTGTCCTCTGCCTTTTCCGAATGCGGAGTAAAAGCAAAAGGACCTACCCCTCCAGGAAGCTCCTGAGGGACGATTTGGAGTCTGCCGGATTGCAGCCCCAAAGGATTTTGCTGCTGCCTTGGATGTCTAATCTCTCCAGGCTGTCATCAGCCTTTTTTTGAAATAAAGAAGTGCCGTCAAAGGGCATGTTCAGAAGTCTGGCCTGTACGTCTGGAGCAAAACCAGACTTCCGCAACCAAGCAAATCTGCGGATTGTGGTACTTGCCGCCATGGCCCTGCTGATGCTGTCAGCAGAATCAATGCCTGTTTGGAGGGACTCGCACATTGCATCCTTTCCATCCCTGATGATGTTTAAGAATGCATCCCTTTCTTCTCCTTCTGGGAGACAGTCAGCTGCAGATGAAGCTCACTCCCAAAGCGTGTGGCTGAATCTAGCTAGCGTGTAAGTGGCGTTAATCGACTTAAGCGCCATGCTAAATACGGAAAAGACTTTTTTTACATGGCATCAAATCTTATCATCCCTGTCCTGTGGAATAGTAGGGTATGCCGACCTACTGTTAGGTAAAGTTGCTGCTTATACAACTAAACTCTCTGGAGTTGGACACTTGCTCAGATATTCAGGATCTGAAGCTGATACCCTGTATTTAGCATAACGTTTTTTATTTACTGCAGGGATAACTTCAGGAGCTTCCCAATTTGCAGAAATGTTCCTTTGCAGAGCAGTATGAAAAGGAACAGGATCCTCCTGTGGACCTTTATCTAAAATATCAGTAAGGTCATCCTGCTGAAAAGAAGGTGTAGACCACCCCATGAATTCAATTATTCTAGCCATCAGAATCCTATACGGAGTCTCAGCATGTTCTCTAGGGTCTGGTTTGGCAAACTACTTCTGGAGAAGTATCTAAACCACTTGCCTCATGTAGAGAGTCCTGAAGGTCTTTTAACCTGTTTTCCTCAGAGAATAATTCCTCTGGCATGGGTATTGTAGTCCTTTGTAAACCAAAGGGTCTCTCATGGTCGGAATCCTCCCCTTCCTCATATATAGAGGACAAGGCTCTAAAGTAGTCAGATCTAGGATATGGTTTAAAACCCATTTCTAGAGCAGAGGGAGCCAAATTGGTTGTCACTGGCTGAGAAAATGTCAATGTTGTCGATGTGGAAGTCAAAGGCTTCAACAATCCTGAAAAAGGGGTCGGAAAAGTTTGAAGTGCCCTCGATGCACTTGAGAGGATCGGAATCCTACTCGGCGTCGTCGAGATTGTCGATGGCATCCTCGACGTCCTGGTCGAAGCTCTCGACACCTCTACTGTCCGAGACGTAGTGACAGTTGTAGATTTGTCCTTTGTCGAGGACCCTTCGACAAAGCCGTCGATGATGCAGATTTGAGAGTCGAAGAAACCTTAGACGACGGCGTCAATGACGCGGTCTTACTGTTTTCACTCGAGGGTTCATGACGCTCTCGAGTAGTTTCTCTCGCTCGCAGCGTTTTGATCTTTTGGGTTTTTCACCCATGGTATCACCTTTAGACGTCTCCCAGGGGGTCGAGGCCGCTTTCTCGAAAACGCTAAGCTTTTTTTTACGTAATTCCTCCCAATTAGCGGGAGAGCTGTGTTTCGTGGGGCAGGTGATCCTTTCTGGGGAGGTAGAGGAAGAATAAGAAGAGGGAGATCTACAACGCCTCTTCTTAGAGTGTGTTGATCTCGAAGACTGATGAGAACCGCTTGAGATCGAACAGGAATGTTTCTTTTGTCGACGAGGAGACGAATGTCTCGACTCAGCCGGAGAAACTTTCGAGGAAGTAGAAGTTTTAAAGCTCTTACCTATTTCTAACTTCCCCTTACGCTCCTTCAAGGCTTTCGCCGTCATGGACATACAGTCCTCGCATTCCGAACAGTGATGCTCTGATCCCAGGCACCACAAACAGATCCTGTGAGGATCCGTTAACGACATTTTCTTCCCACATTCACGACATTTTTTGAAACCGGACCATGGAGTCGATGGTTCGGATGAAGAAGCCATCGTATTAAGGTAATAATCTTCGAAGAATAAGAAGGTTTTTCCTGAAGAAAGGAACTAAGCGTCACGTTTCTGAGCCCCACAAAGCGCGGAAAAACTGAAATGAGCAACGGATGCTGCGCGAGTCTATTTATACGCACGATGACGTTGGCGCTGATAAAAGAGGCTGTCGAGGGACATCGACGCGCAGCGCCCTCTACTGAAAAGTTTTTCGAGGCCAGCAAGCTGGAATGGATAACATCAAAGATAAGGAATACAACGGAGGACACAATCCCTTCGAAAAGCATTTTTTTCAAAAGTCTCAGAACAATATGAATCCTTCCTTTCTGAACTAATTAAGTTTGGTGAAGTGGTCGCGAACTTTAAAGGAACATTTTCGAAAGTCTTCAACAAAGGAATAAAAGTATTGAAAAGCAACGCACATTGAATACGGAGTTAAAAGGAAAGGCTGACATTAAAACAGACCAGGAAAAAGCTGAATGCTGAATGTATGTTGCACAACAAATGAACTCAGAAATGAAAGCATATTGAATAACTAAAATGTAAATTTAACATTGAAGCGAACCAGTAAAATGCTGACTACTGAATGAAGCTGAATATAAGGCACGTTTACTTTTTTTATTTGTAAGGCGCAGCCAAAGTGGCTCAGAGGCATACAGGCGCCAAAGAACTTTAGCCCCTAACCAGTGATTATAGACAGCTAAGGGAGGACAGAAATCTATGAGGTGTGCTTATCTGAAAAGGTATGTTTTAAGTTTTTTCTTGCAACAGTCCAGTGACGTGCAACTTTTGAGCTCAGAAGGCATGGCATTCCAGTAGTCAGGGGCAGCCACCCAGAAAGCACTCTTTTTAACCATGACCAGATTAGCTCTGGGGACTTCTAGAAGTTTTTGGTTATTTGATCGCAAAGTTCTAGTTACCGGTTCTTTGTTGAGTCCGAGAGCCATGTATACTGGGTATTGCCCTGCCAAACATTTGTAGGTAATAGTAAGTAGCCTGAACTCAATCCTAGCCTCTATGGGGAGCCAAATGGAGACGTCTCTGAGTACTGGACACATGCTCGCATTTCCTCATCCCGGTGATGGCTCTGATAGTGCTATTTTGTACTACTTGTAGTTTTGCTAGTTCCCCTTTTCCAATACTCACCAGAAGGCTACTACAATAGTCAATTTTGGATGAAATAATTGCTCGAGCTACTGTTTCCCCACTCTTTTGGGACAAAAATGGGCGGATATGTGAGAACAGTCTGATATAATAAGCTGAGGACGAGATCGACTATTCACTTGGGCTTTCATGCAGAGCGTCTGATCGAATAGGTCTCCAAGTGTTTTTATCATCTCTTTTGTGGGAATATCAAGATCTGCAATTTGCAAACTTTTGTATTCTCCATTCGCCTTATTCAATCTAGGCCTGGAGCTCAAGATCACCAGTTCAGTTTGTTCATGGTTCGGAGCCAACCCACTCATTTACATTCAATTCTGAATGAGGTCATAGATTTTCTTGACCGACTTGGCATTTTCCTCATAGTTGCCCGTCAGAGTGATGAGGCATTGAGTGACATTCGCATAGTTTGAGAAGCAGATCTTTTTTTCCTCAATCATCTAGAATAGTGGTGTAGTAAAAATATTATATAGAGCTGGCAACAGACACATGCTCTGTGGGACTCCAAATCTCAGCGGGACTGGCTGAGACTCTGCTTTGTTGTTACAGAACCTCATAGTTCTATTTCCTAAAAATGACTGCATCCAGGACACTACTTGATCACTAAAGTTGGCCATTTCTAGCAATCTAGTTAACAGTAATGGATGATCTACTAAATCAAATGCGGCCGACAAATCCAATGCCATCAGAAGCATGGTTTGGCCTTTGTTGATCTAAGTCAGCATGTTGGATTTTAAAAACAATAACGCCGATTCTGTACTAAAACCTGGTCGGAAGCCAGACTGCCAATTATTGAGAATGGTGTGGCTTTTTATGTGATTCAGTACTTGTTCATAAACCACCCTATCCAGTATTCTAAGTAGGAATGGGGAATTGGTTATGGGCCTATAATTGGTAGCGATTGAAGGATCAAGGCCCTGCTTTTTGAGCAAGGGGGTAATCCACGCTCCCTTCAAGCTTGTAGGACCATGGACTTCCTTATGGAGGCATTAACAATTTTAGTGATGGTACTAATCAGTAGTTCCGAGCATGCCTCAATGGATGTGGCTGGAAAGATATCCCCTTTACACGATGATGGTCTAAGTTTAAGCAGAATGATTTGAAGTTCATCCTCTGTGATGCTCCTAAAATTAAAGACTGGGATTCCCAGGTGGTCTCAGATTTCGACTTCATTTGCTTCTCCCTCATTGGAACTGATATACTGAGAATCTCGGGTTTTTGCTTTCTGAATATGAGTTTTGATTTGTTCTACTTTATCCATCATTGCTTTTTGGATGCAGGGACACCAATTAGAATCGTTACAAATATTTTCCTGAGAGTTAGAAGGTGGTTTCTCCATTTCCTTCAGGATTGTGAAGATTTGCTTGGAATCATGATGTGCCGCAGAAATCTGTAGATCATAAGATTCTTTCTTGGCTTTAATAACAGCCATTTTATATTTCTTAGCAGAGAAAGTATAGGTAAGTTTATCCTCTTCGGCCTTGGAGGTTTTCCAGCGATAAAAATCATTCCTTTTGCAATTTCTTCTGAGAACCAGGCATTTTGGGGATGACTACTCACTTTCCTGCGTTTTAATGGGGCCAGTGTGTTTGATGCGTTTTCTAAAGCATACAGAAGGGTATTTGTCAGATCTTCTGTGCAAGTTTGCAAGAAAGGGCTATTCTGGGTAGGGCGAAATCCACTCCTTAACTGACTGTGGGTTAATTACAATTATTTTATTAATGTGTTACAGTTTATAAATAAACTTTTCACATATAGTATAAATCATAAACATAATACATTTATAATCCATATAGAAATATTTTAAATATATCAAAATTTAATTCATCATACCTAATAAAAGCAGTTTACTTCCTTACTTAATTATTAACTTAATCCGGGGGTACTCTATGTAACCGACACCAAATACCCAGCACTACCATACAATTTAAATCAAAATGCCAAGCAGATTCTCGATCACTAACCAAACGTTATACATTGCAATAAAAATCTTCAAATTAGAAGCAACGACATTGCACCACCAGAAGGTTGCCTCCCTTACATATTCGATATCATGTACATATTTATCATAATATCTTATACATACTCGTCAGTTTAGGGCAACTAGTCAGTAGATGTTTCCCTGTCTCCACAATTTTTTTTTATCCTTACACAGCCGACAGTAGCAATCAGCAATAGGTTAGAAACCCTCTGCCGACCCCGCCTGCCCGGCTAACTATCGCCCAATCTCCATCACTCCCTTCCTGGGCAAGCTCCTGGAGAAACTGGCCATCTCCCAGCTCAATCTCCACACTGAATCTGTTGGTTGTTTTCATGACCATCAGTCTGGCTTCAGATCTGCCAGAAGCATGGAAACTGCTCTCCTGAACATCCGTGAAGACCTGCTGACCAACCTTGACTAACACCCCGTCCGTTCTTATCTTGCTTGATCTCTCTTCTGCCTTTGACACGGTCAACCATGCCATCCTGCTCAACTGTCTCTGTGATAACCTGGGCATCACTGGGCAGGCTCTGGCGTGGCTGACTTCTTTCCTCTCCGACCGACACTCCCAGGTCCAACTTGGGTCCTTCCTCTCCGACATCTTTTTCTCTACCTGTGGTGTCCCCCAGGGATCCAACCCCTCTCCCTGGCTGTTCAACCAATACCTGGCACTCCTTGCCCACCGCATCGCTGCTCTCTGTCCCAACTTTCAGTGCTATGCAGATGATACCCAGCTCATTTTTAGGCTACCCTCGGCCTCCTCCTCCTCTACTTCCCTCATCTCTGTCTGTCTGCCATCCAGGAATGGTCTGCCGCCAACGACCTCTGCCTTAATGCCAGTAAGACTGAGATTCTACTCATCGGCACACCCACTCCCTCCTTCCCTGCAGCTCTCTGGCCACCCTCTCTTGGCCCTCCTCACACCTGCAAGTCTAAAAACCTCTGGGTCATCTTCGACTCTGCACTCTCCTTCTCCCCTCACATCTCCGATGTCTCCAAGAAGTCACACTACCAGCTGCACCTCATCAGAGGTATTCTTCCTTTCCTCTCATTCCCCCAGAAGCTCACGGTCTCCAGAGCCCTGGTTCTCTCTAAGCTGGACTATTGTAAGAGCCTCTATCTAAATCTGCCTGCCTCCACTCTCCGCCCTCTGCAACTTATCCAGAACAGGACTGCAAGACTTGTCCTTGGCCTCAAGCCCAGGGATCGTATCTCCAGGAATGAAATCTCTGCACTGGCACCCAGTGGCTGCGAGGATTAAGTTCAAAACCATCTGCATTGTACACAAGGCCTTCACCTTCAACTCTCTCTTCCTAAATATCTTCCTTCTTGAGCTCTTCGCTCATCTGCCTCCAACTCCCTCAGGGTCAGTCGCATCTCCAAGCAACAATTTGGTGGCAGATCACTCTCTTCGGCAGGGGCCTCTCTCTGGAACAGCCTTCCTGCTTCCCTGAAACTCGAGGAGAAACATCTCCGGTTCCAGAAGCACCTCAAAACCTTCCTCTTTGCTTCTGCTTTCTCTCCTCCCCTCCCCTGCTGAATTCCTGACTGAAATTGCACTGGGTACTTGGCCACCCTTTCTGATCTCTGGCCCAGGCCCCGTCAATTGCCCACCTGCACTGCCTCCCTGGCAACCCCTGCACCTGGGGACCGTTTTCTGTATCCCTACAGTCCCCCTACCAGTACTTATGTCTGCACTCCCTTGCACTTGCCACTAGCTGGTTGTTTTATTTGTTTTATTTATCTTATTTATTCCACTTCCCATGTACTGCACTTTCCCCTCTCCCTTGCCCCCAGCACTTTCCTCCCCCCCCCTTCCCATGCACTTGCACGATCTGAAAGACACCTGGCCTAGTAGGATCGTTGTCTGTCCTCCCTTTGTCCCCCCCCCCTTGCCTCGTCGCGCCTTGAAACACTTGTGTATAGGCGCGTTATGAATGCCATATCATATCTTACTTACTGTACCAGTGATTGCCAAGACTGGGAGCTGATTAATCCTAACTAATAGAATGAATCGTCTAAGTCTTAACGCTGGCCATGAGTTAAGATATTGCTGTGGTTTTTTGTGTGTGTATAACATACTGCACAAACTGATATTTGAGACCTTCTAGTCGGGCATCATTTTCTATCCAGTCCCCTAAATCAACTTTCCTTGCTAGGGCAGATTGTACTGCAGGACAATATTCTCCCGCTCGCTTACTCCAGTTTATTTCGTCTAGGTACTTATCTATATTTTCCTTAAAAAGAGACTTCTTAGACTCCTTTATAAGTTCCTGTCGCATAAATATTAGCAACTGATTACTAGAAGTAGTCATTATCTTCATAAATAATTCAGCCCTTCTTTTTAATACCAAAGATTTCAATAAGTGCTGCAGCCCCAATTCCAGCCTAAGAATAGCCATAGGTATACAGGTAGGAGGCCCAAAATCTTTTTCCAGCATTTGCCCTCAACTACCTGTAACCGCTTGAGATCGATTACCTGCAGGGCTTCGAGACCATAAACCATCATTTGTGCAAGTACTTGTTGCTACAATAGTCGGGCAGCCCAGATTGTAAAACCCCCATGTGTAAAATGATAGACAAGGGCCGTGATTTGGGCGGCTTTAACCTTTCTGGCTTGTATGCATAATCAATAGTCATTAACCTTTTCAAAGTCAATGCCAAGGTACTTATAACTAGGTGTATACAGTATCTCTAAATCTTGGGGGGGGGGGGGGAGCATGCCTGAGCTCATGGGGTAAGACGTGCTGGCGTAGAGCTCCCGTCTAGATCCTAAAGAAGATCCTTGAAACGCATAGTAACAGCGGCAAAAAACAAAGAAGTCAGTGGGAGCAAGCGGCAAGCGATCCTCTACCCAACCGCAGAAGAGCCGACCGAAATCGGAATTGGGAACCAGCCGAACGACGATCCGGAACTCACGCCCTGGGGTGGGCAAAATGGCAGATGGATTAGAAGCCTAAACGAGTGAGGAAGGAGGAGCCAGGGGCCGCAGCGCTGCAGCCACAGCTGGCCCGGGACCGGCTCAAGCCGTGATGAGCAAAGAAGAGCCTTCAGCGGCGGAGGGAGTGAGCGACTGCCAGCGGGCTGCGGTCTGAAGCTCGGCTCCACTCCAGGGTTGACGTCGTGCAAGCACGCTCTCCGAAGCGTACGAAGGAGGACACCGGATCTGTACTTGTGAACTGGCGGCGCTGTTGGGGTGAGGAGCCGTACCATAGGACTGCCATGGTCACCCAAGAACACATGCAGCGCTGAGAAGAAGTCGTCGCAACGGAGGAGGTACAATTGCACCAGCGGCCCCCTGAAGCATGAACGACCTGAACCCAAGGGAAGCGGAGACGGCACGTAAGGAGCTCTGAGGAAGGCAACACACTGGGAGGCCCAAAGGAGAAGGTGCAGACCTAGGAACACACAAGCAACGACCCCCTGCACGGAGGGAAGAAACACCCACAGCCCGAAAACCAGCCAGGTAAATTGGACAGCATCACGCACCCGGAGGAGGCCAGTAACCGGAGCGGACACAACCACCTGCTGGCCGGGGTCACCAAACAATCGGAGGACCGCCAGCTGCAGCCTCCATTACAAGACTGCAAACAAGGTGCTCGAGCAAGAACACTGCGACACGGAGGCACCGCGGAGTGCGGCAGAACCAACATAAGGTAGGCCAGGAGGCACCGCGCTACAATACCACAGCGGTACACGTCCTGCTAATGCTTGTATTAAAATGGCTGGTACCTGCAGTCCTCATGGGAGGCGCCCACAAACAATTCAAATGATATGGACACCTTCAGGGGCTAACTTGTGGGAACCCAAGCATTCATCCCCCGCGAAAGGTGCACGGTCAACGGGCAGTTGCTGCGAGACGGTGGAGGACAAGTGTAGCACGCACCAAGGGCACTCCATTGCCGGGAAAACCCTGACCACTGGAGGGGGGGGCACACAGCGGCCACAAAAACAGACCGAACAAAGAACATTGCAGTGTGGCTCTCCCCCCGCCTCCCATGGGACATTTGGCCGCACGCTGGGCAAAAACTGAGGCTGAATAGGAGCCTACGCAAAGTGTGGGCAACCGGAATAGCAGCCCAAGGCAGGACCATACACCTCTCAAGTGGGCGCAGCAGGACATCATACTAGGTCCAAAAAAACGAACACCAAGCAAACAAAGGCCAGACCCACAAGCAGTGCAAGGGTTCGTCATCACGCCCCAATAGAGCCACCGATGGAATAAAAGGCTCCCTAACCACGCCATAACTGACAAGTAAGATCAGGCTGCATCCAGGGACCCATAGTCCGCAAAAAGCAACAACCCAGAACATTATCTAGCCTTCACAAAACACACAGCGACGCCCCTGAGCAGATACCAAGTATCAAGAACCGAGAGACACACCGCACCAGGAGGCAACCACCCTGAACTGGGTCAAAAGAGCAACCAACGGAAGACACCTTTCAGGACTCAATAGCACACTGCCCCTGCACTGCCTCCCCCAGAACACACCGTCAGGAGACAGAGGGCAGCGGTAACGAACCACCCCTACCACACCACGAGCCGGAGTGACTCCCAAAACTGACAGCCTGCAAACAGCAGAGCCTAAGACCAAGAAAGCACGGGAAGAAGGTCACAGGAACACACATACGGACAGACACCCAGACAACAGGCACTGCAATTTGACCAGGCGGCCCTCACCTGACCCGGCCCACGACGCATGGAAATGCCCTCCTCCAAAGGGAAAAATAAGGTCAACACCATGGAATCCTTTGTCGCGGTTCGACCAAAAGAACAAAGACCAGAACCCAGAGAACCTGCTCTGACTGCTCAACCCCAGGAGGAACAAGGAAGAGACAAGCAGGTACTGGAAGCAATATCGGGGCTGCGTTCATTCATTGACACTAAAATAGAGGAGGTGAAATCGGACATGCAGCTTATGCGCCAAGACATACGCAACCTCACGGAATGAGTGACCACAGAAACGGAGCAACGCAAGATGTCCACAATGTTGGAAGATGCACAAAAAAAGAGTGGCAGAGTTGGAAAAGCGCAACAAAATACTGGAAGAAAGGGCTGAAGATGCGGAAGGACGGTCCAGGCGCAACAATGTCCGCCTGTCCAGAGGGATCGGAAGGCCCCAACCCAATGAACTTCATTGAAACACTACTGCAACAGGAAATGGGAGCTTGACGGCTATCACAGGGGTTCACAGTCGAAAGGGCACACAGGGCACTCCAGAAAAAAACACTACCTGGATCATACCCACGCCATATTATAGCAAGAATCCTCCACTTCCAAGACCGGGAAGTCATACTGCGCCATTCACGTGAAGGGGGAATAATAACCAGAGATAATGCCAAGATCACTATATATCCAGGCTACACCCCGACAGTCCAGAGGACAAGAAACTCCTTTGTCCCGATTAAAGCTAGGTTGCGTCAATTGAATCCCAAGTACATGCTGATGTACCCGTCCAGACTCAAGGTGATACACAAAGGGAGAGCAATCTTCTTAGAGACAGCAGCAGCGGTCAACATGCGGCTTCAACACAACAACATGGCTGGAGAAGAGGAGACGGATGCAAGAACCACAAGCTGACAAAGGGAGAAACGCACAAGTGCAGCTGACGAGCTAAAAGAATAAGCCTATGCCAAATTTTACTGCTTCTTACTAAAAGACGGGAGACCTGTCACAACGTCGAACACGAGAAGGACGGCTCGTCCCCATGAAAGGACTGGTGCCAGCCTGTTGCTGCCGCACCATTACCTGCCTTAGATGACCTGGATAGGCCGAAATCTGGCAGGGGCACCCGAGCGTTGCCCACACAGCGCAACTGCGTTTGACAGGTTACTGTTTGAAATGTTTCTCAGTCTTCGCTATAAAGGACACAGGTGCACTACATACACTGGGCTCGAAAAAAGGGATAATGCGACATAAGGATGGCAGCTGACATTAAGGTTTTGACATGGAAGGTCCGGGGGATGGGCTCTTACATGCGCAGAAACAGGATTAGGTCCTACCTGAAGAGGAAACTTACCTCCTTGCACTCCTAGAGGAGACATAACGCTAAATCCACAAAAATAATGCCATGGTGGGGAGGACAGGGGTTTGGCGCCCCGTACTCTCAATATGCACGTGAGGTATATATGTGGATAGATGGGGCGGTACCATTTCAGCTCCCATCAAAGGAGGAAGACAAGGAAGGGAGGTACTTAATACTAAGGGGCAACATTGAACACCTAGATGTTCGCATTGTAAACTCCTATCTCCCCAACAATGAAACCTCGGCATACCTGATCAAGTTGGGAGCGAAGCTCACACCCTATCGAGATTGCTTTTTCATATGGGGGGGGCGGGGTGGAGACTTCAATTGTATACGAGACCACAAGCTGGATAGATTAAATCCACCGGCACTGCCGCCCAACTCGACCCCCTCCGCACTCAATAAGGTCATACAGAACCTGGACCTGGCAGAGATCTGGAGAGAATTACATCCGACAGACAGAGAATACTCCTTTTTCTCATCTCCCCACACATTATACACCAGAATTGATAACTTACTAATAGATAAACACCTACCTCAGGTGGAGTCAGCGGCCTACTTGGGAAGATCAATATCTGACCATTCCCCGCTCCTCATGGAATGGAAAACACGAGGCCCTAAGCCACCCATACCAATGTGGAGAATGCCAACAGAAGCCCTGACAGACTGCGCCTTTAGAGAGGGTATCTGGGATAAAATAAAGGAGTACTTAGACATCAACATGGGAAGTGTGAAAGGATGGGACATGACATGAGAGGCATTAAAAGTAGTGGTCAGGGGGGAAATCATAGCCAACGCAGGTGGGATTAGAAGAACGCTGAGAAAGGAGCTGGAGGAAGGAGAGAGGCGGATCACACAACTGGAAGCCACCGCCCAAAGGTCAAGAGAGGCTGAGGCGGAACTCTCCGCAGTCAGGGGAGCCTACTGAGATGGGTGGGATAGGTTGACAAAATTTGACTATGTGGCCAAAACCACTAAAGCACATGCGGAAGGCGACAAGCCAGAAAGGCTCCTGGCATGGCTGTGCAAGAAGGAACACCCAAAGCACCATATTACCAAAATCATAGACCCATCTGGCGAGGTCCTTACCACACAGTCAAATATTAACGACACATTTAAACAGTTTTATTCACACCTGTATGGCCACGCAGTGACTGTGCCACAGGGAGACATTCTAGATGTGCTAGAAGAAATAGGCCTGGCAACGTTGAGTGAACCCCAATGAGCCACCCTAAATGGGGACCTGACTGCTGAGGACATATCCAAAGCAATCAGATCAATGTCCAAGTTTAAGACCCCAGGAAGTGATGGACTACCCCTCAAATTCTACAAAGCTTATGACACAGAGCTGACCCCTGTCCTCCTAGACGTGTTCCAAGAATCATATGAGAAGGGGATACTACCGAGAAGCATGAGGGAGACACTAGTGGTGCCGATACCCAAACCAGGCAAACCAAGAGATAACTGTGGGTCATATAGACCACTGGCCATGCTCAACTACGACATAAAAATGTAACGACCATATTAGCCAAGAGGCTAACAGGGGTGATAGGAACACTAGTGCACGAACACCAGAACGGGTTCATACCCAACCTAAATACATCAGTGGACCTACGCAGACTGCAACATAGTGACACAAACAAAGGATTCACATGAAACATATGCAGTCGCATCCCTTGACGCCATAAAGGCGTTTGACTCCATATACTGGGAGTGGTTGTTTGAGGTCCTGAGACAATTTGGGATTGGGGAATGCTTTATCCGTTGGATAAAAATCCTATACAAGTCACCAATGGCCAGAGTAAAAACTGGGAGGACGGTGTCTGGGTTATGGGACATCCAGAGAGGAACCAGGCAGGGTTGCCCATTATCCCCAATGCTCTACATTCTGGGCCTAGAACCACTTGCAATATACATAAGAAAGCAGTTCTTTGATGCAGGCATAAGAATGGGAGAGGAATATCATATAGTCTCCCTGTATGCGGATGATGTGCTACTTTAACTAAGGGGCCCCACCTTAACATCCCAACAATACTGGAGGTCCTAGAAAATGTTGCCCGGGTGTTGGGGATCGCCTTTAACAAAGAAGTTGAGCGTGTTCCCACTGGCGGGTTGGCTGGGTGCGCAGAGGCAGAACTCCCAGATGTGGGGATCCAATGGAGGACCAATATATTCGGATACCTGGGGGTCAACATCTGGCACACTCCCGAACAGATGCATGGTGGTAACACTCAAGTCGCAGTGAAGGGGCTAAGGAAATCAACAAAGTTCTGGTCCAGATTGCCACTATCTGCAATGGGGAGGGCTGCAATAATTAAAATGATAGTGTTGCCAAGGTTCTTATATTTCTTCCAAAACGTACAATACCTTATCCCGGCATCCTTCTTCCGAATGCTTGAGAAATTACTTAGAGAAGTACTATGGGGTAACACTAGACATAAAATATCCCTCAGTACACTAACACTACCGTATAAAGAAGATGGCATACAACTACCAGATCTGAAGCGATATTACATAGCGGCCCAACTGAGCCATGTGACCAGGTGGCTAGCAGACGAAAATACCCCAGAAACTAGACTACTTAGACAGCTGGTAGCACCAGCAAACCTAAAGGAAGCCCTATGGATTCCACTAGGGTGTTTGGGGAGGACCCCGATGATAGTGTCACTGGGTAGAAAGATTTGGGACATGGCCCTGAAACTATCTGGAGAATACACCCCTACTCCCCGGATGCACCGATTACAACAGTGGTGTGCAGCACCAAGACAGACTTAGTCCAGATGAGGAAATGGGAAGAGCATGGAATCTACACACGGGGTGACGCATACGAAGACGGGATCTTTAGAGAATTTGCGTCAATGGTGGAAAAGGAGGGCCTGTCCAATGGGCAATTTGTGCGGTACAGTAGGGTCAGGAAGTGGGCCAAAGTGAAATGGAAAGAATGGCCGGAGGAACCTGAGCCAGACCCACTGATGACACTGCTATAGGATTTGGGAAATGGGTGGAAACCAGTGTCCAGACTCTATGCGCACCTAGCAGACAGGCCCAACACAAAAAGTGTCTCACTGAAGCAAAGAAGGGAGGCTGACCCTGGGAACAACATAAAGGAATGGGAGAGGATACTAGCATCCCCCCGGGAAGTGTCAAGAAATGCCCGGTTCAGACTAATCCAATTGCAAATCCTATACAGGACATACACGACACCAGACAGAATAGCCAAATTCAACAAGAACACACATCCCCTATGCCCCTGGAGTAACGCAGAAGGGGTCGGAATGCTACACATGTTCTGGGGGTGCTCAAAGACACAGACTTTCTGGTTCAAAATTGAACAAGTTTGCAGAAGAGCGCGGTGGGAAGGTATGACTGGTCACCTAAGGAGTGCCTCTTGGGCGCCTACCCAAGGATAAGCAAAGTGAGACATGTAGTGAATTGCATGGACATGGTATGTGTGTTAGCTAAAAGAGCAATAGCTATGGCATGGAAATCCAAGCAGGGCCCACAGTTTGACAAGTGGCGCAGGGAGTTGGAACATTGGATAGAAGCAGAAACCAAGGTCTGGGAGAGGGAGTGGCCAAAGCCGGAGGAGAGGCTAGCCCGGCATATGAGGACTGGAAAGCCCTGATCTGGGACGTGTTCCATCCATCGGATGACGAACCCCCTGCCAGTTCACAGACAATGTAGCAGCTCACTGACAGCGATCGCTCCTCAACCACTAGGCATCAAGACTTGGCAGAACTAACCAATACACCATCCGGATGTCAAGAGCATAGACTGGAAGCAAAAAGGGAGGGAGCCCCAACATAAGCGCCCTGCAAGCGAAGAAGAGTTATTGTGTTTGTTAAAGTTATTGTTAACCGCAATTCTAAGTACACAGGGATCTGTGTTGAAATACCCGTTAAACAGTTAATGTACGTTACAAATGCTAATAAAAACTGTTTAAAATAAATAAATAAAAAATCTCTAAATCTTGTACGTTTACTCTCGTGCGGGCAATCTTCTTGCTGGTAAACACCATAACTTGAGTTTTCTCCATATTAATTACGAAATCATTACTTTTAGCATACTGCCACACAGCCTTCGCTGATCTCCGTAATCCGCTGATTGTGTGGTCAAGGATGACTAAATCATCTGCATACGTGAGTACAGGGCATTGCTCAGTTTCTACATAAGGCGGACAGTTATGCACAGAGCAAATTGCCTCTTGCAGGTTATATAATGTGGCTGCCATAACACAGCCCTGTTTCACGCCTCGATTCTGCTCAACTTCTGCCGTCATATTCCCTTGAGAATCCAATTTAACGAGGCATTGTTATTTAAGTGGAGGAGCCTCAAATAATAGAATATAATAGGCCACAAGGACAGCCTAATGATTCTAATTTTAGCCATAGCAACTCTCTCCAAACTCGATCAAAAGCTGCTTTAAAATCAATGAATAAGGCATAAAGAGGAGGATTACCCGTCTTCCTGGCATTGATACACAGGGTATCTAATATAACCAAGTTATGAGAGGTAGAGTAACCCTGCCTAAAACCGCTCTGAAAGCGGTTCAATAACCCCCTCTTATCTGCCCAATCCTGAAGTTCTTTTAACAGTAAGCCAGCAAACAATTTGCCAGAACAATCCAGCATCAATAGTAATCTATAGATTCCTGGATCATACTTATCACCCTTTTAATGAATTGGGATAAGGATTGACTTCTGCCAGTAGCTTGGGATCCTCCCCTCAATGAATACCATATCAAATAGAATCTTCAACAACTCCGCCCAGAATGGCGGATTGCTTTTCAACGCACTGTTTGCCAAGCCGTTAGGGCCCGGCGCATGAGATGATTTTAAACTTTTTATTTTTAATACATGCTGGTCTACCGTAATTTTAAATGGAGGACTAGGTGGACTGCTAATAGAAGGGCTCCTACCAACTTCATCTAGAGGAATATTCCGGTCCGTCAAGAACCGTTCCCATATACGCGCTCCTACGGGGTTAATCATAGGGGTTATTTAGTACATAGTAATCGTACAGTGTCCTGGCATTGCACTAGTTTCCTCAAGTATTTTTTTTTATTGTATCCAAGCTCTATATATTTGTTCTTAAGCATCTCACCAATAGAGCAAAATATATATATATATGTATGACTTGTCTTCTTTGCTCTTCGAATGGTTGCTCTCAGAGTTCTCTTAGCGCCTCTGACCTTATAATCAAATCGATTTATCTTAACCGGACCGTCAATATCTATCCCCGTCCCTACTGTGGCGTAAGCCCTAGAGAACAGCTATCAATTTTTCAATGTGATCAATGGACATACCCTGAAAAACCACGGTATCTGGATGATGTTCGACTGCTATAGCATTTGCCACTTTTGTTATATTTTTCTCTGACCAACAAATACGTGTAGCAGCGTGGTTGGTCCTCATATTTCCCAGCGGTCTCAGGTTAGATTCAGGTTCTTTTATCGTTAATGTCAGAGAAAGTGACGCATGGTCACTCCAGCTATTAGTGATTATTTCGAAATCCCTAACACAAGCTGCAATTTCAGGGGTGACAAAAGTGTAGTCCAAAGTACTTTTAAATTTGCCACTTTCCCATGTTGCTTTGCCAGGATAGTCACTGATCGTCCGGCCGTTGATCATTTCCATACCCCATTGGTCAAAGAAGCTCAGCCATTGCAGCCCCACGTGGTCATAAATCGAGTAACATTTTACATTCCGATCTTAAATTGGGATTATTTGAAGGACATTTCCCTCCCAGCATATGACAATTAAAATCCCCCATAGTAACCATACATTTATTTTCATGCTTTAGTGATCAACCAATCATGACCTTGTGAAGTGTTTCCTGCATTGCTTCATCCTGGACTGCTCCCGGGGGGCAGTAAAGGTTGAACAGCAGCACTTTCTCCATTATTCCCTCAATTAACATTTCAAATTCCACAGCTATAAGAAAATCATCAAGCTTTGTGAAAATACGACGGGATATAACATTATGAGCAATTCCTACAATCAGACCCCATAAGGTCTGCCACAAGGTCCCTTTTTAGCACAGGACTGATACAATGTATACACATTCAGCACAATTTGTGTAGTAAGCCATGTCTCTTGTAGGCAAATTAATGAGAACTTAAATATGAACGGGAAGAGACCCTCCTGACGAGAAAAGATGGCTAAACCCCCTACAACTGAACAACAATATCGTACAATATTCCTTTTTCAGGACCACTGGCAGGGATTCAGCCAACCACTTGAGAATGTTTTGGATGTGCTCAACCTGTACTGGTTTCCCCCGTTGAAATCAGGGGAACAATGGGGTTGATCTTTGGTGCCTCAGTCATTTCCCTTGGACAAGTAAAATCTTTATCAGGATCTGCATCCACTTCAACATCCACCTCCAGTAAGTTCTCTTTGCAAATTTCAGTCATCTTCCCAAATCATGTGGCTGTACGATGTATAGTCGATACATTAGTGTTCCGACTATTGAGTGGTTCTATAAATTCAAAGTCAGCAGATTGCAATACTCTCAATTGGGGAATTGAATGCAGTCTTGTCATAAGATCAGATCGAGAAAGCCAGTTGCGATCACTATTTTGATACAAGTTCTTAATTATACAGATATTCTTCTTGCTCCGCTCTGGCCCCGACACCTTGTCTGCAGCTGTAGAGTTTAATTTATCTCTTGGTGACTCACTTTGCCTAATGCTGAGTGGTGTAGATGAAATCTTGTCGGGCTCTTCTTCCATGGAGGACAGTGAAAGGTCCGCCATTTCTTCCACAATAGCTAGTGCCGCGTCCCTTTCCAGCATTAACCAACTCGTTAGGCAGCCTTCACCCCTCTGATTAAGTTTTTTTTGCCCTTGCTGCTCTTTTCTTAGTTCTTTTCGTCTGCTTTTCCACTGCAACCGTTGATGGTAGTGGAGAAGCTACCATACAAGGCTGTTTTCTCGTTGCCGCCCTTTTAGCTAATCTCCGCCGTTTACGAGAGAAAAAATATCTCTGAATTATTATACCCATTGGTCTCAGGTATAGGTATCACATTAGATTCCGCCGCCAGTCTTACTGCCTCAGATAAGTCACTCTCTACCTCTTCTGTCAGGCTTTGATTAGTGTTGTTGATGGGAACAGGATTAATGGTATTCTCCAATATGCGTCCGTACATCTTTAATAGGATCTTTAGGGCAAATAGGAGCGAAGCAACCGATGATTGTAATTCCATTAATGTGTTAGGAAAAGAAAAAGAATCAATACTAGGTTCCATTACAGTATGTTCAACATGGGCCGCCAAATTAGGTGAAACAGGCAACCGCTCCGTATCGATGGTCGGCTGAGGCATATCTATATGTGGCAGGCCCGGAGAGCCACCCTCCATAGCATTCGACAATGGGGGAACCATTGACCTTTGCATTGACAGGCATAGTTCTAACAATGAATTGTTGTCAATTTCTCCTTCATTCGGTCTCTCCTGCAGATAATTACTGCTCGTACTGGTTGTTTCACCCGTCTCTGATATAGTCAGATTCTTTTCCTTTCCAGGGTTAGGTTGAAAAAAAAGTAGTAATAGTCTCTGCTGTTACTGAGGCCGGTTTCTCGCCTTTACTTTTATCATCATTTTTTTCCCGTTCTCACCACAGGATCTTTAACTCTCTTTCTATGGAAGTTATAGTTAGACGCAGAGCCCTTCTTACAGGCAGGCATCTTTCCTTTACAGTACATTTCTTAAAAGGTAGTGGTTGTCTTATATAAATATAATGATTCATTGCACTGCAATTAAACAGTCACTCGCAAAGAAAGCGCAACTTCCTCACTTTACAGTAGTGCTTTGCGGCAACGCTCGACTGATAGTCTTTCTTTTTTTTTTTAAAGTGAAGGGGTAGCAACTGGCACAGTCACACTGTACTCATACTTACAAGTATAAGCAGATGAAAGGGCATTAGCCCCACAGTCTCTGCTACCACTTACTGTGAACAGGCACTTCAATGCAGGTACACAATTTAGGACATCCCCAGCAGCAATCAATTTAATTACCATCAGTATTTAAGATTCTGCAGTTTTGCCGTCACTTTAGAGAGTGGCCACTGTATATTGCTGGGAGTTTATCAGCAATTGCCAACAAGAGGCCAGCTCAAACGAGACCGACAGAAAAAGGGTTATGCCTTGTTTTTGTGTCTGTAAACACACAACATAAGATGAGGGCGCTGATCGAGCAGGCAGATGGATAGACAGACGAGGGATTATTAGGCAGTCCTTACCGTAACAAGATAAATCCCTAACTCCGTATCCGCCTCACGCCAACAATCTAACTTCCCTCAATAAGTGTGGCTGAGCGCAACGTTATTAACGTTATCAACGTTACTCACGGACAGACAGTGTTTTCCTCCAACACTCACAGGCACCCGTGTGCTCTGGTTCCAGCGCCGGTAAGACAGTGGTACCTCTCTTCTCCACGATCACTACGACCTCTGAAGTCTCCACGGCCTTTATCCACGGTCACTTCCCCAGCACCGTGGTCTCTTTCCCGGGACAGCGTCCTCACAACCTGACTCAGAACGAATCGTTCGAGCCAATTTTTTTTAATAGCCCTAGTTTTAATTTTGGACTCCAAAATAATAGCAAACTGAATGAAGCAGTGATCCGACCAAGGACACAGGGCAATGTTGGGTTTGCTCAGAGTCATATTATACAAGGCCACCCAATCAAGCACATTGCCCATGACATAAGTGGGATTGTCAATATGTTGAATGTAGCCCAAACCTGCCATGAACCTTTCTAATTCCATTGCTACAGTGTCATTAGGGTTTGCTTTCCATAGATTAAAATCACCCATTATAATCCCTACGGTAGAACCATTGAGATGTGCTAGGATCAGACTATTCAAATGTGGGACAAAGTCTGGCATAGTGGTTGCACAACAAATGTAATCAGAAGTGAATGCATATGGAATACCGAACTAAAAGGGAAATCTAACCTTGAAGCAAACCAGTGAAACGCCGAATAGTGAATGCATGTTGTCCAACAAACAAACTTGAAGCTGAATACAATAAAGCAACATAAGACTGCATACAACTCTGAACTGCAATTAAATAACACTGAATGATTGTTACACAACAAAGAAAGCCTTTACAGTGAACACTAAGGAGAAACCAGAGGAGCCCAAAGAGCACACCCTTAACCCAAAAATCAATAAAGGAAAGCAAGTGAAGGTAATTCGTGCACAAGAGCAAGTACCAAAGAACCTGTGTGAGCCATTGAAGTCTTGGAGAAGGGAACCCTGAGCCTTGGCAAGCTTATGTGTGTTTTGTGTTGGGATTGGAATCTCAAGACTCCCTATTGTTTGGATTGTGGTATTTGAAACTTGGGAAAGGGAACCCCAGGAGTGACTCTGAACTATATTGCTTTGAACTACAGAAAGGTACAATTCAAGACTCTCTTTCGTGGAACATTCTTATACTTGGGGAAGGGGAGCCGAGAAGAAGCTGTGAGCCGGAAGAAGCTCCGAATCTTAAGTTGAACACTGTTTATTTTGACTTTGACATCCCTACACATTTGTGTGTTCTAGTTGTGAGGGCAAGAATAGGTTTTGGACACAGACAGGCAATTAAGATGAACTCTTTGATTCAGACTTTCCTTAATTTCGTTCGGGTAGGGAAATTCCACCTCAGCATAAGGCAAGTTAGGCCTTCAACCATGCTGACATTTAAGTTAATGAATATCTTTTGTTTGAACTTTAAGTCTGTTGTCTGTGTCTTGCTTCATGATGCCTTCACACAAGCCACATAGCAAAGGTACAAGGCATTTGAAAACACAATTTAAACATCAGTGCTAAAATACATATTACATTTGAAATGTTAAAAAAACACACCTATGCTCTCACAAAGAAAAATCTCACAAAGCATAACACTACCATTTTCATAGAACATTTCACAGCTAAGATTAATCAACATTCAGAGGCTAGACGCAAGCACACAAACGGCAATATACAAAAAAAACTAGTAACAGATTAACAGCAATGCTGGTAGAAGGTGGATAATTTTTGTACTCTTCAAGTGGTCATGAATGAAGCTGATTGGAACAGTGGTAGGTGTGTGCTCACTGGCCAGTCTGACAGCAAGGATGTTATACAACGAGCGCTATGCTTTCCATGTCTGCCTCTTGCCTTTTTGATCAAATCCCACTGATTTATCCATGTTGATGAGGGACCAAGGGTCTCTAATTGCACTTTGACAGGTCCTCCCCGATCGACAGCAGAACCATTCTGTTCCTCGGAGCGGGTTGAATCTTACCTGTACTTGGATCAGTAAACTGTTTTGTTTCTATGAGCTTGATTAGCTGCTGACACACCATCCTCTCCATCAATTGGAAATGATTGGGGATGTTGGATACAGGATGGTAGTCTATTCGTGCTTCTGGGTTTTCCCTCTTCATTCAGGGTTTGATGTATGCGGTCTTGACATTTCAGGGTTCTCTCCCTTAGTAGAGGAATGCGTTGAAGAGATGCTTGAATTTGCTTCCCATTATTTGCTGCACCAGGATGATTGTGTAGATATCCAGCTAGCAGGGGTTTGCTAGTGTGCCTGTATGACTGCTAGTTTTCACAAGGTTTGTAAAATCAGGGTCAGTGGTGGGCGAAAATGTGTTCCAAGGGTGGTATGGTGTGCCTTTATTGTATGTGTTCTGTTCCTTACCTTGTCAAAGCTCCATATTACCATATCAAGGTGGCTGTGTATTATACAGACCCTGTAGTAATAACGTGAGGCGCTACCATCACAGGTTCTGAGATGGAGTTGGAGCGTTAATGCAAGAGTTCTGGAACTCGTTTGGTAACGTGAACTTCTGTTTTTGTTTATGATGAATCTTATTGTAAAAGTTTTTTGCAGTGTTCCTTCCTTGCTCTTAATACTTAATATTATTGCCCTGCATTGGAACAGTGCCAATGGTTTTATTTTTTTTAATTGTCCAGTTTCCTCTTGTTCGTTAGGGCACTTTTCTTGGGGGCTATAATCTTGCTGCATATTTTTCCTTTGAGTGCCTGATGTGTTTCCAGGGAAAGGTTTATCCACAGCTTTGCAGATCCACCGTGATGTGTGCAGCCTTTTTTTCTGGGCCACTCTTATTTTTAAGGTTCCAAAGCCTGTGTGGTTTTCTGTAGTGGTCATCATCAGTTTTTCTCCTTCAATACTGTGGATAGTATTGGTGGCAGTTTACTCTATGTGTAAAGTGTTTGCCTTTAAGTGGATATTACTTAATGGAATGTGAGTTGGTTATTCCATGGAACCTGCAAAGATGGTGCTGTAGAGCCCCGGTCTTCGTTGCAGCATAGAGCATGTTCTGTCAAGTATGTTGGCTCATTTTGCCACTTGTCTGAGATGTATGGTTTCAAAGTTGGCAATTACAGTCCTGGCAACTGTATCACATCTCTAATCAAACTAGATATTAAAGTCTCCTAGAATTGTTAACTCTTGATGGTCCATTACTAGGTTGATGACCGTGTAGGAAAACCTTTGTGAATATTGGGTTGTATGATGGTCATCTATAAATGAGTAAGAAGGGTCCAGGAAGTGTGGTGCTGTAATAGAGAAGGGATTTGCAATTCGGTATGGTCATCTACAGATGAGGTCTATTGCTCTTCCGCCATTCCCTTCACGGTTTGCTGTGCTGATCTTGAAGTTTTTCATGTACTATAATGACCTAGTCTTCAGCCAGCTTGGTCTCAGTTACAAAGAGACGGTCAATATCTTCTTGAAGGGGAATCAGATGTGTTCTGGGATTAGCCATGGATTTATGAACATACAGCTTGTCCTTTTATATTATCTTATTTGTTGGTGCTGTTGTGTGGTCAGATTGTCTCGAATTGCCCAGTTGAGTTGATTCTGTTGCAGTGAATGTTAGTCTGGTTCATGCTGTTGAAGCGGTCCTCCGTATTTGCTTGTCTGGATGCAAGCTTGGCTTGTATAGCCAGGTGACTGGGCTTTAGTGACAACCTGGTCATGTTTTGGTTGGAAACTACAAGGGCCTTCATCAAGCAGATCCAGGACACATTTCGTAGGATTCTGGTGGATGATGGTTATCACATGTATGCTGCTATTAGTGATGAACGTGAGCTCCAGGTGGATTGCATCATGCATGGTTTGTGGTCTTCTCCATTTCTAGGGGCTTCCCCTTTCAACTGATTGTTTGCTTGCGGTTCCCTTCTGCGAGTTGGTCTCTGCTTTCTTTAATTTCCAGTGTTCTGTGTCCACAAGTGGTGCCTCCATCATGCTGTAGTGGGCGAATTACATTTTGCTCAGGTATGAGTACAAGTAGAACTTGGGGGACTGCATTCAGTGGTGACAGGCCCTAGAAGTTGGCTCTGCTTTTTTGGTATAGCGAGTAGGTTGGTGTACTCACAGCAGTGCTTGCCATTAGTGTTCCAGTGTCTGCTTCTTTCTCCTGGTGATGTGTGCCTTTTTCATTCTATCTTGTTTTCCTGCGATGGGCACTTTCTACAGCGTCATAGAAAACCTCAAAAGGAAAACTACCCCCCCCCCCAATAGATTGGGGGGGTTGGGTAGGGGTATTTAATAAGGTGGGGAAACGGGGGGGCGGGAGTGGGCCAGGGGGGGGGGGGGGCATTGTGTTTTACAATCAAGGCTTTCGACCTTGCAGTAAACAATTCAGTATTTACATGTAGATCGGTTATTGCTCCTATAATGCTTGTGGTTCCAAGAGTTTGTGTGGTGGTGTATCTCGGTAGCAATTCTTTGTATGCTGGGATTCATGACTGGGAGAGGTACTATATCTGTGAAAGTTCCTGAGTGTAGTAATGGTTGTGTGTTCCACATCATTTAAAAAAAAAAAAAAATAATAATGTTGAGTTGGGCACCAGGGGGTGCACGGATGAGCTTTAACTCCGTGTGAGCTCCGTGTCTGTAGGTCCGCAACGAGATTTGAACCGCTGTCTTGTGAACCCCCCACGGAAAACAAATTAAGGAAAAGCTGTCTAAAGATACCCCCCACCCCCCTCCAAGAGAAAGCCCGAACAAAATCGGACTTGGGAAAGGGGTGAAAACCGTCTTCGAAAGGGGAGCACCACAGGACCACTCAAAGGTGAAAGCAAGTCCCGGGAAGTCTACGCAGTACCCTTAAGCGAACCTTCAGAGAAGCAGTCACCTGGGCAAGTGGTGGACGGGACACCCTCCTCAGCTCTCCCCCCCACGCGAGCCATCCCGCCGTGGGGGTCAAATAAAACTAAATTTTTGCGCCGGCGACGAGCTGAACAGAACATCTCCGCAGTGGACTCCTGCCTACGCGCGCTCCAGGAAATCGGAGGAGGCCCTCCCGAAACACACAGTAGGCGGGTCCCCCACGTCACCCACAGAACAGCAGAGCCTGCGAGGCCGCACCACATTGAGGCGAAGCGCCACGCAGAAGGGCGCACCCGGCCCCGCGCGAGGCCCGGGGGACCCCGGAGCGGAACCCCCCCCCCCCCACGGGAGACCACTGATCCCGTGGGTAGGTTTGCCAACACGGGGCCAGCCGCCCGCGGCAAACCGACGGGTTGTGAGTGAGGAGAGAGGGGCCGGAACCCCCACAGAGGACCATAATAGTTCCAAGGGCATAACACCTCCATAATGCGACGGGAAGATAGCAGATCATAAGCCTGCACAGCCGATCAAAGCCCCACCGGTGCTCTAATGAACAGTGCCTATACAGAGCAATACCGCCAGGATTGGCAGAGACACCCAATAACCAGCTGAGGGTCCAGTGGGGCGAGCGGACAAAAGAAGGGAAAGGCCACCTATTCCATGACCCATACGCCCCGACACAAGGCCCCACCAATGAGCCCATAACATATTGCCCCACACCAGAGTAGGAAAGGGACACTGGCCTCAAAATAAAGCCTTCACCAAACAAACACACAAGGCCCAGAACAAAAACCTGCTCCAAATTCCGTCAGGACAGAAAAATACTAGTGCGTAAGGAATGAGAAGGTCGCAGAATTAGCCCATTACCACAAGTGGCCCGGACAGTGTCCAAGGCTAACCAAAGAGACCTACGCATCCCCCACCTGCATCCTAGTTATACAGTGGCTCTGAACACCGACCAACACCTGGAATCATTCTGATGCCATCTGTGCACACTGCAGTGCAGAGGGTTGGGCCCTCGACTTAGGGGCGTGTGCCTCCTCTGCCACAGTAGTCACTCCATGAATGTTAAGGTGAAATTGGCCAGATACGCCTACACCCCACCCCTACCGACCTCAGAAACCAAGAATAAAGTGATGGAGGCCTCTGAGATAGGTGCAGCAGCCACCCAAGGTGAAGTCGCAGCTCTGTTGAATGAGATAAAAAATATGGGAGCCAATCTGGGCGGCAAAATAGATAAGATAACACAGAGAATGGACAATATTGAGGAAAGACTAGAAGGGCTCGAGAACAATCAAGCCTCCATAGATATCCTCGAAACTCAAATGGACCTCAGAATACGAGAAATTGAGAAGAGGGAGGAGGAATTCCGACTAAAAATGGAAGATTTAGAAATCGCGAGAGAAGAAACAACTTGCGCTTTTTCGGTATTGCGGAACACGAAGGTGAAACAGAAGAAGATCACAAAAAAGCAATTCACGATATAATCAAAATCCTGACAGCAGACGAAGATATCGATGAGCCTAAAACAGAGAGAATACACAGGGCTGGAGGTCCACATGGAGGCCCACGATCAGTCCTTGCCAGATTCTACCACTACCAAGACAGAGCCAGGATTCTAGAGAAAGCCAGGTCTGGAGGTCCCCTCACCCTTGGAGGCGTCCAAATAACCATCTTCCAGGACCTGTCCTCGCTCAGCCTAGCACTGAGATGACTCTGTAACCTGCTGACGAAATGGCTCAAAGAACAAGGCATCAGATATAGATGGGGATACTCCTTCTCCCTTACCTTCCAGCACATAAGCAAGAGAATACAGCTAAGATCGGAAGAGGAGATCTGGGACTGCATTGCGGAACTCCTAGGAACGGGTCCGAAGGATGGAGACAGATAAGAACCCGAACAAAATAGAATGCGATGGGAACTCCAGGGACCAAGGAGAAAAAAGTGAAGGGATCAAGAATGTACAGGCGAGGCAACACACCCGACAGCGACAAATGAAAACAACTTTTGAATGGTCAGTACCCGAGAGACAGGAATCTGGAAACGCATTGTGAGTAACCATCAACAACAAGATGACCCATACCTTTTCGATGTGGGGCCAGACTCTTTCGCGAGACACCCCCTGGGAAGAGCGGCAGAATAATCAACTAACGATGGACCACGTAACTGCATGCATCACTGTATATCCTTTTACAAAAGTTATTGTTTTGTTCTAAGCATTGGGGGGGGGCTCAAAACGTTAAGTGATTGTGCTTGCGATAAGGACCGTGAGGTAACGTTTCCCACCGGTGGTCCAACGCTGGACTGACAGTTTTCACTCAGTCCGAATCGGACACCGCCAATCAAGACGGAAGCCCTCGACAGAAATGGGAAAGAAGGAAAATGAGTGCGGAGGGAAAGGGACACTAGACTGAAGAACACTGAGGGGAGGGAGGGGGTTGAGGAGGTAAGAACACTGAAGCTCAAGACGGTCAGGCATATTCAACAGAACATTCGAACCTCGTTGGCACCCAGAAGGAAAAAATTGGACCCAGTTAACACCCTAGGAACGCATACCAATGTCCAACATTAGCAACACGGTAAGCGACAGGCTCGGCACAATCGCAATCAGAACACTGAATGTCAAGGGACTCAATTCCCCTACAAAGACGTCATTAGTTCCCAGGGAATTCAAAAGGGCAGACCTCAACATTCTTTTCTTACAGGAAACCAGTTACATCAAAGGAGAAGAACGAAAGGTTCTGTATGCCAAAATCGGTACCGAATACTGTGGCTCAAGCCCACTCAGGAAAGCTGGCGTCGGCATCCTGATCAACAAAGGGCTCCAATTTGAAGTGCTGGAAACCTGGACAGATGTAAGCGGCAGAGCAATCGTGCTGGTTGGCAAAATATAGGGCACCACCATCACACTTGCCTCCACACAAAAAATTACAAAATATACAAGTTCAAGTAGGTCAATCAGAATTCCAGCTATATGGAATGAAGGTCTAGTGATAAATATCAGTAGGAGGTAGGTAACACCTGTCAACTGAGGTCAGTCGAGGTAAGGAAATTAATGACTTTTTTCCTGAAACA
The DNA here is from genome assembly GCF_040938575.1 of Ambystoma mexicanum. NCBI lineage: Eukaryota > Metazoa > Chordata > Amphibia > Caudata > Ambystomatidae > Ambystoma > Ambystoma mexicanum. Next base: position 651,543,757 of record NC_090936.1, read on the forward strand.
AAGGTAGGGCAGGTCCGCTCTAAGGTCTTGTGGTAGTGAGTTCCAGGTTTTAGCCGCCTTAACTGGGAAACTATTTCCTCCAATAGTAGTGAGTCTAAAGTTCGGTATTGTCAAGCAATTGGAGTTGCCAGCTCTAGTTGGTCTAAGAGATGTTCTCCTGTGGAATTTGTCAGACAGGTAACTAGGGGCAGAGTTATTAAGGGCTTTGTGGGTCAGTGATAGCATCTTAAGTTTTATTTTGTTCATCCGTGGTCAACCAGTTATGATGTCGACTGGTGGAAGAGATATGGGACCTTTTATTAATGCCTAGTGCTGCTCTCAAGGCATTATTTTGTAATGTTTGTAGTCTTTGGGTTATTTTTTTATTAGCTCCAGAGTATAGAGCATTACAATAATCAATTCTGGAGAGAATTAAGGCTCTAGCCAAGATTAGGCAGCTCCTATTGGAAAGGAATGGTTTACCGGCGCTTATCAGTTTGCACGTGTAGGCCGTAGAGGATGCAAGGGATTTTAGCTGTTTATCAAGTGATAGGGTAGAATCAAGATAGAATCCCAAGGTTTTTACATCCTTGGTTAATTGGGTGATGTTCCCATCTATGTTGAAAGAGGAGAATTCCTGACCTAGTTTTTTGATATTGGCTTGGGTACCCAGGATAATCAACTCTGTCTTATCATCGTTTAGGCAAAGGCCGTGAGTGGCCATCCATGCCTGGATGATAAGGTATACTTTGTTCACCAATTCCGTGTCTTTGGCATGATCCCCAGAAAGCGGGAGGAGGATCTGTGTATCATCTGCATAATTAGTGTAGGTGATACCAAGATGGTCCAGATCATCAAGCAAGGGCTTGGTGAAGATATTGTATAGGGTTGGGGATACACAAGAGCCCTGGGGAACACCACATGAGATAGGGGTGGGATCTGCCGCTGCTGAAGGGGAGAAGACTCATTGTTCTCTCGCTCAGGAATGACTTGATCCATCCAATGGCTTCCAAAGAGAAATGGGCGGCGGAGTCCAGGTGACTACAGAGGACTTTGTGATCCACCAAATCAAAGGCAGCTGAGAGGTCCAGGAGTAGTAAGAGTACTGTTCTCCCTTTGTCTCTCAGCTCATCAATTTGAGACTTCAAGTCAATGAGGGCAGTTTCAGTTCCGTGCAGGGGACGGAAGCCTGATTGTCTTTCTCCTAATAGGCTGTGTAGTTCTAGGTGCTTTTGAATTTGGTTATATGCGGCTTTGTCCAGAATCTTAAGAAGAAACGGTACCGTAGTAATAGTGTGGTAGTTAGTAGGGATGAGGGGATCTAATGTCTGCTTTTTAAGGAGGGGAAGTACCCAGGACTGTTTAAGGTTGGCAGGGACAGTGCCTGAGGCAAAGGAGGCGTTGATCAATTTAGCGATAAAGGGAGATAATTCTCTGGCAGCGTCTTTCATTAACTGTGCTGGGCAAATGTCACCTTTACAATTTGATGGTTTAAGCGACAGGATAACTTTTTCTACTTACAAGGCGGTCATTTTGGAGAAGTGGAAGGTATTAATGTGTGCCAGTAGGATATTGGTGTGAGGCATTTTAGTCAAATCCTGAATTTTGAGTATTTCTTTTTTTTTGCTAGATTTTATTTTGGAGAGTGATAATTTTATTTGCTAAGGCTTGCTGGATATCCGTGCACCAAGGTTTGTCCTTAGTACAGGTGTCCTGAATGGCGATGGGAGACTCGAGTTCCTTTAGAATGGCAAAAAGCTCTTTCATGCTAGAGTTAGATTTAGCTATACGGTCATCATATGAGTTACGTTTTGCCTGGCAAGCTTCTTTTTTGTAAAGTGAGGAGAGGGTGGATAATTTAGCTTTGTTATTGCCTGATGGGCAGAGCCTCCAGGTGGTTTCACTCTTTCTTTTCAGAATGCGTAAATCTCTTAGCTGTGGAGTAAACCATTTATTTAGATGAGCTTTTGGTTTACTTGGTCTAAGTTTGAGAGGAGCCACTTTATCTAGGGTAGTGAGCATGATGGTATTAAATTGTTGCACTAGGATACTAGGGTTTAGATTAGCTGATAGAGCGTTAAGGGTCGGTAATATCGCTGGGATCACTTTCTCTACAGTGATACATTTTTTATTTCTGGTTAAGCAAGGTGGCGCTAGTGGAAGGGCCGTCGGGTTAGGTCTGGCGGTAGCTAGGTTAAAGGACACCAGGGAATGGACTGTCCAAGGTAGGGGCATTATAGATAAAATAGTGGCTGTACAGTTGCAGTCAGCTATCCAGTCTAATGTTCTTCCCTTCAGGTGCGTAGGCTTGTCAACTCTTTGAGTTGGGCCAAGTGCGTGAATAGTGTTGGCTACCAATGTGGCATTGGTATCTGTAGTGTCATGGAGACCTAAATTAAAGTCCCCAAGAAGGATAGATTGAGAACAAGGTTTGAGGTCATTTGGGAGTAGGTTATGGAGATCCTCATCAAAGGTGCCTAGAGGGCCAGGGGGACTGTATAAGAGGTGAATGATAAGTGTTTGATTATTATTTAGTTGGAGTTTGGCAGATAGGGTCTCACAAGATTGAATCGATTGGGTGGGTGCTAATCTGAGTGAAAGGCTTGTTTTAGAGATTATGGCGATGCCGCCGCCTCTAGCACCTTCTCGGTCGTGTCTAACTATCGTGTAGCCATCAGGGATAGCTAGCATGAGTGAAGGTCCTGCTGCATTGTGTAGCTAAGTCTCTGATCGCGAGAAAGTCAAGGTTTCCTTCTGTAATTATGTCGGCAATGTCTAGGGCATGGGTGACAAGCGATCTCACGCTAAGGAGAGCTCCAACAATAATAGGGGTCTTAATGACCTCTATGGCTTGAGGATGTAGAGTAGTGGACATAATGGGCGTTTTTGACTTGTTGTTCTGAGTTGGGCAAGTATAGGAATTAAGTTGTGGAGGTTGTCTAGTATGGAGAGGTTTACAGACCTGCTTGAGGTTTGTTTTAATGTTGGTAGAAGGCAGAGATCTGCAGAGGGGTTCATGCAGTTTAGATAGTCTAGCACGGAGTCTGAGGTTTCTGCTAGGTGTATCACATGGGTGAGATATCGCGGTAACTGTCTCAAGGGGCTCATAACTCGGACGTAAATATTGGTCAGGAGAGTTATCGTTCAGGTATACTACAGACGTCAATGGTGGCAAGAAGTTAGGTGCGTTAACATCTGGCATGATGAATAGGTGTAGGATAGTTCTCAGTAGAATTGTGTAAATGGCTGGTAGATACATAATTGTATAGTGGTGGCCTATCTAGAATACCACATTAGTGACTGCTACGTGTGCAGGCAGTCAATGACTCAAAGGCAATTGCTCGAATATGGCCAGCTAGGTAAGTACATGTGCGGGCAATCAATGACTCAGAGGCAATGCTCAAATATGGCTGACTAGGTAGGTACATATGCAGGCAATCAATAACTCAGAGGCAATGCTCGAATGTGGCTGACGAGGTAGGTACATATGCGGGCAATCAATGACTCAGGAAATACTCAAATATGGCTGGCTAGGTGGGTACATATGCAGGCAATCAGTGACTCAGAGGCAATGCTCGAATGTGGCTGACTAGGTAGGTACATATGCAGGCAATCAATGACTCAGAGGCAATACTCAAATATGGCTAGCTAGGTAGGTACATATGCAGGCAATCAGTGACTCCGAGGCAATGACTCAAAGGCAATGCTCGAGTGTGGCTGACTAGGTAGGTACATATGCGGGCAATCAGTGACTCAGAGGCAGTGCTCGAATACAGTACAATTGTCACGTAAAGGTTGGGCGGCTGCCGTGAACAAAGTGGTGGTAGGTAAATCAGGTAGGGTGACAGCCAGGTGGTAAGGTTTGGCGCCTGGGGGTGAAGGATAGCCAACTTGGGGATCAGTGGGTGCGCATATTATACTGATAGTAGGCTTACCCATTGACCTCAAGCGCTAGAAGGCAGTAGTGAGTGGTCCTGGGGCAGCGGGCCCTCCATGCTGGTGCTCTCCTGTGTGGGCCAGGGGGACTGGCAGAGGCAGAATCGGCAGGAAACAGGCACAAACAGGTGTCTTTAGAATTCCGCTTTGAATTGTTTCACAATTGAACTGTGTCTGTTTTGACAAACCTCCACAGAGGTTGGGTTTGTTGCACACACACCATTTTCAACTTTGTCCCGAGCATTGGTGGTAAATGGTGTTTTAAAGCATTTACGTTTATGTTCTGTTATGGTCCAACAAACCATTGATGATGTCTATTCTCTCTCTGTAAATTGTGTTGTGTTTTTGACTCATGCAATTACAACATAAAAAGTCCTCTAGAGATCTTTCTCTATGATAACAATTTCGAAGAGTCATTTTTTCAAACCAATTGTGGGAGCCCTTTGTGTATGAGGAACAAGTTACTTACCTGTAACTGTTGTTCTCCAGCATGGGTCTGGCATGGATTCACATGCTCATGAATATTCCCCGTCGTCAGGCTGGGAATCCTTGGTAAAGAAAAATCAGTATCAGTTTCGTTTCTGATCTGTCTTTCGTATTAGTAAACCAATCACTGATCTCTGCGTCATACTGACAGCCAATGACTGCCATCTCCCTAAGCCCTGCCTCTGGCAGCCATCTTCAGATTTGGTAGCACGTGAAGTGGCAGTATGACCAAGTGAAGAGCCGCAGAGGGGTAGGCGGGAGGGTTCGCATGTGAATCCATGCCAGACCCATGCTGGAGAACAACAGTTACAGGTAAGTAACTTGTTCCTTCTCCAGCATGGGGTATGGCATGGATTCACATGCTCATGAATAAAAGAATACGTAGCAGTACACACATGCACAACCACGGGAGGTGGCAACAGGCTCAACATTAAGCAATACAACAACTCAACATTAAGCATCTCTTACCTTCTCCCCAGGCTCACCTTAGTCGAACAGGTTGCGCAGCACTGCTTGGCCGACCCTGGACTCCTCCCTGGAATCCCGGTCGACGCAGTAGAATTTCGTGAAGGTGTGTGTCGACCTCCACCTGGCAGCCCCGCAGATGTCCAGCAGGGGCACACCAGATAGGAACGCCGTGGTAGCTGCGATAGCTCTGGTGGAATGGGCTCTCGGACGGCCGGGCAGCGGTCGGTTTGCCAACCGATGACAGTACATGATACAGCCGGAGAGCCATCTGGAAATAGAAGCCTTTGAGAGAGCCTTCCCCTGATTGACATGTCCAAAGTTCACAAAAAGTTGTGACGTCTTCCAAAAACTCTTCGTGCGGTCCACGTAGAACTTCAGCGCTCTAGCCACATCCAGCGAGTGCAAAGTCCTATCAGCCGGCGACGAAGGCGACGGGAAGAAAATAGGCAACACCAAGGGTTTGTTGAGGTGGAAGTCCGACGGCACCTTGGGCATGAAGGAAGGGTGCGTCCTGAGCACTACCCTTGTGTCGTGAAAAGTCAAGTACGGGGGCTTGCAGGAAAGGGCCTGGATCTGTCCCACTCGTCGTGCGGAGGTGATGGCCACAAGAAACGCTGTTTTCCACGACAAGAACTTCAACGGAGCTGAGTGCAGAGGCTCGAACGGAGGTTCCATTAGCTTCGTCAGCACCACGTTGAGCTCCCACGCCGGGGCCGGAGCCTTCACCGGCGGGAACGATCTGAACAGTCCCTTCATGAATTCTTTCACCAGACGATGAGACCACAAAGACGTCCGTCCCGTGGTTCTGGTGTATCGGGAGATCGCGGCAAGATGAATCTTGATGGAAGCGTGCGCCAGTCCAGCCTTGGCCAGCGTCAGTAGGTACGGCAGTACTTGAGGAGCCGTAATCCGTAGAGGGTTAATCTTCTGTGCATGGCACCAGACAGAGAACCTCTTCCATTTGTGTCCGTAGCATTTAAGAGTTGAGGACGCCCTGGCCTTTGCAAGAACCTCTCTGCAGTCTGCCGGTATGTCGTAACCTCCAAACTCTAACGCTGCAGGAGCCAGGCCTGCAAGTTCAGCGACCTCGGGTCGTGATGGAGGATGGCGCCTCCTTCCCTGGAGAGAAGATCCGTGTCCACTGGCAGCTTGATTGACGGGGAAGCTGACAAGTCCAGAAGGTCCGGGAACCATATCTGCCTCGGCCATGCAGGTGCGACGAGGATCATCCTGCACCCTGAACTCTTGAGCTGGTTGATGAGCCGGATCAGCAACGGCAATGGAGGGAACGCGTATAGAAACAGGCCCTCCCAGGGGAACGAGAAAACATCGCCCATGCTCCTCGGCTGGGGAAGCCTGCTGGCGAACCTCTGGCACTTGAGTTCGTCGCCGTCGCGAACAGATCGATCTGGGGAGTGCCCCACCGTCGGAAGAGGCGGTCCACTAGATCCTGTCGTAGTTCCCACTCGTGGCACGAGCGCAGCTCTCTGCTGAGCGAGTCGGCGATGGTGTTTTTTTATTCCTGCCAGATGAAACGGCACCAGAAACATCCCTTGGGCGACAGCCCAATGCCACAGATCCTGCGCCTCCTTGGACAGGGCTGGGGATCTGGTACCGCCCTGCTTCCTGATGTAGAACATGGTGGTGGTGTTGTCGGTAAAGATCCTCACCACCTTGCCCTTGAGGGATGGAAGAAAGGACCCGAGGGCCCAAAACACTGCCCGGAGCTCCAGGACATTGATATGGAGGGACTTCTCTGTCGGAAGCCAAAGGCCTCTTGCGTGCAGATTTTCAGTGTGCACTCCCCACCCTTCCAGGGAGGCATCCGTGGTCACTGTCTCCTGGTGGCCCGGGGTCTGGAAGTCCATGCCCGCCGTCAGATGCGCGCGGGTGCCTCACCACCGGATCGCTCGTCGGAAGCTCTCGTCGAGTGTGATCCTGTCCTCGAAGCTGCCTGTCGTCTGAATCCAGCGAGCGTCCAGGAACTCCTGTAACGGTCACATCCGAAGCCTGCACAGGCGGATGAGATAAATGCAAGAAGACATCATTCCGAGGAGGGATTTGATGGACCTCATCCTGGCCGCGTCCGCAACCAGCATCCGCTGCACCTTGCCCAAGATGGCCCTCGTCCTTTCATCCGACGGAGAGGCCAGAAGCGCCACTGTGTAGAGTTTCGCTCCCAGAAAAAGTGCGTCTTGCGCGGGCACCAGGTGGGACTTGGCGTAGTTTATGGAGAATCCCAGGTCCGTGAGTAGTTGGACGGTCCTCGCCGTGTGCTCCGCGCCGAGTTCCCTTGTCTTTGCTCGGATGAGCCAGTCATCCAGGTAGGGGTAGACGTGGATCCCCTCCAGGCACAGCCGCGCCGCCACCGGTGCGAGGCACTTGGTGAACACCCTGGGTGCCGACCTCAATCCGAAGGGAAGGGCTCTGAACTGGTAGTGACGCCCTTGGACCACGAATCTGAGAAACTTTCGGTGTCCTTTAGGATGGGGATATGGAAGTAAGCATCCTCCAAATCCAACGACGACAGGAAATCGCCCTCCTCCAGCTGACCCAGGACGTGCTGGAGGGTGACCATCCGGAACTTCTGTGCCTTGATGAATTTGTTCAATCGTCGTAGGTCCAGGATGGGACGCCATCCTCCTGTCTTCTTCACGAGAAGTATCTTGAGTAAACTCCGGAGCCCCGAAGCCTCTTTGGGACAAGCTTGATGGCGCCTTTCTTGAGCATCGCCTTTACCTCCAATAGAAGTTGAGGGACGTGATGTTCCTTCCTGGCCACGGGGGGGGGGGGGACGGGGACGCGCTGGCACTTCTTTAGAAACTCGAGCGGTGACCCTGGGCCAGGGCATCCAGCACCCAACGGTCGGTGGAGATGGACTCCCACACGCTGACGAAGTTCGCCAGCCTCCCACCGGGGTGCTTCGGTGGGGGCCCGACCCCACGGCCGGTTCAGTCCTGCTTTGACAAGGCTTTGCCACCTTGTCCTCCCTGGCGACGACAGCGGGGTCCACCCGACTTGCCTCGTCCCCTGTAGGCTTCCTGTGACGACGAACGGGCCGCTTGACGATAGGTGGAAAATCCGCCGCCGGAACCTTTGGAGGCACCCTGCTTGCCTCCGGCGCTCCGAAAAGGCGGCCGTCGTTGCTGGAGAACACCAAGAGCCCAGGCCGTCTCTGTCCGTCTTGATGGCTTGTAGGGAATCGTCCACCGTTTTCCCAAACAGGTTGCTCCCGTCGAACGGCATGTCCAAGACTCTGGTCTGCACGTCCTGCCGGAAGTCTGTTGCCTTGAGCCATCCACGCCGTCTAAGGCACACGCCGTTGCCCAACTGGCGAAATCCAGTGTCAGCGATGTCCGTCGCTATCGTAATGGCGTGGTCCGAAGCCACTTCTCCTTCCTGCAAGATCTCTAGGGCCTCCGCCCTCTTGTCGTCTGGTAGGAAGTCCAGCAGGGGGGCGATTTTGTACCACAACTCCCGATAGCCAAGGCGTTGGCAGCCTTAATCATCGTCGCTGCCGATGAGATGACTCTGCGTCCCACCGTGTCCAATTTCTTTCCCTCGCCGTCCGGCGGGGAGGTTGACGTAGAGGCCGAAGCCCCCCCCCCGCTTTCTTCCTGGCCACCGCGGAGACGACCGAGTCAGGGGTCGGCTGTGCCCGAAGGCACAAGGGGGCCGCGTCTGGGACCCAGTACTTCTTCTCGTACTGATCCCTTCTCGCAGGCGTTGTGGATGGGTTCTTGAGGAGGGCGAGACCCTCATCCCAGATATCGTCCAGTAGAGGTACAGCGAGGACCGTCTTCCTCTAGGTCTCGCGCCATTGATAAAGGAAACCTTCCTTCCTTCCAGGCAGAGCTGGAAAAGCTCAGATGCCCTGGCGATCATGGCATGAAACGATCCAATCTCGTCGGGCGGGGAAGCCCGGGGAGGAGGTGACTACGGGAGATCCTCGCCGTAAACTTCGTCACTGTACCCGTCGCGGCCGTGTCCGTCCCCGTATCATCCCCACGGGTCGTGGACGAGGAGGAAGGCTGAGCAGGGTGCAATGGTTGAAAAGGAGGTGGAGGATGAATCCTTCTCTTAGGAGGGCTCCCAGAAGGGCCTGGCTCCGGGTCCCCCGTCGGGAGCGGTTCCTCCGTTGGTGGTAACGGCAATCTCGTCCTTATCTCCGAGCATAAGGACTGTATAGCCAACAAAATGGCCGCCGAGTTGTCTTGCGGCACTGGTTTAGGGGATTCCGACGGGCGGTCAGGAGCCTCGTCGGCACCCTCGACGTTATCGTCGTCTCCGACGTCAGGGTCCCTCCCGACGGGCTGGTCTTCTTCCACGCCAACGCCGTGGCTTAAGACTTCGATCAGCTCCTCTTCAGAGGTTGAGGCCGAATCCACGATGACCGCCTGCCCCCCCCCCTTTTTCTTCTCAGTCGGAGGTTTCACGGTGGTCCTGTCGATGGGCATGAAAGAGGACTCCCTCAGCGGTGGCAGGGAGACTCTGGGCCCTGAGGTTGCCTCCACTGTTGTAGCCTCCACAGGCTGAGCCAGGGCTGCAGCGACTGTCTCGATAGAGGCCTTTGCAGGGTGGATCAAGGCTTTCACCACCTCAGGTGCGCTCACCGCCTTCTCCTTGGGGGGAGGGTCACCGCCTCGCTCCCCCTCCGATGGGGCCTTCGAGCTCGACCGGGGTCTCTCCAGGAGCTTCACCGGGTGCTCGGCCTTCCTCTTACCCAAGCCAGAGCGTTGGCTCGTGGTTGATGGCGCCGGGGAGGATGCGCCCTGCCTGGCACCCGTAGAGCCCGAACGTTCGGCGCTCCCGGTGCCAGCGGACTCGCGGTGCTTGGCCTTCTGTTGGACCCCCGTCGCCAGGGCGCCCTCAAAGGTCTTAGAAGACCGCTCGGACGACTTCTTTTTCTCGCCTGACGGGCTCTTCCCTTCCAGCCAGTTGGCGAGACGCAGGTGGCGGTCCTTCATGGTCCGCTCTGACATATTGCCGCAAAACGCACAGTCCTTCTCCACGTGCGTCTTGTCCTCATGCAGGCAGTAGAGGCAAAGGGAGCGTTCGTCCTCCTTAAGACATTCTAAAGCTGGCAACCAGGGCAGACCCTGAACAGCATTCCGGGCGTCGAGCTTCCCTTCTCCTGGGCCATGTCCGAGATGGGCCTGAGAAACTTCTGAGTCCTCCAAAAGCGTGGCTCGACGAAATCTTCACCCTTGAGGGGCGTAGAAGAGACACGGGTCCCCGTTGATCGGATAAAGAAACGGTGGAGCTTGAGGCTCTTTTGACCGAAAAAGAGAAAATGTTCCTATGAAAAAACGCGAAAAAAGCACTAAAGCTCGAGAGCAATAGCACGAGGATCCCAACACTTGAACGTGCGGTAAAAATCTGAAGATGGCTGCCAGAGGCGGGGCTTAGGGAGATGGCAGTCATTGGCTGTGGTCAGTATGACGCAGAGATCAGTGATTGGTTTACTTCTACGAAAGACAGATCAGAAACGAAACTGATACTGATTTTTCTTTACCGAGGATTCCTAGCCTGACGGGGAATATTCATGAGCATGTGAATCCATGCCAGACCCCATGCTGGAGAAGTACCCTTGAACCTATTCATTGGTGTATTTTATTTCTGATTTAATCCTCCTGGGTAGAATAGGTTCCATACCAGGAGCCCAAATTTTTTGATTCTTACCTCCCGTGGGCCTTAGAGTGAGTGGGCCAGCTTCGCCTGCCGGCAGGCAGTGGGGGAAGAGATGGGCCTGGTTGCCAATCAGGTGGCTGCAGAAGGCTCAGTTAGGCAGAGGGGCTTCGGCATCAATCGGGCGGCCATCTTGGAATTATCAGGTACCTCGTGTACTTTAATGGTGGCAGGGGCTTCCTGAAGCTTTCTGGTGATCCTCATGGAGAAGTGGGCATTTCGGTGCAGGATTACAAATATGCAGTGCACAGGCTGCATTAGCGCTTTTTACAAAAAGCGAAGCGCAGGGGAAGCGGCGCTTACCATAATCCGCTGATGGTTATGGTAAATAAGGTGGCTGACTCCGTGTGTCCACTGCTCCTGCAGGGACTCGATCTGGAGCTCCTGCTCCTCTGGAGGGTGGTGGGGACTGCTGGTTCGGCACAAACAGGTGTTGGCCTTAGAGTGAGTGGGCCGGCTACATTAATTTCTAACGTACACTGTGCTATGATGCAACCTTGTGACCCTACTGTAATTTCTAATGTACAATGTGCTATGATGTAACCTGTAAGTCTCGCATTTTGTTGTCACTGCGCCCTGCTACCCCTGGGTCTGGCGCACACAAAAAATGAATAAAACAAACAAACAATATATGCCCCCAACTCCGGACAGTCCAGATTCCTACAACATATAATCCCCAAAGTTATGATCGAGGCAGAAGGCGAAGTGATATTAGGAGGAGACTTCAATATGTGGGCAGACCCAACACTGGACAGACAAGCTGGCAACCCACACGCGAATAACCCACCTGAGGCAGGCCGCTGAGACGTGATAGACATGATGAATACCTACAAGCTCAAGGACGCATGGCGCCACATGAACCCCAAGCAGACAAGCTTTACATTCTACTCCGCGCCACATGCCACATACCAGGATCGACTATATATATACACACACCTCACACCAGATCTAACGGAGGCACTGTCCACGTCAAAAATATCCCCCATAACCTGGTCGGACCATGACATGGTCACAGTCACCCTCTGTCGGATGGCACTCCCCCACAGAAGCTCGAAATGGCGCTGTAATGAAATGCTCTGGAAGGACCCGATATTCCAAGAACTGACAAAGGACATTAGCGAAATACTTCAAACAAAATAACACAGGCGTAGTCTCGAAAAACACGGTATGGGAGGCAGGGAAAGCCACATGGACAGGCATATTAATGAAAGGAGGCGCGGCAAAGAAAAGGGAGCGTAATCTGATAAAAAATAAGCTCAGAAACGAAATAGCACAATTGGAACGCAGCGCTCAATCAGTCGGCGGAGAGAGAAAAGAGAATAGCGGAAGCTACCAGCAGGAGAGGAACTGCGTCAATTAGAATCCCACCAAACCATGCGCAAACTCCAGTATTTGAAACAAACATTACGAGAAAGGAGACAAAGCAGACACACTGCTGGCAGCCAGACTCCAAGGACAACGCAAAGAAAGATGGGTGCCGGCCATAGAAAATGAGAATGACCTCCACACAGACCACCCCACCAACATCCCCGAAGCCTTTGCCGACTTCTATGAGAAAATGTACACCTCTGATGCCATACCAAATCAGGAGGTAATCACAGAATATATGAAAAGGATAACTATCCCGAGTCTTTCCCAGGAAACAGCAGATGCACTCGACGCCCCCATTACTGACAAAGAAATAGAAGACGCTATCAAAAGGCTCCCAACAGGGAAAGCCCCAGGAAACGATGGTTAAACAGCTGGGTTCTACAAAACCTTCATTGACCCCCCCATCTCCCGTTTATGGGAGAGCTTTTTAACCACATCCTTCAGACCAGTTCCGCACCCGAATCCTTCTCCGAAGCACTAATTACAGTGATCCTCAAAGAAGGCAAAGACCCCAAGCAGTGTGCATCTTACTGCCCCATTTCACTCTTAAACATAGATGCTAAAATCTACATGAGGGTCCTCACTGCACAGCTGGAAAACACACATGCTCTCCATAATTCATAATGACCAGGTTGGATTGGACTCCACCCGCAAGACCCTCCACCTTATACATGAAGCTAAGAAAACACCAAATATACCTGCACTATTCTCAATTGACGCAGAGAAAGCGTTTGATAGAGTCGAATGGCACTTTCTAGAAGCAACATTAAAGAAAATAGGCCTCGGTTCGACAAGGAATCAAAGCAGTATACACTTCCCTTCGAGCATCTGTAACAGTGAACTCGCAGTACTCTCGCTGGTTCCCACTCAGCAGAGGCACGAGGCAAGGATGCCCCCTCTCTGCAATATTGTTTGCGCTATCGCTGGAACCACTGGCCTAAACACTCAGAACAAACGAAAGCGTTGAGGGCATGCATGTGCACGGAAGGGACTACAAATTGGCCCTATATGCCGACATTTTACTCCATGTACAAAATCCGATGACATCAATCCCCCGAGCGATTCAACTCATTGAAGAATATGGAGCACCATCAGGCCTCAAAATAAACAGAACCAAATCCATTCTCTTCCCACTACAGGAACCCACTGCACATCAAAATGCTGAATTCAACCAACTAGGCCTCACCATTGGGGGCCCGACACTCCGGTATCTGGGCATCAATCTGACGAGAGACATTGCAGACATATACAAGGCCAACTTTCCCCAACTTCTCGCTGCATTTCACGCGGACCTCGCAAAATGGCGACCCCTCACGATCTCTTGGATGGGATGCTTGAAGGCCATCAAGATGTTGAGTCTCGTACGCTTCTTATATCCTTTCCAAAGTCCCCCCGTGAAGATCCCACAGGAATTTTTCAAACAAGTGAAAAGAGCGATAATTAGATTCCTGTGGGCAGGAAAGAAACCCAGAGTATCCTACGAAACACTCATACTACCTAAAGACCAAAGGGAGGGGGTCGGCCTACCCGATATCGAGCAAAACTACCGGGCGGTCCAGCTAAGAGTCCTCGTCCCTCACCTAAGAGACAGAAAAGATCTGCAGTGAGTACAACTGGACAATGATAATCTGACCCCCGGGACTCTTTCAGAATGGCTATGGGTTCCCAGACCACAGCTCACACGAAAACTATGAGAAGAACAAGTTACTTCTTACCTGGTAACGTTCATTCGATGGGAAGTTCCTCCGACGAATTCCATATCTTTGATAATTCGTCTCCAGCTTGCTGGCCTCGGAATTTTTTTTCAGCAGAGGGCACTGCGCATCGACATCCGTTGAGTTGATGTCCCTCGACAGCCACCGTATCAGCGCCACGTCACCATGCCCATAAATAGCCACGCGCAGCGTCCGTTGCTCAGTTCCGTTTTGAAGCATAAGATGTCATGCCTGAATTGGTTATTGACCTTGAAGGAGCGTAAGCTGCAACCACAAGGGAACTATTACTGCGGGGATGGATGGGAGGGGCGATAAGGAATACATCGGAGGAACATCCCATCGAAAGAACGTTACCAGGTAAGAAGTAACTTGTTCTTCGAAGGGATTGTGTCCTCCGACGTATTCCTCATCTTTGATAGACTCCCATAGCAGTGTCGTGTAATTGGAGGTGGGAGTAAAAACGCCATGTTTCCTTTTAGGAATGAACGGAATGTAATACTGCTTTGCCAAACCTAGTCTCTTGACTAGAGGAGGAATCCAGGTTGTAGAATCTTGTGAAGGTATGTGCGGACGACCATGTGGCAGCCGCACATATATCTCGAACCGGAACCCCTCTTTGGAGGGCCAAAGAGGCTGCGATGCCTCTGGTTGAATGAGCCCTAAGATTTTGAGGAGGCTCTTTCCCTGCTAGTTTGTAACATTCCAGAATGGCCAAAATAATCCATCTGGAAATGGTCTGTTTTGTTATCGGTAGTCCCAATTTGTGCTCTGAGTAACCAACGAATAGTTGGTCTACTTGCCTAATCCTAGCAAGTCTGCTGATGTAAAAGTTTAAAGCCCGCCTTGGGTCCAGCCTGTGTAGCCTTTCTTCCTCTTTCCCCGGATGGGGAGTAGGATAGAATGAAGGTAATGTAATTTTTTGAGTGATGTGGAATTCAGAAACCACCTTTGGGAGGAAATTAGGCTTCACCTGTAGGACAACTTTGTCTTTATGAAAAATTGTATGAGGGGGTTTACAAGATCGAGCTTGTAATTCGCTCACCCTTCTAGCAGATGTTAGTGCCACTAATAAGACAGTTTTAAGGGTGAGAAATCTTAGCGAACAAGAGTGGAGTGGTTCGAAAGGAGTACCTTTAAGACTAAATTTAAGTCCCATAAGGGAACTTGGAATGGTCTTGGAGGGTAGACATTAGTTAATCCCTTTAGAAATTGTACTACTAAGGGTAATTTGAAATATGATGGCTCCTCTGCAGTGCATTTGAAGATCAATAGCGCTGCGAGATAGCCCTTGATAGTGCCAACTTGAAGGCCTGAATTTGCCAAATAGAGTAGAAAGGATAACACTGTTGGTGTACCACATGAAAATGGGTCGATATTCTCTTCTCAACCCCAGCTGCAAAATTTGTTCCAACGGCAGCGGTATAAAGACTCTGTTGCTGGCCTTCTGGCCGAAAGCAACACCTCCATAACGTCATCGGGGAGGTCCCAATCCTTGTATCTCAACCTTTCAAAAGCCAAGCGTGAAGGTTGAGGGTTGTGATGTCTGGATGGAGAAGCGGACCTCCCTTCTGTGAAAGAAGATTCTCCTTGAGTGGAAGGCGAATTGGAGGGCAGATGGACATGTCCAGAAGGTCCAGGTACCAAGTTCTCCTGGCCCAGTCTGGGGCAATTAGGATCATGGTCCTCCGGAATCTTCTCAACCTCCTGATCATTTGAGGAATGACAGGGACTGGTGGAAACGCGTACAGGAGTGGAAACTCCCAGTCCACTACGAACGCGTCCCCTAGAGCTCCTCTCGGGGGAAATACCCTTGAACAAAACAGATCGCACTTCCTGTTGGTACTGGTGGCGAACAGATCCACTGGAGGGGTTCCCCAAAGGGCGAAGATCTCCTGAAGGACTTCCTGAGCTAGTTCCCACTCGTGGGAGACTGTGCCCTGCCTGCTCAGAGCATCCGCCGTCAAGTTCTTTTCTCCGGCTAGGTGAACTGCCGATAGAGAGATTCCTTCTTGAATTGCCCAAAACCAGAGCTGCATTGCCTCTCTGCACAGTGGCAGTGATCCCACGCCTCCTCTTTTGTTGAGGTAGTGCATGGCCACTGTGTTGTCCGTCATTATCAGGACATTTTTTCCCTGTACTGATGTTAGGAAAGCTTTCAGGGCTAGTCTGATCGCTCTCAGCTCCAATAGGTTGATGTGTAGTCTGGACTCCGATGGAGACCAACGACCGCTGATGGTCAAGTCGTTGGCATGGGCTCCCCAACCCGTGAGTGAGGCGTCCGTGACTACTGTTATCTCCGGCCATGGTTGCCAAAACAGTTCTCCTTTCAAAATGTTCTCTCGATAAGCTCACCGTTGAAGGTCTCGGGCTACCATGTCCGGAATCCAAAGGAGATCTGTCATTTTTCCTGAGAACTGCGACCACTGGGTTCTTAGCACCCACTGGAGCGATCTCGTTGTCAGGTGAGCCTCTTGCACAAGGAAGATGCAGGATGCCATGAGGCCTAGCAACCTCAAAAAAGTCGAAGGCTGGGAGATGTTGGGCATTTTGAAACTTGGTGACCATCTGCAGAATATCTTGAGCCCTCACCTCTGGTGGCGAAGCTTTTCCCAGAGGTGTCCAGGACCGCTCCGATGGACTGGAGCCTCTGTGATGGTATCATCTGTGACTTCTTTAAATTGAGGGAGAAGCCCAGTTTGTGAAGGAAGTGACAGAATGGATCTGAGCTTGTTCCGAAGATACAGCCCTGATCAGCCAATCGTCCAGGTAGGGGTAGACGTGAATCCCTCCCTTCCTTAGACTTGCTGCCACTACCGACATTAACTTGGTGAAGACCCTCGGGGCAGATGTCAGCCCAAATGGCAGAACTCGAAATTGATAATGAGAGCCGCTAATTGTGAACCTCAGGTATTTCCTGTGTTTGAGATGGATTGGCACATGGAAATAAGCATCCTGGAGGTCCAGAGATACCTGCCAGTCCTGGAGCTGGAGGGCCTGAAGGATCTGAGAGAGAGTTACCATCTTGAACTTGTCCTTCCTGAGGAACTTGTTCAATTCTCGTAAGTCCAAGATAGGTCTCAGTCCTCTGTCTTTCTTCGGGATGAGAAAGTAGGGGGGAGTACCAGCCCTTGTTCCTCTCCGCTACAGGTACCGGTTCTATGGCACCTTTCTCTAGCTGGTCTACAATTTCCTGCAAGAGGAGCGGATCTGGAACTGTCAGAGAGCTGTTCCCCGGTGGATGACTGAGGAATGCGTAGAAAAGGCAGGCAGTAACCTTGGGCAACGGTCTCCAATGCCCAAGCATCAGACGTAATAGCCTGCCATTCCGTCAGATGTTGAGTTAACCTGCCCCCTACTGATGTCTTGTGAGGAGAGTCCTCAGAGCGGTTTGGAGGCGGCTGATGCAGATGCCGAGGGTAAAGAGGCACCTGCTGCGGCTTTTGTATTTTTACCCTGTCCACCTCGGGTGAATTTTTTTCGGACTTCTTTGAACTGGCTCTCCTCTGCCTCTTCCGAATGTGGAATAGAAGCGAAAGGACTTAACTCTCCAAGAGGTTCCTGAGGGGTGATATTGCAGCTCCCAGGGATTTTGCAGCTGCCTTTGATGTTTGAAGCTTTTCTAAACCGTCATCCGCCTTCTTAGCAAACAAAGAAGAGCCGTCAAAGGGCATATTCAAGAGTCTGCTTTGCACATCTGGAGCAAAACCAGACTTTCGCAACCAAGCAAATCTCCTGTTTGTTGTACTTGCCGCCATGGCCCTGCTGATGCTGTCAGCAGAATCAATGCCAGTCTGAAGGGATTCGCACATTACGTCCTTACCATCCTTTATGATGTTGAGAAACACTTCCCTTTCTTCTCCCTCCGGGAGGTAGTCAGCCGCTGATGAAGCACACTCCCAAAGTGTGTGGCTGAA
Source organism: Ambystoma mexicanum (assembly GCF_040938575.1). NCBI lineage: Eukaryota > Metazoa > Chordata > Amphibia > Caudata > Ambystomatidae > Ambystoma > Ambystoma mexicanum. Next base: position 651,561,314 of record NC_090936.1, read on the forward strand.
CCTTGCGAGCGTACAAGTAGCATTGATGGATTTTAACGCCATGCTACATGCAGAAAATACTTTTCTGGCCATAGAATCATATCTCTAGTCATCCCTGTCCTGTGGAACAGTAGGGTAAGCCGATTTACTACCTGATGAAGTTGCTGCCTGAACAACCAGACTCTCCGGGGTTGGGTGTTTGGATAAATATTCAGGGTCAGCATTAGACACTATACTTGGCTGATCATTTTTGGTGACCGCCGGGAAACCTCAGGGGTTTCCCAGTTCGCCAATATTTTCCTTTGTAGTGCCGCATGAAATGGCACCACAGGATCCTCCTGTGGACCTTTAACCAAAATATCTGTGAGGTCGTCCTGCTGAAAAGCAGGTGACAGTGTAGACCACCCCATAAACTCTATTATCCTTGCCATCAAGGTTCTATAAGGGGTTTCAGCATGTTCCCCTGGGTCTGGTTTGGCAAATTCCACTTCTAGGGCAGTGTCCAACCCACTTGCTTCATGTAAGGATTCTTGGAGGTCCTTAAACCTACCTTCCTCAGAGGTAAATTCCTCTGGTACAGGAGTTGCAGATCCCTGCAACTCAAAAGGTCTCTCCCTTCCTCATAAATAGATGCTAAGGCTCTGGAATGATCAGATCTTGGAAATTGTATAAATCCCATTTCTAGAGCAGAAGGGGCCAAATTCGTCATAATTGGCTGAGAAAACGTTGACGAGGACTTTAAAGGCTTCAAAGCCATCGAAAAACGCGTTGAGAAAGTTGGTAGAGGCCTCGAGGAACTCGAGAGTATCGGAATTCTACTCGAGGTTGTCGACGACATTCTCGTGATCGAGGCTCTGGGTATGGCCACTGGCTGTGAGGTGGCCGTGGGTTTGTCCTTTCTCGGCGTTGAATCGACTGACCTGTGCGTCGAAGAACCCTTCGATAATGGCGTCGAAGAGACAGATCTATGCGTCAAAGGGATCTTCGACGACGGCGTTGAAGACGCGACCTTGCCTTTACTCGAGGGTTCGTGACGCTCTCGAGTAGCTTCTTTCACCGGGTGCTGTGACTCGCAGCGTTTTGATTTTTCGGATCTTTCACCTAGGGTATCACCCTCAGCAGTCTTCGAGGGGGTCGAGGCCGCTTTCTCGAAGACGCTAAGCATCTTTTTCCTGAATTCCTCCCACTCAGCCTAAGAGCTATGTTTTGTGGGGCAGGAGACTCTTTTTGGGGAAACGGAAGAAGAAGGGGATCTTCGACGTCTCTTTTTTGAATGCTTAGATCTCGAAGAGTGATGAGAACTGCTTCGAGACCTAGAACGAGAATGTCTTTTGTGATGCCGAGGAGACGAATGTCTCGACTCCGCCGAGGAAACTTTTGAAGAAGTTTTAACTGCCTTACCTCTCTCGAACTTCCCCTTACGCTCCTTCAAGGGTTTCGCCGTCATGGACATGCAGTCCTCGCACTCGGAACAATGGTGCTCGACTCCCAAGCACCACAAACAGATCCTGTGAGGATCCGTCAATGACATTTTCTTTCCACAGTCTCGACATTTTTTGAAGCCGGACCGTGGTGTCGTCTGTTCGGATGAGGAAGCCAGCGAGTACGAGTCGGTATTCACGAGGAATAAAGGAGTATATTTCACACAAGGACTGAGCAACGATATTCCGAGGCCCAACGAAGCGCGGAAAAATGGAACTGAGCAACGGACGCTGCGTGTGGCTATTTATGGGCAAGGTGACGGTGCCGATACGGTGGCTGTCGAGGGACATCAACTCGACGGACGTCGATGCGCAGCGCCCTCTGCTGAAAAAATGTTCCGAGGCCAGCAAGCTGGAGATGAATTATCAAAGATAAGGAATACGTCGGAGGACACAATCCCTTTAAACATCCCATACTGGGGACGATATGGTACATATGGAAGGAAGGAAAAGGAATGACGGGAGTAACCACATGGCCATCCCCCCTGAGCCACCTATGGGCCCCGGGGGTCAGAGAAGAAATTCCAGAACACCCCAGGTATCAAGCCTTGCTCGATGCGGGACTTGAAAGGGTCGGGCAGCTATGGAGAGAGGACAAATTCATACCAATCATAGAATTGGAAGAAGCCCTCCAACTGCACCCAATACCGATCTTCCTATATCTACGTTTGAAATGTGTCCTATCCAAACGCGAATGGAGCACCAGATACGCAGAGAACTCGCCGCTTTCGAGAAAATCCTCGACATGACCACTGCGAATAAAGGCCCGATATCACGCATGTACACTGCCCTGATCAGTAAGGGGCAGAACTCGAGCTTGCGCCTTAAAGAAAAATGGGAAAAGGACTTCAATAGAGAATTCGACCAACAGGCATGGGACACGATATGCAAAACACCCTCCCGAATATCAATCGTGGCACAATATAAATTACATGCAATAAAATGACTCCATAGATGGCAATATGATCCCCACAGAATATCGAAAATGTATCGGACCAACAGCCCAAAATGCTGGAGACAATGCGGAACGTATGCAAATTACTGGCACATGTAGTGGGACTGCCCAAATGTCTGCATATATTGGGACGAGGTGCTGGGATGGATCAAACAAATAGACGGCATTGAAAGAAACCCAACTCCCCTCCTGACTCTATTTGGCCTAGAAGAAGAAGACAACAAATTACTCAGGATAAAGGGTCTGGCATCCCCACTACTAGCAGCAAGAGCCGGACTAGTCAACAACTGGAAATCCCCACACCTCCCAACAAAAAAATGAATGGATTAGCATTGCCACAAATGTATATACGATGGAAAAAAAAAAAAAAGCACAGCAGCTCTCCATGGAAAAGCAGCACGCCACGAAGAAACATGGAGTGAATTTGCCACATTACATGTTCCAAACCACATACGAAGACAACCTGAAGACCCTGAACCCTCATAAAGCTACACATCGACATCAGAGCCGGACAAAGCCCACCAACCTTTAGGTGAAGGGGCCTGCCGCATGACATGAACATATGCTGCCTACTTGAAACAAATGTCCAAGTTGACACTGAATACAAACTAAGTTTCTGCCAACGAAGCTTGCAACAATGCCTGACCGTCCAGGGGGGAGGGAGAATGAGTAAAGACTAACTCAACTTAAAAGGGAAGGAAACTTAATTGCGATAAATGCATGGTACTTATTAAAATATAATGATGTTATACTCGTCTAACAATGTGAAAATAACATAAGTGTATCTGTTTATGCCACACTACGTTTCAAAATCAATAAAATTTAAATAAAAAAATTATTTAAAAAATCTTTTATTTGATTGGCTGACATTCTTTAATCAACCTTTCAAAATAAAACAAATATTACATTACATAAATAGGCATGTATATCACATCTAAAAACAAATTAGCTGTCTAAATTCCATATTCAACATAACTAGGAGTTCAAAACTCCAAGGGGTGTCCTATTATGTTGATTTGGTCAGAACACAATCTTTAGGTCATCAATTAGCTGTCAATAACTATGCAATTAACAATGGAATCTATCCATACACATTGATCCAAACACATTACAAGACATGACACTTTTCAGCACGAAACAATAGCAATGCCCCAAAATCATACAATCGTTACTCTTCAGACATTGCCCTAGTAGATACATAAGGCAGAACAGAATTTAGATATTGCACTAACGCTATCTTGGGTGACATTCTAGAGATAGAAAAGAGTATCTACCAAATGTCACGGTCTGTTAATGGACACTGACATTTATACTGATTCTCAAAAAATCTTACGTTTTGAAACAAGAGCTGGACACTCAACAATATGCCGCAATGTTTCTTTCTGAGATTTTTCGTTACAAAATCGACAAATGTTTTCATCCCTTGGAATCATCTCACATTGGCCAAGATTTCCTTTGTTTGCCAAAGGTTCAGTCTGAATCTAAAATATTGATTCTGAAAGAGGGATGATGGACTCTTGTTGAGATAGTCTGCCATAGTCCGAAATGTTTTCTGACCAAACAGAGTAGCATCAAAATCTACATACTTGATACAATCATGCTGTGTGGTTATCCAGTCATGTTGTTGTAACTTGGTTTTAGCATGAGATGGATTTTGAATCAATAACTCAATAGGGATATCTGCTTTCATTAAAGTATCCATCGTATAATTTCACCATTTTGCTGGAAATGAGTGAGAAGAGGTTAACAGATACTCAGCCATAAAACCCAGAATATTCTTAGCATTAAGGACTATACAGCATTTTCTTAGCAAGGCGCACATTTTCCACAAAATTTGAACAAAGAGACAAGGCACCTAGTTCAAAACGTATAAGAACCACTGGTGTAGATTTAGGAAGCTTTAGTACATTTCTCCAAAATCAGACCTCTAATTTATCCCAAAACTGGCGTTCTATGGGCAATTTAGTTTCTGAGCCATACATTATTATTGGTACTAGTTTTTGTTGGTAAAAACGTATGATATGCTTACACATGAATTTGCCATATTTGTAATGAAGGATTCTGGCTTGCGAGATAAGGTTGGTCATCTTGGAGTCTATACTATGTAAATGCAATTTATCATCAGATTGACCATTTACAATAATACTCAAATATTTATAGTGAGACATCATCTGTAATTTGTGTTCCTGTAATGACCAAAAAAATCTATTTGATGTACATTTTCTTTGTCTTCCACATTCAACTACTTGTGTCTTTTCCACATTGATGATTAGGTTGTTTCTATTTGTGTATTTATTCCGTTTTTCTAATGATCTCTGTAGCCCACTCAGCATTTGGGAGAGTAACACGAGATCATCCGCGTATAATAACCACACTATTTGGTGTTGACCCAGCTTATAAATTAAAAAGGGTGGAAGCAAAAATGCATCCTTGTTATAAACCGTGCTTTGTGGAGATGACCGAAGAAGAGTAAACCTTCAAGAGAGAGCCTTACTTGCATGGAGGTCTTTGAATGAAGTAAGTCAATGAGTGTTATGAGAGATGACAGGCATTCATATTAGAGAATTTTGTCAAGGAGCAGCTGCCGATCTATGGAGTCTAAAGCGACCCGGAAATCAATAAAAGCCATATAAAGTGGCTGTTTGAGCATCTGTGATTTAATCAAATTAAGATTGATGATGTTAATTGCAGTTCCCATACCAGATACAAATCCTGACTGGAAAGGGTTGTTTTTATTTTTGTCCAAGGTCCAAGCATTCAAATCTCCAAGTATTAAACGATTCAAGATTTTACCGGGGCATCCAACATGGCGATGGGGCGATAGCTTGCTGGATTAAGCCAATCACCCTTTTTATAGATCAGCAGAACTATCGAATGGGTCCAGCTACACGGAACTGTTTGGTGTTAAAGTAAACAAAAACGTTAAATTCTTTGCCCAATACTCTAGATGTTGTTTCAGAGTATGATTAGATAAGCCATCTGGAGCCAGAGACCTGGATCGACTCGCCTTGTTTATATATCCTCTCTATTGAAGTTCAATTGGAAATATTCGGGCATTCGAGCAACGGGTCCAGTTAACTTGTCCTTAGGTTGTGCATATAAGTTAGTGAAGTGAGAGATCCAGTTTTTTTCCAAGACTCCATGGATTTGAGAAGCTAATTGAGGAATCAGTGTTTGGTTCATTAGCTCCCACATCTGCCCTGTGTTTTTATTCTGTTCTAGATTTAGCATTCTTTCGCCATCAAGTTGATCGATTTTGGATTTTCTTGCTCTCAGCCAGTTTGTATAGCTTATTTTACTTTTTCTTAAAGCAATGTTCCTCGACGGAGGGGAAGAGTAGTCATGCCTGCCTTTTCTGCTTCAGAAACAAGGATTTCCTTTCCTTTAGTACAGGATTCGTGAGTTGTTCTATGCTCTTTTGACAGCGATATGCCAGCTGTAGGATATTGACGAAACAGTTAATTGTACGCCACAACATGAACCCCTACCTCTAGTTTGGAGTTTCGGTAGGCTAAGACCAGCTGCTCATTCAGATGTTGCAATCTGTCCATCATATTCTATTGAGACCATTGTTAATTGTTGGTTGGAGTTATCTGGGTCAGGACTCCCAGTCTACCGCGCACCTTGTTTATGGAATAATTGTATGTTAGCCCGCAGCCTGGCTCCTGGTTTGTCTGGGGACCAACTCTGGGTTTCCCAATGGCTGAATGAGTAGGTGGGATGGCAAACCTGTGAATGATGTTGGGCGCTGGGAGGATTCAATAATCCAAGGATTTAGCCGATTTGCTAGTGGTTTAGGTTCATCATCAGGTCAGAAGAGTCGTGTTAGTAAATTGTTGCTTTATGGCGAGTGCACACAGCCGACGCGCATTTCGACCCAAGTCTTTTTCAGGGCCAGTTGAGTAGACATGTGGCTCTGGATAGAGCTGATGGGTGGTCCTCCCGAGTCAGGGTGCCAGTGGGGCTGGAAAGCCAATTCTGGTGCCGCGTAGGGGAGCCGAGGAACCAAGACTTAGGTCAAAACGCGCGTCGGCTGTGTGCACTCATCTATGTTGAAAAACTGGCATTATCTGCCACGTTAATGTTTTCAGAATGCTCTGGTGTTTTGTTGAAAACAATAATAAAGCAACAATTTACTAACACGACTCTTCTGACCTGATGATGAACCTAAACCACTAGTAAATCAGCTAAATCCTTGGATTATTGAATCCTCCCAGCGCCCATCATCATCCACAGGTTTGCCATCCCACCTACCCATTGTTAATTATAGCTGTTCCCCGGTATTGTATCTCAGGGCTCTTAGACCGCTGGCTGATGACATTCCAGCTGGTAGATAGTTTGCTATGGTCGCTTTGATCTGTGGGTATTACAGTGAAATGTGATATTAAGAAAGACAACGTGGGGTCTACAAAAATAGTGTATTATGGCACTAGCATTTTTTCTGTGCCAAGCGGTTTTGGGAGAACTCATCTGGAAAAGCCCCATTCAGCACGATTAAATTATGGGCCTCTGTAAAATGGTTCCATTGGGTCAATCTTTTTTCTGACCCAGGGCGAGATGTACCCAAACAACTAAGATTTATGTCTCCTGCCAAAATGATGTGGGAGATCTCGGGGGCAAGATTAATCATTTCAAACATCTCAGTTAAGTGTTGAAAAAAAGATTCATCTGAGTTGCCTTGCACATTCCAATAAACATTCAGTAATGCGTAGAATCAATTAGCAATTTTGAGTCTAATTAATTGCATAAAGGTATTTGGTGAGGCCCAAGGTTCGGAATAAATACCCGTGCTCAATTTGGTGGCAGTTAATAGGCCCAACATTGGTCTTCCTTTGGTTCCTCATTGGGCTGCAATTAAATGTGTGCCAAAGTTAGCCCAAATGTGGTTGGTGGAAAGCCAAGTCTCTTGCAAAATGACTGTCATACAATTCTTATCATTGGTTATCAAATGCAAAAAACCTCCAGTATTCCAGCTATGTAGCAAAATAATTTTCTGTGTTGTTGGCTGTTCTAGCTAGGAAACAAAGGTTCTTGAGAATTGCAAAAGAACATAAAACTGTAGAACACATCAAATCAATAATTTTACATTAGTTGAATGACAAGTGGTAAGAGAACCAGATAGACCCTATCATGAGGTCATACTTCTGCCGGGCATAGCTGAACCTCGACCAAGGTCTCCTTATCTGAGTATTAACTCAGACTTTGGGATCATTGCATCAGTCTATATGGTTCTCTTACCACTTGTCATTCAACTAATGTGAAATTATTGATGAGTTGTGTTCTACAGTTGTATGTTCATTTGCAATGCTCAAGAACCTTTATGTTTCAGCAGCACATTATGGGCACAATTGTTTGTATGACATGTTGCTTTAAATAAGTCAAACAGCTAAATAATAAAAAGCTGTGTGACTACAACAGAAGAACAAGTTACTTCTTACCTTGTAATGTTCTTTCGACGGGATGTTCCTCCAACGTATTCCTCATCCTTTGATAATACGTTTCCAGCTTGCTGGCATCGGACATTTTTTCTGTAGAGGGCGCTGCGCGTCGACGTCCGCCGAGTCGATGTCCCTCGACGGCCAACGTATCGGCGCCAACGTCACCATGCCCATAAATAGCCACGCGCTGCGTCCGTTGCTCAGTTCCGTTTTGTAGCATAAGAAAAGTCATGCCCGAATTGGTTATTGACCTTGAAGGAGCGTAAACTGCAACCACAAGGGAAGTATTACTGCGGGGATGGATGGGAGGGGCGATAAGGAATACGTCGGAGGAACATCCCGTCGAAAGAACGTTACAAGGTAAGAAGTAACTTGTTCTTCGAAGGGATTGTGTCCTCCGACGTATTCCTTATCTTTGATAGACTCCCATAGAAGTGGCATGTAATTGGAGGTAGGAGTAAGAATGTTATGTGTCCCTTTAGGGATGGACCGAATGTAATATGGTCTTGCCAAATCTGGTCTCTTGACTAGTGGAGGAATCCAGGTTGTAAAATTTTGTGAATGTATGTGCGGACGACCATGTGGCAGCCGCACATATGTCTCAGACCGGTACCCCTCTTTGGAGAGCCGAAGAGGCTGCGATAGCCCCGGTTGAATGAGCCCTAAGATTTTGGGGTGGCTCTTTCCCTGCCAGTTTGTAACATTCCAGAATGGCCAAAATAATCCACCTGGATATGGTTTGTTTTGTTATGGGTAGTCCCAACTTGTGACCCGAGTATCCTACAAACAGTTGGTCTGGTTGCCTGATCCTAGCCATTCTGCTGATGTAAAAGCTGAGAGCTTGCCTTGGGCCCAGCCTATGTAGCCTTTCTTCCTCTTTCCCCGGATGGGGAGGAGGGTAGAACGAAGGTAAGGCAATTTTCTGAGTAATATGAAATTCAGAAACCACCTTTGGGAGGAAATTAGGCTTCACCTGTAGGACAACTTTGTCCTTGTGGAAAATTGTATGTGGGGGTTTACAGGAGAGAAGTTGTAGCTCGCTCACCCTCCTAGCAGATGTTAGTGCTACCAATAGGGACAGTTTTAAGCGTGAGAAATCTCAGCGAACAAGAGTTAAGTGGTTCGAATGGAGTGCCCATTAGGAAGTTTAAGACTAAATTTAAGTCCCATAAGGGAACCTGGAATGGTTTTGGAGGATAAACATTAGTTAATCCCTTGAGAAATTGTATCACTAGAGGTAGTTTGAAATACGATGGTTCCTCCGCAGTGCGCTTGAAGAAAGAAAGCGCTGCGAGATAGCCTTATACAGTGCCAACTTGAAGGCCTGAGTTTACCAAGTAGAGTAGAAACGATAACACCGTTGGGGTACCACATGAAAAAGGGTCAATATTCTCTTCCCTACACCAGCTGCAAAATTTGTTCCAACGGCAGCGGTATAAAGACTTTGTTGCTGGCCTTCTGGCCGAAAGCAACACCTCCATGACGTCATCAGGGAGATCCCAATCCTTGTACCTCACCCTTTCAGAAGCCAAGCATGAAGGTTGAGGGTTCTGGTGTCTGGATGGAGAACCTGAACTCCCTTCTGCGAGAGAAGATTCTCTTTGAGTGGAAGACGGATTGGAGGGCAGATGGACATATCTAGAAGGTCCAGGTAGCACGTTCTACTGGCCCAGTCCGGGGCAATTAGGATCATGGTTTTCTGGAATCTTCTCAACCTCCTGATCATTTGAGGAATGACAGGGACTGGTGGGAACGCGTAAAGGAGTGGAAACTCCCAGTCAACTACGAACGCGTCTCCTAGAGCTCCTCTCGGGGGAAATTCCCTTGAACAGAACAGATCGCACTTCCTGTTGGTGCTTGTGGCGAACAGATCCACCTGAGGGGTTCCCCAAAGGGCGAAGATCTCTTGAAGGACTTCCTGAGCTAGCTCCCACTTGTGGGAGACTGCTCTGCCTGCTCAGAGCGTCCGCTGTCAAGTTCTTCTCTCCGGCTAGGTGGACTGCCGATAGAGAGATTCCTTCCCGAATTGCCCAAAACCCGAGCTGCATTGCCTCTCTGCACAGTGGTAGTGATCCTACGCCTCCTCTTTTGTTGAGGTAGTGCATGGCCACCGTGTTGTCCGTCATTATCAGGACATTTCTCCCCTGTACTGATGGCAGGAAAGCTTTCAGCACTAGTCTGATCGCTCTCAGCTCCAATAGGTTGATGTGTAGTCTGGACTCCGATGGAGACCAACGACTGCTGATGGTCAAGTCGTTGGCATGGGCTCCCCACCCAGTGAGTGAGGCGTCTGTGACTACTGTGATCTCCGGCCATGGTTGCCAAAACAGTTCTCCTTTCAAGATGTTCTCTGGATAGGCCCACCATTGAAGGTCGCGGGCTACTTTGTCCGGAATCCGGAGGAGATCTGTCATTCTCCCTGAGAATTGTGACCACCGAGTTCAGTGCCCACTGAAGAGATCTCATTCTCAGGCGAGCCTCTGGCACAAGGAAGATGCAGGATGCCATGAGGCCTAGCAACCTCAAAAAGTCGAAGGCTGGGAGACGTTTGGCATTTTGAAACCTGTTGACCATCTGCAGAATATCTTGAGCCCTCACCTCTGGTGGCGAGGCTTTTCCCAGGAAGTGTCCAGGACCGCTCCAATGAACTGGAGTCTCTGTGATGGTATCATCTGTGACTTCTTTAAATTGAGGGAGAAGCCCAGTTTGTGAAGGAAGTGGCAGACATAATCTAGCTGGACCTGGGCCTGTTTCGAAGATACAGCCCTGATCAGCCAATTCTCCAGGTAGGGGTAGACGTAGATCCCCTCCCTCCTTAGACTCGCCGCCACTACTGACATTAGCTTGGTGAAGACCCTCGGGCGGAGGTCAGCCCAAATGGCAGAACTCGAAATTGATAATGAGAGTCGCCAATTGCGAACCTCAGGTATTTCCTGTGTTTGAGATGGATTGGCACATGGAAATAGGCATCCTGAAGGTCCAGAGATACCAGCCAGTCCTGGAGCTGGAGGGCCTGAAGGATCTGAGAGAGAGTTACCATCTTGAACTTGTCCTTCCTGAGGAACTTATTCAATTCTCTTAAGTCCAGGATGGGTCTCAGTCCTCCGTCTTTCTTTGGTATGAGAAAGTAGAACAAGTTACTTTTTACCTTGTAACGTTCTTTCAATGGGATGTTCCTCCAACGTATTCCTTATCTATGATATTTGTATCTCCAGCTTGCTGGCCTCGGAAACATTTTTCCCAGTAGAGGGCGCTGTGCGTCGACGTCCGTCGAGTAGGTGCTCCTCGACGGCCACCGTATCGACGTAGACGTCATCATGCCTATAAATGGCCACGCGCAGCGTCCGTTGCTCAGTTCCGTTTTGTAGAGTAAAGTAGTTATTGTATGAATGGTTACTACCCTTGAAGGAGCGTAAGCTGCAACCACAAGGGAAATGTTACTGCTGGGATGGATGGGAGGGGCGATAAGGGATACGTCGGAGGAACATCCCATCGAAAGAACGTTACAAGGTAAGAAGTAACTTGTTCTTCGAAGGGATTGTGCCCTCCGACGTATTCCTCATCTACAATAGACTCCCATAGCAGTGGTATGTGATTGGAGGCGGGAGTAAGAGATGCCATATTACCCTTTAAGAATGAACAGAGTGTAACACAGCTTTGCCAAATCTAGTCTCTTGACTAGAGGAGGAATCCAGGCTATAAAATTTGGTAAAGGTATGTGCGGACGACCATGTGGCAGCCGCACATATGTCTCTAATTGGTACCCCTCTTTGAAGAGCTGAGGATGCTGCGATACCCCTGGTCGAATGAGCCCTTAGATTTTGAGGGGGCTCTTTCCCTGCCAGTTTGTAGCATTCCAGAATGGCTAAAATAATCCATCTGGAGATGGTTTGTTTGGTTATTGGTAATCCCAACTTATGTCCTGCGTAACCTACAAAGAGTTGGTCTGCTTGTCTAATTTTAGCAAGTCTACTGATATAAAAGATATAAAAACTCAAGGCTCGCTTAGGGTACAGCCTGTGTAGTCTCTCTTCCTCTTTCCCCGGATGGTGAGGAGGATAGAATGAAGGTAGAGTAATCTTCTGAGTAATGTGAAATTCCGAAACTACCTTTGGGAGGAAGTTAGGCTTCACCTGTAGCACTACTTTGTCCTTGTGAAAAGTTGTACGAGGAGGTTTACAAGACAGGGCTTGTATCTGGCTAACCCTTCTAGCAGATGTTAATGCTACCAATAAAACAGTTTTGAGGGTGAGAAACTTCAATGAACAAGAGTGGAGTGGTTCAAAAGGAGCACCTTTTAGGAAGTTTAAAACTAGATTTAAGTCCCATAAGGGAACTTGGAATGGTCTTGGTGGGTAAACATTAGTTAGACCTTTCAGGTATTGTATTACCAATGGAATTTTAAAAATACGATGGCTCCTCTGCAGTGCGCTTAAAGATCGATAGCGCTGCGAGATAGCCCTTACTAGTGCCAATTTGAAGTTCCGAATTTGCCAAATAAAGTAAGAAGGATAACACCGCAGGTGTACTACATGAAAAGGGTTCGATATTCTTTTCTCTGCACCAGCTGCAAAATGTATTCCAACGGCAGCGGTATAGAGTCTTAGTTGCTGGTCTTCTGGCCGAAAGCAACACCTCCATGACGTCATCTGGAAGGTCCCAATCCTTGTACCTCAACCTTTCAGATACCAAACGTGAAGGTTGAGGGTCTTGATGGCTGGATGGAGAACCTGACCTCCCTTCTGCGAGAGAAGATCCTCTCTGTACGGTAGACGAATTGGAGGACAGATGGACATGTCCAGAACGTCCGGGTACCACGTTCTCCTGGCCCAATCCGGGGCAATTAGGATCATGGTCTTCCGAAACCTTCTCAACCTCCTGATCATTTGAGGAATGACAGGGACTGGTGGAAACGCGTACAGAAGTGGGAACTCCCAGTCCACTACGAACGCGTCTCCTAGAGCTCCTCTCGGGGGAAATTCCCTTGAGCAAAATCTGTCGCAATTCCTGTTGATACTGGTGGCGAACAGATCCACTTGAGGGGTTCCCCAAAGGGCGAAGATCTCTTGAAGGACTTCCTGAGCTATCTCCCATTCGTGGGAGACTGTTCTGCCTGCTCAGAGCGTCCGCTGTCAAGTTCTTCTCTCTGGCTAGGTGAATTGCCGATAGAGAGATTCCTTCCTGAATTGGCCAAAACCAGAGCTGCATCGCCTCTCTGCACAGTGACCCTACGCCTCCTCTTTTGTTGAGGTAGTCCATGGCCACTGTATTGTCCGTCATTATCAGGACGTTTCTCCCCCGTACAGACAGCAGAAAAGCCTTCAGTGCCAGTCTGATGGCTCTCAGCTCCAACAGGTTGATGTGTAGTCTGGACTCCGATGGAGACCAACGGCCGCTGATGGTCAAGTCGTTGGCATGGGCTCCCCACCCCTTGAGTGAGGCGTCTGTGACTACTGTTATTTCCGGCCATGGTTGCCAAAACAGTTCTCCTTTCAAGATGTTCTCTGGAGAGGCCCACCATTGAAGGTCGTGGGCTACCTTGTCTGGAATCCGGAGGAGATCTGTCATCCTCCCTGAGAATTGTGACCGATGAGTCCTCAGTGCCCACTGAAGGGATCTCATTCTCAGGCGAGCCTCTGGCACAAGGAATATGCAGGATGCCATGAGGCCTAGCAACCTCAAAAAGTCGTAGGCTGGGAGACGTTGGGCATTTTGAAACCTGGTGACCATCTGCAGAATATCTTGAGCCCTCACCTCTGGTGGCGAGGCTTTTCCCAGGGACGTGTCCAGGACTGCTCCAATGAACTGGAGTCTCTGTGATGGTATCATCCGTGACTTCTTTAAATTGAGGGAGAAGCCCAGCCTGTGAAGGGAGTGGCAGACATAATCTAGTTGGATCCGAGCTTGTAGAGGTGAATCCCTTGCCTCCTTAGACTTGCAGCCACAACCGACATTAGCTTGGTGAAGACCCTCGGGGCGGAGGTCAGCTCAAATGGCAGAACTCGAAATTGATAATGAGAGTTGCCAATTGCGAACCTCAGGTACTTTCTGTGCTTGGGATGGATAGGCACATGGAAATAAGCATCCTGAAGGTCCAGAGATACCAACCAGTCCTGAAGCTGGAGGGCCTGAAGGATCTGAGAGAGAGTTACCATCTTGAACTTGTCCTTCCTGAGGAACTTGTTCAATTCTCGTAAGTCCAGGATGGGTCTCAGTCCTCCGTCTTTCTTTGGTATGAGAAAGTAGGGGGGAGTACCAGACCTTGTTCCTGTCCGCTACAGGTACCGGTTCTATGGCACCTTTCTCTAGCAGGTCTACAACTTCCTGCAAGAGGAGCAGATCCGGCACTTTCAGAGAGCTGTTCCCCGGTGGATGTCTCTGAGGGATGCGTAGAAAAGGCAGGCAGTAACCTTGGGCAACTGTCTCCAATGCCCAAGCATCTGACGTAATAGCCTGCCATTCCGTCAGATGGTGAGTTAACCTGCCCCCTACAGGTGTCTTGTGATCGGAGACCTCAGAGTGGTTTGGGAGCGGCTGATGCAGTTGCCGAAGGTAAAGCGGCTCCTGCTGATGCGGCTTTCTTTCCTTTACCCCATCCACCACGGGTAAATTTTCCTTGGCCTCTTGAGTCGGCCGTCCTCTGCCTCTTCCATATGAGGAATAATAGCGAAAGGACCTTCCTCTCCAAGAGGATCCTGAGGGACGAAAATGAGTTTGTCGGATTGCAGCTCCTAGTGACTTAGCTGCTGCTTTAGATGTTTGTAGTTTTTCCAAACTGTCATCTGCCTTTTTACCAAATAGGGAAGAACCATCAAAGGGCATATTTAAAAGTCTGGCCTGTACGTCAGAAGCAAAGCCGGACTTTCTCAACCACGCATGCCTGCGGATTGTGGTACTTGCCGCCATGGCCCTGCTGATACGGTCAGCAGAATCAATGCCAGTTTGAAGGGACTCACACATTGCATCTTTACCATCTCTGATGATATTTAAAAATGCGTCCCTTTCTTCTCCTTCCGGTATGCAGTCAGCCGCCGATGAAGCACACTCCCAAAGGGTGTGGCTGAACCTAGCGAGCGTACAAGTTGCATTAATAGATTTTAAAGCCATGCTACAGGCTGAGAAGACTTTCTTAGCCATGGCATCATATTTTTTATCATCCCTATCCTGAGGAGCAGTGGGGTAAGCAGAAGTACTGCCTGATGAAGTTGCAGCCTGGACCACAAGACTCTCTGGAGTAGGGTGCTTAAATAGGTATTCAGGGTCAGCAGCAGATACCCTATATTTCGCTGACAACTTCTTGTTAACCGCAGGGACAACTTCAGGAGTTTCTCAGTCAGTTAAAATCTTTCTTTGTAAAGCAGAATGAAAGGGAACCACAGGATCCTCCTGTGGACCTTTATCCAGAATATCTGTGAGGTCATCCTGTTGAAAAACAGGTGAAGGCGCAGACCAACCCATGAACTCCATAATTCTTGACATTAGGGTTCTATAAAGGGGTATCAGCATGTTCCCCTGGGTCTGGTTTGACAAATTCCACTTCTGGGGAAGTGTCTAGGCCACTTGCTTCCTGTAATGCATCCTGAAGGTCTTTCAACCTTCTTTCCTCAGAGGCAAAAGTCTCTGGTTCAGGTAATGTGGTCCTCTGCAGCCCAAAAGGCCTTTCTTGATCAGAATCTTCCCTTTCTTCAAAAATTGAAGTTAAGGGGGGATGCTCTGGTCTGTGAAATGGTATAAAACCCATCTCTTAGGCAGAGGGAGCCATCATCAGTGGCCTTGAAAAGGTCGATGTCGTCGACGCCGATGTAATAATCCTCGAAGGCGCCGACAAAGGCGTCGAGAAAACTGGAAGAGGCCTCGAAGAACTCGAGAGGATTGGAATCCTGCTCGAGGATGTCGATGACGTTCTCGACGTAGTGTCGGAGGCTCTCGGTGTAACCGTTGGCTGTGGAGTAGCCGTGGGTCTTTCTTTTATCGGCGTCGATGTCGGCGTCGACTCGATCGACGGATGCGTCGAAGAACCCTTCGATAACGGCGTCGATCTAAGCTTCGAAGGGGCTTTCGACGATGGCGCTGAAGATGCTTTACTTCCCGATGGCTCATGGCGCTTTCGGGTCGACTCTTTCGCCGGGTGCTTCGACTCGCAGCGTTTAGATTTTTTGGGCTTTTCACCCGGAGTATCACCCTCAGCTGACTTCGAGGTGGACGAGGCCGCTTTCTCGAAGCCGCTTAGCATCTTTTTCCTGAATTCCTCCCACTCAGCTTGAGAGCTGTGTTTAGTGGGGCAATTTACTCTTTCAGGGGAACTAGAAGACGACGATAAAGGGGATCTTCTTCGTCTTTTTTTTGAGTGTCCAGACCTCGACGAGTGGTGGGAGCCGATTGTCTCGACTCTACCGCGGAAACTTTCGAGGAAGTTAAAATTGACTTACCTCTCTCGAGCTTCCCCTTACGCTCCTTAAAGGCTTTCGCCGTCATGGATAGGCATTCCTCACACTCCGAACACTGGTGTTCGATTCCCAGACACCACAAACGGATCCTGTGAGCATCCGTCAACGACATTTTCTTCCCACAGCCTCGGCATTTTTTTAAACCGGACCGAGGAGTCGTCGGGTCGGAGGAGGAAGCCATCGAGTACGAGTCGGTTTTCTCGAGGAAATATGAATATATATCGACTGATGAACTGAGTAACGGTATTCTGAGGCACACGAAGCGCGGAAAAACGGAACTGAGCAACGGACGCTGCGCGTGGCCATTTGTAGGCATGATGACGTCGGCGTCGATACGGTGGCCGTCGAGGAGCACCTACTCGACGGACGTCGACGCACAGCGCCCTCTACTGGGAAAAAAATTTCCGAGGCCAGCAAGCTGGAGATACAAATATAGATAAGGAATACGTCGGAGGACACAATCCCTTCAAAAGGGAGGGAGGATGGGGGCGGTGGGGGGGGGGGGGGGGGGGGGGGGAGTACCAGCCCTTGTTCCTGTCCGCTACAGGTACCGGTTCTATGGCACCTTTCTCTAGGAGGTCTATGATCTTCTGCAAGAGGAGCGGATCTGGAACTTTTAGAGGGTTGTGCCCCGGTGGATGACTCCGAGGGATGTGCAGAAAGGGTAGGCAGTAACCCTGGGCAACTGTCTCCAATGCCCAAGCATCTGACATTATAGCCTGCCATTCCGCCAGATGGTGCGTTAACCTGCCCCCTACAGGTGTTTTGTGTGGAGAGACCTCAGAGGGGGCGGCTGATGCAGATGCCGAGGGTAAAGAGGCACCTGCTGCGGCTTTAGTACTTTTGACCCGTCCACCTCGGGTAGGTCTCCTTTGGCCTCTCTGAGCCGGCTGTCATCTGCCTTTCCCGAATGCGGAATAATAGCGAAAGGACTTTCCCCTTCTAGAGGTTCCTGAGGGGCGAAAAGGAGTTTAGCGGATTGCAGCTCCTAACGATTTTGCCGCTGCTTTAGATGTCTGCAACCTTTCCAGACTGTCATCAGCCTTCTTTCCGAATAACGACGAGCCGTCAAAGGGCATATTCAAAAGTCTGGCCTGTACATCTGGAGCAAAGCCAGACTTTCGCAACCACGCATGCCTGCGGATTGTTGTACTTGCCGCCATGGCCCTGCTGATACTGTCAGCGGAATCAATGCCAGTTTGAAGGGATTCGCACATGGCATCTTTGCCATCTTTAATAATGTTAAGGAAGGCTTCCTTTTCCTCTCCTTCGGGTATGCAGTCAGCCGCTGATGAAGCACACTCCCACTGTGTGACTGGACCTGGCGAGCGTACAGGTGGCGTTGATGGACTTCAACGCCATACTACAAGCAGAGAAGACTTTCTTCGCCATAGAATCGTACCTCTTGTCATCTCTATCCTGTGGGACAGTAGGGTAAGCGGTCCTACTGCTAGATGAAGTTGCCGCTTGGACCACCAGGCTCTCTGGAGTCAGGTGTTTTGATAAGTATTCAGGGTCAGCAGCCGCTACCCTATACTTGGCTGACAATCTTTTATTGACCGCAGGGATAACTTCAGGAGTTTCCCAATTAGATGTAATTTTCCTTTGTAAGGCTGCATGGAAGGGGACCACAGGGTCCTCCTGTGGACCTTTGTCTAATATGTCTGTCAGGTCATCCTGTTGAAAAACAGGCGAAGGCGCTGACCAACCCATAAATTCAATAATTCTTGCCATAAAGGTTCTATAGGGTGTTTCGGCATGATCCCCTGGGGGTCTGGCTTAACAAATTCCACTTCTGGGGAAGTGTCCAGCCCACTTGCCTCATGTAGGGACTCCTGTAGGTCCTTCAACCTTCTTTCCTCAGAGGTGAAATCCTCTGAAATAGGCAGTGTGGTCCTCTGCAATCCAAATGTTTCCTGGTCAGAATCTTCCCCCCTCTTCATAAATTGAAACTAGTCCAGGGTACTCGGACCTCTGAAATGGTGTAAAACCCATCTCTAAGGCAGAAGGAGCCAAACTCGTTATTGGGCGAGAAAACGACGATGTCGTCGACGCCGATGTGACAGGCTTCGAAGGCGCCGAGAACGGCATCGAGAAAACTGGAAGAGGTCTCGAAGAACTCGAGAGGATCGGGATCCTACTCAAGGATGTCGACGACGGTCTCAGCATCGTGCCGGAGGCCCTTGGAATCACCGTTGGCTGTGAAGTAGCCTTGGTCTTCTCTTTCATCGGCGTCAATTTCGGCGTTGACGATGGTGTCGAGTCGATCGACCGATGCGTCGAAGAACACTTCGACAACGGCGTCGATGGCGCCGATCCATGCGTCGAAGGAATCTTAGAAGACGGCGTCGAAGATGGTGCCTTCTTAACCGATGGCTCGTGGCGCTCTCGGGTGGAATGTTTCACCGGGTGCAGCGACTCGCTGCGTTTTGATTTTTTGGGTTTTTCACCCGGGGTATCACCCTCAGCTGTCTTCGAGGGGGGTCGAGGCTGCTTTCTCGAAGACGCTTAACATTTTCTTTCTGAATTCCTCCCACTCAGCCTGAGAGCTGTGTTTTGTGGGACAGGAGACCCTTTCTGGGGAAACAGAAGACGACAAGGAAGGGGATCTTCGACGTCTCTTTTTAGAGTGTCTTGATCTCGACGAATGGTGGGAGCTACTTCGAGATCTAGAATGGGAATGTTTTCGACGGCGAGGAGACGAATGCCTCGACTCAGCCGAAGAAACCTTCGAGGAGGTTTTGACTGACCTTACCTCTCTCGAGCTTCCTCTTGCGCTCCTTCAAGGCTTTCGCCGTCATGGACATACAGTCCTCACACTCCGTACAATGGTGCTCGGCTCCCAAGCACCACAAGCAGATCCTGTGTGGATCCGTTATCGACATTTTTATACCGCAGTCTCGACATTTCTTGAAGCCAGATTGCGGCGTCGTCGGTTCCGATGAAGATGCCATCGAGAACGAGTTGGTATTTATTCGAGTAGATATAGAGGGTTATCCTGACTGAACTGAGCAACGATGTTCCGAGGCCCCACGAAGCGCGGAAAAACAGAACTGAGCAACGGACGCAGCGCGTGGCTATTTATGGGCATGGTGACGTTGGCACCGATACGGTGGCCGTTGAGGGACATCGACTCGGAGGACGTTGACGCGCAGCGCCCTCTACAGAAAGAATTTCCGAGGCCAGCAAGCTGGAAACGTATTATCAAAGATAAGGAATAGGTCACACACACAATCCCTTCGAATAATTACGTGCATTTCCAGGTTGCTTTCCAATAGGACAAATGTTTTAGTGCCCTATTGATGTTTCTTTCACAAGGGTTTGAATATAGCTGCACTTCATGATTGCATAGATTTGAATTCTAGAGGGTAGGACAACCCCCCTGTTCCAGTGTTTTCCCAGCCCTTTGTCCTTCTGGTTCCAGGGCTGTCCCTTTTTGTTTACCACTGAATTTTTTGAGAGGCAATGTAGACATCTACAGCTCTTCTAATTTCCTGCTGCCGAGCTTCGATGGTTACATAATTTAATTTACCTTGGGAGCTAATAAGGATAGTATTTTTAGAATTTTTATTTACCTTTGAGGATTTGTTTTGGTGCTGAAATGATCTTCTCACAAGAGCGCATTTCCTCTGCCACCCCAATTAGATCACCAAGAGGATCATAAGCAGATATATTCAGCACTACAGGAGCTTGAGGTTTAAGCCTCTTGGTTTGTGAAAGCTGCGTATATTTTTTTGCTACTGCATTAGAAGCAGTCAAAGAACTTTTTGTTAGTGCTTTTACAGATTTCATATTTTTAGTTTTCTTGTCTTGAGCCTTTTTTTGCCATGTTAGCATTGCTTTTAACATTGTTTGATATACGCTCCGTCGCTGAAAATAGTGTGTTAGCACGTTTGACCAAAGATGTTCTCACAGGATTAGGGTAAGTAAGCGTGGCTACTGCTAATTGAGCCTGTTTGTTCTGAACATCCTCAGAATACATATCTTCCTCTATGTATGAAACAGGGAATGCGAAACTACCCACCACTTCAAAGCTCTTTGTAGAAGGGGAGAGTTTTGGCCGATCCTTAAGTTGTGTACTTTTCTCAAGGATCGCTTTTGGCTCAGAGCAGCCGTAATGACTTAGAAAAACGGCCCCTGCTTTCTATGATCTTGCTGAGTCAAAGGATTTTTGCCAAGAAATGATTGAGGAGATTTGGGCCGCTTGAAGATTTAATTTCATGTCAAGTGTCTCAAATAATTTTGACGAGGAGAGGGCCATGTTCATGGCATTTAATGTGATCTCAGCTTGTTAGAAGATGCTGAAAGGGAAGTGGAATTAGCAGGAGCACTTAATGTATCTTTACGAGGAGTAGGGGCAATAAATGATAAAGCCATCATAGAGTTATTCGACTGAGGTCAGGAAATAAATCAGGAGAGCAAGAGAGTTTGTGACTCATCCTGATCCAAAAAACAGGAGCCACCTGATTCCAAATCAATCACGACTGAGGTACTTGATAACAATTGCGGATGTTCTGCTGCACTTCCCATAGCGTTTGTATTCGGGGAATCAGACTGGGTAGATGGCAAATTCTTATCTGATTCTCCAACATCCTTCACTGCAGACGGAGCAGTCAAAGTTTGTTTAAGAACAACACTATCAGAGCGAAAAATTACAAGAATCCCTTTTTGTGGCTTTCTCAGTTCGATTAACTCAAGTTGGCAACTGCATAGCTTTTTCCGAGTTGCCATCTTGCTGGTATAATTCATTTGATGCTGCTCTTGCCAGTTCGTTTTGATTTGTCAACTATTCCGCCGCTACAGGAGCCGCTTCCACAGTGCCATTTCCAGCGCCCGCACCTAAGGTACAAGCAGGTGTTTGAGGTGATACTGCAGGTCTCTTCTTTATATTTGCCATATCTAGCACACCTGCACCTCTATCGCGGAAAACTTGCAAATGTCTGTATGCGTAGTAGATTTAATTGAATCAAGGGAGGCAATTCTACTTACACGGAAATTAGGCGTAGAGCATGTGTTGATTGGCACGCCTTTGCAGTGTGGAGTTGCCAGCCTTTCGTTTCGTGCCCTTTAGATGTATCTGTACAGGAGACGGCATGTCTGTACACAGTGAGTACAGACCTCGTCTCATGAATTATGACTTGGGGGCTTACGGGGCACAAAAGCACTACGGCACGCTAGAACCAAGCTCAGGGAACTATATGGAGGACCAGAGCGACTGCAGCGCCGCGGCAAAGCAGCACTTCTCCGGTACTTCTGCGGTTGCACGTGTGCCGTTTTTATAGAAGGTCACGCACGAAAGGCCAGAGCTTGCGTCAAAGGTGTATATTTACTTCCAAATGGACCGTAGCTGCAAAGTACCTGAAGATGTGAATTCCAAACACAGCAGAATCCTCAGCAAAGCAGCACTTCACTGGTACTTCCGTGAATGCTGCATTAGTGGGTGCTGTATTTTGGCTGGTGGTGGGCTGCTGCTGTTGGCATCTGCAGAGATGATGTAGTGCTTGTATGATTGCATACTTTCAGTCTTCTCCCTAGGTATTCCTGCTGGGTTTCATTTTTAATTATCCTCCCATGCAAGGGGCACCCACTTTGCCTCTTATCATTCACTGCTGGTGCGTCTCCTCTTCCTGTTGGTGTTTTTGTTTGTGTCTTCCTCTGTAGGGACAAGATATCTTCTAGGTATGACTTTCTTTTACAGGAAAGTGGAACATTTTTGAAAACGGATTGACAAAATGATAACGGGTATAAGATGATTAAAGCTGTTTGGTAGTTAAATCATTTCTTTCAGATAATGCAAGGGTAGAGGCATTCATCTATTTTGATTTAATTTTATACAGTATTGCATACTTTTACAATAACTCACAATCACAAACAATTAATCACAAGAAGAGAAAATAAATACTAAGACTAACATTGATTTTTGAAAAAAAATAAGAGACCTTACAAAATCAGAGCATCATATCATAAAAATTAGCTCAGAATCAAATAGAAACAGATAAAAGCGAAAATCAATAAATTAATCATTGAATCTCAGAATCACTATTAATAAAGTTGATAGCATTAAGAAAATGTAAAAGCGAAAAAATAACCCGATTTGAGTGACCACACAATAAATCTGACCGCGAAACCTCTGTCAATAAAATCCAGCTTTTAAAATGTATCAAACTGTTAAAATGCAATTTAGGCTATTTTATTTTACCACAATATGTTTAAACGATTCAACACTTCATCTTCTCTACCATTGGCCTCATTACGAGTCCGACGGTAGCCATGCCGGTAAATCCGGCAGGCTGCCGCCAGACTCGTGATGATTTACCGCCACCTGACTTTCTGGAAACACTGGGGCATTACAGCCCGGCGGTCCGGTAAGTCAGGCAGCATTAATTGTTAGTCCCCAATCCCATTGAGTCCCGTAGGACTCAATGGGGGAATGGGGAACATGGAAGCACCGGCACCGTTAACAACGGTGCTTCCATGAAAGTCTGTGGGCTGGGGCTGTTCCGCAACCCGCCCACAGACTTTTACTGTGCCGGTAAGCTTAGCGGCACCCTTGTTTCTGGACCGGCAAGGTTGTAATGAGGCCCAATATCTACATATAATCGATTCTTTCGGGAGCATACCCCATCTTACGTGTACCTCATTTGTGGGGAGAATATTCAGACGAAACCTCATGAAGACTGCCCGTGCCCTTCCATTGGGGAACAAACTTTGGTACGATATAAGCAGTCCAATCTTTTTATGCTCATACGTAAAATGCGCAAGTGAAATATATCCGTGCAGTGGTTTGAAACCAGTCTGCGGCAAACAATGCTTTCTTGATATGCATTAGATTTATGTTTAACTCCTTCAAGTGAAAGCCAAGATCTTCCACAATCTTCGTACATACTGTAACTAGATGTACCCAGTGACTTATTTAGACCATTTAATAGGAGGCGACCCATAGCTTCATAAAGAGAATCTTATGAAGGTGGGTCAAAAAAAAATCAGAATATTTCCATCTGAGTGTATATACAGGGGAAGGTAGGCCCAATTCATACCTAATAAACGATATGGGTTCGCACTTTGGTAAAGTTAAAGCTTCCCTCCACACAATTGTCCCCAAGAGATCCAGTTTATCTGCAACCCACATCTGCATTACATCCAAGCCATAAAGCAGTTTCGGTACAACCTTTCCAACATTGAAGAGCACGATAGATGCCTTACTGAAAGTGTAAAATATTTCCTATTCATCAGGCACATCTGTGCTCCCTAAGTCAATCTTCCCCTTTGTCGGTTTATTAAAAATGGTAAATCCTAAATAAAACTGATAGCAATTTAAAAACCAAGAGAAACTCGAAGAATTATTAAGATAACTAAAATCCATTATCTTGGTTTTTTCCTGGGTTAATGACTACAACTTTTTTCTTAGAATAGAGAGGGAAACCAGAGATCAATCTCTGGAGACACAACTGTGTACAATCAAAGAATATGATTTCCGCATATGCGAACCGATGATACCTATACGTAGAAAATTTAGGAGCGGCAAAGGCCGTGGGGGATATCTCCTCCTTAAGGTCTGATAAATATAAATTGGGGCCAGAATACAGACCTGATACAATCCTGTATCCGTGTAAATCTTTTGAGAAAGACCATCATGGTTTAGCCAAACCTGGATATTAGTTATTATGTAAGAGCACAATCAATTTAAGCAGTCCCTCTGGTATCTCCCAGCTTGCCAATTTACTCCAAAGTAAATTCCTTTTCACAGAATAAAAGGCGGATGATAGATCCACAGAGACGACAAAGATGTGATTATACCTCTTTGACCAGGCCGAATCTTGCATCAGTCGAATTATAATACCATTCATCGAGGTACCCCGTTTTTTTTACGCAAGCCCACCTGAGCTTTTTTTTTAATCCACCTACTTTATCAAACCAGGCCACCAGACGTTCTAGCAATGTGGCAGCAAATATTTTTTGGTCCGCATCCATAATCATTATGGGCCTATAATTACCAGTGTTACCTCAATCGCCCTTTTTTTAACATTTTTGTATAAATCGGTAAAACCTATTTTTGCCACGAATCAGAAATCACAATTTGGGAGGAAAAGAAAAATCACTAAAATACTGGCCCATAAGTCTGGTGCAGCTTTACATATCGGATAGTTGAGACCATTAGGGCCAGAGGCCCTAGAGGAGCTAGCCTTTACAGTAGCCTCAATTACAAGATCATAGGTTACTATTTCACGGAGTACTAAAGACTCATCACTACCTATGATCCTCTCTGAAGCCAGCAACCCCTTTTTATAGATGGACACGAAGTAGTCAATCCAAATGCTCTATTCAATCAGGTTCAATTGGATCCATGATTGACTATTCTCCATGCCATCACAACCAGCCAAAAACCCAAAATAGTTCATTGGTAAAAAAAGTTTTAACATTGCATCCCCATTATTCTATATCATTATGCTCCGATGACTAATCAATCAAATCTTACAGCCCTGTTTAGCAACCTTTATCTCTATCCCTTTAACACTCCCGACAACCCCACTTTTCTGTACAGATCAAACAGATTGTCTTAAAGCCTTTTACGTACACTGTGAGAGAAGGAGGAGAGGTGGCTGAGGGGAGCCTGAAAGAGAGCTGGGTGTCATCCGCATAACACTGAAAGTTAAAACAGAATGTAGCGATGCGGTGGGCCAGAGGTGCCAGGTAATGATTACATAGCCAGGAAGAAAGATTAGACCCCTGGGGAACACCACAAGTAGAGAGAGAGAGATAGAAGAGAGGAAAGAACCCCAGTTGTACCTGGGAGGGTTGGTCAGTGAGAAAGGAGATCAAGCAGGACAGTGCATGACCAGTGATACCCAGGTTGTCATGGAGGCGATTGAGCAGGAAGGCATGGTTGACCCTGTCAAAAGCAGAGGAAAGATTGAGGAGAATGAAGAAAGAAGGAAGATTAGAGTCAAGATTAGAGACCAAGTCTTTAGGGTGTTCAGGAGAGCAGTTTGTGCTTCTGGCAGCTCTGAAGCCAGACTTGTGTTCGTGGAGATAGAGTTTCCCCTCTCTTATTCAACTAAGAGCCAATCCATGACCAATGAATTCTTCTGCACGAGTGGAGGTGGCAAGGGGGGGGGTCCAGGAAATCTTGCAACTTGTATTACTCCCTCTATTTACAGTAATCAGGGCTTCTTTTCCCTCCCTCTCCTGCATTCCAGGGAATCCCTGCCCCCATCCTTTCATGGGGTCCAAAGAGACAGTAATCTCATAACGATTTAAACTGTCTGCCACACTTAAGATAAGGTCATTTACTACATTCGAGACTGCTTCCAAGGCCACAATATCTAACCCCTTGTCACTAATAAATTTGACCCACTCCATGTCCCAGGATTTTATTGCTTTTAGCCTTGGTATTTCAGAAAAAAAATCATTGAGGTTTCTACGATTAAGTGGGAATGACATGCCCCCCGGCCCTTAAACTCAAATATCAGCCTGTTCACTCCTGCATCGGAGGTCACAATGCTAGTCTTTTACCCCATATTAAATTACAGGTATGCCCCCCGGCCCCGTAATTTGCTTAGAGGATTATCTCCACCCTTCTCCCTACTGTGGGGCCCCTCTGCTACACAGTGTTGGATTAGCCAGCTGGGGCCTTGGGTCCCTGCGACCACAATGAGGTGCCAGAAACCCGTTAAGCCGATGGCGCCCTCTCTTCACACCACTGGTGCTCCTTTAATATACTCGGCATATGAACTACGGCCTTCGCCCCCAATGGAGGCCTTTCGACCTCTCCATGCTGAATTACCCAACTCAGGCACCTACTCACTGCGACGGCTCCTTCATCCTCATCCCCTGTATACATTTGGTCCCGAGGGTATGCCTTAACTACTATCCACCCGCTCCTTCTGGACAGCCTAGGAAAGTTTCTCAACATAAGTAACACTGGGTGGATCTGACTGGGGTGGGGGGGAAGGGAGGGGGATTCCACAGGGCAGTCTCTCGCCCCCCCCATGCCCCCATCCCCCCCACGGGCCTTAGCTCCCACCGCCTGATCAACATTCCCAGGTCCCAAATTTCTCAGAAACTCCTCAATAAGCATTTTATGCTTTAGCAATTGACTTTGTAAAATAAAATCCAAATCAGCCTGTATCCCCCCCAATCACATGTATCATGGCCCCCCCAATTCATTACTCGTGCCAGCGGATGTGATTGTCACATTGTCAGCATCTGATTGACATGAGCCTGTATTCTTTTCTCGTACCTCTTTAATATTTCCCTGAATTTCCTTCGGCAGGCTCAAATTCCAAAGGAACTTGCTTGAGGAATTACTGTTGCCTTTATTAGCAATCAGATGTTTTGTTTTCCTGACAAGTTCCCCCCTCACCCTATCTTTAGTGCCTGTTTTATTACAGGGTTCCAAGGGAATAGGCCCTTCTTGTTCGACAGTATTATCAATGATCTCCCTATTCGGGGGCAAGCTATTAACCAACCGATTCAATGTCATCTTTTCCATCCTGGAGACTGACCCCTCATGGGACCCTTCCAGGACTCCCTCTCCCAAAACAACGATTTCCATTTGAGGGAAATGTTCAACTCTGCTCTGGTGAACAGATGTTCAGGAGGCCACCCTTGTTTAGTGAAACAGGGAGCACTTTCGCAAAGTAAGCTAGGACAATTCAAGGTAGCTTAAAGAGCAGTCAAGACCAAGTCTCAGGAGTAGTGGGGGTGATCAGAGGTCTTGGATGAGCACACAAAGTAGGATGACAAGAATTACTCTTAGACAGTAGTATCAGGTGTGAGAAACCAGAAGGTGTCTCTGCGCTAGTTCCCAGGCATCTGTCATCCAGGTGGCCAGGAAACGGCCATAACTCTTGTATCTAGTTCCTGGGGGTGGACCAGTGGGGGAGGATCACCTGGGCGAGTGGTCTTCGGGGAGTGGGACACCGAATGGTGAGACGCGGTATCCCGTTCCCTGTAACACCTTTTCCCCAGCCTACCAAGTAGGATACATAGGAACTTTACCCCCCACCCCTTTTACAACACAAACACTTTCTCAAAGACAGTCTGCTATGAGAGAAAACTGAGCAGTATACCAGACATGTCCCAATACAATGGTCAGGCAAATTACTGATCATCACACACATAACTGACTTCCATTACACTTCCCCACATGGATGAAAGGCGGAGCACGAGAGCACACTCTGAGCCAGGCAAAACACACAAGGAAACAGCAGTTCCAAGATGGCAGTTTTAACACGAGAGGTAAGACGGCAAGACCAAAGGGGATAGCAAGGAGGGAAATTCCCTTGACCTTTTCGACAGGAACCGTTACTTTCCAGAGGCCTCTAAGAGAGAAAGCATAAGACCAGGAAACTTGGCTGAAGAAGCCGGCATTGTGTGTCAGAGATACCCAGGGCCCTCCCGTATCACAAGCCTCTGAGGTACTATCCTTGGCTCCAAGTTCAAAGCAGCAAATCAACACAGTCTTTGAGTTGGGGAGACCAATACAAGAATGCTCTGTGTTGAAGCCAAGGTTTGAAGCAGCAACATTGTATGGCGAGCGCTGGAACGGACATTGTTAAAACGTGTGTGATAAGAAATGCAAGTGAAGTTAAACTGCTGATGAGTGATTGAACTTTGAAACCAAGATACAATACCTTTGGCAAAGTGGTCCAGCACTGCGTGTGTGATCGAAAGTCTCTATAAGGTATCAAGCTGAGAATTGGCTAAGTGAAAGTAAGAAAGAGAGCACATCAAGAAAAAAGAGCGAGTAATTGTGAATGGAAGTGGTTCTGCGGTGGGTTGAGCAAAATCCTACGCACAATCAAAAATCTTTGATTTTAAGTAAAGAAAGTTTGGAAAAGAGTAAAGCAAGCCCGGCATAGGGAAATCAATTGAAAGCTTGGTGTTAAAGTGGGTCCGAGACCGGCAGAGGGGGACCCGGGGTGAATTGAAAATCACCCAAGAAGTTGTATATGAGAATCCTGAAGAGAAAGCAGCTTTTGAATGTTTGTTTGTTGCATCAGGTCCTCTGAAGTAAGAGGCTTTGCATGACTAGAGACTTTGGCACAGAAGGCCCCAATACTGAGATTTGAAAGCTCAAGTGTGCCGCCTTGTCCCGTGGTGAAAACGTGGGGAAGGGAAGCCAACAGCTTGAATATCCCGACATATCATTTCTTGAACACTTTTCTTTTGCATAACATTTATTCCCACACTATTTGTATTTAGAAGGATTAGCAATATGTTTATTAGTATAGGCCCTTTTATTTTGACAAGACACCACTAGGACTGCGCTATTTGATGGTCGTAGCTTGCTCCCATCTTTAGATTTAGGATCAGATGGGCGTTTTTTAAACCCGATTGAAGTTCAATAAAGACACTCGAACTGTGATCCCTTGTGTCTGTCTTACTGTTTGATACTATGCCTTCCTTACACAGACCTCCAGATAAGGTTCAGGCCTTTTTACGCATGACAATCTTGCAAATACAATGTTATTATTTTCCTGCGTACATTTACACACAAGTTTAGAGCAGAGGGCAGTGCAAAGGTCAGGTTACTTGACAGAAACCAGAACGCTTCTTTTGATTTTTTATCTACAAGGATGTAATTGCAAGCCATGGAGAAAAGCCTCTAAAACAGAATATATTTCTCTGAATCCCTTCAAAAAAAAGAAACTGCACACTGTGATAAAAGGAATGGTTTCTTTCCATTCAGCTTCTGCTGTTTAGATAATGGAAGCACTGTGCATATTTATTTTCCTAGCATTTTAGGATTGTATAATAAGATGGAAAACTAAGTTGCAATTGAGAATACATTTTTACAACAAATTCGTTTTTTTTTCTCCAGTGAAAGCAAACCAGCATTGCACAATAGTATTTTTCAGAGATCCTGTGCTGTGTGCATAACCATGCGGAGGCAAATCATTTTTACACTTATAATTTAATGTACACTCAAATTATAAAAACAGTGTGTAAAATGATGAGTATGCATGGTCTAGTGTACATGCATTCAACCTTGCAGTCAATGGGGTACATTACTATAGATGGTCAGTGGCAGCAGAGTCTTTGCTCAAGGGTGAGTGATTGTCATTACACCAATCACAGGTGTTATAGCCTCTCTAATTTTCAAGACTACAATTAAAAACATCCAAAACCTGACTCTCTGGGTAGTGCAAGCGTTGTCCAAAAACAAACAAATTAAAAGTACATTTGTAATTGAAATAGAAACTCAGCAAAACCTGTCCCTGTGATAATCCAGATAGGTATTTAACTTATGCAGCGCTTCATACATGCCTCGTCCAACATCTAGGGACTGATTATTTTAACTCAGACGATACACAGTTTACCGACCTCTGAAGGATGTTAGCCAATAACATAGCTCAGCCGGTTGAATGCTTGTTACTGAGATCTGTAGGTTGCAGGTTAGAATCCCGGCAAAGCCAACTCAGCCTTTCATCCTTTCGAGGTCAATAAAAGGAGTACCGACTTCGGTTTGGTGATAATTGTGAGAAATATATTCTCTTTACAGCGCTTTGCCAGAAGCGCTATATAAATAACCTTTATGGCCATGAGATTAGGTATATAATTTAGCATAGAGCAAGGCATAAATTAGTTTTCAAAAATTGATTAGCAGTTTGCCAATTAAAATTGTATTAATTAGCAAACAGACCCATTTGATTAGCAATGTTGTACTAATATTGTTCATTTCACCAGAAGTTATATGTACCGAAGACATGAAATGAGCAACAATACAGCAGTTTTGCATACCTCTAAATGAAAACATTAGTGACAAAAGTTGGGACTTGTTGAGCGTTGAGACCATACTAATGGGATAAAGGGACTACATAAATGGCAAAGTACTACTACATGCAAATTATTTAAAATTCAGCTAGACCTGCAGGTCGGGTAACTTAGTTTACCTATTCGACCTAAGACAAATGCACTCAACCCATAGTAACGAATGACAACAAATATAAATGCCATTTCCGTAAAATGGTGCGTGTTACTACAAACCTGCTTTATGGTTGCCACACTGCTAACACCCAGAGGCCAGCCATACACACAAACTTTTATTTGACATTTACTGCAAACAAAGTAAATGTTACATAAACGTTCGAAACATCCCTTGCAACTGGTACTCGCCCTTCATAAAACTACTTGACTAGGCGAGTGGGCGAAAAGATCTTGCGAGTCATGGATGCGCATCTGTAAAATGTAAAAGGTTAGCTGCATGAATGACACAAATAAATAGATATGATAATAAGGCTCCGAGAACAGTTTTGCCAACTGTCTCCCGCAGATGCGAACATATAATGCAATCATAATTATAAAGCAAAGCGGGCTCTTGAGGCTAACTACAGTGTATGTTACTGCACTAGATCTGTAGATGTACCAAATAGATGGAACTACTGATCACTACTTTCCGTAAACATCTAGTTAGCTTTGTGTATTCATTATGTAATATGGAAAAAAGTAAGACTATGCAGAGTGGATGGCATAGCAAGCAGAGAACTGGGCAAACCAGGTGGAATATTGTAGTTTGTGGTCATCTCGCTTTCAGGGTAGCTGGTATAAAGCAACAGAGTGATAACATAGAATGTCAAGGAGTATGGAATCAGCTAATGGGTTGAGCACCAGTTGCACAGATGTATGCAACCAGCAGGTTACTGAACTACGTGTGTCAAGCATTTAATCATGTGGACACATATTGGTCCTTGCCAGACTGGAAATGGTTGGCTTGATAAAAGTATCACTAAAGTATAATTCTGATTACTTCTGGTTTGCAGTCATTTAGAAAAGAAAGAAAAATGTACTTCTTGCCAAGCACTCCCATGCAGGCCTTTGGCACATAAGAGTGGAGGAGATGATTACTGTTGTACTTTCTCTCCATTATCACTTGACCTGAAGACAGAAAAAAGAGACAAGGGGGCACTGATGGCAAGAGAGGAATGCAGGGCTAGCTGTGCTTTGATTGAACATGGGAACTTAAATAGCTAGCTTTGCTACACAAGTATCAATTTGATTAACAAACCTACAAAATTGCATATCAAATTGCTATGCAACACTGCTTATTTTATGCATTGTGGAGTCCTTGCTTCGCTGCACTGTTGTATCATAACATTGGTATACCATTAGGTAGGAATAGCTCCAGGATATGAGGACTTTCATTAAACATCAAAAGACAATTGCTATCAAACCTCAAAACACACAAGACCATGAATGTTTGCTTTACTATGTAATTGGCTAGGTTTTTGTGTTTTCAACATTTAAATAAATACAGGAGAGATCAAATGGCCAGACCCTAGAGAAATAATGAAAAGTGTATTCTCTCACAATGCAGAAAGCTGCAGCATGGTAATGATTTCCATACTGTTTTTCCACACATCTGCTGGATGTCACATACATTTTACTCACTTGCAAAGGAGAAAAGTCCTTTCTACTCTCTTGAAATCACATTTACTCTCAAAAGTTTAAGAATGGGGAGAAAAAATACTCCCACCTCAAAATCTTATCTGGAGCACTGAACACAATACAGTCTTGTTTAGTTACAAGCCTCAGAAGGCATACACATATGCATGTCTTGAAGTGCTTAAAACGACTGTCCAGCTGCAGAAGCAAATGTTGCCAAGCACTGCCATTAAATACAAAGTGATCTTCTAGTTCTAAGCAGAACAAATACATTTAAAAACATACACACACACACATATAGTTTTGCACATGTAGATTGTAAGCAGCAAATTGAAATACGTACCACAGATACATTTAGACTTCCCATACTGGGTCCTTCTCCAGGAGTACATAGGTTTGGTGTGCAGTTTGCTTTCAGCGTATCAATAATATGAGCAGGGTCTGTCGAGGTTTTAACATCTGTAAGACCTTTAGCCCAGGCTGAAGCACTCACCAACCACAGAAAGGCAAAGATGATGGTAACCACAAAGTCCTAAAACAAAAAGAGGGTAAACATAAATAACCTATCAATCACAAGCACCAATCACAAGCACCAAGGTATATACGAACACTGCATGTAAAAGCTAAAGATATTCTAGGTCATCACCACCCAGCTCACACAGTCCAGGTTTCAACAATAAACATAACTTCATCTACAAATTTCTTTTCATTCGTAGGAGTACTTAATAGAATTATCACATTAGAACGTGACTTCAAATCACTGTTTCATACCAATCAGTTTGTACAAATCATATAAGATATGAAAAAGGTTCATATAACAAGAAAAGCAAAATCCAGTCCAACGTAATGCATTATTGCACATTTTCATATTCTTCTGCATTTTTCTTGCCTACACTGAAGCACTAATCATTCTCAGACTGTTCAATAATAATCATCTATTTATTTATTTAATGTGATACAGTCTATTTAATAAACTTTACACATATTAATAAGTAAGCACCATATATAGATTAAACTTCCATGAGCAGAATAATAACAATGTAACAATATGATAAATAATGAACTATTTACACATATAAAATCAATCTCAAAGCTCAAATAGCATGTGAAATAAAAAAAAAATTAAAAAAAAGGTACAAAGAAGAAGAAGAAACGAGGGCCGGGGTAGTGACTGTTTTAGGTTACGAGTACTAATTTCAAATCTGAATATTCAATATTTCTTCTATCTTAATCCAGATATTGAAGAGAGCTAACATTTCTCGCATGCTCTCAGAATTCATGCAGTGATGCCAGAATAATGACGTTCCGATTGATGATAGGTTATGGGAAAACTTCCCCAGATGACAATGGATTACATCAATCATAGTGCCACATTCTGTCAAAACATGTCTTGCTGACTCTATTACTTTGCTTCCTTCACACAACCGACAGGTGCGTTGTTCCAATGACAACTGCAGACTTCTGCCCGTGACCAACAGGATAGGCAGTTGGTCCATCCTTAATAAAAGGATAAATCGTCGCAGTTTTTTTGAAGGGCATAGATTGAGATACCCTTGGGGTTGCAAGAATGAGTATAACCTGTATTGTACAAATGCGTAGCTTTTCAACGCGCTAAGGTGAGCGAAATTCTCTAGCCAATCCCACATTTCTACCCTCTTATCAAGTGCATTTTGAACTTGCTTAGAGTATGGGCCTTCTCGCCAGGTCCATCCAATTGTGGCCAGAAGTTTTATCATCGTCACAGATGGTGACTGAGGATTTTGTTTCTTGCACAATTCTTGGAAGATAGTAAGCAGGAGAGGGTTAGCTGTTGTACTGCACATTTTCAAATAGTGCCCCAATCTCCTTTTCATGACGATAGCCTTCATAGAGGGAAGCCCTAATTCTAATCGGATAATTGCCATCGGGACTCCCGGGCCCAGGCCAAGTATGCGACGCCAGAACTTCCCCTCGATGATTTGAAGCCAGCTAGGATCTAAGTCATCATCATCTATACAAGACAAAAGGACTCATTACAAGTTGGGCGGTACAGGTAAAATGCGGCAGTATTACCGTATGATGCTGCATTACCGCACCGCCAAACTATACGTTTGGCTGAAAGTTGGAGGATTCTCCTCCAATTAGGAGCTAGAAGTAAATCCACCAGCTTTCCACCAAAAATTTCCATCGAGTACTACGGACTCCAATTACCGGGGACTAACACCAACTACCAGCACTGGAAACACCAGTGTTTAGGCGCCTTACAAATGTTCAATAACAACAACAAAAAAATGTCATCCGGCGGTAATACAGCCGGACCAAGTGGCAGTAACGGTAATACAGTTTGGTGGTATCTCGATGGATTTACAGCTGAGCTACCAGCAAAACTATGATGAGGCCTAAAGTATAGCCATAACTCCAAACACAAGGTTCTGTATATTAAATTGGGTATGGTGTGAACTAAGGCAGGACAGAATAAGAGTGGAAAATAGTTGTAAATCAGGAACATTTCTAACTGAGACTTAACTTTTACCTTTGGAAAAATAAGCCAATGTTCGGGGGGGTGGCTAAACATCAACCAAGATGCCCGCCTTAGTGTAGCACTCGCAATCCACCTCAATCTTCACGTTTATCAATGTGTGCACCTCAAAACGCTCTGACCACAAGTGCGGTTTCAAATTACTCCTTTCAGCTGGATCAACTCGGGACAACACTGAAATAAACAAAGGAAGACTAGCACGCCTAGAGAACAATGGCCCTGAAAAGCAACACATACACATTTGTAGAGACTATTGCGTCCTACTAGATATGCTATGGAATGAGCTTGGTGCTGGTTGTGCAACGCTCTGGAGACAGCAAGCTTGAACATGAGAACTGAGAGCAGTGTACCTGTGATGAGGACACAGAACCTTTGTTGAGGCAGGTAAACCTGGCCATATGGCATGAAGATCAGGAGCCCACATGCCTGAGGATGCAGTATGTTCGGCCCAGTCCCATCCCAGCATAACACTGAGCAGGAACCTGGCAGCAGTTCTGAAGTAGGGAGAGGAGATTACCTCTGCTCAGGGGACAGACACTGGCCACCTGTACTTACGGACTCCGGCCCCCAATGCAGTTCTTAAGAGGCAAGAGAAAAGGCATGAGGAAAAAGCCAGTGGTAACAACTCTGGTAGGACCGGTAGGATGCCTGTTAATCCAGCCACCTACAGTTGGAAGGAAGCAAACTGTTTACGAAGCTGTCACACTCAGGGACTTAAATGTAAAGACAATATCTCTGAATTCTGCAAGTGGGATTCCCCACTGTGAAATACAGCCCCAGGAAATGTGTGATACCACAGACACTGACCAAAGCATCATCTAATGCCATCTCCCTCCCCAAAAATCATACAGAAAACTTCATAGCACCGCTGGCTAAAAGCTCAGATTGCGCCAGTGAGATGACATGCCGATATCATGTAAAACTCAATTGGAAAACATACAACTCAAGACCTTGTCTTCAGAAGATGCCATTAGACCATACCAAAAATTATTCAACTCACAGACAAGTGTTCAAATGCAGGTATCCGCCCACAACATGAGTGCAGATATCCCCGGAGGAAGATCCTCCAACAGGCCATCAGAAACCCGCTAGTGACTAATGGCCACGGGGACATTAGCAGTGCTGACAACTAAAGGTTAGTAGCTGAAGTGGCACAATATAAAATATAGCAGTACATTTATTGTTTTTACATAACAGGTAAGTGCGGCACTAACAGGACACAGCACATTGCCCCACTTCTGAGCACAATACGTAGCACTCTGCAGAGCACCATACTTACTACACTTTGCCTGCACGACAATGACAGGAAATGTCATGGCCCCACATTCCTGCATGCATCACACTCCATAGAAAATGACAGGCCATTGTGCAGCCTACCTGCCCACAACCAAGCACATGGCACCACATTTTCAAGTTACATGGCTGCTGGACAGAAGTTGCATAGCACACACAATAACAATTCCACCATCTGGTGCAGCACACACAGCTGACCACACTATATTTTTCTTGCATGGTAGGAATGAGCATCTTTTGTTTTTGGTCTTTTTTAGAGCACCTCGTGTGAAGCACATGGCACAGCATTATTGTGTCTCGTGCCTTTAGGCATGCTTGATGCTATGAGCAAGAGCTTCGCCTTTTCGAGAAGGCCTCCGAGGCATTGGGCTGCTGTTAGTGTATTATGCCATAGTGGTTCGCTAAGAGCACTTGATTGAATTTTGTCTTGTCCTGCAAACAGGCTGAGAGCTCAAGGGCTGGTCGGGAGCGGTGTGAGATAGTTGCCAGCGTCTTATTGCAAGGGAAGTGTTTTTCTTGGGACCAATTCTTGCGCTCAGACAGCAAATGCTTTCTCATAAAATAAGGAAAGAATACATAATGTTCGTGAAGGCCGCAGTAAGGGGTAGGGCCAGTTCTCAGGCAGCCACAGTGTGAATGAGCTGAATAATATGGAGAAATTCACAGAAATTATGATCCAGGAGCGATGTGTTCAGCAGTGGACCGGTCAAATTTTTTCCAGAAGGCCATTCACTGCAGGGAAGAGTACTAGAAGATAGTGTACCAGGACTAACAACATGTAACGAGATAGGGAGTTACATAGTAAGACAGTTCAGACTGTGGGAATATGAAATAAATAGAGGAGTTGTGTGCCATGTTGGTTCGTTGCTCATTGGTCCATCTCGGTGGGACGTTGCGGCACCAATTGTCTGAGGTGGCACAGTCCACTTAAAACGAAGCCCTCTATCGAACTGTTTTCCACGAGATGGAATTGGTGCATTTTTTGGGCTGCCCAAAGGGGGTGAGATCATTTTGCGTAGGTGGTGTTCTTTTGTGACGAAATGGTAACTGCCAATCGTTTTTGAAAAATGTATAGGGTTGTTTAAGAGATTGGCGATTACCAGCTAATGATAATGTTAGGATGTTTTTACTACATAAAACACGTAATGAGATACAAGAGTCCAGGGTGCAATCAGAGGATAGTATTGAGAAAAAAAAAAGAAGCAGGGTTCAGGGGAGGTAAGGAAGGTAGGTTTAGACAGGGGCAGGGCACGCTGCATGCCAGCCGGGCAGTAGTCTGCACTCACGTGATGAATAAGCAGGGCTCACCGCTTTGGGGTCGATGAAGGAGTCCCAGGTAGACAGCAGCGTGAGGGTTTTTGAAGGTTGCAGAGGCTCCCCCTGACTCGTCCATGCTCGGACAGGGTCAGATAGGGGACTTAGCTGGTGGGACTTTGGAGGTGGGCCGGCTTCCGCCTGCCGGCTCACCCATAGGTCCTTAGATGGTAGGTAAGGTAAGATTGCGTTGCGGCAGGCTCAAAGGTGGAAGACACTCCATTGTCTGTGTATGAGACCCAAATGCGGCGGCCATGATGGAAAAATGCAATACCAAATACAAACCAGATAATTTTGCAGTCCTTCATTGTAATCAGGGTCTTGCCCCATTTGCACGGCGGCATGCCCAGGGAATCCCTGAAAAATAAGATGCTAAACTGAATGCTAGAGGATAGGATAAGTGTTCTACCTACAACTATATAACAGACATATACAATGTACAAGCTAGTAAGCTTGTTAATTTTTCCACTGAGACACAAAGTAAGCAGCAAAGGGGATCTTGAAAAGACTGGAAAGGTTGATGCAGAACTAGATATGTTTATCAAATTGGATTTATCCTGGCAAGGAACACCATTATGAACACTGTGGGGTCGAAGTGGCTACATAAAGTGATTATACAAAGGTGTATGGGTACTGGGACAATGTCTCCCGCCTAGCTCCTACAATATGCATGGGGGAACCCCAAGCAGATGGTTCCAATCACCAGCTAAATGCTGTGGGACCTGGGGGCTGTATGGAAAGGATCCCCTGTCTCCCCTACATTGAGGATAACACAGCTACTGTTGCTTTAAGAGAAAGCACAACAAAACGAAACTTGA
Organism: Ambystoma mexicanum; assembly: GCF_040938575.1. Lineage (NCBI taxonomy): Eukaryota > Metazoa > Chordata > Amphibia > Caudata > Ambystomatidae > Ambystoma > Ambystoma mexicanum. The sequence goes on from NC_090936.1 coordinate 651,598,944, forward strand.
GAATATCTGGACCTGGAGTTTGTGGGTCCACAGTGCATGTCACAATTCAGGGTTGATCATATGTTGAGCACTGCCATGAAGAGTGCGCAGAGCAGTGTGGGAGAGATACAGGCCCAACTGCTCCCTAAGTGGAGCTCTGTGCATTAGAATGTTAGTTTGAAGATGGTGGATCTGCCTTTCGAGGCTCAGTCCTGCACAGAAGCTGGCACTATCAACCAGACCTGATAACCCCTGTGCGCACCGAGGCACAGCAGCTCCACCAATCCAAAAGGACAGGGAAATCATCGACAACAGCCGCTCAAAATCTTGTGGGATAAAGGGGTGGTGGGATTTGAAGTAGCTGATCAAATACCTGTGGTGAGGCAGATGGGCAAGGTGGTGCAGGAAGATGTGTTGGGACAGAAGGAGGTGAAAGTACAGAAGGGGCGATGGATATAGAGTCGAAGGTCCCAGAGGAGTGAACAGCAGTGGAGAAGGATTTGAGGGCATAGGTGGGAGAGCAGAAAGAAAAGAAGGGTTTGGAGGAGGTTGACGTCAAGGAGAAAGGGAGAGAATTTAAGCGGTTGGAGGAGTTAAACATCAAAAAGGAGAAAGTAAATATTAAAGAGAGACTGCTGAATAGGTTGCTAGAGGTGAAGGACTGGAGAGTGGAAATGAATGTAAACCTCCTAAGAGGGAGGACTTCGAAAAGTGGCCTGGAGGAGAGACTATAAAGATGAGGAGCAGAGAAGATGTGGGGAGTAAGAGAGGAGGAAGGCGGAAGTCCTCTGGATGAGCGTTTAACCCTTTAATGTGTTTGGCTAGGGCATGAATCACAGGCAGCACCCGAGAATTAAAAGATCTTAAGGGTGCTAACCTGCAAGGTATACAGGAGAGGGGGACACAAAGAGAAATGGCAAGCTTACTCAGATGCAGTGAAATTACGTTCTGAAGGATGTAATGGCTTTTAACATCTCTACAGGTATTATTCCACATTGGAATATATATATATATATATATATATATATATATATATATATATATATATATATATATATATATATATATATATATAGGGCTGGTAGGCACCGTTTCTACTTAAAATCTCTTCAGATAATAAAGAGAACACTGCCCTTCAATGAAAGGAAACACGAGATGAAATGTAATGTTGAGCTGGCGTAGTTTTCAATATGATAAATCAATGTCAGACCTAGTCTGCGAAAACTACATAAATATACAGGAGGGTACTTTTTATCCTGGCTCTTCTAAGAAAAGGGGCTTTACGGCCCCATGTAACTTAATAAAGCAGGGCAACTGGAATTTTCATCTACACAGAACCTGTGAAAACAGCAATCTGGAGCCAACACAACCTTTCACACACAATTTGTCGATTTATTTAAAACATAGGTGGCACTTTAGAAGCAGCACTAGCATAGGACTGAAGAAATAAAACACCACTTCTATCAAGAGCACAATTGGAAATAGGACTAAAACACTGATGCAAAGTGTTAAGATGGATTTCTAACCTCTGACCTGGTGGGCACTTGTGTATAGGCGCGTTACAAATGCCATATCATATCATATCACCCTCGGTTTAGTGAAACAGGGGAACCTTCTGGACAAGTCACACCAATCTCGGTAGCTTGGCAGGTGGTCAAGACCAAGTCTCAGGAGGGGCAAGAGTGATAGGAAGCCCACAATGAGCTCACACATTAACAAACCGCAAATTACTCTTAGACAAGTGTATATGAAAAATATCTATACATTTATTGTCAGCCGGACCAATAGACATAAGAAAACTTTAGTCGTAAAACAGTTATCATACTAAATCCTTCTACTAGATACCATATACATTACGTTTCCTAATTCGACACAGCAGTAAAACACATCGACAACCTGTAAAGAGAAGGCTGAGTTAACACACTAGGAGCATTAGACAATTCTTCAGAGTCGTTCCCCAACTTTCGAATCCAGCCCTAAGAAGAGGGGAGCCTTGTGCTCAACAGTACGGTTGTGCTTAAAAACACACGATCGCGCAGACAGAACAAAAAGCAGGTCTTTTTGGGAGGGCTGTAGCAAGTCCGGAAGGGGCTTGAGGGGATGAAGATATGGTTCTCACTATTCGAGTAGGATCTGCCCTTGGCGGCAGAGCAGTTTTCAAAAGGTGAGAATAGCTAGGATGCGCAGGCTAACCCAGCCAAGATTGAATACCTTTTAAGGGCTATTTGTGCGTAAAAGTAAATGTTTGTGCCAGAGGGCCACCGGTAATTGATGTAAGTACTCACCGACCCTCAGCACAGTCCGGACCAAAGTGTCAGTTTAGTCGAGGTCACTCGTAGGTTCGAGTCCTGCAGTTTCACAGCACTCCGGCACTCAGCAGCTGCGGAATAGAACGATCGGTCACAACAGGACAGTTGTCTTCTCTCAGCTTCCGTATGAGGTATGAAGACAATTACGGTGCAGCAGGCTTCAGGGCACAGGAGAGCAGGTCAGCCAGACACCTACAGAGATCGTCACCAACAGGTATTGACGCTGGAATCACAGATGTAGGCAGCGTTACGCACTCTACTAATGTGGGACCTAGAGGATCTAGGCCTGTGAAATCTGAGGGTCTCAGATTTCAACTCGAGACAGCAGCTGCGGTTCTGCAGGATACCCTGAGCTAGAGCTGGACAGTTCACTGGATGGCCCAGGAACAATTCCGAAGGGGCTCGTTCGGTTGGTAGCAGGGGGCGCCGAGAGTAGGTGTTCCCAGTACAAACGGCCGAAGTGCCGTGGCATGCCTTCATGATCGATGAAGAACACAGGGGTTTGACGGGATAACAAAGGGCAAAGGGTGCCAAAACCTTCTAGAACATCTCTGGTGGTTTCACAGGTCTGTTTCTTCACGCAGGGTACTTGGCTACTTCTGTAGTTCGGGGAGAACTCAGGTGATCGACCTGGAATGGATGCAGAGCCAGTTCTCTTATCCATGATTAGCTTCACGAAAAAAATCGAGGACTTCCATTCGAAGATCTGCTCTCATGCAGGCATCCCTGTCGTGGACCAATCACGGTCCACAGTGGTGCCAGTCTTTCAGGCACTCCAGACATCCAGGCACCAGTAGTGTGGATTGGGTTCCAACCTGCTTCCTGGGCACACACACACACGTGGACAGGCAGAAGCCCGCTAAACATCGGTTTTCGCAGCAGGCTGCATGCCCAAATAAGGAAAACCCAGATTACTCGACCTGGGTGAAGGCAAGGGACAAAATGGCCATGGGACAGAACAAGAGACTTTGTGGCTCGGCCATTTTCCGACCTGGCCACAGTCTTGAACCAAAACGCTGTAAACACGCTGTGATTCAGTAAAAAGAAGTAAAACACTTATAAAATATAACTGCTGCCACCAGTTCATTCCAGACCCACTTGTACAATCACCAAAAAATCCTTAGAGGGCGTCTAGGGCCATAAAACAAAAAGGACCCAGCGCACAGTACTGGAAGGTACATTGGCAACATTGTCAAAGGCTAAGGGAAACACAGTTCCCCAGTACCGACAGTCTGAATGAAGAACGTGTCAGTTGCCCAATAACATGCGAGCAAAAGCCCAAGGGAGCGCAGAAGGATAGGGGCAGAAGGATGCCCCCATCATAGGAGGGAAAGGCCGGACTCAGAGTGGACCCCCAAGGTTTTGACTTTACATCTGGGGTCCCCCTTCACATAGTCACTTGCTCCACAAGCCACACACAATCCACTGGGTCGGTGTACATAGGTGACTTACCCTTTTTAAACATTTTGAGGCCCTTCTGAGGGGAAGGTTTTTCCGATCCCCCAACCTCCTTATCTTTGTTCTTTTTTCCCCCTTTTCCTGCTTACTAGAAGCAGGCTTGTCCTTATGGGACACACTGTGTGACACCCATGAATCTGCTGCAATGGCTACCTTCTTAGGATCTATGTCCTTTGAGTCAGCCAAGTGTTACTTAAGCTCAGGGGAACAAGAAGCAAAAATATGCTCAAGCATGACGAAATACATCATAACCTCAAAGGTGTTGACCTTGTATCCTTCCACCCAACCAGTCAAGTTTTTAAAGGAATTAGCATATAAGAAACCCAAGTATTACCTGCTTTCTTTTTGTATTCTCTGAATCTTTTCAAGTATTGGGCAGGAGTCTTTTTTTAGTTTTTATTTATTGTGATATAGTCCAAACAATGTATTTTTTAAATTTGACTTTTCATAAAACTCAATATAAAACCTAAGACATTAAGACAGTTTCTTAATCGAAAGAGTAAAACTGAAATCTAAATTTACAAAACAGAGCAAGGCAACCACAAAGGACATAGCTAAAGTAATCCTCACAACAGGGCACTTTACATTTTCATTGACAGTAGTATTCAGTTACGCTAAACACAATTTATACAGAGGTGAGCTTTGGTACATTTGAGCAAAAATATTTCTCTCAATTATTCGAGCAATCTCAACAAATTCCATTCTTTCATTAATTTCACTACTTCATTTGTAAGACAAACTTCATTACCAGAGGCCAATCTATTCCAGACACAGTCAGTTTCCAACCATATGTGAGGGGCAAATCTTGCTAACTTTATTGTCCTTGGGTCAATCGTCCTGGGACAATCAATCATCAAATGTCTTAGGGTCTGAGTCTCTGCCCCATCACATTTTGGACAACCAGTATTCGAAATATCTACACCATCTCCGATATGTTGGATTTCTAAGGTTGGCAGTAGGTTTCGACGAAATCTCAGAAAATCAGCTCTAATAGTAGGGTCAGGGAATTTTGTCAAATAAGTGGGCATCATGGATCTGGGTTTATCTGTCAGTGCAAAGGAAACAAAGATCCTAGATTGTCTCATTATAGCCATAGTTCTAATCCAGTCCTTTCTTTTCATTAGTTCTTTACCCTTTACTGGATTTAGCATGAGAATTTCATCCTAACATTCTGATTCCACTAGAATATTAATACAAACCCCTTTCAGGTTGTTAAAATAGTGATCGGATAACCCCCGGAGTGCCACTAAAACATCTTCATACATAGAAAAGGAGGGGGGAATCAGTATGAATCTATACAGTGAGATCAATTTCCATTCTAAGTAAGTCCTTAATGATCTCAAATCCAGCTCATACCTCAGGCTCGCTATAGGGACACATTTTGGCAGACTGAACACCTGCCTCCACAATTTGCCCTCCAGTCTCTCCCAGTCTATATTGTGCGATTGTGGATGAGCATCAAAACCAACTAATAAGGCCGGAATGATCTTACCAATATAGTATTTGATGAGTGGAATCATGGAAAATGTACACCATTTGTTTAGGATTTTTTTCATTTGTGACCCTGATTGCAGAATGTTTGCATCCAGACTGACTGTAACCAACCCCTTAGTTGGAAAGGCTCTAACCACCAATCCTAGATAAGTGATCTCTTTTACTATAGGGATCGCTTGGTTATCCAGGTGCCAACTAAAGGAATTGCTGGCCCTTTAAAGATTCAAAGTTTTGATTTTTCAGGGTTAGTCTTCAGGCCATTCAGCTCTGCATATTTCTGGAAGGCTGTGAGCAACCTCTGAAGGCCAATCTGAGTGCGATCTAATAGCACAATATCATTGGTGTAGGCCAGCCAGCTGACTTTAGTAGTGCCCAATTCTGGGCTGGCCAAAGCTGATTCTAATATCCATTTCACGAAGTCGGCTAAATAAAGATTGAATAAAAAGGGGGGTACTAAGCACTCCTGCTGAACTCCCCTTGTTATAGCAATGGATTTAGAGAGGTGCCCCGACCTATTTAAACTGACCTGCATTTCTGTGTTATGTAGTGCGATCGGGATGGCCAGCAGATGTTCCGGCAAGCCCCAATCTCTTAATTTCCCCCAAAGGCGGTTCCAATTGATGTGTTGAATGCCTGGGACAGGTCTATCCATACAATGCCGCAAGCAGAGGTTGCCCGCCCTTGGAAAGATTCGCTGCTCACAGAGTTCAGGACAAGGTCATTTAGAGATGTTGATATGCCTCTCCGAAAACCTGTTTGATGTTTGAGATTATACCCTGTGTTTTAGCCCATATTTCTAGGTCTCACAGGACCAGGCCAGCCAAGATTTTCCCATTGGTGTCCAAGAGGGAGATTGGGCGGTAATTTGAGGGGTCCAAACGGTCTCCTCTTTTAAAGATGGGGATTATCACCGTCCTTTTCCATGAACTAGGCATTTGCTTTAAGTCTATAATCCCCTTAAATAGGGTGGTCAAGACCAGAGCCCAAGTGTCAGGATCTGACTTAAGAATCTCATTAGTAAGGCCGTAAGGCCAAGGGGATCTGGATGTTGAACCTTTCCATATCAGGGTTTTTATTTCCTCTTGCGATAATTTCAAGGACCACAAAATGTCATTTTCTAATGTTCAAATTACCCGAGGGGTCACTACCATACAGCCCAGAAAAGTGCCCCACCCACACTTGTTCCTGAATAACTCCATCTTGAGCATTATTGGCCGGGTTGTCAAGGGACCAGACAATTGACCAAAACTTACGTGAATTTTTTTGCTTAATAGCCCTCAGCATGACTTCCCCCTCTAGTTGCGCTTGATGGGTCCGATGGGGTCTGGACCATTTTCTATAAACGTTTCTCAGGGTTCCAACTTCCCTAGTATAATCCTGTATGTCCTTTACCCTAATCTTAAGCTTTCTTTTTTTTATATAACATTTTTATTGTTTTGTGGACATAAACAAGCACAACAACAATAAGTAGTTGACATTGGGTCACTACATATAACCATTTAAACACACAGGTATACATTTCTTCCCGGCATCTGGTTTATGTTTGCATATATTGTGAAGTTGTTACATCTAGAGTTTCTCGAGATCATTCCAATGGCTTGTATCAGTTCATTGTTCAGCGCTCAGTGTTCCTATGTCTGTTCTTTGCTTGCCTTCAGTTGTCCTCCCATTTTTGCCATATCTTGGCTGCTTTCTCTGGGCATCCTCTTGTGTTGTACACTCTTGTCTCCACTGGGACGCACATGTCCACATCCGCTACCCATTTGGCGTACTGTGGCGGTGTGGGCGAGCCCCATAATTGGGCTATGTTTCTTTTTGCGAGACTCGTAGTCGTTGCAAACATGAGTTTTTCAAATCTAGATAGCTCTATATCCGCATCTATTCCCAGTATCAGGAGTTTGGGGTCCATCGGTATTTCGCGGTCAAGTACTGTTGAGAGCCTATCGAAGCATTGTTGCCAAAAGTCCTGTATCCGTGGGCATTCCCATAGGATGTGGAAGAAGGTTCCTCTCAGATGGCGACATCTCAGGCAGGTAGGGTCCGTCGCCCTTCCCCATTGGTGCAAGGCTTCTCTAGGATAGTAAATCCTATGTAGGATTTTTAGCTGGACCAGCCTGATTCTGGATGAAATCGCTGATTCCCGGGGAATAAGTGCCATTGTCCAGTCCTCTGCTTGTATTTGGCCCACATCTCTTTCCTATTTCGCTTTAAGTCCCGTGAGTTCTTTCGTGGCAAACGAGTTGATGGCATTGTACATTGTGGATGTTACTTTGTGTCCAATTCGTTACATCACTATGTTCCTCTCGATCGGGGTGCATTCTGGCACATTTGGGAGGTCTATTTCGCTTGCAGTAAGTGCGTGCCTTATCTGTATGTAGTGGAAGTGCTCCGTGGTGGAAAGGTTGAATTAGTCTTTCAGGGCTTGGAATGTCTTGATTTCGCCATCCTGTAGCAGGTCTTCTAATGTCTGTATCCCTGCCTCCTCCCAGGCTACCCATTTGGGAATGTCTTTAAGTTCCGGGAGGTGTTTATTCCACCACAGGGGTTGTTTCAATGTGATCTTCCCCTCCCATCCCAGGTATTTATGCGCATCCATCCAAATCTGCGTTCTCTGAGCCATCATTGTGTGTGTGGCTTGTCGGGTTTTCTTTTGATACAGGCTTTCTAGCGGGGTGATTCCATGGGCCGTCTGGGCGTCTGCTCTGTTGTGTGGTATCAATGGATCGGCATGCAGGCTATCATCCACCACCGACATTTGGGAAGCCCAGTAATACGTCTGTAGGTGTGGAAGTCCGATTCCACCCTCCCACACTGAACGCTGTAGGGTTCTGAGAGCAATTCGTGGGTGCCCCCCTCCCCATAGCAGTTTCCTGAATGATTCATCTATTTTGTGAAATTCTATTTGGGGTGTATATATAGCGGTGCGTTCTGCAGGGCATATAAGAACCGGGGGAGGGCCAGCATCTTGAATAAAGCAGCTCTTCCCAGTAGGGTAAGCGGAAAGGCCATCCAGTGCTTAACGTCATTTACGAATCTCTCTCTTACTGGGTGCAGGATTTTCCCTATATACTGTGTTAGGTCTGTTGAGATCTGTATCCCCAGATATCGGAACTGCTCTTTCTCGATCTTAAATGGGTTATTAGCTAAGGTCGCTGTATCGAGTCCCTTTATTGGAAAGATCAGGGATTTGTCATAGTTCACCCTCAGCCCGCTAAAGGTTCCATATGTACTTAGTATATTGGCTACAGTGGGACAGGAGATTGCTGGGTCACTAAGGTAGATTAGGAGGTCATCTGCATATAGGGACACCCTGTCCTCCCAGACCTGTGCCAGGTGGAACCCCTTCCAATCTAGGGACTCCCTCAGCAGTATCGCCAGTGGTTCAATTGCAAGTGCAAATAGCATTGCCGAGAGGGGACATCCCTGCCTGGTGCCCTTCCCAAGTTTTATGGTTCGTGAGGACCAGCCATTGACTCTGATTTCCGCTATCGGGGCATTGTACAGGAGTTTGACCCAGTTTATGAATTGCTCTCCAAATCCCATTTTGCCCATGATGAGCCACAGGGCCTCCCAATGGACCGAGTCGAAGGCCTTCTCAAAGTCAATAGTCAGCAGCGCCAATGGGTCCTGTAGAGTGGACGATCTTTCAATGGCAGAATGAAGTCTGCGTATATTCATTCGCGTGGATCTTTGTGGCATGAAGCCGCATTGGTCCGGGTGGACCAGGGAGGTTATCACTGTTTGCAGTCTGTTGGCCAGTATTTTGCCCAATATTTTAGCTTCCGTGTTGATGAGATTGGGCGGTACGAGCTGCATGCGTCTGGAGGTTTGCCTTCTTTGTGTATTACTACTATGCTGGCTTTTCTTAGGTCCGGTGGTAGGATGCCTTTCTCCTTTGCCTGTAGGAACATTTTGAGCATGTGTGGCGCCACTTCTCCGGTGCCAATTTTCTTCCATATTTCTACTGGAAGGCCATTCGGCCCTGGGGTTTTTCCATTCTGTAGCTGGGAGATGGCTGTCGTCAGTTCTTCCTCTGTTATTGCGGCTTCGAGATTCAGCCTCTGGGTTTCGTTTAGTGCTGGGATGGTCGCTGAGTCCAATATGGTGGCATCTAGCAGACTCATCGGTGGGGCATATAGTCTTTCATAGTAGGTTGCAAAGGCCTCAGCTATGTCTGGGTCCGTTGAGGCCCATTCAGTGTTTGTGACGCCTGTCCGCCGTACCTGGAGATGGCTGTCCTCCCTCCTTTCCAACCATGCCAGCATTTTGCTGGCTGTGTCTCCCGTTTCATATATCCTTGCTCGTGTAGTTCTGTGCGCATGTAAGCGCCACATTGTATAGTTTCTTCTGTGCCACCTTTAGAGATGTATTGTCATCTGTCGTTTCTGATCTTATGAGGTTCTCCTCAGCACGTCTCACGTCTGCTTCTTCTACTACTTGCTGGTGTGATTTTTTGTGTGCTGAGGTCCAGCTCAGTATTTCACCCCTTAACGTTGCCTTATATGCTTCCCATACTATTCCAGCATCGTCCACAGAATCCTGATTTAGTTCAAAGTACGTTGCGGTTGTTTCTTGAATTTTCTCTGTTAGTTCTGGGAATCCCAGGTAGTATGCATTCAATCGCCACTTCGGTGGGGGCTGGGGTCTTTGTGTCTCAAGCAGCATCGTGAGTGGGGAGTGATCCGATATTCCTCGGGCTGCAGAGTTGACTCAATTACTTAGTGCATATTTACACCGGGGAGGAAGAAATAGTCTATCCTAGACATCGATCCGTGTGCACCCGTCGATCCGTGTGCACCCGAGTGAAAGGAGAATTGTTTCTCGCCTGGGTGGAGGTCCCTCCATGCATCTTCCAGGCCCAGTGCCGATGCGAAACTGGCCAGCTTGGTTGGTCGTGCCGGATTTCCTCCTCTCTGATGTGTGCGGTCCTCAGTGCTGCACATCACCTCATTGAAGTCCCCGCCTACCACCAGTGTATCCGCTGGGTTATTTACTATTATCGGCGTGAAGTCTTCGAGTAGAGGGGCCATTAATGCTGGGGGCGAGTAGATCGCCATTGTGGCTATGGTTTGGTTCCATAGTGTGCCATACATGAACACAAATCTGCCTCCCGGATCTTGAATTATCTGTGTTATGTCTATCGGGGTTCTTTTGTTTATCAGTATCAGCACACCTCTCGAGCCCATGGAGAAGCCTGCATGGATTGTTGTTTTGTACTTGGTTCTCTTGAAGAATTGGCAGTTCGTGCCCGCCAGGTGTGTTTCGGTTAGCATCACTATATCCGGATCATGTCGATTAATATATTGCATTACTAGTCTTCTCTTTATGCTATTTCCCATGCCATTTACGTTCCATGTCATGAAGGCAAGCTTTTTTTCCTTAAGTCCGTCTGTGGCCATTGCTCACTGAGTTCCTTGCTATATGTGGGTGTTTGATTCTTGCCATTTTCACGTATGCCTTGTTTGAAGTGGTCCTGATGGGCCAGGTGTCATTTGGATACCTGTGTAACTCCCGATTCCCCCTCCCTGAAGAAGAATGGAGAGGTGTTGCGGTGTCATGCGCCGGTTCCGTGGGGGTTTGTACTTCGGGGAACCGTTGAACTCGATGCAGTATCCGTGGGCTATGGTGGATAATACCCAACGGTCTGACGTGATTCCCTCCCATGCTGAAAGGAACGATGTTAGCCGGCCCCCGACCGGTGATGCATGGGAGGGGACCCGAATTTTCGGGTCATTTGCTGGTATTGGGCGTGGAACCTCTGGGGCTGGAGCCACGACCTCTTCCTTTGCCACGGCGTTGGCCTCTTTGACTGAACTGGGTGTTACCCTGGTTGGTGGGCCAGTTGGAGCCAGAGTAATATTGTTGTTGTTGGTTCTGCTGCTGTCTTTGGCCACGAAAGGAGCGTTTATTACCATAGCCTCGCCTGTTAGGGGGCCTAGAAATTTGATCAAGAGTTTTGATGGTATCAAACTCTTTTTTAGCATGTTCTAGGGCCTCATCTACTGCTTTCCCAAACAGATGCGTCTGTTCAATGGGTTTATTTATGAGGGAGGCTTGGGTTTCGGGCTTAAAACCTGAATTGCGTAGCCAAACGTGGCGCTTGAGAAGTATTCCCTGCACTAGGGAGCGGCCAGCCGTCTCAGCGGCATCTAGGGAGTTTTTAACGATGCCCTGGTTTACCAGTGTGCCCTCTGATATTATAGCTAGCAGGCGAGAACGCAGAGGTTCAGGTGCTTCCTCTGCTTCGCTGCGCAGCTTGTTCCACTGTGCATCTGCGTAGCTAGCTAAAAGTGAGTTGTTATTAGCAATTCTAGTGGAGAAGGCGGCGGAGGTCGTGATTCTCTTCCCCAGTGCGTAGAGTTTTTTGCCTTCTTTGTCTGGAGGTGCTTCACTAGTGGATAGTGGCACCCCTGCTCTTTTTCTTGTGTTGGTAACCACAAGGGAGTCCGGAATAGAGTGTCCTCTGATGTATAAAGGGTCAGAGGATGAAGGGCTGAAGAGCTTTTCTATTCTAGGGTTGACCCCTCTTACTAGAGCTGGGTTAGTAAGGGAAGGAGAAATTCTTCTTTTAATAGAAGCCAGGAGAGGAATAGATTGGCTAACAGGGGCTTTTTCTTTGATGACTTTTTCTACAAAGTCGATGTCTGGAAGAGTTTCCCCTGTATCAATCTCAAAATGCGCTGCTGCCTTGCGCAATAGTGCATTGAGGGAAGGTTGGTCATCTATGGGAGAGGAGTTCCCATGTGAATCCTTGAGAGGAGAAGGGAGAAAGGCATCAGGGTCTGAATGTACTGATGGGGATTGCCAAGGCTGCACTGACGGTGAATGCCAGGGCTGCGAGGTAGCTGTATCCTCTTCAAACCCTGTAGGAGTGGTGTAAGGATCTTCTTCGAACCCCTCTTGCTCAAGTTCTACCTCTTCTTCTCCACCCAAACACTCCTCATCTTCTTGGAGGTATTGCTCCTCCTCAGTGAGGTCAACCAGCCTAGGAATCTTGACTCTAGGGTCATCCTGTGGCCATTCTCTTTGTCTTTTGTGAGTGGGTGGGTCTTGGTTTCCTAGAAACCTTTCCATTTTCTCCATGCAAGAATGGAGTCTTTCAAGGGTCTCATGGGGTACCCCTGAATAGTCTAGAGGGGGAAAATTAGTGTTTTCGCCTTCGAATCGTTTCGAACGCTCCCACAGCGTCGACGAGAGGTTCCCGTCTCCTTCTGAAAAGCCTTCAGGTAGTTCGGAAGCGTCCTTTGGAGAAAGGGGCAGTTCCTGGCTACTTTTGTGTTTTTTCGACGCGGTATTCGACGTTTGTTTCGTCGTCCGCGTACGTTCGTCTTCGGCGACAATTCTCGCTAGGCTCTCGGCCACGATTTTGTCCGTCGAGGGCTTTGGTGTCGACGTTGTGTGCGTTGCGCGTTGTACCTCGACGGTCGCTCTATGGAGCGTTGCGTCGGATGTTTTTGGGGTAGCGCCCGTGTTAGACGGAAGCCCAATCGCTGGTCGCGGCTGCGTTTGCGGGTGGGGCTTGTGACCTTTACGGTCTGCGGTAGACGCCGGAGTGCCCTGCGTCCCCTTCGGCGCTGATGGATCCTTCGTTCTCGACGAAGAAGAGCCGTGGGTAGTGTGTTTAGCCTTATGGGGTCTGTGTGCGTCCTTGTCGCCGGGGTGTTCATCCCCATAAGCAGGGCGTGAGCCGAGCCCGTCGGGGCCGGGGACGGACGACGAGGAGCGTGAGCGCTCCTTCTGGGGGTTCATGACTTCCGTAACGGACGTCGAGTTATCGCACTCCTCGTCACTTTCAGTAACAGCGGCAGCGGGTGAGGAAACTGACTTCGACATCGCGTAGTCTGCCCACCTCTTAACCCTACGTTCTTTAAGAGTCCTGGGTTTTAAGAGCTTGCAGGCTGCGCAGCTGTTCTCTATGTGATCGAGGGGTAAGCAACGATTACAGAGCTTGTGCTTATCTTTCCAAGTATATTTGCCCCTGCAGCGTGGGCAAAACTTAAATGGTGTCCTCTCCATAGCTGAGGCAATAATAGCTGGCGATAACAACCCCAAGGGAAAGAAAAGGGAGAAAGAAAGACATTCTCAAAGAGAAGAGACAAAGTTCTAACCCCCACTCTCCCTACTGTAAGTTGGCCGTCGAGGCCAGGCCACGTGTTCGGCAGCGCCGAAGGATCTCCTCCGCTCTTCCTCTCCGTCGAAAATAGTTCGGCGGAGAAACAGCTTCACAGCTAACGTCGAGGGGGAGGGATCGTTACCAGTATATTAAGTTATGACAAAAGGACCGAGGTCCGTGGTAAGTATAGCAATGTCTCTCTAGGAGCTCCGCGAAAGGCGACCAGAAACTGGGCGGAAAAAAACAATCTGAGGGACCTCGACGCGTGAGGGATTGTGGGTACAACGCACGTCACTATAGGGATAGTGTTACAGACACGCCTTGTCGACGTCCCCTTTTCGACTACGAAAAACAAAATGCAATACTCCGCAGTGACCACTGGATGTCGGACCTATGCACAGCATGTGATTCTAAGCAGATTAACAAACATCAGAAATTGCATTACTAGTCTTCTCTTTATGCTATTTCCCATGCCATTTACGTTCCATGTCATGAAGGCAAGCTTTTTTTCCTTAAGTCCGTCTGTGGCCATTGCTCACTGAGTTCCTTGCTATATGTGGGTGTTTGATTCTTGCCATTTTCACGTATGCCTTGTTTGAAGTGGTCCTGATGGGCCAGGTGTCATTTGGATACCTGTGTAACTCCCGATTCCCCCTCCCCATACTCCTTCCCCAACTGAAGCATCTGTCGCCTATTAAACAAAACATGTATCTACTTACAGTCTCTTTGGTATTAGGAATACCACAGTGTGCACTTCGCAATTGTTCGGGGGGGATGTGCCGTGCTGGGTTTTGGGCCGCCAGCATTCATTTCGCCAATTGTTATGATTGTTAGGTGGTCGTTGCTTGATTTTACGTTACGTTGATTTTATCTTTTGTTCGCTCTTTCATTTATTCGTCTTAACCTTGTGGTATCCCTTCCATATCTTGGTAGGATAGTTCTTGTGGGGGTTCGTTTAGCTTTGGTCCATTTCCCTTCGGCTCACACCTTTTGCATGGGTCTCAGGTGTCATGAGTTCTTTCATCTCTCAGTCATGTTTGTAGTTAATCATTTTCTCTCGGGGGTCTCGCTTCTATTTCTTGGTGGGGTAGCCCGTTCGGTGGCTCATTCAGGCGTGGCCTGTTCCTTCTTGTTTCTTGTCGTTTGCGTGGGTTCCACTCTCCCTTCAGATGCCCCTCAGCCCAAGCCCATGCTTCTCTGGGATCAGTAAAATGTATTGTGGTGCCATTGTGGTATATCTTCAATTGCGCAGGGAACAGGAGGCCATACTTCACGTTCAGTGTCTGTAGGCGCTTCTTGAGAGGGTCAAAGGATTGTCTCATCTTCTGTACCTCCCTAGTGAAGTCTGGAAAGAATCCGATTCTGGAGCCGTTGTATGTTATCTCCCCTTTTTGTCTGGCCATTTGTAATATTGCATCCCGATCTCTGTAATTGAGGATCTTCGCTACCACTGTTCTTGGTTGTTTCCCAGGTATTGGTGTGCCCGTTGGGACTCGATGTGCCCTTTCTATTGAGAACAGTGTCGCTAGAGTCTTGGGAGCAAATAGGTCGGGCAGCCATTTTTCTAGGAAGAGCTCCATGGAATCCCCTTCAGTCTTTTCAGGCAGCCCAAGAATGCGTATATTATTCCTCCTTGACCTGCCCTCTCCCTCCTCCACCCTGGCCTCTAGTACTTTAATGCGTTCTAGCGCTCTGTTCATTTGTTGGCCCATACTTCTCAGGTCATCCTCTGCAACAGATATACGGGTCTCGGCCTCGCCAGTGCGGGATGAGAGTTTCTGGAGGTCATGTCGCAATAGGGAGACTTCTGTGGTGATGCCATCCATTTTGACTTCCATAGAGGATCGTGAGTTGGCAATGGCATTCATCACATCCCTTGGGGATAGGGACTCTTCAAGGTTTTGTGTGTCTTCAGGTCTATCTGAATCTGTTGGTGGGGGCAGAGTAGTAGTCGTGAATTGTTCCATGGTGCTCTGATTGGACCCCTTTTTGGTGGTTAGTGCCTTCTCCTTACCCATTGTAGCAGCCGTCTGCCGTTTTTTTGTCGTTGTGTAGTAGGCAGCTTTTAGAGTTCTGGGTCGTCTTTTGGGGTGGTTCGTTTGGTGCGGCTTTGTCAGGAAGGAGGTTGCTTTCCCAGGCAAGTGGTTCACTGTGGGTCTCCAATCTTCGTGTGGACACCTCTGCTAGTGATATTCTGCTTGTTCGTGGTATTGCACCGCACTACCAGTGGATGTCATCGGCTGGTGGGTTGATTCTCAGTTTCTCTTTCCTTATGTTTCAGCCACAAGCTGGGTGTGGGGATCTATTTCTTTCCCAGATGGCCAAACCAAATTCCTGTCCAGACCTTCTGCACAGTGGCTGGATTCCGTTCCCTTTATGTTGACTGTCTCATTGGCAGTTCGTTTTCGGGGTATTGTTCATTCCCTGTATTCCAGGATTCACCTTTGTGCCCAGTCCCCGGTTATGAGAGTCTGGTGGGGTGGATTTATGGCCGCTGCCTTATTCAGTTTGAGCCAGGGGGGTCCAGTCCCCCCTCCCGTAATGTGGCGCCTTTAGTTCAGTGCCCTGCCCCACCTCCCCCTCTCCTTACCGGCGTGTCTTGCTGAGTGAGACCGGGTGACGGCGGGTGCTCTACGATATACGGAGCGCCCGCAAATGTCTGCTTATGAGCAGAAGGCAGCGACGCTGTGGCGTGGTCCGCCCACACCCGAGACCTCCACTCTCTAGCCGCTCTCCGATTGAGCAGAGGTTTCGAAGTTCATCCGCACGGGGCCGTCGCGGGTCCTCCGGGTCTCCGGTTGGGGCCTCGCTGTCCACGCGTGACTTCGTCCGTTTCAACCTCGTCCGCCCTCGGTGGTGGCGAGGCAGCGAGTGACTGGGCGAGCAGGCAGGTAGGTCGCTCTAGGGTGTTCTCCGGGCTCCGCTTGCCTCGAGAGCCGCGGTCAGTCCAGTGTCGTCTCTGTCACACAGCGCAGCACCACACCAGCGGATCTCGCCTCGTGTGTGTAAGGAGGCCGGGCTTCGCTCCCGATCAGTCTGCCTCCAAGCCAGTCTCCGCCGGTGCTTTCAGGCTGGATTGCAGGGTGGTGGATACTATCTCTTCGCGGCCTCAGCTCCCAGTAAGGAGGCCAGTCTGAATGTGATCTCGTCCACGGCGCCTCATTTCTTCCGCGCCGCCTTCCTCCCCTCACCAGGCGCGGCAGCCATTTTTGGGATTGCACGGCCCACACAAGCTGTTACTTTCAGCAGGGATTTTCTCCTCAGCTGTGCTCCGATTCCGTCTTCCCGCACAGCGCTCCGGTGCAGCAAGGCTTCGCCGTCCTTGAGGTGTCTTTATTGTTCCGATATCCACCCAAAATCACAGGATTAATGCAGGATGTAGCTGGCGGCCCCGGGAGCTCAGAGGAATCACGTCCTCATCGTAAGCTCCTTGGCCCAATCTTAAGCTTGCTTAATGCTCTTCTCATTTCCTTTTTTTTCGCCCAGGTCTGAGCTTCGAAATGATGGGGATGTTTAACGGGCCGTGGCCCAGAGGTCACATCAGGGGGATTGATGTCCCAGAGAAACTCTGAAGGTGCTAGGCTCACACACCTCATGCAGCTCTTCATCTGACATAGGATAGATGACCC
This sequence comes from Ambystoma mexicanum, assembly GCF_040938575.1. NCBI lineage: Eukaryota > Metazoa > Chordata > Amphibia > Caudata > Ambystomatidae > Ambystoma > Ambystoma mexicanum. Next base: position 651,615,926 of record NC_090936.1, read on the forward strand.
GCCCTAGTCGATCGGTCAAGCCCCGACCGATATTTTTGAATCTAGAAACTCTATTTCCCCCCAATATTCACAATCAGATCTTGAGAGAAACGGTGGTTACCCCCCCCCCTTGTATTTTTTTTTTTATACTGAACTCTGCTTCCAAGATGGCATGATCACTTAGTGAACCATTTGTGATAGCGAAACAAGATGGGATGATCACTCAGTGAACCATTTGTGTTAGTGAAACGAATACAGCCTTTAAACAAGGATCTTCACAGAAACAAGCAGTCAATCGCCAAGCAGCTTTCCTCCCACTGCGATGTCGGCGCAGGGGTGGGGGGGTGTCGCCTTCAACAATACTATTGGCCATCAAGAGGTCCCAACCCAATAGGAAATTCTTCCACATCTCCCCATTATTAGAAGGTAGTTTATGAGTCAAAGACTCAGTATCAAAACTTTCTATACATTGTGAATTGAAATCGCCCATCACCAAGAGTTTGTGACATGGAAATTGCCCAGACCAGAGACGGAGTAAGTCTGCTAGGGAGTGATGGAAGATCAACAGGAGCACAGTCATCGGATTCCAATAAATATTTACAACAATCCATTTTAGATAATCCCTTTCCAGCCCGGATTCAACCTTCACGGCCAGGATACCCGGCTCAGCTTTGGACAAAAGGACAGTGTGACAGAAAACTTCATTTCTGCAGGCAATGCACAGACATGATTTGATCTTGCTGGCAGTTCCCAGGACACTTCATAACCCCTCTTTCTCAATTCCAATCCCACTCTCCATACGGCGTGGACACTTATTCTGGACTTGAAGGCCAATTCCACCGTGTCTGACGATGGCGAGTAAGTAAATCTGATATATTCAATATCCGATGTAGTAAAGAATTGTAGATCAGGGACTTCGTTCATAATTGGCAAGATTGTAGTCCTGTTTAAATTACTTCTCTTTGGATTTGTCACATGAAGTCTAGAAATTAAAACGTTCTGTGTCCTCTTGTGAAGGGGTCCCTGCGGTCTTTTCACTTGCGCCCGTAATGGACAATCAGAAGAAACCTGCATGCACGAACAGAGCGTATACGCAGAGTCTCCAGCATTTGGTGGTTTTTCTCTCCCTCTAGTTTCAATGGGCTGGGCATTCTCCATCTGATCTACATAGTTCTCTCCAGTCCTTAAAGGCGTTGTATTCATATTGGTCTGTATAAGTGGGGCAGATTGATCAGGAGCATTTGGATTAATTGGAATTTCCCTTTCAGTTTTGTGGGTTTCAAGACAAAGTTTCACTCTAAGAAATATCGGAGCAATCTTCAGGGGCTCGCGTGGCACCTCAGTCTGACTCCGAACTGTTATTTTCGTGCTCATCGAATTGGTGCTTTCAAAAGAGACCGGCGAGGCAGTTTCTGCCTTTTTCTTTCTTTTCCCCCACAGCCACAGGCATGGTAAGCCCCTTCTTCGGTATTTCCACAATATCTGGCTCCACTCAAGTTTTCGAATGAAATGACTTGTGTCCTGTTTTTGCAAATTTTCTGATGTTTTGTTTTCTTAGTTTCCCCCAAATTAACTTGCATCTCCAAGTTTGATTGCAGGAGATGTTTCTTCCTTCTTTTTGGGTTTTACCGTTGGACTGGATAGGTTTATTACTGAGTGCCCTCACCTCTGAGGTTTCCCTTATACAGAAGGCACTTTCATTCGGTTGACTAATATGTGTTTCTTCCGCCAGCTGAGCTAGACGAACAAACTCTTCCAGGGCTGAGGCCAATGATGGTGCATCATCAAGAGGAATACTTTCATGTCCTTGGCTCAGAGAGCGTCATATTGGGCCCACTTTGTGCATCCCACCTGGCTTCAACCAAATTCTGGTTTAGTCGCCCAAGTTCCTCCTTAGCCCCCTCCTAATGCTTTTGCAAGAGGTCCAACTTTTCAGACTGATGTTTTGTTTCAATTCGGAACTCCTTCAGCACCTCCCCCAACCCCCCGAGCCATTGATGCGGATTTCAGAGCAACCAAAGATCATTAATTAATCTCCATATCTTTTGTGATTTCCAGGAGTATTCACGAATGCTGGTACACCTCTGTTTTTAAGGCTTCAAACACCTTAACCAGCAATCAGTACAAAATGTAATGGTGTGAGCGTTGGCGCTGTATCTCCTGCGTGGTCCTATGCGTTAGTGAGGCACAGTCTTCCCTGTCCTTGTTTTGGTTTTCAGCTGCTAATTTTGAAACTTCCAGCAGGGCCGATATGGCATTTAGTTCAAAAGGGGTCTAGGGATATCTGGGGCACAGGGCCCCCCAGACTCCTCTACGAGACCCTGTAAATCAATGGCATAAATTCTGTTGGACGAAATGCCCTCTTTACATTTAGTTAAGGAGTTTCCACTCCTAGCAGTGGACAGTTCATGTCAGGCAAAAGAGCCTCTTATCGGAAAAAATTCTGCAATGGAATTGTTCAGTGTGGTGGCGTTAAGAGTATACTCCAAGTTAGAGGCCAAAACACCACCCATGATTGCGTTTGAGGGTTTGGAGGCAGCAGAAGCCCTGGCTTCCATGTTTGTGTGATCACTGGAGCCCGAAGCCGTGGGCACTTGATAGTCCTGCACATAAAGGCTCTCGGGTGGACAGAAACAGCCCCTGCCCGCCATGTACGGTTTAGAGATTGACCTTTCTGCTGTTTTGCGATTTCTTCCCTACCCGGAGGGAATATCGAATTTGGGCGCATTAAGACCATCACCTAAGGCTGTGCTACGTAAATTATATGACCGGGACACGACCTTTGGTATGAACACAAACAGTCTCCTTCTGTTCTCACCCAAACTCAGTGAAAGATTATAAGTTAGGGCTAGACTGCCCTTATTTCCAGGAAACACTTAGCAGAAGTATGAAGTAGCATGCACCGGTCCGCACCCGCCACATCCACTGCAGACTTGACGCGACTTTGGGCATGCGCCCTCTCTTTATTGCAGTCAGGCAGGACCTTGCCCTGCGGGCAGAGCAACCGATGCTCCCAGGCTTGCGCGAGGATCACTGAACACATGGCACATTAGTTATGATGAAGCAGCTTTAGAAACTAAGTGTCAGGTATCAAGGCTTCAGCAGTAAATAGCATCGCCCAGCTCACAGCACTCAGCACAACTTCAGAGACTTGACGCGACTTCCCAAACTTTAAGACTAGAGTTTCCTTCAATTTTGCAAAGTCTTTTCTGTCAGCCTTTGACATATCCATAATAGCACTGCAGCCAGAATGGGGTAGTCGACTGAGTAACCATGCAATCTTAACAGAATCCACTACTTCTTGTACCTCACATGCATACTCAAATGTAGTCAACCAGTCCATAATGTCATTTGTGTCATCATATACACTAAACAGAGCTTCTAGAGGAACCATTGATGCTGTGCAGTCTAGAAAGCTCCAATTGGTGGTCCCTGTCCTTCTGCTTCTCTGATCTTTCCAGGTCTAGCTTAGCCATGCAGAATTCTGCCTAAACATCAGCTCTTGCTCCTTGAACTCCAGCATGGCCTCAGCCTCCGAACCAGTTAGTAAAGTATGGGACACATCATCATCTTCATCAGCATGGTCTCTTTCTATAACAGCACTAGTTTGTACATTACTGGTACTTGGGATTGCCCCACTACCTTCTGCGCTATAATAGGAAGGAAAAGCCTGAATTCGAATTTCTTGCCAATCGAAGATCCTCTGGATCATCTCAGATTTGGTACCAGTGGCCGCCAGGCCCCTTTTGGGACCAATCTTTCTTCGTGTCTCAGAATTTGAGGCACGCAAAGCAATATCCGTAATTGCTTCCATATTATAAGAAAAGGCAGGTGGCTTACAGTTAACTTTAACCTAAGGACACTGTCTTTTGTGCAAGTATAACCTGGATACCTTACCAGTGTGCAACAGTGGGTGCCTCCGAACTTATCACACCGCTGTACACCAATTTACTGAATTGAATTGAAATTGTATTTCTATCGCGCTCGTACACAAGTGTTTGAGCGCGACAAGGCAAGGACGTGGAACAGGGGAGAACAAAACAATCTTAGTAGGGCCAGTGACATTGAGAACGTGTAGGTGCATGGGAGAGGGGGAAGGGAAACGTGCATGAAAGGGGGAGGAAGTGGGAAAGTGCAGAAACAAAGGAGAAAGATAAATATGAATACATAATAAATAAATAATAAATAGGAAAGTTAGCAAACAATGGTAGTGCAGCCAGCTAGTAGCAAGTGCTGGGTTTATGGCAGAAGGGGGTGTCTGTATGGAAACAGATACCCAGTGCAAGTGGTGGCCCGGAGGCAGTACGGGAGGGTGGCAGGGTGAGCAGGTACCTGGGCCCGGAGGACAGAGTGTAGCCAGGTGCATGGTGCCAAGAGAGCAGATCAGTAGGGGAGAGCAAAGGCAGAAGCAAAGAGGAAGGTCTTGAGGTGCTTCCGGAACCGGAGATGGTTCTCCTCAAGTTTTAGAGTGGCAGGGAAGCTGTCCCAGAGGGAGGCCCCAGCCGCAGACGGCAATCTACACCCAGCTTGTTTCTTTGAAAAACGGCTGACCCTGAGGGAGTTAGAGGTAGAGGAGTGAAGGGCTCGAGAAGGGAGGTATTTGCGTAGGGATAGCTGAAGGTATTTTGGGCCCAGGCCCCAGAAAGCCTTGTGGACAATTAAGAGGGTTTTGAATTTAATCCTTGCATCCACTGGGAGCCAATGGAGAGATTTCAGAGCTGGAGAGAGACAATCCCAGGGCTTGAGGCCAAAGATAAGTCTCGCAGTCCTGTTCTGGATTAGTTGCAAAGGGCAGAGAGGAGAGGCAGGTAGATTTAGAAAGAGGCTGTTACAATAGTCCAACCTAGAGAGAACCGGAGCTTGGGAGACGGTGAGTTTCTGGGAGAAGGAGAGGAAAGGCAGAGTACCTCTGAGGAGGTGCAGTAGGAAGTTTGACTTTTTAGAGACATCAGAGATGTGGTCAGAGAAGGAAAGTGTGGAGTCAAAGATGGCACAGAGGTTCTTCGCCTTGCAGGTGGGGGTAGGAGGGCAGCCAAGGGAGGCCGGCCAAAGAGTGAGGGGAAAAGATGGTGAAGGAGTGCCGATGAGGAGGATTCTCAGTCTTGCTGGTGTTCAGACAAAGATCATTTGTGGCACACCAATTTTGAATGGCAGTTAGGCAGTCAGAGATGAGAGAGAAAGAGGTGTCAGAGGGCAGCCTGAAAATGAGTGTCATCAGCACAGCACTGGAAGTTTGAGCAGAAAATGGCAATGTAGTGGGTGAGAGTTGTCAGGTATTGGTTGAAAAGCCCGGGCGAGAGGTTAGACCCCTTGGGAAAACCACAGGTAGAGAGGGAGGTAGATGATAGGAAGGACCCCAGTTTGACCTGGGAGGGTCGATTTGAGAGGAAAGAGGTCAGCCAGGCCAGAGCCTGATCAGTGATACCCAGGTTATCACAGAGACGGTTGAGCAGGATGGCATGGTTGACAGTGTCAAAAGCGGAAGAGAGATGGAGTAGGATAAGGACAGAAGGAATGTTAGAGTCAAGGTTGGAGACCAGATTTTCACAGATGTTCAGAAGTGCAGTTTCCGTGCTTCTGGCAGCTCTAAAGCCAGACTGGTGGTCATGGAGACAGCCAACATAATCGGAATGAAGGTTAAGCTGGGAGATGGCCAGCTTTTCCAGGAGTTTGCCCCGAAAGGGAGTAATGGAGATTGGCTGATAGTTAGCCAGACAAGAAGTGTCAGCTGTGGGTTTCTTGAGAAGATGCACAGGGGAGTGCTTCAGAAGGGATGGGAAGGAACCTGAGGAAAAGGAGTGGTCGCAAAAATCGGCAAGGGCTGGAGCGAGGGTGTCAATATGGTCCTTGATGGTTTTAGAGGAACAGGGATGAACCTGTTTCGACAAGGCTTTCATAGATCGGACATGTCTAGCGACCTCATCTGGGGAGAAAAGCGGAAAGGAAGAGGGGGGGGGGTGAAGGAGGGTCAGCAAGCACAGACAGAGGGTGAGATGGGGAAGAGAGGGTAGCCAGGATGTCCTGAGTTTTTTAGATAAAGCGAGAGGCACAGTCATTGCAAAGAGCCAGGGAGGCAAGAGGAGGGGTAGCAACTGCAGCAGAGTTAGACAGCTTCTCGCATATTTTAAAGAGTTCAGCAGAGTTATTAGATGCCGCCGAGACACTGGCTTGAATGTGGACTCTTTTCTTGGTGAGGACAGAGAATCGGCCTTACCTTTGGAGTAGGCGATAGGCCAGTTTGTTAAGATGGATTTCTAAACTCTGACCTGGTGGGCAGAGGTTTAGGAGGCCACCCTCGGTTTAGTGAAACAGGGGAAACTTCTGGACAAGCCAGACCAATCTAGGTATCTTGGCAGGTGGTCAAGACTAAGTCTCAGGAGGGATGAGAGTGATCGGAAGCCCACAATGAGCACACACAGTAACGAACCACAAATTACTCTTAGACAAGTGTATATGAATAATATCTATACATTTATTGTCGCCCGGACCAGTAAACTTTAGTTATCTCAAAACAGTTATCACACAAAATCCTTATACTAGATAACATATACATATACACACACATATATATATATATATATATATATATATACACACACACACACACACACACACACACACACACACACACACACACATTACATTTCCTAATGCGACACAGCAGTAAAACACATGCACAACCTGTAACAAGGGGGTGGAGTTAGCACACTAGGAGCATTAGACAATTCATTCGGAGTCGTTCCCTAACTTTGTGCTCAACAGTACAATAATTGTGCTCAACAGTACAGTTGTGCATTAAAAAAACACGATTGCGCAGACAGAACATAAGGCAGGTCTTCTTGGGAGGGCTGTAGCAAATCAGGAAGGGGCTTCAGGCGATGAAGAATTGGTTCCCACTATTCGAGTAGGATCGGCCCTTGACAGCAGAGCAGTTTTCAAAAGGTGAGAATAGCTAGGGAGCGCAGGCTAACCCAGCCACGATGGAATACCTTTGATGGGATATTCATGCATAAAAGTGATTGGTTGTGCCAGGGGGCCACCAGTAAGTGATGCTAGTACTCACCGACCCTCGGTACAGAATGGACCAAATTTTGCCAGTTTAGTCGAGGTCGCTAGTAGGCTCGGCTCTGAGCGGCTGCGGGATAGAACGATCGTCCGTGACGGGACTGTTGCCTTTTCTTAGCTTCCGAAGGAGGTATGAAGAGAATACCAGTGCAGCAGGCTTCAGGGTACAGGAGAGCAAGACACCTACAGTGATTGTCACCTGTTGGTGATGCAGGAATCATAGAAGCTGACAGCGGTACGCACTCAGCTAATTCAGGACCAAGAGGAGCTAGGCCTGCAGAATTTGGCGGGAGAGGGCATGGTACCACAAGCAAGCGGTGCACCAAATCTCGGGTTTCAACTCGAGAGGGTGGCGGTTCTGCAGGATACCCGGAAGTAGAACTGGACAGTTCACTTGATGGCCCAGGAACACTTCTGAAAGGGCTTGTTTGGTGGGCAAGCAGGGGCACTGAGAGTAGTTGTTCCCACTACTGCAAAAGGGGTGAAGCACCTTGGCAGTCCTTGATCGATGAAGAAAACAGGGGCCCGACGGGACAGCAAAGGGTGCCAAAACCTTCTACAGCGTCTCCTGTGGTTTCACAAGTCTGTTTCTTCGTGCAGGATACTTGGCTCCTTCTGTAGTTCGTGGAGAACTCAGGTGATCGACCTAGAATGGATGCAGAACCCCTCATCTTATCCAAGATTAGCTTTGCGCCAAAATCAAGGACTTCCAATCAAAGATCTGCTCTCATGCAGACATCCCAGTCGTGGACCAATCACGGTCCATGGTAGTCCCAGTCATTCAGGCACTCGAGACATCCTGGCACCAGGAGTGTGGATTGGGACCAGACAGTCCCAACCCGCTTCCTGGGCACACACACGTGACAGGCAGCAGCCCGCAAAAAAGATCGGCTTACCTAGGAGGCTGCATGCCCAAATAAGGAAAACCCGGGTTACTCGACCTGGTTGAAGGCAAGAGCCAAAATGGCAATGGGACAGAACAAAAGACTCTGTGGCTCTGCCATTTTCAGACCTGGCCACAGTCTTGAACCAAAACGCGGTAAAACGCGTTCTGATTCGGTAAAATTAAGTAAAACACTTATAAAAAGTAACTGCTGCCACCGGTTTGTCCCAGGCACACTCGTACAATCGGCTAAAAATCCTTCAAGGGTGTTTGGAGGCCATAAAACAAGGACCCCAGCGCACGGTACTGGAAGGTACATTGCGCACTGTTAAAACGTTACCAAGAAATGGCAACATAGTCAAAGACTAAGGGAAACAGTTTCCCAGTACTGACAGTCTGAAGGACGTGTCAGTTTCCCCTTAACAAGTGAGTAAAAGCCCAGAGGAGCGCGACTGACGGCTGTGCTCCACTGGTTAAAGTAAGGATAGGATAGCCACACAAAATCAAAAAGTTTGGGGCCGGGGGGTCCACAAATGGAGGGGAAATTACACCTAAATGAAATATTTCCTAACACAAAGGGAACACATGTGAAGCTTCTAGGTTAATTTCTCTGAAATAATCAAACTGAGGAACCCATTTATAGTAAAAGCCTGTATCTGCCAACAAACAATTTTGAAGGTAGCAATACCAAAACCAGCAGGGGATGCTGAGGTGAATCTTTGATGTAACCCACCTCTTAAAAGACATCAATCTGGCTTTCTCAGTATATAAGCAATAGTGATAGGTTGCCATCTGCGAGGGGGTGCAAGCCAGAGCTATTTATTAGTATAAAACAATGCGTGTATTTCGGTTTCTGAAAGGGAGGTCAGCTAAATCAGACCCCGCCCCACCCCCAACCCTTTCAAAATGCCCCATACCAAAATGATAGTGCAGACATACACCTTGCTGTACCCAGTCTACTGACACGACAGCACCAGCTCTGCTGTGGCACAGAACAGGTTGAAAGCTCATGTGTGCCTCCCTGACAATTTCTGGGATACAAAGTCACTGTGGGCAGAGTTAGCAATTGAATGTCAGCACCTCCGATCTAAATTATAATGATCTGCCTTAATCAGTATGGTGGCAGGCAAATCTTTAAATATTAGCCATTTCTGGTTGTGGCACTGTGACTGATGACGAAAAAAGGCACACTAATTTGACATCACACTAGTGTGTACTCTGTGAGATGGGCCTATACTAATGTGTACTGGTGTCCAGACAATGTCTCAATTGCTGGTTTGTGGAACAAGAGCCACGAAGTTGCCTTCCTGGATTCCCCAGTAGGGAAGAAATGGTATCCTCCAAGGCATAGACACTCCCTTCCTCCTCCCACCCGGGATCTCCTGGTGTTTCACAGGCAGCACTGATATAAAGCCAGTCTCCCAACAGGGTGCTGTTCACTGAAATGCACTTGAATACAGAAGGCATGGTAAGGGGGCAGAGTTTAGAGCAGTTAGAGAGGGCTAGGAGGCCTGGAGAAGAGTCACACTATATTATTTAGGTTATGGATCTCTTCCCTTTCCATTACAGTTAGGGATCTCTTCCCTTTCCATTACAGTACATCACATTTCTTGCAAAAAAGGCACTTTAGGTAAGATGTCACAAAGCAAAGGGCACTCTTTACAACAACAGAGTGAACCCATTTACAGCAGGCTTGCTTTGGACCAAGCCCCTTTGGCATTTTGCTGATAAAAGGAAAGCCCAGCCCCTCCACCCCCCATTTCCCCATTCTTGGATTCATATTTGGACACCAGGAATAATAACAGTACACCTTTAGACCTTGTTGGAAGTGTAGTCCATTCAAGAGTCCTCTGCCATAAAGGTGAAGACAGACGACATCCAAGGCAGAGGAAACATCTGTCTCCTAACCATCCCCTGAGAACACTTTCAGTAAACTGCTGGTTGCACTGGAAGCAGGGCCCTTTTTAATGGAGGTGAAAGATCCCCTATAGGTGCAAGACAAACTGGAGTGTGAGCGCAACAGAAGAACTCACCTTGTCCTGTAGCCCCTGGATGGGGACTCCCCAGCAACGCCATCTATGTTGCTGCATGACTCCCACTGGAGTTATCCTGGACCTCGACCCTCAACTGACTCACATCCCTGAGTTCACTGGAGGCAAAAAATCTGCTGTATCGGCATCCAAGACCCGCTGAGTCTTCCTTTTGGGCTGTGCTCGTTTCATCTTTATTATTTCAATTACTGCTGGTTAAGTAGTGTGGGGGCAAGTAGGCGGTTTACCCACTACTCATCCCAGTACTCCTACAGAGCAGTAGTCAATTTTGTCAAACTGGTGGGCCACATTGGCATTTCACACAGAATGTGTCTACAGCATAGTCATACAAAATAAAAGACTGTACAGTAAACATTAGAAACAATACCATGCATTATTTTGATTGTCATACAATGGATTTGGACACAAGCTCAATATACGGAGTGAAATTCAGTTCCCTTCACGAGCTATGTGGAGCAACGGGACTTTCCCCACAGCAGTAAGGTTAGCAAGCATGAAATGCGTGAGAACCTCCAAGCGTCTGAGGAAGCTAGAGTTTTGAAGGAGACCTGGGGGAGATGGGTTTGGGGGGGATGGCGGTCAGAAATTACTTGGAGCCCCCAACCCAGGAACCCATTTAACTAGGGGCGTAGTTATGGAGGGGGGCAATTAGACCAACAGCTACTGCCACCATTGTTCCCAGAGGGCAGGTAGTATGGTATCCCAGATGTCCAGAGTTTCAGTAAAGTCCTGATATTTTGTCACAAGCCTCCGTCAGGACACTGGGTAGTAGTTCTGGGGATGACTGGGCTGCTAGAAAGCTTCTTTTAAAGGATAGGACTGGTAAGTGGTCCTAGTGGAGAATAAGCAGAGGGATTTAGCAGCATTGTAGAAAAATAAAAAAGAGGGGTTTTGCGATGCTGTGCAAGTTAGAGCGTGAGAGGCAAAGGGAGGGTTGTAGACAATCTTCTGGTGGGGAGGAGAGTGTTACTATTGGGGGAAATCCAAGGAAAGCCTAAGCACCACATCCCCAAGGACTCAGTCCAACCATTTGAGGTGGGGAAGGATATCTTCGACTGATATGAATCACTGGAACTAGCTTTCTGCCTCCAGGAGGGGCCAAAGAGGAATTGTGGTGAGCAGCCCTTATGAGCCGCCTTACGACAGCTGGCACTGATATGATCTTTTAGTTGGCTCCCAGGGAAAAGCTAATTGATGCCTAAATGAAGGCTGCCGTCCTCAGGAAGTTCTAAAATGCCCAGGAGAACGGCCAAGGAGCTGTAGGAAGCTCACCAAAAAGAGGAATCAAACTTGGCGTTTATGCAGCTGTCCCTAAAGTACCTGAATGGGTGGGTCACTGGTTACAAAGTTTTTTTTTTTAAACAATTTTTTTTTTTAACAAACACCAAACATTACAACCATTTAGGACGTTCATGATCAATGGTAAGGCATCACATTATGACATGCATTACTTACCGTAAAAGCATTTCTGATGATTGTATCTGCTTAGATTCACATGCTGTGCATATGGTCCGACATCCAGTGGTAACTGCGGAGTATTGCATCTCGTCTTTCGGGGGACCGAAAGGGGACGTCGGCATAGGCATGTCTGAAACACTATCCCTATCGTGACGTGTGTAGTACCCAAAATTCCTCACGCGCCGAGGTCCCTCCGATTGTATTTTTTCTGCCATGAGGGAGCCCAAGGCTGTAGTGAGGGAGTACATGAAGTGAGAAAGTAAGAAGTCTATGTTCCTTCCACCCCGAGCGGGGAGGCAGGGAGGGCGCATGTGAATCTAAGCAGATACAATCATCAGAAATGCTTTTACGGTAAGTAATGCATGTCTTCTGATGCTTGTTAATCTGCTTAGTATAACATGCTGTGCATAGACTAGCGAGCAGTACCTGGAGTTGGAGGTGGGTTGTGAGAAGGAACAGTAGAAAAAAGATGTCTTAGTACTGCATGTCCCACCTGAGAATCAGACCTAGAATGAGTGTCTAGGCAATAGTGTTTTGTAAGGTGTGTGCAGAACTCCAGGTTGCCGCTTTGCAAATGGACTCTAGGGGAACATTTGCAATGAATGTTATGTATGCCCCAGTGCCTCGAGTAGAATGTGCTCTAGGCTTGAAGGGCAGTTCTCTCTTTGCAAGAGAGAAACATAGTGTGATGCATTTGACAATCCACCTTGATATTGCTGATTTAGAGACCGGGTCCCCTTCTCTACCAGCTGCCACTGAAACAAAGAATTGTTTAGTTTTCCTCAGTGGTTTAGTTCTATCCATGTAGAACATGACTGCCCTGCGCACATCTAGTGTGTGAAGGCTTCTTTCGGCCATGTTAGTAGGTCTCTGGAAGAACGTGGGTAGTTCGATTGACTGGTTCACATGGAACTTTGAAATAAATTTTGGCGCAAATCTGGGATGAGTGCGCAGAAGTACTTTATCTTTGTGGACTGTAACAAAGGGGTCCAAGACCGGGAGGGCCTGTAGTTCGCTAACTCTTCTGATAGAAGTGATAGCTACTAGAAAGGCTGTCTTGTAAGTCGGGGCTTTCAGACTAGCTTTATGCATAGGCTCAAAAGGGGGTCCCATGAGCCTAGTTAAAACCACATTTAGATCCCACCCAGGGGCTGGGTGAGTGATGGGGGATAAATTCTTTTAACCCCTTCCATAAAGGCTTTAATCACAGGTATTTTCCACCACGACACCTTCTGCTGTGACGTGGTTTAGGCTGACAACGCTGCTAGGTGAACCTTTAAGGAATTGAAGACTAACCCAGAGTCCAACAGATGGGTTAGATATAACACAATGTGTGAAGGCAAGCAATCGGTGGGATTGACGCCTTTGGAACTGCACCAAATGACAAAACGTTTCCATTTGCTGGCATAGCAATAACGTGTGTTAGGCTTTCTTGCCTCCTTCAGTATGTCCATGCATCTTTGAGGGAGTTGCAGATGTCCAAACTCTATGACTTCAGGAGCCAGGCTGCTAAGTTCAGAGTTTGTGGGCATGGGTGCAGAGTCTCCCCCCTGTCCTGAGACAACATGTTGTACGGGCAGGGCAGCTTGACTGATGGGGAGAGGGACATTTCCATCAGGTGCACAAACCAGGGTTGGCGGGCCCAAATGGGAGCCACCAGAATCATGGCGACTGATTCCTGGTGCATCTTGTGCACTATCTTGTTCAGAAGGGGAGTCAGGGGGAAAAGCATAAACAAATTTCCCTGACCAAGTTATCCAGAGACCGTTCCCCTTGGATCGGTTCTGGGGGTACCTGGAGGCGTAATCTGGGCATTGGGCTTTCTCCTGAGTAGCGAACAGGTCGATCTCTGGAAACCCCCATTCTGCGAAGACGTTGGATGCAATGTCTTCGTGCAGACGCCATTCGTATTCTTCTGGCAGAGGAAAATCTCTGCTGAGTACGTCTGCCAGAAGATTGAGTTCCCCTGGAACATGTTGGGATATCAGGAACATCTTGTGTCTGAGAGCCCATATCCAGATGTTTTGGGACAGCTTGGATAGCCCTGGAGAGTGCGTGCCCCCCTGCTTGTTCAGATAATACATTGCTGTTGTGCTGTCGGTTAGGACCAGCACTGTCTTCCCTTGCAGTTGGCTCCTGAAAGGCTTTCAATGCTTTGAACACTGCTAGTAGCTCCAGTAGGTTTACATGGTTGGACGCTACCTGAGGGGACCAAACTCTGTGCGCTGTCTGTTGAAGCAGGTGAGCCCCCCACCCTGTGAGAGATGCGTCTGTCGTGAGAGTGGCTTCCACTGCAGGGGTGGTGAAGGTTTTCCCCTTCAAGAGGTTCTCCCTTGACCACCACTGCAGAGAGAGAACGACAGCTGGCGAGACAACTAACAGATCTTCCCATTGTCCGCTGGCCTGACACGACTGGCTGTTGAGCCACTCCTGCATGGGACGCATGCGCAGCCGCGCGTGGGGGACCAAGTATATGCATGACGCCATCATTCCTAGCAAACGCATAGCTTTGCGTACCGTCACCTTCCGATTGGCTACATACTGAGGAACCTAAGTGAGCATGTTCTGAACCCTCTCGTTGGAAGGGAAGACTAGACAGTCTTCCGTGCGAATTAGAGCCCCCAGGAACTGTTTTACTTGGCTGGGGACTAAGCTGGATTTCTTTTCGTTGATAGAAAATCCCAGGCTGAACAGTATACTGTCTTTTGGGTGTTCGAAAAACAAACGTCGAACGAGTCCCCCGTGATGAGCCAATCGTCGATGTAAGGGTAAACTGGAACTGAAAGTCTGCGCAGGTGTGCTGCTGCCACTGCCAGGACCTTGGTAAACACCCGTGGCGCTGAGGCTATGCCAAAGGGTAGTACCTTGAACTGGTAGTGTTTGTCCTGAATCACAAACCTTAGGAATTTTCTGTGCGCTGGCAGCATTGAAATATGAAAGTATGCATCTTTCATATCCAATGTTGTCATGAAGTCCCCTTGTTTTAGCAATGGGATCACCTCTTGAAGTGTTACCATGCGAAACTTCTGGGGCTTTATGAACTTGTTCGCTGGGCGCAGGTCTAGAACAGGACGCATGGTGAGATCCTTTTTGGGTACAAGGAAGTATATTGAATAAATACCCTTGTTTACCTGAAGAATCGTGACGGCTTCTATGGCGTCCTTTCCCAGCAGCGCCTCCACCTCTTGGACCAGGATCTGCAGATGTTCCGGAGAAAGGCGTCGATGTTTCGGCGGTCTGAACTGTGGGGGTCGGGCGAATTCCACGCAATAACCGTGGGCGACCGTCTTTAATACCCACTGGTCTGAAGTTATCCCCTCCCATGCCTTGAGGAAAGATGTTAATCGCCCCCCGACCAGGGAGACATGGGAGGGGACCTGAACTTGGTGGTCATTTCTGACCCGAGGTTGACGCACCTCTGGAATTGGAGCCTCTGCCTCTATGCTTTCCGCGCTTCTGACCCCTCTGGGGGTAGTAAGTGGGGCTTGCAGCCGGTTGACTTGCGTTGAAGTTGCCCGTGCCGAAATTATTTTGAGCGGCGCAGGCTTGTCCTCGAAAGGACCGCCGAGAATTGCTGCCCCTCTGTGAAGAGGGGTTTTGGGAAATCTGGTGCAGGGACTTAGTCTCATGCTCCTTTTTGGCTGTCTCCAACGCATCGTCTACCGCCTTCCCGAAGAGGTTGGCCTCTTCTATGGGTTTATTGATGATGGATGCCTGGGTCTCAGGCCTGAAACCCGACATGCGCAGCCACGCGTGTCTCTTTAGGAGAGTACCCTGTGCGAGAGACCTGCCTGCTGTCTCTGCGGAGTCCAGGGTATTCTTTACAACATTTTGATTGGCAAGTTTACCCTCCGAGACAATGGCGAGAAGCTTGGCTCTGGTTGGTTCCGGAACCTCGTGGAGGCCTTCCTGGAGTAGGTTCAATTGGGCGTCGACGTAGCTTACAAGTAACGTCGTGTTATTGGCAATCCGGATGGTACAAGCAGCCGCCGACGTGACCCGTTTGCCTAAGGCATACAACCTTTTGGACTCCTTGTCTGGGGGTTGGGGGGGGCAACTCTCCCGTGGCAAGGGGAACCCCTGCTCTCTTGCGGGTGTTGGTCACCACCAGCGAGTCTGGGATCAAGTGCCCTTTGATGTAAAGCGGGTCGGTGGGGGAGGGCCGGAAGAGTTTTTCGACCCTTGGGTTCACAGCCCTCGTCTGAGTGGGTGTGAGTAAAGAAGGGGCCAGCTGTCTCTTTACAGAGCTCAAGAGAGGGATAGACTGGCTAGCCGGAGACTTGTCATTAATAATGTTTTCCGCGAAATCCTGTTCAGGCAATGCCTCAAGCGTGGCAATTTTAAAGAATTCCGCTGCTTTTTTCAACGTGTTTTTGAAAGCCATTTGATCATCCACTGGGGGAGCCTGCCGAACCAGTGTGGATGGGGGAGAGTCGAGGCAAACGATATCAGAATTGTGATCGTCCTGCTGGGTGTCCTCCCAGTTATCCATTGCGCCTTGATCTTCCCCATAATTGTCCAGAAAAGAAGTCTCCTCTTCTTCTGTATAGATGTCTCTATACGTGTCCTTCTGGACATCTTCTTGATAATCAACATAGTGTTGAACATCTAGGTGCTGGGCAACTTGTGTATGAGGGTTAGGGTCTACCCAAGCTGTTTTCGGCGGAGGTTGATCAGAAGCCCCGAAATGCTGCAACCGATCCATATACCCCTCAAATTGCTCCACGGTCCACTTGGATGATCCAAATGGACCCAGCTGAGCAGGAACCGGATCCTCCGCCCTAAGGCGTTCAGAGGATCTCCTCAGGGTGCTTGAGAGGGGTACCTGGCTCTCTTCGTAAGAGTGCTCAGGATCGTCTTCCAAAACCGTGGAAAACCTTTCGGCGGATTGGCCCATAGCTATGGACGAAACCGGTACTAGGCCCACCGCCGCAGCAATCCTGTTGATGCTCTTACTGATAGTTACCGAATCTTCGGGGGACAACGCCTCCGATGATGGCTTCCCAGGTAGAGGCCTAGTTAGAGGCCTACTCGTAGTTTTCGGGCCTACACGGGCCTTGGAAACCTTGAAACTCGTCTAAGTTTCTTGTTCAGAAACTTCGGCGTGTGTAGTTTGGGGAGTCCCGCCTTTGTTATGTTCATTAAGCCCAGTCGTCATGCGCTGTTGCGGATGCGGGGAAGACTTCGGATCAAATCGATCCGATGACACTTGCGCCTTCTTCGACGAGGTCGAGGAGGGCGCTTGGGTTGTGTGTTTTGTGCGGTGCGATTGTACGCCCCTGTCACCGGGTGTGGTCCCTGTATCAAGACCGGAGTCGAGCCTGGAAGGGTCGGGGACGGGCGTGGCGGCTCTAGAATCGTCCGCCTCAAGGTTGACAATGTCCGCGTTGGACGTTTGGTCATCCGATGTACCCCCGTCACTTTCGGCTGGTGTAGCGGCAGGGGAGGGAGGCACCACGCGTCACATACCGTACGCGGCCCACCGCTTCAACCGGCGCTCCTTAAGGGATTAGGGTTTAGGAGTTTAACACCGAACACCGCTTTAGTGCTCTAGGGGGAGACAAGCGTACACGAAGTGTGCTTGTCTTTTCTCGGATATCTGACCCTTCACAGAGGGCAGACCAAAAAGGAAAGAAGTGGAAAAGAGGAAAGACATAGCAGTATGGCAAACCCCAAGCCCACTCTCCCTACTGTGTAGGCCGGCCAGAAGGCCCGACCACGTGGAGGTCCGAACCCCTGTCTCCTCCTGCGGCCTCTGGAATTCCAATGCCTCCCCCTCCTGCCATATGTCTCCAAGGGTGGCTAGGCCCACCGGTTCCCAGTATCTGCGGACCCCTTTGAACAGTTGAGTCTTCCCCACACAGCACCGCCAGCGGGACCTGCTGAGAGAGCAGGTTCGGGTCGCCCACACTTCTCCATGCCCTGCGCCAAACCTCCCAGCCCAGCACCAACAGTCTTCCCCCTCTCCGCCACTTTTGTTTTATGCAGCCACACAGTCTCTTTTAGGCAGTAAGGGGCTGAGTTACCCTGCAAGAGCCTAGCTTCCGCAGAGTCCTCTGCAGACAACCATCTAGCCACATATAATAGCTGTCCCGCCAAGTAATACAATTCAAAATTCGGCAGATTTATGCCCCCCTTATCACACGAGTTCTGTAGTTTCCACAGGGCTACCCTATTCCTAGAGTTGTGCCATATGAAGCCCCTGCACATGCTATGAAGTCTAACAAAGTAGCGTCCGGGGATCAGGTACGGGACATTCACAAAAAAATGCAAGAGTCTGGGCAAAACCACCATTTTGAGCAGTGCTGCCCTTCCCATCATGGCTAGGGGTAATCTGGACCAAAACACCATGCTATTTTTAATACCTTCCATCGCTTTATCTGTATTGTGTTCTCTATCTTGTGGTATATGTTAATGCCCAGATATCTGAACGTCTCAGTCTGCCAGGGTATCTGGAAAATGGGTAGTGTTTCCAGTGGGATACTCTTATACCTTCCCAGGGGGAATACGCTAGACTTCCCGGGGTTTACCGATATGCCCGAGACGGTGGCATAGCGATCCATCACCTCCAGCACATATTGCAGGTTCTCCTCCGGGAAGCGCAAATAGAGGAGCATGTCATCTGTGTACAGTGATAGCAGGTGTGCGTTTCCCGTACAAATCCCCAGCTCTCCATATTGTTGCCTAAGGCAAATTGCCAACGGCTCCAATGCAAGTATATAAAGCATGGGCGACCAGGGGCATCCCTGTCTGGTTCCCCTACTGAGTTGCCACTTGTCTGAAATTATAGTTCCTGTTTTGACCCTTGCGATCAGGGAACTATATAACATCTTGACCCATCTGATATATCCCGGCCCTATCCCGTATTCTTTCAGGGTCGCCCTCAACCATGGCCACCTCACCGAATCAAAGGCTTTAACTGCATCCAGCGACACGATGGCCAACTCACCTGGGTCATTCCCAGTTTGATCGATAATATGATGTAGCCTCCTGTGGTTATCTGTGATGTTTCTGCCGGGGACATAGCCTGTTTGGTCTGGGTGTATCAACTTGCCAATTACTCGCTTAAGTCTGTTGGCAAGCACCGCCGTAAGTATTTTGCTATCTTGATTAAGCATAGATAAGGGCCTATAGGACCCACACTCCCCTTTCGCTTGCCCTGTTTGCTTTATAAAATTTGCTGGGCAACCCATCCGACCCGGGCGCTTTACACGTGGGCAGGTGTTGGATCTCTGCTTCCAATTCGTCTGAGGTGATAGGGGCTTCCAGATCTGCACGTTCTGAGTCATCCAAGGTGGGCAGACCTAGATCTTCTATTGTTTCCAGTATTTCTTGACCCATGTCTCCTCCTGCATTCTCATATAATCGTTTATAATACCTGAGGAACTCCTCGTTTACTCCCTCCTGGGTGCTATGGATCTGGCCTTTCACATCCCAGACCTCTCTGATCACCGGCCGGGGTGTCTCATTTTTGTATAACCAGGCCTGTAGCCTGCCCGGCTTGTCTCCCCCTGCATGTTGCCTCTCTGTGTATTTCTTATAATTTAGCTTGCATGATCTATCCCAGAGTTCACTACTAGCCTTTTGTAAGTCTCTTATTTTAGCACGGTCTACTCGGGTGGTTCCCCCCCCTTTGCATCAGGCCCACTAGCTCTCCTTCAGTTTCCTGCAGTTCCCGTTCAATACCCCCTTGGAGCCATTTGGATTTTGATATGGCTACCCCATGCACCACCACCTTAAATGCCTCCCATACCGTTCCCACGGATCGTACACTGCCCGTATTAATGTCGAAATATTCTTCGATGGCCTCCCTCAAATCCTCTCAGAATCCCGAGTCCTGTAGGGCCTCAGCTCTGAGCCTCCACGTCGGGATTCGCACCCTAGGGGGGGTTGATGTCGCCACTCCAAAACCAAAGGTGAGTGTCCGAAAGTACCCTGGCTTTATATTCTGCGCCCACTATCTCTCCCGCTATCTCGGCGGCGGCGAACACATAGTCCAGCCTGTTATGCAGGTCGTGCGGCACTGCGTAATGTGAGTATTGCCTGTCTGTTGGGTGCAACCACCTCCACACATCCTCCAGTCCGAGGTCTGACAACAGTGTCCCCAACGCTTTGGCAGCTGGCGTAGGTTTCGCTAACTTGCTATCCGACCTGTCTATCCTGGGGTTAAGGGTGCAATCGAAATCACCTCCTCACAATATAGCGCCACCCAGCAGGGGGCTAATTTTACTATACAAGGACCTAAAATATGCTGTTGTATCATAGTTAAGGGCATACAGATTTATGATGTTCACTTCTCTGTTCTCCAGGAGTCCCACCACTACCACCATTCTACCCTCCGAGTCTGTCATCGATCTGAGCAGCTGAAACGGCACATGTGGTGCCACCCATGTAATCATCCCTCTTGCATACGCCGAATATGTGGCTCCTACGATGCTACCCTTCCATTTTCTTCTAACCACCTCCAACTTCTCTTTGGTGAGGTGGGTCTCCTGTAGCAGAGCTATATCAATCCTCATCCTCTTTAGGTACATCATTACTTTATTACGTTTTAGGTAACTGTTGAGGCCCCGCACATTCCAGGTCACGACTCTAAGATTACCCAATGCTATTGACTTGATGTTCTCCTCCTCCTCTCCTCTTCCCATGTCGTTCCCGATGACTCGTTTTCCGGCTCTTGTCCCTCCCAACATCAACAACTCCCCCCCCCCCCTTCCCCAACTATGCCCCACCGCACACAACCCTGTTCCTCCCCCCTCCCTACCCATCCCCAACAAACGCCCAGCTCCATCCCTGGATCTCAGGCCCACCCACGTCTGGTCCCTTCTTGTGATGTCGAGGACTAGGACCCCGCGGGGCATCACCAAGCTACTAGTGACCTAACTAAGCACAATGCTATGAAGGTTCAAGAGTTGTTTCCCGGGAGCTCCCACTACTATAAATTGAATTATTCAGTTCAAACAGATCTTGCAAGCATATACTTTCCCAGCAGCACATTCTCTGAGAGCTTAACTCGATACTATATTCTAGTCCCAGTGCTTGCGCTATGTCGCCCAGGGCGACACAGCGGCCTTCTACTTATCTTCTTCAGCCTCTGTCTGGATACCCGACTCCTGGGGGCGGCTGTACATATCCAGCCACTCCTTGGCATCCTCTGGAATTTTGAAGAACAAAGTTTTGCTCCTGTGGAACACTTTCAATTTGGCCGGGTAAAGCAACATATACCTGTGGCCCGATTCCCTCAATCTTCTCTTCACCGCTCCGAAGTTCATTCTACTGCGTTGTACCTGCAAGGTGTAGGGTCACTGGTTACAAAGTTGACACTTAAGGGAATGTTCAATTTGGTTGAGTGTGAGCAGGTCTTAAACAATTGTGAGGCAGACCCACACCAGCATCTAGTAGACAATATGATCACAGACCCAAGGAGGCAGGCAGGAACTGCTGATAGGTATGAGAATACACATGTCCAAAAGAGCTCAGGGGAGCACCCCCAAAGCAGGGGCATTTGATAATAGTAAACATAAGTAGGGTAAGGACAGAGGTTCTGTCCCCTTTTCCAAGAAATGCCCCCAAAAACATGAAGGAACCTTCCAACCACATGGTTCAACGGCCACAATAGAAAAGAAGAGTGAAGGCCCCTCTGGCACCGAGTCACCCACACCCTCAACATCCAAAGGATGTTTTCTGTGTCGGGACTGGACACTTAGAAAGGGAGATCCAGCCTGTACGGGCCCAAACAGGCCATCATTTCTGCTGGATTCATGGAAGAAGCCCTAGATTGTGTGGTCATCTTAACAGATGGAAGTTCTACTAGGCCAAGGAGTGGCCAAAGGATCCCTAATCAATCTGAGTGGCAACGGTACTATGTCCCTAAGGGAGGGGGGTGGGCTGCAGATCCAAAACAATACTCAGATATTTTCCGAGTTGCTCTTCATAAATGGGGAAACATCTCCCACCTTGCGTGACATATCTACTAGACAATGGGTGCAGGAATGGCAGTAGATCCAAGGCCGAGACAAACCTGTAAGTGGGTTTGAGGCCTTAGCTACAGAGCCTAGGTAATGGTAGAGCTTAGTTGGAGAGGTAAAAGCTCCATGCACTGTGTAGAAGCAAATATTCCATTAATAATGTGTCAGTTTGGTAATGACCTCCCTGATCCAGACAGTCACAGCAGTCACTAAAGCGAGAGCTTGCCAAGCTGCAAGGGAAGAAGCGTTTGAGGCCTTATGACCCAGGGTTCTTCTAGCTAGTGTGATGAATCAGCAATGATGCCTCCCCAACAATCCGGCCTAGGACCCTTCTCATGTGGCATGGGATGGGCAGAGGCTTCCTGATCCAAACCCTGGGGGTGGGCGGGAGAGGAGTCTGCGGGAGGGTCACATGGGGGGGTGGAGGGGGAACATGCCAGGGAGACTGAGAAACCCCCTTGTTTAACTTTCCCTGCAATCCCACACTTTTAATGGCGTATTGCCAAGAGGAAGAAATAAGAAAACCTAATTTATTTGGTTGGGTACTACAAGTCTGATAATCCCCCTAAGTACTGGGATCAGGAAGAGGGCCCAAGAGCAACGCTGCAGGAATAATCAGCTTGTTAAGCATAATGACCCACACCCAAGAGCACGTTGTTGGCAATCCAAGCAGAAGATGGTGAAAAGACATGAAGCCAGGACTTTGGCCAAGCAGATTACAGCTGCCTGTCCCGAGAGGGTCCCGTTCCCCTGGAATCTGAAGTGCGGAGGTTACACAGCAGAAAGACTGCTTTTCCTCCATGTGAACCTGATGCAGAGATTGCGCAGCAAGAAGCGTGCCAGAGACTGTGGTTGAAAGTTGGTGTGCAGCCGAGGGTCCCAGGAGCAAAAGGAGCTCTGACTGTGTGGTGGGGATGAAGACGCATTCACAAAGGAAAAGTGTGTGTCCAAAAGAAGGCAGAAGCAGTTCAAGTCCTGCAGAACGCGAATGGAGAAAGACAGAAGCCGGTGAGTGTTACAGAGCGTGCTGAGCCCTTGCGCGAACAAAGTTAGGCAACTGTAGCCAGTCAGAATCACTCACATACGAGTGAAAGCAGTAATAAACCAACCGTTGATTGTCGGCCCATGGGAGGTTACAAAAGTAGCACTTGGGTATGATTGAACTTCTTCAATAGCACTCGCGTAAGAGTAAAACACTCTGAACCACATTAATTGAATATTAAAACTTCTGAAAACAGATCAAAGTGTGCGCTTAAAAGCGATTCCCAGGTAAAGGTTAACCGAAGAGTCAATTGTGAAGCCGTTGAAGATAATGTAGCACTGAAGTTAAGTGACTGAACACTGATAATTGCGAGTTTGAGGGAACAAGTATTGTTCAAGCCAAGAGTGACGAGAAATTGCCCAAGGTCAAGAGGGGTACAAGTATTGCCAAAGCCAAGAGTTGTACAAGCATTGCCTTCAGTCAAAGGAGACCAACAACAGGCATACAATTAAGCTACTTTGGTGGGAAGACAGCAAAGAGGCAAATGCAAGGTTGTAAAATGGTGAAGCTTGCCAATTGTAATTGTTCCCTAAGAATTGGTATAACTCACATTGTCAAAGCCACAAGGAAGAAAGGTAGAATTACATCCCTAAAGGCAATTTTGTTGTGGATGTTGAAGAAGGACAGGTGGCAAAGAGGCCACCCTTCTGAAAGGTGACTGTTCATAGGAAGAATGCCTTGCCTACTTGAAATTGTTGTTGAGTATTGATGTGCATATCGTCTTTTCTGAAAAATCACAAAGTTGCAAACTGCTGAAGTGTGGTAACACTTTTGGTTGTCAGTAGACTTAAAACTTCAGAAGCACAGTTGAATGTGGTACACTATAGGGCAGGTGAGTAGATCCGTATGGTGAACCGTTGCAAAAGTTATCCTGGAATGAGAGTTATCCAGGTGTAAGTAGAGGGGCTGAGAAGTCATCCTGACATAGATGCAAACTGATTTATGGTGTTATAAAAAGCGAATTGAGAAAAGATAACAAGAAGCAGTGTTTCTTTAGCCTTGACAGAAGCTGTGTTCCTTTGAATCTGACAAGGAGCTATGTTTCTATGAATCTAACAAGGAGCTGTGTTTCTTCTTTGACATTCATACATTGTGGCAAAGCATCTTGACCCAGAACATTACTGATGCTATTTGATGAAGTGGAAATCATTATTCAAGGAAAAAGAAATATTTCTGTTGGCTTAACATTGGTTAACAGAACCTTCCTTTGACAAACTGAATGAGCCAAGAATGGAGTTCTTTATGTTGAACGTTGGAACTGAATCCATCTTGAAACCTGGGGAAGGGGAGCTCACCCAGGTACAAAGAGTGTGAATATACGAGAAATAAAATTATTGATACTGTTAACTGCTGTATATTTTCTGGTGCATTTTATGTTCAAGTGTGAGGGCCAGATATCCTTTGTTAGAATGTTTCCTTTCGTTTTTGAAAGGCTGGAAAATCCTCGCCCGGGTAGGGATAGTGAGGCATTTGTTGAAACGTATACATTTTATAAAATGGCATATTTTGAGAAATCATCCAAAAGTTGGCCGCCTATCATTTCCGACCCCTGACACTGAAGTGCGAGAGGCCAGCTTTACTGGAGCTCCCAGTCCAGTTCCGAAGTCTCCTGAGGCACCTACTCCTGCAAGCGAGGGGCCCATCTGTCACTGAGGTCACTTGGTGTCTACATATTTAGCATGGGGTTCAGTGATCTTGGATTGCCTACCGGTATAGAAATTGAACCTGGTACTTTCAGACATGAAGAGCCTAGCAGAACTCAGTGAGTTGTCCTCAGCTGGTGGCCTCGGGCGGTTCTGCAGAAGCAAGACAGGGGAACAGGCATGGAGCAAGAACCCTGGGCAATTCCAACAAGGGGAACAATTGGACTAGGTAGAAGGCGAAAGCCCTGACCTGGGCTCAAGAATTCTATGGCAGCGTGCAGCTAGGATCTGGTTGTTTTCCCCAGGCACCCAGTGTTTCCGACCAGAAATGGCTCCTGAAACTCAGACTGGTTACTAGAGGTGGCTTGGACATCCGACAGCTTGTCTAATCATTTTCACAGGTTGCCACTGGATGTAAAAATGTAAGAACCCACACTCTCCTTCCGGTCTTGCCAAGGTTCTGGTAAACTAGCTGTGGTTGGATGGCTTTGTGAGAGGAACGGGAACTTCTCTCATTCGAGATCCTCCAGGAAATCATAGCCGACTGTGTATGGGCCTATGTGGACACCACAGAAAGGTCAGCGGACCTGCCTGACCAACAGCTTTTAAATGCTGGAAAGATGGTTTCTGCAGGGCCCAGTTCTATCCCGTTCCTATTCCCACAATTTCCTGCAAGCAAAGCAGTACAGGGTAAAGTCAAACGGCATAGTCACTTGGTAAAAGAGGGACTCAAGCCCTTAAAGCAGGATTGCTTTGATCAGTCCCCTGTGGTATTTTGCCAATAAATACCACAGGTGACTGATCAAAGCACAGCTACCCTCCCTGTCTCAGGAGGATAGCTCAGCGCCAACGCACTCGCCTGGAAAGCAAGACGACACGGAGCAACACAGGTACGATCCCCGGGTCTGCACTTAGAAACCTGTGGGTATTAATCGAGTTATAAATAACCTATCATATCATATCATAAAAGCAGAGGGCCCCTACCCCCATATTGTTTGATTCGTCTTTAAACAGCAGGAAGAAGAATACACTTTACTATAACTTGACTATAAGCAATATTGTATGGTGGTTGATCAGATTGATTCCCTTTTTATGATGACTCTCAGTGAGTCAAGAAATTGTAATAGGCCTTGTTTGAGCTGGACAATATACGTGAAATTATAACTAAACTTTAATCGTCCCGAGGGCCTTGGCCCAATTGCATTCCCAATGTTGCAATGAAGGCCAGTTATCCTAGACCAACAACTGGACATATTAGTCGTAACTGAAACCTGGCTACACCAAGCCTCAAGCCCCTTACTAGCGCTGGCCATCCCACCAGGATTCAACATTACAAGGACTGATAGACTTAATGCACAGGGACGTGGGGTGGCCATAATCGCCAAATCTGACCTGCAACTAAGATCTTGCCCACTTGATTTAATAGAAGGATACAAACTACTCCTTGTTAAACTTTCCATTAACCCGAAAACCACCATCAACATTTTGTTCATCTATAGAGCACCCAATAATACTCCCACCCTGAGACAGATATCCCACTTCTCCTCACCCCCCGCCCCCACCTCAAACCCAATACCAAGTTCATAATCCTTGGCGACTTGAATTAAGGATTTAACGACAAATTAGACCACAAAGCTAATGCCCTTTACGCCTCGCTCGCAGATATGAACTTCTCTCAGCTATTCAGTGCCCCTACGCACAATAGGGGTAGAGTATTAGACTGGATACTCACGCTAAATACTTCTGTTTCAATAGACACCATTCTACCAGTTGATTGGACAGACCATCTCCTCATTTGTTTCACTCTCACTAGCCAAGAGAAACCCCACCCCCCACCTATCAAAATGCACACAGTGGAGACAAGAAATATTCGCCAACTGACAGCAGATAGCCTCACCCCCATTTTGGAGGAAGCCCTCTCCTCAATCACCCTCCCAAGAGACAATCCCAGCAGTCTAGCAGACATCTACCATAAATGCCTAACAACCACCATCGACTCCCTAGCCCCACTTACAACCAAAACAAGACGCCCAGACAAATGCTCAAACTTCTGGTTCAATGACGAACTTGTAGTACTCGGGCACAAAAACAGGTCTTTGGAACGTATCCAGTAAAAAAAAAACATCATGGACACTGCCAATGCACTCCTAAAAGCAAACCAAATATATAAAGCAGCCATCATAGCTCAAAGCCAGCGCCTTGAATGCACGTATTAGCAATGCTGCTTCTAACTCCAAAGAACTCTTTATAATACTTTGTAATAAATCCCATCCCATCCTACCCCCTACGCAAATGAATTCTAGCAAAGCTTGGTGTACTACCATACAGAATGCTTTATCCTCTAAAATCCAAGTGCTGCAAGCCAAGATCGCCACCAAAAGAAAACGTCTGGCTCTTAAATACTCACTGCCACCCACCATTGATAGACCCAGCATCAACGCCAATACCCAATTCAAATTCTTCCCAGTAAGCCAAGCCCAAGTGAGACACCATCACCAAACTAAAACCCTCCAGTTTTCCAGCACCTTTAGTCAAACTGTGTGCCCCCACTCTCACACCCATCATTACCAAATGTGTTAACGCCTCTTTCAATACAAACACCGTTCCCTACTAGTATTAAGGAAGTCTTGGTTACCCGGCTCCTAAAAAAACCCATCCTTGGATGCAACAGTCCCCACGAACTATCGCCCAATAACGACTGTCCCCTTATTGCTCAAAATGTTTGATAACATAGCCTACTCTCAAATTAAATCTCATCTTGAACAAAACCACCTTGTAGGAGCGCGACAATCTGGTTTTCGTCCAAACCACAGCACCAAAACGGCACTTCTGGATCTTAAAATTCAGATGGATTCAATAAGAGATGCTGGAAAATTATGCATTCTTTTGCTGTTAGATTTGTCTGCTGCATTTGACCTAGTCGATCATGACAAACTATGTGATACACTAGCGAAGGAGTTCCAGTTCTCGCAAGAAGCCACCTCTTGGGTCAAATCCTTCCTTGATGACCGAATATCCTGTGTCTCCATCGGCAAGGAGGCCGCAGACCCCATCCCAGTCCCACTAGGAGTCCCGCAAGGATCCAGTCTGGTACCCCCATCCTAGTCCTAAAGCAGGTCAAAACATTAGGGGTCTAGATACCAATTTAACAATGGCCAAACTCATCAACGCCCCATCTTCAGCCACTTCCTACACAGCCAAACTGATTGCATTAAGCTGTCAATTCCTCACACCACAGAACTGCACCACTCTAGCCTGGGCCCTCCTTTTATCGAAGTTAAGACTACTGTAATGTTCTACATATTAGGCAACTCAAACACCAACCTAGCCAAATTGCAACTGCTGCAAAATAAAGCTTTGCGAGCAGCCCTCGGACTAAATAAAATCAGACCACATTACCACCAGAAGGGAAACCCACCGGTAACCCATAAAAACCAGAATCATATTCAAATCACTCTGCATCACTCACAAATATCTAGCTAAGACGGCACCCACATATCTTAACAACACTGTCTCCTTGAATATGACTGCAACAGTACTAAGATCTAATAAATACGCCCACCTTTCTGTCCCACACTACTAATGCTCCTGGGTGGGGGGGGGGGGGGTCGGGGAGGTGTTGAAGCAGCTTTCCAGTAATGGCTCCAAAAATCTGGATCACTTTCCTCTACTCACCAGAAATGAGCCCCCTCACCAAGGTTTCAAGAAGGCTCTAAAAACCTGGCTATTTAACTGCATTTGTCCTTTTTTTTATCAGATTGATTTTACTGTGAACCCATTTGTGCCAACTGTAAAAGTATTGTTCTAACTGCATCAATTGTAAATATTTTTGATTGTAACAGTTTCCAAGTATGCTAAATTGTCTGCAACTACACTGACACCCACGGGTTTGGACATATAATAAATGCAATAAAGTAAATAAGGTCCACTAGCTTTTATGGGCTGAAATATTATACAGGTTATTCAATTATATCTGCTTGACATGGGATAATTCTGCCATTCTGAAAAAAGGGCCAATGGTGTACCTTTTTTGGAAAAATGGCTCACGTTCTGACCCAAATGAATGCTGCCTGTTCGCGTTACATATGTGATGTAAAAAATGTTCTCTTGTTGTATACTTAAAAAGCTAAAATGCTTGACTACAGACCAATAAGCTCATCCCGTATCAACAAACGGGTTTTAGAAAAAATACGAATTTAATGTTTGACATTTATACTCCGATTTATTTGATAAGAACCAGGCTCAACACTGAAAGTAATAGATGGTGTATGTGTTATGTCGATTACTGGAAAGCATTCAACACTATATCTCAAGTGCAACTTTGGCATAAACTCCAAGCCAAAGGGTGCAATATGTTTTTACTACATCGGGAAGGTGGCCTCAAAGGAGGGATCCCCACGACAGCTTAGGGGGCCAGATCACAAGGGGGCACGGAGGCCAGCCAAGGCCGAAGATCGAGCCATCACTCCAGCAGACCTGCAGAGCTGTATGAAGCTAATGCAGGCAGCCGGGAGTTAGCGGAGCAGGGCAGAGGACCGTCGACGACGATGGACCCCCCTGGAGTCCCCAAGCTTAACCCGTGGAAAGGATCATTTTCATTTTCGGACACGCAGCATTGGCCGCGTAGTGCAAGCAAGTACGAGCAAGCGGAGCAGCAGCAAGAGGTACGGGGACCAGGTCTCCAGATAAGGTGCGTACAAGGCCTTTTTACGCATGAAAATCTTGTAAATACGACAGCTTTATTATTTATTATTTTCCTGTGTACATTTAAACACAACAGGGGGCAGTGCAAAGGTCAGGTTACTTGACAGAAACCAGAATGCTTCTTTTGATTTTTATCTACATGGATGTCATTACAAGCCATGGATAAACACCTCTGAAACAGAATACATTTCTCTGCAGCCTTTCAAAAATAGAAACTGCACACTGTGATAATAGGCTTGTTTCATTTTCCATTCAGCTTCTGCTGTGTTGCTGCTCATGGAGCAAACAGAAGCACCGTGCATATTTATTTTCCTACCATTTTAGGATTGTAAAATTAATAAGATGGAAAACTAAATTGCGACTTGAGAATTAACATTTTGTAAAAGAAATATGCTTTTTATTCCAGTGATGCAATGCAGGGAGCTCAGTTGGCTGACATGCACTTTACCTGTACATATTCCATATTTATTGTCTGTTTTTATGCTGTTTTACCATGGATTCAGCACCATGTATCATGTGTAATGTGATTTAATATGTGAATAATAAAGACATTTTGATTTTATACTATCCTTGACCTGGCCTATCCCCTCATTGTGCTCTCATATTGATGGTTACTTATCGTGCTTGATTCTTTTAGCATTTTTGCCCTGCGTTACCTCTACTTCCTGGTTTACTCTTTTATTCCAGTGAAAGAAAACCAGTATTGCACAATTGTATGTTTCAGAGTTCCTATGCTGTGTGCATAATCATGCAGAGGCAGATCATTTTTACACTTATAATAATTTACACTTTAATTATAAAAACAGTGTGTAAAATGATGACTATGCACAGTCTAGTTTACATCCATTCAACCTTGCAGTCAATGGGGTTCATTACTATAAATGGTCAGTGGCAGCAGAGTCTTTGTTTAAAGTTGAATGTTAGTCATTACACCAATCATAGGTGTTTGAACCTCTCAAATCTTCAAGACTACAATTAAAAACATCCAAAACCCGACTCTCCAGGAAGTGCAAGCGCTGTTCAAAACAAACAAATGAAAGTTACATTTGTAATTGAAATAGAAACTCAGCAAAACCTGTCCCTGTGATAATCCAGATAGGTATTTAACTTTATGTAGCGCTTCATCCAACATCTAGGCACTGTGATTATTATATCTCAGTAGATACTCAGTTAACCGACCGCTGAAGGATGTTAGCCAATAAGATAGCTCAGTCGGTTGAGCACTCGTTGCTGTGATCTATAGGTTGCAGGTTCGAATCCCGGCAAGGCCAACTCAGCCTTTCATTCTTTCAAGGTCGATCAAGGAGTACTGACTTCTGTTTGGTGATAATTGTGATAAATATGTTCTATGTACAGCGCTTTGCCGAAAGCGCTATATAAATAACCATTTGACCATGAGATTAGATATAGAATTTAGCATGGGGTCCTTGCCTCTCTGCACTGTTGTATCATAACATTGGCATACCATCAGGTACTAATAGATCCAGGAAACAAGGGCTTTCATTAAACATCAAAAGACAATTCTGCTATCAAACCTCAAAACACACAATACAATTCATGCTTGCTTTACTATGTAATTGGCCTTGTTTTTGTGTTTTCAACATTTAAATATATACAGGAGAGATCAAATGGCCAGACCTTTGAGAAATAATGAACGGTGCATTCTGTCACAATGCAGAAAGCTGCCGCATAGTAATTATTTCCATACAGTTTTTGCACACGTCGGCCATGTCACATACATTGTACTCTCTTGTAAAGGAGAAAAGTCATTTTTACTCTCTTAAAATCACATTTACTCTCAAAGTTTAAAAATATGGAGTAAAATACTCCCACCTCAAAGTCTTATCTGGAGCACTGACGGGGACCAATGGCACGCAGAGCACCACGCAGCTGCACCACCTGGGAGGCAGTTGCCCCCCCCCTCCCCCACAGCGCAGACAATCACAGGCGTGCCCCCCCCTACACCCCATAGTGCGGCACAGACTGAGCTGGATCCAGGAAAGCCCAAGGGACACCAGGGCCAGTGCCTGTACACCAGAGCACACAAATATAAAGCATCAGCTGCGAACGGGGTCTCCAGCCCCCCACGCCCCCACCCCCCCAGAAACTTCCTTTGAGTCTGGACCGCATCCTGGGGGACCCGATCCCTGGCCCTCATGGGTCAGTAAAGGGGAGCCCCTCATGGGGGAAAACACACACAGTGGAGGCCAGGCACGGCATAAAGCGCCCCTGCAAGGAGTCGTCGTGGCCCAACTGCACTGGGACACATAACCAGCAAGCCCTCAGCACCGGGCCCCCCCCCCCCCCCACCGCCTCCTGCGCAGCAACAAATAGTGCAGGACTCTGCACCCCCACTCTCCGAGGCACCACCCGGAGCCGGATCCGTCCAACAAGCCCCGACAACCTCAGATCCCCACCCGGACATCCGGCGAGAGGACTCCATAGAGCAGTAAATTGAGGGGGCAACAGCTAACAGGGCCCACGAGTACCTGGCCTCCTCCCAAAGAGTTATTGATCTGTGTCTCCCTGTGGGCCGACGATCTGCATCTCTGAGGTGGCAATGTCAAAATCTAGGGGGAAATACACCCCCCCCCCCCACACACACACACACACACACTGCAAAAGGCAGCAAGACCATCCAGGAGGGCGGGATACAGAAAATGTGGGGGCGAGGATCAGCCTCTACCGCCCTCTCGGGGCCCTTGCAGGAACAGTCAGACAGCGAAGACCCAGCACTACCTGAAGCGCAAGACCAGGCAGTTACACCTGCGGTACTCAAGCACTTCTTCACAGAATGTGGGGACAAGACCGCCAATACCGTCCAAACACAGATGGACAAAATGAGAGAGGACCTGGCCGCAGATCTACAGGAAATAAAAAAAGGATGTAAGTAAAATTAAGGAGTGGGTGGACATCAATGAATGAGCACTCCAGAAAATGGCAGACGACGCCAGGAAATTGGATACGCTGCTGCAACAACTGGCGACTGCAACGCACAATCTCGAAGTACAGACAGAGGACCTCAAAAATCGATCCAGAAAATCTTACATCCGTTTAACATCCCTATCGGAAGACATCCCTAACAAGGACCTGGGGGTGATTCGAAATATTTTCAGACCTTTTGGAGGACGACGCAGCGACAGAGGTCAGACTGGACAGGGTACACAGAGTGGGCCCACAGAAAACAGACCCCGGAGCTCAGCCAAGGGATGTCCTGACAGCATTGCATGATTATACCACAAAGGAGAGGATCCTGGCCGCCACGAAGAATGCAAAGTAAATCTCCTACAATGGGACAGATATCACTCTCCTTCTGGAGCTATCCCTGATAATGCTGGCAAACAGTAAACAAATGGCCCCAGTAAATAGAGCCCTCCGGGACAAAGACATTCGCTACAGATGGACCCTCCCATTTGGGATGGTGTTTGAGTGGCAAGGTAAGCAGCGACGGATCGGCTTGCTGGATGAAGGGACTAAACTGCTGGCCTTAGAGGAAGAGCAGCAGGCTATGAGTGCATCTATTACGAGCAGCCAAAACAAGCCTAAACGCTGGGAATGGTCTACGATCCGTACATAGAGGAAGGTGGCCGGGGGGTACCAACCCCTTCTCAAAGGCCAGGGGCTTGGAGGGCCAGGTGAGGCCATGCGCCCCCTGGCTTGAGTCCCACAGGGTGAAGGGCCCTAGAGAGGAACTAGGGCCTGACTCCACATACAATGCCTGGGGAGAGAGAGCAAAGGAGGTAACATCACAGGTCTCAGGGAAGGGGGGGTGAGTTGGAATCAAATGGGGGTTTTAGGACACCCTGCACTTGGTCCTGGTAATGTTAGTAGGTCTCCCCTGTGGAGGGAACCCGCGGTTGAAGTAGCACGGGGGCCTACACCAGGGAAGGGAAGGGTATGGGTGGGGTGGGAAAGGCGACTGGGAGGTAGGAGCGGAGGAGGGGCTCATCAGGGGGGAGGAGCAAGGGCACTGACACCAAAAGGCATCGTACAGCTATTTACTAGGGTGGGCATATGGCCACAAATACACCCAACACAGGAAACACTCTCCGTTGTCTGACGCTTAAAATCCGGGGGTTAAACACCCCAGTAAAAGGAGGAAATTGGAGGGTCTCTCCTATCTAAATTCCAACCTGACTAAGTGGCTCTCCAGGACACCCACATCAAAAGGCATGGCAAGCAAAGTTGAAGCTGGGCCAATACCCTAAGATGTTGCAGGCGAATGCTGGGGCAAAGAAGGCGGGGGTACTCATAGCATTTAAACGAACCACACAATTGTCCATCAGATAGATAGATATGTGACCGTCAGCATGTGCCACACTTAGAATTATGAACCTAGCTTGCGTCAAATCTAGATAGAAAAGTGACTGTCAGCAGGTGCCGCACCTAGATGGAATCCCACCATTGCAAGGACAGCAATGCCAACTAACCAACCAACAATTCCATCCCTCTGCATACCCCTCTCAAACTCTAACCAAACAACCACAAACCTAAAACGCAGCAATCCGCACAAACTTCACAACAATGCAACAACAAAACAAACCACACATAGACTTGCACAACAGCACACGACGACTACGGACAACAAAACCCCCCAAGCCCAGCCAACGGACCCACCGGGCTGAGGCTGTCAACAGCACATCACTGCTCTCTTGCACTTTTCCTGCTTCCTCCCACTAACTCAACCTCGCCTCCTCTTTCAGAGCCGCCAGAGCGCCAAGGGACCACTACGGTGGAGATAGTGCGCGGGACAAAATGTCCTTTAACATTAACATGAAAACCCAGGCAGACTCTGCAGGCTTACCCGTTTATCCTCATACAACTCGGCCCCCTCACCCTTACAGTGGCCTCGATTTACGCCCTGAACGTAGGTCAAGAAGGGTTCCTGAAAATGGTCATTTCCGAACTGGAACACTTCAGTGCGGGGGACAATCTTCCTGAAGATTTGAACATAGCTTGGGACTCAGCCAGGGATAGGAGCAATGTCACAACATATGTTCAGCTCCCAGCTTCGTGGACCCTCAACGCACGGTTCCAGAGACTGACCCCAAGGGATATCTGGATATCCCTTGGGGGGTGGAGGTCACGTATACATACTACTCGCACGTACACAATATGTTCTCCAAAATCGACTATATGTGGGCCTCGGCCACGCTCATAGGGAGATTCGAAACAATAGAAACTCATCATTACCAGCTCCGATCATGCCCAGATTACCTTTGTCCTCAACATACCCTCACAGCAATCTAAGCTTTGGAAGTGGTCTTTCCCTATGGCCCTACTATCCGATCAGCCCACCTGCAACTCCCTGGAAGGCAAAATGGTATAATTCTTTGATATTATCTCAAGGGCAGACACTCCGGCGGGGGTGGTATGGGATGCGTTCAAAGCAACCATGAGGGGGAAGGTGGGGGTTGGGGGGACTCATCACGGCACAGGCACATAGGACAAAGCTTAAGAGGAAGTTGGAGTCGGATCTCGAAGCAGAGGTGAAGCGGATTATGCATAGAATGGAGGCCAATTCCTCCTCAGGCTTGCATAGGCAAATCAGATGCGCCAAGGGGAAGCTTGACCTTCTCCATACTAAACAAGCCGAATGAAGTTTGCTATACTATATTATATTAAGGCCAATAAGGCACACAAGCTCCTGGCTAGACAGTTAAGACAAAAAAGGCAGCCCAAATGATCCAGGCAATCTAAGTCGCACCCGGCAATAAGGTAACCTCCACAGAAAAAATAACCCCACAGTTTCACACTTACTATTCAGCTCTTTAGACCTCTTATCACCCTGACCAGAATCTGCTCCCCTACAGCCTTACAGACACTTACCCCCTCAGAGAGTCTTCCTAGAGATGGAAATCACACGAAAGGAAGTACTCCTCACAATCGCAAACTTACCGCCAATTAAAGCACCGGGCCCAGATGGGTTCCCAGTCTCATTCTACAAGCGGTTTAGGGGGACCCTGGTTCCCAAACTGGTGGCTCTTTATAACTGCTTTGTAGACTCAGGAAGGACCACGGATACTACGGAAGAGTCCAAGATAATTCTCTTCCCTAAAGCAGGGAAGGACCCCACTAGCTGTGGATCCTAATGCCCTATTGCGCTCATCAACACGGATGCTATGATTTACAGCAAGATTCTCGCTAACAGGGTGGCGCAGTTGATGCCCACTCTGATTCATCCGGATCAGACCAGGTTTATTAAGGGTCGTCAAACACACGATAATCTCAGGAGGATCTTTCATCTGTCATAAAAAGTCACGAAGAAAGGTGACCCGGCGGTGTTAGTAACGCTGAATGCGGAAAAGGCATTTGACTATGTCGAATGGACCTTTCTCTTTAATACTCTGCACAGCATAGGGTTCGGCCCTACATTTATAAAAAGAGGATCAAGGCAAATGATGCTTCTCCCACGGCTCGGCTCCTGGTGACCCACGGTCCATTTTAGCAGGGGAACTAGGCAGGCTGCCCCTTATCCCCCCCCCTGCTTTATGCGCTCCATCTGGAGCTGCTACTGGCGAAGCTCCACGGTTCACCAGTAATCAAGGGCATATCCTTCCGGGGTGGTTCACAAGTTAATGGCGTACGCATATGACATGCTGCTCACTCTCACTGAGCCGGTCTCTACTTTCCCAGCGGCACTGCGGGAGCGAGAGGGGTTTGGCAGGGTCGCAGGTCTAAAAATTAACATTGCAAAGTCAGAGATTCTAATCGGTCAACCAGGAGGAGGCAGTGGCAGCGGCAAAAGACGTGAGGCAACTCAAATGCGTCTCCAATAATATCTGTCCTGGGGTTAACCATCACACGCACGTTAAGGGGGCTCTATGAGGCAAAATTCCATCCCTTGCTTGCCCAGATTCAGGCGCAGTTACAGACATGGTCCCCACTATCAGGGTCTTGGCTGGGTAGAGTTAACGCTATTAAGATGGTCATACTACCAAGAATCCTTTACCTATTTCAGGCTCTCCCAAGAACCCTTTACCTATTTCAGGCTCTCCCAGTCCCCGTCCGGACCACCTTTTTCGGTCTTTAAACAAGTTCATCTCTAAATACATATGGGTGAACAAAACTCCTTGAATCGTTCTGAGCACCCTAATGCTCCCCCTAGCCCCCAACAGAGGGGGAC
Organism: Ambystoma mexicanum; assembly: GCF_040938575.1. Taxonomy (NCBI): domain Eukaryota; kingdom Metazoa; phylum Chordata; class Amphibia; order Caudata; family Ambystomatidae; genus Ambystoma; species Ambystoma mexicanum. The sequence continues at coordinate 651,651,845 of NC_090936.1, forward strand.
TAGGCCTCCCGAATTTCCAGGAATACTATTGTGCGGTGCAGCTTACGGTTATAAAGGAATGGCTGTACCTTTCTATGCAAAAACTAATAAAGAAGCTTGAAAAAGAAAACTATGTAGGTGTAATGCGTACTGGCACCTCTGCTTTCCGAGATGCAAGAGTCATTAAAGGACTGCAGAAATGTCCCCCGAAATGGTGATAAGCCTTTGGCTTGCCTACTCGGATGGCACTTTGCTGATTGACAGGACTCCCATTGGCCTACAGCGAAGTATAGATGCTTTAAGTAGTAATTCAAGAATCAATGGCCTTGTTATTAACGGGTCTAAAACACGAATTATGGTAATTGGTGATGGGGAAAAAAAAAGTAGGCTTACTTGGAAGATCGATGGTTCTCCCGTTGAGGTAGTTCAGGACTACTTCTATCTGGAGTCACAATTAATTATAGATTACACATGGTCACTTTACATAGACATGTTGAATTAGAAATTTTAAAGAATGTGAGGGTCATACACATTCTTATTTCTAGCTAAGGTGGTTGGTTACTCAATAGCGGGATTAATAACATTATACAGTAGCTGCATCATTTTTAGCATTTTATATGGCTCAGAAGCCTTCCACGATCACAAAATGGCATGGCTATGTAACCTGGAAGGGGACATTTGGAGATATTTTTTGGGCCTACCCAATTGGCTTCCTATGGAAGCCATATGTTGTGAATTAGGCCTACTCCCCCAAAAATATCTGTCCATTGGAGATATTTTTTGGGCCTACCCAATAGTGTTCTTATGGAAGCCATATGTTGTGAATTAGGCCTTCATTCGCTTTGACAGGATGGTCTATTAGGCATGGTGTATTCTATTTAAAACCTTTGGATATGAACATTGAGCCAGATGTGTTACTAATGAGTTTATCAAATATGGCCAAGGGGTTGTTCAACAAGGCAGAGGTTTTTAAAAAGTGGGAAAATTACTTTGAACTGGATAACCCTTTTATTCTAACTTTAGCAGTCTGCCAACTGAAATATAAAAAAAATAAATAAATACATTTTTTTAAAAAACACCTTTGGGATAGATCCCAATTAATATCTAAATTTGTAACAAAGAAGAACGTTACAATTAAAGCAACTGCAAACTACGTCAACCATAGGAGCTTGGCAGCGCATCACTTGTGAGCTAAGAGTTTGTCGCCTTTGCAAGAGGGAAATTGAGACAATTCAACATGTTCCAACAGACTGCCAAAAACTATTGCCATGTTATGTGAAGGGTTATAATGAGTTTGTGCTTATATTATCTGACATTGGCTCTGACCAATTTTGGAGCAGTATATATTTGGGGTCCCCTATAGTAATTTCGACTGCTGCATATTATATCTGGAAAGAATTTTTAAAGAAAGTGAATTCGATTTTCTTACATTGATGCGAATTGATCTAATAGTGGTTAGTTTGTGCTGGGACATTTGTAATCTCATTGTAATCCTGCGATTTAATGTTTTATAATGTTTCCTATATCGTTGTTATATTGTTTTCATGTTGCATATTTTTTACGTTTGTGTCCAAGGCTTGTTTTTTCTAGCCAAGTACACTATAATTTTTTTTTAAAGAATACACTTTTTGATCTCTGTTGGTAGTGCAGTCCATTGCAGAGTCTGCCATAGAGGTGAAGACAAAAGGAATCAAGGCAGAGCGGTGCTCCAACGCCCCCAAATGTCCCCTCGGAATAGTCGGGGTAAACTGCTGTAGACAGAGGGCTCAACTGCTTGCTGCACTGGAACCAGGTCCCTGCTCACTAGAAGTGAAAGATCTTCTGTAGCTGCCAGACAATCAACCTGGAGTGAGACTGCAATTGAACAACTCAGCTTGTCCTGTAGCCACCTGATTGGGACTCCTGAGCAATTGCAGAACTAGACAAGAGCAGATGTAAGAAGAGACGCTGGGCTCTCCATGCATATACAAAACAGTCTTGATGCCGGTTTGCGCACTTCCAGCCCCGTCCAACTTGCTGCACGAGACCAACTGTAGTTATCATTGGCCTAGAGGATGCACCACCTCCGTAACCCTAAGATTGCTTCAATCTGAAGCTTAGCTGTCTCTGCATCCGAGAGCCGCCGAGTCTTCCAGCGTCCCCAACTCAATATCACTGCCTGGTCACCAGCTTCTTCGAGCTCCAAGCAGAGGCTGCTGCATTGCCTGGAAGAAGTGTTGAGCCAGATAAGGCTGCGCATCGAAGACAAGTCTCAGCTTCTCAGTTCCTGAGGTCACAGTTTTCCAGCTCAGCTGACCCAAAACCGCAAACAGACACTGCTGTCGAAAAGCACCACATCGCTGCGACCTATCGCCACCACTCCAAGATTTGACAGCTGCCCCAAAAGTACCCAGACTCTTGGTTAAATGCCAAAAAGCCCGGCTCAACGCTGTTGATCCCCAAAGAAAGAAATAAGGTACTGTGAAGAGGCTCTGTCACCATCTCCACGTGGCAAACAGGAAAGACAATGGTTCAGTCCTTAGCAACAATCTTTTTATTTTAACGTTGTTATTCGTGCATTTCAAATAAACAAGACCTGTGATGGTCCCCGGAGGAGGTCTTTAAAGGATCTTTCCTGAATTTTGATGATGATTAAGAGGAAGATTTCCCTTGTTGGCGGTCCTGATCCCCACGACCATGTTTTGATGACGAAGAGGATTCTTTCGCCGGATGTTTTCCCAACGAGGGACGTTTCTCTGTAGAACGTGGCTTCTTCGCCGGAGGCTCCGCAGATACAGAGCGGCGATGAACTACCGGAGATTTAGGCCTTGATGCCAGACTGTGTGCAGATCCTACCTCTGATGAAGGTAGGCCCCCTTCATTCAGCCACGTCACAAGACGCCTATTAAGGTCTTTCAGCGTCTTCTGTGAGAATCCTTTACAAATCTCACAGCTGTCCGCAGAACGATGCGGGTGAAGACAATAAAGGCAATCCATGTGCCCATCTCCTTTGTAAAATTTCTTCAGTTCGCATGTGGCACACGGGCGGAACAACGCCTTCCCAGACATTGGGAAAGAAAGACGAAATTCAACCTTGTAAAGAGTAGAAAATACAAGGTGCTCGCGCTTCTTTGGAGACGGTTGAAATCTTAAGGGAGCCGCGGGGGCGGGGCTATTGATACCTTACGTCCTATTGGGTCATGCGTAAGCGGGCCACAACGACGTAGATAGGACACAGAAGTGGTGAATTTTTTCCAATGGAAAACATCTTAATAAATATACCGAGGGTTCCCAGCCTGACAACGGGGAATATTCTAAGCATGTGAATCCATGAAAGATCCAATGCTGGAGCAGGAGAAGTAAACCCGCTGTGCCAGCAAATATTTCAAAAGTACCACATGACATATCTTCAATACATTTCAATAGTATAACATGACATATTACAAGCACAATCAAACAATCCCCATAAAATATATTGCAGTAATTGTTTCAAATAAAACGGACCCGACGAAAACACACACGCACAACATAACAATGCCCGCGAGCTGTGTGAGTGCTTAAAAAAAAAAAAAGCAAAATAAACATCACCCCTCCCAAATTCACAGTCACAGCACCACTAAAAGTCTTAATACTAAGCATAGAAATCATTAAAAGGTGCCCATACCTCCAAATATAAGTCCTACCAGTTCCGCTTTAAATCTAACTTTTTAATAACTAGACAGAGCCTACAATTTAATTAACAAGACATTCCGCTCAAACCCTCCCCCCAGCCACCCCCCCCCCCCCCGAGCGTGGCGAGTCCATTGTTTGTGTCTACAAGCAGTCTCACACCTTTCCTTAACAGACAAAATAATGTGAATGGGAGTCCTAACGAAAGGTTACATTCAAGATCACATCCAGCCTATCTAGCGCATCCCTGCACATCTCTCCAGAAGTCCCGGATTCTCTAGGACAATGCCACATTGTGTATAATGTTTCCTGTTCCTTACCACAGTCCCAACACGTGCCATTGTCCAATAGACCTAGTTTATGCATTTGTACAAACGTCCAATACAAGCGACCCAAGATCTTCTGTAGGAAAAGTAATATATTCAAATCTAATTTTGCCTGAAATCCGCACCGATGTATCTTCTAGGTGTTTATGCATTATGACATTGCAACTAAACTTTTTGTCATGAGTGAAATGCCCTGTGATGGCTGCAGATACACAAGTTCAAGCAGCTGGAATTGCTGACCCATCACAATAGATTTGGGTGAAATTAAATAACATTTCAAGTAATCTGCTCTCTGGCTCTGTTGTCATGGCCCACGTTAGGGGACACATTATTTTTAATTCTGCAATATAGTACTGTACATATAGGGCATGCTGATCCATTGCCCAGTGCAGTCATCTAGTGTGTAATGCTGTTTTATTAGCCACACTAGCTTGTGTGTCCGACACAAGATGAACTAAAGGGGTGTTGGTGTGCATTATTTTATTCACAGCCAAGGTGCGCTCTTTTTGAATGATAATTTGAACTGCTGTGAGTATTTTCTTCTCTTGTGTAAATCTCAATACAAGAGTAATCTCATCAGGTAACTAACTTGCCACAATTTATGCCAACACGCAGCAGATTTTTTGTGGGGCAGCAATAACAGTTGATAATTATGTGGTTCATGTTGGTACATAGTGTTAAGGAAGATGGGTTTGATATTCAATCTTAGTAACTACCATAAAGGCTTTTTGCTTAAAAAGACATCTTATTATTTTGCATCAGCTGAGATCTCACCTCCTCCTGGATGGGTATTTCAGAGGAGATATCTCCTTAGGCATTGAATATATACTCAATGGGGAATTTGCCGAGTACGGGCAATAGGTTGCCTTCAGTTGATGACAACCGGGAAGCTCTCTCTTCGTGGTTAATAAATAATCAGAATCTATGGTTACATTATGATGCAACTCTGTGGCACAATCCAGCACTTCTTATTGGAAACAAAGCCCTGTGCTTGTGAAGCTGGGTCACAAAGGGGGTGCTGAGGATGGGCGATGTTTTGACAAATGAGCGAATGGTGAGTTTTGCTGCACTGCATCATGCATTTCACCTAGGGATACGCGGACTAGGAAGATCCACAGAACTCAAATCACTCCCATCCCATAGATTGGGTATGCTGGTGGCCCCACTGGAGAACAGGCCGGAAGCCTGTAAAATATTTGACTCACCACCCCAAATAGTTTCAACGTTCCCGTTTGCTCTTTTTAGTCAAAGGTCTGTAACATAAACAATTGAAAGTATACTGAAACTAAGAGGATGTAGACAGACTTCACCACAGAGATGTATTATTCCCCTTGCCGATATGTTCACTCGCTAGACAAATAGAGGAAGTATGATTTCCAAGAGTAGGACAGAGAGCTAACTGATGGCTTCTGCGTGATTGACTTTTCTCAGACCGCATGAACGAAGAGTTGAAAAAGTGAAAGTACAAAAATCCAAGGTTCAAAATGCCTAACTCTGTACAGTGGCCATGTGTGCCCGATTGACCTCTAAACCAAGATTGGATTTTTTCATCTAAGAGCTGACATTTCTGTCAGTGACATGAAAGATGTACGGCACGCTTGGAGAGGATTTTTTCATCTAAGAGCTGACATTTCTGTCAGTGACATGAAAGATGTACGGCACGCTTGGAGAGGATTTTTTCATCTAAGAGCTGACATTTCTGTCAGTGACATGAAAGATGTACGGCACGCTTGGAGAGACAGGACACAAAGCAGTTTTATTTGGACGGTGTGAGCCTCACTGGTGTTCTGGCGAGATCTGGTAAGACAAGCGAAGTCCTGGGCCAATAGAAGGGAAGAAATTATCCTTGAGCTGTTTTTCTTTCGTAGGTGAGTAACAATGGTGTTTGCTTTTGGTGTAAGGATAGCTTTGAGAGCAGGAAGTAAGCACTATTAAACATTTTATGCATTTAACCATGAAGACATTTCGTTGATTTCACCCAACACTTGCTTAATATATGCACATGCTTTGAGAAGATCATTACATTAAATTGCATTGTATATTCTCTTATCAAGTGTCATTTATTTATGCAACAATTCAGAACTATCATCTTAAATAAGGGGGACTTGAGTTCACTATAATTTCCTGGTGTTTGTGTTGAACCATGTTAGAGGCACATTAAGCCATGTACAAATATGCAAAGTACCTTTAGCTAAATAGAACCCAACACTAGAAGTCTTAGCTCGCTTCCATCCAAATCGTGAAGGCTCCTTTTTGCAAGCAGACTATGAACTCCCGATTGCACATTTTGACACTGTACGCACCCTCGCATTACGTGATGCTGCACAGCATGGCATAGTGCCTACTCACGCCAGGAGAGGGACTCAAGCGTCCTAGTACCAAGGCACCGCCATGCCCAGCAACACAGGAAGCAGGAGATGGACCTCGCTCAATAGTCGCTAGATTCCTGAGCTATAAAGACAGACAGGAGGTCCTGCACAGGGCGAAACAACAACGTAAAGTGGAATTCGAGGGCTCCAAAGTGACTATATACCATGATCTGTCAAATCGTACTCTGTGAAGGCGCAGAAGCTGTAGACCCCTCACAGCTCAGCTCAGCTGTAGTCTCCTAGGTGCTGGAGAGGGCTGGAGCCCATCGTCGCTGCAGGAGCAGCGTGCCCAAGCCGAGGCCCATCACCCCTTAGCCGGCGTTATTCACAGACTATAGAGTCTTGTGGATCCTTCCTGCTGGATACCTTTATTGTGGGTGTTTGCAGCCTGTCTTGCTGCCTTCTGGGGGAAATGCGAAGCATTTTCGGCGTAATCAACATTTCTGCTCTGTGCACGCACCGCCGCCCGATTCCAAAATGGCCGGCGCAGTGCGTCACCAGAACGAGGCTGCTAATCGTTGCTAGGCAACCGGGAGCCTCAATAGCCAATCGTCATCACGGACAGGCAGTAGCCAGCCTGCGGTAGAAAGGCCAAGGAGTAAAGGCTACTGTTCGCTGCAGAGCAGTGGACCCTCTCTATCCGGGTAAGCTTCCTTCATTACCCTTGTCAACAGTCCCACTACTCCCCATTACCATCCTCCCAAATACGGCCGACTGCCATATACTCTTGCAAAGCACTACACGCTCATCTGCAATCCCATCCATGCGACCCTGTGCCTAGCAGGTACCCGCATGACACCTACCGGATCGTACCTGCTCACGATTGATGAACACGTCCTCTGCCGCTGATCGCCGACATAACTCTCTGCATCTCATCTAGATCTCTGTATTGTCACGGTGCCACACCATGGTCCTGCACATTGTTGCTCTATTGCATGTGTATGCTTCTTACAGGCCTACATTTACCTCGGTTAATTGACTTAGAGCAAACACCTCTAACCATCTGCGTGCACCTTTGCTGGATTCAGTTTACCCTATGTATAAATGCCTTGACCCGTTTGAACAAGCCTACAGTATATTTCCATTTTGTCTGCATTTGAGCCAACCTGAACTAGTCTACCCCACTTTGTATGCATTTCTGAGCTAATTTGAACTAGCCTACCCCACACCTTGTATGCATTTCTGAGCTAATCTGTACTAGCCTACCCCACTTTGTATGCATTTCTGAGTTAATTTGAACTAGATTACCCTTTCTTGTATGCTAATCTGAACTAGCCTACCCCACTCTGTATGCATTTGAGCTAAATTTGAACTAGCATACTCCATTTGGCATGCATTCCGAGCCTACTTGGACTAGGCCTCCCCATTCCGGATGCATTTGAGCTTATATGAACTACACTGTTAACTAGCCCATTGCACTCTGCAGTTGGATATACCTGAATAAAAGGGAATTAGCCTATCGCCCGCTACCCTACCTTACCTTACCTACTTCAACCAGCTTCAAGTGCACTATGTACGCCACAGCCACTCAGTCAATCAACCAATCTTACTCTGGACTCTATTGGCACTTGCTTTAGACCACACAGACACCACCAGCATTCCTGCTCCAAACCTTATTGCAACTAACACCATGGTAGCCACACCAGGTGATGCAGGTACCCCTTCAGTACCAAGCAACCCAGGCCAACAGTCTTTGATCTCCAATCTCTCCCAGAGCCCACCTAGAACCAACACACCTTGCCACTTTTCGTTTAGAAATAGCAGGCTCCGCTCTATACTGACAAAACTATTTTAACCACCTGCCAGCTTAACAACCAATACTACTGTCAGGAGAAAAGGATTCCATAACAAACGAGCTATCTCAACAAAAAATATGAATCTGACTACTCCAGCTACGAAGTCGAAGATTGAACAACCCCAGCTACAGAAAACGTAAGCAGTTTAATCCGACGGAGAGTCAACAACAGCACCTCACCCCTCCCACGGACAGGAATTGCTATTCCAAACCTTAAAAGAGCCTTAATAAACGCCAGGTCCCTAGTAGCTCATGCTACTGAGGTAGCTGACTTAATTTAGGCAGAAAACTTTGACTTTCTTGCCATTACCGAATCCTGGCTACATGCTGCAGCAGGCCCTGACCTCATGCTCGCAGTACCAGACAGCTTTACTATGCTTAGAGCAGACAGAACTGAAACCCATGGAGGAGGCATAGCTATCATAGCTAAATCCAATCTAGCGTTGAGACTAGTTGCATCTCCTGATGTCAAATCTTGCAAATCCCTCTCCGCCAAACTTCCTATTTCGGACTCCCAAACACTTACCATTCACCTGATCTACAGACCTTCAGACCCCATCGGCGCTTTAGAGGAAGACATCTCTACACTCCTTTCCGAAAAACTAAAAAACACTTTGCAGATACTCTTGCTAGGGGGTCCTTAACCTGGGCTTCAACAACCATAAAGACCAGCAAACAGCAATAACAGCTAATGTCCTCACGGAACTTGGCCTCAAAGAGTGACATCACCAACCCATGACAAAGGTAGAACCCTTCACTGGGTGGCAGACTAACTGCAATACTGCCATTACTGCCATAGCCCCTCAGTTATGGACTGACCACCACGTGGTAGCATTTACACTAGATGCTAAAATCCCTTCAACCAATAATTACCCAATAGCTCCTCCCACCCTAACAAGAAATAAAAAAAAAACAACTGCAGATAAAATCTTACCCCTAATACTACCTACCCTCAAACTCACTACCAGACACCACTGATCCCACTGCCCTAGTTAACGAATATAACAAAACTATGATGGAAGCCTTAGACTCTATTGCCCCTCTAAAAATGAGAAAAAGTAAACCTAGAGCACATCTGAACTCTTGGTTCACCCCGCATCTCAAAACCTTGAGAAAGGGAAAAAGAACAAGTGAAGTTACTTGGAGGCAGATACCTTCCGATGTAAATAAAGCCAACCTAATCAATATCTCAACCATGTATAAAAAGCAGGAAACATACAACAGAATCCTGCAGGCCAACTCAAGTACAAAGGAACTCATTGTTATTCTAAAAGAACTTGAGAACCCAATCCCTGTGCCTGACAACTGTGTAAAGGACAAAACCTGGTGCTCCAACATACAGAGGGCCCTCGCCAACATCAACACTCTCCAGGATAGAAATTGCCAACAAAAAACTAAAATACACCTAATACTATCACACAAGATAGCACCACATCGCCTCTACCTAAACCTGCACAACGTTTCAATTTCGCCAAAGTATCAATTCTTGAGGTCGAAAAAAATCATTCTCTCTCTCAAGCCATCTAACTGTCAGGGAGATAAGTGTCCAGCCCAAATCATTAAAGACGCAGCTACCTGCACAATCCCAAGCAATTTAAAGGAGTACTGGGTACTCCCACTTCTCAAAAAACAATCATTAGATCCCTCTATTCCCACCAATTATAGGCCTGTAACAGTGCCATTCCTTCTAAAAAATGTAGACAGGGGGGCCTACCTCCAAATTCAGGACTACCTGGAGCAAAACCAGTTACTAGGATTCAGACCCCAACATGGCACGGAGACAGCGCTGATTGATCTCAAGGCCCAAATCGACAAGCTGAGAGACAAAGGGAAATTAGCCTTACTACTCCTTCTTGATCTCTCTGCAGCATTCGAACTGGTGGACCACCAGGTCCTATGTAACCACCTTGATTCAGCAGCACACTTCTCACAGAAAGCTATAGTCTGGATCCAATCTTTTCTAAGTAACAGCACTAAGAGTCTTTTTGCCATCAGCAACAGCAGACCCCGTCCCCATCACTTGTGTGGAGTGTGCCTCAGGGCTTATGCGTCTCACCCACAATGTATAATATATTCACCAAGCCCCTTTTGATGATCTGGATAATCTCGGTATCACCTACAATAACTATACAGATGATACCCAGATTCTCATACCACTTACCGGGAATTATGAAAAGGATTTCGACTTGGTAAATAATATCTACCTCATCATCCAGGCATGGATGGCAACCCATGGTCTATGCCTGAATGATGAAAAAACTGAACTCATCATTCTGGGTAATAGACCAATCTCAATAAACTTGGTCACAAATACACCGCCTTTAACATTGATGGTAACACCATCAAGGTTGCCAAGAGGTAAAAACTTTAGGCTTTTACCTAGATTCTAATGTGACCTTTGCCAAAGAGGTTAACTCCAAAAGTAGTTGCACCACTCTGGCCAGGGCTCTAATCTTGTCCAAATTGAACTATTGCAACGCCCTCTGCCTAGGCGCTAATAAACACATCAGAAAAATCCAGATTCTACAGAACAACGCTCTTCGAGCAGCACTGGGCATAGCCAGAAATGAGCATATCTCTGAAGTGAGGAGACAGAATAACTGGCTCTCCACCAGTGACAAAATCCAGCTAAAAACTGCCTCACTTACTCTCAAGTGCCTAAATAATGCTGCACCTCGCTATCTTATAGATAGAATAAATAGAAAATCTTCCAACAGGTCTACCAGAGCCGCGAATACAAATTGTTGGTTGGTGCCCAGGTTCAAACTGACAAAAGCTGGTGGCAGTAACTTCCCAGTCAAAGCTGCTCAGCGCTGGAACTCATTACTCCCCCCCCCCACCCCCTCCTGCGGGCGGATCAAACATATTCCCACTTCAGACACATCATCATCATCATCAACTGGCTTAAGGACAATGACCACTAATATACGCCAGCCTTTGCCCCTCGATCGTGACTCTTCATTACTGTAAATAGACAATATATCATGTTTTACATCTCCTTCTATGCATTGTCCTCAGACTTGCCTAATATATATATATATATATATATGTATATATATATATATATATATATATATATGACAATGCATTACTTACCGTAAAAGCATTTCTGATGGTTGTATCTGCTTAGATTCACATGCTGTGCATAGGTCCGACATCCAGTGGTCAATGCGGAGTATTGCATTTTGTTTTTCGTAGTCGAAAAGGGACGTCGACAAGGCGTGTCTGAAACATTATCCCTATAGTGACGTGCGTTGTACCAACAATCCCTCACTCGTCGAGGTCCCTCTGTTTGTATTTTTCTGCCCTGAGGGAGCCTTTTAGACGTGAGTGAGTACAGAAAAGAGAGAGAGATATAAAGGAAGTCTATGTTCCTTCCATCCGAGCGGGGAGGAAGGGTGGGCGCATGTGAATCTAAGCAGATACAACCATCAGAAATGCTTTTACGGTAAGTAATGCATTGTCTTCTGATGTTTGTTAATCTGCTTAGAATCACATGCTGTGCATAGACTAGCGAGCAGTACCCGGAGTTGGCGGTGGGTTATGAGAAGGAACAGTAGAGAAAAGGTGTCGTAATACTGCCTGTCCCACCTGGGAGTCAGATCTAGAGTGTGCATCTAGACAGTAGTGTTTTGTAAAGGTGTGCACAGAACTCCAGGTAGCCGCTTTGCAGATGGACTCAAGGGGAACATTTGCAATGAATGCTATGGATGCCCCCGTGCCTCGAGTAGAGTGTGCTCTTGGCCTAAAGGGCAGTTCTCTCTTAGCAAGAGTATAGCAGAGAGTGATGCATTGAACAATCCATCTAGAAACCTGCGCAGGTGGGCCGCTGCCACTGCCAGCACCTTCGTGAATACCCTTGGTGCTGATGCTATGGCGAAGGGTAGCACTTTGAACTGGTAGTGTTTGCCCTCTATCATGAACCTGAGGTATTTTCTGTGCGCTGGCAACATTAAAATATGAAAGTATGCATCTTTCATGTCCAATGTTGTCATGTAATCTCCCTGAGAAAGCAGTGGGATCACTTCCTGTAAGGTTACCATACAAAACTTTTGGGGTTTGATAAACTTGTTCGCTGGGCGCAGATCTAATACAGGGCGCATGGTTAGATCCTTTTTGGGTACAAGGAAGTACACTGAATAAATACCTTCCGTTACCTGAGATAGGGGCACGACCTCTATGGCTCCTTTTTCCAGCAGTTGTTGTACTTCTTGGAGAAGGATGGCAAGATGTTCCGGTGTCATGCGACGTCCCCTCGGGGGTCTGTAGGATGGGGAACTGTTGAATTCGATACAGTATCCTTGGGCTACGGTGGAAAGTACCCAACGGTCTGACGTTATCTCCTCCCATGCAGGAAGAAAGGATGTTATCCGGCCCCCGACCGGTGTTGCATGGGAGGGGACGCGAATCTTCGCGTCACTTGGAGTTGTTGGGGGCTTGGGAGCCTCTGGGGGTGGATCCCCGACCTCTCCCTTTACCCCGGCGTTGGCCTCTTTGGCTGTACTGCCCACTATTGGTCTGGTAATTGGTGGCATAGTATTGTTGATGCTGACTTTGTTGTTGTTGTTGGCCACGAAAAAAGCGTTTGTTGCCATAGCCGCGTCTGGTAGTGGGCTTAGAGATTTGGTCAAGAGTCTTGATAGTATCGAACTCTTTTTTAGCCATCTCTAGAGCTTCATCCACCGCTTTCCCGAAGAGGTTAGAGTCTTCCACAGGTTTATTTATTAAAGACGCCTGTGTCTCCGGTTTAAACCCTGAGTTGCGCAGCCATACATGGCGTTTTAGGAGTATTCCCTGCACCAGGGAACGTCCCGCTGTTTCTGCCGCGTCCAGAGAGTTTTTTACAATGCTCTGGTTCACCTGGGTTCCTTCGCCAATAGTTGAAAGTAGGCGTGTACGTAAAGGCTCCGGTGCTTCCTCGGCGTCCTTGCGCAGTTTGGCCCACTGCGCGTCTGCATAGCTAGCAAGCAAAGAATTGTTGTTCGCAATTCTTGCTGAGAAGGCAGCCGAGGAAGTTACTCTTTTTGCAAGGGCATATAGCCTTTTGCCCTCCTTGTCAGGGGGTGCCTAACTGGTGGAAAGTGGTACCCCTGCCCTCTTTCTAGTATTAGATACTACTAGGGAATCCGGAATGGAATGTCCCCTAATGTAGAGCGGGTCTGAGGGTGAAGGAGTGAAAAGTTTTTCAATTCTCGGATTGACCCCTCTGATCAATGCGGGAGTGGCCAGCGAAGGGATGATTCTTCTCTTCACTGAAGCTAGGAGGGGAATGGTCTGGCTGACCGGGGGTTTCTCTTTAATTACTCTTTCCACAAAGTCTAATTCTGGAGAGAGCTCCCCAGTGTCCAGTTCGAAATGTGCTGCTGCTCTGCGCAACAGTGCATTGAAAGTGGGCTGATCGTCAATTGGAGAACTGTTCCTAACCGGTGAATTGTCAGGAGGATTTAGGTTTAGGACATCAGTGTCGGAATATACTGATGGGGATTGCCAGGGGTGCGAAGGTCCTTCTTCTGTGTTTTCTCCGAAGCCTTCTTCTATAATGTCTGGCCTGTCTTCCAGACATTCCTCCTGGTTCTGTCCTTCTTCATCGTCCATGAAATCATCCTCCTCCTCCAAGTATTGTTCCTCCCCAGTGAGGTCGTATACATTATGGAAGTCTGAGGCTGTGTCCACCTGGGGATCGACTAGCCTCGGATTTTTGGCCCTGGGGTCCTCCTGAGGCCCTTCTCTAGTCCTCTTGGGAGTTTGAGAGGTCTGGGTATTAATAAACCTTTCCATCCTCTCCATACAGAGGTGGAGTCTTTACATGGTTTCATGGGGTACCCCAGAGCGGTCTGGCGGGGGAAAAATAGAGTCATCTAGCTGGAAACGGCTCGACCTCTCCCAAAGCGTCGAGGAAAGTGACCCGTCGCCCTCCGAAAAGCCTTCAGGTGTGCTGGGTGACCCCCAGACTGAAGGGGGTAGTCCCTGCCTTCCTTCGGGCTTTTTCGGCGTGTCTTTCGACTTGTGCGTAGCGCTCGACGTGTCTTTCGGCGTATGCTTCTGGGCGTCGGCTACAGCGATCCTCGCCAAGCTCTCGGCGACTTGTTTGTCGGCGGAAGCTTGCGTTTTTGACACTACGGGTGTCGATCGCTCTACGGCGGTCTGCGCCTTTTGTTGATGCGCGCCGGCCGATGGTTTGGGGGCGGCGCCCTTATTTGCCGAAAGCCCAGTCGCTGGTCGCGGCTGCGGTTGCGAGAGGGGCTTCGAACCCGAACGGTCCGAGGAGGCCGCCGGTGGAACCTGCGTCTCCTTGGGCGCCGAAGCTCTCTTCGTCTTAGACGAAGAAGAGCCGTGGGTTGTGTGCTTAAGTGAGTTTTTGTGTGCGTCAATGTCGCCGGGGTGTTCATCCCCATAAGCAGGGCGTGAGCCGAGCCCGTCGGGGCCGGGGACAGACGACGAAGCGCGAGCGCTCCTTAGAGGGGTTTTCGACTTCCGTAGCGGAGGTCGTGTTATCGCGTTCCTCGTCACTGTCGGTGGTAGCAGCGGCGGGTGAACCTTCGGCCTTCGACATCGCGTAGGCCGCCCACCTTTTAACCCTACGGTCTTTTAGAGTTTTAGGCTTAAGAAGCCGACAAGCCGCGCAACCCTCCTCCTTGTGATCGAGGGGCAAGCAGCGGTTACACCGTGAATGCTTGTCCTTCCAAGTAAATTTGCCTTTGCAAAGCGGGCAAAATCTAAAGGGTGTCCTCTCCATAGCCGAGGTAATAAATCGTGATAACCACCCCAAGGGAAAGGAAGGGGAAAGGGAAAGGCATTCTCAGAAAAGAACCAGAGATGTCCCACTCTCCCTACTGTATATGGCCTGCGAGGCCAGGCCACGTGTTCGGCAGCGCCGAAGGATCTCCTCCGCTCGACCCTCCGTCGAAGATCTTGCTCGGCGGAGAACAGCTTCACAACTGCGTCGAGGGAGTATGTGTTTAATATTAATGAGAAAACGACCAAAGGTCGAGGAGATGTAATTTGCAATGTCTCTCGAGGAGCTCCGCGTAAAGGCGACCAGTAGCTGGGCGGAAAAAAACAATCTGAGGGACCTCGACGCGTGAGGGATTGTGGGTACAACGCACGTCACTATAGGGATAGTGTTTCAGACACGCCTTGTCGACGTCCCTTTTCGACTACGAAAAACAAAATGCAATACTCCGCAGTGACCACTGGATGTCGGACCTATGCACAGCATGTGATTCTAAGCAGATTAACAAACATCAGAAATATATATATATCTTATCTTTTTAAAACGCTGCAACCATGTAACCATAAACTGAAAATATTCTTGTATCCTAGGCAGGCAGGAACTGGCTAAGAGGGAAAGATACCCGATACAGATGGGGATACCCATTCTCAGTGGAATTCGAAGTGGACAGGGTGGAATACAGACTCGCATAGGCGGAAGAGGCAGAACAGGCCCCGAGACACCTTACAGCAGACATGGATGGGCGGCCGAGGAGCCATAAGGCACGCCGGCGGGCAGGGAACGTTCGGACACGACCCCAGGCCCACAGAGAAAAAGGAGGGCCCAAACAGGGAGACAGTTCATGAAGCTCAACGGGCCCTCCCCCTGTAAACAATCCTCCACGCAGAAGTAACGGTTGGGTGCAGGTTCGAGCATCTGCACAGTGAGTAAACCGCACCAAAGATACTGTGCACAGGGCAGATGCCAAACATGACAAGGACTAGTCGCTGATAGGGGGCAACCTCGTCCGCTCCAAAGTGGCCCCTTGTGAGAGAGGGGGCGTCTCCGGAGGAACAGTTCAATTCACCATGTTGGGATCCTCCCGTATCCAAAAGTTTATTTTTGTTCAGGGGTTTGGCACCAGGGCTGCACGCACAAAGGAGGCAGAGCGGGCTCCCTATATTAAGGGGGAGGTGGGAAGGATGACACCCGAACAGGGAAGAGGGAGGAGAGAGGGAAGAGCGGACACATGAACCATGGGGAAGGGTCACATGATAGCGGGTCTGACAGTGGGCACACTCATGTAAAAGGCCTTAACTCACCAACAAAGAGATCACTAATTGTGCAGTAACTCCAGAAGGCCTTGTTGGATGTGCTCTTCCTAGAGGAGACCTGTAAAGTACGGGGGGGAGGAGAGGGCATTAAGGGGAGGAGGGATAGGGCAGGTGTACTGGGGATCAGGAACAACCAAGAAGGGGGGTGATGGCATAATACTCCCTCAGATAGTGAAGGTTACAGGATTGTGTCACTACACACTCGTTAGAGGGGAGACTGCTAATCCTACAAGGTACCCTGGAGGGAGCAAGGATTCTGCTGGCAGCGATATACATCCCTAACCAGGGCCAAGAGAGTTTCCTGGGGGTAGCGCTCAACAAGATACAGGAGATAGGGGCAGACTTGTATATGTTGGGAGGGGACCTTAACTCATGGGCCAATGAGACATGGGATAGGAAGAAGAAAGATGGCCCTGGTGAGCTGAGAATGGATAGACTGGGCCACCTGGAACTGGCAAATGAAAGACGGTGCCTGGTGGATGTATGGAGGGGGTCAACACAAACGGGAGGAGGGTTACACATTCTACTCCCCGCCCCACAAGACATATTCAAGGATTGACTACTTATTGGTGAACAAGGAAAAGGGAGAAAGAATAATGGAGAGAATTATCAGGCCTGTAGGGTGGACGGCTCATGACATGGTAACCATGGCTTTGAATGTGGCAGGTCTGTACAGACCGATCGGCTCATGGCGCTGTAATGAATCACTCTGGGGAGATCAGGTATTTGCTGATTAACTAGCAAAGGAGATAACAGACTATTTTGAATGGAATGATAGATGAGAGGTGAGCACCTTAGTGGTTTGGGATGCGAGGAAGGCCACGTGGAGGGGTGCATTGATCAGAGAAGGAGCAAGGAGGAAAAGAGAGAGAGAGAGGGGGCTTATAGAAGGCAGGCTTAGGGATGAGATATGGGAAGGGGAGGAGAAGATGCATGCCATGAAGCGAAACACGGATGAGATCAGGGAAGGACTGTTAGTCAAGAGGGCAGAACTCAAGGCACTGGGTATAGGAGAAACGCTTTGGAAACTCAGGTATTTGAAACAGAAATGCTACGAAAAGGGGGATAAAGCGGACGCACTCCTGGCAGCTAGACTCCAAGCACAAAGGGCAAAGAGATTGGTCAATAAACTGGGTGATGCTGACAGGGGGTTGGGGGGGAGAGCGGGACAAGGTCTGGCCAGAAGACATAGCAGAAACGTTTGGCCAGTATTATGAGAAGCTATATGACTCTGAACCTGCACGCAGGGAGGACGCAGTTGAAACGTACCTCAGCGGTGTGCAAATGACTAGGCTAACAGAAATGGAGATAGAACAATCACAGAGGAGGAAATCCAGGATGCAATCTCACGCCTCCCGAATGGTAAGACCCCAAGGGAGGATGGATAGGATTTTATAAAAAGCACGGAGGCATCTTGAAGAGGCACATGACAAAACTCTACAACCACATCCTAGACACAGGGAAAGCACTCCCAACATTTAGCAAAGCACTGATATCGGTGATTCCAAAAGAGGGGAAGAGACCCAACACAATGCCCATCATATCGCCCAATCTCTTTCTTAAATGTCGATGAAAAAATATTTACAAGAATCCTGGCGACGAGGTTTGAACAGAAGTTGCCCTGTATAATACACCCGGACCAAATGGGGTTCATAGCAGGAAGACAGGGCCCAGATGCCATCAGAAAGACACTAGATCTCATAGAACATTCACAAGGCAGCCCAGGTGACCAGGCATTATTGAGGCTGGACGCTGAAAAAGCATTTGACAGAGTTGAATGGGGCTTCCTCTATGGAGTATTATGCAAGATAAGGCTGGGGTAAAGAATGGGGTAAAGAATGTGCCGGGCAAGCAGGACGGCATACTCGGGACCGACGGCCCGGGTAGTAGTGAATTGTTTAAAATCCAGGGAATTCAAGCTCAGTAGGGGCACTAGGCAGGGGTGTCCTCTATCGCCCCTACTTGCTTTGACGATGGAGCCATTCGGGGAGAAACTACGACAGGACGACCAAATAAAGGGGATCCAGGTGGGAGAACAGACGTACAAGCTCATTATGTACGCAGACGATGTGCTGCTGTACCTCTCGGACATTAAGAAATCGATACAGGGGGTGCTTGTAGCCCTGGAGGAATATGGGGAGGTATCGGGCTTTAAGGTTAATGTTGCTAAGTCATCCCTCCTACTGCTCCACAAGAGTACAGAGGGCTTAGGGGTGAGTATACAGAGGGACCCGAGCAAGCTATACAAAGTCAACTTCCCCCCCTCTGTTACACAGGGTATCTGGAGGCCTGGTCTAAACTAACGATCTCCTGGTTGGGTAGAATTAATGCAATCAAAATGATGCTTCTCCCCAGAGTGCTATACCTCTACCAGGCATTACTGATAGCACTTCCGAAAATCACAATTTGAGGAGATCAAAAAGAGAATATTGAAGTTTCTATGGCGAGGTAAAAAGCAGAGGGTCACATATAAGGTGCCAGTACAGCCCAAGGAAAAAGGGGGAGGGGGGCTACCTGAGATGCGCACCTATTGTAGGGCTGCTCAGTGCAGAGCCCTGATACCCCATTTAAGAGTGGAGAAGGACAAACAATGGGTAGGGATAGAGAATCACCTATTCAGGCCAGTAACGTTGGGAAAATGGCTATGGGATCCAGCTGCCGCAACCCCAGGCAGGGTGCATACCCACAGGATCCTGGGTCCGTTCTGGAGATTGTGGAGAATCAAGAGGGAAATGGCGGGGTCACTACATGGCCCTCGCCTCTAAGTCATATATGGGCCCCCCTATATGGGAGTGCATACCGGACCACGAGAGGTTTCAAGAATGGTTTGCAGCGGGACTGGAGAGAGTGGGACAGATCCTAAAAAAAGACAGATTCATGGAACTAACTGAACTCAAGGAATCCCTGGGAATGGGAAGCTTGTCGGTCTTCAAATTCCTACAGTAAAAGGGGGTGATTATGTCAGCCAACTGGAAAAAAGATTTACGGATAGATCTTACACATACAGAGAATATTTCTAGATTGTACCAAGCATTGTTAGAGGCGACAGGGGATGATATTAGTGGGATAAAGAGGAGATGGGATGTAGACCCGGGTATGGAAATGGAATTGCAGCAATGGGAAAAGCTATGCATCAATGCACACCACACATCAGTGGCATGTCAATATAAGCAGAATGGGTTGAAGCTATTGTACAGGTGGCAGTGGGTTCCAGCAAGGTTAGCTAAAATGTTCCCAGGGGCGGACCTCCACTGCTGGTGGAAATGTGGGCAGGTAGTACTGGCACATGTGGTGGGGTTATGGGAAAGTGCAGCAGTACTGGAAGGAGCTTCTGGGATGGATTAGGAAGCTAGAGAGGATAGACAGGACAGCGGATCCCATGCTGGTACTGTTTGGCATGGAAACAACTAAGGGTGAGTGGGCGAAACTCCTGCACATGCCCCACTACCGCCTCTTAGCGGCCAGAGCATGTCTGGCAGGAGGTTGGAAGAGTGAGAGGCTCCCATCTGAAAGGGAATGGGCGCACAAAGCGCTATACTTATACCGAACGGAAGACCTAACTAGACGCCTGCATGATAAAACCTCGACATGGGCCACAGAATGGCCCACATTCCTAGCCAAATACGACCCAGAGAGACCGCAATGGGCAGATGATACGGGGGAAGGTGGACACTGGTAGTATGTGAAGTAATACTCCCCCAGGCCTATTTGGAGAGTAAAATGGTGAGGGAATAACCGCACGTGTAGAGGTACGTGGAGGACAGAACTGAAAAGGCGGGCCCTTGGTCAGACCGCATGAACGAACAAGGACTCTCATGCAACTGGCGAAACATGAACTGACCCTTCCGTCTCACTCACGGAGCAACTCTGTAGCCTCAAAAGACTCTGTTGGGGGGAATTGTGGAAGTTATTGGTTATCGTTGGGGGGTGGGGGTAGGGGGGAGGTGAAAATGGTGATTCAATGTAATGTTGTATTTGACTTTGTTTCAAAGTGCTGTATCAACGCTACCTCACCAATAAAATAAATTTGAGAAAGAAAAAAAAAAGAATGCATTTATTTATGTTTTCCTAGCACGTATAACGGTTTGTTACGGTGAGTCAGGCTAATCTCTGTTAACTCAGGTAAGGAAACAACATGGGCACTACTGAGGTCCTGCATGCCATAAAAACGGCCAGAGATGGACTGGATGTGAGATGCTTGCCACGCGCTCCAATTGAGCTAAATATATTGAACCCTTTATCATCTGAGATCATTTCTAATAACTCGATATTAGACCATTTCCATCCTATATCGGAAGACTAGCTCCAAGATAGACTCTCAAGCAGATACAATTAATATCTGCTCTAATGCATCTGCTATGCCTCTGTGTGTGGACATGCTCAAAACACATAAGAAAAAGATGGTATCAGAAGTTTCACTCGATCATAACCAGACTCTCATAACGGATTCCATACCGTCCCCTACCACTATTTTACAAGCACCCACCTGCACTGCCAACTAGAATTCTGTGAAGATTATCAAACCACACTGCACTTTGCGATATATGTTGCTAAATACTAGATCTCTACCCAAACATGCCACGGAAGTAGCAGCCATTATCCAGAAATTAAACCTGGATGTAGGTGCCCTTACGGAGACACGGGGTCACGAGGCTGCTGACCCTGTACTGGAAATAGCTATCCCAGAAGGATACTATATGATTCGGCAGGACAGAATGCTAAACTGAGGAGGGGGTGTAGCCCTCATTATTAGGTCCAAGTTTAAAACATGGGAAAGTAAGCTCAACAACATTTCGGGTACAGAACTAATCCTGGTCAAACTAGTGATCAGTGCTGAAACTACACTCAATATTCTTTTATTATATAGAGCCCCCTCATCTGACCCAACCTTTCCAGCTGTTTTGAACAGTTTTGGATTATCTCTTTTGAAGCTAAAAACAAAATGTATCTTATTGGGAGATTTCAATCTCTGGCTGGGGTGTGCCACAGACGACATTGCAAAAGGAATACCCTGGACTATTTAGGCTTTGCTCATCATATTAAAGTACCGACACATATTAAGGGACATACCTTAGATTCGGTATCTTCTCTTAATTTGACCCTTACGGATAATTCCTGCATATGTTTTCAAATGCAAATCGATTACTTCCAAAAAAAAGGCTATCCTGCCTAAACTGGCAGTAAAGAACAGAAACCGCAAAAAGTTGAATCTTGCGAACTTACCGATTGGGCTTCTGCCCTTAATAGACAAGTTTCAACTATAGACAATCTAGAAGAAACTCAATTATAAGAACATGTGCTCACTTAATTAGCAATACTTACTACTGCAAGATATTCTTTTAATATGATATCAAATTCATAATTCTGCCCAAGTAAAAGTTATGCCTTGCTCGTACTGACTGAAAGTTTCCATCTTTGAATGGTCTTCTTTCTTACTCAAATGAACGGCCGCATACTTTTCATTGCCCAAAACATGGCCGCCATGAAAAACACAAAGGAAGGACTTATTTGTGTATCCCACATACGGGCCGGCACATTGAACACGGACTACTTGGCACATGGAGGACGTATTTGCATGAGGTAGGACCCTTTCCTTCACTTGCCCGTACACGGGGGGGGGGTCCCGCTTGTTCTGATCCCATCAATATGAAAACACGTGCTGCGTAACATGCACGCATGCTTTTTTCATTGCATTTTTTGTTTAGAACCTTTGTGTTCGGACGACATGATCCGCAAGATTCAGCCAAATATGAGCAAACGCACACACGCGTCTGTATCCGTTTATACTTTAAAGGTTCAATCCGATAGAGACAATATTTTTTCGTACGATTTGGCACATATTTAAACTTAAGCTTCACCATTGAATACCTTTGAATTTCTCCGTAAGTAAGGCAATACTACCTATATGTTTCCTGCGGTTAATCATATTAATAATTTAATCAGCAGGGTATCATTTAATAAGTATCTAATTCGTTTAAGGAAGGCATTATTACAATCATGTCTATTATGGTTACCCATCTGCTTTCCCAGTACGAAATGGGTGTCCAATTTTTGACCATTTAACTAAAGGGAACCACATCTAGTCCCTTGCAATGATACTTATGTGCCTTTGATCCTCCTAGCCAAACGAGTAACACTAAATGGGTTTGTTTTTAATTTCCATGCAGGTGGGATTAAACCCATGACTTGCCTCCTTCTATTGCATTATGCTGTTATTCATGCAAGTGAGCAAGGGTAAGACCCCACAGCATGCTTATTCCACTACTACATCTACCTACCCATTCAACCTGTTTTACCTAGAACTAATTTCTTTTACACTAATTTTATCTCACACTAATCATTACCTCCAGTCCTCCCTCCAACTTTTCCTCCAAAATTGATGTCATCGCCACTTGGGACTAACCACCCACTGGGCTCCATGTAAACTCACTTTTTCAACATGCATATTGCACAATAATTGCACATAATACTATGATAGTTGTACATATAAATCGTTTATCAAGAATGGACTAGTATGTGTATTAAACATATATATTTTTTTGTTCTCTTTTGTTTTATGTTTGCTTCTCACCTATGTGGCATGCATCTCTAGCCTGGATTTGAAAAAGGCAATATAAACTTGCCGAAACACGTGCCATCCTAAAGGCTATAATGTTTAAAATCTGCAATCCAAAAAGGCTAAAATGTTAAATGTTAACATTTCTCAAATAAAAAGAAAAGCTATCAAAATCTTATCCTAAGAGGATGTCATTGCTTCGTCCTGCGGCATTTGTAAGCTCATCCAAATAATACTAGAAGAAATCTCGACTACACTTACCAATTCTTTAGGCGCAGCCACAGATAAGTTTGCACCAGTGAAAAGTAAAATACAATCATCCAGGGTGCGTAACCCCTGGTTTAATGAGGACCTTAAGGAACTCAAATCTAAAAAAATGAAACTCTTTTACGCCTGATGCCAATCGAGAGAACCGCTTAGTCTTGCAGCCTACAAAAAGGCATCAGCAGAGTATACATTGGCTATATTTACTGCCAAAAAAAGAGTCATTTAATACAAGAATTATGAATGTCAAATCTGACATCAGAGAACTTTTTAAAATCCTTAAGGAGCAATCCCATACACCCGGCCCTAAGCAGGATGTTATTCTTAAAAACGAGTCGTGGTGTACGGAAATCCATCAGGCCCGGTCTAATAAGTTGGAAAGAATTAGAGAGGTAATTGAGGAGAAAAAACGTGTTATGCCAAAATAAGATTTGGAGGTTTACCTACATACTCGGTAAACATTAAGGATCACTCTACTTTTAGCTTTCAGCCAATCTCTGAACAAGAACTGGCTAAAGTTATAACTCAGCTGAAAAGTACAAGCTGCAAAGGGGACCCATGTTCATCCATCATTTTAAAGGAATGCTCGCCTATTCTTATTCCTGCATTGACTAAATATGTTAATTCATCCTTTGCCCTCAATAGGGTTCCAGATAATATTAAAGATGTGTGGATTACTCCACTTCTTAAGAAGCCTAACCTCTGTCCCCAGAATGCATCGAATTATAGACCTTTTACCAACACTACTTTTTTGTTATAAATTCTGGACAGAGTAGCATAATCAAATTTCTGTTTTATTGTAGGAGAATCACATCTTCCATGACTATCAATCAGGTTTCAGAATGAATCATGGAACCGAGACTGCTTTGCTGGCCCTGAAGTCCCACTTACTTCAGAGGATGGACAGGGGTCATATCTCCCTCCTTATTCTCAACCTTTCGACAGCTTTTGACCTGGTGGACCATTCCATTCTGTCCACCAGGTTAAAGAATAATGCCAAGTTTTCCCATGCAGCCATTGAGTGGGCTACCTCCTTCAATTTCATCTGCTATTACATACTATAGCCAAAAAACAACTCCGATATTGCTATAGGGACTAGAAACATGGCTTGACCTAGAGAATGACATCCTACAAAAACTCAAGGGAAAATATTGGAATTCGGTATTAAATCTACCTCAATGTGTTCCAATGGTGTTTGTGCGCCATGAGCTTGGTCTACTATCATGAGCGATTTAGGGATGTAACGGTATTACGGTATACCGTTAAAGATACCGTGAACCACTTAATTGAACAATAATAACCGTCACATTGTTTATACCGGTATACCGTTCATAACGTTAAGTGTGCTTTTCAATCTGATTTGGAAAGGCTGCAGTAAGCAAGTGCTGCGCAGTCTTGGTCTTGCACTGTTGGATGTGCCGTCTGCCAAGTAGTTTCAGTTGGAGCAGTTTTTAAATGCCATTCCATAAACCACACGTGCCTGACACAAAATCAATATGTTAGCAATAGGAAGAATAAATACAGAGCCAAGAAGGAAAAGGGTTTACTTTGGGTTGGCGGCTTTGAGGTTTATATATTTATAATGGATAATGTTTTCTAAACATATGACAATGGGGGATTTCCCTGGTTCCATCATTGAATTTACATATAATAAGTCACACTGCGAAATGTACTCATCTCTGTGGGTATTCCCTGCTGCCATACCAAGGTGTAACATGTCCGTGATTACTGAACACCTTTTGGCCTGCAAGTAAACTAAAGGCTGTAACGTAACGAGAGAGTGCGTGTGCGTGTGTATGCGCACAAGCGTATACTACCATCAGACTCCATTGATCTGTGGCATGCAGGTTATCAAAATGGCAACATGTTCATCTTCACCAGTAGCCAGTGGGGGGGCTAAAAGCCTAATTGACCACTTAAGAAAAGCCATTCAGTTTGCTTTGCCAGTCGCAGCAGGGCTCCCCCGCCCCTCCTCTCCACACGTGTGTTTGAGTTTGGTGGAAGCAAGGGGTGGCATTTCAGTGGAAAGTATGTTAATTCTGGCCCTG
This sequence comes from Ambystoma mexicanum, assembly GCF_040938575.1. NCBI lineage: Eukaryota > Metazoa > Chordata > Amphibia > Caudata > Ambystomatidae > Ambystoma > Ambystoma mexicanum. Next base: position 651,676,876 of record NC_090936.1, read on the forward strand.
GGTGCCTGGTTTTGTTTGTGATGATAAATCTGACAATGTATGACCTTTTAGAAAATATTTAAGATTAGTTAACTCCACCTGCTATACCGCGATAACCATGATATACCGTCATTTGGCAAGAAGGTTATTGTACCGTCATAAAACTAATACCGTGACACCCCTAGAGCGATTACACATCAATGGCGCCAGTGTGCCCTATTGAGAAAATGCATATGGTCAACAATACCAAATAGCCTGCTTACGGCTCTTGCATGTTTTACGTTGAAATGGATTATGATTTTGCTAAAAAACGGAAAACCGCAGTATTTAACACCATGGCAGAGGCGGAGGTCTCCCTACAAATATTGTTGGAAGATCCAAATATAGCAAAGAAAAAACTATATTTACATGATTGGATTAAAACATGTGAGAAATGTTCTAGATACAAAGGCTTTAAGATCAACCCGTTTGCAAGAAAAAAATGTGGGCAATTTGAACCGTATTTGCTCCGTTACCCTTCAGTTACCTTGAGAGCAGCAATTTTACATTTTAGGTATAACCTTTGCCAACTCGAGAGCTAATGAGCAAACGAAAACAAATGCATAGTGTATTTGCCTTTTGTCGATTCTGTAAAAATGTAACCCAAACACAATCCTTAAAACACATTATGTTGGAGTGTATCGAACTGGTTGCTAAAAGAGAAATGTATTTCTCTAAATACTACAGCCATTTATCAACTTTCAACGATGATGAAATATGGGAATTGATTTTTTCAACAAACCGTATGTCAGTTCGCATTGCAACTAAGAATTACTTTTAAGATGTTCTTGAAAATGAATAATGATAAACAAGAGAATTGTGACAGGATGTAAAAAATTCACCAAACCGCTGAGACAAATGCTAAGAAATTAATTGGTATTTTGCATTTTGCATTTGTTATTGTTTTAATCTTTTGCTACTCTTTTCTTTCCTTTTGTTACAGATACTGTAAACACGTTCTTGATACTAAGTAACTAAAAATGAATGTAATTGTAAAGTTGATTTATCATCAGCTATAAAGAATATAAAAATAAAATGAAAACAAAGACTACCTCCTTCTTGAAGGGGAGGCAAGTTAGGGTAGCAAGTGACAATGCAGAAGGTAAACCTATTGCTCTTATGTATGGTGTTCCACAGGGAGCCTGTGTGTCGCCCTGCTTTTACAATATCTTTAGGATTCCTTTTTTTGGGAAAATGAAGGGATCATATTTGCTAATTATGCGGACGACACTCAGTGTGTTATTCCCATCTCAGGATCGTACCTGGAGGACAAAAAACATTAACAAAATCTATGAAAGGATTCAGCACTGGATGGTGGCTAATTGTTTAGCCATTAACAGTTCCAAAACCGAGCTCCTATTATTTGGGCCAGAGACCAAACTGGAGTAATTGGGACCCAGCTATAAGAACTTTAATATAGACAATTGTAATATCAGTGTCATGAGTAAGGTGAAGACCTTGGGAATCTATTTAGATAAAAATCGGAATATGAAGGCCCAATAGCTTGATTTCTTTGGCCTCATACTTCATTAAATTATTCCACTGCCTCAGACCGTTTATATCCGGGAAAAAACTCAGAAACACTAGCAAGGGCAATCATAGGCTCCAAAATAGATTATTGTTGTAGCCTTTTGGTGGGCCTGCCGCTATCAGGCTTTCACCGTATCCAGGTTATTCAGAATGGGGCGGTAAGAGTTGTTAAACGTCTCACGAAAAGAGATTATGCATCGGAAGCAAGAAGAAGTCTCCATTGGCTGCCCATTCAGGCCAGAGTCTCTTTTAGGCTGCTCCTCATCACCCACAAATGTGTGCAGGGACAAGTGCCCGTGTACTTGAAAGAAGTAATCAGGTCAGATGATTCTAATCTTCTTACCATCCCCCGATGGAAGACTAAGTAGTCCAGGGATGCCGCTTTTGCATCAGCGGCTCCCCGGGCCTGGAACATTTTAATGCCTTCTTTGAGAATTATTGCATCCACGGATGTTTTAAAGAAAAAGTTGAAAACAGTCCTCTTCCCACTCCATAACAACGTTACGACTGCCCATGGAGCCCCCATTATGACTTGCCACAGGGCTTGCATCGGCAGCCCGCAGTGTTTAGTCTTGTGTTTGTATGTAAAACGCCCTTAAGCACCTGGTGCGCTATATAAGTTCCGAAACATAAACAAATACATTTCTAGGTGCTTAATACGCAGCCTGAAAGACATTTAAACAATTGCTCAGTTCAATGATCTTTATTTCGACAGTTGTCATAAAACCAATTGATAACATACCAACATACCTTAAAAACATAAAATACAAAAACAACATGTTAAAATACATGCAAGATATACATTTTAACCATTAGGTACAGAGATTAATCCACTCACTTAAAATACTTTGATCTTCTCGGCCATATATATATAAAAAGAAAATTGGAAACGGCAATAATACAGCCTACAGTGGCCAGGGACCTACAATGGAGCATAGCAGCATCACACTTAAGAATGTTCTTATTCTTTAGCTAAGGTCTCAGGTGATTCCACTTAATATAAATATATACCAGACATGGTAACTGTGTTGAACCTTTTACAGACACATTTTAAAGGCCAAGCAAAGATCAGAACTCTTTTGGTCCAACTTCTTCAATAGGTCAACAGTAAGTAGAATACCTAACCTTAGTTTCATTAAAAGGTATCTGTTAAAATGATTTGCCGCAAGATCCAAATAGTCTACACCAAAAAATATATACATTTTTTTGCAGACAGATAGTTACATAAATGGGGCACTTCGAGTAGTTGTACAATGATTTCTCTTGAAAATAAGCTTTGAATTTGTCTTTAACTCTAATTTTCGGAGTTCTTGTTGAGGCCATTCAGGTAATTCCATAGGCTAGCCTCCCCAATGTCATATGCTGGTCTTCACATGCCTGAACCAGACACAGGGCTTGGAGAACCCCATCTTGGTTCAGAAGCAGTAAGATTAGAATCTGTGTGTAGTTTAAACCAGTGTGTAATAAGCCGTAGAGTTATCAATGCCTCAACAGGAGTCCAGCCCTATTTGCAATGGGTTGTTTGGTGCAGATTTGAACATACCCAATATTTGTTTCAGAAATATTTTCTGGCATTGATAACAATTTAGCGCCTGTGTATCTGCAAACTCGCTCCATAAACGCTAACTTGCCTTGCTGATGCCATGCTTTATTAATTTGCCACCTTTCTCAAGGGCAAAAGTCGCTACTGCTTCTGCATTATTATCAAGAATTAGATTCAATGTTGAATTTTGGTCCTTCCAGGTACCATTTTTGTTGAATTTCTTTTTTTTCTTTTGAACACATTTTTATTAAAGTTAAGAATTCATACATTCATAAACAATAGCAAGTTCTTATTTGTAAAATATGTAGTACGTAACCTTTAACAAAACATTTAAGAGTTAATAATAGTAAATTGTAATGGTTAAAATGTATTAATGTAAGAACTTATGAAGTGAACAATGGACTATTCATTCGATAAAATATTTCATAATGGGGAGACAATTACAAAATAAACCTAAAATATACCAACGTACAGACAAGAGACAGAAGGGTGAGGGGTTATGAAGAGTATAAACAGTGATGTTATAGATATATCAGTTAGTTCTTATAATTCAAATATTGTATAAACTTATTACATTTCTTATTGAATTTGTGCAATTAATTATTCATTGATGCAAAGCAGTGTTCCATTCTAGGAATTGAGCAAATTGAATTCCACCATAAAATACGAGAGATTGGTTACATTTTTCCAGTTACTAGTTATATTATGAAAGGCAATCATAACAAATAAATTGAACAAATTAGAACATTCAACTCTATTGATAATAGTAATATCGAAGGAGCCACACATCAAATTTTTAAGAGATAAGGGAGCAGAAAAGGTAAAAATCAACTGCATTTGTCGCCAAACCTTAGTCCAAAATAAATAAACTCGATTGCATTCAAAAATCATATGTAGGAAGTTAGCATTAGATTCTTTACACGTCCAACATTTATTTGAGGAACCTGGAAGATTTTTAGCAATGCATTGTGGAGTGATAAGGCTCTATGCATAATGAAGAAATATGTTTATGTGAGATAGGCTGCTGATGTGACAGTCCATATTTTATCCCAAATTTCAGGTGATGGTTGAAAGTCCCAATCTATTTCCCAGTTCCAGAATGTGATAAGATTGAGTGAAGTTGACGAATGTGGATTATTTTAACCGGTTACTCACCGTAGTGACCACCTTACTCCTAGTCCATAGTTCCCTTTCCTCCATACTTCTGGGACATTTCTCCGTCCTGTGGGACGGGACCGGAGCGCTCTGTAAAAGCATCCCAAAAAAAAAACATTTTAGTCCTTCCACTCTTTCCACGTGGGGCCCGGCACGCGGCCGTAACCCTGCCCACCTCGGCTCCGCCCCACGCATCACCCATCAGTCCTTTTCTATCGCCAGGTCAGAGACCTTTAAGCAATAACAGAAGAACCTTATTAGAGGGGACGGCGGGCGGGTGTATGGAGGAAAGGGGACTATGGACTAGGAGTAAGGTGGTCACTATGGTGAGTAACCTGGTTATACTCCTACGTCCCGCCCCCTTTCCTCCATACTTATGGGAGATTCCCATGCACTCCTTACAGGAACTACGGGTGGATGGAAAACCCCTTTTTGAAAAAGGTTCTTTAGCACAGCCTGGCCAAACTGCGCATCAGATCTGGAGCTCAGATCTAAACAGTAGTGTTTACAAAAAGCCGATGGGGAGGCCCAAGCAGCCGCCTTTGCGATGGTCTCCCAGGGGACATATTTTTGAAAAGCCACTGCGGCTGTCTTGCCGCGCACCAAGTGTGCATGAATACCTTTAGGAGGCTTCAGTCCTTGGACAGTGTAAGAGTCCGTAATCTTGGAAAAGATCCATCTGGAGATTGTCACCTTAGAGGCCCGTTTACCTTGTGGGTTACCAAAAAGTCACAAACAGTTGAGAAGAGCTCCTAAATTCGGATGATCTGTCCAGATAGAACTTAAGAGCCCTCCTAACGTCCAAACAATGCAGAACCCTTTCAGCCTCTGAAGCAGGGTTCGGAAAAAAGACCAGCAGGGAGATGGACTGGTTCAGATGGAACTCCGAGACCACCTTCGGTAGGAAGGAAGGGTTTGTCCGTAGAACCACCTTATCCTTGTGGAAAACCAAGAAGGGATGCTCCACCCATAAAGCCTGGAGCTCACTCACACGCCTTGATAACGGCAACCAAAAAGGACACCTTCCACGAAAGGTGCTTGAGATCCACCGTGGCCATTGGTTCGAACGGTTTATGGCACAACGCCGTAAGGACCACATTCAGATCCCACGCCGGGTCCGGATTGCGAACCGGGGGATAAAGGTGCGTCAAACCCGCAAAATGTCTCTTAATCACTGGATTAGACAGAGTAAGAGCATTGGTCCGTAGATAGGTAGGCGGATACCGCCGAAAGATAAGTTCTGCATGACAGAACGTGAATGCCCGACTCTGCTAGGTGGGATAAGAAAGACAGCACCGTGTCAATCGTAGCCGCCCTTGGGTCCAGCTGTTTGTCCAAGCACCAATGACAGAACCTAAGCCATTTGCTTCTATACTGAGACTTTGTGGAGGGCTTCCTGGCTGCCTCAATAATGCGCATGTTATCCGCAAACATGTTGAGTTGTTCTAAAGACCTGAACTCAGGCACCATGCCGCCAAGCTGAACGATTGTGGGGAGGGGTGCCACAGCTGTTGATCCCCCTGGTGAAGCAGATCGGGACTCACCGGTAACCTGATCGATGGATACACTGACAGGTGTTGAAGCTCTGAGAACCAAAACCTGGCCGGAACCACGGGGCTACGAGCAGAAGAGAACAGTTCACTGAGTTCTTCAGCTTGCAGATCGTCCGGTGAATTAGAGGCAGAGGCGGGAAAGCATAGGCCCTCATGTTGTGCCATGGAATCGCGAGAGCATCCCCCAGAGAAGAGGCTCCCAACCCGTTTCTGGAGGCATACAGAGGAAGTTTCTTGTTTGCCGCTGTCGCGAAGAGGTCCACTTCCGGAGTGCCCCAACGCAGGAGAAACCATGAGAGGATCTCCGCCTTCAATTCCCACTCGTAGCTGACCATCGTCCGCCGACTGAGGGCATCTGCCGTGACATTCAGCTGGCCCGGAATGTGTACTGCAACCAGCTATTTATGTGGAGGAGCTTGTACTGAGGCGACCAAAGATCCGAGACCTGAAGAAGATCCAACGTCGCACCCCACCCCAGAAGGGAGGAGTCCATCGTGACTGTTACCATAGGGGCTGGGTACTGAAAACCCGCCCCCACCGACAGGTTGCTCCGCTCTCATGGAAGCTGGAATCATTATCAACTTGAGTCCAGATCCACAGCCTGACGCCAAGAACTACGAAGAGCCATCTGAGTCTGCCTCATCTTGAGACGAGCAAGAGGAAGAGCAAGAGGAAGAGCCAATACGCACAAGGCCATGAGGCCCAGAAGCCTCTGGCACCACCAGGCCGACATGCTCACCGACTGCGCAAACATCGGACACGTGGCCAACAGATGTGCCATTCTGTCCCCGATCAGGTACACTCTGCAGTCGATCGTGTTCCAGCAAAAACCCAGGAAAATCAAGTCCTGCAAGACCGTCATGGAAGATTTCCGCCAGTTCACCGACAGCCCAAGATGGAAGAGGAGCTGAAGGAGAGACTGAAGATTGCACACGGCTTTCAATGGGCAAGGGCTGCGTAAGAGCCAGTCGTCCAAATATGGATACACATGGATACCCTGCAGACGAAGATAGGCCGCAATCACAGACATCATCTTCGTGAAGACATGCAGCGCCAAACTGAGGCCAAAAGGAAGCACTCGAAACTGGAAGTGCTCCTCTCCCTCAGAGAAATGGAGATATCTCCTGTGTGGATTCCAGATCAGAATATGCATGTACGCATCCTGAAGAAGGTCCACCACGCTGAGCCAATCGCCCATCTGCAAAGAGGACCATATCTGGCCGGGCGTGATCTTGAATTTCTCTTGGGGTAGGAAAAGATTGAACTGGGAAAGGTCTAGGATGGTGCGCAGGCCAGCCTGGTTGGGTTTGGGCACCGTAAACAGCCGGGAGTAGAAGCCCTCCCCTCGCTCCCCAAGGGGAACGGGTTCCACAGCTCTGAGGTCCAGCAGTTTCTGAAACTTGGCTTTTAGGGAAGACGACCCCGACTGCTGGAAAGGAGGGGTGAAGGGTGGGGTAGGGGTAAGCGGAAGCCCGCCCGAGCAACTGACAAGACCCACCGGTCCTCGGTGATGGTCTGCCACGCCTCCCAATGAGACGCAATGCGTCCTCCCACCAGGGTCTCGTGCGAGCGCGGAGAACCCTCATTTGGCAGGTTTTTCAGTGGTGTTACTACCTACACCTGAGGAGGAGGCTGAGGAGCGCGAGAAAAACCAAGTCTGTTGCTGCCTCCGGCAGTTATTACCCGAAGGAGTATTCACTCTGCGGGATTTCCGGTCTAGAAAGCCCCTGAAACCAGAGGAAGGCCGGCTCTGTGACAACGGTCTCTGGGTCCTAAAAGGGATTTTAACCAGGACGGACAAGGACTTAGCTGTCTGAGTGCTGTCCTTCGTTTTGGTGAGCTCCACATCCGTTGTGGAATGGAAAAGCTCCTTAAAGTCAAACGGTAGGTCCAACACCTTGTCCTGCACCTCCTTCGAGAACTTGGTGGCATGCAACCACGCCTGTCGAGAGGTGTCAACACCCAGCATAAGGCCCCGAGCCGACGTGATGAGCCGTGGCCTCAAGCAGATCCTGGGCCAAGACTCTGACATTGGATAAACCCGCCTTAAAGCCTTCCAACTTGTCGCTCGGAATGAACTCCTAGAACTCTGCCAGACCTTTCCACATCTTCATATTCGCCCCCGCTAACACCAGCTCTGCATTAGCCTGCCGGAGCTGCAAGGCTGAGTTAGCGAAAATCTTCCTCTCCAGTGAATCGAGGAGCTTGTCCTCCTTCCCCAGGACCTGAGTGGCCGTCGTAGAAGAGGATGCTGCAGGCCTGGACTGTAAAGTTGCCGCAGCTACCACCGTGGAGGAGGGGAGGGGAGCGGACAAGATAAGGCCACTTCTTCCGAAGAATGTAACCGGTATCGTGCATCAATTTTCTGATTGACAGAAAGTCCAGAGTGTGGTTTTTCCCAGACGCTAAGGACCTCGGCCAAAACGTCCATCAGCAAGAACAGGCCGGTACGCTCCGAAGGAGACAGGGTGAACGCCCCCGATAGCGCACCCTCCTGCGGGGTGGGTGCCTCGGGCACTGGAATCTCCAACAGGCTCATGTACAGTACCCGGTCATGAAAAGCTGTTATAGAGCGGGGCTGGTCTTCCTTGTCTTGATCGCCCTGCGCATCATCCAACAGGTCAGGATCCTGCTGGACCGTGTCGGGTGCCGCCTTGTCCACAGGGGACAACGGAGGCAAGGGCAGAAGGGTTGGCAAAGGCACCGTAGGCAAGGGCGGCGCCAGCGGAACCACCGGAAGGGTGGGTGGAGCCGGAGGCGCAGGCGGGCACATCTCCCTGAAAAGACCCTTGAAATACTCTCTCATGGGGTCGGTACGCATGAGCGTTTTAAATTTGCCGAAAAAGGCATCCTCCGGAGACGGTTTTGGTGCCGAGGGAGGCCTCTCATGAGGAGGATAATTCCAAGGATGCAACTGAGAGGTCTGCCAAGCCGGCCCATCTCTCATAGTATCCACAAAAATAAAGGGTGTCGAACCCACAGGCAACGAGATGTTGTGCAGAAGGGGCATCCGTGCATTCCAATCATAAACTGGACGAAACGGATGCGCACAAGGAACCCTATGTTCACCCATAGAACCAACGCCTACACCTGAGGCCGATGGTGTAGTTGAAGGAGCAGCACTCAAAATGGCCGCTGTGCTCGTGGCGGGAACGGCCGCCATTTTGCCATCGCCTGAGGGGAACTGCAGCACGTGAGAAAGTGAGGCAGGGGTCCCCGTCGATGGATCAGGGGTCTTAATTTTAGCCTTAATATAAGGAACCTCAGCTGAGCCGGTACTATGAGGCCTGGAATGTTTCTGTGACATACCAAAAGCCAAATCAGCCTTCACAGGAAGGACCTCGGCACTGCCGGTAAAAGAAGAGCTTTCACTCTTCGCCCCCTCAACAGTTATGGCGTCGCCACAAGAGCGGGAATGGTGAGAAACAACTTTCACCGATAAGGCCCTGCCAGACCTCTCAGAAATGTTGGTCACTTTAGCCTCTGTACAAGGGACCTCGGACCCAGGTCTGGTAACAGCCTTACTAGCGCGGGCCTCGAACATCTGTTCGGTAACACCAAGCCCAGCCAAGGCCTCGGGGCGCACCCCGGTACTTTTGAGGGAAGCCGATAACTAGGCCTCAGAGCTAGCTCCGGTAACCCACGACTCAGTAGAACTGGGTCTACAAGCAGCCCCCACAAGAGGGGCCTCGGAGCGTGCTCCGGTATCCACACGCCCCTTACGGAGACCCTCGGAGAAAACTCTGGTACGATTATTAGGCCCAACAGGCACCTTGGGGCAATCCCCGGTGACAGAGCGGTCAACGCTCCTCCCGGCTCGGGAAGAGCCTGGAAAGGTATCTCCTGGCCCGGGTGCTCTGAAAAGTGAGGAACTTACCGGGCGTTTCTTTTTTTCATCGATAAACGCTTGAAAATGCGAAGGAGGAGTGCGTCGAAACACCTCCTCCCACCGCTCCAAACAACGCTGAAGCGCCTGGGTCGAAAGGGAGTCGCAATAAAAACAGGAGTCCCAACAGTGATCCGGAACCAAGCACTCTAGACAAAGAGGATGGGGATCTGCCCTCGCGAAGCGACAGTGACACCATGAACAATCTGGAAAGTCTAGTTTGAACGACAGACTAGTAAACAATCGCTAGCGAGAGCCAGAGAGGAGGAAAACAGGAAGAAAACTTCAGTGGATGCAAGCACGTCCAGTCCCGAACGAGCGGAGAAAAGGACTGATGGGCGATGGAAAGAGAGGAAGGACTAAAATTTGATTTTTTTTGTTGTTGATGCTTTTACAAAGCGCTCCGGTCCCGTCCCACAGGACAGAGGAATGTCCCATAAGTATGGAGGAAAGGGGCCGGGACGTAGAGTAAAGAAGGAATATAATTTAGCAGCTTTATTAGAAGGGTTATTGATTAGAAAAATTAAAGTGGGGAAGGGGATTTCTGATTAATTGTATGCAAGGATTTAGAAAGAGCATTAAAGAGGTATGAAAAGAGCGATCTGATGTAGGAATACATAGAGCAAATATTGGTGAAGGGGATAATATTGCCATTTTGAATCAATTGTTTTACGAATTTTATGCCCGCAAAGTACATCTATGAATTATATCTATGTTTGATTTAGTAGAATTAAGTTTGTTGAACCATAAAAAGATATCTTCGAGTTCAGTTCTATGAAAGGCTGTAATAGGGCAACTATTACAAATACTTTTTTAAAAGATGTAGTGTTGGATATGATGAAGAGGCGCAAAGATACTAGATTCCATTGAACACCAGCGGGTTTCATTTAAATAATATTAATTTGCAGTGATTCATAATATAAAAAGTATTGAGTTGTTTCAGGGCAAAAGCTTTATGATAAAGGGGGAAGTTCGGAAATTTGACCCCACCGATTGTTTTGGGCAGTTTCAGTTTATTGGAAGCGATTCTGGGAACTTTATTGTTCCAAAGAAATTTTAATAGTATTGAGTCCAGTTTTTTAAAGAAAGAAGAGTGAATTTTGATAGGGATCATTGATAAATAGTATGAAACAATGGGGTTGGAGGAGTCATCATTTTTATGGTATCTAGCCTGGCCCACCATGTGAGAGAGAGTGGGGACCACCCATCAATTAATTTTGTAACTTTGTTAATATAATTGGTATTAAGGTTAACTGAGGAGCTATCATTAGTTATTGCAAGACCTAGGTATTTAATTTGGGATGATTGCCATGTTAGTCCCGAAATCGGAGTGTTAGATTTATCACAGGAGCAAGTTAGGGACATAATCTCTGATTTATCACGATTTAATTTGTATCCTGAAACTAAAGAGTATTTGGTTATGTTTAATAAATGAGGAATGGAAGTGGCTGGGTTAGAAAAATAAATGAGTATATCATCTGTATGAGCAGATAATTTATTTTCTATATCATTTAGATAAATTCCTTTAATATAAGGATTTAATCGAATGTTTTGGAGTAATGGTTCTAACGCAAGATTAAATAATAATGGAGATAGTGGACAGCCTTGGCGGGTTCCTCTTTCAATATTAAAAGATGGAGATAAGAGATTAATTAGAATACGTGAAGATGGAGTGGAATATAAGATTTTAACTAAGTTAATAAAATAGTGAGGAATGCCATACCACAAAAGGAATTTAAATAGAAAGGACCAAGAAACACGATCAAAAGCTTTTTCTGCATCTAGTGTAATAAGAGCGGAGGGGATATAGAGGTTTGAGTATGTGCTAAAATGTTAAAAAGTAATCTAGAGTTGGAGGAAGAATACTGTGATAAAGCCCGACTGATTACAATGAATAAGGTTAGGAACAATAGATTCTGATCATTTAGCAAGTATTTTAGCATATATTTTGGAGTCCGAATTAATAAGAGGTATGGGACGATCATTTTAACCATAGATGGATCCTTGTCTGGTTTGGGAAAGAGAATAACGAGGGCTTCTCCAAATGTGCATGGGCTTTGTTCGATATTTATATAATGGGTAAATAATTCTAAGAGTTTGGGGGCTAAAGAATCTATAAATGTTTTATAAAAATCTAATGGAAAACCGTCAGGGCCTGGAGCTTTATTGGGTTCAAGTGCAATTATTGCTTGTTTTATATCTGACAATGAAATAGGGGATTCAAGGGATGAAAAATCAGTTGGGCGATTGGTATCATTTTTTTTTTAAATTATTGAAAAAGGAATTAATATTATCAGAGTTTATAGAATCATCTTTTTGAATATAGATTTGAGTAGAATTGAATAAAAGCATTACTTATATGATTCTGGTTAGTGAGTCTGCTGCCGTCAGAGGAAGTTATATGTGTGATCGTCGATTTCTCTTTCTTTAGGTAAGAGGCAAGCATTTTGCCTGCTTTATTCAAATTATTATAGAATTTAGTTTTTGATCTAAGGACTGAATTAGCTGCTTTATCAATACAAACTTGATTAAATTCCATACATTCTTTTGTAAGGGTTTTTAAAATGTTGGGATCTGGATTGGTGAAATAAGACTTCGCTAAATCTTTTATTCGGGTCAGAGATGCCTTATGTAATTTGTCATTCAGTCTTTTCTTGTTGGCTACATATTGAATAATAAAACCTCTGAGTGAAGCTTTGAAAGCGTCCCTATTATTATGGACAGATGTATGTTGTCAGAGGTTATTTATGAAAAATTATTTAATAAAAATGTTGGTTTTATCTATGAAAGTTTTATCTTTTAATAGAAAAGTATAAAATTTCCATCTGGGAGATTGGTTTTTGAGAGGAGACCATTCAATTATTGTAGAAACTAAAGCGTGGTCAGAAATGGTAATAGGGTCTATTACTGAATTCAAAATAGAGGAGGCTAAAGATGTATTAACAAAAATGTTATACATTCTTGAAAAAGAATGATGTGGAGGGAAGAAGAAGAAAAGAATTGAGGGTGACAAAATCACCAAGAATCTAATAATTTAGATTTTTAAATAAATTTAGAAAACTAATACAAGATTTGGAGTTGATAAAGTGAGATTTAGGTTTACGATCTTAAGTAAAGTCCACAATTTGATTCATATCTCCACAAAAAATAATAGAATTATAAGATTTTGTCGTAAGCTTAGACTATAAAGAAGTCCAAAAGAGCAGATTAGGTGCATTCGGGCCATAAACATTAACAATTGTGGCTGAAACATTATTAATGATACCATGAACAATTATCCATCTTACTTCTGGATCTTTATCTTCATCAAAGAAAAATTAAGGCGCTTATTAATTAGAATAGATACTCCTGCTTTTTTTGCTACAGCGTTAGCATATAAGGTGTGACTAGACCATGCAGCTTTAATTTTAACATTCTCTATATGAGAATTTAAGTGAGTTTCTTGCAAGCACACGATATCCGATTTTTGTTTAGACCGTAACAATAACATTTTTGTACGCTTAATTGGAGGATTTAGACCCTTAACATTCCAGGAACACATTTTTAAAGACATGAGGAAAATGGAAAATAAATAGTGATGTACAACAAATATTAAACTTACGAAACAAGTAAAGATTAAATATGATCTGAGATAGATCTTTGAGAAATGGAGTAACATCAATTTATAAAAGTATTTGTAAAAATATACGTCACAGAAACATAAAAGGGATGTACATGAGGAGGGGAAGACAACAATAAAAGAGTAATTGAAGACAGATGACAGTGTAATGTTGATATATTTAAAGAGTAAAAGATGGGGTGAAACAAGATAATAGTTGTCAGAAGAAAAAGAGGAAAGAGAGAACAAGTAATTAATGGGAGATGTCGGGTGCGAAGATGGAAAGAGGATGAACAGCGAGATGGAGAGTAGAGAGGAAAATCAATTTTAAAGAGAAAGAAGAGAAGAGTCAAAAATTAAAAAAATTTCAAGGAAGTAAAAATATATACCGAGTAAGAGTGAGAATTAAGAGTAAATGACTTAATATTAACGTGAGAACCAATTAAGACATGTGTTGTTCAAATAAAAAGTTTCAGGTAATAAGTGAAAGATCCACGTTTTTGATAGGAGATCTGGATTTATCTCTATGTTGGTTAGAGGAGGAAGGAGTTACTGTGGGGATAGAAGATGTAGACCTGCTTCGTTTTGGGGTGATTTTAACATGTTGGAATTTTGTAATTTTTTAAGATATTAGTTGAGAATTAGCTTTCGAGGAATTGTCTATTGTTGGAACCATAGGAGTAGTGTCCATTGAAGTATTTTGTAATTCTTGTAAAAGATCAAATAAGTCTTCCAGATTACAGAATTCTTTTGTGGGACCATCAGGGATTGTGATCATCGTCCTGGCTGGTTCAAGCAACCCGTGTCCAATATTAAGAGATTTAAGTGTAGGTCTCAGGTTAAGAAATCCCTTTCTTTTTGCTTGAGTTGCGCTTGAGAAATCAGAGGAAATTAAGATTGTATTGTTTTGATAGAAGATCAGGGTTTCTTTTGACAGCTTTAAGTATTTGCCTTGTTTGCTGGTACAATAGAAAGCAAGCAATCATTGGTCTAGGAGAAGGATCATTCCTCTTGAATCTAGATCTTATTCGGTGGGCTCTCTAAATCTCAAGAGGAGAGGAGAATGTAATAACAAGAATGGATGGAATCCAATTGATCAAGAAGTTAATAGGATTGTCTCCTTCCATTTTTTCTGGGATACCGTAAAAGCAGAGGTTATCCCTTTGATTTCTGTCTTCCAAATTTATAATTTCATTCTCTAGAGACAATATTTTGGTTTGCATACCCTCCAAACCCTCAATTCCGTCTTCAGCCGAACTGATTCTTTCTTCCGCCTCTTCAAGTATTCCTGTAAACATTTTTATATCATTTTTAAAGTTCTTTATTTCGTCTTGTATGGATGAAGATCGTTCTTCTAGCGTAGAAATGGAAGTGCGAATACTGGCAAGTTCAAATAAAAAAAATTCCATGCAGGAGTTGATGGCTGGTGGTTCAGAAGCCATCTTTTCCATTAAAATGTAAAGGCAATATAAGAGTACAAGCAGGATTTGTGCTAATGTGTTCAAAAGATGTAGGATCATATTTCCTAAAAGAATCAACAGTTAATACTTGAATTTAAAAAAAAAGTTGGATTAGGAATTTGAAAATGCAAGTAAGGCTTCTGTATGCTGAGTAAGAAAACCTTTTTTGAAGAAATGCATCAAAAATTCCTCCAGGCAACGCTAAAATTATGGCAAATGTATGAATTTGCTGCCATTGGAAATAGTAGTAAACAAACAAAGCAGGAAGCGTTCGTTTTTGATGCTGTGTGTGTGTAGATTTAAGGGCTGAGAGGAATGTATTCTGAATCCGCCCCGCTGACGTGAAAGTTGGGGAACCACCTACTACACCACAGTGCTTTGGCCTGCAGCGACGAGCGAGCACGGACTTCAGTAATCCCTCGTGTATCTGTACAAAGTTACACTGTATAGCGTTAACAGTCCAGCAAGTAAGTTAAATGCTATGTATACTCCGAATATAAATGATTTATTTTGATAGAAGAGTTTCACAGTTTGATGCAGCGCTGCGTCATGTACGCTTACCGTGAGGGGATGAACGTGTTTCCTTAAATCACGATGAAATTAGTATTAGTACGAAAGGTTCCAACCATGTGCACTTTCGTATTTGTATTATTTGTATTGCGCACCCTGCCCAAGGGCATCAAGGCGCATGTTTAGAAAGGGAGTTACAGAAACATTTTGCATAGATAGTTACAAGTTACACATTGAAGACATATTTACATAGATTAAGAACACGGATCAGAAGATATTACACGGACTGGCAAAAAGGTCAAATATACAGTATATACAGTGAGTAGCCGGTTAGCGGTGACCGCAACATGATTTACAAGGCGGAGGCCAGAGCGTCCTGTTCGTGAAGCCACCGTTTAGTTCTGTTCTTGAAGGATTGGATGGCTGGCACATTTCTGAGATCATTAGGTAGGGAGTGCCACAGTTTAGCAGCCAGGACTGGGAAGCATGAACCCCTAGCTGTCTGAAGCTTAAAACTAGGGATGGTTAGTGTGTGCGCTTGTGCCGATCTTAGAGGTCTGGAAGCTGTGTGAAGCGAGTGGATAAGCAGGTGCAGCATTATTTTGTGCCTTGTAGGTAAGAACAAGTGTTTTGAGTGAGATGCGCAGTGTAATGGGTAGCCAGTGTAGATTGTGCCTGGTAGAGGAAATGTGTGAACGCCTGGGAATGTTAAGAGCAGCTCTAATGGCATTGTTTTGGGAGACCTGAAGTTTATCAAGGTTTCTTTGACTAGTCCCCAAGTACAGTGCGTTACAATAATCAAGTTTGGACACAATGAGGGTTCTGGCTAGGATCAGGCAGTTGTCCGTTGTCAGGAAGGGGCGACACGCTGCAATAAGTTTACATGTGTACGATGATGCTGAGACTACTGAGTTGGTTTGTCTATTGAGAGAGAGAGTGGAGTCAAGGTACATTCCAAGTGTTTTCGTGATGTTGGTGACTTTAATAACATTTCCATCGATACCGAAGGAGATGTATTTGGGGTCAAGTTTCATGAGTTTAGGCGGAGAACCTAGGATGAGTAACTCAGTTTTTTCATCATTAAGGCAGAGCCCGTGGTGTGCCATCCAGGCCTGGATGACAGACTGAGTTGAGTGCGTTGGCATCGGTTACATAGTCACCAGTGATAGAGATGAGTATCTGGGTGTCGTCCAAATAGTTTGTGTATGAGACACCCAGATAGTCAAGAACATCCAAAAGTGGTTTAGTGAACACGTTGTACAACGTGGGCGATACACAAGAGCCTTGTGGGACTCTGCAAGGGACATGTGCTGGGTCAGCCGCGGCTATCTATTTGCAAGGAAGGAGCTGATCCAGGAAGTAGCTGCGTCAGAGAAGTGAGCAGCTATCTTAAGGTGATGGCATAGGATTTGGTGATCGACCAAATCGAATGCCGCAG
The DNA here is from genome assembly GCF_040938575.1 of Ambystoma mexicanum. Classification (NCBI taxonomy): domain Eukaryota; kingdom Metazoa; phylum Chordata; class Amphibia; order Caudata; family Ambystomatidae; genus Ambystoma; species Ambystoma mexicanum. The sequence goes on from NC_090936.1 coordinate 651,693,567, forward strand.
AGAGGTCGAGGAGGAGCAGGAGCGCTTGTTTGCCCTTGTCTTTCAGGTCCTATATTTCGTTTTTCAAGTCAATCAAGGCTGTCTCCGTACAGTGTCTTGGACGGAAGCCAGATTGTCTAAGCCCTAATAGATTGTTGGTATCCAGGTAGTTCTGGATTTGGAGATAGGTTGCACGATCCAGAATTGTGAGTAGGTAAGGCACTGTGGTGATGGGCCTGTAGTTAGTGGGATTGCTAGGGTCGAGGTTAGGTTTTTTAATTAGGGGGATGATCCAGGCATCCTTAAGGGTGTCAGGTACTGTGCCAGATTTGAATGATGCATTGATGAAGGAAGTAATGAATGGTGCTTTGTCATAAGCTGTTTCCTTTACGATAGGCACAGGGCATGAGTCACCTTGGCAGTTAGAGGGCTTAAGCTTCATGATTATGTTTTCAACTTCCTTGATGGTGAGTGGTGAGAAACTGAAAGGTTTGAATAAATGCTTCGGAGCAGGTATATTGTAAGATTGGTAGTTGGCCGATGGATCTGAGAGGTGGCTTTTTTTTGCTATTAATTTTGGACTGGAGCAAGACAATTTTGTTTAGTAATGCTTTTCGAATGTTGGAACACCATTCAGCGTCCGGGGTGCATGTATCCAAAGGAGCGACAGGGGACTCTAGTTCCTTAAGAATCTTGAAGAGTTCCTTGGTGTTGGATTGGGCTTGTGTGATCCTGGTGTTGTACACTTTGGCCACTAGGATAGCATCCTTGTAGGTAAGGGAGGCGGTTGTGTAAGGTTATTTCTGTTGACTGGAGTGGGCGAGCTTTTCCAGTGTGACTCGGCTTTTCTTTTTGCTATACACAGATCACATAGGTGGGGTGTGAACCATGAATTAAGATGGTTGCAGGTTTTTTTTTTGTTTGCGCAGTTTGAGAGGGGCAATAGTGTTGAGAGCTTTTAACATGACACGGTTGTAGGCGTCAACTAGGGCAGTGGAGTCCGAGCAGGTGGAGGAGGCTGAGTTCAGTAACAGGAGGATAAGGGGGAGTAGTTTCTCAACTGTAATATACTTCTTGTTTCGCATATAGGTTGGCAAGGCCATGTTGGGTTTGTCAGTGGGTGGGCTAGAATTAATGGAAAATGTGATTTTATGGTGATCAGACCACGCACAAGGAGTCACAGAAATTACCTTTAGTGCACAGTTCATGTCTGAGACCCAGTCAAGGGTGTGACCCTTGATATGGGTGGGTTCATTGACATGTTGGGTGAGGTAGATGTCAGAAAAAACATTGGCTACGTCATTGGCTTTGGCATCATTCGTGTCCTTGTATCCCAGGTTGAGGTCGCCAAGTAAAATGATTTGAGATTTGGGCTTAGTACTAGAGGCTAAGATAGATGAGATGTCCTCGGCAAATGTGGAGGTGGCGCCGGGTGGCCTGTATAGGAGTTGCACTGAAGCTGTGTGATTGGGAGAAATAGGTAGTTTAATAGAGAGTAGTTCAGCTGATGGCAGCTGCAGGGTGTTGGCAACTCGGAGATTGAGCGACCTCTTAATTATAAATGCTAGACCCCCCCCCTTAGTTTGCTTAGTGTCCCTATCGCATCTAATGATAGAGTAGTTATCAGGGATGGCTAGGGTCAGTGCAAGACCCGAGGCGGCATGCAGCCAGGTTTCCGTGATAGCAATGAAGTCAAGGTTTTCAGTCACGATGAAATCTGCAATGTCTAAGGCGTGAGCAGGGATAGATTGTGTATTAATAAGTGCCCCTTTGAGTTTAGTCACTGTGTTGGAAACATTGGCAATGGGGGTTGCGATAATTATTGGTGCCACAGGGGCAGTGGTGTGATTTGCTTTTTCCAAGCTAGGGATGTTCAAGTGATAGGACCAGTGATGACATCTGGATGCTAATCTTTGGTTTCTAACTGAGGTGTCACAAGGTTGACTCGGGAGGTTGGGCGAAGTTGATCTAGTCGTGGTAGGCAGTGTAGGTTTATGCGTAGCAACAATCCGTATGCATGTGTCGGACAAAGTGTGGTGACAAGGCATTGAGGTGATGCTATAGTACAATCGAGAGCCAAGCCTGGCATTCCTGATGCTAATTGGGCATGGTTGGTTGGGGGTAGGTTTGGTGGTGAAATGTTGTAACCAGAGGGCTGGTGCATTTAGGTATGGATTGAGCGAGGTTATGTTGTGAGAGGGAGGTGCGCCTGGTGGGTTTGTATCCATTGTGGGAAACATAGTTGTGTGCATTGTGGGGGAGATTCGTGTGTGGTATAGGGCAGTCGTGTGGCTGAGCTGTGGGCCAAGTATGGCAAGAATGATGAGCAATGCGCAGGGGGTGAGATATGTGTTAAGTAAATGTACAAGCTTTACACAATACATTTTCGTAGGAGAGGTCGGCTAAGAATTTCACTAGACTAGCCGGGAAGGGTGTGAGCGATGATGCCTGGCAGCCTAATACGGCATATAGAGTATGTCAATGCCTATCAAATGACTAAATCTAGTCCGACATAAAGTGACCTGAGCAGGTAGAGTGGTGCAGATACCTAGCAATGGCATGCTGACCTATTGTATACTAGCAGCTAAATTCGTTGACAATGCAGACAGGCTGAGAGGTAAAGGCATTCATTGATACTAAGCCTAGGTAGTGCAAACATCTATATTCGAAATTTGTGCAATCTTTCAAAAATGCCCATCACTAGAATATTCTCAGAGCTGGCTAAAATCGTTTCCAATGCAGACAAATTAAGGGGTATGGCCATTCATTGGTACTAAACCTAGGTGATGCAGGCATCTAGAATCGAAATTGGTACAATCTGGCAAAGATGGCTATCACTAGAACTGTTTACAAGGCATGTTATTATCACAGGAACAATCGTCATCAATAATAATGCCTAACGGTTCTTAATCCACGGTGCACCAAGTTGTCAAAGATAATAGTCATGGATTGATGCAACGCTATGTAAATGAGTATCACGGGGGACTCAGACAGCACACAGTGCCGGCCTGCGATTACGGTTGCTAATGATGTGCAGTTGTACGTATAGAAAGGGTCTTAGCGCAGCCATATGTAGCTACAGATTGGTGAAGTGGGGGGAAAGTTTAGTCTTGTACACCTCTACAGGGTTGATCAGTAGCTGATGGGGCATATAGTTTACTCACATGTCCGCCTCCATCCGCGGACAGCCCGCAGACAGCCGATGGGCCTTGGGAGCCGGGCCTTTGGTGGGCGGGCCACTAGCTTTCGCCTTCCGGTTCTTCCGGCGGCAAGAAATGCAAACAGAAGGCCAATCACAGCGTTGATTATGTGCTACTCTAGTTGCTAGGCAGCATGAACCACGGAGGTGGCGGCCATCTTAGTAGCTTGTAGCAGCAGCCCAAATAATTAAGAAGTTTCACGATAACACACGTGTACTTGCCGACTGATGCAGAATGCCTCAGATAAATTGGGATAACGCACCAATATTACGGCAGTGATCATTTTCATCAAGCATTCCTTACCCTTTTACGAGCGCGAGTGGGCAGATGCAGCTGGTTGGGGTGATCAGGCAAGGGGTGTGGGAGGGGCTCCTGCCCGCCTTCCCAGACGACGAAGTGTAGATAATGGGATCAGCCCGCAGCCAGCCGATGGGCCTTGGGAGCCGGGCCTTTGGTGAGGTTGCCGCGACATACGTATATTCCTTGAAAAAATGAGGTTTAAGCAAATATTTTAAATACATCACCCTCTCATGCTCCGGAGCTCCGAGCTCATGCAGCCATCTTCAATGCTGCGTATCCACCTCCACCCCCCTTATGTTGAATTTATTAACCAGATAGTCTTAAAGGGATACTTCTTCAATGCAAAATTTGCTGATGCACAGATTTAAACCTTTGTTTTCCTTTTTCTCCAACAGCATACCATAGATTTACTTTTAGTACAATTTATACTTTGACCTTTTAGGTCACTTAATTCTGCAAATAGTGTGGTTTGCTTCTTCCGAAATGTTCATCACTATGTCATTTATAAAAAGATTAAATAGGACACAGGCTAGAATGCACCCCCATCTTGAAAAGATACTGCTTTTTCTCCACCTAAATCATAGTGTACAGTGGCCATATTTCCCATATGGTTTGGGTCTAGAGTACAGCCAATACTGTATTCCAGTAAAGCCCTACCACACTTACTATCCTACATAACATAGCACACCCTGCTTAGTCCGCTAGCAATTTGTTTCCAATCGTGTATCTCAAATGAAAGTGTTTCAGACTTTTACTGTTGAATCTCAGGTTTGGGGGATTCCTCCCACTGCTCAGGTGTCCAAGCTTTGGGTTTTTTCTGCATGTACTGCCGATTCTCAACCTAGACACTCCACCATGTACTGTTGATTCTCAAATGTAGGCATTTCGCCCCCTGCTCAGTTGTCTCAAATCTGGGTTGTTCACCATTGGCTGCAGTCTCATATTTGGGTGCGCATCCATTTACTGCTTCGTCTAAGACTTGGGGGTTTCTCCCCCTGCCTTAGTGTCTCTGTGGGTGGTTCTCCATTTGCTGCTGTGCCTCAGAATTGGGCGTTCCTTCCCACTGCTCAAGTTCTCAAATCTAGGGAGTTCTCAGCTTGCGAAACCAGGCTATCACTCTGGATATAGGAAAGTTATATCGAAGATGAACTCCATCCGAGTTTAAAGGTATGCATAAATCACACTACATATGTGGACAAATGCTGCAGGCATGGCTCCCATCCATGCACTCTAGAATGCAGCTACGGCTACCACAAATCCAGTCTAGCTGCACGCATAGTTGGTTGCACTGAAAGCTCAGACGTGCCCCCACATCTCTGCCATTAGTATGCAGCGACAACCTACGACAAATCTTGGTCTAGCTGGGCACACATTGAGTCTCCTGCACTAGCAATCTACCTCAACCACCGACAGCACCCAACCTCTGGGTTGCTTACTGCTTACTGAAGCCTAGCCAGCCCTCCTAAATCCTAATCCTGGCAGAATGCACACACATCTAAAACTTTAACTCTTAGAACTTCCTATACCTGAACTTGGGTCCCTAAGGGCATTCCAACCACAAAGCGCATTGAGGCGATAGAAATGGGGAAATGGCGCTATATAAATGACTACAATACAATATACAAGCCAATAATCACTTTCACTACGTTGGAAGGTACCTTTAAGCTCTCCAAAGTGGACCGAAGTGCACTTCTAAGCACAGAGTCAAATCTGAGTCAAATCTTAGTCAAATGGTTACGAAACAGAAGAACAAGTTACTTACCAACTGTAACGTTCTTTCGATTGGATGTTCCTCCCACATATTCCTCATCTTAGATATATACCCTTACCTCTAGTTTCGCCTCGGAAAATGTTTCCTCTCTCCAGCAGAAGGCGTGCCACTCGAGGCGGCGACGTCAATGTCCCTCGGCGGCCTTCGTTGAGCACCAACGTCATCCATTGTATAAAGGCCTCGAGCGCGCCCTTTGGCTTCAGTTCTGTTTTTACCATATATCAGAGTCCATGACCATTGTTAAAAGCGTGCCTATTTTGACCCCAGCCTCAAAAGAAATCAGAGTGTAAATCACGTAAACTGTACTGTGGGGTAGGTTGGGAGGGTCGATGAGAAATACATGGGAGGAACATCCAATCGAAAGAACGTTACAGTTGGTAAGTAACTTGTTCTTCGAATAGATTGTGTCCTCCCACGTATTCCTCATCTTAGATAGACTCCCAAAGCAGTTTTCTATTGGAGGCGGGAGTACAGATATCTTTTTAGTCATGTACTGAATGTAGCACAGATTTGGCAAACAGACCTCCTTGATAGGTAGTTGAGTCCAAAGCATAATGTTTTATGAAAGTATGGATGGATGATCATGTGGCTGCTGCACAAATATCTTGTACAGGGACACCCCTTTTAAGTGCTGTTGAAGTTGCCATGCCCCTAGTTGAATGAGCTCTTAAACCCTCAGGGGGATCTTTCCCAGCTAGCCTAGAACACTCTGTTATGGCTAGGATTATCCATCTTGATAATGTTTGTTTAGTTACAGGTAGTCCTAACTTACGACCAGTGTATCCCACAAACAGTTGGTCACACTGACGTATTTTTGACAATCCTGAGATATAAAAGCTAAGAGCCCTTCTAGGATCTAGCCTATGTAGTCTTTCATCTTCCTTACTTGTGTGAGGAGGAGGGTAGAACGTAGGTAGAATTATTTTCTGTGACAGGTGAAAGTCTGAAACTCTTTTTGGCAGAAAAGAGGGCTTGACTCGAAGGACAACTTTATCTTTATGAAAGATGGTGTGAAGAGGACCACTCGAAAGTGCCTGCAACTCACTCTGCGGGCTGATGTCAATGCAATTAGAAGTAAAGTTTTTAGAGTAAGAAGCCATAACGGGCAACAATGTAAAGGCTCAAAGGGTGCACATGTCAGAAATGTCAGTACCAAATTTAAATCCCATACAGGAACTTGAAAAGGTATTAGTGGAAAAACATTGTTTAAACCTTTTAGAAATTGTATTATTAAAAAGGTATCTTAAAATAAGATTTTTCTTCTGATGAGCGCTTGAAGATAGATAGCGCTGCTACGTATCCTTTTATCGTCCTAACCTGCAGCCCCAGATTAGCTTAATGTAACAGAAAAGATAATACCATTGGAATATCACATTCAAAGAGATCCACATTCTTATCCCTGCACCAGTTACCGAACTTGTTCCAACGACACCGGTACAAAGATTTTGTTGCTGGCCTTCTGGCCGAAAGCAAGATCTCCATAACATCATCCCGAAGGTCCCAATCCTTGTATCTCAACCTCTCAGAAGCCATGCGTGAAGGTTGAGTATGTTGACATCTGGAAGGAGAACGTGACCTCCCTCTTGCGAGAGAAGATCCTCTCTTTTTTGAAAGACATATTGGAGGGCAGATGGACATGTCTAGAAGGTCCGGGTACCACGTTCTCCTGGCCCAATCCGGGGCAATTAGGATCATGGTTTTCCCGAAGTTCCTTAACATCCTGATTACTTGAGGGATCACAGGGACTGGAGGAAACGCGTATAGCAGTGGAAACTCCCAGTCCACTATGAATGCGTCTCCTAGAGCAATTCCCTTGATCAAAACAGTTTGCATTTCCTGTGACAATGGTCGCGAACAGATCCACTTGAGGGGTTCCCCAAAGGGTGAAGATCTCCAGAAGGACTTCCTGAGCTAACTCCCACTCGTGGGAGACTGAGCTCTGCCTGCTCAGAGCGTCCGCTGCTATGTTTTGCTCTCCTGCTAGGTGAATGGCAGATAGAGAGATCCCTTCTTGTATTGCCCAGAACCAGAGCTGCATTGCCTCTCTGCACAGTCGTAGTGACCCTACACCTCCTCTCTTGTTGAGGTAGTATATGGCCACTGTGTTGTCCGTCATTATCAGGACATTCTTTCCCCGTACAGCTGGCAGGAGGGCCTTCAGTGCTAGTCTGATTGCCCCCAGCTCCAATAGGTTGATATGTAGTTTGGACTCCGATCGAGACCGCTGATCGTCAACTCGGTGTGAGCTCCCCATCCCGTAAGGGAGGCGTCCGTCACTACTGTTATCTCCGGCCATGGTTGCCAAAAAAATTCCCCTCCGAGGATGTGCTGTCTGCAAGTCCACCATTGTAGATCCTGTGCCACCCTGGTTGGAACTTGTAAAATATCTGACATTTCCCCTGATAACTGGGACCATTGAGTCCTGAGAGCCCATTGAAGAGATCTCATTCTCAATCTGGCCTCTGGCACCAGAAAAATGCAGGATGCCATGAGACCGAGCAACCTGAGAAAGTCAAAGGCCGGTAGATACTGGGCATTCTGGAATTTTGTTACCATCTGCAGAATGTGGTGAGCTCTCTCTTCGGGGGGCGAAGCTTTGACCGAACAAGTATCCAAGACTGCTCCAATGAACTGGAATTTCTGTGACGGTATCATGTTTGACTTTTTTAAATTCAGAGAAAACCCTAGTTTGTGAATGAAGTGGCAGTCTTGGAAAGATGGTCCCGGGCTTGTTCTGGGGAACGTGATCATCCAGTCGTCCAAATAGGGGTAGACATGAATCCCCCCTCTTCTGAGACTCGCTGCCACTACCGTCATCAACTCTAGGGGCGGAGGTCAACCCGAATGGCAGAACTCGAAACTGATAGTGAGAATTGCCAATCGCGAACCTCAGGTACTTTCTGTGCTTGAGATGGATTGGCACATGTAAGTAAGCATCCTGAAGGTCCAATGATACCAACCAATCTTGAATTTGGAGAGCCTGAAGGATCTGAGAAAGAGTGACCATCTTGAACTTGTCCTTCCTGAGGAACTTGTTCAAGTTTCTCAAGTCCAAGATGGGTCTCAGTCCTCCGTCCTTCTTTGGAAGGAGGAAATATGGGGAATACCAACCCTTGTTGCTTCCCGCTACAGGTACATGTTCTATTGCACCTTTCTGTAGCAGGGTAAAAACTTCCTGCAACAGGAGCGGGTCTGGATTTTTGGTAGAGTTGTATTCCGGTGGGTGATTGAGGTTTCTTTAGAAAGGGCAGGCAGTAACCTTGGCATACGGTTTCCAGCGCCCAAGCATCTGAAGTAATGCCCCACCATTCTTTCAGATGCTGTGAGATCCTGCCTCCCACTGGGGTCTTGTGAGTCAAAACCTCAGAGTGTTTTTGCGGCAGCTCTAGCAGAGGCTGAAGGGACAGATGCAGCTGCTGGGGCAGATGTAGGACCTCTTCCTCGCCCCTGAGGAAATTTCCTTTGCCCTCTTTGACTGGCCTGTCCCCTTCCTCTCCCAAATAAGGCGTAAAACGAAAGGGACGACACCTCCAGGAAGATGAGCCTGCGTAGGGGTGTTGCTGAGGTAGTCTTATAGCGGCACTGAGTGACTTTGCTGCTGCCTTGGAGGTCTGCAGCTTCTCCAAACTTTCATCCGCCTTGCTGCCAAACAACCTCGAGCCGTCAAATAGCATATTAAGAAGTCTAGATTGAACATCTGGTGTGAAACCTGACTTCCTTAGCCACGCTAATCTGCGTAGCACTGCGCTAGATGCCATGGACCTGATGATACCGTCAGCAGTGTCCAAACCTGCTTGAAGACATTCTCCCGAAGCCTCCTTGCCATCCTTAATTATGGACATGAAACCAATACGTTCCTCTCCTTCTGGGATGTGTTGAGCTGCCGCTGACAGGCCGTCCCACAGAGTATAAGTGAATCTCGCCAGAGTGCAAGATACATTCGTGGATTTTAGAGCCATGCTCCCGGATGTAAAAATCTTTTTTGACCATGCATCAATCTTTTTGGGTTACCAGACATTTGGTCGAAAAAAATTGGTCGACCAGACAAATGGTCGAACCAATTTGGTCGAAAACCAAATGGTCGAATTTTTTTTATTTTTTTATTTTCACCCCTTTTTTTTATTTTTTTGGGGGGTCCCCCCCCAACCCCCTTTTTTTCTCTAACAACCCCTTTTTTTAAAAAACGAAAACCCGAAAAATAAATATATAAATAAAAAAATAAAAATCGATCATTTGGTTTTCGACCAAATTGCGTCGACCAAATGTCATTCGACCAGTTTTCAGTCGACCAAATGACTGGACACCATCTTTTTGTCATCCCTATCAGGGGGAATTGTAGGGTATGCAGCATTTTTTGTAGATTTGGCTGCCTGAATTACCAGACTCTCAGGAGATGGATGCTTACTCAAATACTCTGGATCAGAGTTACAAGGTCTGTATTTTGCCACATTTTATATTCACTGCTGGAATGGATTCAGGTTTTTCCCAAGCAGCATTTACTCTCCTTTGCAGGGCAATATGAAAGGGAAGTATGGGATCTGGTTGAGGACCTCCTGACAAAATATCTGTCATATCATTCTGGTATACAGGTGCGTTCCTACTCCATCCCATAAACTCTTACTTTGTTCATAAGTTTTCTATAGCCCAAATCAGCATGTTGTGCTGGATCTGGTTTTTCAAATTCGTATTCAGGGGACGTATATAGTCCACTTGCAGACTGTAAACATTCATATAGGTCTTGCATTTTTGACTGAGGATCAATTAATTCCTCAGGGACCTCCCTTGCACCATATTTTACCCCTGCTGATGAAACTTCAGGTTCATCTTCTTCATCCTCCTCATTTCCTGAATACATTTCTCCATATATAGATGACATAGGTTGGAAAAAATCATGTCTGCTTTCTGGGTGAAATACTTTCTCAGGAATAGGTTTCACCCCTGTAATTGGTGTCGACGTCGACAGAAGCGTCAATGGCGTCAAAGTCGTGGCCGTTACCTTCGATGTTATCGAGGCATTCTTCGATGTTTTCGAAGGCGCTACGAATGCTGTCGAAGGAATCTTCGAGGCAAATCGACATCGAAGGAGTCTTCGAGGTCGTCGATAAAGTACTCAACGTAACTTTTTTCGGCTGGGTCGTCGACCCCTTATACTCGACAGCCTTCGACGGAGGCTTCAAAGATGTTTTCGTCGAGGTTCCTAATGACATATCAACGTATAGAGTCTTTTTCTTAGGGTCTGCCTCCTGTTTATGCACTGGAAGGCTTTTCTTTTTAGGTGTTTGGGAAAAGTCCCTAGAAGACACCCTCGACAATTTCTTGTCGGATTTCCTAGTTTTAGACCTTCCCCTGTCACATTTTTTGTGCGCATGATTTTAAACAGACATTTTTGAGGGGGTCTGGGCCGCATTCTCAAAATTGTTGATCATAGATGCTCTAAATGCTTCCCACTTTTTAGGGGAGTCATGTTTTGTTGGACAAGTAATAACTTCCTCCGATGTAGTCGAGGAAGAAGAAGAGGGAGATCGGTGTAGTCTTTTCTTCACTTTTTTGGACGAAGAAGAAGACTTCCTTGATCTACTCCTCGATCTGGATTTTTTATGGCGTTTTGCTGAAGATTCAGCTGAGTCTTTCTTCCCTCTCGAAGAAAACTTCGAGGATTCCTCCCCCACCGCCAGTTTACCTCGTCTTTCTTTCAAGGCCTTATGGGTCATTGACTGACAAGAACCGCAGTGGTCGATCCGATGTTCGGACCTGAGGCACCAGAGGCACTTACAATGAGGGTCGGTCAGCGACATTTTTCTTCCACACCTTAGGCATTTCTTAAAACCCGTTTTCGGAGTAGACTGGTTCGGAGAAGATGACATAATTCGCTGTGACTGAAGCGCCGTTTTATCTCGATCTGAAGCGAAGCTAAAGGAAAAACAGAACTGAAGTTAGCGCGTGCGCTCGAGGCCTTTATACAACGCAGGCCGCCGAGGGACATCGACGTCGCCGCCTCGAGTGGAGCGCCCTTTGCTGGAGAGAGGAAACATTTTCCAAGGCAAAACTAAAAGGTAAGGATATATATCTAAGGTGAGGAATACGTGGGAGGACACAATCCATTCGAAACAAATATTTCCTTATAGTCACAAATGCAATAATGATGAAAAACAGACTGAAAATCTGGTCCATTGTTCCCACCCACACCTCAAACCCAGCCTACGGGGTTGAAATGATGTTATTCATCTTTATCCACTCTTCCAGGTGAGTTATGATCACTTTACCAAAGTTTTTCCTGCTGTGTCCAATAGAGAAATTGGGTGATGATTTGCTGGATCATCCCACCCACCTTTCTTGTAGAGAGGTGATCTCTACATTTTTTCCGGGATGGGGGAATTTTCTCAGTCGCAGTGTATTTTTGCATACATGTGCATTTAGGTTGATAGTACAGCTGTGCTGTTTCTCCAATGTTTAGTATTTAGGTTGATGATACAACTGTGCAGTTCTTTTAGTGTTTGCTGTATGAACAAGTGTTTTGGACACTTCATTATTGGTTTGTATTTGTATTATTGTGAATTATATATGTTGTCATGTAACTGGTCATTAAAGGCATGGTCCAGTAACATTTTTTATTGTCCCTACGGGTCGGCCATGTTTTTTTAAGCCTAAGTGGCTCGATTTTAGAAAACGTTCCTATGGACCTTACCCGAGTTTTCGTCCCTTAAACACACGCGAAAACAGGCACCAGGGAGCCCCCATTTTGTGATAATCCTATCACTTGCCGCATCGCCCTGGCTGACCTGCTTCTGCGGCACTAAATCAAATCCCCCGCCCCTGAGCCTGTCATCAGCAGAGTCGTACCGCCCATTTCCCAACGCCAAAGCACGTCTTGTGTCAACAATCGCTGCGCCTCAGCTAATGACGTGTCGCCATGGAAATGGCAGGACGCCTCTTTCCTCAATAAGTATAAACAGACCGTTTCCCAACACACAGCAGCAGATTTTCGATTCCATTCCTCTCTCTTTGTTACTTTGAGTATTCTGTGACTCGTTTCTGTGCTCTGGTCAGCTACCTTCGCCGCTTGTAGCCCGTGTGAACACCTGTACCATCTCTGTAAATTATTTTACTTTGTTTACCACACAATGGCTACAATAATGCCCTACATGTACGAGCCCGAGTATACCGAGGAGGAACTACTGGAAAGGGAAGCACGCGAAAACGATGGGGATTCGGACGGCAGTTGGGAGGACAATTCAACAGATGAAGAGCCTGTGCCTAGTCGCATGGACGGCGTCTCCACCTGGTGCACAGGCAATCTGTGCGAGCTAATGCCAACCGAGGACGAGAACTGCTGCTGCCGAGAAAACTCGGGATGCCTGGCCTACATTTCGGAAGGCGAGCCACGACCGCAATGTATCACCGAGCTGCCAGACTTCAGGGCAGCCTGCCGCACAGGGGCCGTGTTGAGAATAATGATGGTGCTTATGCACAAACTTCGCGCAACTGTTCGTCCTCGTAATCCGAGTAACGAATAAGTATACTCTGCTCGTCATGCCACTCCTATTTCATGTTCTTCTACTATATCCAAAATTATATATTCATATCATAGTAACGCATGAAAGTCGTTCAATAGTGTGCATTGTCTAGATAGCATTTGTCCGTGCAGAATGCCATTAGTTACAAGAATTTTCATTGACAACAAAAGTTTATTAAACTTATCTTGGTCATTTAAAAACAGTTTGTTTCATTCCTTTTCACAGGTGGCACAGGCTGGTGGCCTATCGTTCCTTTACATGGTGGCTCCACGGGAGGCTTGGACACCGCGTTCGAAGAGTGATACCCGCCTGTGCCGTTCGTGCCATAAGAGAAACGTTCCCGAGTGACAGCGGTCAGTACAGGGGATTTTCTCTCGCTGTGCTGCAACCTGACCTGTATAATCTTAGTCTTGTATTTTTGTGTCATGAAAATAAGATACAAAATAAAACACTACATATATTTTAACAACGGTTGTTTCGATTTTTTAAATGAATCAAGTGTGTCTCCATTCAAGGATGGACGTCAGACATCTGTGCTCCGAATGGGTGAAGGTCGGGTCGCTGTGAAGCAGGGTGGTCCCTATCTATCTAAGCTAACACAACATATTCTCGATAATGCATGCACTAAATAACAATTGTTCAAGGTCTTAAAAGTCATACATATCTATACTAACAATTACCATTGGATTATACAGGCCTTAGGGTCTTGACCACTATAATACACCGGTTGAAGTGTGGGTCTGTGCTTACAAGAATCTCCGGTACGTGGCATTCGTTATTGATAAGCAACGATATACTATCAAAGGCAGTTCGCACCCGTGGATGAGCGCTGGCATGTGGGGCTGTCTGGGGCGCGAACGGCCAAGGTGCCACACTACATGTACACTTCAAAAGGTATCCCACGCCAAGGGGCCATCGGTCACATGGCCTCCTCAGACCCCGTGTCTCCAGGCAGGCCTCCCCTTGAAGCAGGCCGCCCCCCTGCAATCCACATAAGTGTGTCTCCATTCAGCAGTCTTCCTGTGCCTTATCTGCACACCCCAGGCCCCTCCATCCCACCCCATCTATGAAAGGCGGTTTGCACCCGGGGGATGAGCGCTGGCATGGGGGGCTGTCACGGGCGCAAACGGCCAAGGTGCCAAACAGCATCTACACTTCAAAAGGTATCCCACGCCCAGGGGCCATCGCTCACATGGCCTCCTCAGACCCCGTGTCTCCAGCCAGTCCTCCCCTTGAAGCAGGCCGCCCCCCTAAGACCACGACATACATACGTCATTCATTCACAAACACACCCCTGTTTCTAATACTTTATAAACCACTTGATGTCTCATGAGAACATCTTTGTGCTTTGCAAGTCAACTCCTGAACGTGCTACCTGGCAACCACTGAGATCTACGCTAATCTGCTCGTCGTCGTGCTATCCGTGAACTTCTGTGACCGCTTAGAGCAAACCCATCAGTGTGCTACCTGTGGCCACCCACCTATTCTCCTGCAACATACTTCTGCTTGCTGAATCCAACCGTTTGTTGGTCAAGGTAAGGCCATGTATCCTAGTCATATTTCGCAGATTTTTAAATTTCTATCTATTTGCGAGTAGAGTACACAATAGTGCTATGTTCATTGGTCTCATTGCTATTGACTTGAGTTTTCATTGCTATGCTATCAATAGATCTATTTATTTTCATCTTTGTCTATTGTCATCGAATTGCATCCTTCGGGGGTCCAGTCTATAATGTAAGCATGTTTCCTTCTCGTGCAAGACAGAACATCCAAGGGACGAGTCACATGTTCAGATTTTAGTCACATCATTTATACATTTCTGCAACTTATGCAAATACTAAGCCGCACATAATGAACTGGTATAGTTCCGGCGACCAAAACAAACCTTGCATTAATCATTCTATGATTCATTTACTTTTGTATCAAATCTTTATTCATGAAGATTGTATAATAATGTCGATATTTACTTTTCAGATTTATCAACAATGTCTGCCTGTTCGATTAGCGGTTGCCCTACGAAGACCCATGCGAAATCTGAAGGCACTACAATGCATGTATTCCCGAAAACTGTTGATCGAATAAGAGAATGGGTCAGACATTGCGGATATCCACTGGATGAGCTGGAAAGTAGAGTCCAACAAGTCTTACAGGACAAGAGGTGTTATCGATACCGCATCTGCAGCCGGCACTTTTCCTTGGACATGTACACAACATCTTGGGTAACAAAGAAGAATAAACGGCAAACGACACGGAAATTGCTCGAAAACGCTATTCCCACTCTATTCGTCCACATTCCGCCACCGGTGAGTCAAGTGTCCGGATTTAGCTTTAGGCCTAGTGTGTAGGTAGCCGAATGAATTAATTGATATTGTAGGTGTTCTATCCCTTGTAATAATTTCGATATTGATATGAGTGTATAGCTTTTTGAATAATGACATTTATCAATATATTCTTTTTCGATTTCATAACCTACAAACGAAATGTATATATATGGGAACAGGGAACTGTGCTGTATTGAGCATTTTTCAAGTATTCTGTCGCCTTACATGGCTATTTTTAATATTGGCATTTCATTATCAATCATTAATTTACCTTTACAACTTCTTGACTATCCCTTGAATCTGAAGCAAGAATATTCTACATCCTTGACGTGGTCGCAGTTATCAACCACTTCTAGCGCGTATCAGGTAATCTTACTAGGCTAATCCACTACAGACTTGTTTTATGCATGTCAAGTAATAGTTTTATTCTATCGTTTTATTATTTCACCAAATGTTTGGTTAGTGCTTTCCAATTGATATACACCTTAGTTATCGTCCACTGGTGTTTGTTTTCAGTTATAATTAGTGTTATCCATACTAATGCAAGTACTGTCTTTCAGGCAGATGCTGAAGTGTCCGCCACATCTACAACATTTCTAGATGTTCTTCACCAGCAGGAGGTATGGATACTGACAGCTCCATCGAGCGTCATCATCAGAGCTGGAATTCTTGTCGTTTGATTGTTCTACACAATGTTTCATTCGTGGTTAGCCGTTGATATGTACCTGTGCTGTCGACCCCAGGTGTGTGTTATGTTTTCACTATTGTAATCCTCACTAATGAAAGTACTATGTTTCAGGCAGTTGATGGAGCGTCAACCCCTGCACTTGATGCGGAGCCAGACATTCAAGTAATTCCAGGGGAAGTGGAAGCGGGACCATGCATATACGAATCGGCGCAACAGCTTTCGGAAGTGCGCACTATATTTGCAACATCCATAGATATTCTTCAGGAGCACGAGGTATGGATACTGACAGCTCCATCATGCATGATCATATAACGCGATTCCATTTTCTATACTTTCTTCCCTATTAACGCAAGTGCTGTGTTTCAGGGAGACGACGGAGCTTCCACTACAATCACAACATCCCATTTAGATGATGCAGATGTAAATAAATCGGAGAAATAACTCGAGGAAATGTGATCATATTTAGATTTTCCTTGATTCTTTTAGACAATGCATCATTTGTGGTTATCTCTTTATATGTACCTGTGCGTTCGACCCCAAGTGTTTGTTATGTTTCCAATATTGAAAACCATACTAATGCAAGTACTGTGTTTCAGGGAGATGCTGATGCCTCCTCTCCAATACAACCATTCATGGCAGTCCATGTAGAGCCAGAGGTATGGATACTGACAGCTCCATCGAAATAGATCATCACTGGTCGAATACTTGTCGTTTGATTATTGCACACAATGTTTAAATCGTGTTTGGCTATTGAGACGACCTGTGTGTTCGTCCTCACGTGTGTTTTATGCTAACAATATTTTGATACATAGTAATGAAAGTATTATGTTTCAGGGAGACGATGGAGCCTCATTCCGTGCTGTCTATGCGGATACAGAAAATATAGTCGTTGCAGCGCAAGAGGAAGGGAGGACATGCAGAAACGAATCGGAGCTACAGCGTGCAGATGTTGAAGGTCGAGTCAAAATAGTTGCAAAGAAAAAAAAACAAAAAAAGGTTACAAACAGTTCATAACTTTAAAAAAATGTTTGTGCTGGGGACTATTGTATGTTTTGTTCCAGTCAATTGGACTACACTTTATCTTGTGTTTAAACTGAACATCCCTTTTCCAATCTCTCCTCTAGTTACCCGTGGGTGTCAGAACTATACATACACAGACAGTGAAGCGAATGAGAGATGTTGCTTGCCAGACCATGTACACTATGGAGGAACTATTAATTGAGGCGAGGCGTGTTCAGGCTCGAGATGCTCATGTCCAATGGCCAGAACATGAATTAACTGTGTTTGGAGAATACAGCAAAGTTGCATTGGACCATTGCTACAGTGCGACCACACCACCACAAGAAGATGATATTTAATGTATTGAAGATAGCTCTGAAGTAGTTGCAGATCAATTCACACAATCTACACCTGCCAAAAAATTGCCACCCAAAAACATGTCGACATTGTTGTGTTCTCCCATCAATGTTGAAGTAGCAGATGTCGAAATGACAGAATGAACCAGCCGCAGCATCCATAGACGCATCAGAACTTGATTGCAGTGATATTACTTTCCAATGTGTTGAAATCTCTGCAACGTCACAGGCCGAAACAACGTTGACGCAGGATGACAGTCTAATGAAAGAGAGCACATACATTGTATTCGACAGTTGTTTGATGGAAATTATAAGTATGCTGAAATGTGGGCATTCAGTTAGAGGGAAAGTATGTGGGAAGCCATTGATTAATGTAACTGTCAAATAAAAGGCAGTAACGTCAAAATAAATGCCGCCTGTCGATTAAATCATAGGTTCTCATGGTCTGCACAAACGATGCTGGGGAAAATGCCAGCAGGCAATCTACTGTGTGCAGCTGCATCACTTTTTAGTGGCTCCAGTTTTAGAAAGTTAGAGGCTTTCTTTCAGTTTGTGGGACTCCATTTCATTTCTAAATCGCTGTACTACATATACCAACGTGATTATCTGTTTCCGGCCATTAGTGATGCTTGGAAAATTGAACAATTGTCTCTAGCAAGTACATTCGAAGGGAAACGTTTCAGGCTAGCCGGCGATGGACAGTGCGACAGCCCTGGATTTTCTGCCAAGTACTGCACCTACCACTTTCAGGACATGGATAGTAAGAAAATTCTGAGTTCGGTGGTCGTGCAGGTAACACAATGTACATCCTCAGTGGCCATGGAGAAACTAGGATTTATAAAATCAGTGGAATATCTACAATCAAGGGGAATGCACATCGACCTCATAGCCACAGACAGACACATTTCAATTGCCAAGACAATGAGAGAGCAGTTCCCGCTTATTAATCATCAATTTGACGTATGGCATCTTGCTAAATCAATCAGTAAGAAAATCTCGGCTGCAGGAAAAAAAAAAGGTTTTGAAAGTATTTAGCAGTGGTCCCAGTCTATCACCAACCATCTTTGGTGGAGCTCAAAAACTTGTGAAGGGTCAGTGGAAATACTACTTGAAAAATGGCGGTCACTGATGCACCACTGTACCAACGTTCACCGCTGGTCAGAAAACCTACATTTCCACCAATGTGAACATGACCCTTTGTCCCCAGAGGAGGAAAGGAAGAAGAAGTGGTTGATTCCATCTCCACCGACACACAAAGCCATTGAGAAGATTGTTTTCAACAAAACTCTATCAAGAGATTTGAGAGGACTGACAGAATTCTGTCACACAGGAGATTTGGAGGTGTTCCACAATATGTGCCTAAAGTACAGGCCAAAGCGCTTGCATTTTAGCTTTCGGGGCATGAAACATCGCACTCTACTAGTGTTCTTGGCCCATAACAGCAATGTCGGACGTGAACAATCTAGGACTAGGGGTAAAGTAAGGATGCCCCGCTACACTAAGGTGTTTTCAAAACGAAGTAAGCAATGGGTGATCAAACCAGTCTATGATGAAATGCAGTTTGACTTTGTGAAAGGCCTTATTGTTGCTGTGTTAGAGAAGCACAGATATGGAATTTTGGACGTTTCTGTGCAGAGCAGTGATCCATTGCCACCGAACATTGCAACTGTGCCATGTCCACCAGAAGCACAGCTGGTTGTGAAGTACAAATCCCGGTTTAAATAATTGCAATACGATTGTCTTTTTGTAAACAAATGTTATTGTACAGTGTACCTGTAACCCTAACCCCTACCTTCACCATCATGGGTGGCGAACAAGCTGGGTGTCATCTTTGAATTCTCTCTATTCACCTCATATATGTGTATGTATATATTTTTCTCATGTAAATGTAAATGCTGCGCACTGTTGCGCACTGTTAACGGAGGGGAGGCTTGCGTATTGCAAATAATAAAACAAAAACAATAAATCTCACTTTTAAACTCCACTCCTGTGGTACTTTATACTTTCCCTGAACTTCTGCCAAAAATTAAATGTCTCCATTTGGGCTGCAAAGCTCGCAGACAACGGGGACAAAATTGGGGGCCTTAGAACGCGCCAAGCGGGCCAATGCATTTGGGAGAGAAGCCAGTTCGCATTTGCACATTGTGGCGCACTACATAGAGGGATTCTAAACTTCAAGTTCTCGCAGATGCCTTTACTACGGGATGTTGCAAATAAAGAATGCGAAGGACAGCGGCTTTGATTTTCAGCTTGCGCCCAGAAGAGGCCCACAAGTCGCACTGGAAGTATAAGGGTCTATTGTTTTTTGACCTTGAGACAGGGACCATGCCGAAAGAACTTCATTTGAAGGGGGTGCGCAATAACGTAAGACGATAAGGCAGAAAATTCAGAAACTAGACAGAGGTTCATTTTAGTTCAGCAACGAAAAATCGTTGTCAAGAGCACGGTCCGATTTACAGACTGCATTACGCAGAGACACAATGGAAATTTCAAATATAATGTGAGTAAATCTTTAGACGCTTTTATACCGGAATGAAGAATTAATGAATGGATGCATGAATAAATGAATGAATGAAGAGCTAGGAAAAGCAAGGAAAACGTGTTCGTAGTGGGCACATGGGCATGCAGGTCCACTGGTCTCACCGATCTCGGTCCTTGGCCCAGCCACTTTTCCCTGCACTGCCTACCTGCACTACGGGACTGTCTCTGTATCCTTCAGTCCCTTCTCCAGGCATTTACCTTGCACTTGACACCAGCTGGCTCTTGTATTCTACTAACCATGTAGAGCACTTTTACCCCCCTCCCCCCTTCCCCATGCGCAATCTGAAAGACACCTGGCCTAGTAGGATCGTTGTCTGTCTGCCCTTGTTCCCCCCCTGCCTCGTCGCGCCTTGAAACACTGGTGTATAGGCGCGTTACAAATGCTATATCACATATCTTATCATTCCACACGCATGTAGACTAACTGTCATTTCTCATTGTGTGTTGGCCTCGATTTATTTCGTTACTTTTTTCAATTGATTTTAGAGCCGAACATACTCCATTGAACTATCCTTGCAAGCAAATAGTTTCTGATCGGCCGTAATAAATAAAATGAGTAATATTAATGAAGATCGGCTGGCGAAACTAACTATATTTTTTTTGTTTTCATAACAGGTATTTGCTCCCCTTCTGCTACTGTCATCGGTTTGAGACACCGGCAGACGGATTCTTCAATAGACACCTGCAGCTTCGTGTGAACAACTAGAGCACGTTAACCATATTAAGGAAACGATCGCCAAGGGCCCACATGCCCTTACGATGTACTAGTGGCTAGAAGCAACATATCAACCTTTACGGTGGACTAGTGCCTAGTTGATGGAACAGCCTTGCGGTTCACCGTGCTTCCAAAGTGCTTCTTTTAACGAAAAGCAACACCCTGTGTACCATAAAGGAACAGCGTGTGACTCAATATTAATTTAGACAGATTTGCGGATACAGATAAAACGAAAATAAATGGCTTTCGGAGTTCATATGGCAATTGCTGAATATTCTCTAAACATTTAATGTCAAATAAATGTACTTTACCAAATGTACCGTGTTGCTGTTTGATTTTAAAGTACAGTTTCATATTCCGAATTGTGGCGCGCTGTGTTGTGAGATGGTCTGTGTTGGTTTCCGGGTTCTGTGTGGAGTCGCATAGAAGACGACTGGGCGCATTTGCCTACGCAGCACAGAAACGTCACGGAGAGAGGCGGGGAATATGAATGTTTTGATAATGTCAGGCTCAGGGGCGGGGGATTTGATTTAGTGCCGCAGAAGCAGGTCAGCCAGGGCGATGCGGCAAGTGATAGGATTATCACAAAATGGCGGCTCCCTCGTGCCTGTTTTCGCGTGCGTTTAATGGACGAAAACTCGGGTAAGGTCCATAGGAAAGTTTTCTAAAATCGAGCCACTTAGGCTTAAAAAAACATGGCCGACCCGTAGGGACAATAACATTTTTTACTGGACCATGCCTTTAACAGTATTTAATCATGTTTCAATACATCCCATATTTTTAACCATTGGTGGGTGAACTATCGAAACAGCCTTTTTTTTGTCATAAAATTGACTTCACAGTGGCAGGTACTGTAAGGGGCAAATATCTCAGCTTAATTTTAGAACAAGTCAATGGTTATGCCATCTGATCCAGAGACTTTACCATATTTCTGACTCGATAGAGCTTTTTCGACATTGTGTAATGGAATAATCAAAAATGAACTATACTCCGTTTCATCTGGATTCGCTATATTTTTTGGGTAGATTGCTCTCACTCCCCATGATGGAGTTTGGTGAAATGGCCAAATCACATCTGTACACAAATGCAATCTTGCACAGGCAAAACCCTTCCATGTAAACTGCCATTGATAGGTTCCCTGAATACTTTTTGATCATTTTCTGAAGTTTGTACTTGAGCTTTTCCAATTTGCAAAGGAATACGCCTTTTTCATCTCCAGGTGCGCAAGATGTACTTCATTGCTTTGCCCTAGTTTAGCTGCCTTCACCAGCGAAAATATTCTGTTTACATAACCTACAGTCGTTATGGTACCAAGACCCCATATTGCAAAATATTTTAGTTTAGGACAGAATGTGGTTTCGAGACAACATTTTAGGCAGCCTCAGCTATAACAGATATTGAATTGGCTATTAGTTCTAGATTCATCTGGTCATTGAACAATGAGCAGGGAAAACTCCCTCATATATTATTGGTAACAAAGTATTTACTGTATCCCATTTCTTAGCCCTCCAATTGGTGTTGTACTTAATTTTAATAATATTTGAATAATATTTGTCTGCTGCAGGGATAGGGCTTCACGTGTTCACGTGTGTTCAAAATGTGTATACTGGTTCTACTTGTGTCATGGTCGATCAATTATCTCAAACGAAATCACTGATTCCAAAATTAGATGTCAACTACAAAATAATCAATATGACTGGTGTATCCTAATCCCTGTATGCAAGTAGGTTTTGCCGGTTTATCATCCATTTGTCTGCGGTTTAGGGCTCTTCGGCCGTCTGAGCCATAGTAGTGCTATTTCCAGTGCTAAGCAATGTTCTTTCTTTGGTGCTCATGATTGCAGGGATGTCAAAGGGTACATCCTCCTCATCACAGGGGGTCTATCAATGCATCTAGTGGCCCATAATGTACAGTAATATTGCTTACTACCACACAAATCACTTCACCTTTTCTTTTAAACAAATATTAATAAATAATTGAACATGCAGTTATTGCCAATGAAATGGATGATCAAAATGCTCACATTGTATTTTTGCCAGCAATACAGGTAGCTTACAAGCATGCTATGACTCCTAAGGTGTGAATACATGTTGCTCGATGCTACTGTAGGAACTGGTTTTTACCTTTAGCAAAGTCATTTTTGTAGATTTGCTCTGCTACATGCACACTTCCCGGTTTGACCCAGCTGTCTCGAGGGCGTAATATCAAGCCTGCACCTATTATCTAACACAATGACTTCATCAACACACACATATGGATTCAGACGGCTGTGACAAACTGCAAATGTGCATGATATATACTCCTGGTGTATGTTGTATAAAGAACTGCCATCAGCAAAATACATTATAATGCACTTGTTCCACGTATTAGTCAAAGTGCTATAAAGTAAAGAAAATGCAATGCAACCATAGCATCCTGCACAACCGTCTCTGTGATAACATGGAGACAACCCCTCATCTAACCCCTCTTAAATCCATCTACCACTCTGCTATCCGTTCGCTCTGCCTTCTCTCTCCTCACGACCACATCTCCTCTTCTCTCGCCTCGCTAAGCTGGCTCTTCTTTCACTTCCATCTCAAATTCAACTTCCTCTGCCTCGTCTTTAAATCCCTCTATGGTCTTGCACCACCTTACCATTCCTCTCTCCTCACTTTCTATACTCCCCCTCGCCCAATTCGCTCTGCTGATCTCTTCCTTCTCCCCCTGTGCCCTGTGCCCCATCCCGCTCCCTATCTTTTCAACTCCTGGCCCCTTACCACTGGAACCGTCTCCCTATCCGTATCCGTTCCATCGCCTCCTATTCCTCCTTCCGCACTGCTCTCAAATCTTACCTCCTCCAATTACCATCCTAACGCCTGTGCTGTCTCTTCATGACAGTCCTACATCACATCCTATATCTTTACTACCTCTCCCGCCCGGTCCAATACCACTCATGTAATGCCATATTGTTCATGTAAATTGTTCTATATACTGTTTCTGATGCTTGATTTGCATGTTGTTAATGCTTGTTATGTATTTTTATTGTCCTTATGTAAAGCGCTTTGGTGTAAAGCGCTATATAAAACCTAATAAAATACAAAAAAAATAAAAATACAATGAGTTGAGTGTTGTCCGCATAACTGGAAGTTTGAGCAGAAAAAGGCAATGCAGCGGGCGAGAGTTGCCAGGTATCTGTTGAAAAGCCAAGGTGAAAGGTTAGACACTTGGGGAATACCAGAGGTGGAGAAGAAGATAGACGATAGGAAGGACCCAAGTAGGACCTGGGAGGGTCGATTTGAGAGGAAAGGTCAGCCAGGCCAGAGCCTTGGACCCAATCCAACCCCTTCTGGAACGGGTTCAATTCCCACAACTGAAATAATACAATACATGTAAAACACTCCAGAACCCCCTCCTCCTGATCCAACAATAGATGCCTAGAAGGTTCAAGGCCACCAATGTGAAACTCCATCAACCCCGGGTCAACCAGTACACTCAAATAATGTTGAACATGACAACTCATCGTGGTGTTCCTTGTAACTTCCTGAATATCCTCTTTACACAATTCATGTCTGGGAAGCCCTTTGGACCGTCTTTTCCACTGTCACTTTGTTTTTAGAAAGCAGATGTGATTTTCTTAAATTTGCTGGTTACGAACATCTTCTTACGTGTGCTTCTTCCTACAAAGGCATTCTGAAATGTCTCCCGTTTGCCTGCTAATGCTTCTTAGTTGAGATCTTACCTGTATGTACAGCAGTATCTGGGGTAGCGCCTTAACTTCAGTTAGCCTGTAATCCTTTCCCTCTACTTGAAACAAGAGAGAAAAGGGGAAGCCCCAGTGGTAACTAATTCCCTTTTCATGTAAAAGAGTTGCATTGTCTCTTCTCCCCAATGTGCCTGCAGATAGAGCTTAAAAAGGTTCATTTGAAGCCCACAAAATCTAGGACTTCCTTCTTACATGCATGAGGCAAAATGTCCATCTTATCTTTCAAATAGTGACATTTCGCCACCACAGATCTGGGTCCACCTGGGCGTCCTTCACATCTGAAGTCTGCCAAAGATGTTAGCTTTACTTCCTTCATTTTCAAATAACACCTTTATGACCTTTTATGTTCTACTCCTCCCTCAGACTTCCCATCTTTTTGTGGGATCCCCCAGATGCATAGGTTGTTTTTCCTTTCCATCTTCCTTTAATACTAGTTCCTTACCTTTCCACTAGGTCGACCCTACCATTAAGATGATCGGAAACGTATGCTTGTATATCAGTTCTTAAGGGCTTTCTTTCTTGAAGAAGTCAGGATATCAGACTTAGAGGCCATCTCCATCCGATTTGTTACAGGCGATTCCATAGATGTATTTGCCACTAGTGATGAAGCGGTAATCTCAAGTAGCTCCTAAGTATCTCGCGGGTGGGTATGTTGATCAGTGCTGCCCCGTGCATAACAGTCCTGCAAGGGCAGAGGCCCACCGGGTCCATTGTTTCCTCAGAAAATGTTTCTCACTCACCGGTTGGCTAAATTCTTCTTGGCATGTCAAAGCCTTGGTGTGCCAACTGTGTCAGAATGACTTGTCAAATCTGACTAAGCAGAAGGGTGGGTAAGGTTATATATGATTGTGGGCATTCCTCTATTTTACTGGGATGCTGAGGTCGGTCTACTGCCCGGTCACCTCCACATAAGACCTTCCTTTACCTCGGCTCAAAACCCTGCTTATCTCATTGCTCAGAGCCCTGATAGGACAGCGTTTCGTCTTCTCATGGCAAGAGGGGGCAGGGACACAGTTCCCTTCCACTGCAACGCAGGTCTGAGGAGTCCTCTTCCACGGCCTCCAAAATTACTTTGGGATGCTTTCCCTTCCCTTGCTGCTGCTAGGATTGGCTTGCCTTAGTTGCTTTCTCTTCTCGAGAGGACGGGCTAACATGAGCAAAACACTCACTTCTTCCTTTTACAGAGTGTGCCAGAGAGGTTTCCCTCCACGATCGCTCTCGGCCTCTGCAGGCAATCAGTCTCTCCCAGGATCCACAGGAGTGTTCTGCAGGGCCACCTCACTGGGAAGGCCTCACCGCCGTCTGCGATTGCTTTCCTGATTCTCCCCTGCAGGCAAAGCACTGGCACTCACTAGCTTCTCTGATGTCTCTCAACTTTACCATATACCTTTTGCTTGACTTTTTTTGTGGTGGACCGTCTCCCAACACTGGCTGGATTTGCCGTTCCCTGGAGCCAAGAGCTCAGGCTGGCATCTTGACTGCACCCCCTAGCAGTCTTGTGTTTATTTTAATGCAGGTTCAGTAAACTGGATTGGGTTTTTTAGGCTTCCCACCTTGATGAACTAAAATAAAATTGTGAACCTGTATCAGAAAACAATGTCCTTCTCAATATAGAGCTATTTTCCGGTGTTAGGAGTGGGAAACAGGTGCAGGAGGAATGACAAGAATTTGTGTAAGAAAGATTTGCCTTGAGTGACATGATGGCAAAGGGTGGTGTTACGGTCAGGACAGATGGGAGATAGTTCTGCAAGTTGTAGGAGTTGTTTCACCCTAAAATGAGTCTTTGTGAAGAAAACATGGAGCAACAGTATCAGTTAAAAGGCAAACATTGTACTGTAAATGCCGCTATCACTGCACAGCCCAATGAAATCAGCCTAGACATTGGTGCACACCACACAGTACCTTTGATGGATGACCAGCACACTTTAGAACTTGTTACACAGCCTGGGTTTAACACTTTGGTGTGCTACAATATGCGGGGGTGGAGGTTCACTGAAAAGGGCAGCCTCGGAGGAAGGAGTGGTCACCATCCATCCAAGATGTTTAAACTCAATTGTTACAATGCCACTGGAAACCGAATATTTGGCATCAAACTGTACCTCTTAGCATACTCATTAGTACAGGTGGTACATTTGGTTTAGCACAAGGACTGGATGACAGAACCACAAGATTCTTTGTAGGGTATGTGGTAAAATGGACAGTGCTCAAGATCAGGACAGTTTTTTGTACAACCCCCTTGAACGGTGGGGGCTGGGAGGGGGGGAGGGGAGAAGAAGGTTATTTCATTTATTTATTTGATTTTTTCATTTGTATAACGCACTTAACCCTTAGGCATCTAGGCGCTTGACTTGCGGTTACAGTTACAGAATTCTGTGAGGTTGCTTAGTTAGAATTCCAGTTACACTTAAGGTTGCGGATACAAATATTGTGCTAGTTGCATAGCAAAACGCTAATAGGCCTACGGTTACAGCAGCATGTAAAGAAAGCCTCATCAGCCAAAGCCACATCTCATGTAGTAAAGGGCTACATCTGGTAGGCATGCATGCATCGTTAGATCATGTATGTGCATTAGGAGGAGCCACGCCTCATGTTGCGCGGGGCTGCCTCTGGACTGCAAGTGTGAAGCGTCACATCAGGTAGGTACATAGTAAGGAGGAGCTACGCCTCATGTTGCGGGGGCTGCATCCAGCATGCATCAAGTTGAGTCAGGTGAGTACATAGATGGGAGGAGCCATGCCTTGTGTGGCAGTGGCTGCGTCCGATATGCAGGTATGTGAGAGTCAAATCAGGGAGATACAGAGTTAGGAGCCACCCCTCAGGTTGGGGAGGCAGTCTGGACAGGTAGGTATAAAGATTGGAGGAGCTATGCTTCGTGTCGCAGGGTGCTACATCCGGGATGCACGCCTCATATAGCTGGGGGCTACATCCAGGATACATGGAAGCAGGAGACAAATCCGGTATGAGCATAGATTGGAGGAGACAACTCTTGTTGAGGGGGGCTGCAACTGGTATACCCAAGTGCAAAAGTCAAATCAGGTAGATCTTGAAACTGGAAGTCAAGCGCACATGCTTTGGCATGCAGATAAACAGTCTTATATCTTTAAGCTTGTCAATATTTGTTATTCATGTGAGCAGTGCCTATGATCTTCTGGTCAGATAAAGCTTACCGGTATTCCCGCCATTCTGCTAGTGTCTGAACGCAACTAGAAGGATCCATGTTCCAATGGAGAGGGCGCCAAGATGCTGTCGACGGTTTTAGTGCAGCCCTTCAGCCGTCCTTCTTTGCCACTATCTGCTTCAAGGTTAACCAATCTTTTCATGAAGTAGTTGGTCATACGAGGACAAATGCCCCTGAGACGCAAAGGAATGCGATGTGTAAAATTTCTTGTGCTGCTGCTGGACATTATGTTTTTTGAACTTCCACAAAACTGCTTAGCTCCTGCATCAATTGGGTATTTTAGAAGTGTGCACATTTCCTCGCTATGGGCGTGCTGCAAGTCCCACGGGATCTCTGCTGTATGTTGCTGAGCTGGGTAACAGGGCAGGAGTTCTCCGGGCAACGGAATCATGTATTATTTGCCAAAGGTGTCAACCGGAAACACAGAGCTCTCGGAGAGTGCGCTCCACCACTGTCACTGTCACTGCAGGAGCCTGGCTACCTCAGCGGGCCAGGCAGGACCACGCTTGTGTGGCAGGGATTGCAGCATCTGCGCTACCTCCAGCCTGGGAGCCCAGCCCGCAGCTGCTGCCGCCCGGACCAACACCGCGTCCTCCGGTTCACAGGCCAACTAGAGTCGAAGCCCTGAATTCAGGGGGGGGGGGGGGGGTGAAGGGGGCAATGCTGCAGCCATACTACAGTCTCCCTCACTCCGTCACACGCAGACCATGGAAGCCCCGACCAGGCCTGGCTCCCTACCATATCCTGATCCAAAGGCACTCAGTCCGATCTCCGGCGCTACCACGCCGAAAGCCCCCAAATTCCTCTAGCTTATCCCTACTATAGTGCGAGAACAGACTCCTGTAGAGCCCCAATGAAAGGAATGGGGATCCCTTGTACAGCAGTAATACAGCCTCTAATACAGCAGTGCTATTATACTCAGGGCTTCATCAACCCAAGACAGGCAGTTCTCAAGGATGCAGCAAACCACATAGAAGCCGGTCACCCTCATATGGGACCATCAGCATGAAATGGTCCAGCATCGCTTGGATTGGTGCTTTGCGATAAGTTTAGCAAGCAACAACAATGTAATGGTGGATTTAACAAAGCATGGAAAATCCCCATTACCTGAGATAAAGACCGTTTTTCTGAAACAAAATGTATTTCTTTATTTTAGCATTTATAAAGCGCACCTAACCGGGAGGCATCTTTGCACTCATCTTACATTGTAATACATGATGTTGCACATAATTCTAAGCTTTGGCGTTATTTTTTTTAATTTTTTTTTACAAACACTCAATACTCAGTGGCTCTGAAATGGAGGTGAACTTCGAGGCAGGACTACAGGGTTGCTCTCTGGCAGTTTACCTAGCTCAACTTTCACATTTCAGGTAGAATGAGTGTCTCATGCCCACCAGAACCACCAACCCATCATAACATTGAAGGTGGAATAGCAGGAATAACAGCCTGGGTACAACTATCCAAGCTATGCCACTGAGATTAGAAATGCTGCAACCCCTGTAGTTTGCATGATTTCATTTTCAAGTTGCTAACGAAATCCTGAATCCAGCCTATTAAAAAATCAAATCTTTGCAAGACAAACCACTCAATCACACCGACCTCCGAGTCGGCTCACTCAAACCAATTCAGGCAAAATACTTAAACTACATCAGCAGCCATTAGTTCAATATGGGATTCAACGCTTACGATTATTTTATGCAATACTGGACCCTAGTAACCGCCACCTACCCTAAGCTCATCCCAGAAATCCATACTCTCTAGCTCACACCAGCAAAGTCCAACCAGCTTCCCTAGCTCAAGCATACATCCCCCACTTACCCCTCCACCCACCCAAGATCAACACACCCTCCCTAGGTTACGTCAGCAATCCCCCCCACTGCAGCAGACAACAATAACCTCTACATTTAGGTAGACCTAAGCACTCCCACCCACCCTACCTCACACCATCCCTCCCATCTACCCAAACTCACGCCAGCATCCCCATTTACCCAGACTCATCCCAGCACCCCCATTTACCCAAACCCATGCCAGCACCCCCGTTTACCCAGTCTCATCTCCCAGCACCTCATCTACCCAAACTGACCCAAGCACCCCCCCCCCCATCTACCCAAACTGACCCAAGCACTCCCCCATCTACCCACTCTCCCCAGCACCCCCATCTACCCAGACTCCGTCCAGCATCTCATGTACCCCAACTCCCCCAGCATTGCCATCTACCCTGACTCACTGTAGTATCCCCCATCTTAATTCACCCTAAAAAACGTAACCAACCATAACTAAACCCAGAATCCCCATAACGAGGCAATAGCTAGCAAATGCTTAGGTACTTGCGCGTATGACGTCAGTGCTTGCCAAAAGTCTAGCAAAAGTAGAACTAATACACATAAGGGCAAAACATGCTGGCTTTGCCAATGCTCGTTTCAAAGAGGGAGGTCGCATTACAAAGAACTCAGCCAATCTGCAATGCCTTCCCTTTCTTGCTTAAACAGATGTAATCTCCTGGAGTGCCAACATCGTGAATAGCTAATTGTTTATTCACTTGTAGACAACCCTTGAACTAAGCTATGGTGTCTGTTTTGGGATTACAGAATATTTTGTGCATCCCTCACCTTTGTGTAGCTTGTTAAAGCGCACCATTGGTTGCTACACACAAGAAAGCACTTTTGTTGGCACAGATGTAGATGGATGAAGCCTTGATAGAAAGGGTGGAAACTGCAGTGTGTAACCCCACTTCGTAATGTCCAGCACTCATGCATCCGTTACTTACTTTCAAGCTTGGAAATACAATAGGACTCTCCTCCCTTCTCTGCAAGGGTGCTGAATGGTGGAAAGGGGAACCACATGCTTTGCCCCTGACACAGCAGCACTTTCAAGTCCTCCGTCAGCTGACAAGCATATTGCCTTTGGAACTGCTTGACAGGCTGTCTAAATTGAGGGTTTTCAACTCGCCAGTAGCAGGATTGTATTGCTATTAAAGCCTCTAGAAATGTTTGGACTAGGGTTACTTCTTCTCTGGACACAATGATTCTAGAGTAGCAGGTTCTGTCTACTCTCTCTAAAGTTCCTCATCTGCCTGTGTGCTGAATTATGCACTACTTGAAAATTGAATGTCAAGGAAAGAATGCTTATCAAAGGATTGGATGCTATTTGCCAATCTGATAACAGGTCTAGCTCTTCCCGCATTGCGTCTTTTATTTGTTTTCAAAGTTTATTTAAACTTTCACAGATAAATTACAGAAAGACCAACACGGTAAACATGTACATCATCTTAGTTTCACGAAAAACATGTTGCATTTCGACTTTTTCGTCAAGAGTTATTGTGACGTCAACTCTGAATCATATTATCATTAAAATAGTTCAGGAGCAGTTCCCAAATGTCTTTTGGCCCGCTCGTTGTGGCCACAGTTTGAACATATCCTTCCTCCTTTTCATTTACATATGTTAGTTCTTTAAACCATTGACGTAATGTTGGCACAGTATTAGATTTCCACTTCAATGAAATGCATTTCTTTGCTATTACACCGCTCATGTTAAATAATCAGCGCGTTCTAATATTAACTTTACCGATGTCCCCTAATAAATATTTGAGAGGGAGAAGTGTGGGGGGAGGGGGGGTATATTGGTCATTGTATGTAATGCTTCGGCTACATCTTGCCAGAATCTCGCTACCTCTGGGCAGTTCCAGAACATGTGTATGGTGTTTGCTCCCTCTCGTTTACATTTCGGGTATTGATCAGTTATGTTAGGAGAGAATCGCGCCACTTGTGGGCAATGTAGTCTGTTCAGTACTTTGAACTGTATGAGTAGAAGTCGCACACTGAGCGAGACTTCTTTTCTAAGTGAGCAGTATCTCTGCAATTTGGTCTCATCTATAATTGTCCCTGTGTCCTCTTCCTATTTTGATATGACTGTGCTATGGTGTTTCTTCCCGTCTTGTGCTTTCCTATAGAGTTTAGACAGCATCCCCCTCTGGGCTTCCGCCTTAGCCACCATTTCTATACAGGTGCAGGATACCGGCTCTTGGGGGAGGGATGGCCATTTCTTCCTTCCCGCTGCTCACATACGATAATAGTGCAGTGTCCCAACAGGTTTGTTGCCCATCTGCAATGCAAATTCACCCAAGGTGACAAATCGGCCCTCTGGATATAAATCCCTTAGTTTCATGTTTTCCTCCGGGTTTCATGCTCTTTGTATTTTAACATCGAATGTATGGGGGAGCCCTGGGCAGTCACACAGCAGGATACTACCACAATAGGAGTCTTTTATGACCAAACGAATGTGTAATCGCTTCCAGGCATTCACTGTTGTGTGTACAGGGTCAAATATACATGAGTCAGCATATTGATCGTCAAGTATGGCTAATCAGCTGGGGCAGCTTCGGAGCGTTCTAGTGCCAAATGTTGCGGGTTAAGGTCCCGTCTGTACCAGTGTTCTGCACAGTGCAGCTGCGAAGCTGTATAATACAGTTTGAAATCAGGGGCCGGTAGGCCTCCTCCTTCATAGTGCTCCGTCATGTCTTCCCAGTTCATTCGGGCAGTCTGATCTCCCCATATGAACTGCACCACTAATGCTCGCAGCCTGTTGAAGAATTTGCGCCCTGGCCAAATTCGGATGGTGTTGAAATAGTATAGTAATTTGGGTACGACCATCTTCTTTTAGAGGGAGATTCTTCCATATTGTGAAATGGGGTATTTATTTCATAGGTTCAAACTAACTTCCAGTGCATTTAGAGACATCTTGTGGTTCTGCTCATATAGCAATTGTCTTGCATGAGATACTTTCACCCCTAAATATTTAACAGTTGTCTGGGTCAAACGAAAACCATGAAGGGTCTCTGTTCCTTTGTGTTTTCGGTGAGTGGGAATAGCTCGGACTTGGTGGTATTAATTTTATATCCGGAGCATTTTGTAAACTTTGCCACTTCTTTCATTACTGGTTCTAGGTTTTTTTTTGTTTTTTTTTTTAAAAGATTTATTCATTATTTTCTGTTACAACATTGGGAACCCCTGGGCGTTCGGTTTCGTAAATACAATAGAGTATTATCTGCATATAATTAAATTATCTGTGGGGGTCCTGCTATATGTATCCCTCTATGTCCATGATCTCTGATTCATCGCGCAAGTGGTTCTATACTAAGCGCAAGCAGGAGGGGGAGAAGGAGCAACCTTGCCAAGTGCCTCTAGCTAATGGGAATGAGGTCAATAATATCCCATTCGTATACACTTTGGCTAATGGATTAGTGTACAGTAGCTTCACATACCACATAAATATAAATCGTTCACCCATGCCAAAGTCTTTAAGTAACCCATATAAGAAGTTCCACAAGACTGAATCGAATGCCTTCTCAGCATCTAGGGAGGCGGCAACTGCGTAGTCCCCCGGGTCGATCTGCACTATAATCCCAAATAGAAGTCTCAAATTCAGGGCCCGTTGATCTACCTGGTATGAAACCAGACTGATCAGGATGCACCAGGTCAGGCATATACAGGAGCAGTCTATTTGCTAAAATTTTCCCAAACACCTTTGCATCGAGTTTATTAACGACAATGGGCGATAAGCCCTGCAAAGACGTATCCTCCCATATGGTTTCGGCAGGACTATTATTACTGCTTCAGAGAGCGATGGCGGAAGGATACCGTTTAAGCGCAACTCCTCCCAAACCTTCAGCAGGCGAGGTGCCAGGATATCTTTATATTCCTTATAGAGCTCTATTTCCAGTCCATGTGGACCTGGGGCTTTGCCCAAGGCCAGGGTGGAAATAGCCTCGGCCACTTCCTCGACTGTGATGGGACTCTCTAGCCTTTCCTTGGCATTGTTGCCCAATAGTAATGTAATGCTTCCATAGTGCAGTTGTCTGCATTTGCGCATAGTTCTCGGCCATCAAGAATACAGAATTGATGTCTTCGGTTTTGGTTATACATTGTCCCTCTGGTCCGTTTAAGCTAGTTCTATATTGCGTCTCTCTCTCTCTCTCACCACTGACCACTCCGGCCAGGAGTCGCCCGGGTCTGTCCTCCTCCCCATATCTGCAGGATTGAACCTGCTTTACCATAAAGTGTACCGCCAATTCTCTGAATTTCGATGTTACCCCCAATCTGCCCCAGGAGTGCACTAGCCCCAGAAAGCCCATACTCGTTCCAGAGTTTTCGTCGTGTCTTTTCTAATTCGCCCAGGTCCTGCCTTATGCTTCTTGGTTCCTAGATGTAGAAGACTTAGTGCCTCGCACCCACACCTTGAATGTCTCCCATACCATGGTATAAGTTGTTACTGACCCTTCATTTACCGTCAAAAATCTTTCAATTTCATCGTTTAAGGTGGATACCAAATCATCTAATAAAGCGGTTGGTGCAATCCTCCATAAAAGATGGGGTTTAGTTTTAGTTGTCAGCGCTATGGTTATCAACACCGGTGAGTGGTCCGAGAGGGTACGCAGCAAGATTTTGCTTCCACGCATTCTATCCAACCAGTCCGTGAGTACCAGCCAAAGGTCTATACAGGATAATGCATTGTGCATGGTAGAGTAGTACGTGTATTCTTCCCTCCATACATTTACGAGTGCATGTTCTGCCATAACTTATAGCACCATCTGGGCAGCCGATGTGACTCCTTCCCCAACCGCCCCCCCCGATGTCTGGTGCTAGATCTATCCTTGGTGAGGTCCAGGATCATGTTAAAGTCCCCCCCCACATGACAGTGGTATGAATCGTCTTCCCAAGGAGGTTGGCTATATGGGTAAAAAAAAAAAATATATGGTCATCAATGTTTGGACCATATGTGTTCACCAGTCTGATGCTCTCTGGTCGATGGTCCCAGAGACAATGATATATCTCCCTTCAGGGTCTATTTGGACATTTATTTATTTATTCATATTTTTAAAGCACACAGTAGCCCTAGGGCATTGTGGCGCTGTTGCAGAAATGACAACATTGCTGGTTACAGAGGAAGGCTTGGTGGTTACATGGTAATTTGCATTTTAGGAGCCTATTTTGGTTACACAAAAATTGCATTACAGACATGTTGCGTTACAGTACAGCTTAAAGTTCAAGGGAAAGGTAGCTAGGGTGCGGGCAGATGTAGAGGGTTATGTGAATAATGTGGTTTTGTGGGATTTGCGAAAGGAGTACAAAGAGGGTTCTGCTCCGAGTGAGTTGGGGAGGGGGTTCCAGAGCTTAGGTGCTATGTGGGGGAAGCCAATGGTGGGTATGCAGAGTTGGTTTGCATGGTGACTTCTTTTGGGACGGTCAGAGGAATTCTTGGTTATGGTTTCTGATAAGTAGGAAGGTGCGGCGAGATTGATGCATGTATGTGTGAGGGTGAGAATTTTGAAGTTCATTCTTTCCTTGACTGGGAGCCAGTGGGCATTACGTCTGGCCTGAGATACATGGGCCCCCCCTTGGGGATGTGAAGGGCGGCGCAGAGCACGTTGTTTTGCACTATTTGGAGCCTGCTTATGTTCTTAGTTGAGGTGCCCGCTAGGAGGGCGTTGCAATAGTCAAGTCGGGCTCCTATCGTGGCTCTGGCAATGGAGAGGCAATTTTGAGAGGTTAGGAAGGGTTTTATGGCATAAATGAGTTTGGTGGTGAGTGCAGAGGAGATGGCACTGACCTGTCTTGTCATTGAGAGTGTAGAGTCCAAGTAGACTCCAAGGGTCTTCACAGATGTGGAGACAGGTATATTAGTATTGTCAATGGTGACGTGTATATTCAGGGCCGAGTTTGGATAGGATTTCCTTGGGGGCTAGGATGATGATCTCGGTTTTATCACTGTTTAAACAAAGACCATTAATAGCCACCATGTTTGGATGGTGGTATATATCTGGAGGAGAGTTTCTGTGTCTTGTTCATAGTCTCCAGTGAGAGGGAGGCAGACTTTGGTATTGTCGGCATAGTTGGTGTAAGCTATGCCGAGCGCATCCAGCATGACAACGAGAGGTTTGGTGAACAGGTTATAGAGAATAGGTGACATGCATGCCCCCTGAGGGACTCTACAGTTAATGGTGGTAGGGGCTGCATTGGCCTGGTCTGAGTACACTTTCATGGCCCTTCCTTCTAAGAAGGTTATCCAAGTGGTGGCCTTGTGAGAGAAGTGTGTATGTGTGACATTGTTAGTATGGAATCTTAATGACTTATGTAGAAGGGTGATCACTCCTCTGGCCTGACAGGAGTATGAAGTGTAGTATCTTTGTTGCCCCCACTTCGGCTGCAGTTTTTGGTGCACTGTCTCAAGGACATGTGTCTCCTGTAACATCACAATACTGGGTGTGTGCCGTTCAATGTAGGACCACACATTCCTAGCTTTTATGAGGTTAAGCCTCGTACGTTCCATGATATCAATGTCAGAGTTTCATCCATCAGGGCTTAATTCGAGTGGATCGATGTCATGTTTTTAAAATCTCTAAAGTGTGTTTCTTGGTGTTGTGTGGACCCGTTCGGCCATCTGTGAATTTTATAACTAAGACCAACTCCCTTTAGGGGCCATCTCCTTAGACATTCCGCCATCCCCCTTCATTCCCCTTTCCCAGCTTGTTCAACCCTTGTCTGCCGCCCCCCACCCGCACCATACTCCACAACTTGATGTATTCCCAACATAACTTTGGACTCTCCCTGAGGTGCTTCGCTGGCGACCATGGTCTCGGTGCACGCTGATAGCACTTCGGCTCGCACCTATAACAATTTATCTGGCATGCCTGCCAGCAACAATTTGAAATGCCCCAGTCATTAGCGCATCAATCCCAGGTCAGCCATCGATGTCCATCTCTTCTCCTTCCATTGGGGCTCGATTTCGGTCCCCGTCTGGGACCGGCGGTAGCTCAGGGCTTGTCGCTTCCACATACGCTATTGCTTCAGCAGGGGGACTCAAAAAAGTGTGCTCTTCCGCCGTACTGGATTCTCAATTTTTCTGGAAATATTAGGGCGTTGGGCACATGCTGCGCCCTCAGCAGTCGTTTCACCTGGTTTTAGGTTCTTCTCCGTGCCTGGATTCCAGCCGAAAAGGATAAATGTGGATGTTATTTGAATCATATCACAGTGTACCCATCTCCCTGGACAGCTTCAGGATAGTATCTCGGTCCCTGTAGTTCAACATTCCTGCGATAATTGTGCGTGGTGGGACACCGGGTCGCTGCTTTGGGGTGAGTGCACGATGTGCTCTTTCGACAAGTAATTGTGTTGAAAAGGCTGTGGAGCCGAAGAGGGTCTGCAGGAGTGCTTCAATGAAGCGTTTCATTTGACCTATACATGCTGACTCGGGTACTCCAATTATTCGTACATTGTTACGCCTTGAGCACCATTCTAGGTCGTTGCATTTGGTCTTGATTTTGTCAAGTTCTATTTTAAGGGTCGCAATGTCTCGGTCATGTTGGCCAACTGTGTCTTCTGTACTGATTCTCGTCTCCGCTTCGGTAATGCGCCCTCTTTTTACAGCTTCCACTTGAGGGATCCTATTGTGGTCACAATGTCATCAAGTTTAACGTTGATCGCCATGAAGCCGCTTTGCATAACATTAAGGAGGTGATCATCTCGTGTATGTGCTTCCGGTAGTTCTCCCCATTCTGTGCCGGTCGTAGGCTAGACGCAGTTAAGTGTCGGGCGCCCGCAGAGGAGTCCATCGGGCCCTTCCTATTTGCTCCTTTTCGCATGTTGTTAATTATTATTGAGTAAATAGGTGACCTTCTCCCAAGGACCTTGTTTGCTAGTCCGATTGCCCTGGGTAGCCGGCTACTTGTTAATTTTATTTACAGTATGTTGAGTCGCCATGGCACCAGTACGCGGTTTGTCCCAAGCCAATCCGCCTTATGGGTGGTCGCTTCTCAATGTGTCACCCTAGTCCTCGGTTTTGTGTTCAGGTGAGGGGAAGCCGCCAGTTGGGTAAGGTTAATATGATCACGGTCGTGCCCGCCCTGCTTGACAAGCTTAAATAAGTTTGCCTGTCCACACAGCAATCACACAGCAAAACAGGGTGGGACTATACTGAACGGTCCACATTGCTTGTCATCAATTTTAATTTGCCTCTTGAAGCAGGGTTATCCAACTGTGGAGTCGTGTCCCTCGGTCATGCAGGGGATTTGGGGATTGCTGGTGACGCAGGCTGTCTGATCTCTGCACAGGTGAATTTGAAAAATATTAGAATGGGTGACGGCGGCATGCTACACAAATTACTATCGTGCGGGCTTGAAGGCGGCTAAGGATTAGGAACCCAGTCAACATGTGTACTGAGTGGCAATTTACGCCGCTATGCGCAAGGGTCTATGACATATGGTAGATTAGGACCACCTGTTTTCTGTTGTCTTGCAGCCCAACCTATTTGCAGTATGTGCCAGAGGAGATTAGTGGCAGCGCCTCAGTTGGGTCTCATTACTGTGTAAAGTTGCTGCCTGCAAGACTAGCCCCCATGAGCCTTCATAGCTTAGAGTCCATGCACTCTCCCCCCAGGAGCTGTTGTGCTGTGATATAGTTGCTTAGACCAGCCCCTCTGGGGAGGGCGATCAGTCCAACAGCGTGCCCTTTTGTTTGGATGTTAATGTTAAAGGATATTTGTGCCGCGCACTATCACCACCAGAGTGGTCCCCTGGCGCTGAAGATGAAGGAGGAGTGGGTTGTCTCGCTTCAGTCCGGTGAGCTCCCTCGCTGTGGTGGAGTGTTAAAACAGAGATACAGTCTCTGTGAACGTGCGAGGGCTGCCGATATAATCATAGGTGTGCTAACTATGCTGCGTCCGATCCAGGGACCGGATGGAATTGGGAGAATCACTCCCCGTTTAGCCGTAGGGCTATCCGTCCCATCACCTTCTCAGAATGTGGCTGGGTCACCAGCGCCCGCTGGAGGACGCTCCTCCTCAGTCCAGGGACAGAGGGGGGGAGGCCCGGCCCGCGCCTCATTGGCAGTCCATGGATGCGAGTGGCACATCCACAGGTACAAGGGACGTCTCTGCTACACACAAGGATTCTCTGTCACCGGTGCGCAGGCCCTGCAGGGTCAGGATACGGACTGTTCAAGGCTCTGCAGGATCCTCCCACCCCTATGGAAACGAGGATCAGCGGCAGCTGTATGCCACAGCGCAGCAATTTGAAGCGGCGGTCGCAGAACACAGAAGTGCTCAAGGAGTCTCAAACTCAGCCAACTGGAGCACAACTCATTTATCTTCCTTCCGAGCCATCAATGACACGGTCAGCAGGCACGCCGAAGGATCTCTATCCACAGGATTAATGTCGGAGCCGGAGTTTCGATATTAGGCAGCCATTTTCTGGCTGCTCAAAAGCACCCCCTTCCTGCATTCTGTCTTAAGGGACATCTGAGAAATGCTCGAATTTTTCACAAAGTGATCAATTATACTTTGTAGAGCCATTCTGCTTCAGTCACCTTTGATGACCTTATTTTTAGGGTCCGTAGATGAAGATGTTATTGTTTGAAATAAACTGATGGTCTCTTAAGAATGTTGGATTCTTTGCAGGAAACCTAGATTTACGTTCTTCTCTCGATGGACAATTCCCAGTGGAAACGTGGGTCAGGAATATGCGATTAACTAGTTCTAGAAAATCATCCAGGTACAATACCTTTTGGTAAGACTGGAGGTTCTAGCACCCAGAAATGACCCAATTCGGCATTTTCCAAGTTGAAGCTAGAATGTGGTCTGCTCAAGCAGCAAGCAAAGATAAATCTGCTTAGGAGACTGCCCAATTTATCATTCGAACAGATGGGCTAGGGGGCCGTGCACAATGGATGAAAGGCGTTTATGGCTTCTGGTAGAAGATGGAGTGTAACAACAATACCAAAGAAGCTGGACTGACTTGGCAACTAGGCAAGCCTTCTCCGTTGACCTATACAGTCTGGTGTACTCGCTTTAGCGATGGAACAAATATTTTCAAGCTGAGGAAAATTCAGGGTTTCTGAAACCATGCTCGGCGGGTACAATGTATGGAACATAGTAGTTCACTATCCTTATGCCCCGACTATGCCAAAACCATTGTCTTGTTGTATGCCCTTCTCTCCCACTGTGCCTGGCGGGTCCACCTTAAGGACATGGGGTAGGGAACCTGGAGTATGGCCTGCATTCATGCTTCAGGCACAGTTTTGGTGTCAGTTCGAGTCACAGAGCATGGCCTGTAGCCATGTGCTGGATGTCCTTCTGTTTGGACTGCAAATGGGGCATAGCCTCTGCAGAAATGGTGCTCAGTCCTAGAGTGCGTGCAGGGCACAGTACTCCTCATATCAGTGCTGTTCCCCAAAACCCCTTCCAAACAGAACCTGCCATTTCCAGGTATGAGTTCTTGATCCCAACGTGTTGTTCCCACTAGTAATCCGCCCATGTTAAGTGAACACAATTGTATGTGTATTTGCAATGCTCACCCCATAAGCACATGCCCACGCTGTGTGCTGGATGGCCCACTTATGTTCATGATGTTCCAATGAAACGACACCACATTTCGAGTAAACAGTTGTGCATACATTTGCATAGCACTGTCTGTGTCCACACTGTTTAAATGGGGGCATTTTCAACGTGTCTTAGACGTAGCTCTCAAAGAAGTCAGCAACAGATACACTAGTTGGTATTTATAGGACTCAGAAATAGATATTAAGATACAATCTATAACATAATTATGTCGTACCTCTGTGGAGAGAGGCCAAGTTAAATGTAAAATAACCTGATAAGTACTTGAGGGGTGGACTACAATGGCAACTATGAGAGATACAACTACATTTTCACATCATCTATTTCATCTATTAAAGTTACATCATTAATTGGAAGGAAAAATCCTATTTAATGCAGAAGACATTTAATGTACACAACACAGATAGCCACATGATAATCAGAGGTAAATAATCAAGGTGCGGAAGTATTACAGTCATACTAATTTAAAGTAGATACTCAAGTGCTACCCGAAATCAAGCAGGATTTAGATTACATTTCTGGATGCTTTCTGTACTTCAAATAATAATGAAACTGACAAAGCTGCACTGCCAGCACTACATGGGCACCTAAACAAACTAAACAAAATGGAAGGAGAGTTTGCCATCCAAGGAAGAGACGATGTCATATGAAAAAGCCACAGAAACATGGCAGTTGATTTGAGAATTGATTTCATTGTATGGTAGCAGTCTAGTTTATGCTATTAATGAGAGACGCTCAGATACATTCACAGAATAAGAGTTCAAGTCAACTATATTAGCTCAGCAAATCTAAATATTACAGTAACGCATTTATAAAACTTTACATTTAAAACTTGGCTGAAGACTTACCTGATGTGTCTACATCCTTATGCTCCATGAAGCAAAAAAAAAAGCAGAACAAGTATAAAGCTGTTGAATTATTGTGATTTTAATTCTGATAGCAATCTGTAAACATCTCTGAAAGTGATCAACATTAGATCACCTGGTAAGATTACTCAAGCAAAACACAACGGCCTGATTTATGGAAGTGTTTTATAATTGCGCAATCCCATAGGAAAACGTTCCATGAATCAGGCCCAAAAAGTATACACATTAAACCATATTCATGTATTCCAGATAAACAATATGAGTGGCTCAATTATTTTGACAATGCAGCGATAACAGCAATTATAGAAGTATAATATAGCACACGATTTTGGTTCCACCAATATTGTTGACCGCTCTCCTAGCAAAGCCATCAGATTTGGCTTCATCTCACATCATGCACAATTATCATATCCATAGTGCAACCTTGCATGCCTAGCTACAGGCATCATGTATATAGATGCAGTCTTATACAGCCAGGTATAGGCAGTCTATGTAAAATGAAGCCTAGAAATTGCAACTACAGCCCCTTTGTAAAGGATATAGCCTAATTACCACAGCCCTGTATGCCAGGGTACAGTCCTCAAATACGCCAGGGTACTTTAAGGAGAGGACCATGAGCATGAAGAATCCTTCAGGAACACCATATGCATAACCGTCAGACACAGAATTATTAGGCATCAAAGTTTTAGTGAAGAACTAAACTAACATATGTAATTGATACTGACGTGGAAATAACACCTTCTACAGTGGATGTGGTGAACTCCGGTTTCCAGCTAGCCTAGGATTCCAGGGTATATCACCAAGTAGCTACCTGGTGTGGTTGGATTTATATTTGAGTATTTGTAAGGCATCTATACATTAAAGAGTGCTTCCAGGTGCCACAAGGCAAAAGGGGAAGGAGCAAGGGAAATAAACAGCAAATAACAACTAACCGCAATAACGGTCCTAATGAACTCTGTTGCCACAGACTCAGCGTCTTTCTGTGAAGCTGTTGGCCTTTCGGGGTCCCGCCGACTCCGTCCCTTTATGTAGTTGGTCGCCCCCCGGAGTGGGCTCACCCAGCAGTTCACGGGTCACCCTTTGGATGTCATCTTCTGTGACTAGGGAGTATTTATAGCCATCATACTCAAAGGAGAGTGAAAACGGATGGGGACTGGAGCCATCGCCATCCCCTCCCCCCAACCCTCTCCCCACCCCCCCCAATCAATCAAACAGGATATGTCAGCCCTGCTTGAGGAAATCGGGGGCTTTTGTGCCGACCTTTGTGAGACGAATTGGATATGCAGATTTCCGAGCTGGAAAGGAGGGAGGAGGAAGCACCACCAAGGATGGACGACTTTGAAAACCGTGAGCAGCGCTCTAATATTTGCTTTTTTGGCTTCCCCGAAAGGGAGGGTGAGACGCAGGAATAACGAGGTCATAAAGAAATTGTTTAATGAGCACAACACCACAGACCCTACCAGAGATAGGGCGCATCGTGCAGGTGGGGGATCACGTGGTCCGCGCTCGAGCTTGGCTTAATTTCATTACTACTCTGAAAAAATCTAGAGTCCTTGAGAGAGCCAGAAAGGTGGGTCCAGTGGAGTGGGGAGAGGCGCGCATTAACATTTTTCAAGACCTTACATCTTTCACGCTGGCGAG
Source organism: Ambystoma mexicanum (assembly GCF_040938575.1). Taxonomy (NCBI): domain Eukaryota; kingdom Metazoa; phylum Chordata; class Amphibia; order Caudata; family Ambystomatidae; genus Ambystoma; species Ambystoma mexicanum. The sequence continues at coordinate 651,735,765 of NC_090936.1, forward strand.
AAGACGCCTCTGTGGGCCCCTCCCCAAATGGCACTTCTCCAAGGGGCTACGGTACAGATGGGGCTTCCCCTTCTCACTGGAATTTGAACTGGAGGGATCCAAGTATAAACTTGTGACAGGGGACGATATCAGATGAATTTCCAGTCGGTTGTACAGAGAAGAGAAGGGACATCCCGATCGGACGATGGAGGGATCGGTTAGTGCGGCCTCGAGCAGCAGGAATCCAAAGGACAGAGGTTTACGCAAATTTAAGAAACTGAACACCCAATCTCCTAAACGTGCCTGGTGTACATCTTGTGTGTTTTTTTTCATTGAAAGGCCTGGGCTTAATGAATCTGCCTATTTTCCCTTTTGTTGGAGATTTCAAACGTGGATGGCGAATGTATACCGAGACTGTCTGACATAAGTAAGGGTTTCTGTGGGCTGGGTGGAAACCTCAGGTCTGAGCTTCAGTTAGTACATTTGTTTGTGAATACTTGGAATGTCGGGAGGAGGGGAGTGAATGGGGGGATCCTGGAGAGGAGTTGCAATGGTGAATGGAGTGGTGAAAGGGTGGGGGAGGGGCTCAGATTGTGGAGTTCATGAGATACTTAAACCAGGGCAAGCCAGGGAGGTTGGTGGTCTGGCCGCATGTGGGAGAAGGATTTTGCCCTGCGGCCAGGGTGCCTATGGGGGGTGGGAGGGGAGGAATGGGGATGGTTAGTTTGGTTTTGGTTAGGGGAGGGGGTGGTTAATTGGTTATTTTTGCACATTGTATAGTCCTTTGCGAGTCTGGAACCATGGTGAGATGTGCCCAGCAAGAGTGCCCCCTAAAGTATGATATGCCTGGAGGTAGATTATTGATGCTGGGGTGGTGCCCCAATGACGGAGTCGGAATTCGCTCTCAGGGTGGGTACACAATGTTATAGGACTGAATTCCCATACAAGCGTTCCCTCACAGTGCGGGAGTTCAATAGATTGAAACTTGACTATGTTTTTGCAAGAGACACATTGCAAAAAGCAAGGGAGCCGTCGTTGAAAGCAAGGGCCATAGAGTCAGTCCACTGGGAACCTGATACTTCCCAACAAATAAAAAGGGGTGGCAATAGTCGTGGCAAGTAAACTGGGTATGGAAATAAAGGGGGTCATGAGAGACCCAGAGGCCTGCTTCCTTTCAATTAAAGTTGGGATAAAGGGGATGAGAATTACAGTGGGGTCAGATTGTCCTAATGAGGGCCAGGTGGCTTCCTGGGAGTCGGTACAGGAAAACCTCCAGTTGTTTGTTGAGGAGTCTTTAGTGATAGGAGAGGATTTCAATATGGTCCTCAACCCGGTGAAGGGCATGAAAAGAATGAACCCCCAGGAGACCCCCAGTCCGGGATAACTCAGTCCCATCAGTTTCAGCAAATCAATGTGGAGCTGGGGGTGGTAGACACACACAGGAAACAGTGACCCACCCCCAACCCATTCACTTATCATTCCCAGGAGCATGATTCTTATTCAAGAATAGGATTATATCCTGTTGGACGGCAGCATGAAGGCCAGGGTTACTGAATCGACCACGAAGCCCATAACATGGTCTGACCACGACCTAGTCAGGGTGACTCTGAGGATTGGGGTGGAAGGGGGTAACAAAGGAAGATGGATATGCAGGGACTTCCTCCTTAAGGACAAAGAAATCTCCCAGGGTTTACTGCGTAGGATTAAAGAATATTCTCAGTTTAATGACAATGGGGAAGTGAGTGTCCCGATCATGTGGGAGGCCATTAAATCAACAATTAGAGGAGACCTTATTAGGTTAGGGGCCCAGAAGAAGAGGGAACTAATGGAGACGGAGAGGGACCTGAGAAGTAAGATTGAGGCCCAAAAGCCGGGAGGTGTGAATAATCTAGTCTATCTGCGGCAAAGTCAGGGAAGCTTAAACAATGCAAGTCCCAGCTAAAAGCCTTTTTCTTATACCAAACTGAAAAGAAACTCCTGTTCCTAAAACAAAAATACATGGAAAAGGGGGAGAGAGCGGCCAAAATTCTGATCTAGAACTTGCGAGAACAGGCAAAGGCGAGGGGGGTGGTGGCCCTAATACTGAAAATGGAGGAATGGTTCACTGCCACAAATTATTATAGCGGAGGAATTTTGAAAATACTATGAGAGACTATTTACTGCACATTATCGGGAGATGGGTCACATATTGACCGGTTCCTAGAAGCTTTACAAATCCCAGGCTTGTCTAGAGATAGGGCAGATGACCTGGAGGCCCCAATAACCGTAGAGGGGGTATTAGCGACCATGCGGAGCATGAAAGCATGCACAACCCCGGGTGCTGATGGCTTCACAGATTTTCAAAACATTCCGCTCTACCTTAGCCCCATTCATGGCAAAAATGTTTAACAATGTTCTGGAGGGAGGAGACCTTCCGGTTTCCTTACTAGCGGCGATGATAATGGCAATACCTAAAGAAGGTAAAGATTCTGCCCTTTGCCCTTCCTACCAGCCGATATCGCTACTCAATACGGATGTAAACATTTTGGCCAAGCTGTTAGGAAGTAGATTTGAGCGAATGATGCTTCTCTTAGTGCATGGGAACCAGGTGGGCTTAATAAAAGGGACACCAAGGATCTGATAATGTTTGGAAAACAATCAATTTAATGCACTATGCCCAGGTGAAGGACTTAGATGCCTACCTGGTCACCATCGAGGGTGGAATGGAGATACATGGAGAAGGTCCTCCTGAGAATGGGCTTTGAAAGCAATTTCTGCCGCTGGATAACTGCAATGTACAGTAACCCGGCAGCTAGGGTGTTGGTTAACAGGACTATCTCACCAGCTTTCCACCTTAGAAGAGGTTCTAGACAAGGGTGTCCGATCTCTCCCCGATATACGCACTGTCTATGGAGTCGCTCGCAACAGCGATAAGAGAAAACTCAGAGATTAAGGGGATCATATGCAGGGAAGTGGAATTCAAATTGTGGTTTGCTGACGACATTGATTTATGTAGTACTTGCCCACGTTCGCGCCCACCCTGCTGACACCGATGGAAACCTTTGCCAATTTTTCAGGCCTGAAAATGAATGTGGCAAAATCGAGCATGCTCCCATGGAATCCCACGGACTCCAGGACGGTGGTACCTAAGACTATTGGAGGTATGAAAGTCGAGCCTGCAAAATCACATATTTGGGAATGACCTTACCTAAACAACTTCACTCCCTAGTGGACCTCAATTACGGGTCCATGATGGAGGCGATTCGATCGGACTTGGCTAGAGAGGGGGCACCGTCTGACAATTTCGTGGTACGGCAGAATTACCTCCGTCAAGATTAACATTCTTCCTCGTCTGCTGTACCTTTTTTCGGCCCTTCCCTCGGAGCTCCCCGAGTCTTTAATAAATTGAATGCAATGGTGGCGTCCTTTATTTGGAGGGAAAAACGTTCCAGAGTTAAGAGAATAACAGTAACACTTCCAAGGGAAAAGGGAGTGTTCGGTTTCCCTGACTTATACTATTATCATAAGTCGTCCCAATTGTCAGTATTATGGGACGTACCTGGAAGTCATGTTTACACCCCAAAAAAAGTTAGGGGCTTGTGGTCTCTGCAAAAGCGGATAGAAGAAGTGAGGGTGGCACCCTGGCCTGGGGGTGCTATGGAAGTAAGGGGGCATTAATGACAAACTGTCCTCTTGGGCATCCCCATTGAGCTCGCTCTGGGGTGCTCCCCTTGACTTTGGAACTCAAGGATTTAGGTATTCCCAGCTATGGTCCGACAGAGGCCTGGAGTGGGCGGGGCAACTGTTTGCGGAGGGTAGGGTTTTGGACTATGGGGCGGTGGCTGACAAGCTGGGGCAAGAGACAATAAGTGTGTTTCAATACATTCGATTGAAGGGGCTACTAATGCCCTTCGAATCCACCTTAATTGGTGCTGGCACAAGAAAGAGTATTCTCTCCAAGTTATAGAAGGTCATGGTATTGGCAGACTTATTGGGTAGACAAGGGTTTAAAGCTCAATGGGATCAGCAGACAGGGATGGTAATATCAGAAGACATATGGGAGAGGGTTTATAAAAAGGTAATGTTCCATGGAAATCTCTTTACCTCAGCAATGGAGCATAATTTTAAGATGTACACGGTTGGCACTTGGACCCCCCCTTAAGCTCTCCAAAAAGCACGTGGGGTGTCCCCTCTTTGCCCAAGAGAGTGCATTTTGGTGGGTTAATTATTCAAAATGTAGTGGGAATGCCCCAAAGTAAAGGTATACTGGACTGAGGTTCTCAGTTGGATTAAGGAGATTACTGGGGTTCTTCTCATTATGGACCATATACAGATATTAACTAGGGTCCCAAATGGGGATAGGGAGACCACCAGATATCCGAGAATGTGGAAAGCTCTGTTAAGGCAGGGAGGTTGGCACTTGCTCAGAAGTGGAAAAGCTCCACTACCCCCACAAAAGTGCATTGGATGGCCAAATTGTGGGACATGTTTACAATGGAAAAGCTCACGGCAATGATAAACTACTCTATGGCTGCTTTCCACCAGGACTGGGGTTTATCGCTTTTGAAATGGGGGTGTAGCAGACCTGTAGTATGATTGATAGAACCGGAATTACCCTGACGGCGAGGATAGTATGGGAAAGAAGTCGGTAGAACCATTTGTGTATTCTCCAATAGCTTGAGGGGATGCTTGTAGTGGGGGAGGGATTCATTGTTCGGCCAGGAGGGTGTTAATGCGACAGTTTGAAAGGCGGGGGGTTTAGGGGAAAGGCAATCGTACTATAATATCCAGGTATATCTTTTTCAACTTGAGTGCATAATGGTGATTATAATGCAGTGTCCATATTTTAGGTTGGGGGGGTGGGTGGGAGGAGAGACTAAATACATGTTTTGATCTGATGTTCAATTTGTGTCCTTAAAAACCTAATAAATATTCAAGTTTAAAATAAAAATAAAAAAGAAAGTGTGCTTAAGCACTCTTAAGGGGAAAAGGTGTTAATTTCCCAATGGTCCTGCCATTGCTTCCCAGAGAAACGGGGGACAAAGGTCTTCATAACATGCCAAGGACCATTTGAAGGAGCTATTTTTTTTAATCACAGGTGGAGGCCAGAACTCTTGTGCACACCAAGCATATGCAATGCTTTCACTCAGAAAACACTGGATAAGGAATACCTCAAAGCAGTTTCCTTTCTGTTATGTTGTAATGAAAGTGAGGCAGGAAGGAGCAAAAAGTCATCTTCTTGAAAAATGAAAACGTTTTCACACTTGTTTTTTTACAGAAGGCCTCCATTTCAACCAATGGAAAGGAGCCTGGGATAACCAATCACATAGATCACTGCAGAATGTTAACAGATTATACAGGTTGGCTAGTTTTTGCATGGGTAACTGGTTGTCAGCCACCAAATTAATAAAGGGTACAAACAGCATTTCTGCAAGATTTAAGTTTGAATTTACCTAACTGTATTGCATCTGGTATACAACCTGTACTGACTCTAAAATTATTAATCATGGCATATTGTTGACTATTTCCCATTACTGAGAGATTGAGTGGAAGTACATATTGTATTTGGGAACAGCTTCCTGAATCATGAATTCATAGCGAGGTAACCAGTCAATAACAGTTGACTTTCATGGAAAACCTCAGAATGGTTATGTTCTGCTAGGTGTCCTACCTGGCCAATCAGAGGCAGGTGCGTCTGCAATGAGGAAATACACGGTAGGATGTGCAAAAGTTGAAGATATGTGGATTTTACATGATTCTCTGTACTTCTTTGGTAGATAAAGACGCGTAAAAGAGATTTCCCTAAATCAGACTTTTGCCAAGGTGTCATTTGGAAATGGCGTCCTTCGCTATATCTGCTTTTGCACCTTGGAGACACAAAACACGTGGGAAGTCTACTTGTGTATTATCCTGCAATCAGGACACGGGTGATAATCTGAGTGCAGTTTACTCACTATGTCCCTGTGTGAGTCAGATAATACATTTCAACATTGACTGCACCTAATTTACATTTTGGGAATCAGGATTGAAGTTTTTCTGAAAAATATAAAATATTAAGCAATTTCAAGAAAAATAAAAGTTCACATTTTATATTCAGCCTGTAAGAGACTGCACCAATAAAGAGCCCTATTGGAGACAATAAATAAAAGTGTGTCGTTGTTGGGGTGCACAAAAAGTCAAAGGAAACATGTGACTGAACAAGCTAATATCAACCTTTTGCTGATCTCTGTAAGAGACGTGTTCAAACACACCTGGCACTGAAAAGGTAACATTTTGTAAACGCTAACTAAACACTGTATGTTAGAATCTTAAATCATCATCAGCAATCCACTGTTAATTTTATTTTAACGCTTCATTTACTGACAGTATTTCTTGTATTTAGCGCCTCTTTTCCAATCAATTATCTTAGGTCTCAGCACTCGTAAACAAAGCTTGTGGGGCGGGGGTGGGGTGGGCTGGGGGAGGGGGTGGAAACAGATGGAAGAAAGGAGACAAAGACATTATTTTATGTGTACATCATTTTTCATGTGTTGTCTACCCAATTCTTTTTCACAATGAAAGGAAAATCTAAACCTTGCAAATTAGGCATCTTACTTTTTGGTATTACTTACAATCATCGGTAATTTCCTGGACTCCCGATATGAGTGAATGTAGCCAATATAAAGTGCAAGTGCACCAATGCAGTAAAGGAATGCAAAAACTGCCACAGATACATAAAACTGTGACGACGGCGAGTAGTCCCCCACTAGGTGAAACTCATCCCATGTAGTGTTGCAAACCAGAGGACTGGATTTTGTAAATTGAACGGTATTCAACCTAAAAAAAATAAAGGGAAAGAGAGACAAAACAGAAATAAATCAAAACGTCTTTAACACGTTTTTTTTAACGTTTTGCATTTAAGACACCACAATATTTTCCTTTCTAATAATAAAAAGTACAAGTCAAGGGGGCAGGGAGTGAATGACAGAAGCCAATGTTATCAGAATGCTTCACATATCTATGCGGACATGGGACAGAAAATGACAATTTCCCAAAATGTTGACCTAGAAATTGTGTTTGCTAATTACGATATCAAACTCATTGTTTTCATGTCAGAATCAACATGCACTAATCACACAAATAGCCTGACACATTGTGCAATAAATTTGCAACTAAAAGATTACCCTACATCACCTTTAAATGTAAATTAGCACGAATTAGACCTGTTCTTGGGTGAATAACCCCTGGGAGAGACTCTACCAAGTCTCTAGCTAACTGTCCCTTTCACAGAGAAGAATTTCCCTGCATATCAGTCTTTGTCCTGCCCAGGGGCAGTCCAGCACCGAAATACTAGGCAATTCTCCTCTGAACAAGAGTACCAACAGCAATCCCATACACGTGTTTCAGCCTCGTCAGTGTTCATCATCAGTGAGGTGAAGCTGTGCCTCTCTAAGAACAGTGAGCAAGGGGTCAACATCTGGATCGCCCTGGTAACTTAGGGTGAGACCCAAAGTTAATTTATGCAAAACAAGGGGCGGGGTCTGGTATTCTCTACTAGCACGAACACAGCCCAATGACCTGTTCTTGGGTGAATAACCCCTGGGAGAGACTCTACCAAGTCTTTAGCACACTTCAAAAATGCATCTAAAGTATGCTCTTTGATGGGAATTTAGATCTGTTCTGGCTAGATATAAGCAACCATTGAAAACCAGTGCTACTCAAGATTGTCAAAGACGCCAGTAATCCTTCCATACAAAAATGTAGACCCTGTACCTTTAGATGTACAGGGTGGCACCATCTTGAAGTAACCCATATGGAAAAAGGGGATATCAATAAGAGTTTTTGCATTAAGAAATGTCACTTGTAGTAGATCACCTGCTGATAACTTCGCCTCATCTTCCTACTACATGGTCAAAAAAGCGGTGTACTTTAGAGTACTGTTGGTTCTGATGGATACCTACAGCTGTTCGTGAGGATCCTATGCTATAAATTGTACTGTCATCCACTGAGTGCAACAGTTCAATTGACTAGAAACACAGAGGGAGATATTTTAGCAATACAAGGTTTGTAGCATAAATGAAAACATAAAATCAGCACCAATGTTACCTGATGATAAAGGACTTTCTTGAAATCGACATTTGCTCTGGAAACTACTATGCTTTAAAAAAAAAAAAAAAGTAACAAAGGCCATATCAAATTTGGATGGAATTGGGCTTCGAAGTCCCAAAATAGAAAAGCTCATCTAAGAAACAACTGATCTCTCGAAAACAGACTCCATTTTAGCATCTCAACCCAGACAACTTTGTGGTCGATGGGGTTTATCCTCAGGTCATCAATGGGGAAACTGATCACTACACGGCTATTGACAGCCAAATGGTTCTTTTTTGTGATGAGCCAGAGACTCCCACTACAAATGTGGCTAAATCAGGTGTGTCGGATTATGGACATTGAGTTGGGGAATTTTGAAATTTGGCAACCCCTTATGGTTGGGTGTATTGTTTCCTGGTTGGTCTTTCAAGCTGTGAGGGACTAAGGCAATGACGCATAAAGAAGACACAAATACTTGACTCCGATATCGCTGTATTTTGCTTCTACTCATTAATATGAACTGAAGATTTATTTTTGGGTAAAATGTATCAGTAGGTTGGGGATAGCTAAGGGAAGGGGTGCCTGGGAGTTACAAATGTGACTACTTTCCAATGTGATTTTTATGTAGTGTTCTACCAGTCAAAAAACCTAAAATATATATTTTTTAATTAAGATTTTAAATTACAAAAAGAGGCCAGATCCAAAACAGTACAGGCATTTAGAACATCAGGGTACACACAGATCAAGAAAGAAGAGACCAGGCAAGCAGGCACTTTAAGAAACCAAATCTGCTCCTGTGCATGCAACCATATACCAAGCCGGAAGGAGGGGTGGAAGAATTAATAGACAAACTAGAAAAAAAGGATGAAAATGTGGCAAGGAAATGGGGGTAATGAGTGAGGGAGCATAGGGCAACCACTACAGTCCAAGGTCCAGTGGTGATGCAGCACACAAACTGAGCATACATGTCCATATCAGCACTACATAGGTTTGTATTTCCACAAGTTGTTCTCACTATGGAATCACAATTTCTCCAAACTTACAAGTGTACCCTCAAGCCAGGACTTCAACAAAGGACAGGTACAGTCTTTCCACTTCCTGGGCAGTTTTGCGCTTCTCATCTGTGCATCTCTCTCGCCATGTCTGTGTCTGGGGGTGTCTGTTCCATTCTACCTCTCTGCCCCAGTCTGTTTGCATATCTGATCTGCCTCTACGTCATTGTCCGCACATCTACCTGGAGAAGGGACACGCTTCCCATCTATAGCAGCATCCCAATGTAACGCCCTCCCACCCTTGCTACGATCAGAAAACTCTCACTGGGCATTCAGAAAAACTCTAAAAACTTGGCTCTTTGCCCAACTATGCCCCCACTGACCGGGATAGATCCTTCAAAGGACAGTTGACCACGTTATGCACCCGACCTTCTTGTTCTCCCCCTCTGGGAAATGTCATATGTTGTAAGGTCATGTAATGTTTGATGATCCAAGTATATGTACCATGTAACTGGTTCGCAACAGCACCCCGATGCCCCCGGGCTTGGGCGCTTTACAAATGCAATTAAAATAAAAAAAGAAAATATTGCAAACTCTGAAATGTTATGGAACGTTTTGTTACATTCGTTCTGCAGATGTGGGGAGGGCTGGTGGGCATCGTGGTAGGGCAACATTATCGGGAGAGATACCCAAAGTTGCATTTCCCATGAATTCTCCCAAATATTTTTACTCTCAGAGGAAACCCAGTTGGATGGATTTACACCAACCCCGCTTGAGTTGTCCAGTGGTTTTGATAAAATACCCAATAAACTGGGCAAAAATAAACCAAAATAGAGTTATTGCAAATTCGTGGAATTCAGAGATCTGCATGGCGCAACTCCGGAAATCGATTGGCTTTAACTGAAGGGCACAGACCAAAATGTACCAATTTAATTTGCTTCTTCCAGGAAAGCCATTCTGAAAGGTCCAAGACTGACAGACAAGGTCTGATTTGAGACCATCTGCAGACTTGGTGATGGGTCTGCAGAGTAAGTGAGGCATAACAATGAAAGGGTTTACATAGAAGCCCCTGGGGCATATCCAAACCTACAGCAGGGTTAAAAGATGCATCAGACAGACCGAACATGCATCTGAAGAAAAAGTAAAAAGTAAAAAGACCCAGAGGCAGGCTGCAGACCCAGATCCACAGACATTATAAAACAACATCCCTAGCACTTGAAATATGCAAGACAATGGCCCTCATTATGAGGTTGCTGGTAGGCCACCGGCAACCTCTACTTACTGTTTCCGCTGCCCGATATCCGGGTAATACCAAAATATTACGGGCGGCGGAGAAACAGTAAGTTCCTGTTAGGTAAGATTTTCATAGAAATGGTAAATCTTCCTGACCTGGGTCAACCCCAGAACTTGTTGCTTTACTAGTGGAATATTTTTCCTTAATACCTCTGTGAGTGGGAACCTTTTTCCGCACTCACAGAATCTTTTACTCTTTTCATGGGTGTAATTTTTTGACTTTCCATAGTGTCTTTTTATAGTTATCCTCTTTAACAACTTTTTGGCAATACGTGCCTGTTGTTGTTGGGTTGCCCTAGGGGCTCCCCCTTTAACTTTCACTGGCTAACCTTGGGAGAACTACAGTTCCCAAGGGTGGAAAGGATCTTTGGATCCCTTTTACATTTTGTTAGGTGAAACCAGCACACCCCACCTTATGTGGAGTGCTGGGGAGATACAATGTATTCCTTGTCACACTAAAACTGTAACAATTCTATTACAGGGATAAGCTTACCTTCAATGGCTGGTGGCAGTGATACCATGGATTAATTTGGTGCAACTTTACCGCGGGCTGTGTTCACAGCTGCAGTAATAGCACCTAAGGGTGCTGATTTTACCAAAATGGCCCCAGTCTTCTTTTATCGCCATTTTAGTGTTTCTTGTTCCTTCCCCCGACATACAGGGCAGGAAATTCTTGTGTGATTTTTATCTTTGGCGGGAGTCCCCCCCCAGGCTACAGTGTCTGTGGAGGCAAAAAGCAAGGGAGGAGTCTAAAACTCTGCAGCCCTTTCTCTTCCTCCTTGCCCGAATGGGGAGAAATCCCAGTGGGGGGTTGGCTGTCCTGATTGGAAAAATAACAAGATCCGTTATTGCTAACTGGTAACCCTTATGTGCACTCCTAGGGGATGGAACGTCCCAAAGAAATTTAAGAGCGTCCGTACCTGTTATCCCCAACTATGGTTATCACGTGACACTATTACAGTAACAAGGTCAATACAAATCTTTATAGTACTGTCTGCATGACTAGTCTGCGAGAAATTCTAAACGTTACATTTTAGAGGCTTACACCTCAATGCTCGGCCTTACCTTTGAAAATAGTGTCTAGAAAATTCAAGATATACAGGTATGGAAATTAACAGGAGTGGGGCGCCCAGCCTTACTGTTTTGGCTGCCTAGCCCCGCAGCCTGCCTCTATAACCTACTTGCACACAACCTGTCTTGCAGAAAGGCAGGCCACCTTATGGTGCCACATACATTACCTTGATATTAGCGAGAGTACCTTTACTTTCAATTGAATTACTACTTTTACACATCGTATTTTGTACCATGTGACACTCATGTCTGTGTGTCTTCATGTTCTGAAATTGGAACGCTACCATAAGATTGAGGAATTAACTGATATAACGGTGATCCTTGGTAACTGATCCAATCCCACACCAAAATGTTGGACACAGGAATGGGGAAGTGCACATAAGGGTTACCAGTTAGCAATAACGGGTCTTGTTTATATGCTTTTCTTCCAAGTATCGGGTGGGCTTGAGGCTTTACCCTTCTGCACCTGAAACAGTACTCAACATTAGTGAAACAGGACTTTTGCTTTTCTAAAATAAATAGTTCATTCTCGACTTTATTGGCTTTGTTGTGCCCCTCTCCCTCCCTTGTTGCATGTCCTGATTAAACAACCATGCCGCCCCTCGTAAAATGCAGGGAGAGAATGCAGAAGTTGTGCTGTAATTTCTGTTAAATACTGCAAACCTGGAAGCTGAAGACACAAGTTGACCACTGGAACCGAAGAGGTTGATGAAGGAAAAGCAGCTGAAAAGATTTCCAGCGACCGGAGAGCCTGCTGTGTAACCGGAGCCTGCTGCAGCCCTTCCTTCCAATCAACCTGGGGATTCCGGAAACGATGACCCTGACCCAGAGACTGATGAGACCCAATCCACTCAAGAAGACCTGCATTCTGAGTCATCCCACGCGTTGTTGCATTACCCCCAATACCCTCGGACCTCGAGCCACTGTGCGGCGCATGGTCAACCGAATTCCAAATCTGACGGAAAATTCAGAGGCATCCTGGTGCATCTTCAGAGACATGAATCAAGTCTGAAAATTCCCCTCAACAGAGTGCTGGACCTTTGTAACAACGAGAATTCAACTGTGATTTTCTATCTTATGTGCTCCTTGAAAGGGTGCCAAATCCGCAATCACATTCAGCCGCGAGGAAAACCTTGCCTAGAGCCTTCTCCATTGATTCCCTGCTACAAAGTTCCTTCTGAGGTCTTGTTTTCAGTTAACACGACAAGGAATCCCCTGACTGGGTATTTGGCTGCAGATCTTGAAGTCACCCTGCTGCAAAATCTTCAATGCTGAGGTAGGAACAAGTTACTTACCTGTAACTGTTGTTCTCCAGCATGGGTCTGGCATGGATTCACATGCTCATGAATATTCCCCGTCAGGCTGGGAATCCTCGGTAAAGAAAAAATCAGTATCAGTTTAGTTTCTGATCTGTCTTTCGTAGTAGTAACCAATCACTGATCTCTGCGTCATACTGACCACAGCCAATGACTGCCCTCTCCCTAAGCCCCGCCTCTGGCAGCCATCTTCAGATTTGGTAGCACGTGAAGTGGCAGTGTGACCAAGTGAAGAGCCGTAGAGGGGTAGGCGGGAGGGTTCGCATGTGAATCCATGCCAGACCCATGCTGGAGAACAACAGTTACAGGTAAGTAACTTGTTCCTTCTCCAGCATGGGGTCTGGCATGGATTCACATGCTCATGAATAAAAGAATACATAGCAGTACACACATGCACAACCACGGGAGGTGGCAAAGGCTCAACATTAAGCATTACATCAAACTCAACATTAAGCAATTCTTACCTCCTCACCAGGCTCACCTTAGGCGAACAGGTTGCGCAGCACTGCTTGGCCGACCCTGGACTCCTCCCTGGAATCCCGATCGTCCGCAGTAGAATTTCGTGAAGGTGTACGTCGACCTCCACGTAGCAGCCCTGCAGATGTCCAGCAAGGGCACACCAGATAGGAACGCCGTGGTAGCTGCGATCGCTCTGGTGGAATGGGCTCTCGGACGGCCAGGCAGCGGTCGGTTTGCCAACCGATGACAGTACATGATACAGCTGGAGAGCCATCTGGAAATGGAGGCCTTCGAGAGAGCCTTCCCCTGATTGACAGGTCCAAAGTTCACAAAAAGTTGTGACGTCTTCCGAAAACACTTTGTGCGGTCCACGTAGAACTTCAGCGCTCTAGCCACATCCAGCGAGTGCCAAGTCCTTTCAGCCGGCGACGAAGGCGACGGGAAGAAAACAGGCAACACCAAGGGTTTGTTGAGGTGGAAGTCCGACGGCACGTTGGGCATGAAGGAGGGGTGCGTCCTGAGCACCACCCTCGTGGCGTGAAAAGTCAAGTACGGGGGCTTGCAGGAAAGGGCCTGGATCTCTCCCACCCGTCGTGCGGAGGTGATGGCCACAAGAAACGCTGGTTTCCACAACAAGAACTTCACAGAGCCGAATGCAGAGGCTCGAACGGAGGTCCCATGAGCTTGGTCAGCACCACGTTGAG